>NC_138976.1:5828833-7167000 GCF_964341445.2 Mesoplodon mirus | reverse complement strand
GTGTCTTACATAACTGCTCAATAAATGTTGGCTAATCTTGTTATCAAACTCATTCTCAAGAAACATTATTGTTTTTGACACCTTATAACAAAAAGACCATAATATAACTTAGTTTTGCAAATGAGAGTCTTAATTTCTAAAGAAATAGCTAACTTTTTTCTTTTAAGTAGTAAGTGTAAAAATTACTGTATTTCTCTAGGGCAGTGACCTATCTCCAGTTTTGTTTTGTAGCAGAATCTTTTTCTCCCCATTCCTCCCCGCCAAAAAAAAAAAAAAAAAAAAGTCACTATATCAAGCATAAAAGGCAAAGATCAGGACTTCCCTGGTGGCGCAGTCGTTAAGAATCCTCCTGCCAATGCAGGGGACATGGGTTCGAGCCCTGGTCTGGGAAGATCCCATATGCCGCAGAGCAACTAAGCCCATGCAGCACAGCTACTGAGCCTGCGCTCTAGGGCCCGTGTGCCTCAACTACTGAGCCCGCGTGCTGCAACTACTGAAGCCCACGCACCTAGAGTCCGTGCTCTGCAACAAGAGAAGCCACAGCAATGAGAAGCCCACTTTCCACAACTAGAGAAAGCCTACGTGCAGCAACAAAGACCCAAAGCAGCCAAAAAACAAAAAACAAAAAACAAAAAAAAAGGCAAAGAAGATCTGTACTGACCAGGTCTTTTACCTGCTCCTCTGAGACAAGCTGATGCCCTAGAGCAGTGGTAATTTAGGAATTCATTTGAGTACTCATTTTAAAATGTAGATTTCCCATGCCCAGCCTCTGAGAAAGAGTAGCTCTGGGTGATGACCAGGATTCTGCAATGTTGCTATGTTGTTCCCAGCTGATTTTGCTGTTTGGGCTGAGGACCAACTACATTTTGAGAAACACTCTTAGAACATCTTTTTGTTCTTTTTTTTTTTTTTAATAAATAAATTTATTAAAAAAAAATCCTTGACCTACAAGGGAACGCTTGTAACACTGTTGGTAGAACGTAAATTTGAACAGCCACTATGGGAAATAGAATGGAGGTCCTCAGATATTAAAATTAGAACTACATATGATGCAGCAATCTCACTTCTGAGTATATATCCAAAGGAAATAAAATCACTATCTCAAAGAGATATCTGGACTCCCACATTCATTGCAGCATTATTCACAATAGGCAAGATATGGAAACAAAGTTAAGTGTCCATCATCAGATTAAGAGATGAACAGGATTTGGTATCTATACACAAAGGAATATTATTAAGCTGTGAGAAACATGAAATCCTGCCATTTGAGACAACACAGATGGAACTTGAGGGTGTTAGGAAAATTTAAAAATTCAGACAAAGTAAGACAAGTACTATATGATATCACTTACATATGGAATATAAAAAAGCCAAACTTGGGCTTCCCTGGTGGCGCAGTGGTTGAGGGTCCGCCTGCCGATGCAGGGGACACGGGTTCGTGCCCCGGTCCGGGAAGATCCCGCATGCCGCGGAGCGGCTGGGCCCGTGAGCCATGGCCGCTGAGCCTGCGCGTCCGGAGCCTGTGCTCCGCAACGGGAGAGGCCACAACAGTGAGAGGCCCGTGTACCGCAAAAAAAAAAAAAAAAAAAAAGATAATTTAGCTCAGGCATACAAAAGCCTTCAATTAATGATAAATTTCTTTCCATTAATTGTGATGTAGTGTTAGCCCCATTATTAGCTATTTATTATATAATAGGTATCTAATCTGTTTTGTGCAAACCAGAAGCTATCCTTGGTAAAGTAAAAGCATATGCCATTTTAAAGCCCCCCCGCCTTTATTTTTTGCTAATTCAGATTTATCAAACAAGTAAGTTAGATGATAATTATTCTCTTTAAAAAGACATTCTTCCAGAATTTACTATAAATTTCTTTAAATAGTGAGCTTGCTTCTGTCTTTAATTTCTTAGGGCTTGGCTTATTCATACTTTTTAATATAGATTATCAGTACAAAGAGATATGTTTGTTTCATCAACTGGATCTAATCTCCTAATTTTTGAATAGTGAATGCTCTCGTTATCAGAAAGGTGATTCGTGATTCCACAGTGAAGTTGTGGGAGTTGGTGATTATTGATTCAGCAGAATTGAAGTTGTTTTCTTAAAAGCATTAACCTTTAGGAAAGATTTATAATTTTTAGGTGTCTTTAATCCTCTTTTGATGGGAAAATCCTGAACATTTTTAAATAGATAGGGTTAGTGCTTTGTGTTACTGTCTTAATGGGGAAAAGATTTTTCAATTTATCCTCATAGTTAATATAACTTACATTCTTCTTGTTAACTGTCTAGTATATTTTATTAGGACCTTTTCATCGTCTCTCTGAAAATAGGCTTTCTAAGCAGTGTTAATTATTGCAGGTTACTGTTCTAGGGCTTATTTAGGATCTCCCAGAATATAATCCCTATGCTTTTTATAATCCTTTCTTTTTTTTATGACTTTAAAAAAAATTGTTACATTTATTTATTTATTTATGGCTGCATTGGGTCTTTGTTGCTGCACGTGGGCTTTCTCTAGTTGCGGTGAGTGCAGGCTACTCTTCATTGCGGTGCGTGGGCTTCTCATTACGATGGCTTCTCTTTGTTGCGGAGCATGGGCTCTAGGCACGCAGGCTTCAGTAGTTGTGGCACGTGGGCTCAGTAGTTGTGGCTCACGGGCTCTAGAGTGCAGGCTCAGTAGTTATGGTGCACGGGCTTAGTTGCTCTGTGGCATGTGGGATCTTCCTGGGCCAGGGCTCGAACCCATGTCCCCTGCATTGGCAGGCGGATTCATAACCACTGCGACACCAGGGAATTCCCCATAATCCTTTCTTGAGAGAATTTCTTAATGGTTACATTTTGAAATTTAATTCTAGATTAAAAAAAGAACCACAGGGCCTCCCTGGTGGCGCAGTGGTTGGGAGTCCGCCTGCCGATGCAGGGGATACGGGTTCGTGCCCCGGCCTGGGAGGATCCCACATGCCGCGGAGCGGCTGGGCCCGTGAGCCATGGCCGCTGGGCCTGCGCATCCGGAGCCTGTGCTCCGCAACGGGGGAGGCCACGACAGTGAGAGGCCCGCATACCGCAAAAAAAAAAAAAAAAAAAAAAAAAAAAAAAGAACCACAAAACATGTTTCCATGGATGAGGGAAGGAACTGGGGTTAGCACATGGTTGGGAATATATTTGAAGAGCTCCCTGAGGGAAGGGACTATATCTCGTGTGTGGGGGTGTTTTTTTTTGGTATCAATGTTAAATTTATTGATTTCAGTTGTTGTACTATGTATGAAGTTGTCCTTGCTTTTAGGAAAGACACACTGAAGTGTCTAGGGATAAAGGAATATGATATCTCTAATACAATTTTGTATAGTTTTGGAAAAATATGTGTGTGTACAGGTACACAAATATGAGCATTTTTGTGTTGTATATATAATACAGTTATACACACACACACACAAAGAGGGAGAAAGAAAATAATAAAACAAATAATAATTGCTGAATCTGAGCAAAGGATATATGAAAATTCTTTGTAATGTTGGAAGCAGAAGTTGCTTCCATGGCTCCATGGCTAGAGAGAAGACAAAGCGTATTCTGGGAGATGGATTCACCAGTTCACTCTGTTCCTTCTTTTTTTTTGCTTCCTCTTGCTGTGATGTACATTCATTAAAGGACTCACTTTTGGAATCTTACTGGAATTAAGTTAATATAAATCTGAAGTAGATTCTGATAAGATGTATATGATAAGCCCTTGAACAGCCACTGTTTTTTCCATCACTCTATCCATATTCCCCAGAGATGCCACATTTCTCCAGAAATACGCCTATTGTTGAATGATGAGTCGATGGTCTTGGAGGGCTTTCTGGGGAGGCGCGGTGTGTGGGGCAGCTTCGGCTCACTGTGGGGTCAAGGACACTGGTGGTGGAGGTACTGGGGATACTCATCGGTGTGAGCTGTCCTGGAGGCCGCCATTTTGACACCAAGGCCTGGCCCTGCTCCTCACGTGTGTTTTTTTATCTCCTATATTCAGCACTGCATGTGGTACCTAGTGGGAATTCATTAATGATTGAATGAACGTAGTGCCATTCATAATGACTGTTAGACTTTACTGGATTGAGGAAGTGCGTTATGTCATGTACTTAGAAAATTTTCTGAAGGTGTTGGGGGTCCTGAAATAGATTAGTCTTTTTCTGGATTTTTGTTCCTTATTGGTCACTACATTTTAATGAGAAGGGAGGAGATAGAAATACTAAATTGAGGCATCTTCTTAGCATAGAAGATGTACTGTAATTCATTAATTCTAAAATATACATTTTTTTGTTTTCCGAAAGAGCAAGATTACCTCTGCTTTCTGTCATTTTTTAGGAGTAGTAGAGAACTGTGGACAATTTTGCTTGGAAGGTCAGCTCTGAGAGAACTGGTAAGTGGTGTGTTCTTGAATGGATTCTGTGGTTCTTTGTGTAGTTTACATTACCAAAAATGCCCTTCTCTTTGAAATAGGAAATAAACACCTTTTATTCCTAAAATTAATTCCTATTTTATTCCTAAAATAGGCATTACGCATTCCCCACTTCTCTTTGCTGAAATGCAGTGTGTCTTATAGCCGAGCTGTTGAAGTTTTCTGAATCTCCACTTTTCTTTGTACCTCAGTGATTCCTTTTCTGAAAAGATACCAGCGCTACTTGACTGGCTGCTGAGAGTAGGGATACAAACACCATTTTACTACCATAGGCTAACAGAGATTCTCAGGCCTTTTCTCTGTCTCCTATTGACTTGCCTTTTCTTCCTTTTCTGTTTAGCTAGCTGCTCAGGTCACAGAGGCAGAGGTTTTTAGGACATTTCCAAGTATATAATCAATAAAGGACAGTTCTTCCTGTGGACCCCCGAGTGTTCTGACTCTGCGAGGCTGAAGTGTTACGATGACATATAATTATTACTAGTGTTGTGATTGTAATTAACATAACGTTAACATCATTTTTAGAGCCTGAACATGTTTTGATATGCCTTCATCTGATAATTCCACATCTGAGAATATATTTTAAAGGAAGGAAATTGTTTTGGGCACAGAGCTCTTTACCATAGTGTTATTCATATAAATAAAGAATTATAGCCAGCTTACATGTATCTAACATTAGAAGAATGGTAAATAAATTATGATCTCGCCACTTGATAAAATATTATGCAACCACTAGAAAGGATGTTTATTAAGATTTTCATAATAAGGTTAAATCATTATGTTAGAACGTTAAGCAAAGAAAAGCAGGCTACAGAATTCTATATCCAAAATTATTTCAACTGTGGGGAAAAATGCATATTAAAAAGACTCAAAGGAATATGTTATCCTCAGTGTGATCCTGGAATCTGATTAACATTGCATTTGCATAATTTCCTTCTTCTTTTCCAGCATCAGATTGAGGCAGAGCTGAATACACATTGGCAGCGGCTATTAGAAGGGCTGTCTTACTACAAACCTCCCAGGTATGGCTGTTCTGTGGGTCTCATTTGAGTAATTCCCCTGAGGAACCTGACACAGATGAAGCCACCCTCATGTAGGATTCTGTGATAGTACTGGGTTAGGTAGATCAGAGGGTATATAATTTGGCTAACCAGGGAAAAAGAGCAGGGCGTATTTTTTTCTCTCTGTGGAAGAAAAGGAAATTCCTTCTGGAAATACAGTATTGTTGAATCCATTGTATAACCCTAGTATCCAGGGATGAGGATTTATTAAATACTCAATTAAGATTCCTAATACTTATTTCAGTCCATCATGTTTGTGTGAGAGACTGTCAGCACCAAATGCTAGGATATAGCAGTGAACAATGCTGACACAAAATAGCAGCTGACACTCACGTATTTTTTGCTATGTACCAGTTACTGCTCTAAGCAGTAGACGTACGGTAAGTTATTTAATCCTCACAACAGCCCTTTGAGATAGGTACTATTTTTGGTCTTTGTTTTTTTTTTTTTTTTTTTTTTTTTGCGGTATGCGGGCCTCTCACTGTTGTGGCCTCCCCCGTTGCGGAGCACAGGCTCCGGATGCGCAGGCCCAGCGGCCATGGCTCACGGGCCCAGCCGCTCCGCGGCATATGGGATCCTCCCAGACCGGGGCACGAACCCGTATCCCCTGCATCGGCAGGCGGACTCTCAACCACTGCGCCACCAGGGAGGCCCTGGTCTTTGTTTGAATGTATAGATTTTTTTTGCTCGGCAGTGGAAGAGAACAATGATAAAATAGAAAGTGGTTAAAAAAGAAGACTCTTTTATCTTAATTCCTAGTCCAGGTCCCATTCTATTATGCATCATAGTTCTCAAGCTGCCCTCATTTCCCTTCTACTTCTGAACACCTGTTGATTTTAGTACATCTTTGCCTTCCATCTTCATTCTCTTAGGTTAGTGAAGAACTTTCTTTTTTTGATCATCTATTAACCCTTCCCCCATAATTATTTTGAAGTAACTCCCAGACATCATGTTATTTTATCTATAAATACTTTACTATGTATCCAGAATATATGGACTTGAAAAAAGAAGATAAGCACTACGTTATCACATTTAGGTATTTTTATTATTATTGTTTCCATTTTACAGATGGGGAAACTGAGGCACAAAGAGGTTAAGTAACTTGCCCAAGGTCACACAGCTAGTAAGTGGTAGAACCAGGATTTGAACCTGGCAGTCTTACTCCAGTGTCTGTGTTCTTAATCATCATTCTGTGTTGCCTCTTTCAGACCTTATTGTTTGACTTTATACTAGCCTTTGTGTTGTGGATTTTCTGT
This sequence comes from Mesoplodon mirus, assembly GCF_964341445.2. Taxonomy (NCBI): domain Eukaryota; kingdom Metazoa; phylum Chordata; class Mammalia; order Artiodactyla; family Ziphiidae; genus Mesoplodon; species Mesoplodon mirus. The sequence goes on along the minus strand of NC_138976.1, from coordinate 7,160,263 downwards.
GAAATGTGAGAGTCTCTCTAAAAAAAAAGAAAAAATCCAACAACAGTATGCTTTAGTTCACAGAATGGGCGTTTGTGGTATGAATTTCTTTTTTTAAAGACAAAAGTTCCCTTTGTAGTAGCATGGGATTTAAAGTCTGACAGACTTTTTTTTTTTTTAACTGCAGGCTTAATTTGAATTTAACACAGATTTTTAAACATTTTTAACTTTTTTTTTAATGTCCTCTTTCTGTTCCAGGATTCAGCCTAGGGTATTATATTGCATTTAGTTGTCATGTCTTCTTAGCTGTTAGCTGTGACAGTATCTCAGTCTTTCCTTGGTTTTCATGACCTTGAATAGTTTTGAGGAAGACTGGTCAAGTATTTTGTAGTAGAATATCCTCAATTTGGAAGTCTGGTTTTTGGGGTTTTTTCATTATTAGATTGAGGTTGTGGGTTTTTGGAAAGAATACACTGAGGTGAAGTACCATTCTTATCACATCATGGCAGAGGATACATGTTATCCACATGAAGTCACTGGTGATGTTAACCTTGCTCACTTGGGTAAGGTAGCATTTGCCAAGTATCTCTTCTGTAAAGTCACTCTTTTCTCTTTCCCTACTCTCTTTTTCGGAAGTGAGTCACTCAGTATAGCCCGCTTTCAGTGTGTGGGTGTAGTGAAATTAAACTACCTCCTGAAGCGGGTAGCATATATGTGTGTTACTGGAACTCCTTCTGTAAGGAAAATTTTTCCCTTCTTCCCCATTTATTTATATATATATTTATTCATTCATTTATTTAGATCATTATAGACTCATGTATTTCATACTTTGTTTTTACTTTGTTCCAGCTTTGTCCATTGGACATTCTTTGAGGTTTTGACATGTCCCCATGCTTTTGTTTTCTGAGTATTTTCTTACTTTCTGGCATTGCAAGATGCTCCAGGCTCATCTGGTATTTTCCCCACCCCAGCTCTAGAATCAGCCATTTCTCCAAGGAGTCCTGATACCTTTTGTTAGAGAACAGTATTAGAAATAAAGATCTGGGTGCTGGGTGTGCTTGCTGCTACTGGAATGTCATAGCTTCTAGGCCTTCTGAGTGTACATAGATAATATATGTATGTATACTAACAGACCTGGTTTTAAATTTCACCTCAACTTTTTATTAGCTGTGGGATTTTTGGTAAGTTATTTATTCTTTCTAAGTGTTGGTAATTCCATTTGTAAAATGGGGATAGTAATGTTTACCTTCCAGGATAGTTATAAGGATCAAAAATAATTAATGTAACTAAGTAGATCTACAAGTAATATAGTTATAACTATAGTTTGTAACAGACATATACTGTATTTATTACTTAGACATAGTTTTGTGTTATAAAGTCTGTAGAGATGAACTTTTGTGTGTGTGTGTGTGTGCACGCACGCGCGCATGTGTGTATTTTATGGGCACCTAAAAGGCAGAAAAAGGTCTGTGGTAAAAATATCTTTAATATTTTTGTTTTAAACCCCTAGAGGGTCATTGAGAATGTGGAAATGATTCACTGTTCTTTTCATAGTCCAAATTCAGCTGAAAAAGTGAAAGCTAATAAAGGTGTAGCTTCACCACTGAAGGAACTGGGTTTAAGAATCAGCAAGTTTTTGGTGAGTAAAAATTAGCACTGGCTCTGTTTATTACCTGCAGGGTGGATATGCGTGGTTTTGTTGTTAGTGACTGTTAGTGAAAATTCAGTTTATTTCAGTTTTAGAGATTAAATTGAGCATATTATATTTCAAAAATGCGCAAGTTGCAACTCTTCTTGCTAAAAGCCACAAGTCAAGTTGCCTGACCCTGTTTACTGCATATCATAGAGTTTTCTTCAGCATACTTGGGGTGTTCTTTAAGTCGCCTAGATTGTATTTAATTATGTAGTTGTTTCCTTTTCATTTTGGAAACCCAGATCATGCCTGCTGCTATCTTAATGTTCTTGGTGAATAAGCACAGTTGTTTCTGACATGTAAGTTTAACTGGCATGTAAATTACATGTCAGTGGCTGCTCCTTTTTTCTCCTATTTGGGTTAAAATTATGTTGTGTGAAATCTTTTAAAATAATTTTTGTTTATTCAAGTTCCGTGTTCATTCTAGAGAACAAATCTTTAGATTGCTTTGCGTGCTCTGTGTGGTTTCTGACCTGAGGTGGCTGTTCCTCCCTTGTAACCTCTGTTTTCAGGGTCTTGATGAAGAACAGAGTGTGCAGTTACTCCAGTGTTACCTTCAAGAGGATTACAGAGGTACTAGGGACTCACTAAAGGTTTGTAGTTATGTCCAGCTCCCTTCTCCTGCCTTTAACCATTTCCTTGTTGGTTTTAGATAATTCAGGATTTTGGTACCAGTTCTCTGCAACAGAGATAGGTGATCAGATACAGCCATTCTCAGGAAAGACTTTGTAAAGCTTTAAAAAACATACGCTTAAGTCGAGGTCTGTCCTCAGACTTGGAGGGGCCGAGAGGTCAAAGATTGACATGTTAATCATAGAATCGCAGGATGTCAGAGCTGAAAAGGACCTGAGACAACATCTAGCCTTTCCAGCCCCTGATTTTATATATGAGGAACTTGAGGCCGGAGGAGAGGGGCAGGGATTTGAGCACAGACTTGGATACACTTAGGTAAAAAAATGTATCCAGAAATGAACGGGCAATTACAATCTTGAAGGGTAAGGTAAAGATGTTTACCTTTTTCTTTGTTAATTGATTTTGCTAATAAGATGGCTCTTTGTTCTTTTTTCTTTCAGACGGTACTGCAAGATGAGAGGCAGAGCCAGGCCTTAATCCTGAAGGTCAGTGCTAGTCACCATTTCCATTCTTTGATGTAAAATTGGGCAACAGATTCTTGACCGTGTTCTGAGCATTGCTGGCTTTTTTAAATGCAGTAGGATTAATTTGAAGTTTTAAATTTCTTTATCTTTCTTTCTTTATCTCCCCCCACCCCCAAAGTTGTATTTTTGTTTTATGATTTTCTTTGCTGTGCAAAAGCTTGTAAGTTTGATTAGGTCCCATTTGTTTATTTTTGCTTTTATTTCTATTGCCTTGGGAGACTGACCTAAGAAAACATTGATATGATTTATGTCAGAGAATGTTTTGTCTTTGTTCTCTTCTAGGAGTTTTATAGTATCATGTTTTATATTCAAGACTTTAAGGCATTTTGAGTTTATTTTTGTGTATGGTGTGAGGAAGTGTTGTATCTTTGACCTTGATTTACATGTGGCTGTTCAGCTTTCCCAGCACTACTTACTGAAGAGACTATCTTTTTTTCATTGTGTATTCTTGCTTCCTTTTTCAAAGATTAATTGACTGTAGGTGTGTGGGTTTATTTCTGGGCTCTCTATTCTGTTCCATTGATCCATATGTCTGTTTTTTTTTTTGGCCGCACCATATGGCATGCGGAACTTCCCTGACCAGGGGTCGAACCCGCACCCCCTGCAAGTGTGGAGTCTTAACCAATGGATCATCAGGGAAGTCCCCATATGTCTTATTTTTGTGCTAATACTATGCTGTTTTGATTACTGTAGCTTTGTAGTATTGTCTGAAGTCTGGGAGGGTTATGCCTCCAGCTTTGTTTTTTTTCCTCAGGATTGCTTTGGCAATTCTGGGTCTTTTATGGTTCCATATAAACTTTAGGATTATTTGTTCTAGTTCTGTGAAAAATGTCATGGGTAATTTGATAGGGATCGCATTAAATCTGTAGATTGCTTTGGGTAGTCTGGCTATTTTAACAATATTAATTCTTCCAGTTCAAGAGCGTGGGATATCTTTCCATTTCTTTGCATCATCTTCAATTTCCTTTATCAGTGTTTTAAATAGTTCTCAGCATATAAGTTTTTCACCTCTTTGGTCAGGTTTGTTCCTAAGTTTTTTGTTTTTGTTTTTTGGTGCAATTTTCTTTTTTTTTTTTTCTTTCTAAAAAATTTTTATTTTATTTTGGAGTATAGTTGACTTACAATGTTGTGTTAGTTTCAGGTGTACAGCAAAGTGATCCAGTTTTACATATACATGTATCCATTCTTTTTCAGATTCTTTTCCCATATAGGTTATTACAGAATATTGAATAGAATTCCTTGTGCTATACAGTAGGTCCTTGTTGATTATCTAGATGTGATTTTAAAAGGGATTGTTTTTTTACTTTCCCTTTATGATATTTTATTGTTATTGTAAAGAAACATAGCAGATTTCTGTATGATAATCTTGTATCCTGCTACCTTGCTGAATTTGTTTATCAGTTCTAGTAGTTTTTGTGTGGAATCCTTAGGGTTTTCTATGTATAGTATCATGTTATCTGCATGTAATGGCAATTTCACCTCTTTTCTTCCAATTTGGATACCTCTTCTTTTTCTTCTCTGATTGCTGTGGCTAGGACTTCTAATACTGTGTTGAATAGAACTGGTGAGAGTGGGCATAGAATCTCATTTTAGCATGGAATTTGACCATGACATCTGAAGTAGTTTCCTATTTGGTATTTAGTGAGAACTGGGTACATCCGTTACAAGCAATTAGGACATATACTAATGGTATTTTTATATTTGCTTTCATGTATTTGGCCTGTCAGTTTATTTATTTATTTTAAAACATTTATTTATTTATTTATTTATTGGCTGCCTTGGGTCTTTTTTTTTTTTTTTTTTTTTTTGTGGTACGCGGGCCTCTCACTGTCGCGGCCTCTCCCGTTGCGGAGCACAGGCTCCGGACGCGCAGGCTCAGCGGCCATGGCTCACGGGCCCAGCCACTCCGCGGCATGTGGGATCTTCCCAGACCGGGGCACGAACCCGTGTCCCCTGCATCGGCAGGCAGACTCTCAACCACTGCACCACCAGGGAAGCCCTGCCTTGGGTCTTTTTTTAAAGATTGATTGATTGATTGATTGATTGCTGAGTTGGATCTTTGTTGCTTCACGTGGGCTTTCTCTAGTTGCAGCGAGTGGGGGCTACTCTTCATTGCAGTGCGCGGGCTTCTCATTGCAGTGGCCTCTCATTGTGGAGCGTGGGCTCTAGGCACGCAGTCTTCAGTAGTTGTGGCTCGTGGGCTCTAGAGCGCAGGCTCAGTAGTTGTGGAGCATGGGCTTAGTTGCTCTGCAGCATGTGGGATCTTCGAACCTGTGTCCCCTGCATTGGCAGGCGGATCCTTAACCACTGCGCCACCAGGGAAGCTCTGCATTGGGTCTTAGTTGCGGCACGTGGACTCTCCAGCGGCTTGTGGGCTTCAGAGCGTGTGGGCTCTGTAGTTGCAGCGCACGGGCTTAGTTGCCCCATGGCATGTGGGATCTTAGTTCCCTGACCAGGGATCGAACTGGTGTCCCCTACATTGCAAGATGGATTCTTAACCACTGGACCACCAGGGAAGTCCCTGGCCTGTCAGTTTATAGCATTTAATGCCCAACTGAGAAATCATGCTAGAAAACTTGTTTATATTTTTAAATAATTCCTTTTATCTTGTATAACTTTACTTGTATCCTAGTTCATGAAGGTCTTTTGCTTTCTTTTGGCCTAACACTGTTTCCATTTCTGTGATTATTTACACAGATCTAACTTTTCCATTCACATCTTTTTTTTTTAATTAATTAATTTATTTTTGTCTGCATTAGGTCTTCATTGTTGCGCGTGGGCCTTCTCTAGTTGCGGCGAGCAGGGGCTACTCTGTTGCAGTGCACGGGCTTCTCATTGCAGTGGCTTCTCTTTGCTGTGGAGCACGGGCTCTCTGCGTGTGGGCTTCACTAGTTGTGGCGCGCGGGCTTCAGTGGTTTGGGCTCGCGGGCTCTAGAGTGCAGGCTCAGTAGCTGTAGCACACCGGCTTAGTTGCTCCGCAGCATGTGGGATCTTCCCAGACCAGGGCCCGCACCCTTGTCCCTGGCATTGGCAGGTGGATTCTTAACCACTGCGCCACCAGGGAAGTCCCCCATTCACATCTTTAAGTGATTTTTTAATCAATAAATTTAAAATTGAATATCTTCTATGCAAAGGTGAGTAACTGATTTTGAATCTTTGGGTTCTTCCCAGATTGCAGATTATTACTATGAAGAAAGAACCTGTATTCTTCGTTGTGTCTTACACCTTCTCACTTATTTCCAAGATGAAAGACACCCCTATAGGGTAAGCCCATTTAGTCCTCTTGTTTCTCTTTACCCTGTAAAATTCAATCCTTTTTTATAATTTATTCATATTTCTGTTCATTTGAATATTTACCTTTTACTCAACATATAAGTTACTGTTTTGGATTTTTTTTTAAGGTTGAATATGCAGACTGTGTTGATAAATTGGAAAAGGAACTAGTTACAAACTATAGACAGCAATTTGAAGAGCTTTATAAAACTGAAGCACCAACATGGGAGACACATGGAAACCTCATGGTATGTGGTTATTGGGCCCTCCTGTAATGCTCAGGAGAATTGTATATCTGCTCATAGAGCTCTAGGTTAAGTTATTTATTCACCTATGAACTTAAAACATTTATAAATTATCATTCTTTAGAATAGTTTAAACATGTGATATGAATCAAAACATTGACTTTAACTAATGGTATTTAATTTGGACCTTCCCCTTGACTTTGTCTCTCCAGTTAATTTATTTTTTTTCTTACCCGAAATATTCTCTTAGTGGTTAATGAAACTCTAAACCCAAGATTTCATCTTCTTTATTATCATTATCTATTAAGTGTGTGACACTAGTCTAATTGTTTTATCCTAAATCTTAAACCAATGTGCATTTATAGATTAGAACATGACCTTTTTTGTTTTGAAATTATTATTATTATTACGTTTATTAAAACAATTCAAGATACAGACAGTAGCTATTTAAAATATTTAGTAGAAGAAAAGAGCTCACTTGTAATAGCAACAAAAGCATAAATTTCTCAGGAATAAGCTTACTATAATCCAAAATCTAAATGAAGGGAACTTTAAAATGCTAAAGGGATATAAACAGTCATAATCAAATGGAAAGACATGGCACCTTCTTGAAAATAAAGACTCAGCACCAAGTGTCAGTCTTTCTTATTTTAACCTATAAATTTACTGTGATCCTAGAAAAAATACTAACAAGTATTTGCTTTGCCTTTTATTTTGGAACTAGACAAGCTGGTTCTAAAATTCATTTGAAAAATAAATAAGAATAGCCAGGAAGTTTTTCAGAAAGGAAGATAAGCTTTATTAGGTAATAAGACTAAAATAATTTAAAGCATGGCATTGGTACATGAATAAATAGATTGATGAATAGCACATAGTAGAAAGTCTAGTGTAGACCAAATGCTGATAGGGAATTAATGTATGATAAAGGTGGCATTTCAAATTAATGGGGAAATGTTGGTTTATTCAATAAATGGTGTTGGAACTACTGGGTAGCCATCTGGAGAAAAATCAAACTGTATCTCTATCTCATTCCTTCTACCAGAAGAAAATCAGAGAGATATCAATGATTTAAATTTAAAAAATTCAACTATAAAAATACTAGAAGACACAAGGGAGGTAGTTTTGTTTTTATTTTTTTGGATTGGAGAAGACTTTTTAAAGTAAAACACAGGACTTCCCTGGTGGTCCAGTGGTTAAGACTCCGCGCTTCCACTGCACGGGGCACGGGTTCCATCCCTGGTCAGGGAACTAAGATCCCTGGTCGGAGCACTAAGTGCTGTGTGGCCAAAATAGATAAATAAATAAAAATAAAGTAAAACTCAGAAGCCATAAAAGAAAAAAGAAAAGATAAACCCGGCAACATCAAATCAAAAACTTTTACAAGGCAAAAAACCAAAAATAGTGCTATAAGCAAAGTCAAAAGACAAACTCATAGCATAAAGGGTTCTTGAAATAGAAAGAACGCCTGTAAGTCAATAAGCAAAACTGAACAGAAAAACAGGCAAATGAAATACATATTTACATGACAACACTCATATCCAAGGGATGGGATAATGGGCACTCATACTTTGCTGTTTGAAGTTGTATACTTTTTAATGGAAAACATTATGACAATATCTAAAAATTGAAAAGCACATGTTTCTTGACCTAGTAGTTCTACTTTAAGAGTTTATCCTATAGATACATTCAGACTTACATGAAATGCTGTGTAAATGGCAAATCTGTAGCATCCCTCAGCTTTATTCAGGTATAATTTACATCCAGTAAAATTCATTCGTTTTAAGTGTACAGTTTGAATTTGGCAGTTGTGTATAGTTATATGCAGTAACCACCTTCATGATCAATATATATTGATAGAACATTTCTGTCTCTCCAGTAAGTTTCCAGTTAGTCTGTGACCCCTGGCCTCCAGCAACTACCAGTCGGAATGAATGAATGTGTGTGGCATATTATTGGAAGGAAAGACAAAAACCTCTAACAGTGGTTGCCTCTGGGGATAGATTTGGATGACTGGGCAGTAGGAATTGTAGGGAGGGATACTTTTTTTTTAATCTTATTTTTATACATGTTTTACCTAATAAAAATAACTCGAAGAATTTAAATGTGTTTTAAAATCTGACTTTATTTCTCTCCCATTTTTCTTCATTGGTTGTGCAGACTGAGCGCCAGGTGTCTCGCTGGTTTGTTCAGTGCCTTCGGGAGCAATCCATGCTGCTAGAAATTATTTTCCTTTATTATGCATACTTTGAGATGGCATCTACTGACCTATTGGTATTAACCAAGATGTTTAAAGAGCAAGGATTTGGTAGTAGGCAGACCAACAGGCACTTGGTAGATGAGACCATGGATCCTTTTGTGGATCGGATTGGGTAAGTCTGAATTGAGGTCTTAGAACTTGTACAATGTTTAGAGTTTAGAGCATTGATATTAGAGTGGTCCTGTGAATGGGTGAAGGGAGGGGCTAGGTATACTTTTCACTTAATGGGTGGGGAAATAGATGGGTGTACTACTGTGTTCTAGGTCATTCAGGGAGTGAAGACTTGGATTGAGAGGGATATCTTTTCTCAAAATAAGTACCACATTCTATTCTTTTACTTACTGTTTTCATCTAAGAGTTCATCCTTTCGTTCTACAAAAAATTCGTTGAGCAACTGTGGTAGACCAGGCACTGTGCAAATGCTAAGAAGACAGTGATAAATAGGGGAGATGTATTCCCCGCCCTCTTTGACATCATAGTCTATGTACTTTGAATTTTATGGAAATGGGTATATCCACATTTTGAGGCCTGTTTCCTCTGTGAACAAAAGTACACACTTGACGGACTTCCCTCGTGGCACAGTGGTTAAGAATCCACCTGCCAGTAGAGGGGACACGGGTTCGAGCCGTGCTCCAGGAAGATCCCACATGCCATGGAGCAACTGAACCCATGCACCACTACTACTGAGCCTGCACGCCACAACTACTGAAGCCCACGCGCCTAGAGCCCGTGCTCTGCAATAAGAGAAGCCACTGCAGTGAGAAGCCTGTGCACCACAACGAAGACCCAACACAGCCAAAAATAAATAAACAAATAAATAATATATTAAAAAAAAATACACACTTGACCATTGAGACATTTGATCTGGCCTAGATGTAACTGGTGACTGTAGAAACCTTCAGTACTAGATCTGTGCTTTGATAGGCAGAAGCCACATGAGCCTACCAAGCATTTAAAATATGGCTGGTGGACTTCCCTGATGGTCCAGTGGTTAAGATTTTGCGCTTCCACTTCAGAGGGTGTGGGTTCAATCCCTGGTCGGGGAACTAAGATCCCTCATGCTGCGCGATGTGGCCAAAATAAATAAATAAAAAATAAAATAAGACTGGTCCTGGGAATTCCCTGGTGGTCCAGTGGTTAGGACTCTGCTTTCACTGCTGAGGGCCTGGGTTCAATCCCTGGTCGGGGAACTAAGATTCCACAAGCTGAGTGTTGCAGCCAAAAAATAAAAAATAAAATATGGCTTGTCAAATTGAGATGTGCTGGAATTGTAAAATACATATTGGATTTAGAAGTCTTAGTATGAAAAGAGAATGTAAAATAACAACCTTTTTGACACTAAAGTGTCTTACATTTCACCTTAGTCTCCATTGAGGTTCAGAGTAGCATGTATGACACCGTGATATTTTTCTTTCCAGCTACTTCAGTGCCCTTATCCTGGTGGAAGGCATGGATATTGAATCCTTGCATAAGTGTGCTTTGGATGACAGAAAAGAACTGCACCAGTATGCCCAGGATGGGCTTATTTGTCAGGTGAACTTGGAGCAGCCTCTTAATTTTTTCAGATGGTTTGTAGTTAGTAGTAAGTTTTTAACCACTCAACTATACTGCCACATAAAATTTTCCTTATTGTGGAATTTGTGGTTCTACATTGTTAATTGGATCTGGAAGAAGTCTCAGATTTGTTAGTTATTTTCACAGAGGTGAGAGTTGAATCTGTGAGAACAAGTAGAATGACTCAGGGAGATGATATAAGGACAAAAGAGGCCCAAGGACAGAAACTTGGCTGTTGTCTGCGTTTATGGAGCCTGTGAAAGAAGAGGAAAGGGGAAGAACATGAGATGGGATGGTCAGAAAGATAGAAAAAGAGGAGAGATCTGAGAAAGTTCTAGAAGGATCAGGGAAATTTTCTAAGGAGTCTATTTGAACACGTATGTTATAATCTTAATACTACTTAAAATCAAGAGAGAAAACGGGGGGTAAAGGGAAGAGTAATTGAGGGGTCTAGTAATGAAGTGGCTGTGGCTTGGGAAGGGTAAAATGTCAGAATGGGAGAGAGGGGCCACTGAGGATGAATGGAAGACTTATTAAGCATGGTGAAGGATCCTCTGGAAGGGTCTTGACCCTTTCTGTTAAGTGACACAGATGTTGTTTTCTCTTTTCATTAGGATATGGACCGTTTGATGTTGACCTTTGGGGACATTCCACATCATACCCCAGTGCTTTTGGCTTGGGCTCTCCTCCGTCACACCCTGAATCCAGAAGAGACAAGCAGTGTTGTCCGGAAGATAGGTGGCACAGCCATCCAACTGAACGTATTTCAGTATTTGACCCGACTACTCCGCTCACTGGCCAGTGGGGGAAATGATGTGAGGCTCGGGCTATTGGTGTTTGAGCATGAGAGTGGGCAAAGAGCGGGGCAGAAGCTCATTAATTAGTCATGATAATAATAATAGTAGTTGTCAAGGACACGGATAATGAAAATAGTTTTGTAACCTTTATAGAGCATTTACTGTGACAGACGTGCTTGGCACTTTCTGTACAATATCTTGTTCCATCCTTAAAATACTTCTGTGCACTAGGGCTTATCATCCTATTTTACACATTAGGAAATTGAGACTGAGGGAGATGGAATTTGCCCACAGAAACAATAAACTGGCAGTAAATGGTGGATACAGTTTGAACTATGTCTGACTCTTTGCCAGTATTCTATGCTGCGCCACTTAGTATCTCTTAGAGGATAGCTTTGGTCATAATGACTGGAGAAATCTGTTTGGGGGGCTATTCATTCAACTGTACAGGATGAATTAGAAATTCTCTTGAGTCTTGTGTTGGGACTTAATTTGAGTGGCACAGTTTAATCAGCTTGTTTTGACATGCTAAAGGAAACCTCAGCCAACTTGTTGGCACTGGTTGATTTATCTCGGTGACAGTTCAGGCAGCTGCATCATTCATACCAGCACATAGAGAGTCTATCCTTTTTGTAGGCTGGAGGTGGTTTTCTTCCCCACAAAGACTTTGATCATTTGGAAGATGGTTCCTTTTTGATGTTATTCTTGACTGTGTTGTAATATGTATGGTTCCTCCTTTCTCTTTCCTCCCTTTGTCTTCCTGATCTTGGGACTCAATTGAGAATTATGAAGCCTCCGGTTCTCTTCCCATTTGTCTACAGAGACTATATTACTGTGATGGGATTGAGCTGCGTCTAGAAAAGAGGGGTGTCACTCAGCGTTCCGCTGCCTCCTTTGTCATTGCAGTGTACCACTAGTACCGCGTGCATGTGTGTCTACGGACTCCTGTCGTTTGTTCTGACCTCGCTGGAGCTGCACACACTGGGCAAGCAGCAGGTCAGTGTCTGGCTTTCATGAGACTGCCTGCGCTGCCCCTCTTGCAGTCGTCTTCCTAAGACACCCCTTTGAAGCTGATATAACACAGACCCATTTACTTCAAGTATGATTTGTTTATTGTTGTTTTCCACTTATTATATTGTAAAAATGATGCATATTAACGATTAAAAAATTAGGAAGTGCTGATAAAAAGAAAAAACTATAATCCCACCTTGCAGGATAACATATGTTAACATTTTGATGTGTTCCCTTCCAAATATAAGGATATAGTAATTCTCTCGGGCTTCCCTGGTGGCGCAGTGGTTGAGAGTCCGCCTGCCGATGCAGGGGACACGGGTTCGTGCCCCGGTCCGGGAAGATCCCGCATGCCGCGGAGCGGCTGGGCCCATGAGCCATGGCCGCTGAGCCTGCGCGTCCGGAGCCTGTGCTCCGCAACGGGAGAGGCCACAACAGTGAGAGGCCCGTGTACCGCAAAAAAAAAAAAAAAAAAAAAAAAATTCTCTAGAAATGGAATCACAATGTATATACTGTTTTGTAACCTATTTTTTTTACTCTGTAGTGCATCTGTCCCAAACAGCTGTGGATGCTAATTAATATTCTTGTGCAATATTTTTTTAAAATGAAATATTTCAAAGTTATTCCAAAGGAGACAAAAATTGTCTAGTGATCCCATCACCAGCTTCCAAATTATCAATGCACAGCTGATCTTATTCATTCCTGCCCCTTTCCTCCTTGGTTATTTCGAAGCAAATCCCAGACATCATTTTAGTAAAATTTCACAACCATTATCATATCTAAACAAAAAATCTTCAAATAATCAAGGCAGGGTTCAAATTTCTAATTATAAATGTCATAAGTTTATCATAAGTTTCTATCAGGATCTAAATAAATAGGTATGTACATTATTGGTTGATAAGTCTGTCAAATTTCTTTTAGTCTATCGTTGTGCTGTCCACTTCGGTAACCACAAGACACATCATTGTCTAGATCCATTAGTTCCTTAGGAGTTACGAAATGGCACTATTCTGACTCTATCTTTCCTCTTTTGTTTACTGGTTGGAACATTGCTATGAAAAAGAAATTTGTTTCACCATATATACAAATATCAAATCATTATCTTGTGCACCTGAAACTAATATAATGTTATCTTTCAATTATTTCTCAATTAAAAAAAAAGAAATTCTCTCTCGTTAACTATTTGATACTCTGGTATAGAGTACTATACCTGCTTCTTTTCCTATATTTACCACTTTTCCCTAGCATCCTTAGTAGCATTCCAAGTTGGCTACTGAGGTTTTTTAATTTTTTACATGGCATTGTGAACTCATGGATTTAAACATATTAGCTGTGTTTTAATTCATTGCAGTCATCATTCTTTTTTCATTTTTTGTTTGTTTGTTGTTTTTCTGCAGTTAGTATTCTTAGGCTCAGGTTGCCCCATCTTTGGCCAGTAAGAGCTTTTTCAGATTAGCTTCTGAATCTGTTTGACATTTCCCTTACACATTTTGATAGCTCTGTTGCTTTCTGATATGACAAAATCTTGCAGGATTATCTTAGAAGATTCTTGCCCCAGACTTGGAATCTGCCATTTCTCCAAGGAGCCCTGGTTCCTTTCAGTGGGAAATGATATTTGAGGAGTTCTTTATAACTAAGTCGTTTTATTCATTTATGATGAGTGACTTATTTTGGAAATTGAAGAAATTGATTAAGTTGATGAAAATGAATATTTCTTATCATTGGAGAGAAAAGAAATTGGTGTTAATTGAAAGACTCAATTTCCAAAGCTCTAGGAGCATAGAACAAGCTTTGCATCCTTTGCCAAAATTCTGGTCTCATTTGGGCCCTACTATATGCCTGGAGGATTGGTGTTAACATTTTGGGGTTACAGGTATCCTAGTACTTGGAATTTTTTCAATAAATCATTTCATAAGCGTTCACTGGATTCCCAGTGTGTGCCAAACTCTGTGCCAGGTGCTGGGGATGAAAAATTTAAAAAGGTGTTATTCTTGACCTCTAGGAGCACAGTTTAGCTGAATCTAGTAGTACCTCACATTTACATGGCATTTTAAACTTTACAGTTCATTTTCTCGTACATTATCTCATTTAATCCTTATGACAACACTGTGAAGCAAATAATAGTTTCACCATTTTAGAATTTGAAGTTCAGAAAGGTTAATTTGCCTAACATCATACAACAGATTAAGATAACATCCCTTACTTTTTTTTTTTTTTTTTTTTTTTTTTGCGGTACGTGGGCCTCTCACTGTTGTGGCCTCTCCCGTTGTGGAGCACAGGCTCCGGACGCGCAGGCTCAGTGGCCGTGGCTCACGGGCCCAGCCGCTCCGCCGCATGTGGGATCTTCCCGGACCGGGGCACGAACCCGTGTCTCCTGCATCGGCAGGCAGACTCTCAGCCACTGCGCCACCAGGGAAGCCCCTCCCTTACTTTTTAATCCCAGAATTCTCTCTGACATACTATATGAAGGTATTATTCATGTTTTTATTTTAACAGAATACAGTTTAAAAAAGATGGCCTGGTTCAAGTAGGGAAAATAAGCATTTTCTTTTTCCCTCCCCAACAGGATGTAATCGACACAGCATGTGAAGTCCTGGCAGACCCTTCTCTTCCAGAACTGTTCTGGGGAACAGTAAGTATGTCAGAGGGAGCCATGCTATGGTATTCTCTGTAGTGTATTAAACACTTACTTTGTGATAGGTCTTACACTAAGCTTTTAAGTCTTATTTTCTCATATAATCTATACAAAAATCTATGGATTGGGTAGTATTATTATCATCACCGTTTTGCGTGTGAGGAAATGTGATGCTCGGAGATGTGAAGTGATTTGCCCAAGCTAGTCACAGCTGGACAGTCAGGATCAAGATGTAGTTCTGTCTGACTCGAGTCCCTAGTCCACATCATCAACCAGTGTGTCCTCTCTCCTGCCCATCAAGTCTTTGTTTACATTGAGAGTCCCGGGCATCAGTAGTACTCTAACTCCCGAGTGTACCACTGGGCGATTGTAATTGTGCCTTAAGAAACTTCAGAATATTGTAACAGGTTTAGAGCAGGAACATGGCTTTGGAGAGAACGGTTTCTCACCAGTACTTAGTCTTACCATTGACGGCCTCAAGCCTCGAGGTCCAGCTGATGAATAAATCTGTTTTCCCTTAAACTGTGGCCTGACTGATCTGCCTGTATATCTCATCCTCGTTTTCCTGAGATGCTGTCCACTCTACAGAATCAGTGTTCCAGGGAGAAGCCGGTGGGAAACAAAATTCAGATTGAGGATGTGTTGCTCGTGTGTGTGGTGCTATCTGCTGACATGTTGTGGGTGCTTCTCACGTTAGTGGAGACAGGTCATGCACAGGCGAATGGTGTTTTCCTATGGAGAGGACGGCAGAGGTCACTGGAGGCAGCAGTAGTCTCTCCTCAGGTCCTGACTCAATCAGTTGTTGATAACCTTTTTCAGTGGAAGCGTGGAAGTCTTAAATTATTAGAGAGGAATAGTGTCTGCCTAAAGGAAAGGATTAATTTTACCTTCCTTATGATTGCTGGGCAGTTCAGAGATGTGTTAATCCGTGGATAATGTGAAGGTCAGTGACTTCTACCCTTCCATCATAGGAGCCAACCTCTGGTCTTGGGATCATTCTGGACAGTGTATGTGGAATGTTTCCCCATCTCCTCTCCCCACTCCTGCAATTGCTACAAGCCCTCGTATCAGGGAAGTCTACTGCCAAGAAGGTAGGTTATTCAGTTAGATGCCTAAATAGAGTAGGAGATGTTTTTTAGGAATCCTTTTTGCTTTCCACATTGAAATTTCATTGCCATGGCAAGAATTAGTCTGAGGTTGAATGAAAAATGTCAAAGATAGTGCATCAGTTCTATAAAATTAAATTTAAATCTTTTTATTAAGTACCTATTGTAGATATTGGGGGAGTGAGACAAAATGTGAAGTCCCTTAGTATCTAGATGGAAGAGGGTAAGGGGTCTAAGAAATAAGTAATAAAGCCAGGTGGTATGTAACTAATGTCATCTGAGTGGTAAAGACCATACTGTTCAGGAGAGGGAACTCTGTGTGGAGTGAGGGGGGCCTTGACTTGGGTGTTAAAGAATAATAAGGATTTGACAAGGAGTGCAGAGGCAAGTCTAAGGAGAGTCACAGGGATGGGTTTGTAAGAAGCTTGAGAGCACAGTCTGGCTGACCACACAGTCTGGCTAAAAGAGCAGAAAAGTAGATGGGAAAGACCCCTTAAATGTCCCCCTGGTAAATGTGTGGCTGAGTTTTTTTTTCTGTGTGTTGGCAGGTGTATAGTTTCTTGGATAAGATGTCTTTCTACAATGAACTTTATAAGCACAAGCCCCATGATGTGATCTCCCATGAAGATGGAACTCTCTGGCGGAGGCAAACACCCAAACTCCTTTACCCTCTTGGTAAGATAGGCAGACGCTGGTTCAGTTGTCTCTTTTCCATGGCCTCTGTGTGGACCTTACTGCTGTTTTAATATTTCACATGCGTGCCTTTAAAGCAGGTCCTTCTCCTCTCCACTGTGCTTGTTGATTTGCTGATAAATTATTAGTTAGTTTCTCACTTTTTTCCATCTTTAGATTGTTTTACTTCAAAAATAATGCATGTTCATTATAACAAGGGAAACAATGCAGGGATACATTGTAAAAAGCTAATCTCTCTTTAGACCTGTCTCCATCAGATGATTAACATTAAGAGTCTGGTGTGTGTCCTTTTGCACATTTCTGTGTTCTCTCACAAATTCATTCTGCAAACTGATTTGATTACATGTGGATCTGACTCATTCTTTTTAGTAACTCTGTAATTATTCTTGATGTCCCATAATTTTTTATCTTTTCCCTTCCAGAGGACATTTAGGCTGTGTCAGGTTTTTGCCACTATAAACAATGCTGCTTTGGGGACATATATACCTTTATATACTAGTGCTTTTATTTTTAGTATATAGAATCCCCAAAGTGGGATTGTGGGTAAAAGGGTATATACAATAAAAATTTTAAATGCATGTCCACTGACAGATGAAATGGATTTTTAAAAATGTGGTATATATAGGTGAGACATCAAGTCTTCCTAAGAGCCAAAATGTGGAATATTATTCAGCCTGAAAGAGAACAGGAATTCTGACACATGCTGTAACACAGGTGAACCTTGAAGGCATGATGCTAAATGAAATAAGACAGTCCCAAAAGAACAAACACTGTTCCACTCATATGAGGTACTTAGAGTAGTCAGATTTACAGAGACGGAAAGTAGAATGGTGGTCACAGGGGCTGAGGGATGGGGTAATGGAGAGTTATTGGTTAATGGGTTTAGAATTTCAGTCTTGCAAGATGAAAACAGTTCTTTGGGCGGATGGTAGTGATGGTTGCATAACCATGTGAATGTACTTAACGCCACTGGACTGAACACTTAAAAATGGTTAAAATGGTATATTTTATGTATTTTTTACCACAATTTAAAAAAAAATAATAAAAAGTTTTGAATGGTAATGTCAAATTAAGTTGTAGAAAAATGTTGTAGCAATTTCCTTTCCTACTGGCAGTGTCTAAGAGTAACAGCCTTACTGTCCTAATCTCGGCATCATTACCGACTTACCCAGTCACCCAGGCACCTACTGTCCCATAAGGTGGTCTTCCAATAGTCATCATTTGAGTGGAGAACCACTCTGCACTCAGCTGTTTTTCAGACACATGGAAAGAGTCACTTCCCCAATGACAAGAGAGGAGTTTTGTTTTTCTTTTTAATGGAAAAAGCTGTAGCAGTGTTGGATACTAGGAAGAGAAACTATGCATCTCTGTGTGATTAAATATTGCTGTCTGTTATAGGAGTCATCTCTTCCTATTAGACTAATTTCTCTCTCTCCCTTCCTTAGGGGGTCAGACCAACCTTCGCATACCTCAAGGCACTGTGGGCCAAGTAATGTTGGACGATAGGGCCTACCTGGTACGCTGGGAATACTCTTATAGCAGCTGGACCCTCTTCACCTGTGAGATTGAAATGCTGCTTCATGTTGTTTCCACTGCAGGTGAGGTCAGCTTTGGGAGACATCTCTGTGGGAAGAAAAATGGACATGCTTAGAGGATTTGGAAGATAGAGAATTTCAAGATAAGATTCAGAACCTTCCAGATTGTGATTAGCATAATTTGTTCATCTGGGTCTCACAGACTGTTCAGTGATCTTAAAGGAATTGTTTTCACTGAGATCACAAGCTTCCTTCCCCCTCAGATGTGATTCAGCACTGCCAGCGGGTCAGACCCATCATTGATCTGGTCCATAAGGTCATCAGTACAGACCTGTCGATAGCAGACTGTCTCCTGCCCATCACGTCCCGCATCTACATGCTGCTGCAGCGGTCAGTATCTGGTAACTCCACTGGGCTAAAGTCCGCACATGTTCCACTGTGGACAGCCCTGGTGTGGTATCTATCCCCAGCTGAGGGCTTTCCTGTTTTCACATCCCTGCTGCCAGGAGGGATTTGGGAAGAGAAAACTGGAAAATATTTGTGATGGAACAAGTTGTATTATTCATCTTACTGAGTACAGTGCACTCTTCTCCAACCAGGTTAACAACCGTGATCTCCCGGCCTGTGGATGTCATTGCTTCTTGTGTCAATTGCTTGACCGTTCTGGCTGCCCGGAACCCAGCAAAGGTGAGACACCAGGTCTTCCTAACAGCTGAAAAATGTCATGCTTGGTGTATACCTGAAGACACATGGACATTTGACTCATTTTTTCCCTTCTCAGGTCTGGACTGATCTTCGTCACACAGGCTTTTTACCTTTCGTGGCCCACCAGGTCTCCAACATGAGTCAGATGATTAGGTGAGCCAGGTCTTAGGGATTAGAGTATATTCCCTGGGAGTACCGTATACATTTCAGATCTAAGCTAGCTTTGTTACTTTTAAAGATGCTTCTCTGCCCGTTTGCTCCTTGTCTGTTCAGCCCTCTCACCAGAAATGAGTGAGGGCAAGGCAAAAGAGGTGATGGGACTTGGGGCACAGAGGCTGCTTTCCTCTTAGGCCAGCACTGATGGTTCACAGTCTTCAAAGCCTGAGAGAGAGAGACAGAGAGAGAAAGAGGTATTTCTCATTCACTTTAGGTACGTGGGAGTTAACTTTCCAGTCTAGAGAGTCCAGAGGTTTCTGGATCCAGAGGCTCAACTTTCCCTTTTCAAGCCATAGTCACTCTGTACTTTTCCTTGATTCATGGCCACTCGAGCTTGCCTGGTAGACCAGTTATTAATGCACAGGCTCCATCTTACTACCTGAACATTCTCTCCTTGCTTTCTTTTGCTTACAAGACGAGGATGTTTTCCTCATGTTTATTTGATTTTTCGCTTTCGAAGTTGTATATCAATAAAGTCTTTAATGCTTACCCTGGGTATTAAATAGCCTAGATTTGATTAATTCCTTTGCAGAGCTTTCCTATTTTATGCCCAAGCCATCTAAATAATAAGATTATTATTATGTGATTATAATTTTTTGAAACCTTTTTTTCCCTCTGCCTCTCTGTCTTTTCCCAGTGCCGAGGGGATGAATGCTGGAGGGTATGGAAACCTCTTGATGAATAGTGAACAGCCCCAGGGCGAGTATGGAGTCACTGTTGCCTTTCTGCGCTTGATCACCACTCTTGTCAAGGTAAAATCTAACCAGATAGAAGCATCTGAAATAGTTTCCCTGCCCCCAGCTACTATAGTCATTTTGTTTGCAGCTAGACCAATTGTCCTGAGGTTATGGTGATGACAGTTTCTGTGTATTGAGTATTTATTGTATGTCAGATTCTATAGTAGATTCTTTATCTGTGTTAACTTATTTAATACTCAGAGGCTGTATGGTATAATGCAGCAACTCTCAAGCTATTTTGGCAGAGCCCAGGGTAATATGTACACATTACATCATATCCCAGGATACACATTGTATGTTTACTTCTAAAGCGGAGTTTCACATAGTACTTTTACTATGCAAGATGCACTCAGATGTTTTCTAATAAGTTATCTCACAATCCACTAATGGGTCACAGCTCTCTTTGAAAAATACTTGTGTAGCATAGATTTTGGAGTCAGAATTAGGTATACATTTCAGGTTGACCACTTACTAGCTGCATGACCTTGGGCAAGTATTGAATTTCTTAGAACCTCTCTCAACTGGGATGATAAATATCTCTGCTTCATGGAGTTGTTGAGAGGGCCACACATGAAAAATACTCAGCACACTTCCTGCCTGCAGGAGTCAGTCAATCAATGAATGCTTAAAAAGATAGAAACAATCCTATGTAGAGGTAGGGATATAGATATTGATGTTTATATAAAGGAGCCCCATTTTTAAGATAAGGAAGCTGATGGTAACAAGTAATATTAGGACAAAGAATTTGGAGTGTCAGATCTCCTTTCTGATATCTGAGTGATGGGGTAGAGGTTGGGGGTGGTTGGTGATCATGGCAGTGAAACTGGCATTCTCCATCATCAACAGTCCTACTGTATCCTCTGTGTTTAAGATAGACCTCTCTCCTGCTCAGATTTAGCCTTCATCCCTCTCTTTCTTGTAGGTGCCTTTTGTGACATTGTCAAATTGTCTTTTTAGTCCCTTTCTCTGTTCTAGAGAAACCTACAACTTGGATTCAGTTGAACTAGAGTATTCTGATGTTTCTTTTTTTTTTTTCCACTGATGGCCAAGGGTTGCCCAGATTTCCTTTGGACCTATGGTTTTGGAGTTAAATCTCTAGTGACAAAATGACGTACCTTTAAGTGGCATAAACCCTCACAGCATGGTTTCTTGTAGGGGCAGCTTGGTAGTACCCAGAGCCAAGGGCTGGTGCCCTGTGTCATGTTTGTGCTGAAGGAGATGCTGCCGAGTTACCACAAGTGGCGGTACAACTCCCACGGAGTGAGAGAACAGATTGGTAAGGAAAGCATGGGCAGGGAAGATGGGAGGAATTGCTGGTTCCCTGGATTTTTCTCTCTTGGGATAAGGTTCATCACACAAGGCCGCGTCATCCCTCTGTCTTTTCTGGAGTCCAGGTTGCCTGATCCTGGAGCTGATTCATGCAATACTGAACCTGTGTCATGAGACAGACCTGCACAGCAGGTAGGAGGCGGGTGATTGCTAGAGCTTGGTACTCTCAGATGCTGCCAGTCCGCAAGGGAAGACACAGGCTTCTGCTGTGCAGAGCTAGCTCATTCTTCCAGAGTACTCAACTTGGTTAGGCCCAGAGCTCAGTAGTCCTGGGTTCTGACTTGCTTTCCACCAGGCTGTTTCTCCTTTCTCCCTATGAAGAGAGAAGAGCAAATGAAATGGGAACAAGGTTGTTCCCAGTGAAATTGTACACACACACACACACACACACACACACACACCTTTTTTATGACCTTTACAAAAATTATGCATGTTCATAGGGAAACAGGACTATTAACAAGTTAATGTGTGTCTTCTAGGTTTTTTCCTCTGCTTGTACTAACTCTGTACCTTTTATTTCCATGCCACTGCATATAGATCTGTCTTGTTTTAATGGTTCCATACAATCCATTGTATGGATTAATTATGGTTCATTTCAGTAAACATATCCATTAGTTGATGGACATTTAGATTGTTTCTCAGGGTCTATTTAAGGAAAGGAATCAGATGGCTTCCTCTGACAGCGAGAGCTGATCTGTATCACTAATGTCCAATTGTTTAGGTTTGGATAATACCCTTTCCTTCCAGTAGTAAACTTGGCAGCTCCCCGGTAACTCAGAACATGTCTGTCTTCCAGTCATACCCCCAGTCTGCAGTCTCTCTGCATCTGCAGCCTGGCCTATACGGAAGCAGGACAGACTGTGATCAATATCATGGGCATTGGCGTGGACACCATCGACATGGTGATGGCTGCTCAGCCCCGCAGGTAGGCCTCCCTTGCCACCTTCCCCCATTTATCTTTATTGTGCCTGCATGTTGTAAGAACTTCAGCATAAGAAAGACAACCTTGTTCTTCCTGGGGCATAGCCTTTGTATAACCTAGTGGCTGCTCTGTAGACTGGCACATAGCAAAGGGAGTTGATTGCTCCTCCTCTCTCCTAGTTTGGACTGGGGCCTCTAAGAGAAGCTGTTGAACTCTGGGATTATTGTTGGAATCTAACTCATGAGAGCACATATATTGCGAATGAAGTCATATTGTCTGAATCA
This sequence comes from Mesoplodon mirus, assembly GCF_964341445.2. Classification (NCBI taxonomy): domain Eukaryota; kingdom Metazoa; phylum Chordata; class Mammalia; order Artiodactyla; family Ziphiidae; genus Mesoplodon; species Mesoplodon mirus. Next base: position 7,138,135 of record NC_138976.1, on the reverse strand, counting down.
ACTTTGGTTTCCATTTGGCACCCTAGCGATGGGGCAGAGGGCCAGGGGCAGGGCCAGCTGCTGATCAAGACGGTGAAATTGGCATTCTCCGTCACCAACAACGCTATTCGGCTGAAACCTCCTTCTAATGTGGTGTCCCCCCTGGAACAGGCTCTCACGCAGCATGGTATGTCATTGTCTTCTACTCAGCAGCACTTCTGCCCATAAGTACATACTTCAGGCTGTGTTGTTAGAGGTCAACAATATTTTCTGATGAACTCTTTGAGGAAATTTGGGAGTGATCACCAGTTCCCATCCTGGACTTAGAAATAAGAAGACTGTATCATACTTCATCTTTGCCTCCTGTTGATGACAGAATAATAGTAAAGAACACATGTTCAAAGTTAGACTGTCTAGGTTCAAATTCTGAATTCAACCAGCTTTGACCTTGGGCACGTAATTAAACAACTCTGCTTCAGATTTCTTGTCTATGAAGTGGGGATAACAGCAGTATCTACCTTATGAGATTATAATGAAGATTAAATTACTACTTGTAAAACCTGGTACTGTTTAGTATTGACTGTTATTACTCTTTGACCTTAAACTACTCATTTAATCTCTTTGGGACCCAGTTTCCTCATTTTCAAGTAGGCGTTTGGGTAACATCTACGACCTTTTTCGAGCTGTATCATTTTGGGATTTTTAGCATTTCAGTGCCATGCTTTAATGTGATGGCATTTTAATGTGACGCTTTAATGTGGTTAGGTTTTCCTAACCTATTTGTTAAAAGGCTGTTTTCTTAAAAATGTATCTTTCTGCTCTTTTTTTTTTTGATTTATTTAATCTATTTTTTTTTTTTATTTTTGGCTGCGTTGGGTCTTCGTGCGGTGCACGGGCTTCTCACTGAGGTGGCTTCTCTTGTTGCGGAGCGTGGGCTCTAGGCGTGTGGACTTCAGTAGTTGTGGCTCGTGGGCTTCAGTAGTTGTGGCTCACAGGCTATAGAGCCCAGGCTCAGTAGTTGTGACACACAGGCTTAGTTGCTCTGCAGCATGTGGGATCTTCCTGGACCAGGGCTCGAACGTGTGTCCCCTGCATTGACAGGCGGATTCTTAACCACTGCGCCACCAGGGAAGTCCCTCTTTTTCTGCTCTTAATGAATTGGATTGAGCTGTTTACCCCCAGTCCTGCCTGTCCCCTTGGCTACTGAAAAAAGAGGATGATACAGCCACCTAGATTTGCTCTGGCCCTCCAAGTACTTGAGAATAAATTTCCTCACACATATGAGCCTTTTTGAACAGAAGGCTCTCTTAAGAGCTTGAATCAGGCATGCTTTGGTGTCTAAACTGTTTCCTGTACTTCTTCAGGTGCCCATGGGAACAACCTTATTGCTGTTCTTGCCAAATACATCTACCACAGACACGACCCTGCTTTGCCACGTCTTGCCATACAGCTACTGAAACGTCTGGCCACGGTAGGATCCCATCTAACGAGTCAAAGCCCCAGAAAACTGACCTTGTGCTTGAGACCACTCTTGCTTTCTCCCAAGAGAAGTAGCTAACTTGGACTTTTAAAGTGATGTAGCCATAAAGACACACACGCACGCACGCAAATTGTGTTTTATGAGGGTTTTTTTTTTCCCTGTTTATAAAAGACATACAAATTCATTTTAAAATGTTTATTTAAATGTTACAGATAAATGTAACATAGAAAGTTAAGGTACCCTATGATCTCCTCATTCCAAGAATTCCTATGAGCAGGTTGGTACGCGTTGCTCCAGATTTCTTTTTATCTGAGCTTGTATATTAAGGGATGTTTGGTGTGAGCTTTTGTTCTTTCCAAAAGCAGAATTCCACGATACATACTGTTTTGTGTCTAGCTTTCTTCACTTAACACGATATCCTGCAGTCTTGCCGTGTGGGCACATTTGGAGCTACTTCATTCTCTAATGCTTGCACAGCATGCCATAGAATGGATGCATCCTAATTTATTCGGGCTATTTTCTGTCTTAGTGTTAAACAGTGCTGTAGTGAACATTCTTATCCATAGAACTCTGTAAACTTTTGTTTACAGTTCCTAAAAATTAGATAGAGGGCTTCCCTGGTGGCGCAGTGGTTGGGAGTCCGCCTGCTGATGCAAGGGACACGGGTTCGTGCCCTGGTCTGGGAAGATCCCATATGCCATGGAGCAGCTGGGCCCGTGAGCCATGGCCGCTGGGCCTGCGCGTCCGGAGCCTGTGCTCCGCAATGGGAGAGGCCACGACAGTGGGAGGCCCGCGTGCCGCAAAAAAAAAAAAAAAATTAGATAGATATCAATGGACATATTAATTTTTATTAGAAATTTTGAAATTACCCTCCAAAAAGGATTGTAACAGTTTATGCTCCTAAAGCCCAAGTCTTGTATCCTCGCCACAGTGGCTTCATCAGTTTTTTAATCTTTGCTAATCTAATAGACAAATCAATATCTTTTTTTTTTAACTTTGCATTTATTTAACCATGAGAGAGGTTATGCATCTTTTTATGTTGATTACTATTTCTTCTGGGAATTGTTGGGCATCTTTTGCTGTAGTTTGGAATGATGTCTCTTTTGACCCAGAGCTATCCATCTGAATGTTTCCCTTTCTGGCATTTTCCGAGAGTTGTTTAGCACCTTTCTTCAGGAGTCTGTTGAGGTTTCTCTGGAGGTAGAGCTCTAAGCCTGTGTGTCCTGGTCTCCACCAGGTGGCCCCAATGTCAGTATATGCCTGCCTGGGCAATGATGCGGCTGCCATCCGCGATGCCTTCCTGACCCGACTGCGGAGCAAGATTGAGGACATGCGCATCAAAGTCATGATTCTGGAATTCCTCACAGTTGCCGTAGAGACACAGCCAGGCCTCATTGAACTGTTTCTGAATCTGGAGGTGAAGGATGGCAGTGATGGCTCCAAGGTGAGCCTGCACCCGGGATGAAGCTGGGACATGGCTCCCTGGGAGGTGGGTGCTGGACTCTGCAGGTCCAGTTGATGGCAGAAGCGGTGGGGCTGAATTCTCGCCTGCCCCTCTTGCAGGAATTCAGCCTTGGGGTATGGAGCTGTCTCCATGTGGTGCTGGAGCTGATTGATTGCCAGCAGCAGGATCGCTACTGGTGCCCACCGCTGCTGCACCGTGCAGCCATTGCCTTTCTGCATGCCCTGTGGCAGGACCGTCGGGACAGTGCCATGCTGGTCCTCAGAACCAAGTGAGTCTGTCTCCAGAAGTTACTTAACCTCCAGAGCTCATGTCCTTGTCTGTAAGATGGGGTAACAGTCATTCTGAGAGATTTGTTGTGACAGGTCCCTGGGCACATGCATAAAAGTGCTTAATGCCTGGGTCGGTGTGTGGGAGTTTATTCTCTTTTTAAAGCTGCCACCAGCAGGCGTAACCTTTACTCTGATGTGTTTACCTTAAGAGTTTCCACCTTTTGCATTTCTGCCTTCTGCCAACCCCCCAAAACCATCGTTCTTGAGAAACGGTGGATTCAGATGAGAGTGACTCACTCAAGCCATTGGACTGAATGGAGCACGCTTTTCTCTTGGAGCCTGTTTTGTCCATGGAACCCTTGATGTTTATGTAGGAGCAAGCGGCCCACGTAGCAGACGTTAGGGTTGTGGGAGTGATAAAATGTGGAGAAGTAACCACCAAGGGGAGGTGGAGAGAGGAGAAGGGACCGGGTAAGAGAACATGTGATTGCCAACACGTATTTTCTTTTTAGACCCAAGTTCTGGGAGAATTTAACCAGTCCACTGTTTGGAACCCTTTCTCCTCCCTCAGAAACATCCGAGGTGAGCAGTGGTGGAGGGAGGGACAGTGACTGAAAGTCCCTGGGAGTCAAGGCTGGGCTGTGAGACTGAGCTGTGGAAAGTGACTCCTCCCCTAATTAAACAACCAGAATGTTTTCTTCACTAGAAACTTCTCTCTCAGAGAAGTGCTTGCCTCCTCTTCCTTTGCTGTCTTGCTCTGGGAAGTGGCATGCCCTGCTCTGTGTTGCTGGCTCTGTGGTCTCCGCTCACTTGGAGACACCGTGGACCTGATGCTTCTGCTCTTACTAGTTAGATGCCCACTCACATTCGACAGGGAATGTGCTTTCTCGTTTTCTAGTGTCGGGTCCCTGCTCTGTTGCCTTGTGGGAGGGCAGGGCACCAGGGGAGAGGTTCTCATGATTCTCTGCTCTCCCCCTCCACAGCCCAGCATCCTGGAAACCTGTGCCCTAATCATGAAGATAATTTGCTTGGAGATATACTATGTAGTTAAGTGAGTCCTTTCCCCTTTTGAGATTTTAATTAGAGGTTTGTGGTGGGGGGACCATGGTAGTCTATGGCTGAGGGCACGGCTGTATGAGCCAAAGCAGAGGAGAGAGCTGGTTTGGAGCCATTTATGGAGGGCCACTGGTCTGTGTCCTCCCTGGCCAGTCCATTGATGGCACTTATGATTGTCAGAAAGAGTTATTGTGAAGCAAACTCTGTGTGCTTGGGATTTTATGGAGGAGGAATCCTAGAAAAGGCCTCAGCCTAACCCATTATGTTGAGCAAGAAGTGTGAACCCCACACGTCGGAGCTGATCAGGAGCTGTCTGCTTTTAAGCCCACGTGAGGTGGTTTTCTCTGCCTCAGCAACGGTCTGTGCCCGTCACATTCCCATCTGCTTTTAAAACCTAACTGTAGGTTTTGTTTTTCTCGGCACCATAGGGGCTCACTAGACCAGTCTTTAAAAGATACACTCGAGAAATTTTCCAGCGAGAAACGCTTTGCCTACTGGTCAGGGTATGTCAAGTCCTTGGCATGTCACACGGCTGACACAGAGGGCAGCAGCTGCACCTCCCTGGTAGAGTATCAGATGCTGGTCTCCGCCTGGAGGATGTTTCTCATCATCGCCACCAGTCACGTAAGAACCTCCTGGGGTGCGGTTTTCACTTTGGTATCTTAGCAACGATATGCTGGGATGCCTAGCAGATACAGCCCCTTGGGATAAAGAATGAATCAGGATTTTTCTCTGAGAGCTAAAGTGTAACAGGTTCTGTGCCAAATATGGGGTGTTTGAGGGCTTTGGGGCAAACAAAAGACCCTTAAAGAAAGTGCAGAGAAGTCATTTAAAATCCCTTCAGACGTTCATAAAACCCTCCTATAGCCACCTTTGGGGCCCTGGATAGGTCCGGGGGCTCCCTTCGTTCATCCAGCTCTTGTGCACGTGGATAGTTGGCCTTCTCACGCTGTGTGCCCTGTGGACGCTAAGTACATATTTGTTGACTGGCCAGCAGGTAGCTGCAACAGCTGCATCAGCACCCTCTCTAGGGACAGTCGGTTTTCCTTGGTTCTAGAAACGGCATTTCCTGGTCTTAGAAACAGAAAAGAGGCCGTTGTCTCTGCAGTGTGTGTCTACAGAGCATTGGTTTTTAGAGAGAGACTTAACGTTTGGGAAGACTTTGCATTTTCCTTGGCTTGTGTGAGTGTGTGTGTGTGTGTGTGTGTGTGTGTATGCGCGCGCGCTTTGACAACGCCATGCTGTGGAGTAAGGACTTGATATTGACCTATTTTGCCTTAGGGAATCCACATTACTATCTTGATTTCATGACTAACTTCAGCTTAATAGATGCCCTTTGTTCTAGGCACACTCTTACATCTTCCATGACTTGTTCCCTAGGGCCAGACTGCCCACAGCCTTGGAGCTTGGCTGTGGCAGAGTGGTTTTGGACCCCTGAGACTGTAGACACACTAAAAGGCTCAACCATCTTGGGGGAATGATTGATTCCCCAGGCAGTAATTTGTGTGTCACCCGCCTTTTAGGTCCTACCTGGGTAGCAGTTCTTGAATTGCAGCTCTGAAAATCCCACCATCCTCTTTTCCCCTAGGAAACCTATCTGGTTTAGTCCAGGATATTGATTATTCATTCATTTAATGGATAGTAATGGAATGCTTACTGTGTGCCAGGCACCGGGATGCAGCAGTGAATAAGGCAAATACGGTCCTTGATCTCATGGAAGTTGGCCCATGAGAGAGGTAAATTGTGAACAAATTTACAAAGAAATATAGTTTGGGATTGTGGTAGTTCACTAGGAAGGAAATAACCAAGATGCTGTGGTAGGGGTTCCCTGGTGGCGCAGTGGTTAAGAATCCGCCTGCCAATGCAGGGGACACTGGTTCGAGCCCCATCCGGGAAGATCCCACATGCTGCAGAGCAACTAAGCCCGTGCGCCAACTACTGAGACTGCACTCTAGAGCCCACGAGCCACAACTCCTGAAGCCCACGTGCCTAGAGCCTGTGCTCCGCATCAAGAGAAGCCACCTCAATGAGAAGCCTGCACACCGCAACAAAGAGTAGCCCCCGCTCACCACAACTAGAGAAAAAAGCCTGTGTGCAGCAACGAAGACCCAACACAGACAAAAATAAATAAATAAATAAAAATTTAAATATATATATAAAAAAAAAAGATGCTATGGTAGCGACTGCTAAAGGAGGATAGGAGTGGTCGGGAGGCCCTCTCTGAGGAGGTGCTGTCCACACTGAGGCCTGAGTGTGTGAGGAACCTTCCAGAGGGTGCTCTAGGCAGTCAGAGTCACAGATGCAGGGGTCTAGAAGTGGGAAGAGCTCGGCCGGTTCACGGAGGAGGAAGGAGGCCTGTAGGGCTGGAGTAGAGTGAGCACAATGGGGATGATACCAAAATCAGGTGGACCAGATCCTAAGGGGCTCCCAGGCCTTGTAGAGGAGTTTGTGTTTCTAGATGGGTTCCACTGGGAAGCCTTGAAGGGTCTGAGCAGAGGAAGGGTGTCATCAGGGGGAGGAGGTGAACCTGGGCTTGGTTCTGACCATGGCTAAGGTGGACAAAGAAACAGCAGGGCCCTCAAGTTCCATTTTAAACAGGCAGTCGGTGACTAATTACCTGACAGAGGACCCCACCTTTCTTGGCTTTTAGAGTCTGGGAAATTTTCCTGACGTTTTTTTCCTGTTCCTTTGCAGGCGGAGATAATGCACCTGACCGACTCTGCAGTGCGTCGCCAGCTCTTTCTTGACGTGCTCGATGGGACCAAGGCGTTAGTAAGTGTGTCTGGGAGATTTCCCATTCCTCCCAGGGAGAAGGTCTCCGAGGTCAAATAGCTGCTCACAAGCCTGCAGCCGCAAGAGTGGTCAGGCCAAAGGGCTCAAGTGGCCTGGGAGGCCCGAGGCTGCAGTGGGAGGCAGAGGCCTGCTGCCGCCGTGCCAACCCCTGGCCTCTTCCCCGTGACCCACCCCTGTGAGCTCACTGCTGGGAAAGAAAGGCCTGAGGCCGAAGGTGCCTGTGGACGGAGCTCACGTCTTCCCACCTCGTCAGCTCATAGGAAGCCTGACGTTAACTGTGTGCTGTCTCCCCTCAGCTCCTAGTACCCGCCTCCGTGAACTGCCTCCGCCTGGGCTCCATGATGTGCACTCTGCTGCTGATTCTTCTCCGGCAGTGGAAGAGGTGAGCCCTGTGCCGGGAGGGGCGGCCTGTCCCATCCTCTTTACTGACGCTTGCCTTACCCTTCCCGAAGGGGAGGAAGTGGGTGTGAAAAGGGCTGGCCTCCCCTCGTGGGGAACGGGACTCAGGCAGACACCTGATGTGAGGCTCACTGCTCCGCGGGCATCCTGAGGGGGAGCAGGGCAGTGTGTGGCCTTTCTCTGAGGTGTATTCTCCCCACCCTCTCCTCTCCACGTTGCTTCTAGTGAGTTAGGTTCTGTGGATGAAATCCTCAGACCCTTGACGGAGATCCTGGAGGGAGTGCTGCAGGCAGACCAGCAACTCATGGAGAAGACCAAGGCCAAGGTGTTCTCAGCGTTCATCACGGTGCTGCAGATGAAGGAGATGAGAGGTGAGGGGCAGAGAGGAGCCAGTGGAGCGATCTCCCGGCCCCTGTGCCAGCCAGCCTGGACAGGGCTTCCTCCACTTCAGAGCCAGACGTTTCTCCTGCGAGGCTTGAGTTTTTGGTCTCGGAACTCTTACCTTCAGGAAAACTCTTTTTCTCCTCCCCTCCCGTGGGACGGATGCCTTGGTGAGCATGACAGCGTCCCCCACCGTCTGCTTTGCAGTGAGCGACATCCCCCAGTACTCCCAGCTGGTGCTGAACGTCTGTGAGACCCTCCAAGAAGAGGTGATCGCACTCTTCGACCAGACCCGCCACAGTCTGGCATCAGGCAGTGCCACAGAGGACAAGGACAGCATGGAAACTGACGACTGCTCCCGGCCCCGGCACAAGGACCAGCGGGATGGGGTGAGGGGGCACCCTGTCTGTCCTTCCCACACGCATCCACACGTAGGAACTGGTGCCTCCTCTGTGCCAGGCCCCAGGGGTGATCAGTGACTAAGACAGTCACAGCCTGATGCGGAAAGTTAATAAATCAGACCGTGCAGAGATGTGTCAGAATCCCATTGTGGAAAGTCCTGCAGGGGTGAAACAGGGAGAATGTGCAGCATGGAGTTCCCACATCACCTAGGGATTCAGAGAGAAAGCGCCCTTTCAGCAGTGACTTAAAGAACTGGTAGAGCCGCGCAGGCCACGGGAGCAGGGGAGCTTCGGGCAGCGAGGACAGCGTGTACTGAGCTGTGGGTGACAGTCATCTGGTGTGAGCCAAGATGAGGTGAGGCCTGGAGAGCTGGGGGCTGGAGGACCAGCAGCCTTGTCAGGGTCTTTGGTCCTAAGTAAAATAGGAAACGATTTAAGGATTTTAAGCAAAGGGAGAGAAAACATGAGGTTTGTACTTTAGAGAGCATGCTGTGTGTAGTACGGAACACTTGTTCAAACACTTGTCAGGACCTATAAGTGGGTCTTGAGCTCATTTGGTTACCACCAGCATTTTTTCAATGAAGTAGAATAAAACGTAAACGAAAATATCTGTGCTTTGCAGGAGATAAGGGTAGGTTTAATGAAAACGTGAGTATGCCTATACTGGAGCGCAGTGTAAAACGTATTATTACTTTGGGTGGCTTGTGGTCAACAGTAAGTGTGAAAAGCCACTGGGGTGAAGAATGGAGTAGAGAGGATCCAGAGAGAGTGAAGGCCCATTTAGTAGGCGACTGCAGTGGTGCAGCTAGAGGGGAGGCCACTTGGACTCCACACAGCACCGGCTCGGGTGGTGGAATTGGGAAGGAGCGCTGACACGGCTTGATGGCAGTTTGGGGTCGGGGGGAGGGCAGAGGCACAGCTGCGGGACACGGGCGCTCGAGTCCTGTCTCAGCCGGCTCCCTCGGAGGCGGGGGTGACCGGGGGAAGTCCATCCTCTTCCTCCCCTCCTCCTCCCCCTGCACTGCCTCCTTCCCTTTCACCCATCTTCGCCCCTGGGCCCCAGCAGGTGTGTGTCCTGGGCCTGCACCTGGCCAAGGAGCTGTGTGAGGTGGACGAGGATGGCGACTCGTGGCTGCAGGTGACCCGCAGGCTCCCCCTCCTGCCGACCCTCTTCACCACCCTGGAGGTGAGCCTCCGCGTGAAGCAGAACCTGCATTTCACCGAGGCCGCACTGCACCTGCTCCTCACCCTGGCTCGCACCCAGCAGGTAGGAGGCAAGCCCGAGGGAGCCTCTTTGCTTGTGCTGGGTGGGTTCTGACGCTGCCTGTGAGTCTCCCAGCCCAAGACCTCCACCTGCCCTTGGGTGGGGTGGCTGCAGTGACAGCTTCCATCTCATTCTGCATCTTTCCCTCCCAGGGGGCCACAGCAGTGGCTGGAGCCGGCATCACCCAGAGCATTTGTTTGCCCCTCCTGAGTGTGTACCAGCTCAGCACCAACGGGACAGTGCAGGTGAGTGCCAGTGGCCTGCCACTGCCTCCCCCAGCCCACCTTGGTGCTTTCACTTGCCCCGGAAGTTGCTCTCTTTAGTGGCCTAGTTCACTGATGGTGCAGAATCCTCCCCGCCCCCAGACTGACCTCTAGCGAGAGAAGCTCACACAGCTAGTTAGTGCTGGACGCGGGTCTAGAACCTAGATTCCTGTAACTGCTGCCTTCGGACCCCGTCTGGCCCTGCTGGCGTCCATTCCAGGAGCTTTTCTACTCCGACCAGCCAGGCCGCCTCAGCTGCTGGGCTGCAAGGAGGCCCTGCTCTACCTGTCAGCTGGGTTCCTCAGCACTGTCGTGATCCTGTCTGTTGTTTGTGTCTCAGACGCCCGGCACCTCTCGGAAGTCGCTGGACGCCCCCTCTTGGCCGGGTGTCTATCGCCTGTCCATGTCCCTGATGGAGCGGCTCCTCAAAACCCTGCGCTACAACTTCCTGACCGAGGCCCTGGACTTCGTGGGGGTTCACCAGGAGCGGGCCTTACAGGTGAGGGGCTGCTGGCATCCTTGGGGTCCAGGCTTGGGGTTCAGGGGCATCTGGGCTGTTCGGGGCTGAGGCTTGGCAGTTGAGTGGTGCCAGTGCTCCCGCTTCTGAGGTGCCGTAAGGACTGTTGGCTGACAGGCCGAGCAGTGTGGCTGCCCTGCTGAGGGAGGGGAACGGTCTGGGATCTGCTCAGACAGAAACCTCTTAGTCAGAAACCGCTTCGTCCAGCCTCCTGTTAACGCTGCCACCTCAGCGTATGTGGACCCAGGACCTCTCCTCCCTGCGGGAGGGTGGGAGCAGGCGTGGCAGGCCCCTGAGTCACCCCATCCTTCCCCGTGTCCCCCCTCCCAGTGCCTCAACGCGGTGAGGACGGTGCAGAGTCTGGCGTGCCTGGAGGAGGCGGACCACACCGTGGGCTTCCTCCTGCAGCTCTCCAGCTTCAGGAAGGAGTGGCACTTCCACCTGCCTCAGCTTATGCGGGACGTCCAGGTGGGGCCTCAGACCTGCTTCTTGAAGGGCCTGGGGAAATGCTCGGAGGGGATGGGGCGGGGAGTGAATCGCAGGCCTGTTCCTGGAATGTGGGCTTTTTCTTCAGGTAACACAGGGTTTGGTCTCACATTGCTCCCTCTGGAGCTGAATTTTCCCTCCACAGGACAGGGCAGCCTCATAGGTTGAGAAGCTGGGCTCTGTGGGATCAACCTTGGTTCGCATCCCTTAGAAACAGGACTTGGGAGCCAGCCGAAGAGGGGGGCAGGGAAAGAACACAGGCTCTGGAGTCGGACAGGCCTGTCATTTGCTGGTTGTGTGAGCTTGGCGAAGTTACTTCACCTCTCTCTCAGCCTTTTTCTTCTTCTGTAAGATGGGAAAATTATCCCCATCTTACTTATTTACTTAGGACCTCATATTGTGCCTGGCATCTAGCTGGGTCCCAGGGAAACCGTCCAGGCATCTGATGACCTACAGTTGGCAGTCGAGCTTGCTTGGTGGCTGTGAGATGTTGAGCTAGAGAACGTAGGGAGAGGCTCAGGGGCCCGAGAAGTAGTTGTTACCATAGAGACCTGCATGGTCGGTCTAGCTGGGTGGGCTGCTGCCTCGAGGCTCCCCCTCACCCCTCCCCTGGGTTTGCTGCAGGTAAACCTGGGCTACCTGTGCCAGGCCTGTACCTGCCTCCTGCACAGCCGCAAGATGCTGCAGCACTACCTGCAGGTACCTGAGCCCTTGTCCGCCGCGGCCGCCTGGACCACCTCACCCCTGGCTTCCGTGGGCTCCAGCCATCTCTTGTCTCCCCCCAGAACAAAAACGGGGAGGGCATCCCCTCGGCTGTCGCCCCCCGAGCTCAGCGGCCACCCACAGCTGCCCCCTCCTGCTCCTCCAAGCAGCCCACTCCCGACACAGAGGCCTCGGAGCAGCGGGCCTTGCACACCGTCCAGTACGGGCTCCTCAAGATCCTCAGCAGGACCCTGGCGGCCCTGCGCCACTTCACCCCCGACGTGTGCCAGATCCTGCTGGATCAGGTACCAGCCACACTGTGCCACCAGCCTCCAGTGGAGCCGTGAAGGCTCTGCTGTGCCCTGCTCTGCACCAAGAGCTGCTTGGGTCCTGTGGGGCCCTACATCGCTCTCGTCTTGCCTTGCAGTCCCTGGACCTTGCTGAATACGACTTCCTGTTTGCCCTGAGCTTCACCACTCCCACCTTTGACTCCGAAGTGGCCCCCTCTTTTGGGACCCTTCTGGCCACAGTGAACGTGGCCCTAAACATGCTTGGAGAGGTAAGTTGGCCCCTCAACCCAAGTCTTCCCGGTTTTCCTAACCATGACCTTGGGCACGTTTATCTAGCCTTCCCTTCATAAAGTGAGTGTGATAGAGCCGACCTGTAAGAATTAGCGTGAGACTTAAATGAATAACTGATAGAATGGCTTAGTGTAGGCCCTGCAGAACGGAAGCTCTCAATGAGTTGGAGCTGTTACTGTTACCTTATTTTTTTAACCCCCGTTTCTTTTTCTCCAGCTGGACAAGAAAAAGGAGCCTTTCACCCAGGCAGTGGGGCTCAGCACACAAGCGGAAGGGACCAGAACACTGAAGTAAGAAAGCCCTCCTGGGATTTGGTTTGGGGTTGGGGCCGTCTTGGGCTGGCTCTGCTCTTGGCTCCGTGGCCCACCGCACACTGCCAGCTCGGCCCTCTCTGCAGCAGCGCCCAAACCTGCCCTTCTCCAGGTCCCTCCTGATGTTTACCATGGAGAACTGCTTCTACCTGCTCATCTCCCAGGCAATGCGTTACCTTAGGGACCCGGCTGTACACCCCCGGGACAAGCAGCGGATGAAGCAGGAGCTCAGCTCAGAGCTGGTAGGATGGGGGTAGGGGGCCCTGCCTGGTGGGGAGGGGCCCCAGGAGGTCCCAGTCCCCCACTTCCCACGGCCAGCCCTGAGGGTGGGGACGCGGGGCCTCATCAGGTGCTTTCTCTCTCGCAGAGCACTCTGCTTTCCAGCCTCTCACGCTACTTCCGCCGGGGAGCCCCCAGCTCCCCTGCTGCTGGCATCCTTCCCTCGCCTCAGGGCAAGTCCACCTCTCTCTCCAAGGTCAGCCCTGAGAGTCAGGAGCCTCTGATCCAGCTAGTGCAGGCCTTTGTCCGGCACGTGCAAAGATAGGGCCTCGGGCCCGCCACCCGCCTTCCACTCTCCACCAGCCTGCATGGCAGCCCTGGGCAGCAGGGGTGCTGCTGAGGGGCCTGTCTGGGGCTGAGAGCAGCTCCTGTCACCTCCCCAGAGTAGCCACGACTCCAGCCACCGGCCCCCAGCGCCCAGCATTATTTTTGTAATCGATCAAGAGGTCAACAGCGGGGAGCCACGAGTCTGCTGCGCTCAGTCTCATGTTCAGAATTCCCCCAAGAGGCGTATTCCTTTCCTTCAAGCATTCCCCACAGCACTTGACCCTGGCCCCGGGGAGAGATGGGGGAGCCAGTGTCACGTGCAACCAGGAGAGGCTGTACGCACGGGTTTGAGAATCTGTTTTCCACGCTCTGTTCTTGCAGTTTTGGGTAATATTGTGGTCTATTTATACAAATATTAAAATACTGTTTATACACAACTGTGTGGGGTGTACCTTCAAAGCCCAAGGACTAGCCAGCTCTGAGCATCGAACCGCCTCCCTCGGCCGAGGGCCCAGAGTGCAGTGGAGGTTTGGGGAAGGCGCGATAGCCACCACTGACCTAACGAACGTTCCTCCGTTCACGTCTCGGCGTTGGGGGTGCTGGGTGGGCGCTCAGATTCCGCCTCCTTGGCCCCCGCCCAGGTCTTGTCCCCGACCCCTACCACGTGCCTCCACTTACAGCTGGCTGAGCTCACCACCGGGTAGAGCCTTCCTTGAAGCTCCGCTCCTATTTATAGCTCTGTGCCTCCCCCTCCCTTCAGAAGGCCCCGAAGTGGGGCCCACCAGCCTCTAGCCTCCTTGGGACCTAATCAGAGTTCTGGGCCCGGCTACAAGCCTTAATCTAAAACTGGCTTGTAGCCCAGAGCTACCACTTAAAGTTTCTGGAACCAGACCGACCTGGGCTAGAGTCCCTGCGTGGCCACTTGCCAGTTATGGAACTTTGCGGAGGTGACTTTCTGATTTCTTCTTCCCTCATCTGCGAGGACGACACAAGAATATACGTGAACGTGCTTGGCTCAATGCTGGGCCCCTGGGAAGCACTGTCAGCTGTCAATTACTCAAGCTTAAACTATCATGCAAATTTTACAGTCCACTCGTCTGCCCGATTTTAGGCAAGTTTTTCTTAGGAATAAAACACCTATTATGCAGCTTCATGGGACTTCCCTGGTGGTCCAGTGGTTAGGACCCTGCGCTTCCACTGCAGGGGGCCTGGGTTCAACCCCTGGCTGGGGAACTAAGATCCTGCAAGCTGCACGGTGTGGCCCAAACAACCCCCCCCCCAAAAAACAAAACAAAACGTAATTACGCAGCTGCAGTAGAACAGCACTCCCTCCTGAGCAGCACAGGCAGCGTGGGAGGAAGGGAGACGCTGGCTTTGCCCGAAGAGCTCTCCCTCCCTGTGCCCTAGTGCTTCTGGGAGGGGCCCCCAGCATGGCGTTGCTCTCTCTGTACATCACGCCCTCCCCCCAGAAGGAGGGGTGGTGCAGATGTGAAGTCTCCTCTTCCCTTTCCCACCTGTGAGGCCCGAGACCCGACCGGAGCCCAGGCAACATGCGCACGAAGGGTGGTTTATTATTTGTCACTGGCTAGAGAGCAAGCAGACAGGCAGAGTAAAAAGATCAGTTAAAAAGTGAGTGTGGAGAGGTGCAGGCTGCAGCCACCATACTTGGCTTGAGCTGTACGGGAGGGGAAGGGTAGCACCGGGGAGATGCCGCTCCATGGCCCAGGCCTGCCTCTCCTGCCAGGCTCCCCTCTGCTCCAGCTCATCCAGAGGGGACGACATCCAGTCCTCAGGCCTGCCACAGACCTGCCTGCCTTTCCCCCTTTGCTGCTTTTGGCAACTAAAAGGCAGGAGCTCCCTCCCCCAGGGTGCGCCCCAGGGCCTCCTCAGGCCTTCTGCACTGACCCCCACGGGCCTAGGCGCTGAGTGCAGCTGCTGCAGCCAGGCCCTCCCTCCTTAGCAGTAGCTGGGAGGGCTGGGGCGCTCAGGGATGCAGGCGGGGGCGGCGGGGGGGAATCTCCAGCACCAGGTCAGAAGCAGGGCTGGGGGAGGGGCCGGGATCATTCAGCCTCGGGGGCCCCTCGCAGCTGGAGGACCGGGGGCGGGATGGGATGGGGTTACTTTCCCCACCCTGAGCAGCTGGGTCACCAACAGACAAGACAAGTGGCAGGGCTGCACCCATCCTCTCCTGCCCAGGCCAGAATGGGCAGGGGCCTGGGAGGGGGCCCGCTTAGCTAAGCAGTTCCAAGTAGGTGACAGGGACCTTGCCCTTCTTGTTGCCTCTCTCGCCAATGAGCCAGTCAGGGTCCATGCCAGGCAGGCTGTAGACAGTGATGAGCTGAAGAGGAGGGCGGAGAGGGAGGGTCACGCCCCGGCCAGGCAGGACTGGCCCCAGCCCTAAGAGGGGACAGACTTGCGGTCTCCCCTGATACATAGGAAGCGACACCTCCTGAGGCGGGCGCTCACCTCCTCAGCTGCTCTACAGAGATCAGAGAGGCTGCTTCCTCAGAGCTGGAGCCGTCTCCGCCTACCCGACTGGCCCCAGCTCCACCCGCAGGGCCACTCGGAGGCTGGAAGCCCGCGGTGCAGGGTCTGCAGGCCCCATGCTCCCAGCTCCGGTTTCCCGGCGCCTGCGAGCCGGCCCTCCCCCCGTCCTCGTGGCCCCCAGGCCCACCTCGTCAGCCAGCAGGGCCAGCTCGCTGCTGTCGGCCGCCTCGTAGTCGTAGAGGACCCGGGCCTTCCGGGTCCCGCTGGCAGGAGGCGCCACCTCCTCCAGGCAGAGAGCGGCCTCCCCCGGAGGAGCCAGGCCGGCCACAGAGGGCCCCCCAGGCATAGTGGCCGCGGCGGTGGTGGGCGAGGTGCTGCTGAGGGGCGGGGAAGCGGGCTCTGTGGTGCCCACGAAGGTGCCTGGAAATCTGGAGAGGAGAGAGGGGGGCGCACCTCAGCAGCCGGGAGCCACACACCCCCGGGAGTCCCGTGTGCCCTGCCAAACGCCAGCTGGGTCCACGGCCGCGGAGACGAGGAGACCCCGCTACTTACATGGCTCCCTGGGAGCTGGCGGCATGAAGGGAAGAGGGAAACGGGGAATGTGAGCTGCTCCCGCCGTCCCCGCCACCCCCCACCCCGCAGTCTCTAGAAACCGCGCCAGAAGTCCCCAAGGCCAGCCACCTCGCTGTCATTGTGATAGGGTGCCCAGGCCCAGAGAGCGGTGTGATGTCCCACCACAGTCGGCAGCCCTCCACCCCACCCTGGGTGTCACGGGGCTTTCCGAGCTTGGGGCGGTCGGGGCTGGGAGCCAGGGGACCCCGGTGGGCACCTGCCCAGCTGTTTCTGTAGGTCCAGCATGTGGCGGTAGCACTGGGCATAATAAGTGGTCTGAGACTCAACGAACTCATGGAGGCAGCGAAGGTGGTTCACCTGCGGGGAAGACGCCCATGGCTGACGGGAGGCAAGGGGCCAACACATCCCATTCCCCATCCCGTCTTCTGCAGACCCTGGCCCGGCATTCCGATGTCTTCTGCCCAGGCCACTTGCTCCCTGGGGTTGGAGGGAGGTACCCACCCTTTGGGACCTGCTCTGCCGAGGCTAAATCCCATCCTTACAGACTGCGGACTCAAGTGCACCCTTCCCCACCTGCCTTCGAGATCCAGGTTCACTCTCTGCCTCAATATGGACTAGTTTCACGGGGACACGAGGGGCGGCAAGAAGACGGTGGACGGCAGAAGGAGGAACCGGGGGCAGGACTCACGTGAGTGCTACTGATTCCCTCCAGCAGGAGCCGGGTCACTTCTGCCTGTCGGTCAAACTCTGTCTGGGCCACTCGGAGCTCCTGCTCAGCCTGGGAAGGGCGGGGCATGAGCATGAGAACAAGAACCGCCCCCAGCTTCCCTCCCACCAGCCTTCTCCCGCGCCCCTGAAGCCGCCCAGGAGCGGCCTCCTCTTCCCTTCTGTGGCAGTTGTCACTTCCCCCCGGGGATGCAGACATCGGTGGCAGGAGTGCACTTCCCACTCCTGACTTCAAGCCTGAAGCCCTGACCACTGGAGGAGCGACAGCCCCGCTTGGACCCCACCCCCTCCTGAGGCCAGTTCCTGGACAAGCAGACAGAGCCTCAGGAACCCTGCCTTGGCCTTTCATACTCATTCATTTGCCCATCTGACGCCACCACGCATCAGGGACAAATCCAACCAACAGTCGCCTCCGGAGGGCCCACTGTGTGCAACAGGGCAGAGAGGAAGTGACAACCCCTACCGTGGCCCCAGCAAGTGAGGGCAGAGCCCAGAACTAGAAACAGACCTGCCCCCGACGGCAGCAGGTGAGCCTGGACCCCCGTTGCCCACCCCCTGCAGCCTCTTCCCTCTTACCTTGTCCACCTCATCATTCCAGAGCTGCGGAGACCACAACAGGACAGGTCAGCGGGGGAGGGAGGGGGGCACCGGTCAGCAGGGGAGGGGAGGACGGCTGCACCCCAGAGCCCAGGCCCTGCCCCAGCTCCCTGAGACCCCAACCTCTCCCCAACTCCCTCCCCACAGCCCAACGAGGAGCTGAGGCTGGGGTGAGGCCTGGTGTGAAAGGGGGGGCTCCGACATCAGTCCATCTAGTCCCACATGCCACATGCGGGGAGGGGGGACAGCCAGCTGGGGAGTCCTACTTGGGGTTCTCCTATAGTGCCAGTCCCCAGGCTCTGACTGGGGTCTCAAGGGAGACTGAGCGTCCCGCACCCCACCCTGACACTTGGCTAAGGCTGGTGGGCTGGGAGGCAGGACTGTGTGACCCTGGACCAGTCACTGAACCTTTCTGTCCTTCGGCAGAGAAAGGCAGCCTCGTGCCCGAGTCACACTGGGGTTCAAAGGCACAAGGAAAAAACAGGGCCGTCTCCACCCTCCTGGATAGTCCTCTTTCCACTCGGCCCAGGAAGGGGGGCGGGAAGTGTCATCCAGAGTCTAAAGAAGAAAGACCCCCCTCCCCCCACCACGGCTTAGGAGACCCATTTCTCCTGCCCGCTGCTACCCTAAGATGTGACCTGAAATGCGGAAAGCAAAACAAGGCCAGCCCTTGGACAGAGGTGTCCCACCTCAGTGCCGTTTAGCAAATCACAACATGGGAAGCAACCTCCACGTGGACACACGTCAGAGACCCAGCCACAGGGGCCCGGTGGACTACACTGTGGTTCACGCCCCCGAGGACAAATGACTGCACACGGCAACATGCTTATGACAGATGGAGAAGAGCCAGAGGGTCTTTGCGGAAGGTTGTCACCCGTCGGGGGGGTGGGGGGTGGGGGGGGTGGAAGGGACAGAGAGAGAGAGAGGCAGAGAAAGACACAGCGGTGGTTTCGACAGGCATGATGGGATAGGTGTGATCTGCCTATTTCCCAAACTAAACAGTAAATACCACAAATCTCAACAGAGCTGTAGGAAGAAAAGACACCAAGACATTCAACGTCTTCCTGATCCAGCCCCGCCCATCCCACCTCCAGAGTCCCAGCCCCTGCCCTGCCCTCACGCTCAGCTTCAGGCCAGCTCAGGACACACTCTGTTCTCCAACCTCTGGGCCTCGGGCCCAGGTGGCTCCTTCCCCGACCCGGCTGTGCCCTCCCACCCTCCCTGTTAGTCTCAAGCACTTCCACGACACCTAGCAGATGTGCTACGGAGGCAGCTGGATGGACAGCGCCGACCCTGTCCCCCATGACCCCATGGCAGGCCAGGCCCAGACTTCCTCCCTCTCCTCCGGGCCGCATGGCCGGGCGCTCCGGGATGGTGAGTGTGGGAGGGGGCGGTGCCTGCTTTGTGGGGGTCGGGGCTGGGCAGACTCTCAGGTGCCCTGGAGGGGGTGCCGCTGCCGCCCCAAGTGCACCGGGCTGTGCCACGCAGTGGGCCAGGCTCACCTTCAGCGCTGGGCAGGGAGAAGCAAGGCCGGCAACACGGGCACAGGGCACAGGGCAGAGGTAGGTGGACAGGACTTGCCTGACCAGGGGCGCGGCCCCTACCTGCCCCTCTGGCTCCAGTTCGCTGCACGTCAGGCCCGAGTGTGGGAGGGGAGGGGGAGCGGGGCGGGGCAGGGGCGCTTACCGCGGAGGCGCTGGCCGAGAGAATGTAATTACGAGGTCTAGTCTCCTGAAAGTCAGGCACCGTCTGGCGGGGAACAGAGTTCATGGGGGGAGGGGGTCACGCGGGGCCGGGGCCGGGCCGGGAGGCCGCCCTAGACCCTCATGGGAGATGCCAGGAGCCCCCGACCCCACGGACAGGAGGGTACAGACAGATACAACACGGAGCCCCCCGCTTCTCTCCAAGCCAACCACCTGCAGAGGAGGCGGGCCAAGGCGAGTCCAGACCAAGATTAAGTGGGTGGACATGCCTGCCATCGGGGCCCTTACCTGGGGCAAGCCACAGACGGGTCCAGCCCCTGGCCCGGCGGCCACGGCCCCTCCTCCCGGGGCCCCAGCCTCACTCAGATGCCCCAGCTAGACCCACTGTCCTCCCAACAAAGCCCGCCCCGCCCAGCTCTCTCCGTCCAGAACCTCCGCACACCACGTCTCTCGCTCCTGCAGCAAGGACCAGGCCCCTCCCCACAACGAGGATGGACAGACGGATGCATGGATGGACACAGTGACAGGCTTTCAACATTTGCAAAAAGCTGACTCACAGGCTCCAATGCCTGGCGTCCCCCCGAAGCAGAGGCTACGCATGGTAGAGCCTCCGGTGGGGAGACCAGCTGCTTGCAAAACGCCCCGAGGACGTCCCCGGCCGACCCGGCACTGTGGGCCCGAGGCCGAGATGGGCAAACCAGAAGCAGCACAGCACGTGGGACAGGTATACTCACATCTCCCTCACACTGAGCCAAGTTACCCAAAGCAGAACGGAAAGGAACAAAAACAAAGAGTTAGTGAGTCCACAGCGCAGGCAGGAGCAGGCCCCCGGGGTCCCGGCCGGAGGTACACACAACCCTGCCCTCTGGAAGGAGTCCTGACGTGTGTGTGTGTGTGTGTGTGTGTGTGTGTGTGTGTGTGTGTGTGTGTGTGTGTGTGTGTGTGTGTGTGTGTGTGTGTGTGTGTGTGTGTGTGTGTGTGTGTGTGTGTGTGTGTGTGTGTGTGTGTGTGTGTGTGTGTTGAGAGGGGCAGGAAGCACAGGGTGCACTGCTGGGCTGGAGTCCTCTGGGATGCTGTATCTGGGCTGCCAGGGCCCAGCTCGGGACGGGGTGTCCTGCCCAAGCCAAAGACTCTGGGCCAACCAACTGGAGGGGAGGTCGTGCAGTCCCAGTAGCTAAGGAAGGGCTCCCCCACCTGGCTGATGTAGGAAGAGCTTGTCCTGGCCAAGTTACTCCAGAGAGGTGGTCCACCCCTGAGTGGCGGGGAGGCTGTCCTGTCCAGGTGACTTAGACAGACACAGATCATCCTGCCCAAGCCAGCAAGACTCCAGTGGCTGAGCCCCCGCCTCCAGTTTGGACCCCACACAACTGGATGAGCCGGGACCTTGCCCACGGCTCTCGCCAGACGCACTGCCCAGGCTCCGCGGCCCCAGGTGGCCACACTGAGGGAGGGGAACGCGAGGAGGGCTGGAGGCTGGAACTCTCAGGGGAGCGGGGACCCCGGGGCGGATGTTTCCACGGCGTGCCCTGGACCTGACCTAGGGATTCCCTCCCCAGAGCCTTTCGGTGGCCCTGCACCCCAAGCAGCCTGGCCACCCTCAGGCCCAGCTCTCCCAACCCTGGCCTAGCCCTGGTCAAAGTGTCCCACACTGTGTCCCATCGGCCTGGCTGAACAGGCCTCCGTGAGCCGAGAGTGAAGGGGGAGCGAAGACAGCCCAGGCCCTACCCAGTGCCGTGGGGCTCCCAGAGGGCCCCTCAGACACGCCCCTGGGCAGGCGGGCGGTCCAGCTCCGGGGCCCTCCGCACCACCACAGGGGAGCCTGAGCACAGGGCACCCTGCGACCAGCGCTGGAGCAGCAGGTGGGGGAGTTAGTAGGGGGAGCCACGTCTGGGCAGAGCCGGGAGCACAGCCGAGCACCCAGGGAGGGCAGGGCGGGGGCATGCAAGAAGCCAACTGGCTGTCTGTCTGGGGAGGCTGCGGGCTGCCCTGAGCCCAGGTCGGGGCACTGCTGGTCCGCCCACCCCATCAACGTCTGCCCTGGGTCCCAGGGCTCTGGGCCGCCAGGGGTCCGTTGCAGGTGGGGCAGAGAGGCGTGACCTGAAGTGGTCAGCCCAGAGCAGCAGCCCCCAGCCAGGCCTCTCCAGGCAGGGACAGGGGAGAGAAGTCATGCCAAACACCAGGTCCCTTCACCCCCTCCTTGGCTCCAACCAGGGCCGGGGTGGGGGCAGGAGGCCAGCAGGACACCTACCGTGGCTTTGGCTTCTGCGGCCTTGGCCTTCTTCAGCCGTGCTTTGCAGGCATCCAGGTCCAGACGCCGGTTATGGAGGAGCCGCCTCTCCTTCTGAGGGGGTGGGAACAGGGAACAGTGAGACCTGGGCAGCCCTGGGAGACCCCTGGCCCTGACAGGACCAGCCCCCAGGACCATCTGGTCAAGACGGGGAAACTGAGGCCTGGATGGGGGGAGTCATCCTCTCCAGGCCACTCAGTCCACAAAAGCCATGTCTGGGGAGGTCCTAGGAGTGCCGGGTCCCAGCATGGTAGGAGAGCCTGGGCTCAGCAGCTATGAGGAGAGGGCTGCCACTGTTACCAGGAAGCACGTGGCCCCAGGCCCCTCACCGAAATCGTCTTCCAGTCCCCTTCCAGGAAGGTGCGCAGGGGTGTAAGGAAGTTGATGGAGGCCGTGTGGATAAAATCCCTCTCTGCGGCTCCCAGGCGCTTTTCTGCTTCTGCCACCTTGATCAGTGTCTTCCCTGAGAAACAAAGTGGAGGGGTGAGGAAAAGGGTCGGGATCAGGCCGCTCTGACCCCCAGGAAGTAGGGGAGAGCTCAGAGAGAGATGTTCTGAGAGGCAAGAGCAGAATGGCTGGCCTGGGAAGATGTGGAAAAGCTACATATCCATATGCCTATCGACAAATAAATAGTGAGATGCCCGAAGAACGGAATGCTACACAGCCATTAAAAAGACGTGTGGTGGGGGGGACTTTCAGAATGACAGAGGAAGGAGCTCAGCAAATCCTCTCCCCGAAAAGCAATAATAAAACTGGACACAGGGACGTCCCTGGTGATCCAATGGTTAAGACTCCACGCTTCAACTGCAGGGGGCCCAGGTTCAATCCCTGGTCTGGGAACTAGATCCTGTATGCTGTGCAGTGCAGCACCCCCGACCAAAAAAAAAAAAAAAAAAGAATATCCTTTTTAAAAAACCACAACTGGACACAGTTCTCAAAAACAATGATTTCTGCGCTCTGGAAGTTAACCTAAGGCAAATAACAAATTGAGAAGCATTTATTCCAGAACTTTTGGACCTTGGTAAAAACAGTGGAGCCTGTGGCTTTTTGGCCTGGGGATACTCCCATCTCCTCAAGCTCTGTGGTGCTGTAGCTCTAGCAGGGTGGGGCAAGCCCTGAGGGGGCTGACTTGATTTGGGCTGGAACACAAAGAAACCCATGGGACAGGGTCACAAACAATAGTGATCTCAGTGGCAAATAATCAGCAACATCACAGCTAACATGAAGCTGGAATATTGGTTGGAACAATCAACAGACCTGCCGGAAATTTAACAGGAGATCTGGGAAATGAGATAGTCATAGTGGGCCTTGATAAAATCCAGCTATCTCTGGTGGTCTGGAAGGCTATGCATGTGTATAGCACACTCGGGAGAGATGGGAGAGAACCCCAGCTATCAGCTCATTCTTGGCTAGTGGGATGCTTTGCACATTCACAAACTAAAAGCTGGGCAGACACGTAAACTGCTTGAACTTTGAGTGTGTTCCCCAGCCCACTCATAAATTCATCAGTAAAGCCTTCATGGTGCAAGATGTTTAAGCACAACCTCTGATTAATCATTGGCTGACCACTAACATATGCTGACCTGGAAGAAACCCCTAGGAAGCTAGGCTTAAAAATAAAAAGGATAATTTAAAAAGAAAAACAAATAGAGACATCAGTAGCTGCATACTGCAGAGAACACAGACTCTAAACAATTAGCTCAGGCAAGTCTCTAAAGAAACAAACAAACAAACAGCAGTAATAACTCAACAAAAATTATAAGACATGCAAAGAAATAGGAAAGTACGGACAGCACACAGGGAAAGAAAAGCAATCAACAGACACTATCTCCAAGGAGGCCCAGATATTAGACCTAGCAGACAAAGACTTCTAAGCAGCTATTACAAATAAGTAAAAAAACAAAAACAAAACAAAACCCTGACAGTGGGGAGGGACAAATTAGGGTTATGGGATTAAAGTACTATATATGTAACAGATAAGCAACAAGGATATAGGGACTTCCCTGGTGGCACAGTGCTTAAGAATCCTCCTGACAATTCAGGGGACACAGGTTCAATGCCTGGTCTGGAAAGATCCCACATGCTGTGAAGCAACTAGGCCCATGTGCCACAACTACTGAGCCTGCACTCTAGAGCCCACGAGCCACAACTACTGAGCCCACATGCCACAACTACTGAAGCCCGCGTGCCTAGAACCCGTGCTCTGCAACAAGAGAAGCAACCTCGATAAGAAGCCGGTGCACTGCAATAAAGAGTAGCCCCTCTCTCCACAACTAGGGAAAGCCCATGTGCAGCAATGAAGACCCAACACAGCCAAAAATAAATAAATGAATAAATTTACTTAAAAAAAAAAAAAAAAGAATCCACCTGCCAATGCAGGAGACACAGGTTCGAACCCTGGTCTGGGAAGATCCCACGTGCCATGGAACAACTAAGCCCGTGCACTACAACTACTGAGCCTGTGCTCTAGAGCCTGTGAGTCACAACTACTGAGCCTGCATGCCACAACTACTGAAGCCCGCGTGCCTAGAACCCGTGCTCTGCAACAAAGAGATGCCACTGCAATGAGAAGCCCACACACCACAATGAAGGGCAGCACCCACTTGCTGCAACTAGAGAAAGCCCATGCACAGCAATGAAGACCCAACACAGCCAAAAATAAATTAAAAAAAAAAAAAAAGGATATACTGTATAGCACAGGGAATTATAGCCATTATCTTGTAATAACCTATAATGGAATATAATCTGCAAAAATACTGAATCACTATGCTGTACACCAGAAACACATACTATAAATCAACTATAATTAAAAAATAAAAAACCTAATAGAAGCGATGTTTAAAGATTTAAGGAAAGTATGATGACAATGACTTCTCAAATAAGGAATGTCAATAAAGAGATTAAAATTATAGGGCTTCCCTGGTGGCGTAGTGGTTGAGAGTCCGCCTGCCGATGCAGGGGACATGGGTTCGTGCCCCGGTCCGGGAAGATCCCACATGCCGCGGAGCGGCTGGGCCCGTGAGCCATGGCTGCTGGGCCTGTGCGTCCGGAGCCTGTGCTCCGCAACAGGAGAGGCCACAACAGTGAGAGGCCCGTGTACCGCAAAAAAAAAAAAAAAAAAAAGAGAGATTAAAATTATAAAAAAGAAATGAAAATTCTAGAGTTGAAAAGTATAACAACTGATATGAAAAAATCACTAGAAGGGTTCAACAGCAGGTTTGAACTGGCTTCTTATCAGAAACAAGGGAGGCCAGATAGTGAGAGGATATATTCAAAGGCATGAAAGGAAAAAACTCTCATCCAAGAATTTTATATACAGCAAAACTGTCTTCCAAAAGTGAACACAAAATAAAGACATGCCCAGATAAACAAAGGCTAAAAGAATTCATTGCTGGCAGACCTGCCATAGAAGAAATACTTCAGGTTACAGTGAAATGACACTAGATGGTAACCTGAATCTACATAAGGACATACAGAGCACCAGTAAAGGTGATTATATAGGCACATAGAAAAGACAAGATCAACTGTTCTTAATTGATTTAAAAGACAACGACAGAAAATGATAATTATAAAACTGTGTTGTTGAGATATAATATGTATGACAACAAGAGCACAAAGGAAGAGGGCGAGAAGGGAGGTATACTGGAGCAAAGTTTCTACCCTTTACTGGAATTCAGTTAGTACTACTCCAAAGTAGACTGTGTTAAGTTAAAATGCATATTGTAATTTAAACTGTAAAACCACTAAGAGGGACTTCCCTGGTGGTCCAGTGGGTAAGACCTCCACACTCCCAATGCAGGGGATATGGGTTTGATCCTTGGTCGGGGATCTAGATCCCCCATGCATGTCACAACTAAGAAACCCACATACCGCAACTAAAGACCCTACATGCCGCAGTGAAGATCCTGAATGCTGCAACTAAGACCTGGCACAGCCAAAATAAATATAAATAAATATTAAAAATAAAAACCCACTAAGAAAGATTTTTAAAGTAAAAAAAAAAAAGCAACAAAGAAATTAGAATATTACACTAGAAAATATCTATATAACTCAGAAGAAGGCAGTAACAGAGGATCAGACAAAAAACACCTGAGATACAGGGAGACAATAACGAAATGGCAATCTGACCACATCAACAATTACATTAAATGTAAATGGATTAAACACTCCAATCAAAAGGCAAAGACTGTCAGATTGGATTTCTTAAAAAAAGATTCAAATATATGCTCTCTATAAGAGACATACCTTAGATTTAAAGACATAAGTATGGTGAAAATAAAAGGACAGAAAAAGATACATGCCCCTGTTTGCATATAACAATATGAGAATAGGAGTGACCATAAGAGAACAGGAGTGGTCGTACTACTATCAGATAAGCAGACTTTAAGACCAAAAAATGTTAACTAGAGACAACGAGTAGTATTTTACAATGATAGAAGGGTCAATTCAACAGGGAGATATACAATTATAAACATACAGACCTAACCACACAGCTCCAAAATACATGAAGCAACCACTGACAGAATAAAGACAGAAATAGACAGGTCAACAGAAATAACTGGAGACTTCATTACTCCCAATAAAGGATGGGACAATAAGACAAAATCAACAAGGATATAGAAGATAAACAACACTATCAACCAAGATGGCCTGACAACACTACCCTACAACATAAAGTACAATTTCTAAGTGAACATGAAACATCCTCCAGTAGAGACCATACACTATAGGCCATAAACAAGTCTTTATACATTTAAAAGGATTAAAATCATGCAAAGTATGTTTTCTGACCACAGCGACATTAAATTAGAAATCAACAACAGAAGGAAACTTGGAAAATCCATAAATATCCGGAAATTATACACCACCCTGCTGGTGGGATGTAAAATCACACAGCCACTTTGGAAAACAGTTTGGCAATTTCTTAAAAGGTTAAACACAGGGAATTCCCTGGTGGTCCAGTGGTTAGGACTCTGCACTTTCACTGCCGAGGGCCAGGGTTCAATCCCCGGTTGCGGAACTAAGATCCTGAAAGCTGCACAGCACAGCCAAAAATAAAATAAAATTTAAAAAAAATGTTAAACATAAATTTACCATATGACTCAGCAATTCCACTCCTAGGTATACACCCAGTAGAAGTGAAGACATATATCCTCACAAAAGTTCATATGGAACTGTTTAAAGCAAAACAACCCAAATGTCTCTCAAATGGTAAGTGGACAAAGAAAATGAGATCAGACCATAGAGTGGAACACTCTTCAACAGTAAGAAGGAATAAAATCCTAAAACACATAACATGGATGAACCTCAAAGACAAAGAAGCCATGTGCAAAAACCAATATATCGCTTGATTCCATTTATATGAAATACTCAGAAAAGGCAAATTTATAGAGACATAACCACATTGGGATTTCCCTGGTGGTCCAGTGGTTAAGAATCCATCTTCCAATGCAGGGGACTTGGGTTGGATCCCTGGTCGGGGAACTAAGATCCCACGTGCCGCGGGGCAACTAAGCCCATGTGCTGCAACCATTGAGCCCACACACTCTATAGCCCACGTGCCACAACTAGAGAGCTCACACACTGCAACTACTGAGCCCACGCGCTCTGGAGCCTGTATGCCATGCAAGTAGAGAGAAGCCTGTGTGCCGCAATAAAGATCCTGCATGCAGCCAAATAAATAAATAAATTTATAAAAAACGACAAAAACAACAACGAAAAATAACAAAGCCACATTAGTTGCCTGGGGGTGGGAGTGGGACTGACTATAAGTAGACACAAGTTTCTTTTTTGCAGGTGATGGAAATGTTCTTTAAATTGGATTGGGGGAGTCACCCAAGTCCAGGAAGCACAGAAAGTCCCATACAGGATAAACCCAAGGAGAAACACACCAAGACACATAGTAGTCAAACTGACAAAAATAAAGACAAAGAGAAATATTAAAAGCAACAAGGGAAAAGCAACAAATAACATACAACGGAATCCCCGTAAGACTATCAGCTGATTTTTCAGCAGAAACTCTACAAGCCAGAAAGGAGTGGCACGATATATTTAAAGTGATGAAAGGGAAAAACCTACAAACAAGAATACTCTACCCAGTAAGGCTCTCGTTCAGATTTGATGAAGAAATCAAAAGCTTTACAGACAAGCAAAAGCTAAAAGAATTCAGCACCACCAAACCAGCTTTACAATAAATGCTAAAGGAACTTCCCTAAGCGAAAAAGAAAAGGCCACAACTAGAAACGAGAAAATTACGAAATGGGGAAAGCTCACCAGTAAAGGTGAACATACAGTAAAGGTAGGAAATCATCCACACACAAATGGGATATCAAAACCAGTAATTGTGAGAGAAGGAGAGTACAAGTGCAGGACATCTGAAATGCATTTGAAATTAAGAGACCAGCAACTTAAAACAATCATGTAGATATACAGACTGCTATAGCAAAACCTCATGGTAACCGCAAATGAAAAATTTATAACAGATACACACATGAAAAAGAAAAAGGATTCCAAACGCAACACTGAAGATAGTCCTCAGTGACTTCCCCAGTGGTCCAGTGGTAAAGAATCCACCTTCCAATGCAGGGGACACAGGCTCAATCCCTGGTCAGGGAACTAAGATCTCACATGCCATGGGGCAACTAAGCCCGCACGCCACAACTACTGAGCTCACGCACCTCAATGAGAGAGCCTGTGTGCTGCAAACTACACAGCCCATGCACTCTGGAGCCCGCGCGCCACAACTACAGAGCCCACGTGCCCAGGAGCCCGCGCGCCACAACTAGAGGGAAGCCCACATGCCGCAACGAAGAGCCCGCGTGCCACACTGAAAGCTCCTTCGTGCCGCAACTAAGACCCGACGCAACCAAATAAATAAATAAATATTTTAAAAAACGTTTAATCCATCTATCCTAAACCCTTAAGAAATAAATAGTCATCAAATCACAAGAAAAGAGGAAAGAAAAGAGGAAAGGAAGAAAAAAGACCTACAAAAACAAATCCAAAACAATTAACAAAATGGCAATAAGGGACTTCCGTGGTGGCACAGTGGTTAAGAATCCTCCTGCCAATGCATGGGACACGTGTTTGAGCCCTGGTCTGGGAAGATCCCACATGCCACGGAGCAACTAAGCCCGTGCACCGCAACTACTGAGCCTGTGCTCTAGAGCCTGTGAGCCACAACTACTGAGCCTGAGAGCCACAACGACTGAAGCCTGCATGCCTAGAGCCCACGCTCCACAAGAGAAGCCACTGCAATGACAAGCCTGTGCACCGGAAGGAAGAATGGCCCCCCCTCACCACAACTGGAGAAAGCCTGCGCACAACAACGAAGACCCAACGCAGCCAAAAATAAATATAACAAACAAACAAACAAAAAACTCCTAGAGGAAAACATAGGCAGGACACTCTTTGACATAAATTGCAGCAGTATCTTTTTGGATCCGTCTCTTAGAGTAATGGAAACAACAACAAAAATAAACAAATGGGAATTAAACTTAAAAGCTTTTGCATAGCAAAGGAAACCAAACCAAAGGAAACAAAACGAAAAGACAACCTACAAGATGGGAGAAAATATTTGCAAACGATGCAACTGACAAGGGATTAATCTCCAAAATATACAAACAGCTCATACAGCTCAATATCAAAAAAACAAGCAACCCAATCAAAAAATGGGCAGAAGATCTAAATAGACACTTCTCCAAAGAAGACATATAGATGTCCAAAAGGCACGTGAAAAGATGCTCAACATCGCTAATTTTTACAGAAATGCAAATCAAAACTACAGTGAGGTATCTCCTCACACCAGTCAGAATGACCATCATCAAAAAGTCTACATATAATAAATGCTGGAGAGGGTGTGCAGAAAAGGGAACCCTCCTACACGGTTGGTGGGAATGTAAACTGGTGCAGCCACAATGGAGAACAGTATGGAGGTTCCTTTAACAAGTAAAAACAGAGCTACCATATGATCCTGCAATCCCACTCCTGGGCATATATCCAGAGAAAACCATAATTGGAAAAGCTATATGCACCCCAATGTTCATTGCAGCACTATTCACAATAGCCAAGACCTTGAAGCAACCTAAATGTCCATCAACAGGTGAATGGATAAAGAAGATGTGGTATATAAATACAATGGAATATTACTTGGCCATAAAAAAAGAATGAAATAATGCCATTTACAGCAACATGGACACAACTAGAGATTATCATACTAAGTGAAGTTAAGCCAGAGGGAGAAACACAAATATCATATGATACCACATATATGTGGAATCTTAAAAAATGATACAAATGAACTAATTTACAAGACAGAAACAGACTCAGAGACACAGAAAACAAACTTATGGTTACCAAAAGGGAAAGGGGGGGTGGGAGGAGGGATAAATTAGGAGGTTGGGATTAACATATACACAGTACTGTATATAAAACAGATAACCAACAAGACCCACTGTATAGCACTAGGACCTACACTCAATATTTTGTAATAACCTAAAAGTGAAAAGAATTTGAAAATATATATATATGTTGTGTGTGTGTGTGTATAACTGAATCACTGTTCTGTACACTTGAAACTAACACGATATTGTAAATCAACTATACTTCAATTAAAAAATGAATTAAATAAAATTTAAAAAAATACATAAATTGGATTGGGGGATGTTTGTTCAATTCTGTAAATTCACTAAAAATCATCAAATGATACACTTAAAACAGGTGTACTTTATAGTGTATAAATTGTACCTAGATAAAACTTAAAAAATAAAGACTGAGGTGACTCTCTAAGTGCTGTAAACAGGTTATCTGTAGTGCAACGCCAAGTTTAAAAATCAGGTTGCAGAACAGTACACCTAATATGATCCCATTAAAAAATGCACACAAACCAAAACTGGGTAAGGGAGGTTTCTATTTTGTTTGTTTTTTTGGCTGCACTGTGCGGCATGCAGGATCTTAGATCCCCGACCGGGGATCAAACCCGTGCCCCCTGCACTGGGAGCGCAGAGTCTTAACCACTGGACCACCAGGGAAGTCCCGGGAGGCTTCTATTTTTTACTCTATTTTCATCTCCATTGATTGAGGTGTTTACAAGCAGAATGAATCCAGGTATCATGTGTGCAAATTAAAAAACAGAGAAAGGAAGGAGAGAAGGGAGGGAAGAAGATTCGCGCCAGAGACCGTGACCCCCGACCCTGGCTGTGGGGACTGGCTCACCGTAGGGTGTGGTGGGCCCCAGCTCACTGGCTGCCTCTGCCATGTACTGAGCCAGCAGTTCCCCGTTGGTGACCCTCGAGGGCACCTTCCTGTCCAGCTTCTCATACAGGAACTCCTCCACTCGGGCACCTGCGGGGAAACAGCAGCCAAAGCCCCAGAGCTCTTCGGGAGGAGCCCAAGGATGAAAGCCGTGGTGACAGAAACAGGTCTAGACCAGGGCCTGCCCCCAGGGGCGCCCAGCCTGGTGACTTCCAGAATACTCTCTTGCTGATTCTCAAGTGTGTGAGACTGGCACTTGACCCCACGAAGCCCTCACTCTAGAGAGGAAGAAGCCACGGCTCAGACACGTGAAATGCCTGCCCGAGGTCACACAGCTGCAGGTGACGGGCCTGAAGGCAACTGCCACTCCTTCCCGCCCCCCAACTTCTCCCTCCTTACCGTATGGATTTACAGGGCATAACACACACGTGAGCGATGCCCTGGCCTGGCCCCAGAAAGCTCTCAGCATACTCACTCAGCTAACAGCAGACATACAGGCAGACGAGTCTCATGACCCCAGGCCAGCCCTCTCCTCCCACAGGTTCTCCTGCAGCTGCGTTTGCCTGCACCGTGCTGCGTGTGACTCTCGGCAAGTCCTCGTTCATCCCTGAGCCTTGCTGCCTTCCCTCCAGTGGACTGGCTCCCGTTTCTCCTGCCTCTTCTCCCAACTGTGTTTTAGTTTCTAGGCATTTCTTCAACTCCTCTGGGCGACACTTAGCATTTCCACTGTCCCAGAGAGCACATCCTGGAGCCCAACACTGAGTCTGCTGTTTTCTTTAACTGGGACGCCCCCAAAACAGCAGCCTTAAGCCCCAAGAGTCTAACCCAAATCCCACCTGCCGCCCAGGCCCACCTGCATAGTCTCAGCAGCTGGGGCTCCTGCCCGCAGCTTCCCGCCCCGAGCCCGGGGCCGGCCCGTGTCCACTCACTGGGGTTGGGTTGCAGCAACACCTCTGTCTGCCTCAGGATTTTCTCCGTCCAGTTCTTGGTGCTGTCTGCCCGGGCCAGAAGGTTCTCAAACTGGGCATCAAGCTCGGTCTTCTCGGCCTGGCCGAATTTCTCCTCTGTGAACTGTGGGGGGAGCACCCAGGGTGGAGGGCTCAGAAAGGGGGACGGGAGGAGCACCCCTGCCCCACCCATCTACCCCTCCCACCTGGCTGGAACTCAGGCCCCAAGGTCAAGAAACTTGCTCTGCCCCTGACCTGCTCTGTGACCTTGATCAAGATGCAACCTTGCCCTGGGCCTCAGGTTGTTCCTCTGTGAAATGAGGTGGTTGGACCAGAGTTTGGGGATCATGGCTCCTTTTGGAAATCCAATGAAAGATACAGACTCCCTCTCCCCAAAAAAGCACATCTGTACAAAATCAGACATACAACTTAGGGTGTAAGGAACCCTTGGGAGCCTATCACTAAGGGTCCTCCCAGCCTGACTCTGAAGGAAAGCACTTGGTAACAAGTGCTCAGGGAACAAAAGGGGCACAGAGCAAGGTCTGGGGTTATCAGGATGTTCCAGGGGCAGCTGGGAGCCACGGGAAGGGGATACCAAGGGAGGAAGTCAGAGGAACCCAGGTTCCAGAATCAGAGGGACTTGATTCAAGTCTCAGTCTGATGAGCTGTGTGACCTTGGGCAAGTGGCTTTGCCTCTCTGAGCATCCGTTTCCTAAGCTGAAAATGGTAATAATAAGTAATAGCATCTCCCTCATAGGTTGTAAGAATGAAATAAAAAAGATGTGGATAAGACATGAAGGCTAGGATCTGGCAGGCAGTCAGTGTTCAGAGTAAGTGCTGATGCTGTTAAGAGCTGATGCGCAGAGAGATGGCTGGGAAGGAAGGGGAATGCGGGGGGGAGGATGGCCACATGGCTGGCCTCCGGTTGCCTGGAGTGGTAGGTGGGGAACAGCGCCAGCTCATCAGAGCCAACTGCTGGGCACGCCCAGGGCCCAGAAAGCTCGGCAGCCCCGCCCCATGGCCAGGAAAGGACCAGGATGTCACAAGGGTCCCCCTTCAGAGCTGGCAGAAACCATGGGGGCCACCTAAGAAAAGCCAGAAACCAGCCCAAGTCCTGGCCTCTCTGATCTCAAAGGCCCTGTCCAGCCAAGGGGAGGTCACAGGCAAACAGCAAAGGTGTGAAGACCTGCAGGAGTAAGATCAGCCCTGACAACAGGAGACACTGCCCTCAGGCCGGCCAAGTTTCCCATTTCACAGGAGATGCCGCTGAGACTGAGCAAGAGGCAGGCTGTGCTGGAGTCACGTAGGCTGGGGGTCTGGAGGCCCTTCCCAGATGACTAGGCAGCGGTGAGTCATCCAGAGGCCAAGGACAGGCCCAGCTGCAAGGGGCAGGAGGCACCACCGGTGGTCAGGCTGCCCTGCCGGGCTGCTCCAGCTCGGCAGCCATCAATTATGCATGGGGGCTTGGGTTTCCCTCTGCAGAGCTGGGTGGGCCAGGGTTAGAGCCTGCGGCTCCTCACCTGGGAACCAGCCGCTCCTGGCCTCCTCCCGGTCTCCCGACTCCTCTTCTTCCTCACGTTCCCCAAGCTGGGGCCTCCCGGAGCCAGGCCCTGAACAGGCCTCGCCTCACCCAGACCCTTCAGGGGTTAGCATTACCCCATTTTGCAGATGAGAAAATCGAGGGTCAGAGGCAAAGTCACCTCTCGGGTCCTCAGTTTCCCCCCGGAGGACGGGGATAACAGGACCTATCTCGCAGAATATTTGGAAGGTGCTTGGTTTCGGGGTCAGCACACAGTATAGGCCTGATAAACGTCAGCTGGCGTCATCATCGTCATTAATAAAAGGTCTCCCTCAGGTCCCTCCTTGGCTCTCAGGAGCCACCTAGGGACATCCTTACCCTGATGGCACCAGCCAGTCTGATTCAGGTGATTGTGTCACCCTCAGTGTGCACCTCAGCATCTCCCCTTCTTACCCAGGTTAATGGCAGCGCTCCCCGCCGGGCCACCTGGCCACCCGTCCCTCACACCACACACCCACCCGGGTTCAAAGTCCTACCGGGCTTTCCCAACATCTTGGGCATCCCTCCCACGTTCACCGCTGCCTGCCTGGCTCGGATGAGAACGATGCCACAGCCTCCCTGGCTTTTATTATCATCACTCCTGCCACCGCTATTAGTAATACTGCTACCAAGAGCATTAGTATGGCTCTTCCACTGCCCACCCCCACCCCCACTGGCATCTTACCCAAACACGCCTTAGGCTTTCCTGTCTGGGTGCCCTTAGCTGGGCTGTTCCCATCACCTGGACCAACTCGGCAAACCCCTCCTGACCGTCAAGGCACAGTTCGGGGACTGAGAAGCCATCCTAGAATCTCCCATGCAAAAGGGATCTGGCCTCCGGATTCTTATCCCAGGGCCAAGGTCCAGTTCCCTACCGGATGGGGATGAGGTGAGGCTCCTAAAAGTGTCCTCGACACATGGAGGGGCTGAGCGCTTACCCAGCAGGTCGTGCGTAGGCAGGTGGCACCTACGCAGAGGAGCTGCCCACACATTACTAATAAACCACCCCCCGTCCCTCCTGGCTGACTCCTACCCCAGGGCAGACTGGCCTCAGGAGGGTCCCCTGAGTGTGCTCTCCTGCCCAGGTAACATTTCAAGCCCTTCTCTCTTCTGGCTGCCACCCTGCCCCATCCCTGCCAAGAGGAAGGGCCCAGGCTTCGGAGGCTGCTCCCTGCAACACGGCAGCAGCAGGGGGTGGGCGTGCAGGGCCAGAGAAAGCCTCTATTTATAAAGCTCCCAGCTCCCTCCTCCACCCTGGAGGCGGGGGCCTGGGCGCTGGCTCCCACTCCAGTATGGGCGAACCAGTGGGCCTGCCACCCACCCAGGAGAAAAGAGGCCACAGGGACCACGCTTCCCCATACCCCAGGCTCTGCAGGCCTGGCCAGGTCAGGTGTTAGGGCCCCAGAGTAGCAGGAAACTGGCAGATCAGGTTCTTCCCAGATGTGGGAGATAAAGTGGTTGCCATACCAACACTGGGGAGAATTCCCTCCCTTCTGGATGGACAGGGGCTGGCCAATGAACTCCAGGCTGCTAGCATCCCCACTAGGGCTGGGGTCCCCGGCAGGGCTTGGAACACGGAGCAGCAAACCCTCTCTGGGGCACAAATCCTCAACGGGACACTGTACTTTCTAGTAAACATGGGCATGTGGGCTTCCAAGAGACTGTCTGGGGCTGGGTTCCTCCAGAGAACCAACAACCAGGGCAAGGACAAACAACAGAATCTGTTCCCAGAGCGCTGTGACGGGCCACGCCCCAAGGCTGCAGCGACCCTGGGAGGCAGACTGGTGCGACCCCTGGTTGACGGAAGGGAACACGGAGGCTGCGAGACTTGCCTAATGTCACATGCTGCACAGCTGCAATACTAACCACGTTACACGGAGAATGACTTGCCTTTAGTGCGCATGTTCCCGTGGAGTGCCTGGGACACTCACATCCATGCTGGGAGAGAGGGACTGCTAAGGCCATTTTTCAGACTGAAAAACTGTGGCCCAGAGAGGTGAAGCCCCCGTCTTCAAAGTCACAAGAGGGGGCATCCACACCCACAGCTGACTCCCGGTCTTCACCATTACACTCAGCTGCTTCTGTTTTTTCCCTTATCCCCAAATGGATAGGACTTGTTCTAATCCCAGCATCACCCACTGTACAGCTTCCCAAGGAGGGCACCCAGCCAGCCCCCGGGGCCTGGGGAAATAAGAGAAACAGGCCTCGCACGGAGCAGAAAGGAAATAACCCCAGCCCTCCTGGCTTCCGGACTGACTATCCAAGCGTGTAAAAGGGACCTGAGGGAATCAGTACCACCAGTCCATTGCACAGGTGCGGAGACTGAGGCTCAGAGAAGGGGTCAGGGCGGGTGCACGAGTCCTAAGGCCTGGAACTCAGGCCTCCAAACGCCTGCCGGGAGTCAGAGTCACTGCTGGGCAAGGGCAAGGAGACAGGAACCGCCTGGGGCCCTCTGCCCTCCTCAGCGGAGCCCCCCACGGGGGCGGGGCGGGCGCCAGGACAGCAGGACTACCCGGCCGGCGGGTCGAAATGGTGGAGGCTGACACCTCCCCCGCGGCAGCAGGGCCGAGGCAGGCCCGGCTCACTCCCCAGGCCTGGGCCACGCTGAGGGTGCGGCCAGTGTGGCCGGCCGCCCCGGGCTCTTTCTCTCTACTGGGCACCGCAGAAGGAGGAGGAGCGGGGGGGGAGCGGCTAGGGCGACTCCGCAGCGGGGAAGGAGCAGCGGCCCCGGGCTCTGCTGCAGGGGTGCCCGCCGGCCGCGCGGGGCCCAGGGTGCACGGCCTCACCTGCACGGCCCGGGTGAAGAAGATGCCCGCGTCCGACGCCAGCTTCTTCATGTTGAAGTCCATGGCGCTCCGCACGGCCGGCCACGTCCGGCCCGAGCGCCGCCCGGCAGCCCCCGGCCCGCCGCCGCCAGCCCGCACCGCGCCCACCTGCTGCCGGTGCTCTGGCCCTCAGCGCGCCCGCCTGGCCCAACCGCAACCGCCTCCGTCGAGCTTGCCCAAGCGCGCAGGGAGGGGGTACCGGCCGCGGGGGAGGAGCCTCCGGGGGGCGGGGCGGGGCGGGGCGGAGGGGGCCCTGCTTGAGGCTGCTCGCGGCTGCCCCCTGCGGCCGCCGCCGGGCCGGCCTCTCGCTTCCTTGTCCTGTGGCCCCCGCCCATTTGTGCCTCTTCCCTTTGTCGATTCGCATCCTTCTGGCCTGCTGGGCCCTCTGGCTCCCTATTTCTCGGCGTCTTTTGACCTGGATCTTTCTGAGCCGACCATCACCACCACCTTGACCTCTCTAGCCCCCCTCCTCTTCTGCCCCGACCTTGGTGACAGTAAGGACAATTGAGCCAGGGGATAGGCCAGCTGGGGACTGGTCCTCCACCGCTGGGGAATGGCTATTTGGCCCCCGGAAACCCTCTGGTTCTCCAAAGCTGGGGGAGGGTGTGTGGAGGAGTTAAGGGGAAGGAAGGAGAAGAGAAAGAGGGGCTTCCGTTCAGCCCAGGTGGAGGAACATGCTACCCTCCAGGCCTGGACATGTGCTGACCTTGAACCAGCTTCTCACAGCCCCAAACAGGCAAAAGGATGGCCTGCATATACATTCCCCCCCCTCCCATGGGGCTTGGAAGGGGCTTATTACCTGTTTCCACTGCTCCCCGCTCTCTACCTCTAGACTTCATCTTCTTACCCAGTGGAGAGCGCTGTTCCTGAACTGGTACCCTTTCCTCTCTGGCTCTGTCCCCTGGATTCCTGGCTTCGATTATCTCCCTGCACTTATACCAGTTCCCCATCTTCTACCCCAGCCTGTCTGTCCAGAGTGAGCTTCAAGTCATCTGGAGGTTTATGAAAAAATCCCTGGGCCCACTCCCAGCCCTGGTTCTCTCAGTTCAGGTGGAGCCCGGCAGGTGGAGTCTTGAAAAGCTTCCAGGTGACTTAAATGTGCACCAAAGGTTCAGAACTACTGATCTGCATTATCATCTACATGGAGCCATCATCAACTTTCGTGTCACTCACACACCTGCTGTTCATCATCTCTGTGTGTTTCTTTGTGTGTTTCTATGTGTTCACTATGTATTTCTATTTGTATTGATCAGACTTACCAGTGTCTGTCTGTAGCTGGCTATATCATTTATTTAGCCAGCATACAATCATATCATCTTTCAACAGCCATAAATCAATGTATTACATGTTCATTCATTCAATAACCACACTGAGCAAGGTTAAAGAAAAAAATATTCA
This sequence comes from Mesoplodon mirus, assembly GCF_964341445.2. Taxonomy (NCBI): domain Eukaryota; kingdom Metazoa; phylum Chordata; class Mammalia; order Artiodactyla; family Ziphiidae; genus Mesoplodon; species Mesoplodon mirus. Next base: position 7,100,889 of record NC_138976.1, on the reverse strand, counting down.
TGATACTTGTTAAAGACTGTAAGGAAGACTTTATTCAAGAGAGCCTAGTGCAGGGTGGGGGGTTTGCAGTAGGGGAGAGAGATTGGTCTCAACTCCAAATACAACAAGGACAAGTGGAGATTTATACACAATGAGCAGAGTGGGGATGTCAGTGGATGGAAAATGACTAAGTGGAAACATCAAGGCTAGTGAGATTCTTGCTGAAGGCAGGCTAGGGGGTTAAGATATTGAGGATGGAGGATGAAGAATTTGATCAAATGTGGAGGGTGATCAGATACCCAGGGTTGGGGATTTTACTAAACTGACCCTGCAGAATTCTTGTTAAAACTGGACTCTACAAGATGGAAGCTCAAGGTTGCACCTAGTCACGCAGAGGGCTGGCTCACAGGAGCCTGACTCTGGTTTGGTCAAGGAGAAAGACCTTATCGGCACCAACTATGTGCCAGGGGCTGTTCTAGGTGCCGTGGATGCAGCAGTGAACAAAACAAGGCTCTTCACCTCTTGGATAAACAGATATATAACAGGTCAGATCCTGGGAAGAAAAACAACAGGGTAAAGGAGAGAGAGAGAGAGACAGAGAGAGAGAGAATGAGATAGTAGGTGCTAGTTACTCCTGATCTTGTAGCTGTCCCAGTCCGTATGTTGCATCTATTTATCTAGCTTTCTGCTTGGCTATTGCACTTTTTCTAATAGCAATGGCCAAAATGTCCTAAGACCATGCCAGGCCCAGCACTGAGCACTTTTAAGTGAATAATCACTTAAGGTCCTCATAAAAGCTCAGAAACCATCATTCTCCTCATTTTAGGAAGCTAAGGTTTAGAAAAGTTAAGTGATTTGCCCAAGGACACAGGGGAGGAAGCAGTGGATTTGGCCCCAGATACAGGCAGTTCAGTGGTGGAGCCTGCTCTCCTTTGCTCTGGCTGCCACTTCCTTGGCTCATCAGCTACCACTCTCCCCTCTCTCTGCCACCTTGAGTCAAAGATGCCAGGTTTGGGGACTTCGCTGGTGGTCCAGTGGTTAAGACTCTGTGCTTCCACTGCAGGGGGCACAGGTTCGATCCCTGGTCAGGGAATCAAGATCTCTCATGATGCGGGGTATGACCAAAACAAACAAACAAACAAACAACATGCCAAGTTCGCTCTTGCCTCTGGATCACACAGCCCATGCTGTTCCTGAACACTCCTTCCTCTTCTCTCTGCCCAGTTAACTCTTAGTCATCCTTAGGTTTCTGTTTGGACGTCACTTTCTTTCGGGAGTCTCTCACCTCCCCATGGGAGCGCAGGTGTCCCTGGGAATCCCCATATTCCTGAGTTTCCACCATTAGAGCAATATCACATAAGATTGTAATTAAGTATCTTAATTATATGTATCTTGTCCACCACTGCGCTCCCAATCCAGCCAAAGGGCTGGCACACAGAAATATTAGTTGTTGATGAATGAAAGAATGTGACCTTACTGATAATTACATTAAAAAAACATAGATGTGTCCAGTTCTTTGGTTATGAAAGAGCTGCCACACTGTTTCCTTATGATCAGCACCAAAGCCCTGTTACTCAGGCAAGGCAAGAATTCTATTCCCATTTTACAGAGGAGTAAACTGAGTAAACCCCTGAAAGCTGATGTGGCAGAACTTGATTCCAACTCAGGTCGGCCTGATTCCAAACCCAGGGTTTAGTGCAAGGCACAGTGAACCGAATCACTTGACGCCAACTCTTAGGGAGACAACGTCTCGTAGGGGAGGCGTGGCACTTCTGCAAACAACCCCAGAAAGTGGAGAGTGGCAAGTGCTTAGGAGGATGCTGTAGGAAGTTAGAGGCGGTGGCGTTGGAAAGTGGGCGCTCGAAGGGCGGGAAGAACTTGTCCGTGTGGGCACCAGTGGAGGCAGAGGAACCAAACGTGAGAGCTCAGACCACCGGCGATTCCTTCCGCAAAGCGCCTTCGAAATCTGTTTGCTCCGCCTCATCCCTTTAAGCGCGGCCCCGCCTCACTCAGGCACCCGGGTCAATCTAATCTCGATGGCCAATCACAGGAGAGAAAAAAAATCACTTCCGCGCCTCAACCGCACTTAGGGGGTGGAACAGAGGGAGAAGGGAGGGTGAGACAACATTGGTCACGTGAGCCACCCAATTGCACAGAGGCCGGGGCGGTGCAGAGGAGTTCGGCAACACTCATTGGCCAAAGAAAGGTTGGCCCTGCGTGAGGCCACGCCCCCCGTGGCCCCGAGGTTGGTTGCGCGGGCGCCGGGGAAGGAGACGCTGTCCTTCCGCAGCGATGGGATCCTGGGTGAGTGGCGGCGGTCCGGGCTGAGCCCGCGGAGAAGGCGGGCGGCGCGGCAAGGTCCGGGACTGAGGCTTGCAGCGGGCGGGAGCCGTGCCTGAGCGGGGAACTGGGTAGGATTGCAGGTGTCCCAGCTTAGTCCGACTAGAAGGGCCAGCGTTGGAAAGAGCAGGTACTCGGGCCGTGGGCGGCGCGAGAGGTGGAACGGAAGGTACCCGGTCAGTGGGAAGATGCCCGGGCCTGGAACATTGCAGAGATCGGAGCAGGGGCGCAGGTACTGGACCCGCGCTGGGCAAGTACCGGGATGGAAGGAGCGGGTGCGCGGGCTGTGGAAGGCGGCGGCAGTGGGCACCTGGACGACCCTCAAGGATATTCCGGGGGTCGGGGCAAGAGAGGAGGGGTCCTGACCAGGGCATGCGCAAGGAATTGTCTGGGATGGAAAGCGCAGATTCTGAAGAAGGGGGTATTGCTGAGCTCCAGCGTGGGAGTGCTCAGTGCCGGTCCGGGTCAGACTGCTGAGGTGTCCCACCGGTGTGGAATGAACGGAGACTGAGCAGAGGGGACATTGCTGGGGTCAAGGCGGCATGAAGGGTGCTCAGGCTAGAGTCATTTACGGGGTGGTTCAGGGCAGGGGAAGAGGTGTCCGGGATGGAAAGCGTGGGCATCCAAGCTGAGAGGTTGTGAGTGCCCTGGTGGGGGTGGAATGAAGAGGTTACTGCTCAAGGTTACAGGGCAGGAGAGGTGACTTTCCCAGGTGGGGACGACATTAGGAGTGTCCACGTGGTGGGGGACATTGCCATGGTCTTGTCATCACAGAGAAAAAGTGGAGGCTTCTCTCATTCAGCCCTGGGTCGTGCCAGGAGGAAGGACGGGGTATGGTTGGGCTGGATATGGATCCATCCCTGGAGTGAAGCTGTCTTGGCGTGGGTGTCATTACCTGGCACCTGCCACCCTTCCTCAGTCGGGGCAGCAGAGGCTGCTCTTGACTTTCCTGCAGGTAAATGCCAAGCCTTGGGGTCTCCCAGAGCTGAGGTCATATCCCAGCTTGGCCATTTACTCAGTGACCTCGGTAGGGTTGATTACCTTTTGGAGCCCCAGTTTCCCCATCATTGAGATAAACAGTGCTTGCCTTGAGGGTTCTGTGGGTGACTAGACTTAAAACCCCCCATGGAGAGCCTGTTCCAAGCCTGGCCTGTTAAAGTAAGTGCTTGGGAAATAGTAGCCGCTGATGCTCTGATGTTCTTGTCTTCCCTCGTTTGTTCTGAGGCTTGGGCCAAGTTGGGGGTGGTGCTGAGAGAGCTGGCTTGTGACCACTGGAGGTCACATCGCTCAATTTGTAGCCTCCTGGCAGGATGTCCCCAGCCCTAGAATATTTGTCTGCCTGCCGCTCTTACACACACACACACACACACACACCACACACACACCCCCCAGAGCTAACTGATAGGATCATTCATCCTTCCCACTCACTGAGGATAAGCCGTTTCTTGTGCCGGTCCAGTGACTTTGGCCGCCATCCCAGGTAGACAGGGTCCATCTGGCCTTTGTGTTCATTTCATTTGAAGTCCCAGGAGACCTTGAAGGCATCCTTGGCCTTGGTGGTGGTGGTCGCGGAGCTCTCTGCAGGATCTTGGGGACTGGGTTATATGTGCTCAAGCCACTTATTCACTGGCCTTGGAATGGGCCGTGGAGTACCCTGGGGGTCTCAGAAGGCCCCAGGGGAAAGTTGCCCTTGTAGTCTGTAGTTCTGCTGAGACTCCCACTTCCTGCTCCATGTCAGATTTGGTGAAAGGGTTGTGTTGAGCGCAGAGTCGAAAGTCCGTTAGATCTTGGTCCAAGTCCTGACTCCGCCTGGTACCAGCTGTGTGACTTTGGACTCCTGACTTACCTTTTCTGAGCCTCAATTTCCTCGCTGGAAATTGGCAGGGGTGTGGGAGGTAGATCGCATCTACTTCATAGAATTGTAATGATTCAATGAAATAATGTATGTAAGGAACTCTGCACAGAATACCCACATAAGGTATAGTAGCTGTTATTATTTGAGGAAATACCCTGCTGTTTTCGTAATATGTCCACAGGAAGTACAACATTCTTGGTTTTGTGGGAGGTGGAAAAGATGCAATGATTCTCACTCAGGGGTCTGACCCTTTAGAGGCTTAAGGTTTTTGCTTAGCACGTGGGCCATGGGTTTAAAAAGACTGAGAAAGTGTGGTATAAAGCCCCAAGTTTGAGAGTGACCTATGCATCTCCCAGGCTCTGGGTCCTCACTTGGGCCAGCATGTCAGACACTGCCTTCTGCTCCCAGGGCTCAAGGTGGGCAGAAAGTCCGTGGGGCACTTGGCTACCTTCCTGGTGGCAGGTGCAGAAGGTGGGGGCCTGGTTCCAGGCCTCGCATTCCACACGTGGGCTTTGCTCCCACCTCATCCCCCACTCTTGTGTGTGTTTCTTTATGCTCACATGCACACACCCTTGTGGCTGACTTGGTCGTCTGTCTCTCAGCTCTGTGGAGGGACCTTCTGGTATGTGTGTCCCTGTCCTTTCGGGGTGTGGATGCTGCCCGGGACCCAGCCAGCAACCAGTTGAAGACGTTCTCCTTGGAAGCTCTCGGCCCCGAGGGCTCTCGCCTGGGGTGCCCATCCTGCCATGGCATTCCGGAGGACTGAGGGTATGTCCATGATCCAGGCCCTGGCCATGACGGTGGCAGAGATCCCTGTGTTCCTTTATACGACGTTTGGGCAGGTAAAGATCGGGGCGGGTTGTGGTCCTGCCCTTTACCCCTCTGGTCCCTGAAACACTGAGCCACTCATCCCAGGGTCCCTCAGCATCCAGGAAAGTTGGGCCCTCGTGATTGCTGTCCCAGGCAATCCTCTTTGAGCAGAGTAAGGAGGACTGGGTTCGGAGTCTGGGGTCCCAAGCCCAGTCTCCACCCCAGGCCTATGTGAACTCCTGACCTCAGTTTCTCAGTTTATAAAAGAGGTCAGTAATGCCTGCCAACTTTAAATGTTTGTGGCTGACCAGTCCTCTTGACACTTCCTGAAGCTCTGCCCTGTGGGAGGCAGCCTCGCTCGAGGGGCTCTGGGTCCAGCAGGCAGAGTGAGGGTGGAGCAGGGGAGTGTACAGATGAACCATCAGGTAAAGTGAACGTCATTGTCTTTGAAGAGTGGAGAAGCAGGGTGGGCAGACCTGAGCTCCGCTTCTGCCTCTCTGTCACCTTGAGCGTGCGTCCTAACCCGTGTGAGCTTCAGATGCCTCACCTGGAAAATGATGGGCATTCGGACAGGTAACACAGGCAAAATCCTGGTGCAGTAGCTGGCATAGGTGCTCAGTCACTGCAGCTGGTAGAATGCTGACCGATGGTGTTGGGGACACCTGCTGGACCCCATATACGATCTCCTGGCCTTGTCATTTTGCCATCCCCCGTCCCCCTCTTTTACATCTCTGTGATCCAGGTTTCGGAGGCCAGGGCCCCCAACTCCCACCCCCACAGCCCCCTGCAGGTGGCTGCCTCTCAGTCATTCCTGGTCAGGAGGAATCCCCTGGGGGCCTGACACGTTCCCTGCCCCTCACGTGTTCCTCAGGGCAGCTCTCCCAGGGAGATGTAACTGGCTGCTCCCTCTTTTCTTGCAGTCTGCCTTCTCCCAGCTGCGGTTGACACCAGGCTTGCGGAAGGTCCTCTTTGCCACGGCCCTGGGGACTGTGGCCTTGGCCCTGGCCGCCCACCAGCTGAAGAGGCGACGGCGGAAGAAGCAGGTCGGCCCCGAGATGGGAGGCGAGCATCTGGGCACAGCACCCCTCCCCATCCTCATGGCCAGGAAGGTCCCGTCAGTGAAGAAAGGTAGGTGTGAGGTGGTGGGGAAGGGCCTGACCTGGAGTCGAGTCTCAGCTGGACCCCTATGAGCTGAGATCTTGGGCTAGTGACATCCTGTCTCCAAGCTGAGTCCCTCTCACCTGGGAAGCAAGTCATTGTAAGGATTTGCTGGGTGATGTGGCCGGATGCACATGTCATTGGAAGCGATGGTTCTCATTATCTGAGGACCCTTTGGGAGCCCCGGGTCCAGGGTGGGCTGGTGGGGTGCGGCTCCTCCGTCCAGCGATGCAAGTCCCCTGGCTCAGGAGCAGAAAGGGCCAGATGGTTCCTGAGCCTTTTGGTATTCTCACCACCCCCCTCTTCTTCTCTTTGCGTACAGTAAGATTCACCCTTTTTTGAGTTTTGACAAACACTTATAGTCATACAGTCACTGCCACAATCAAGAACTGTTGCTCTAAATCCCCCCAGGGCCCTTGGTAGTCAGCCCCTTTCCCCTGCCCCCAGCTCCTGGCAGCCACTGACCTGTTTTGTGTCTGCTGGTGTGGCTTTAAAAGCCTCTTATGGTCCCGTTAATCTTGTAACCCAGTAACCCCGTGTTTGCCGTATACAGATCGCTTTCCAAGGCAAGGAGTCCTCAAAGGCTCGCATGTTGGAAGAAACTTGTTTTAAGAGGCAAAATCTCCTTTTGTGACAATGACTTTTTAAAAAATTTTAATTTAGTTTAATTTATTTTTTTTGGCAGCGTTGGGTCTTTGTCACTGTGCGCAGGCTTTCTCTAGTTGCGGCAAGCGGGGGCTACTCTTTGTTGCGATGCGCGGGCTTCTTATTGCGGTGGCTTCTCTTGTTGTGGAGCACAGGTTCTAGGCGCGCGGGCTTCGGTAGTTGTGGCACGTGGGCTCCGTAGTTGTGGCTCGTGGGCTCTAGAGTGCAGGCTCAGTAGTTGCGGCGCACTGGCTTAGTTGCTCCAGGCATGTGGGATCTTCCCGGACCAGGGCTCGAACCCATGTCCCCTGCGTTGGCAGGAGGATTCTTAACCACTGCGTCACCAGGGAAGCCCGACAATGACTTTTAATTATGAATGATCATTGCAAAAGGGAAGTTTTTGTGTTTTCAATTGGACAGAGAAGTTTGTAGACTAATCTAGAACAAGACCACGAGACGTGCTGGCACAGCTGGCTTTCCATTCTGCATTGGCCCCACTGGAAGCCTGGAGTCGTTTCTGGACTAACCTCTTGCTACTTTGTGCCAGTACCATCTCTGGTTCCACCTTATTTTGCCTTCCCTACTTTTCTCACTTAAAAGAACCAAACCAAAACAAAACTATGTATTTTGAAAAGTTGGTACCTCAAATCCTTTTTCGAAGGAGAAGGATTCCAGATCAGTCAGTCAATCAACAACACAGGGGAAGCTGAGTCAGGAGGCAGAAGTGGCTGGGCCTCATTCTCAGGCTTAACCCAGCAGATCCAGGTCCCTCCGGGCCAGGCCTGCGCCGGCGTAACAGGGGTACGGAAGTGAGCAGGACGAGGGGCGGGGGCCCAGCCCTCTGCTGCTAGGTGCACGCCCTGGGGGTTCTCTGCTGTCACCCTGACTTAGAAGGTCAGGACGACTCCCAGATGAGGACGGGGAGAGGGGTCCGGAACAGGCAACAGCCGTGCAAAGGCTGGGTGGGAAGCTGGCATGACCCCTCTCCTCCTGTTCCTCACAGGCTACTCCAGCCGGAGGGTCCAGAGCCCCAGTAGCAAGAGCAACGACACTCTGAGCGGCATCTCCTCCATCGAGCCCAGCAAGCACTCAGGCTCCTCCCACAGCTTGGCCTCGGTGAGGGTAGCAGGGTGCCTGTCACGGCCTTGGGGCTCCGGTCTCTGCCCTCGGGGGCTTCTGGGCCGGTAGGAAGGTGGGAGAAGAGGTTCCATCCATTCATTCGTTGGTTCATTCACGCATCCATCCGTGCAGACTTCCAGAGATGGTCAGTGATCACTGTGTGCCGGGCATTGGTGAGGGAAAGGTGGATAAATGCGGAAGAGAAGCTTTGATCTCTTGGGGAAGATACTTACCCATGAAAATGCATTCATTTATTCATTCATTCATTCATCAGACACTGAGCAAGCACCGGCTTTATGTCAGGGACTACTAGGTGCTGAGAATATAGAGATAAATAAGACAAAGAGAAGTTTATTTTCTCTTGGGGAACGGCTTTTGGCTCATTCACTCGTCTAGTTGTTCACTCATCCAGCGAGCACTGAGCCCCAGCTCTGAGCCGCCCACTGCCCTGGGGACCCAGGCACGAGCAAGAGCTGGCTCGGCTCCCGCCTGGGAGAGACGCGTGGGTGAGAGCCGGGCCCTGCCGGCCCGTATGTAATGGGTGCTCCTTGAGTCCTCCCTGTCCCACTCGTAGTGGAGCCCCGGAGCAGGGAGGGGGTCATGCCTTTCGGGAGTGGAGCTCAGGGTGGGTTTCATAGGAGGCTGCAGCTTCCCGGGCTGGGCATTGGCCTCAGTGTTTCCTCCTGCTTTGGCCATTTCTGTGACCCGTCCTCAGGCACTTGGAGTTGACGGAAGCAGGCTGGGCCAAGGGCTCGGCCACTGCGGCCCGGGGCTGGCATCAGGGATGGTATTGCAGAGGGCACGTGGCGTGTGGTGAGGGGCAGGGGGTGGGGGGAGGCTCGGGTCCTGCAAAGGGTCTGGGAAGGCCTCATTCCTTATTCTCGGGTTCTTGCGCTACTTGGCACCCAGATGGTAGTGGTGAACTCATCCAGCCCTGTGGCTGCATGCTCGGGGCCGTGGGACACCAGAGGGATGGAGGAGCCCGTGACTACCAGCAGCGGCAATGCTGAGAGCCTCTACATGCAAGGTACGGGCCAGGAGGCCGGCCTTGGGCACTCCCCTGCCCAGCGCCCACCCCACCCCTGCGGCCGGGGCAGGGTAGTGGGGAGTGTGGCCTCCTCCCGGGAGCCTGGGCTGGGTTTTCTGGGTGCTGCTTGCAACCAGTTCCAAAACCACCCACCCCAGATCCCCGTCTCAATGGTTTCCAGCCATTTCTGGACCGGGCAGAGACTCCAGGCACAGATCTGGTCTGAATGAAGACCTGTGAGCTGGCCAGCCCCGAAAAAGGGGTCAGGACCTGGTCCACATGGTCCTGGCTGTTCCCATCCTCCCGGGCTCTCCTGCCTCCTCTCTCTTCTGAGCCCCGTCTTGAGTGATGCGGTGGGGGGCACGGCTGCTCTCCCTCCGCTGGGGCCTGACACCCCTCTCTCCCGTCTCCCCCGCCCACACTCAGGCATGGAGCTATTCGAGGAAGCTCTGCAGAAGTGGGAGCAGGCGCTGAGCGTGGGGCAGAGGGGGGATGGCCTCCGGAGCCCCGAGACCGCGTCCGAGGTGCCGTCCGAGGTACGCAGTCCTCCCCCGGGTCTCTCCTACCCCCGGCCACCGGGGAGGCTGGTGGTGTGGCTGGTGGGGGGCCACGTTTGGGAGGCATCTAGCAGTGCCGCCTTCTGCCAGCCCATCACGTCCTCCTGGGTGGGAGCTTCCCCTTGACCAGGATGTTGACCCAGCTGAGTAAGAAAGTTCACGTAAGGTGCATTAGCCCATGCCTGGTACTTGGTAATTACTCAGTAAATCACACTGGTGATTACAGCCTGATCCTGACTACATAAAGAAAATATGGGGGGCTTCCCTGGTGACGCAGTGGTTAAGAATCCGCCTGCCAATGCAGGGGACACGGGTTCGAGTCCTGGTCCGTGAAGACCCCACATGCCACGGAGCAACTAAGCCCATGTGCTGCAACTACTGAGCCTGCGCTCTAGAGCCCACGTTGCCACCACTACTGAAGCCTGCATGCCTAGAGCCTGCGCTCCGCAACAAGAGAAGCCCCCACTCACTGCAACTAGAGAAAGCCTGCGTGCAACAACGAAGACCCAACACAGCCAAAAAAAAAAATAAAATGGGGACTTCCCTGGCGGTCCAGTGGGTAAGACCCCACACTTCCACCGCAGGGGGCATGGGTTTGATCCTTGGTCGGGGAACTAAGATCCCGCATGCCCCTTGGCCAAAAAAAAAAAAAAAAAAGCATTCTTGAAAGGCTGGAGGGAAATACCGTGTGTTCATAGTTGATTGGGTCACACAGCTTTTGTCTTGTCTTTTCTTTATACATTTTTTTTGGCACAGTCCAAGTTTTCTATAAGTGAATATTTATCTCAATATCAGAAAAGAGAAATAAAGCGGAAAAGCCAAAATAAAATTTTTTGTGTGCAAAGCACACCAAATATATGTCCTAGGATGAATTGTTTTGTAGTAGTTAAAAAAGATGAAAACCTGGAGACTGTAAGTGCCCATCAGTAGGGATCTGGAATACTAGGCAGCCTTTATGGTGGCGCAGTGGTTAAGAATCTGCCTGCCTGGTGGCACAGTGGTTAAGAATCCGCCTGCCGATGCAGGGGACACGGGTTCGTGCCCCATTCTGGGAGGATCCCGCGTGCCGCGGAGCGGCTGCACCCGTGAGCCATGGCTGATGAGCCTGCGCATCCGGAGCCTGTGCTCCGCAACGGGAGAGGCCACACACAGTGAGAGGCCCGCGTACAGCAAGGGAAAAACAACAACAACAACAACAAAAAAGAATCCGCCTGCCAACACAGGGGATACGGGTTCGTGCCCTGGTCCAGGAAGATCCCACATGCTGCAGAGCAACTAAGCCAGTGCGCCACAACTACTGAGCCTGCGCTCTAGAGCCCACGAGCCACAACTACTGAGCCCACGAGCCACAACTACTGAGCCCATGTGCTGCAACTACTGGAGCCCGCAGGCCTAGAGCCCGTGCACTGCAACGAAGAGTAGCCCCCAGTCACTGCAACTAGAGAAAGCCCGTGTGCAGCAACAAAGACCCAACGCAGCCCCCCCGCCCCCCAAAAAAATAAATAAAATAAATAGAAAAAAAGGAGGGACTTCTCTGGCGGTCCAGTGGTTAAGACTCCGTGCTTCCAATGCAAGGGGTGGGGGTTCGATCCCTGGTTGGGGAACTAAGATCCCACAAGCCGCGCAGCGAGGCAAAGAAAAAAAATAAAAGGCTGAAGGAAAGCTGTATGGGCTGTTAGGTTGCTCTCTCCACTATATTTTATTAAGTGAAAAAAGCAAGATATAGAATGTGTATAGTGACCCATGTGTACATTTTTTTCTATTGAGATGTAGTTGATGTGTAGCATAATGTAAGTTACAGGTATATAACATAGTGATTCATGACGCATGTGTACGTTTTATTTATTTTATTGAAGTATAGTTGGTTTACAATGTTGTACTAATTTCTGCTGATGTGTACATTTTTAAAAAGACATCCATCCTTGCCTACATATGCCTGTTGGTAACTGCTGGTGTGTATGTGCACTTTTATTTCCCTCTGGACAGATAACACAAGAGATTTTTTAAAAGAATATTTATTTATTTATTTATTTATTTTTATATCTTTGGCCGCATCGGGTCTTAGTTGTGGCACGTGAGATCTTTCGTTGTGGCACTTGGGCTTCTCTCTAGTTGTGGCTCGAGGGCTCAGTAGTTGTGGCGTGTGGGCTTAATTGCCCCGCAGCATGTGGGATCTTAGTTGCCTGACCAGGAATTGAACCCGTGTCCCCTGCATTGGAAGGTGGATTCTTAACCACTGGACCACCAGGGAAGTCCCCATAGGAGATTGTTAACAGTGATCTATGAGGAGAGGGTCTGTAGGGAAAGGAGGAGAAGGCTTTTCTTGTACTTTTTTTGTCAATGTTTTTTCTCATTCTGGGGGTTGTCTTTACCCTTTCCTTTTTTTTTTGGCCGCACCGCACGGCTTGCAGGATCTTAGTTCCCCAACCAGGGATCGAACCTGTGCCACCTGCATTGGAAGCGCAGAGTCCTAACCACTGGATGGCCATGGAATTACCAATCTTTTCACTTTCTTGATGGTGTCCTTTGAAGGACAAAGGTTTTTAATTTTGATGAAGTTCGGTGTATCTAATTATTCTTTTGTCACTTGTGTCGTATGTAAGAAACCATTCTCTATCCCAAGGTGGCTTCCCAGAGAAAGAGCTGGCAGATCTGCCAAAGCTACAAGGCTCTGCTGGCCACACTGAGCGGTGTTACTGAGCAAGACGGCCAGCAGGTCTGGGGTCCCATGGGCTCCGCCAGGCTCTAGCTGGGTGCGCTGGGCCACATAACCTCCTTGAGTTTTCTCTGTGAAGTGGGGTCATGGCAATCCCTGCCTCAAGGAAGCCCTGAGGCTGGACAGCGAGTTGCCGGTCCAGGGCTAGCGCTCAGTGAAAGGCAGCCATTACAATCCTACTGTCCCCCTCTGAATGCTTCCGCCTCTTTCTCCCAGTGACCTGAGGCCCGAGTTGGCCCTTGTCTCCTCCCCAGGGTCTGGTTACGTGTACTTGCAGGATCTGGCAGCCTCTGTGGAAAACAGAGTCAGGCCTGCCCATGCCTGGCCCCCTGGCCCAGAAGCTCCTGGGTTCAAAGGAGCAGTGCCCCCATCTTCCCACACCCTGGTCTGGAGGCCAAGGGCAGCGAAGAGGTCACTGAGGCCACAGGCTGTGGTGCCAGGGGTGCGATGCCTTCCCAAGTGCACACGGTTAACAGGAACAGGTTGAACCCAGCTCTTTCTGGGCTCCTAACTGCCCTCTGATTATAATAGCCAGCACTTACTGGCCATCACCATGGGCCAGTCTTGTAGGAAGTACTTTATATGCCTTATTTCATTCACGTTTTCCCTAAAATCCTAGGAAGTAGGTTCTCTTACCTCAGTTGACAGATAAGAAAACCTAGGCTCAGAATGAGGGAGTTATTTACTCAAGGTCACACAGCTTGGAACTGGTGGCGCCAAGGTCTGGACCAGGTCTGCTCGGGTCTAGAGCAGCGCTGTTCAGTAGGAGGCCGTGTATCTTATTAAAAATTTTCTGGAGACCACGTTAAAAAGCAAACGGAAATGGGTGAAATGACTTTTTAAATTTTATTTATTTAGTTTTGGCTGCGTTGGGTCTTCACTGCTGCGCGCGGGCTTTCTCTAGTTGCAGCGAGCAGGGGCTACTCTTCGTTGCGGTGCACGGGCTTCTCATTGCGGTGGCTTCTCTTGTTGCGGAGCACGGGCTCTAGGCGTGTGGGCTTCAGTAGTTGTGGCTCGCGGGCTCTAGAGCGCAGGCTCAGTAGTTGTGGCGCACGGGCTTCATCGCCCCGCGGCATGTGGGATCTTCCCGGACCGGGGTTCGAACATGTGTCCCCTGCATTGGCAGGTGGATTCTCAACCACTGCGCCACCAGGGAAGCCCTGAAATGACTTAATAATATATTTTCTATAATCTAGTATATCCAAAAGATTATCATTTCAACATGTAATCAAGATGAAAAGTCACTGAGGTATCTCACGTTCTTGTAGTCTTGGGGTTTTTTTGCGGGGGTACTAAGTGTTTGAAATTGGTGTGTATTTATGCTTATGGCCCACGTCAGGTGGGACTGGCCGAGTTTCAGGTGTGCACTGGCCATGCACTGCTGGTGGCCCCTGTGTGGGGCAGCTCAGTCCAGACCTGCGCTTGCTGCTGGGTCTCAGAGCTGTCCCCTGTTTCCCCGGGGCCTGGGGCCCCATCATGGTTAAAGGAAGGGGCCGTTGGCGTGGGGAGCTTGGGGTGCCTGGGCTGACCGTCATTGTTTTACCCACAGCCAGAGTCACAGCGAAGGGAGTTTGCGGAGAAGCTGGAGTCCCTGCTGCACCGGGCCTACCACCTGCAGGAGGAGTTCGGGTCCACCTTCCCGGCCGACAACATGCTGCTGGACCTCGGTGAGCGGGGCCGGGGCGCAGGATCCCCAGGGCCCACGACCTCATCCGATCAGTGCCTCCCTGCACAGATGGGGAAACTGAGGCCCCACAGGCGGGAACAGAATTGGAATGAGGCCCCGGGAGTCCCTGGCCGGTGTGCCTTGCCCCATCCCCTTGGGAGCGGGCCTTGAGGCTTGTATGTCAACATCGCCCCTGCCGGCTGTTCCAGGTGTTTGGTTTGAGCCCTATTCCGCGGACACCGGGTGGGCGGAGGGTGGCTCACGTGGAGATTAGCCTGAAGCAGGCCACAGGGCTGAGAACACACGTGCCATTGCCCTGCCCACTGAGGTCAGGGGGCGTGACATCACTGAGACGTAATGAAGTTATTCAGCCAAACAGCCAATGGTCTTCTAGTGCCTGCTGCGTGCCAGACCCTTTGTGGTGACTGTGACCCCCCAGGGCCCTTCCCTGGGTGCTGTCCGCCCCCGGGGGGGAACATCAGACTACTGAGTGTCGGGCTCCCTGGCTCTACCAGTGGTGACATGGGCCCAGTGAGGGCTGGCCAGGGTGACACATCTTCCACTCCTGTCCCCGTCAGAGCAGTCCCACTTCCTCTGGCCTCCCCGTGTGACAGAGAAGGCTGGTGGGGCCTTCAGGGCTGTGAACCGTTCCTAAGTCCCCTTGGGTGTCCAGACCCCCTCGCCCTTGAGTGGGTGGGGATGGCAGTGCTGAGTGAGTGGCCCTTTGGCATCAGAGGCTGTTTCAGCTTGTCAGAGAAGGGGAGCAACTTGCCCAGGGCCACACAGCACAGCACAGCCTGCCCTCAGAGCTCAGGGCCCACAGGCCTCAGGGTCAGGCGGTATGGACGTGGCAGGTCCCCTGACGTGAGCGCAGAAAATAGGAGCTTTGCCACCATCAGCGTCATTCATCCAGAATTGGGTGTTGGGAGGCTTGGTGTACATTTAGCTTGAAGCTCGGTGATTTCAGAAGTCTCAGTGCAGCCCCTCCCTTCCCTCTCTGCCCAGAGCGGACCCTCATGCTGCCCCTGACCGAGGGCTCGCTGCATCTGCGGGCGGACCATGAGGACAGCCTGACCTCGGAGGATTCCTTCTTCTCCGCCACTGAGGTGACGTGGGTTGGGGGGATGGCTGCGGGGAGAGGGGTGAAGGCCAGGGCTCCCGCGCGGCTCCTTGGCGGGCGAGCACTGGGTTGTGGGAAAGTGAAGGGGAAATTTCCTCTGATGGGAGCAGAATCTGGAGGTCGCCAAGTGCTGCTCCCCGGGGGACTCTTCAGTGTTGCTGGAATGGGGAAGCCTGAGAAACCAGGGGTCGTAGGTCCTATGAGTGAGGGCAGGGGTCCCCGTCCCCAGCGGCTCCAGCCCACGCCGGCCTCTCCCTTCTCCAGACCGAGTGCTCATCGCTTGGTTAGTTTCCTGCCATGGCCACGTGTGCCAGGCGGCTGTCCTCTCCTGGGGTGGGAGGACACGGGTGTGTGTCCAGTAGATGGTCCCTTTGGGAAGGGCACCCGGTGATGGGGATGCTGAGAGCCAGAGTAGAACTCAAACCCGGGCCTCTGCCCTCGGCCAGCATTCCCGCTGACGTTCCCTCTGAAGCGTTGGCCCCTAGGGCGGACTCCGCCAGAAGTCCCCTGGGCAGGTGCCCTTGACCCACCCCAGGGCTCTGCCCCCACCCGCCAATGCTGCTGACACAGGCTTCCACCCTCCCCCCAGCTCTTTGAGTCCCTGCAGGTCAGAGATTACCCGAGCCCACTCTCCAGGCCTGCCGCCGCCTACGAGGAGGCCCTGCAGCTGGTGAAGGAGGGCAGAGTGCACTGCCGGACCCTCAGGTGAGCATGGGGGGGAAGGAGGCAGGTGCGGGGGGTGGGGGCTGTCCCCTTGGAGGAGGCTGGGGAAGCCAGCAGGGCTTGGTGGGGACCCAGCTGAGGCAGGCTGAGGGTGGGATGGTCTGGCCGTGGCTCCTGCCCCAGCTTTGGAGACCTTAGGATGGCCCCGGTACAAGACAGGCAGGTCTAGGGTTGACGATCACAATAACTAATTAATATAAGGAATTAAAATAACAATCATTCGTAGGTGTTCTAAGTTCTCAGAGGGGTCCAATCACGGAAGCACGGTGGGCGCTGTCCCTGAGCCCTGTGTTCTGACACACTCCTTTAAGGAGCCGTGCAGAAGCCAGGCTTTGGAGACAGACAGACCCCGGTTCTCTCCAGGTCTTGCTACTTTGTGGCGTGTGGCCCTGGACAAGTTTCCTGACTTCTCTTAGCCTCAGTCTTCTCCTGTGTGGTATATTTAGGGCTCTTATCCACCTTAAATTAATTGTTCTTTATGATGGTCATGACGCCCAGATTTAAGTATGTGTGTTTAAAGTTCACTGACCGAAAATGGCCAAAAGCCCCAGCTGAAGCCTTGGGATTTGGATAAAGTGCCCAGATCAGGGCATCTCTAGCTGCCCCAGAAGGCCCTGCCCTCGCCTTGGGAGCAATTTGGCCATTTTGGTCCTTTGCTAGAGAGGGTCCTTTGCTGGTTGGGGCCTAAAGGAGGCCGAGGTCAGCCCAACCCCCAGTGACCACACCTGCCGGGGGCGCCCAGTGCCATCGAGGCAACCCGACCTCAGGGAGCATCCTGTCAGCCCCTTCCTTGGGTTTGGGGGAAACTGAGGCCTAGAGGGGGGCAGCCACCTGCCCGAGGTCACACTACCAGGTGGAGGCAGGGCCACCCAGGGCTCCACCCTGACCCCACGGGGGTGTCGCTGGCTGGGGCCCAGGTGCTGTGACTCTGTGCTTCCCCTCAGGACAGAACTGCTGGGCTGCTACAGTGACCAGGACTTTCTGGCCAAGCTGCATTGTGTGCGGCAAGCCTTCGAGGTGGGTGCGGTCCGGGGTGTGCTCGGGGGATGGGAGGCAGTCAAGCAGGCTCCTCTGCGCGGATGGCCACCTGCCCAGCCCACGGTGCTGCCCTGTCCACGGCTTTGGGGGGCCGCCAGCCTGTCAGCTCACCCCCTCCCTCCTCACTCCTTAGGGCCTCCTGGAGGACAAGAGTCACCAGTTTTTCTTCGGGGAGGTTGGCCGGCAGATGGTGACGGGCCTGATGACCAAGGCTGAGAAGGTAGCAGGGAGTGGGGGGCGCTCTTTTCGGCTCTTCTTCCCCCTGCGTTGTTTGTTTTTTTGTTTTTTTTTTATCTTTCTAACTTTTATTTAGTTCTGTTAAAAAAAAAAGAAAAGAAAAAGAAAAAACCCAGTCTAAAATCGAGCTGATGAGCTCTGACTTCATCCTGCAGGCCGTAGGAGAGCAGGGAAAGAGTTGGGGTTTTTTTTTGCTCCCTTTGCTAATTCTGAAAAATATGGATCTGTCTTGCCTCTCATGTCTGATTACAACACGACACAGTTTTACAAAGTTCGCCGATTATGAGATGCAAACCATACAGGGTCGCCGGGAGCCCCACTTGCCAGGGGGAACCACTGCGCACAATCTGATGTATGTTCCCTACTCCGTTCCATAGACTCTAATCTTTGAATATGGTAATTTAACTTTCAGAGCTTGGTTTGTGTTCTATAGGCTGTTCTGCAGCTTTATTTTGTTCTGTAAGAGTCCATCTCGTCCATCTTTCCGGGTCAATAGATGGACCAGTTGGGTAGCATTCTGTCGGGTGGGTCAGCTCTGGTTAATCTGTCCTCCCAGGGACGGACATTTGGGTTGTGTCTGACTCTTCCAGTATCACAGACACCGCTGTTCTACTCAGTCTGTTTATAATCAGACCTCTTTAGGTACCTGTGGGATTTTCTGTGGGGCAAAGCCCAGCTGTGGCAAGGCCGCGTCTTGGGCACAGACGTTTTGAAGGCTGGCAGATCATGCCAGTTTACCCTCCGAAATGCCTTAACAACTTGAGCCCCTGCCAGCA
Source organism: Mesoplodon mirus (assembly GCF_964341445.2). Lineage (NCBI taxonomy): Eukaryota > Metazoa > Chordata > Mammalia > Artiodactyla > Ziphiidae > Mesoplodon > Mesoplodon mirus. The sequence goes on along the minus strand of NC_138976.1, from coordinate 7,083,123 downwards.
GTATAAGGCTGTGTCTCCTTACATCTTGGCCCATACTGGATATCAGTACAGGCATACCTCGTTTCATTGTGTGTGTTTTGGCTTTATTGGGCTTTGCAGTTTTTTACAAGTTGAAGGTTCGTGGCAACCCTGTGTCGAGTAGGTCTGTTGGTGACATTTTTCCAATAGCATTGGCTCACTTCATGTCTCTGTCACGTTCTGGTAATTCTCGCCATTTTTCAAACTTTTTTATCACTATTTGTTACGGTGATAAGTGATCTTTGATGTTACTGTTGTATTTTTTTTTTTTTTTTTTTTTTTTTTTTGCGGTGTGCGGGCCTCTCACTGTTGTGGCCTCTCCCGTTGCGGAGCACAGGCTCCGGACGCGCAGGCTCAGCGGCCATGGCTCATGGGCCCAGCCTCTTCAATTCTGTGAAGGCTGAGAGAGACGAGGAAACTGCAGAAGGAAAGTTTGAAGAGGTTGGCTCATGAGGTTTAAGGAGAGAAGCCGTCTCATAACATAAAAGTACAAGGTGAGGGCTTCCCTGGTGGCGCAGTGGTTGAGAGTCCGCCTGCCGATGCAGGGGACGTGGGTTCGTGCCCTGGTCCGGGAAGATTCCACATGCCGCGGAGCGGCTGGGCCCGTGAGCCATGGCCGCTGAGCCTGCGCGTCCGGAGCCTGTGCTCCGCAACGGGAGAGGCCACAACAGTGAGAGGCCTGCGTACCACACACACACAAAAAAGTACAAGGTGAAACAGTTAAGTGTGGATGAATTAATGAAGGTGGTACACTAAACAACAGACCTTCAATGTAGATGAAATAGCCTTCTATTGGAAGAAGAAGCCATCTAGGACTTTCATTGCTTGAGTGGAGAAGTCAATGCCTGGCTTCAAAAGACAGCCTGACTCTCTTGTTAGGGGCTAATGCGGATAGCGACTTGAAACTGAAGCCAGTGCTCATTGGCCATTCCCAAAATCCTAGGGCCCTTAAGAATTATGCTAAATCTACCCTGACTGGGCTCTATAAATGGAACAGCAAAGCCTGGATGACAGCACATCTGTTTACAACATGGTTTACTTTTGAGACCCACTGCTCAGGAAAAAAGATTTCCTTTTAAAATATTACTGCTCATTGACAATGCACCTGGTCACCCAAGGTGGATGGAGATGTACAACGAGATTCATGTTTTCATGCCTGCTAACACAACATCCGTTCTGTAGCCCATGGATCAAAGAATCATATTTGACTTTCAAGTCTTATTATTTAAGAAATACCTTTTGTAAGGTTACAGCTGCTTTAGATAGTGATTCTTCTGGTGGATCTGGGCAGAGTAAATTGAAAACCTTCTGGAAAGGATTCACCGTTTCAGTTGCCATTAAGAACACTTGTGATTAGTGGGAAGAAGTCAAAATATCGACATTAACGAGAGTTTGGAAGAAGTTGATTTCAGCCCTCCTGGATGACTTTGAGGGATTCAAGACTTCAGTGGAGGAGGTAACTGCATGTGTGGTGGAAACAGCAGGAGAACTAGAACGAGAAGTGGAGCCTGAAGGTGGGACGGAATTGCCGCCACCTCATGATAAAACTTGAGTGGATGAGGAGTTGCTTCTTATGGATGAGCAAAGAAAGTGGTTTCTCAAGATGGAATCTCCTCCTGGTGAAGATGCTCTGAAGGTTGTTGAAATGGCAACAAAGGATTTAGAATATTACATACACATAGTTGATGAAGCAGCAACAGGGTTTGAGAGTATTGACTCCCAATTTTGAAAGAAGTTCTGTGGGTAAAATGCTATCAAACAGCATTGCATGCTACAGAGAAATCGTCTGTGAAAGGAAAAGTCAGTAGATGTGGCAAACTTCACTGTTGTCTTTCTTTTTCTTTTTTTTTTTTTTGCGGTACGCGGGCCTCTCACTGTTGTGGCCTCTCCCGTTGCGGAGCACAGGCTCCGGATGCGCAGGCTCAGCGGCCATGGCTCACGGGGCCCAGCCGCTCCGCGGCATGTGGGATCCTCCCGGACCGGGGCACGAACCTGTGTCCCCTGCATTGGCAGGCGGACTCTCAACCACTGCGCCACCAGGGAAGCCCTTTTTTTAAAAAAATAATTAATTAATTATTTTTTATGTTTGCGTTGGGTCTTTGTTGCTGTGCGCGGGCTTTTCTCTAGTTGTGAGCGGGGGCTACTCTTCATTGCGGTGTGCTGGCTTCTCATTGCAGTGGCTTCTCTTGTTGCGGAGCACGGGCTCTAGGCGCGCGGGCTTCAGTAGTTGTGGCACACAGACCCAGTAGTTGTGGCTTGTGGGCTCTAGATTGCAGGCTCAGTAGTTGTGGCTCACCGGCTTAGTTGCTCCGTGGCATGTGGGATCCTCCCGGAGCAGGGCTCGAACCCATGTCCCCTGCATTGGCAGGCGGATTCTTAACCACTGTGCCACCAGGGAAGCCCCACTGTTGTCTTATTTTTAAGCAATTGCCGCAGCCTTCCCAGCCTTCAGCAACTACCACCCTGATCAGTCAGCAGCCATCAACATCGAGGCAGGACCTTCCACCAACACAAAGATTATGACTCACCAATGGCTCAGATGATCGTTAGTGTTTTTTAGCAATAAAGCATTTTGGAATTAAGGTATGTACATTGTCTTATTAGACATAATGCTATTGCACACTTAATACACTACAGTATAGTATAAACATAAGGTTTATACACACTGGGAAACCAAAAAAGTTCATGCAGCTTGCTTTATTGAGATATTCACTGTGTTGGGGTGGTCTGGAACCAGACCTGCAATATCAACGGGGTCTGCCTGTAATTTTTTTTAAAATATTTATTTATGTATGTATTTATTTATTTGGTTGCGCTGGGTCTTAGTTGTGGCAGGCGGGCTCCTTAGTTGCGGCTCCAGGGCTTCTTAGTTGTGGCATGCGAATTCTTAGTTGCAGCATGCATGTGGGATCTAGTTCGCTGATCGGGGATTGAACCTGGACCCCCTGCATTGGGAGCGTGGAGTCTTAACCACTGTGCCACCAGGGAAGTCCCTGTAATCTTTTTAATCTTTGTTTCATCCATTACTTTATGTTTCTTGGATTATTAACAAGGTTGCATGCATTCTCATGTTTATTTGGCCGCTTGTGTTTCTTTTTTGTTTTTGATGGGTTTGAGCAAAGCTCTTGAACCCGCCTCTCTCCTCTGAGTCCTTCCTCCTCATGGGCTGGGCGTAATGTGAGGTAATCGTTCTGAAATGTCACCTCTGACACGTCACCCAACTGCTTAAAACCCACCCTCGCTCCCACTGCCCTTGGTGTAAAGACCAAGCTCTGCTCTGTGGCCTCAGGGCTTCTGGTGCTCACAGACTTCCTCCCTGATCTGGCCTCTGCAGGTGCTGGTCGCTCAGCACCTGGAACACTGTTCCTCAACTCTTTTTGTTGTCATTAGTTACTTTGTTGTAAAATACACACATAAGAGTATCAAAAGGTAGGATGTGGACTTCCCTGGTGGCGCAGTGGTTAAGAATCTGCCTGCCAATGCAGAGGACACGGGTTTGAGCCCTGGCCCAGGAAGATCCCACATGCTGTGGAGCAACTGAGCCTGTGTGCCACAACTACTGAGCCTGCGCTCTAGAGCCCGCGAGCCACAACTACCGAAGCCTGCGTGCCACAACTACTGAAGCCTGTGTGCCTAGAGTCCACGCTCCGCGACAAGAGAAGCCACCGCAATGAAGAGCAGCCCCCGCTTGCTGCAACTAGAGAAAGCCCGCATGCAGCAACGAGGACCCAACGCAGCCAAAAATAAATAAATTTTTTAAAAAAAAGTCGGATTTAATGAATGGAAAGATGAACCCCTGTGTACCAGCCCCCAGGGTAGAAGGTGGAACACATACCAGTATCCTGAAGTCCCTGTCCCACTCCCTCCTTCTCTTCCTTGGTCACCTGCCTTCTGAGTCCCAGCTCTTTCCCCAGGACAACCTCACCTGACTTGTCCCCTGGGTCCCGAGAGCCCTTGGGCTCATCCTGCCCATCACCCTGCATCCTCCTCATTCCTACGAGGGCCAGAAGCCCCGCTCTCCTGGCACAGGTATATGCCCAGCCCAGGGCCTGGCACAGGGCAGCTGCTCCATACACGTGAATACTGTTAGCTCTCCGTACCCATGGGTTCCACACCCGCAGGTTCTGCATCTGTGGGTCCAACCAACCTCAGACTGAAAATACTAAAAAAAAAAAAAAAATCCAGAAAATTCCAGAAAGCAAAACTTGGGTTTGCCATGCACCAGCAAATTATTTATTTAGCATTTACATTGTACTAGGTGTTATAAGTAATCTAGAGATGATTTAAGGTGCAGGGGAGGATGTGCTTAGGTTATATGCAAATACTGTGCCCTTTTATATAAGGGATTTGAGCATCTAGATTTTGGTATCTGCATAGGTCCTGGACCTAATCTTTTGCAGATTCTGAGAGACAACTCATTGTCCTCCCAGCAGCTGCCATTTACCGAGCAGCACAGCGAGCCTGGTGCTTCACTCACATTTCGTCACCTCTGGTAGCTCATTTGATCCTGATGTCTCCATCTGCTCGGCCGAAAAGGAAAGTGAGCCTGGGGAGGTAGAGGGGCTTGCCCAGTCTCTAAGCAAGATTAGGGTGGAGCCGGGATTGGAACCCCAGTCAGCCTGAGCCCAGCCACGCCCTTAGCCTGTTCTTTGTGGCCTCCCCAGGAGGGTGAAAGGACGAACAAGTGAAGAAGGGCAAGTGAGGCTACAGCAGGTGTCAGGGGCTTTAGTGGACGGCCGATTTCTGCGGCTGCTCCCAGAAGGGCCCGGAGGCTCGGCTTTTTTCTCTCCGGCCTCTGCACCACTACAGGACTTGGCTTGATTTTATTTATTTATTTATTTATTTGTTTGTTTGTTTGTTTGCTGTGTTGGGTCTTCGTTGCTGCATATGGGCTTCTCCTTGTGGTGGTTTCTCTTGTTGCGGAGCATGGGCTTTAGGTGCGCAGGCTTCAGTAGTTGTGGTGTGTGGGCTCAGTCATTGTGGCTTGAAGGCTCAGTAGTTGTGGCTCAGGGTCTCTAGAGCACAGGCTCAGTAGTTGTGGCACACAGGCTTAGTTGCTCTGTGGCATGTCATGTGGGATCTTCCCGGACCAGGGGTTGAACCCCTGTCCTCTGCATCGGCAGGCGGATTCTTAACTGCTGCGCCACCAGGGAAGTCCTTGGTTTGATTTTGATTAAGAAATCAAGAAGAGGCTCGGCTGGCTATCTAGCAGCTCTTGAGCGCCAGACCCCACTCCCAGCCCTGGACTGAGCGGTAACTGACAGCCCTGTCAGGTTTTTCCAGGCAGCAGAGCTGGGGTGGCCTCTGTCTGGGAAGACGCCAGCCCCTGCACACACCCAGGCTCTGGAATTGTGGAATCAGGCCGCCTCCTTGCTATGCCTGGGGCCAGACGTGAAGCCTCCCCAAGCCTCAGTCCCCTACTGTGTAAATGGGCGTGTCCTGGGGATGTCACGAGCTGATGCCAGCGGCCATCAAAAGTGTCAGCAAGGCGCTTCCCTGATGGCGCAGTGGTTGAGAGTCCGCCTGCCGATGCAGGGGACACGGGTTCGTGTCCCGGTCCGGGAAGATCCCACATGCCGCGGAGCGACTGGGCCCGTGAGCCATGGCCGCTGGGCCTGCGTGTCCAGAGGCTGTGCTCCGCAACGGGAGAGGCCACAACAGTGAGAGGCCCGCGTACCGCAAAAAAAAAAAAAAAAAGTGTCAGCAAGGGCCAGCCGTCTTCTTCAGCTTCAGTGTCAGCTTTTACATACGAGGAAACTGAAGCTCGGGGAGGTTAAGGCACAGCCCAGGGTCATCCTAGCAAATGCTCTTTAAAACTTAATGAAAATAGTTTAAAAAAAGATTATAAAAATGGGAGTTCCCTGGCGGCCTAGTGGTTAGGATTCCAGGCTTTCACTGCCATGGCCCGGGTTCAATGCCTGGTTGGGGAACTAAGATCCTGCAAGCCGTGTGGCGTGGCAAAAAAAAAAAAAAAAAAAAGAAAGAAAAGATTATAAAAATGACTCATGCTAATTGTAGAAAAAACTAAGATGATGCAAAAAGAAAGAAAAATTGTCCCCAACGCCACCCTGTTCACATTTTGGTGAACATCCATCCAATGCCCCCTCTGCTGGTGGTTCTTATAAATGGCATCAACCTGCCCCTGCTGCTCTATGTCAGTTCCACTCTGCCAGGCTCTTGGGCACATCAATGATCTGAAGCCTCAAGATTCATATCTGTAAAGTGGGCACAATATTGGACCATCCCCCGTAGGACTGTATGAATTAAATGAGTTGATCCATGTTAGATCAGCCCTGGCACGTACTAGCTTTCCACGTCCGTGAATTACATCTGTGTCTGCAAACTGTGTCTTAAGCCCCAGCTAAGCCTCCCAGTCCCAGAGAGTGAAGAATTCCTGTGTGCTGACCGTCTCCGTTCCTGGCAGCATTAGTCCTATACACTATTTATTGCCTGATTGTGTTACATGAACGAGCTCATTGACTCCCCCAGAGTAGCCCCAAGTGTGGGGCTGTAGCTTCTCCCGTTTCACCAGTGAGGCCGATGATTGCGGAGATCTGAAACTTTGGCGGCTGGCTCGACCTCACACCCTTGCGCATCCTTCCAAAGTGAGCGCCTTCTGTGGCATGTGCACATCTTCTGGAAGGCGGTCGGTGCTCAGTAACGAGCTGGTGTGAGACATTGCTGGGCGCCCCTGGTGTTGCACCCCTCCGGGACCTGCCCTGGGCGCTGCAGGGGTGTGTGGAGGCGGGCACAGGACACTTCCTGCCCTATTCTCTCCATGACTGCTACTCAGGGATTGGCCTTGGCCCAGCCTTGGTGTGTCCCTCATGCACAGGCCAGCTTGCCCCTGTGGGTCTAGTCCAGCTGCGTCTTGGGGCCTCTCCCACGGCCAAAACAGGTTCTGCTTCTCCCCCCAGAGCCCCAAAGGCTTCCTGGAGAGCTACGAGGAGATGCTGAGCTACGCCCTGCGGCCGGAGACCTGGGCCACCACGCGGCTGGAGCTGGAGGGCCGAGGGGTGAGTTGTTTCTGCTGAGCCTCGGTGTCCTGGGGTCCCCCGCACCTGAGATCCTTAAACCGGGTGGAGGTGCCTGTAGGAGCTCTGCCTTGATTCCGAGGCTCTGAGATGGCTCCATGGCTGCTAGAAGCCCCCATTCCTGCCCTGCCTGCCCCAGGCCCCTCCTCACGCCGCCTGGTGTGCCTGCTCAGCCCGGTGTTCCCACCCAGCCCCTGCACACCCTTCCCGCTCTGCCCTCAGAGCACTGCTGCCCCCCGCAGGTGGTGTGCATGAGCTTCTTTGACATCGTGCTGGACTTCATTCTCATGGACGCCTTCGAGGACCTGGAAAACCCCCCGTCCTCGGTGCTCGCCGTCCTGAGGAACCGCTGGCTGTCGGACAGCTTCAAGGAGACGGTGGGTGGCCGCCCCACTCCCAGGCACGCACACGCTCACGTGACCCCACGCGTGCGCCTGGATCCCACATCCCTCCGTCCCTGGCTTTGGGCACCAAGGCTGGCTCCCCACCCATCAGGGAGCAGTCACGCCACTGGGATGCTGCCCGCCGCTGTGATCCAGGGCTGCTGGGCACACCAGTCCCCTGCCCTGGAGAACTTCCCACAGGATCCCCTGGCTCTCCTCTGACCAGTGTAGCGCGGAGGGGCGTGCCCTTCCCTTCTGCACTGTGGCTTCACTTAGGCCGTTCTGGGCTGCCATTCATGCTGTTCCACTTGAATGCATTAAATAAGTTAAAATACGGGGGAAAAAAAGAAAAAAGAGGTACAGCAGGGGAGCATTGAGCACAGGGCCCCTGCAGGGCGGCCGTGCTGTGTGCCATGGGGGTGGTCTGGAGAGGGGTGCGGCTGGTCTTCTATAGGCGGTAACTATGGATCCCCACAGTCTCTCAGTGAGCTGGGGCTGCTGAGTCATGGCCATTTTACAGACGAGGAATCTAAGGCCCAGAGAACACTGGCGGCTCGTCCAGGGAGCCGCCCAGAAGGGTTAGAGTCAGGTGCGCCTGACTCCTAATTGAGGGCAGGGAGACGACAGAGCTCAGACAGCCGTCCCCATCTCCCTGCTTGGGGTGGGATGAGCTGGGGGTAAGGGCCTGGTCCCGGACTGGGGGTGGCTAGCGGCTGCCGGCCCGGCCTGTTAGTCTGACCCCCCCGGGGGTTCCCATCTTTGATTTAGGCCCTGGCCACTGCTTGCTGGTCTGTCCTGAAAGCCAAGAGGAGGCTGCTGATGGTGAGTGAGCTGACAGGGCCTCTGGGGAGCGCCACGCGGGGGCCGTGGGTGTGGTGCCCAGCTCAGCTGACCCTCCATTTGGTGTGTGCTAGACCCTGGTCTAGGGGCAGGACGTGTGGGCTGGGCAGAGGAATGGGGCTCGTGCAGGGAGGTCTTACTGAGCCCCCAGGCCCTGCTGCACCTTTTGGCCTTTGTCACAGCACTGGCCACCTGTCCTGCCATTACCTCTCCCTTGACCAGGAGGGCCTCAAAGGCACACGTAGATGTTTCACCTTCCCACCCAGGGCCCAGCACAGAGCAGGTCATTGTGAAATGTCAAAGGAATCAAAAGCGGGGAAAGGGTGTCTTCAGAGGGAGGAAGGGCACGTGTAGAGCGGTGGCCGTTGGCTTGGTGGAGGCACGTGGGCGGGGCAGGATGCTCCCGGAGCAGGCAGAGCCTCCCTCCTGCCCATCGGGCTGCATTATCTGCTCTCCCAGGCGGTGACTGGCTGCACTATCCGGGCTGCTGCGATCCATTGTTCCCCTCTGCCAGCCCTGCTCTGCTGCCCAGCTGATACCAGCTGCCACTGCCACATGCTCTGGGCACTTCCTGGGCTGAGCGCACCCCAGGCCCCTCGTGCAGCCCTCACCACAGCCCCGAGGTTGCCCCTATTCTGCAGAGGTGAAAACCAGAGCTTCGAAAGCCCCAGTCATGGGAATTCCCTGGTGGTCCAGTGGTTAGGACTCGGCACTTTCACTGCCGGGGCCTGGGTTCAATCCCTAGTCGGGGAACTAAGATCCTGTAAGCTGCGAGGTGTGGCCAAAAAACCCCAAAAAGCCCCAGTTACTTGCCCGGCATCACCTAGCAAGGACAGTAATGAGCCGGGCCTTCCTCTGAAGCCCCGGCTCTTTTTTTTTTTTTTTTTTTTTTTTTTTTTTGTGGTACACGGGCCTCTCACTGTTGTGGCCTCTCCTGTTGCGGAGCGCAGGCTCCGGACGCGCAGGCTCAGCGGCCATGGCTTACGGGCCCAGCCACTGTGCGGCATGTGGGATCCTCCCGGACTGGGGCACGAACCCGCATCCCCTGCATCGGCAGGCGGACTCTCAACCACTGCGCCACCAGGGAAGCCCAAAGCCCTGGCTCTTAATACGACCCCAGGGCCTGGCTGCCTCACCCTGCCTGGGTCCCGCCCTCAGCCTTGCCACCCTCCACAGGTGCCTGATGGCTTCATCTCCCATTTCTACTCCGTATCGGAGCACGTTAGCCCCGTCCTAGCCTTCGGCTTCCTCGGACCCAAGCCTCAGCTCTCTGAAGTCTGTGCTTTCTTTAAGGTAAACAGGGAGCTCGGTGTCTGAGAGCCTGTGCTGCTCCTTCCACTGGGAGCCTGACCCGGGTGGGTCCAGAGGAAGCCCCGGGAGGGCAGGAGCCGAGGACAGAAGGGGCTGGGTCAGGGCTCCAGTGGTGAAGGAAGAGGCTGTGGGTGGCCCGGAGGACCTCAGCGCGGGGCGGGCAGGGGCCGCGGCCCAGGCCCAACGCCCGCCCCCTCCCCCAGCACCAGATCGTGCAGTACCTGAGGGACATGTTCGACCTGGACAACGTGCGCTACACGTCGGTGCCGGCGCTGGCGGACGACATCCTCCAGCTCTCCCGGCGCCGCAGCGAGATCCTGCTCGGCTACCTGGGGGCGCCGGTGGCCGGCAGCGTTGGCCTGAACGGCGTGCTGCCCCGAGAGAATGGGCCCCCAGAGGAGCTGCAGTAGTGGTGGGTGTGGACCGAGGGGTGGCTGGCTGGTCCTCATTCACGCAGCTGATGGCAGAGAGAAGGCCTTGGGGTCGGCATTGGAGGCCTGGGCGTCTGGCCGTCAGCAGTGGCAGAGCCCAGGCCATGGTGGCCAAGGGTGCTCGCCCCTGACCTCGCCCCTACCCCAACCTCCATCACCTGGGAATCCCCGAGGCCCAGGGGATGAACTTCCTCGAAGTGGCATGGAGCCTCGAGGGGCCTGCCTCAGACGTCCGTGGGAAAGCAGAGGCTGGAACAGTGGCCAGTGGGGCCTGAGGGGTTGTGAGGAGAATCAGGACAGGCAGAGGTGCGATGCCCCAAGGGTGGGTGCCCAAAACCTCCTGCCGCCCCAGGGCTGCCGAGTGGGGCTGGGAGGGTGGAGATGAAAGAGGGGGTGGCCGGGTGCTGCGATGGAGGCACCTGGGCTGGACAGTCTCAGATCCAGGCATCTGCCCGGCCAGTCCTGATGGCCCGCTGCCATCCGAGAGAATGTGCTGCTCCAGAGATGGAGGGTGGGAGCCACAGAGTGTGGCCGGGGGACACCTTGGTGGGCAGCGGGCCCGGGCCATCCAGAGGCGGGCCCGCTTTCCTTGTGCTTACGTCAGGGCGGGGACCAGGCCCTTGAACAAACCCAAGCACTGAACCGGGACACCGTCCTCTGACATACCCTGGCCCTGCCAAAGGCTGTCACTTCTCCTCCCACCTACTTCTGCCACCACCAAAGACGGAGGAGGTGGGGCCGGTCCCCTCGCCCCTGCCCCGCCCTCTGTGAGCCCTGAACTCCCTGGCTGGTGCTAGGCACTGAGCCGGAGGCTCTGACCGTGGGTCACCAGGAGCAGGGCCCCTGGAGTGAGGGGGCCCAGGGGCCACATCAGGGGAGGTTAGAGGATGTAGGCGGCTGGACCAGCATCAGGACAAGAAACTTGCCCGGCACTTTGCCTTCAACTTGATGACAAATGCTCTCAAGCCGTGTAGCGGTGCAGAGCCCGCCTCCCCATTGGTCCTGCAGAGGAAGGCTGGCCGGCATTTGTAGACTCACTTCTCTTACAGTGTTTTCACCTGAGGTGGGCTGTTTTATTTATTGCCTTAACGCTTTATTTTGAGGTCTGCCCCTTTCCAGGTGGAGAGGCCTACAAGAGAAACAGACTCCTGGTTCTCCACACTCTGGAGTTGGGACTGGCTCAGATGGGGGGGGCACCCTCCCCTGAATGGCAAAGGGGTCCGGGGCGGGGGGTGGTCTGGCCCTTGGGGGCGGGAAGGAGCGGGGATGGGAGAGGGCCCACTATGTCTGAGCCCAGTCCCTCCCCCACGTGGTTCCTCCTGCCCCCCAGGCTGTAAGACCGCTGTGCGCTAACCGTGCTTCTGGCTCCAAACCCACTTCTCTGGAGTCGCTGCCCTGGACGGAGCAGCCTCCTGGGTGGGGAGGACCCGGGCAGCCCCTCCCTCCTGACATTCCGTTCGTTTGCACTTCCCCGCGCTGTGAATGTCATCTTGGCCCTGGGCCCCCGGCTGCTCTGATTTGCTCCCGAATCACACAGAAGTGGCATTTTCATTTTGTCTTTGTTTACACGTCCATGCACTGCATCTGGCACTTGATTTGTTGCAGCTTCCCACTTTTGTACGGTAGGGCGTGTGCACATTGACTCCGAGTCAAATAAATGATTTAATGATTTCCTTCCACACTGCCGTGCACGTGTGGCTGTTGCTTCCTGGGGGCCTGCTCTTTGGGGTGCAGTTTGGGGGAGGCTCCAGGAGGGCAAAGGTGGAAGGCAGCGTGGAAGGCAGCCTATGAGCCGCTCGGCAGCCTGGCAGGGCCACGTGTCCCTCAGGTGAACGTGGGGAGGGTGCCACTGCAGCACTCAAGGGCATAGATGTGGGTGGGGCAGCCTGGGAGTGGATCCTGCTCCGGCAGCATCTAGGTAAGGTCGCTTAGCTCAGGGGCCTCGTTGTCCACAACTCTTAAGATACAGGCACGGGGGCTTCCCTGGTGGCGCAGTGGTTGAGAGTCTGCCTGCCAATGCAGGGGATGCGGGTTCGTGCCCCGGTCTGGGAGGATCCCACGTGCCGCGGAGCGGCTGGGCCCGTGAGCCATGGCCGCTGAGCCAGCGCGTCCGGAGCCTGTGCTCCGCAACGGGAGAGGCCACAACAGTGAGAGGCCCGCGTACCACAAAAAAAAAAAAAAAAAAGATACAGGCACAGGACCCGGCAGGGGTGCAGACTCAGCCTCTCGGTCACTGTAAATGGCTGAGTGGGTAAGAGCCAGCAGGGAGGGCTGGAGCAGGAATGGAGCAGATCTGAGCTTACCAGGTGTTCAGAAGTTTTCATGGGCGGTCAGACATCACAAAGTTTATTTGAAAGGTGCAGTAATCCCCTCTATGGGCGGGGGATACATTCCAAAACCCCCAGTGGAGGCCTGAAAGCATGGATAGTACTGAAACCTATATATTCTATGTTTTTTCCTATTATACATACCTATGATAAAGTTTATTTATTTAGTTTTTGGCCACGCTGCGTGGCTTGCGGGATCTTAGTTCCCCCAACCAGGGACTGAACCCACACCCTTGGCAGTGAAAGCACGGAGTCCCAACCACTGGACCGCCAGGGAATTCCTAAAGTTTAATTTATATAAATCAGGCACAGTAAGAGATTAATGACAAGAATAGTGGAACAATTATAACAATATACTGTAATAATAGTTACGTGAATATGGTCTGTCTCAAAATGTTGTACACGTGTAATGCCTCTTCCATCTCAACTAATCCCTTATCACACACTGGCTGTAACTTTTGCAGCTTGAGGTGAGACAGCAAAACTAGCCCAGATTTCTTTTTCCTTCTTCATAATTTCATGGATAAAAGATTTGTTCTTACTGTAGATCTCAGCAACCTCAGTACATGATTTCTTTCCTTTCCTAACTAAGTTGAAAACTTTCACTTAAAGGAAGCACCCGACAGCTTCTCTTTGTCATATCTGGATTGCCAGCATCGCTACTCTTGTGCTGGGTGACCATTTAGTAGAATAAGGATTGCTCACGCACAAGCACTGTGATACTGTGATAGTCATTCTGATAACCCAGATGGCTATTAAGTGACTAAAGGGCAGGTAGTGTACACAGCATGGGTACGCCGGACAGAGGGATGATTCGCATCCCAGGGGACAGAGCAGGATGGCTGGAGATGGCACGAGATTTCATCATGCTACTCAGAACAGTGCGCAATTTAAAATTTATGAATTAGTTCTGGAATTTTCCATGTAATATTTTCGGACCATGGTTGACTGAGGGTAAGTGCAGTCTCAGAAAGCAAAACTGGATAAGCAGGGACCACTGTACGTTTTAAAATTTTTCTGTGCTTTTGAAAATTTTTAATGTATAGAAAAGTTTCTCTAGTTGCAGCGAGCAGGGGCTACTCTTCATTGCGGTGTGCGGGCTTCTCAATGCGGTGGCTTCTCTTGTTGAGGAGCACGGGCTCTTAGGCGCATGGGCTTCAGTAGTTGTGGCTTGTGGGCTCTAGAGCTCAGGCTCAGTAGTTGTGGCTCGCGGGCTCTAGAGCGCAGGCTCAGTAGTTGTGGTGCACGGGCTTAGTTGCTCCACAGCATGTGGGATCTTCCCGGACCGGGGCTCGAACCCGTGTCCCCTGCATTGGCAGGCAGATTCTCAACCACTGCGCCTCCAGGGAAGCCCACTGGTAGGGTTTTGATATGAGTCCTCAAGCAACTGATTTATTATGGTCTCTGTGCAGTCAAACCCATCTGCTAATGATAATCTGTATTTGCAGCCACTCCCCAGTGCTAGCATCAATGCCTCAGCTCCACCTCAGATCATCAGGCATTAGATTCTCATAAGGAGCGCGCAACCTAGATCCCTCGCATGCGCAGTTTACAGTAGGGTTCGCGCTCCTATGAGAATCTAATGCCGCCGCTGATCTGACAGGCGATGGAGCTCAGGCAGTACTGCGAGCGATGGGGAGCAGCTGTAAAGACAGATGAAGCTTCACTCACTCGCCCACTGCTCACCTCCTGCTGTGCAGCCCGGTTCCTAACAGGCCAAGGACCGCTACCGGTCCATCACCCAAGGGTTGGGGACCCGTTTTAGAGTATTTCCATCACCCCAAAAGACCCCTTATGCTCAACTGCAGCCCCCAGGCCGCCACCAATTTACTTTCTCTCATGACTTGCCTTTTCCAGACATTTCCTGTAAATGGAGTCATACAACATGTGATCTTTTGTGCTTGGCTTCTTTACATAGAATAATGTTTTTGAGTTTCATCCCTTTTATGGCATGTATCAGTATTTTATTTCTCTGTTGCTGAATAGCATTCCGCAAAGAGTTTTACCTCTTCTTTTTTGAATACCACTGTGGACTCGTAGGTTACTATTTATTTGATGTTTACAATCAGTTACAATCAGTTTTCTGATGTTCAAATGGTCACAGATTTTCCCAGTGGGAGCCCCTTTGAGCTGGCTCCTGGGTCCTTTTCCCATCCCCCCCACCACACCCTGAATCAGTCTTCAAGGACTTCCTTTGTAGCATAACAAGTCCCAGGAAGCTCAGAATACCAGACACCAGGTCTGGAAAGGCCCTCAGGGGAATCCTGGCCCACTTATTTCTGTGGCGGCCAGTGGACTGTTACAGTCACGGCCCCCACGAATCGTGCCTCTTGGAATCCATGTCCTTGTATAGGCCTCTCCCATATCAGCTCTGACCTTGGCCATGTGACCTGCTTTGGCCAGTGGAACAAGAGTGACGTGATGCAAGCAGAGGCTTGGTGAGCTCTAGTGCATTGGGGCTTGCCCTCTTGGAGAGTATTTGTGGCCATGAAAACCTTGGCTCTTCTGCTGGAGGCCACATGAAGGAGAACGTGGCACCCGGGCCAGCAGCCCCAGCTAAGTGTCAGATTTGAGGGAGGCCCCTTGGACCACACAGGCCCAGTCGAGTCACCAGCTGCATTAGTGACCCAGCAGAACTGAGCCAGCCAAGTTGCAGATCTTTTTTTTTTTTTTTTTTTTTTTTTTTGCGGTACACGGGCCTCTCACTGTTGTGGCCTCTCCCGTTGTGGAGAACAGGCTCCGGACGCGCAGGCTCAGCGGCCATGGCTCATGGGCCCAGCCGCTCCGCAGCACGTGGGATCTTCCCGGACCGGGGCACGAACCCGTGTACCCTGCATCGGCAGGTGGACTCTCAACCACTGCACCACCAGGGAAGCCCCCAAGTTGCAGATCTTGAACAATAAAATGGTGATGGTCTTAAGGCACTAGGTTTGGGACTGGCTTGTTACACAGCAGTAGGTAACTGATGCCAGCCCCCCTGTTGATGAAAGGGGAAACTGAGAGTGGAGGATGACCGCCCCAGTGCATACAGCGAATACACAGCAGCCCCAGCGTGGACACCCATATCTCCTGAACCCGTAGGGCTTCTGCTGCATCGCCTGTGAGACTGATTTTCGTGCAGCCTGAGGGGGGTGTGGAGGGTAAGATCTCGTAGTGTTGTCTTTGGCCCAATTTGTGGTTCACATCAAGTTCTCAGTAAACAGTGGTTTCGATTACAGTATAAATGGCTCCCAGAGTGTGTATGCAAATGGGACAGGACAGGTGAAGAAGGATCATCTGTCCACCAAGTATTTCCTGTGCGCCTACTGTGTGCCAAGCACTGCGCCAGGTGCTGCACAGGCAGCGGTGGAGGCTCTGAAGCCGGCTTGCACCCCACCTGCTGGCGAGAGCGGACTGTGCACCTGTTCCCAACTCCTTGTTCCGTACCATCACGATGGTGGCTGGCAAGTGGCCACAGGAGAGAGTATTTACACCATGGAAATCAGCACATGCCACAAACCAGGGGAGCTTGTGGCTTGGGAGACTGAGCCAGACAATGTGTCTCGAGGACTTGGCTCCACGGTGTTTGGAACGCTAGGCCCTGACTTCTAGAAGCCTGTATTCTAAGACACAGACAGTGAATGGCTCCTCTCAGAGGTTTCGAAGCCAAAACTGTCACTTCTACTTTGAGACCATTTGTCTTTCTCACTGGCATCTTTAGGATCCAGGAGTCCCACATCCTCCATGGGAAGGACGGTTTCTCGACGGCGGCGCCCTTGCTCCTCTCCGTCTTTCTCCCTTCATCCCTGATGCCCAGACGTGGTCTGGCACCACCTAGGAGCTCAGATAGTCCCGGAAGTGCATGAACGAACCTCTAATCTAGAGGGCGGCAGCTGACACATTTTGGGGAAACAGGCCCAGAGAGGGGAAGAGTTCTTTCCTAGGGACTTTGAGCGCATGCCAGGGTGGCCGGGGTGTGGTGCACAGAGTAAGACATTGTGCCTCTAATCCGGGGGCCGCACTGTCTGTGAACTCCCTTCCAGAGGAGAGGCCAAAGTGAAAGGCCAGCCCTGCCCGGGACAGCTGCGGCTTGTCTGAGGACTCCTCTGGGCAGTGGGAGGAGGCAGCCTGCAGTTTGGTTGATGGGATGCAGGGTGGTTCAGAACCTGGGCCTGCCCATCAGGCAGACCTGGATTCAAATCGTGGCTGTGTCACACACTAGCCAGTTGACTTGGCAAACGGTGGGACGCTTAGAGCCTTACTGTCCTCAGCTATAAACTGGGTGCATTAAGAACTGCCTCCCAGGCTGTTGTGGAGCTAAGATGAGTGACTAAGGATGGAGCACCTCCCAGGATGCTCAGAGAGATACCAGGGGCATCACTGGTCCACCCCTCAGCTCAGGGAGGAGGCAGGTGGCTCCTGCAGCTTCCCATGGTTCCCCTCACAGCATTCATGCCTGCACCGCCCAGCTCCTCATCCTCATGGCAGGTCTGTCCTGTCATCTCTGCCATCTCATGGGACCCCGCACTGGCTCCTAGGCGCATCACCATTGGAAAAGCATCCATTTGTACACCAAAGATCTTCACAAGGCTGTTCCTAGCAGTACCATTCCTAACACCCCAGACCTGGAAACACCCCAAAGTCCAGCAAGAGTTGAATGGAAGGACTTCCCTGGTGGCACAGTGGTTAAGACTCCACGCTCCCAATGCAGGGGGCACGGGTTTGACCCCTGGTTGGGGAAGATCCCACAGGCTGTGTGGTGTGGCCAAAAAAAAAAAAAGAGTCGAGTCGAATGGAAAAGAAACCAATAAACATGGTGTGTTCACACCGTGGAACACTACACAGGGAGAGTAGACGAATTACAACTAGAGGCTGTAGCATGGATCTCACAAACACAATGCCGGGAAAGGAGCCACGCCCCAAAAGTACGTACTGTAGTATTCGGCTTATAGAAAGTACACAGATCAGACTAAACCTAATGTATGGTCCTAGCGGATGGGATGGTGGTCACCCTGGGGTGATGAGATGGGGTGTCAGGAGCTCCTGGGGCTCTGGTTCTCGATCTGGGGGTGCTAACACAGGTGTGCTTAGTTTGTGAAACTTCATCAAGCTATACACATTGGATTTCTGGATTTTCCTCTATGAGTGTTACATTTTAATTTTTTTCAAAGGCAAAACTGAACCAAACGACAAAGTCACCTTTCAAGATCCCCTCTGTAGTCACCAAGAGTGGCCCTCCAAGTTTTGGGAGGCCAGGCCCCTCTCCCCCAGCACCTCACCTCGCCCTCTCTCTTGCCCATTTCATCCTGTGCTGTTCCCTCTGCCAGGAAACACCCCCCGCCCCAGCTAACTCCGTCACATTTTATAGTTCCTCACCCTGACACTTCCTCCAGAACACTCTCCCTGAGGTGAGAGGATCCTGTAGTCAGATAGGCCTGGGTTTCAGGGACTTGGCTTCTCAAGCCTAACTGCTCATCCACGAAATGCCATCTAACCAGGGAGGGGCCATGCAGCCAGACGGGACGGCGGCCCTGTCCTAGGGAACTATTCTGGGAAACTCACAGCCCACTCCTCACATCTCCTGCCTCTCAGCGGCTAATGATGGCAGTGCCTGAGGTATCTGAGGGCAGGTGACAGTGAAATGGGGCCAGCTGACCCACATGAGCCCAGGCTGGGCCGGGTGGGAAGCTGAGTACAGTTGAAGGGTCCTGGGGGCCCTCCTGGCTCGCTGGTGGGTTCTGAGTCACCATCATCCCACCAGTCCTTTCAGCCCCACCCATGGTACTGACTCCAGCTGCCTGGCTGGCTCACAGAGTCAGCGGCATTCTCCGCTGAGTTCTCACTTCTCATAAACACTTAGGCTATTTATCAGGCACTTGTTCTGGCATCGGCCTGGACCAGTCTCCAATACATAACAGGCCCTGTCTTCATGCTGCCCAGGTCTTCTCCAGTTGTGGCTGCAACCACTTATATCAGAGCCCCAGGGGACACAAGAATGTAGACTCCAAGGCTGCAACCCAAGGTCTACTGGATCAATCCAGGGCCCATTTTCTACAAGCTGATCTTGGCGCTGCATGAATTCAGAGAACCATTGTTTACTGTGAGAGACAGACAAGGAGCCAATTACAGTCCAGTGTGGTCAGTGCTGGGGTAGGAGAGGGGATATGCAACTGGGATGCAACTGTGGGAGCCCAGTGGAGGCCCCTCTCCTGGCCATGGAAACCTCTAAGTGAGGATAGACACCTGAGACAGACTAGAACAGCATGTGAAAAGGCTCAACGACAGGAAGAGCCGGGCACTTTACCTGGACTATAAGCACTGCAATCTAGCTGGAAGAGACAGTGAGGGTGGGAGAGGGAGAGGTGGGTGGTAAGGTGTGGCTATTTATGCAAGGCCTGTAGGACAATGAGAGGAATGTTTTGGGAAAACTGAGGTATAGGTGGAAAACCGGCCTCTTGTTTAAAATGCTCCCAAGATGCCTCATTAAGCAGCATAAACGGGATTGAATCAATAAATCTGTGTTAATTGAATGAAATGAGGGACGGAGTCTTTTAACTTCTATTACGCTTCCACTCGACATCAGTTAAGCTTCCATAAAGCATTTAGGGGGCCGACTGTGCGCCCCGACACGGGCGTTCCTTCCCCCATCCCACCTCCCACCTTTAATGGAAAGGTTGTCAGTTTTGTGTGACTTGCTCTGTTGCCAGTCAGTAAAGGGCAAAGGAAAATAAGTCCCCTCTGGGTCTCCGGCCTCAGTTTACTCATAACTAAAAGTAGGTGAGTTCAGACTCCATAGCGCCGAGGTTGCCTCCCCGCTTCGAGCATGCGCTCTGACGGGCGCTCAAGTCCTGCCGACCCCGGGCTGACTCCGGGTACAGAGGAAGCCTTCACTCGGCGCACGTCCCCAACCAAACCAAAGCTCCCACCAAAGTTCAACACGCCCCCCAAGCTAGCGGGTGATTGGCCCGCCCTGCCCACACCGCGAGCCGGCCTCACCTTCTGATTGGCTGTTCTGCTCTCTGTTGTGTGCTGAAACCCTCCTTTTATCTGATTGGTTAGGCACCTACCTGCGCTCGTCCCGGATTGGGCGCCGTCTTGGCCGGCTCGCTGGCTCCTAGGGGCCCTGCTTCCTGATTCGCCGCTCGGGCCTGCCCCACGGCCTGCACGGTGAATGGCTGCGCCGCTACCTGTATCGGCCTCCGATTGGGTGCGCGGCACCTCCCCCGGCGTGATAGGTCAGGACCACCGCCCCCCTGGCTCCCCATTGGCTGCTCGGCGAAGCCCGGTCTCCGGGTAAGATGGCAGCGGACGGACAGTGCTCGCTCCCCGCTTCATGGCGGCCGGTGACCCTCACCCACGTCGAATATCCTGCAGGTAAAAGACAACCTCGGCTCCGAGGACGCCTTCCCGGGGCCGGCCTGTCAGTGCCGGGCGCTCCGGCCGGCGCAAGCCCGCAGAGGGGGCGCCGGGGGAGCGGGGTGGGAACTGTCAAATAGTGAGCCACGGAGGGTTCGGCCGGCGCGCGCGCCGCGCAGGCGCAGTGATGTGGCGATGAGCTGGGCGAAATTGTGAGCCGCTCGCTCGCGCACTCTGCGGCTGCGCGGCCGGGGTGCTCCACTGGGTCCCGGGGCGCCGGTGAGCTGTAATGGGGCGGTGGTCTGCGTGAGGCGGGAACGGATCACTGGCCTGGACCTGGGCTCTTCTTCCCCGCCCTTCCCGGAGCCGGAGAGGCTGAACTCTCTCCTCGGCGTGTAGGGAGTGCCTTTTTCTTTCAAACAGTGCTTTTGGGCTGCCTGGAAGAAAGAGCTCCCCATTGCAGGGAGTGTGCAAATCGAGGCCGGGCAGCTCTTCGTTGTTTGAGTACTTCTGGTGCCACGCCCTGGGTAGGGCACTGCTCTACAACTCAGGGGACCCGGTGAGGAGTCAGGCAGCCTCTGGGATGTTGACTTCTGGAGCTTCCCATCAGACACAGCTCCAGAAGCTCAGCGTTTTCCATCTGTGAGGTCTTTTGGTGACCGTTCTGGAGGCGGTTTAGTAGAGCTGTGCAGAGCTTGGGCCTTGGGGTCAGAGTTCAGGACGAGGCCTTGTGCAAGTGACTTCACCTCTCTGTGCCTCTCTAAAGTGGAACTAATCACAGTGCCTTCCTTCTAGTGGTGATGTGAGAATCAGAAATAGGAGATGTGAGAAATGCTGAGTGCAGTGCCTGGCGTACAGTAAACATTGAAGCAATAACTGCAGTTAACATGATCCCACCTTCCCAGGACCCTCTCAAGCCCACACTGCCATCTATGTGCAGGATGGTTGGGTGTCGGGGGAGGCTGGGGGCCCCCTCATTGAGCCCTGGTTGCCCCAGGAAGGGCCTACTCATTCAGAGACATGAGAACCTGGCCCTGCTGAGGGCCCCAGGACTGGATGCCAGGAAACTTTGACCCTAGGTGTTCTGGGTTATAGTGGGGGTGGGGCGGCCCTGCAGCTGTTGGGCCCTACTGTCTGCCTGCCTCCCCGCCATTCACCCATCATTCATTCAGCTGGTATCCACTGAGCACCTCCTGAATGCCAGGCCCTGGGCTCGCTCTGCATTTTGAACGGTGAACAAACCAATATGGCCCTGAACTCCCGGACTGTGAAAAAAAAAACAACCCACTTTACAGGACGGAAACCAAGGTCTGGAGTGGGGAAGGGACCTGCTTAAGTCCTCAGCACCTTCATGATTTCCCCTCCCTGGCCTGGGAGTACTTCTCTGGGTGCTCACGGCGAGAAGAAGGAGGCCGGCAGATGTGAGCAGCATGACTCAGGCTGTGATGAGGGACCCTTTGCAGGGACTGTGGGTGCCTGGAGGAGAGACCTGGCTGAACCTGGGGGCCTCTCTCAAGGTCTAGTCCCCCTGCTAACTCTTCTGTGACCCCCTGCACTTCTCCTTCGCGCCCCTCATCACACTGACCCTGCTTCCTTCATCCATTCTCCATTCATTTAACATCATTTTAGAGCCCAGTTAAGTGCCAGTTGCTGTGCTGGGCTTGGGGGATTGAGTGGGGTGAAGAGACCCCATCCGTGCACTCATGGCGCCTACTTTTTGTTTTTTTTTTTTTTTGCGGAACGCGGGCCTCTCACTGTTGTGGCCTCTCCCGTTGCGGAGCGCAGGCTCCGGACGCGCAGGCTCAGCGGCCATGGCTCACGGGCCCAGCCGCTCCGCGGCATGTGGGATCTTCCCGGACCGGGGCACGAACCCATGTCCCCTGCATCGGCAGGCGGACTCTCAAGCACTGCGCCACCAGGGAAGCCCCATGGCGCCTACTTTCTAGAGGGAGAGACAGGTGCAGGCCGGATAACTCCACTAATGAGTGGTGTCACGAACGATGCCCTGGTTACAGATTCTGAGAGCTCTGCAGTAGCAAGAGTGTGATTTTTTTATTTTTCCCACTGTGGTGGGTACTTCATTTATGTTGAGTTAACCCAGACAGCATCCCAGGTGGGGGAAACTGTGTGCAAAGGTCCAGAAGTAGGACAGAGCATGGTGCATTCAGGGAACTAGGATTTGGTTCCTGGAACTGGAGCAGAAGGTGGGGGGGAAGCAGGGCCAGGACTGCAGGGCTTGATGAGCTGGATTGCGGTGGGACTTATCCTAAGGGCTGAGAGAGCCACCGGAGGGCTTAGATCAGAGAATGGTGAGGCCAGAGTTGCTGACAGCATCTGCAGGAAGGCCCAAAGGTAGCGCTTGCTGTGAGACAGGCCATGGAGATGGCCAAGGGTTTGGGGGCACCAGCCATTTCCTGTCCTCCTGGTGACCCAGTGTCCTGGGCATCAGCTGGACAGCTGAGAGATCCAGAATCTCAGGGCTGGAGGGGGCCAGGCCACTGTGTGGATGAGGAGACAGAACCCCAGGAACAGGAAGGGCCTCACCCAGTGTCATCCAGGGGGTACTAGCATCTGGACCTATGTTGCTGGCCTGTTCTCCCAGGCCAGTTCAAAGCCAGCCCTACCCTGGGTAGGTGTGGGGAGGCCAGGTGTGTGCCCATCCCTTCAGCTTGGAATCTGGGCTTGGCCTTGGGTGGGTACCTTCCTCCTGCCTGTGTGAGGCCAGGCTGGTGGTGGGGCCATTTCCCACACTGAGTTCTCCAAACATGGAAGTGTCCTGGGTGCCAGGGACCGAGCTGGGCATCTCACAGGCCTGGTCACATCAGAGCTCCCATGGCTGTAGGAGGTGGCTACTGATATCCCCATTTCACGGGTGAGAGAGCTGAGGCTCAGGGAGGTGAAGTCCTTGCCTGAGGTCGTGGAGCCAGCAAGTGCTGGCACGGGAACTAAACCACACTCTCTGACCCCAGAGCTGCTACATAGCTGCCCTGTCTCGAATGGTGAGGGTGGCCTTTGGACTCGGTGTCAGCCCTGCCCTTGGGCAAGCAGGAAAGTGGCTCCTGTCTGTTGGCTTCAGGATCCTCCTGCCGAGACCTATTAGGGGGTAAAAAGCAGGTAGTCAATAGGTAGCCAATTTTTTGCCAGTAGAGAGGCAGTGAGAAACTGTTACGGCAACGGGTGGCCATAGTGGGCAATGGAGCTTCCTCCCCACCCCCAGCCTTGGTCCCTGTCAGAGTCCGCAGTGTAGACCCAAGTCTGTGCGGTGTTCAGAGAATACCAGGTTCCCCTGGAGGCCCAGGGCTTGGCTGGGTCGGTCTCCGCACAGCACTGCGTTCCAGAGGCATCCGTGTGCCCGCCAGGCTGCCTCCTGGGACAGGGCCCAGCCTCTGGGGTCAGACCAAGCCAGGTTCAAATTCCCGCTTTGGTGGGATAGTGGGTATAGCACCTGGACCAGGCTAGAGACTTGGATTTTAGTCAGATCCTACCTCTTTCTGGCTGTGTGACTTTGGACAAATCATGCAATCCCTGTGGGATTCAGCGTCTTCATCTGTAGAACAGGGAGAGTGAAGGCACCTGCTTTAAACACACGATCTGTGAACCTGAGTGCTTAGTAAGCACGCTGTGCCCGTGACTGAGGACGTGTGGTGAGCCGGTACGCTGAGGCGCCCCCAGCCGCCTGGCCCTGCGCTCCGGGCCCTGCTGGGACCACCTCTCTGACTGAGGCCCTCCTTGGCTTGCTGGGGGCCAGGCCCTCTTCGATGGCCGCGCTCTGCCCTCATCCTGTTCTCCCTGTCTTGCCCAGGTGATCTCTCTGGCCACCTCCTTGCCTACCTGAGCCTCAGCCCCATATTTGTCATCGTTGGTTTTGTGACCCTCATCATCTTCAAGCGGGAGCTGCACACGGTGAGGGAGTCACTCCCACCCCAGGGAGGAGGGGCCTCACCATTCCTTCCCGGGGCATTGCCTTCCCTTCCCTGCTTCCACCTTTCCTGAGGCGTCTGGAGCCTCCTGGCTGGTTCCAGGTTGTCCACTGGGCTGGAGGTTCAGTGGGCGGCCACGGTCTTCAGGCTGGGCGGCGGCCAGCAAGCACACAGAGGCCCTGCTGACCGTACATCTTCCCAGCAGATCTCGTTCCTTGGGGGCTTGGCACTGAACGAGGGGGTCAACTGGCTGATCAAACACGTCATCCAGGAGCCACGGCCCTGTGGAGGTAGGGCCCAGGCCTTGGGGGTCTGCGGGTCCCCCAGGTTAGGGCATTACTGGGAGGCCTGCATCCTCCCATCATGCCTTGTTCTCTGTCTCCACCAGGTCCCCACACGGCAGTGGGCATCAAGTACGGGATGCCCTCCAGCCATTCCCAGTTTATGTGGTTCTTCTCCGTCTATTCCTTCCTTTTTCTGTATTTAAGGTGAGCTTCTGCCCTGGCTGGGATGGCCCTGAACTGGCCCAGGCTGGCCTCTGCCAGGGACTTGCTGCAAGCCCTTTGGATGCCATTTAGGGCTTGGCCTCTACTGGGGGTGGGAGGAGCTGCAGCCAAGGCAGAAGGTGCCCAGGGAGCGTGTGGCTGGGGCCGGGGCTGTGTGGGAGGCCTGGGCCCCAGGCTGTGGGCTGAGGCCCCCTAACAGGCTTGTTTTCCCAGAATGCACCAAACGAACAACGCCAGGTTCCTGGACTTGCTGTGGAGGCATGTACTCTCCCTGGGTCTCCTCACCGTGGCGTTTCTAGTCTCCTATAGCAGGTACAGAGGGAGGGAGAGGCCCTGCCCCACGCCCTGCCCCCTGGGGTCTAGCTGGAATCTTGGTCCCTATTGGACCTCGCGCTGTGGACCCGAGTCCCAGAGCCTGTAGGGCAGGGCTGCGAAGGGGGTCCCAGGCCTCTCATTTTATTTTATTTATTTATTTTTATTTTTTTATTTTTGGCTGCGTTGGGTCTTCATTGCTGCATGCGGGCTTTCTCAAGTTGCAGCGAGCGGGGGCTACTCTTCATTGCGGTGCACAGGCTTCTCCTTGCGGTGGCTTCTCTTGCTGCGGAACACGGGCTCTAGGCACGCAGGCTCAGTAGTTGTGGCTCGTGGGCTCTAGAGTGCAGGCTCAGTAGTTGTGGCACACAGGCTTAGTTGCTCCGCGGCATGTGGGATCTTCCCGGACGAGGGCTCGAACCCGTGTCCCAGGGCTCGAACCCGTGTCCCCTGCATTGGCGGATTCTTAACCACTGCACCACCAGGGAAGCTCCAGGCTTCTCATTTTAAAGGGCCAGGGCTCCAGCTGCCCCTTCCAACCCAGTCCTTGCTCTCTCCTCTTGGTTGGGCTCAAGGTTCTAGGGTTAGCCATCTGTTCCCAATGTCCTGGAGGAGCCCCTTGCAGACAAACTCCAAGTTCAAGGGCTGGACAGAAGGGAGGCAAATCCTAGCTGAGCCATCCCTTCACTTCTAGAGTCAGGGGAGCAGCTGTTGGGGTCCAACCCCTTGCCTCCTAGAAGTAGCTCTGAGTCCGTGTGGTCACAGGGGTCTGTCCCGTCTGTGTATGTCTCCCGTGTGTGTGCAGAGGTCCAGGGAAGCTGGCACTCAGGCGTGCGGGGAGGCTGTGCAGGACTGTCTCTGGCTGGCTCTCATGAACTTCCCTCTGTCCTTGGCCCAGGGTCTACCTGCTGTACCACACCTGGAGCCAGGTGCTCTATGGGGGCATCGCTGGAGGCCTCATGGCCATCGCCTGGTTCGTCTTCACTCAGGAGGTCCTCACCCCCCTGTTCCCTAGGATAGCAGCCTGGTAACTGCCTCCTGCCCCTGCTGCTGTCCCCCCTCCCCCCACCTTCCCAGGCACTATGGCGCGTGCCCTCTCCTGCGAAGGGGCCATCAGTGGGAGGACCCAGGCGTCCTGACCCCAGCCTCAGTCTCCCTGGGAGGGCCCTAGTGCCCAGGCCTCTGGTAGGCATAGGGCTGCAGGCCCTGCTCGCCTGGCTTCCATCTCCCCCAGGGGTTTTCTCAGCCCAGAAGCCAAGGTGCCAGGCTCTGTCCTTGCCTGGCCTCTCAGGGACTTGGAAAGCAGCACGTGTCCTTCTGGGCTGTGTGTACCTTGGGGCAGTGGACCTGCCTGAGTGTCACACAGGTGACACATCGGGGTCTTGCACAGGCCAGGCAAAGTGGTGGGGAGAGAGTGCATCGCTGGCCCCAGGCACTGGTGGGAGAGTCTGGCTTGGTGACAGACTCGTGTCCTGATATAGTCCTGGATTTCCGGGTGTCTGTCTCTACAGGCCTATCTCTGAGTTCTTCCTAATCCGAGACACGAGCCTCATTCCCAATGTACTCTGGTTTGAGTACACGGTAACCCGGGCAGAAGCCAGGTGAGTCAAGGGGATAGCAATCTCTGGGTCCTGGCTCAGTGGGGCACAGCCCTCAGTCAGTGCCGCCCCCAGTTTTGGAAGGCTGCCCGAGAGCCGGGCACTTGCCTAAGCACTTCGCTAGTACTGCCTCAGTGAAGCCTCCCCTGGACCCCATTTTACAGATGAGAAAACTGAGGCTCAGAGAGGGGAGGAGAGGAATCACTTGACCAAGGGTTTGCAGATCGCGGGTGTGAGAGCTGGGCTGGGAACCTAGGCTGTTGGGCCCAGGGCCATGCTTTTAACCTCTGTGGCCCGGAACCAGAGAGCTGGGCAGCCAGGATTCTCTGGGGGCCTGTGTGTCAACCCCCCTCGGGACCGTTTAGTCCAGACACTTTCCTCTGGAGGGGTAAACTGAGGTGCGGTGAGTTAGGGGCACCCGTGTTTGCACAGCCAGTCAGGGCAAAGCCAGCTTTGGAGCCTTCTTCTGACTCAGCTCTCCACGCACTCCAAATCCTGGGTGGGGTGCCAGCTGGGGTCGGGAAGGCCTGGCTCCTTCCCAGGTTCAGAGGGGAGCCGAGGCGAGGTTGGGCTCCAGCACAAGCCTGGGAGGTTTCCTGAGGAGCCCTGGGTTCCTGGTGAGAGGAACCAAGGGGCGGGGTCACAGCAGCCGGGAAATGTGTCTAGGGCATCATGGTCCAAATTATCCTAACGAACTTAAGGGTTAAGCCCTGGATCCTGAGGAAAGGGGATTGGAGGGGTTAGGGCAGGCAATCCTGTTATTGGCGGAAGGCCCCAGCTGGCCCAGGCTCTCCACCTGGCTCCCAGAGCGGCCCCGCCCCCCAGCCCCGCCTCTCCCGGCTGGCCGCCACCCGCCTTGGTGTACCCAAACTTCCATGTCCTCCTGCTCTGTGCCAGGCCGTGGGCTGGGGATAGGCCCAGAGTGAGACGGCAGTGGCCGGCAGGGGGGAACACGAGGAATGAGGCACCTACCTGTGCGACAAGTGCCTCGGGCTTGAGAGCTCGTGACAGCGGCGTGCTGTGAGGGTGTGTGGTTGGGCTGGCTGGCCGCTGTGACAGGTCTGAGCAGAGAGAAAGCGGGACTGTCCAACTTGGGGTTTGGCAGGGAGGGTGCTCTCAGCATAGGGAACAGCTTGTGCAAAGCTTCTGAGGACAGGAAGCTTGGGGAGTCCACCAAAGAGACAGAGGCCAGTGTGGCTGGAGCCCAGGGAAGAAGGGGGCTGGCCACGGCACGAGGCTGGGGCTGCATCTCACAGGTCCTGTGGGGACGGTTAGGTTTCTGAATTCCAGTGGGGTCTCTCGAGGAGCCAGGCCCTCCAGGGAACGGGGCTGCCCCTGCTGCCCTCAGGTATTGCCACACCCCCAAGTCAGGTAGTCAGTTACCCGCTCGATAACTGGTATCAGCAGTGCCCCTACCTTTGCTTACGTGCATCCCAGATGGAGAGCTCACTACCTCCTTGTCTGTCGTGGTTGATGGTTACAGAACCCCACTTATGCTGGCTTATCTGTAAGTGGGAACTGCCCACGATTACTGGAATCCAGCCAGGTCCCTCTTGCCTCTGTTCTCCCATCCTGGCCCCCGCCCCTGCCCCGGCCTCCTGGCTGCACTTGGACTCCAGAGCTGAGCACCTGTGATACAGGCCCAGCAGACACATTGACCCTCTCTAGGCCCCAAGTCCCAGGTCCCAGGGCAGGAGCTCTGATTGGCCCAGCTTGAGCCAACTGCTGGGGCTACTGGGAGTGGACACTCACTCATTCTGATGGGATTGTGGGGAGGAAGGAGACAGCTGAGGGGCGAGTCACTGGACGCCAGGAGTCCCCTCATCTGACCCCCGCCCCCACTTTGCAGGAACAGACAGCGCAAGCTGGGGACGAAACTGCAGTGACCGGTGAGTGTGGCTGGCTCCAGCCTCCAGATCTGGCCTGCACGATGCCTTGCAGGGTGGATGGAATGACAGACAGAGGGACGAAGCAGAGACCTCTACAGACCCAAGTCACCGAGTGGAGCCTTTTTTTTTCTTATTTTAATTTTAATGAACAAGGTGGACCAAAGGGCTGAGCCAGCCCCTCAGCCAGGACCCTGGAGGGCCTGTTGCCGGGGGGGGCCTCACAGCCAGAGACCCTCGCAGTGCTGCTGCCAGCCCCCAGTTGGGCGGAAAGTGCCCCTGGCGTGGGCACTGGGGCGTGGGGTAGAGAAGGAGGGCTTGAACTTCTGGCCACAGGGCCAGGAAATTTAGGTGGCGTGAAAAATGCACACTATTTATTTTTTGGTTTTGTCAAAGGCAGATGGGATTTTGGAGAGGGACTGGAAGAGCCAGCTCTGCGGGGGCTGCCCTGCGTACCAAGGAGCCCAGGTCAGCTTCCCAGGCCCTTTGCCCTGGGCCCGAGAGACGGCCTGGGGGCCCAGGAGGAGGGAGCACCCCCATGCCCCCCCTGCCGCCAACGCCATTCCAGAACCTCGGTCAGTGTTCCCGTGTGGGGGCCAGGCCCAGGGAGAGCAGGCGTCTGCGCTGCCATCGCTGTGTCCTACCCGCATCGACCCTGCGCCGCAAGGGCTTTCTCTGGTTCCCTGTCCCCAAGACAGCGGCCCCTTTCTGACGAAAGAGCCTGCACGTGCGGGTGAGCAAACCCACGCTGTTTACAGCTCTTTCCTGTCCTGCCGTCCGCTAGTGGTTCGTCTTCATCTCCACCCGAACAAAATGCAGAGGAAGCAGGAGCTGGTGAGAGGAGTGGGGCAGCGGTGCCTACTGTCCCCACCCTTCCCTCCCCTCTGTGTGCTCTGAGCATTCCTTGTCCTTCCCGACCCCCCTCCGAGAAGCTGGGAACCTGCTTGGGTCACCCCAAGCCTGTGTCTGGGGTGTGGCTCACAGATCCCCACTGCCCAGCTCGGAGGACGACTCCTCCCAGTCTTGAGGCCGCTTTGAAATGGAGCTGTGGAGAGGAGATGCATCCAGACTCGGAAGCTTCTAGAACTGAACCAGGCTGCTCGGGACCTGTGTTCAGGGCCCGACCCCCCTCCCTCCCCCGGCCGCCTTTTCTTTGTGGAGGTTCCTAATCTGCTGCTGAAGCACAATATTTTGGTGCT
Organism: Mesoplodon mirus; assembly: GCF_964341445.2. Lineage (NCBI taxonomy): Eukaryota > Metazoa > Chordata > Mammalia > Artiodactyla > Ziphiidae > Mesoplodon > Mesoplodon mirus. The sequence continues at coordinate 7,054,023 of NC_138976.1, read as the reverse complement.
TTCTTTTCTCATTTGTTAAAGACAGTGTCCAAAGCCATTCCAGATGCCAGGACCAGGGGCCTGTTTCTGGGGAAGGTTGGTCAGTCCCCACATTTTCCTTTCCTTCCCTTCTCATTTTTATTTTTTACTTTTTGCCTGAGATAAGCCAAGTGTGAGGTGGTTTGACTTAAGAAAAATCAATGAAAATTGTTTACTATTGTTTTAAAATAAAATCTTGAACTCTGGCAGCTTGAACATGTTGACTGAGCTGATGGGAGGAGGCGGGGACGTGGCTGTGCGGACACACGACCCGAGGGACAAGGGCACAGTTAAGACCAGAAGATCGTACGCGTCTCCAAGACACCTAGTTCCCTCCAGCCCCCAAAGCCAGGGTTGGAATGGCCTCTGTGACATACCCCACTGGGGTCTGAGGACAGCTCCCTTCCACTGAGTTTTTTTAGTCCCAGTCTACCTCCCCCTGTGGCGCTGGCTGGTTCTGCTCTCAGTAAGCCTAGCTTCTCCTTCATGTGACAGCCCTTGAAGACTGGGACAATCAGCATGTCCTTCCTAAGCCTCTGCCAGGATAAACACCTCCACTCCTTGCTGAATTCAGTGCTTCTTTAGTGTGCGGACAGGTGAGTATCGTGCTTTGGAAGAAATAACTGCAAACTGACCTGCGTTTTGGATGCCTTGTAAGAGTGAAAAGAACACAAGTCATTTCAGGCGTCCAAAGTGGGGGTTCTAACCCTTCTTTAATTCATTAACCTGAGATTCATAACAGCTTCACCCTCAGGCGAATCAGAAGTAATCCCATCCTCACATGAGCTCGAAGGCTGGGTTTGGGTTCCCCACCACGGTCCACACAACGTGGACATTTAGTTCAGGTGACCTCATCCCAGACATGTGGCAGAAGCAAACAAATCTCTGGAAGAAGGAACCTTCATGCTAGACTTCAATTATTTATACAGTTTTAAGAAATTACCATGAACAAAATATAGACAAAGATGACCAGGTAGAAAAGGAATCACCACCATCCTTGAGAACCAGCTGGAAACAAGTATTAGAAACAAACCCACACATACGGGCACAGATTTTAAGTTGTTTTACTTTTTTAAAGAAGTAAGGGACAAACTTGCAAATATCTGCAGGACTTCGCTGGTCGTGCACTGGTTGAGAATCCACCTGCCAATGCAGGGGACACAGGTTTGATCCCTGGTCCAGGAAGATATCACATGTCATGGAGCAACTAAGCCCGTGTGCTACAACCACTGAGCCTGTGGTCTAGAGTCTGCAAGCCACAACTACTGAGCCCACGCACCACAACTACTGAAGCCCATGAACTCTAGGGCCTGCGTGCTGCAACTACTGAAGCCCACACGCCTAGAGCCCGTGCTCCGCAACAAGAAGCCACTTCAGTGAGAAGCCCACGCACCACAACGAAGTATAGCCCCCGCTCACCACAAATAGAGAAAGCCCGCACACAGCAACGAAGACCCAAGGCAGCCAAAAATAAACATATATATACACATACATATATATATACATGTATCTGCAGAGAACAGGAAACTATAACGTGAACCCTGGCAGATTTTTAAATGAATACTGGAAAATACAATAGCTAAAAAACAAGAACTCAGTAGGTAGATTTAACAGCAGACTAGACATAGTTAAAGAGAAAAACTGGAGGTTAGAGGAAATCCAGAATGCAGCAAGAGAGAGGACGGGGCCGTCTCATGAGCCCTGAGGTTTCCCTGAGTCCTGGGTAAACGCTGCTTTTTACCCCAGTTGGCACTCGCCCACACGTTCACCCTGGTCGGGCTCTCAGAGAGCTGCCCAGCACCCCACCTGCGGGTTGCCCAACTCCTTTTCCCACTCGGTTGGTCACCAAGCCCTGCTCACTCCACCTTGTAAGCGTCTTTTGAAATAGCCACTCTCGCCGCCTTCCAGGCCAGTCTGGGTCCCAGCCCACTACCCCCTGCTCAGCAGCAGCAAAGTCTCCTGGCAGGTTGCCCTCATCCCCACCCATCAGGGCCCTTCAGTCCATTCCTCAGCATCTTCCTAAAACATCATCCTCAGCGTCTAGGGATAAAACCCAAGTCTTTAGCTTGGCCCGTGGCGTCCAGCCCTCACTCGACCTTGGGGCTCTGCTCCAGGCCTGCCCTTGATTCCAGCCACTGCACTTTCCCAATGGAGAGAACCAAAATCAAGTTCATGCCAACCCGGACAAACTTTTAGAGGATCTAGGTAAAAGCCAAGTGATCTTTATTATTAATTTTATTATCCTCAAATTTCAAATGCTGTATTACACAAAATATATAAACTGAGGACAGTTCTTTTTCACTCATTTTGCAAAAAAAAAAAAAAAAAATCAAGTTCTTCATGTGCATCATTGGCATCAGGGTCTGGTTGTCCCTGGGCAACCTCTGGGTCTGCTGACCTAGTTCTCCTGGGTCCACTAGACAGGCAGTTTGGGAAACAGCAGCACCTCCTGGATTTCATGCATAACACTGTACTTGAAATTTTATTCCAAACATACTGGTGTAACATTCAGACAGCTGGATTAAAAAAATCGATCCTGTAGGAGTATGTGACCTCCCCAAAACTTACCTCCCCTCATGTCCAGAGACCCGTAAGACACTTGCTTGTCCTGCATCCAACACTTGCAAAGTGTGAGGTCACAGGTCACACCCTTGGGAATAATTAACTACATCTTCATCGTTGACTTTTTCCCCCCAGAAGCTCCACCAGGGGACCTCTAAGCATTCCATCTAACACTGATTGGGGTTGTTCTAGGTGTCTTCCCCAAACAGTACTTTGCTGTCCTAAAGAACCGAGTGAGCCTGTGTTACGAGACCTGTAACGACTCAGATGCAACGGAACGACCTTACTTCTGAAGGACAACGTTTTGGGAAAAAGTCCTCCTGCCTTACAGTCAGACCCATACAGTTCTTAGAACTTGAGTTTCAGGAGTCCTGGGTGTGCGTCACTGCAGCGTCCTTGGCCTGCATCACTGTCTCCCCTCCCTGCCTGCCCCTGGCTGGGTCAGTGCAGCTCCGCCCCAGCGCTGCTCACACGGGGCACGCTCAGCTCCTGCTGCGGGCGCTGCTTTCTGAGACCCAGCCTGAGGACACCAGCGGCCAGCCCCGTGCCCCAGCTGCAGAGCAAGGCCTCTGTGCCGTTGAGGTGGGATTCTCTTCAGGTCCTCCTGCTTGAGGTCCCTGAAGGGACACTTGTGCACCCCTGCCCTGGCAATACCCCACCTGCCGGCCTTGCCGGGGTCCCAAGGAGCAGCCAGGTCTCGGGTAACACCCACTCCCCCATGGGCTGGGCTCCACTCCTTGCTCCCCGAGGCTTCGCCCCACGGCGTGGCACGCGCTCCCCGAGGCTGTTCCGTCATCTGCAGAACGGAGACCACCTCAGGACCCGCCTCCCGCAGTGACCACCGCAGGTCAGCCAGGCCATGAAGCACCGCACCCACAGGCTGGGTAGCCTTTCCCACCCTTGGCATCTCCCTTTGGGGCTTCACATGTGTCTTCCTCAGGGCCAGAGTCCCTCCACTCTCCACAGGCAGCCCAGCTGACTTTGGCAGGACACCCTGCCCGTACCAGGTGCATGGGGTTGGGGACAGATACAATGTTCGGACTGGCTGGCCACACGACCTGGTGCCTGGTGGTCCCAGGCAGTGGCTAGGGCTGGAGTCAGCACGGCTGCCCAGCCACCACTCCTGCTGGGCTCAGTGCAAGGCAGCAGATGAGTCCTTGGGCCCTGGGTGTCAGCCACACTGCCCAGACAACCAGACCCGGGGGTATAGGGCCCCACAGTCCCCTGGGAGGGCTGTCCCTGCGCACAGCCCATGGCACTGGAGAGGCCCAAGTCACGGGTAGGTGGGAGGTATCTGTGAAGAACGCAGGCCTGGGTCTGGTGCCGTCCGTCCTGGCCCAGAGCCCTGAGGTCCGAGCTGGCCCTTGGCTCCCTGACCCAAGCCTGAGAGCTCCGCTCCTCTGGGAGCCCTACCCTTGGGCCCACTGGCTGCTTGGACACCAGCTGCCAGATGCGGGGGAAGCTGCAGGAAGGCAAAGCCAGGCATCTGCCGCACCCTGCCTGCCTCCTCGGCTGAAACAACTCTTTCCCAACAAATTTCCCCTTTATTAACTGCCTCGCGTGATACTATTATACAACCAGGACATGGTTCAGGAATCAAGCTATGTGGAAGCAAGCGAGCTGGGGCCTGTGAGCCACATCACCCAGAAGAGCACGGAGCCACGGGGGACGGTGCTGTGACACAGCAAGGGCTTCCCCTCCACCAGCACACCTCGTGCCCTGGCCCCTCAGCCCTGGGGAGGCCTGGAGGCCCCCAGCTCCAGGTAACCCTGTCTCTAGGTCCTTGGGAGCTTAAGGATCAGGGTACAGACCCAAGCCTGGCCGCGCACACGGCAAGAACTGGGCAGAGCTGAGCTAGTAAGAAAGGGACTTCCCAGTCCCCACCCTGACAAGGGATGAGCTCGGCTGTTTCCCCTCCCAGGAGGAGGCCGCGGTGGGTGAGATGCTGGGCGCCGGGCCCGACCTCCTGCTCAGCTTCTGGACTCAGCCCGGGTGCTGGCGAGGACCCACGGAAGGTACTCAGCTCGGCCCCGCGGGCCCCGCTGGGGGATGCCGTCCCAGACTCGGTCGGATCTGCGGGGGCCCAGGGGGAGAGGGAGCGAAGGAGTAGGGCCCGGTGGTGGGCCAGCCCAAGGCGGCTCGGCCGTGGCACCAGCAGGCCTGAGCAGCGGGGCTCAGAGCTTGGCCTGGGGGTGGCTCTGCAGCAGAGCGCGCATGTCCAGGAGCGCCTTCTCCAGGTAGTGTGCCAGGCGGGCCGCATTGGTCTCTGCGCAGCTGTTGTAGGCCGACACGGAGAAGTTGATGTGCGCCTCCATGGGGTTATAGCAGACACCGTAGCCATCTGGGACCACGGGCCCAAAGAACATGACACAGTCTGTCTTGGCAGGGACCTGAGAATGGCACAGGACCAAGGCTCTCATCCCAGCCCCATGGTGGCGCCAGCCTGCCTTTCCACGTCGGCTCCCACCGTGCTCTGCCCGAGACGCCCTCTCATCGTCTCCAGCCGACAGCTTACTCCCTCTCATCCTTTGGGGTGCAGTTCTGGTGTCACCTCCCTACAGAGACTTCCCTGACGTTCCTGAGGGGGACTGTGAGCCCCTGGGGGCAGGGACCGTGGTCTGTCCCTGCTCTATCCCAGTGCCCAGCACAGGCTGGCATGGATCGAACGTTCCTTCACATCTGACCAGTGAATGAATGAAAGCGGGTGGGGGCGGATCCGCCCGAGCTGCAGCGAAGCCCCCTGACCCCAGCTCCTCCTCCAGAACTCAGCTGCTTCGGGAGTGCGCCTGTGTGGGTCACATCACCACCAAGTGACCGTGTTCTGGACCTCGGCTCCACTCAGTGCAGCCTTTGTCCGGCTCCAGTTTCTAGTGGCTTCTGTTCCCTGCCACCCCAGGGCACCTAGGGCAGTGACCCACCTGGCTGGTGGACAGGTTGAAGTGCATGGCGATGGCGTAGGAGGTGTCCATGAAGATGTCGGGCATGCTCACCAGGTCTTCGATGGCCTGCAGCTTCAGGCCCAGGAGGTGCCGGTCGAAGGCCTCCCCACGGATGGCCTGCAGGAAGGGGAGCTGTCAGGAACGGGGGCTTCAGGCCCACGAGGCACCGCTGCCCTCCTCAGGAGCCCGTGGCGGCAATGCCTCTTCCATTCACTGGCCCCTCAGACCCGTGAGACCAGAGCAGCCAAGCAGAAGAGCCCTCACTTCACAGATGGGGAAACTGAGGCCCAGGGACCCACCCAGGGAGGCAGGAAAGTGCAGCCTAAGAGCACAGGACTGCAGCTGGGTGGCCTGGCCTCATCCTGGCAGGGACCTTGGCAGGTCACTTATATGTTGGAGCCTCAGTGTCTTCATCTGTGAAATAGGAACAGTCACTAAACTCCCTTTGCGGGGCGGCAGTGAGATCTAAATAGACCTCTGCATGTGACATGGGCAAAGCCTGGCATGTACAGGCGCTCAGGGCCAGGATGGGAACCAGACCTCCACCCCCTGACTGCAGCCCAAGCTGTCAGACGGCAGGAACCCTGCTGTTTGCCAGCCCGTGCACACCCTCAGCATCCTGGGCTCCAGGGGCATCAGCGGGGAGCCCTGATGACGCAAGATCCAGAGGCCAACCCGGGCAGTCACTGGGCCTCGCCTTGGTTTCTCCTACTGTAAAATGGGGATGTTCAGCTTTGCTCCAACGCCCCAAGCCTTAGGGGAGGGGTGTCTGATGCTAAGGGGAGCAGACGTTTGCTGCAGGGATGGCAGGCAGGTGGACAGGCCAGTGGGAAATGCCCGGGTCAAGCGAGCAGGGACGGGGCGGGGGACCGGCTCACCTGCTCGGTGTAGGCTCGGTGGGCCCGCACGGCCTTCCGCAGCAGCTCCACCTTCTGGTGCTCCTAGGCAGGGCGAGGGGACGGGGCGGGGGGTGGGGGTCGCTGAAGCTTCCTGTTCTTGCCACCCTCCTCAGTGGCCCACTCCCCACTCTAGATTCTGAGCTCCCAGAGACCAGAAACTGGAGCTGCCATCTCTCTGGCCAGTCCCCAGCCAAGGCCTGACACAGGGCAAGTGCTCACTGCTGAGGACTGACCCTTGAACAACTCGGGTTTGAACTGTGCGGGTCCACTCACACGTGGATTTTTTTCAATAAATTCGACAGTATGACAAGACCCGTGGTGGGTTGAACCTGCAGATGCAGAACCATGGATACAGAGAGCTGACTACAGAGTTACATGTGGATTTCTGACCGTGCGGTGCCCCTATCCCCTACGTTATTCAAGGGTCCACTGCAGTTCCCTTTTCTCTTTGGCTGAGAGAAAGCTCCACGCTGATAAATTCATGGCTCCATCTTCCCCTGGATGCCCAGTACCCACCCTAGGACTGGAATACGACAGGTGCTCACTCCATGTTGACAGAACGAGCAGGAAGGGAGCAGGCTCAAACCCAGCTCTCCCACCCTCGCCCCGGACCTCTCACCGTCACATTAGGGTTATCCATGGCCTTGACGAAGGTCAGTGAGTCCATGGAGGCCGAGCGGATGGTGTCGGTACGGCCCAGGTGAAACATGCGCAGAGAGGCGCTTTCATAGGTGGCGCACGCCTGCCCGTAGATCCTGGGTGGGACGTGGGCTGAGCACACTCCTGGCAGGTCCCCCCGCCTCTGCCCCCAGGCTTCATCCCTCTTTCGTGGGGGGCCGGGCGCACCTGTAGTAGGCCAGCTGTAGTGCCATCTGGATGAAGGAGTCTGGGCTCAGCTTCTCAGACTTGGGGAAGTCCTTTCCAAAGTGGTGGAACACCAACATCGTGATGTCCAGGTCCTGGATCATGCTGGGGGTCGGGGGAGGTGGGTGAGGAGCAGACACCTGGCAGCCTCTGCCAACCCCAGGGCGGGGCCGAGGGCAGTCTCAGAACCAGCCAGGCACGATGACACAGCTGACTCTTGTTCTGGCTAGAGGGGCCCGGCCCCGCCTGCCTGGCACCCAGCACTCACATGCTGAGATTCTGCTTGGCCTTCTCAATGTCGTTCTTGATCTCGGGGGTGATGTTGAACCGCAGCTTCTTGGGCATGGGCAGGGGCACCATGGGAGACCGCACGAGCTCGGGCTTCTTCCTGCATGGGACGTGGGGGTCTCAGCCTCCTGCCGGGTGTCTCGGGAGCCTGGGCCCATCCCCGGGATTAGGATGGGGAGGATGGGTCCCCGAAGCTGGCGGGGACCAGCCCAGGGAGACTCTTGGGTTTGTTCTTCTGAAACCTGCCTTCATTTCAGCTTTTAAATGGCGAAACGGAGGAGGGAAGGGACTTGTCCAAGGTCACAAGGCTGAGAAGTGACAGAGCCAGAATTCAAACCCAGGTTTGATCGACTCTAAAACCCATGCCCTCTTCTGGCTTCCTCTGAAGAAACAGATTCCCAGGTATAAGGCAGAGTGCCACTGCTCCTTTGAAGGCTACTCTGTCGCCTCTGTGTCACCTGCCATCAGGGGCTGGAGAACTGGCTGGAGGGTGGGGGACCACACTCACGTGAACTCGATGACGTGGTCCACGAGGGTGACGATGGGGGGTCCCTCTGCTGCCGCGTGCTCATAAACGAGCCCACAGGAGCCGTCTTCTGCCACGATGAACTGCAGAGGAGAATGGGGACCCCGACAGCCCCAGGTCCCTGGAGCCTCTCTCCGGTTGGGTCCCACGGGTAGGGAGTCCCTGAACCATCTCAAGGGGTTCCGCTGACTTATTACTGTTATTCCTGTTATTCCTAACAGCTAACACTCACTGGGGGCCTCCTTGGAACACCTGTCCCGGGTCACGCTAAGCACATCCCGTGCTAAATAGACCTTTCTGAGTCCTCGCAACGACCCTTGCGAGTCCTACCACCCCATTTTACAGGTACAGAGGCAAAGTCGTGACCAAGGTTGTGCCACTCTGCCTGGCCCCACATCTCAGGCTCTCTCTGATCTGCTGATGGATATGTTGGAGGAGTGACGCGGGTTACCGGGCCAGGCCCAGTAATGACAGGCTGACTGCTGCTAATTATAGCCGCGTCCACCTGCTGGCTTCCCCCTTGCTTTACAAGCTGGGAAGCCAGGGACTCTGGGCACCAGGGGAGGGGCAGGAAGTCCCAGGGTAGCCGTGGGCCAAGCCTGGGTGCATGCCTGGGCGGGAGTCCTGGCCCTGCCAGGTCCTCACCTGCAGCGTTTTGTCGAACCAGCGGTTGCCGCTGTTGAGCTTGCTGCCACCCCCGTGCAGCATCTGGCCAGCCACCTGGCTGCGGTACATGCCTTCTGAGACCCAAGGCATGGGTGCGTCCAGGCACACGGTGAAGATGCTCTTCTGGATGGAGTGCACGGACTCCCGGTTCACCTTGTCTGTGGAGATGTGTGTGCACGCGTGTGTGTGGTGGCATGGGGGCCAGGCCTGGGGAGGCCTCCGGAGCTGCAACTGGCAGGCACCTGCAGCCCCACGGCACCCCGTGAGGCAGGGCCGACACCTGACCCGCTCCAGAAGGGAGGGAACAGAAGCCCAGGTCACGGAGAGAGCCGGGGAGGCGGTCGGGGATCCGACCCGGGGGCTGACTCTGGGGACAATGCCCCTGACCAACACGGCATTTGGAGGGAAGGTGGAGGTGGGCTCCTCGGCCAGAGGACTTGCATTCTCACTGCAACTTGCTACTTAGTAGAAAGAATAAACTAACTGGACCCAAGCGCACTGCAGTCTCCTCTTCTGTGGAACGGGGCCGACAGCACCCGCTCCGAGTTGAGAGGACTCAGTGAGACACGTGGCTGCCCAGGGCCCGGTGTGGGCCTCCCCTCCCCACCCCCAGGGGTACCTTTGATGAGGGTGCTGTATGCCTTGGCCCAGGAGTTACGGTGGTTGGAGGTGAGGATGCCCACGGGCTCTTTGTTGGTTTGCAGTGATGAGTTCCAGATCTTCTCCAGCTGCATGAAGATCTGATCCGAGGTCAGGGGCGTCCCATCGCTGTGGTACACATCCAACTCAAAAAACTGTCCGGGCACAGGCAGGTGGAGAGAAGAGGGTTCGTGGGAGCCTCACATGGGCAGCAGTCACCTCCCAGCCTAGCCTCCTCCTGGCCTTGGCAGCCCAGCTGAGAGGACGGCGTCAGGCCGAGGGTGAGGAGATGGCAGGAGGTCCCTGCACTGCTCTCCCCAGGCTGGCCAGGCCCATAGCCCTTCCTGGCCTCCCCCAGGCCGGGGCCTGGCTGGACACCCAGGGCAGAGAGAGGCCCAGGGCCCGCCTGTTCCAGGGGCACATGGGCAGGTGTGTTGGAGAAGCTCTCGGCCCTGCCCCTCTCCTCCTGGCAACCGCGCGGGGGCTAAGGCTGTGGGGGCCCACCCACTTGGTAGTTGTGCACCACGGTGACGTGCATGGGTGGCTTCTTGGTCTTGCTGAAGCTGGTGACCGAATCCTGCTTGGGGCCCGGCACGCGGCAGGAGGACAGGATCTGATGGTACTGGTTCATGCACAGCGGCTTTCCGCCCAGGTGCTCCACGGGCAGGGTCTCGCTGCAGGGGCAGAGGGTCAGGGAGGAAGGCGAGACCCACAGGGAGCTGCTGGCTATGGCTGCGGGCTTGGTCAGGCCGTGGGGCGCACACGAGCAGTGCTGGGGCTCTTCGCGTCCCCCCGCCCCCGCAGCGTGAGGTTGGGGACAGGGGGGCCTGTTGGAACCCGACTGGGTCAGGAGGCCTGAAAGCCACCCTGCTCGTGAGTCACCCTGGAAACTCCCTTCTCCTCTCTGGGCTTCAGTTTGCCACAGGGAAGATGAAGCGGCAAGTCAACTCCGGGGGGGCGGGGGGCGGGGTCCTCGTTGGCTGGGACGCCGATTCCAGGGGTCTCTTGGAATGGGATCACCAGGAGGAGGTCCCGGCAGCTGGGGCAGAGGAATCCCCATGCTCTTGTCTCCCCAGCCCCCAAAGAGGCTGGGTCCACAGGAAGTGAAAGCGACTGGGCTCTGGGCCTGCTCAGCACCCCGGTAGCGGGGCGGGGCCGGGGGCGGGGCGGGGGCTCCGGCTTAGGGTAGGGCGGGGCCGGCTGGAGGGGCTGTGGCAAGGAGGCAATCAAGGCGGGAGGAGACAGGGCGGGGGCGGGGCCTCTCACTTGTCAATCCTGGCCTTGAAATCCAACACGCCCTCGATTAATTTGGCAGCGAACCTGGAGGGACCAGTTAGCGATCAGAAGGCTGTGTGGACACCCAGAAGGAGGTCCCTGGGTCAGAGACACCAGGGTGATGGGAGCAGCCTAGTCCAGGGAAGCGACCTACTGCCTTCCTGCTCTCTCCTGCTTACAGAGAGCCTGAAGGAGTTCAAGTGCAGAACCTGCGTTCCAGTCCCAGCCCGCGTCATCTCTAGGGAAAGGGATTAGGGAGATGCGCTGGGCAAGCGCCTGGCAGGAACAGCAGCATGATTATGGCTGGGCTATGAGTCAGTGCCCTCTGACTCCACCCGTAGAGGGCCTGAGGCCCTGATCCACAGCCTGGAGTCTGGAAGGCCGTCACCCTGCTCCGAAGCATCAGTTATGGAGGGACCTAGGACTGTGGGGGTGGGGAAGGGTGAATGGGGGGGCAGTGGCATGAGGTGCTCCCCTCTCCTAGATCCCTTCCTGTTTCTGGGCCTCTGTGTCCCCCAGGCCACCTTGCTCAACCTGCCCTTCATCCCTGGACTGTCCGGGCCATATCAACAATGCCCGAAGCCTGGGGGTGCTCCTGGCCCCCAGCATGGGTCCCACTGGCTGGAGTTCCTGGGCCTGAACCCCTGGCCCTTCCTGGGGTGCCCTGATCCCTTTAAGAGAAGCAGTGATAGCCGTGAGTGTCTAGTCCTTGGGCGGGAGATCCTCGTCACTGGTATTTTTACCCCTGGTAGGACTGGAGCAGTGGCCAAGGCAAAGTGACATGGCCAAATGTGGAAAGGGGACTGTGTACAAAGGTCACCCCTGTGGCCTGCTGAGGAGAGCAGGAAGGAGTGGTGAAGTGCCAGAACTGGGGTGAGGGGCAGCCTCAGGTTTAGGGGGAGGGAGGGGACCTAGTCTGCAGTTTGGTGGTTAACAGTTATGAAGCTTTGGAGCCAGGAAGATCCTGCTTCCTGTCTGGGTCAGCCAATCCTGAAAGGTGATCTTGGGCAGGTGCCTTCACTGCTCTGATCCTCAGTTTCCGTACCTGTAAAACAGGGATGATGCTCCCTACTTCCTAAGGCTGTTTGTGGGGATGAAAGACAACGAACAGGGCTGGGGCCCTTCCGATCTCCCAGCAGAAGGCCCAGAGCCCCACGCCCACCTTGGCCACTCACCTGAGCTGGCCCTGCCGATCCACAAAGTCTTGCCTGGGCAGCACCAAACCAGGGCTGGAATAGATGACCAGGGGCTGGCGGTACTGGAGATAGGCTGTTTTAAGCCACCAGTCGGACAGCTGGGGGAAGGACCAGAGCCTGTGAGGAGGGGTGGGCAGGGACCAGGTTGCCCCTTGCCCACCAGGGCCAGTGGACCTGGCTGGGCACCCTCTGCCCCTCTAGGGAGCACAGATTCTCAAAGTGAATGCTCAGATCCAGACCCCGCCCAATCCCTTAAACCCAGCAGCATCCCATCATCTTCCCTTTAGATGGAGCGAATCAGCATTAGCGAGGGAAATCAGGCAACACTGCCAAGAAAAAAAAGACCGGCAGGAAACCTGGGGTGGGGGGAAGAACAGAGGCAGAAATATCAACCATTTTTCCTTATCTTCCCCGTTTCAGGTCAATGATTTTAATACTTTTAGAAATAAAAACGTCTGTCTGATAGACAGAAAGGAAAACAGAGAAAGCTACCTAAAAAGAAAGTCTGATGAATGAGTTTTTGCCCATCTCAGGTAGGCACTGTCCAGGTAGGCAGGAGCCCGGGGTTTGGAGGAGCCCTCAGGAATCCTGGTCCCCTGTGGCCTCAGTTTTGTTGCTGTCATACTAGGGAATGGACACGCGCTTGGATCTCAAGGTCAGGGTAATCTGGGGAGCTGACTGTAAAGACAAATCATTGCACTGGTACCAAGATGTAGGTGACATATACTGCGTCTCTACTGGGCTGGCCGTCCTCTGCCCAGGGCAGGGTATCTCTGGGGACTAGCCATGGACATGCTGCTAAAGGCTCCTGTCTTGGGACAACCAGGTGACTGTCACCCTTGTACCTTAGGTGCTGATGGCAACATCGCCCCCACTACACACTCCCCCAAGCAAAGGCCCAATGTGCCTCTTTGTGGCAGGTCCCTCAATCCCTGGAGACCCAGGCCCCACTGTGCTTCTGCATCCCATCTTAAATAGCACTGGGACGTGCCTCTTCACCACACAGACTCCCCTTGGGAAACTGCTGGCCTTGGGCCCCTGGCAAGGGGTGAAGGAGGGCAACGTGCCCGGGTGGCACAGCAGGCCAGTGGGCGACTGCTGTCTGCTGATTTGTGACCTGGAGACACAGCCCCTGATCAGCCAGACCCTCCTGTCTAACTCGGAGCCTCCTGGAGAGCTGCTGTGTGCCTCTGGGATTTCGATCTATCTCTCTGGGCCTCAGTTTCCTCATCTGTAGATCAGGGAGGGGCAGACAGGAACTCCCTCCCCTTGAGGACAGCCGGGCTGGGCTGCCCTTTAGCCAGGAGCCCTCACGCCACCAAGGACCTCAGAGCCTCTGACCCGAGCTCGGGAATCAAGGGGAGACCCTATAGATGTGGGCATTCCCTCAGTGAGAATCTGCTGGGCAGTGGTAGAGCCCCTTAAGAGCCCTGTGAGTGGAGAGGGGGTGGTGCCCCCAGCCCTTTAGCCAGCAGATTCTGTCTGAAGCAGTAGTTCTGGGCTAAACAAAGTTGGAAAACTGCCAGGCCTCAGACTTGCTGAGACCCTGATTCCAGGGTCCAAGGCCCTGACCTGCCAAGGCTCATCTGTGCCCTCCGCCAGCTGATGACTCCCACCTCCTCTGTGCAGCCCCCACCCTTCCCCCCCCCGCCGCTCCCTCGCAGCACCCCTCACGTTGTAGGGCCAGATCTGGCTCTGGTCCTCTCCTGCACACCCGCTTCTCCCTCATTCACCCCTCTCTCAACACATCCCCCTTCGCTTCCCCCACACAGTTGCTTTAGGACAGGACTGTCCACCCTCCACCCCCATCAGCAAGTGCCATGACACCGAAATATACCCTGGACCAAATGACTTCCCACCCTCTCCCCGCCAGCCTCCCCACCGGGCTCCCTGTCCCACCCTGCTTCCCTCCCAGCAGCAGGGCAGTCCTCTCTAACTTCACGTTGAGGTGTAAGATGCGCACAGGCAAGGGCCCGAGGCATCTGTGACAGACTGAGACACTGTCAGTATAATCACCCTGCAGCCCCCTCCCACTGAGCTCAAGTCCAAGTGCCGAATTCTCCTGGGGGCCCCGCCCCGCCCTGCCCTTGCACTCCACTCCAGCCTCTGTCCCTGAACGCGCTGGCTGTTGCCACCTTTGCCTGTGCTGTTCCCTCTGTCTGTCTCAGACCCAACACTGCCTCCTCCCTGCCCTCCCGGCCCCTTCACAATGAAGATGCCACTGTTTTCCACTCTCCCTCTCGCATCGTGCTTTTTATTTCTATAGAACTTCACTGCCTGAGATGAGCTTGTCCACTCGCGTGTGTCCTCTTCCTGCCCTACTTGAATGTCAGCTCCAACAGGCCGCTGACGGTGCCCTTCTTGCTCACCCAGCACCCTGCCTGGTGCCAGGCACAGAGTAAGTGCTCAAGAAACTCCGTGGTGCAAATGGATGCACCAGAGCAGCCCGTATTGGAAAATTTGGGGTGTGCAGCCAGCAACAGGCCACAGGAGGGATGCTCACAACGACCCAGGGTCTCTGGGTGGGGGGTGCCCTGTTCCCCTAACCCTCCACGCGAGCCAAGGGGACTGGTGTGCCCCTGCCTTCTCACTCACCCAGTTCTCCATCTTCCTGGCCCTGCGCTCCAGCCCCTTCTGCAGGCGCTCCCCTACGCCCCCCGCGGTCTGAAACTCTTCCACCAGCTGCTTGGTTTGGGCCCACTCCTCCTCGCTCACGATGGGCTGCAGCGCCTTGAGATAATGGTCCAGGGTCTGCTGGAGCGGGGGCACGGGCAGCCGGGGTAGCGAGTCCTGGTGTGTCTTAAAGCGACTGGAAACCGTCATCAAGGAGGAGGGCTTGAGGAAGCCCAGGGGCTTCACCTGCAGGCAGCAGAACATTCTCTCACATCTCTCACATTCTCTCTCTGTTCATTCTCTCACCGGCTCTGGGAGGCCCTGGCAATCCCAAAACCGAAGTCCTGGGCACTTATGTGCCCGCTCCTGGGGTCAGAGATGGCCTCTTGGGTGGTGTCTGCCCTGGTTTCCCAGCTCTCCAGCTGTAGGTGTCTCCACCTCTTAGGGGCCAGGAGATGTAAGTAGGGATGGAGGAGGGTGGGGAGCAGCCACTGATCTTGGCAGCACTCAGAAGAACCGATTCAGGATGAACGGCACCTACTGGGGGTGGCAGAACTCAGGGCGACCTCTCACCTATTGGATGCACAGGGCCCCCCACCTTTCTCACCCTGGACGATGAGCCAGTCAGCAGTGAGGTGACCACTCCCTCCCGGGGGTCCCCACCTCCTTTTCTCCCATCCTTACCAGGTGGAGACATGGGAGCAAAGAAGAGAAAATCAGATAGGGCCAGACGACGACAGTACCTCTGGGTGAGGGCGAGGTCTTGGGCTTTTTCCTGTCTGTGGGGTGGGGACAGGGGTGGCATGGGGGCAGCGCTGTGCCAAGAGAGAGCTGAGTGGCCTGGCAAGGAGGGTGAGAGCTGACAGAGAGGGAGAGTCTGGAGACTCTGGAGGCGGACAGGAAGAGAGACAGGAGGCTCCGAGGCTGCTGGCAGCAGTGGGCAGGCAAGCGGCAGAGGCTCCGTTTCATACCTTCTCTTTCTGCTGCCCGTCCTCCATGGCAGGACTGAGGTTCTGAGCCCTGTCTGTCTGCCTTGGGCTGGACCTCTAAGCCTAACTGTGCTACCAAGTGGGTGAGCAGAACCTAGCAAGAGGCAGCCACTTGCCCGGGCTGGAAAGAAAAGACAAGAGCCAAGATTCAGGGGGAGGCAGAGGTGGCAGTGGCGGTGGCTACTGTGGTGGCATCTGGGGTTATGGCTGTCGCAGGAGCAGCTGTTCCAGCCTCCTGAGCTTCCAGAAGTGGAGGAATGGGGAGCAGGTGAGAGGGCTGGTAGTGTGCACTGGAGTAGAAGGAAACCTGGAAAACTTTTCCCTTTCTTCCCTGGATGGGCCCAATGCCAAAGAGGCAGGCCAAGAGGTTTTAAAAATGCACCTGTCGGAATCTGCATAGGTGTGTTTGATAAGGGACAACTTGGCTGGAGGACAGAAACTGCTTGGCCGCTGAGGTTAAACCACAACCCTGAATACAGTCCTGAAAATTGGGGTTGGTGCAAAGCAGCAGACACTGGGAAGGGAGTGTAAATGGACATTTCCCTCCAAGACTCTTAGGGTCCTTCTGGGCCACCCTTCCACCAAAGCCTGGTTCTCTTGAGTTGTGGCTCATTCAGCTGGGGGTTATGAGATCTTTGGGCATTAAAAAGAAACCAGGGACTTCCCTGGTGGTGCAGTGGAAAAGACTCTGAGTTCCCAATGCAGGGGACCCAACTTTGATCCCTCGGGGTCTGGGAACTGGAGCCCACGTGCATGCTGCGGCTAAAGAGTCCGAGTGCCACAACTAAGACCCAGTGCAGACATATAAATAAATAAATAAATAAAATATTAAAACAAACAAACAAACAAACAAAAAAACCCAAAGCAAAGAACGCTGGCTTTGAGACTGGACTAGATTTGAGTCCAGGGGATGCTGGCCAAGTCTCCCCTTGCCTCAGTTTTCCTGGCAGTAAAGTGATCAGGCCATTTAGCAGGTCCTAGAAGATGACCCAGAGGCCATCTGTGGGATGGGAACAGAGCTCAGGTGGCAGTGGCAAGGAGGAGATGGAGCTCTGAGGTCCTGGAGAATCTGGAAAAGCCTCTGGGCAGGTGGATGGGTACCTCAGCCCTCTGGGCCCGGCAGTGTCTGAATACCCTTCTTGGCCCAGACAGAGGGAGGTACAAACAGAGATATGCTTGGAGTAGAGAGGAAAGGAATCCAAGTCAGGATAGCAGCACTACCTGATCCAAGCCGCCCCCCGGGGAAGGTTGGGGGTAGGGATGGAGGCACGGGGGTGTGCAGTTGTTAATCAAGTTGGGGGAGTGACTGGTGGAGAGGGAGGATATGGGGCTGCCACCTGCTGCCTTCTGCCAATTCTAAGGACTTTCTGAGCAGCCCAGCTTGATGCCCTCACTGGAGTGTCTCTGGCCACACACAATCCCCCAGGGGCCATTTGATAAGCCCGGGGAAGGTGACCAACTGGATGGGGTTGGAGACGTGGCTCTGGCCGGGGAAGAAATGGCTCAGGCCGAGCGTGCGACAGGCGTGTGAGGCAGAGAATACGGTGAGGAGACACTCCTGGTCTCTCCGCTCCTTGGCTCCAGGCCTAAGGTGGAGGCGCTGCCCGAAGCCAGGGTCCTTACTGTGTCTGCCGGGTCTTTGGAATTTGGCGCCACAGAGCGTGGCTTCGATCTAGCCTCTGACCTTAAGCCTCAGTCTCCCCCTCTGCCAAGCGGAGTTAGCCCACTTGCCGACCCCGGCCCAGCAGCTGCTGGTGAGGCTGGACTGCAGGCACCGGGCCGCGGCCGGTTTTCCCACTCGGGCGTAGCTGCGCTGCTGGCCCGGTCTGAGGCCCGCCCGCCCGCCCGGTCCAGGGCCCGCTAGGCCGGCTTCCCGGCCGCACTCACCACGGTCCTGGCAGCGAAGGCCAACATCTCTGCGGCCTGCCCGCGGACACACGGTCCGCTCCGTCCCCCGCGCTGGGCAAAGTCCGCGCCGCCGCCGTGGGTGGGTTCCCGCTAGAGCCTCTGGGCCAAGGTCGTCGAGTCACGGCCACCAGCCGGGAGAGGCGGCCCCGCGCCCACCCACCGGGCCGGGCAGGCGGCCCGGGGTAGGCGGACTCCTGGGGCGCGGCCTCGGGCCAGTTGCAGGCCCCGGCAGATAGCCGAGAGCGTGGGGCGGGGCCGGGGGCGGGACCAGGGCGCAGTTAGCGGTTGGGGACCCCGCGAGGTGGTGGAACCCCGGAAGGGGAGCAAGGCGGAGGCTGCCGTCCAGCTCGCCCTCTCCCACCTCCATAAGCCGTCCAAACTGTTGGAGGCAGTGGTGTGCACCCCTCTCAGTCCTGTTGGTGCCCTTGAGCGCTGCTCTCAGAGTAGTGGGAAAACACAACCATGTTGACAAGGGAATGTCTTCTACTAGTCCTAGGGATAGCGGCAGAGCCGCGCTGCAAGACGACAGGTGGAGACCGCCCCGCAAAAGCATGGCTGCCGCGCTCCCAGGGCCCTCCCCGCAGGCGGTTGGCGAGTCGCGCGGCGAGCCGGCCGTTGGTGCGCATGCTCTCCGGAGCCCCGCACCAACATGGCCACCGCCTCCGGGTGAGCGCGGCCGCCGCGAGTCGGCCGTTGCTGGGCATGCTCCCTGAGTGCCCCGCATCAATATGGCGGGCGTCCTCGCTGGGGTGACATTAATTCTCGGTTTTCGGCTCTAGCCGGCCGGTGCTCATTTCTCTTCGGAAAGCTCTGAGCGCGTGGTGGGGCCGGGGAAAGGCAGGGTGGGTGCGGGGGTGAAAGGTGAAAGGGGACTGCAGGCATCCAGGCCGGCTTCTGGCGGCGGGAAGATGGCCGAGGGCGAGCGGCGGTCGCCGCCAGGTAGGGCGGAGGGGCCGCGGTGGAGTGGGGGGTCGGGGGCGGTGCCAGGCGTGGGGGCGGGGACGGGGTGTGGTGTGTGGGGTGCTCAGCGAGGGGAGGAGGGTCGGGAGGTGGAGGAACTCGAGGGGCAAACGCTCTTGGGCCCTCAGGAGGAGCAAGAGTTGAGGGGCCCCGAGGGAGAAGTGCTGGGGGATCTGGAGGGAGGGCAGGATCCCGGGACTGCAAAAGGGCGATGGGTGGGGCGTAACGCCAGGACTTGGGGAGCCTGAGTTGCCTGAGGGTCGGGTGGGCAGCCCCGTGGCCCGAAGGGGAGGCCTTTTCCACACCTGTGCTGCTCCTGCTAAAGTCAGCTCTCGACCTGGCGGGGAAGCAGCCAGGGATGGGGGCTGCTGTCTTCATTAGACCCTGCACTGGGGCTGGGGCTGGTGCTCCGTGGGGCCTGCCTCGACCCCTCGGCCCTGACCACCCCTCATCACCTGCTCTCTTTTCCCCCTGGAGATCTGGCTCCGGAGTTTCAGTGGCTAAGAAGTTACCGAGGGAAACTGCTCTTGGTCCTCTAAACCACTAATTTAAAAACGCTGGTTGTACAAAGAGACGGCTTTCTTTCTGGCATCACCATCTGTAACTTTTATTTACACTGTTCATCTCAAATAACTGGGATGGAGGTGCGAGGGAAAGGAACTTCTTAGACCTGTAACGTGGGGAAATGGAAGGGTGTTTGCTGACCCCTCCCCCTCCCCTCCCTTGAGCTAAGAAGGACTTGTAAAATTCTGTCAGAGGTGCAAATAGGTTGGCTAAACAGCTATTTCAAAACAGCTATGGTTTCAAAATGGTTTTGAAACCATTCACGGTTCCTTCTACCTTGTCTCCCCTTTTATGACCTCTGGGAAGGTGTCAGGAGGGAGAAACTTTGAAGATCAAAAGAGGCATCCCCTCTATTCCCCACCCCGCCTCAAAAAAAAAAAAAAAAAAAACCGAAAACAAAAACCCAAAGAGCTGGGTATGGTCTGTTAAGGCATTTGAAACCAGACATTTATTTTGTTTGGTACAAAACTTCTGTGCATGTGCCCTTAGGAGTTCCGGTAATGACATCAGGATATATAAGGCAACCAGAATTATCAGTGAGATGAATGCGTCTGTGAAGATGGGCGGTGGGAGGTGTGGGGGGAGAACCTGTGCACTGAGACCGAGGAAGGCTCAGGGAGGTTATCTATGGCTGAGAAGATTCAGGTTCCCAGGAGGTGTTCCTTCTTTGAAGTTTGAAACAAGGGATGTTTAGGAACGGTGGAAAGAACTGCTTAACTCAGACAGTGTAGTGATGAAAACCTTGGATTCTGGAGTTACATAGACCTGGCTCTACCTGGCACGCTGCCGCCTCTGTGAGCCTGTTTTCTTATCTCTCAAAATGGGGCTACTGTAGCTTCCTCACCGAGCTGGTAGTGTGTGTTCCGTAGATGGTGTGGGCAAATCATGGGGCGTGGGGGTAATCAGTAAATCTGGATTACTGTTATCCTTTTCAAAGATGGTACAGGTTAAACAGGTAGACAGGTTCCCAAATCGTAGGTGATAATATATTATACTCTGTGGGATTTTTTAGGAACACCTAAAACTCTGGATGTTTCTATCTTATACTGAGGGGTTGTAGGGGATCCAACTGTCCCGTGGCACCTTTGTCAGAGGCGGAATAATCTGAGGCTAGAGAGGCTGTGGGTCTGACCTCATTGATCACAGTCTCGAGTTTGAAGGCTTGTCTTTTTGATTTGGGATTGCATGTTCTGGCGAATTGTGTGTGTGTGTGTTTCATCAGTGATTGGTCACAAAACTTCCAAGTAGCCTTTCCACTGGGAACAGGGCCCAGCCCTGTGAAATAACGTCGGGAGGGCTAGTCCCTTGCAGGGAACAGTTCTCGCAAATTTAGAAAAGGGCTCTGTTCCCAAAGATCATGTGCAAATGGATAATTTGGAACATAGAACACATTTTCCCATAAAAACAATGCGGTTAGGTCGCCAGCCTGACCTACAAAGCTTTTAGTTTAGCATCTTACTTGAAGTAGCAATTTATTAATAGTGTGGTCGTCAATTTAAGGTTCTGGGAACAGGACTTGCAGAACAGGTGGGAGGAGGAAGAGAGTTTCCGGTCTGTTCTTTTGGACCCTGGGTTGAATTTGAATTAGGCAGAGGTTTGCCTTGGTCTTATCCCAGATTCTCTGTCTCCTTAGGTCTCCAGGTCTCCTGGCACTTTTCCTTTCCTCAGGGCCTCTCGAGGCAGGCTCTAGTCCCCCAAAGGTCACATGTTCTAGAACCTACTTAGGTCTTTGTTCCCTTTTCTCCATGCAGCTGATGTGAGCTAGGTTTTAGGAGGACAGCAATGGAACAGATTTATACTACATTGTGAGTGACTGATAGTCCTTTACACTTCTTGGAGAGTTTTCATTTTTATTTATTTACTTTTTAAAATACATTTATTTTTTAAAAATTTTATTTATTTTTGGCTACGTTGGGTCTTCGTTGCTGTGCACGGGTTTTCTCTAGTTGCGGCGAGCGGGGGCTACTCTTTGTTGCGGTGCATGGGCTTCTCATTGTGGTGGCTTCTCTTTGTTGTGGAGCACGGACTCTAGGCACGTGGGCTCAGTAGTTGTGGCTCACGGGCGGCTAGAGCGCAGGCTCAGTAGTTGTGGCACACGGGCTTAGTTGCTCTGTGGCATGTGGGATCTTCCCGGACCAGGGCTTGAACCCATGTCCCCCGCACTGGCAGGCAGATCCTTAACCCCAGCGCCACCAGGGAAGCCCTATTTATTTTTTAAAAAATTATTTTTATTTTTTGAGAGTTTTCATTTTTAAAGGAAGGGGCTTACTAATCCGACAAATCTCCAAGAGTAGCTTCAGGCCCACAACTCCCAACCCGTAACCTTTGGGACTAGGTGTATTTTGGAATTCAGAGTTTTTCAGATTTCAGAAAGCAGTGTCCCATAATCAAACAAAAAGATTTATGCAGCAAAACATAAATTTCAGCTAAATGGGATACACAAACTACCCTGTGTTTTCCTTTCCCTCAGCTTCTGAAAATACAGAAACTCTATTTAAAATAGTTTATTTCTGATTACAAAAGCACCACAATGCCAGTTTTTAATAGTACTATGTAGCTTAGAAAGTGGAAGTCCTTTATACATCTTACCTCCTAGAGATGACAGCTATTAACTTTGGTGTTTAATCCTTTAGATTTTTCCAATGCATAAGCTAATAGGTATATGTGTTATTTATATTAGTATGTAATTTTTTTTTTTACAAAAATAAGATTATATTGTATATAATATACTGCAGTTTTGTTTCTTCATTTATTAATATTTAGGCTGTTTTTCTCATGTCAGTAATTTAGATTTTGTTCTTTTCAAAAGCTGGGAAGAGTTCCATCATACGGGCATATCATTATTACTCCATCACCTTATTGATGGATATTTGGGTTGTTTCTCATTTTTTTCAACGCAGTAAGCACTTTTATATACATCTTTGTCTATTTCTGTGGCCACATCTGTAGGGTTGATTCCTATTGTTGGCTCAATGGGTGCAGTATGCAGCTTTTACTTCAAACGACAGTGCTGAGTTGCCCCCTCAGCAGATTCTACCATCTAAGACTCCCACCAACAGTGCAGGAGAGTTCCTGTTTCCCCTTCCCCAATCCGTGCCAGATGTTTTTAATCTGCCAACCTGATTTAGAAAAGCAGTCTCATCTAATTTACATTTCTTTGCTTATTCGGGATGTTGGTAATTTTTTTCAAATGTTTATTGGCCATTTTTTTTTTTCCTTCTTCTCCTTTGAGTTGCCTGTTTATGTCTAAAAGGTCAACTTGACTTTATTTTTCTAACCTTTCTGCCTGCTTGGGGAACAGGAGGAGAGGGCATGGGAGATCCACTGGACGTATCAGTTGTTGAGGGGGTTGCCAGGATTGCCCAGCTCCTTGCAGAGTGAGGAAAGGCAGGAAGCCAGTGGGTTTGGCTTAACAAGCCAATACTTTATCCTGGGAGTACGTGTCTGGTTTATGCTAGGGCTTGCGCGTTGGAGTCTTGGTTTAAAAGTGTGTGTGTGTGTGTGTGTGTTGGGAGGGAAGGATTCTATTTATCTGATTGCTTTTTCATTTTCTTTGTCAAGATTCTTCGGAGGATATCCCTCCAGCCACTGAGAACTTCATCATTCCAAAAAAAGAGATCCACACTGTTCCAGACATGAGCAAATGGAAGCGTTCTCAGGTACCAATGGTGTCTGCACTGTAGGGTCAGAACTGGATGAGAAACTTGGGCTTTTTCAAAGACAGTGGTTTTCTAGGCCTGAGTGGGGCTCTGAGCTCCTGACCTTTTTTGCTTTTGGAGCTAGAGCTGTTTAGAAGCTATGGAAAGAGGTGACAGGGGAGCTGGCTCTCTCTTCCCCCTCAGGGGCAGTACTCAGGGCGCTTTAGTGGGAAGGTCTCTGGGGGCTGGGGTGAGGATAACCATGGAGAGTTCTGCTCCAGATTCTTGTAAGCCATCGCCCCTTGGGTGTTACCGTATTGGCTGAACATCCTACATGATGGAGTGGGTCACTCTGATGCTTGGTTGCAAGTAATAGCAAGTCTGGGAGCCAGTGTATCACAGGGAGAGGAGGTTACCACATGGAAACCTAGGCCAGGGAGGTGGCTGAGTCTAAAACACCGGGGAACTGGGATCCCAGTTTTCTGCACTTCTCAGTCTTCATGGTAGGCAGAAGATAACAGCTTGTACCTTCCCGGCTTCAGGTACAGGCAGTGGAAAGACTGGGACTAAGAAAAAGAAAGCCAATTTCAAGTTCTCAGGGAAGGGCTTGCGTCCAGCTCCATCCAGTTGCCTACACCTGGTCTGGGCAGCTGGAGTGGGGAGTGTCACTTGGGGAGTGTCACTTGTATAGAAGGGTGGCCCAGGGTCCTGGCAAGCTTGGCAGTTTCTCTGTGCGGAGTCTGCTGTGCTTACATTGAGCCCAAGCCCTACCGCAGCCATATCTTGGCCTTGCTGGGGCCGGGGTCATGCTAGCCTGTCTGGCTCCTCTTTCACAAGCCTGCCCTTTAAATATCTGGAGCTGGTTATCGTGTCTTTTCGGAGTTGCTTTCTCCGCCAAGTCTTCCCCGGGATAAACGCCTTCGTTCTTCAGCTGCTCAAAGGATGTGGTTCGAGTCCTTTCATCACCTTGGTCGTTCTGCCTCCGGGTTTCTCAAGCTCAGCACCGTCGACACTTGGGGCAGATGATCCTTTGTTGTAGGGGCTGTCCTGTGCACTGTAGGATGTTTAGTAACAGCCCTGGCCACCACCCACTCAATGCCAGTAGCAGCCCTCCTCCCAGTTATCACAACCAAGAATGTCTCCAGACGTGTTGGAAGTCTCCTGGGAGCCTTCTCGCCCCGGTTGAGAACCACCACTTTTATCTTCCCTGAACCTGCAGGATTGTCTGAATCCAAACGTGGCTTTAATTCCTTGCTTTCCCCTAGATGTGTTCCAAAGAACATTGGGTGTTTATGATGCGCCAGGTACTTCAGCTGATGTAATCCTCACAAAGACCCTGGGACTCTGAGGTCATCTCCATTTTGAAATTGAGAAAACTGAGGCCAGGAGGTGAAGACATTTAGACATTGAGCAAGGCACAGTTAGTGGTCGAGATGAGAGTCCAAAGAGTTATGTCCAGGTTGCCTGGCTCTGGAGCCCCATGGGTTGAGCTGCTGTGCTCTGGGCTATAGGTGGGCAGTCTAATCTGGCCCTCCGCCTGTTTTTTTTTTTTTTTTCCTTTTTCTTTTGGCTGCACTGGGTCTTAGTTGCGCCATGCGTGAGGGATCTAGTTCCCCGACCAGGGATCGATCCCGTGTCCCCTGCATTGGAAGGCAGATTCTTAACCACTGGACCACCAGGGAAGTCTCCCCCCCCCCACGCCCCCCAACATCCTTAAGTGTTGGATAAAGAGGAAGCAAGAAAGTGAGAGGCAAAAGGGATGAAGAAGAAACAAGACCACACAGAAGTTGCTTGCTGCCAGGAACTGCCTCTACAGGGGCCTGCACCTCAGTGCTTTCTTAGCCCTGTGCTGGCTGTAACCTGCAGCCCCATAGGGAAGAGGTTGCCCAGTTGGAAGCTGGGGATGGGTGTGCTGGGAGACCTGGCCATGGGCAGAAAACAGCTTCATCTCCTGGGAGCAGGGCATCTTCAATGCAGGTACGCAGCCTGGCCTGCCTGCCCCCCTGGTGGGGGAAGCATCTGGAAAGTTACCAGGGGATGGACCCTTGGTGGTGTAGTATAATGGTGGAGTACTCGCCGCTCTACTTTGGAGTTTGGCTGGCTGGGTCCTAGCTCCACGTCTAATGACATCTTGGTCTTAGGAGTCACTTCCCCTGAAGCCTTGGTTTCCTCATCTGTAAAATGGGGACAATGATAGTGTCTGCCTTGTGAGGTTGTTGTATAAAGAAGCTGCTGGCAGCAATGGCGAGTGCACAGTAGACTCTGGTTGGAGGTCCAGGTGTCATTCTGGTCACTGGCCTGCCAGTGGTTTTGGACGGAGGATCAGGGTTGGGTGTTTGGCATTATCTTTCTGCTGCTCCTGCTGTTGGGTTGGGAGCCGGGGGGCAGCTTGGAGCTCTGTGGTGACTGGGCGGAGCTGGGGGCTGGCAAGGGTGTAGAGGGTGGGGCTCTGACACCCTTCTCCACGTCCCGCCCCCCCTCTGTTTGGCAGGCATACGCTGACTACATCGGATTCATCCTCACCCTCAACGAAGGTGTGAAGGGGAGGAAGCTGAGCTCCGAGTACAGAGTCTCTGAGGTAGGCAAGGGCAGGAGCCTGCTGGGCAGGGCCTTTCCAAACATAGCTCCCGAGAGCCCACAGTGGAGCCAGTGCAGAAACTAAGATCACCCAGACACACGTGCAGCTGACATTTTAGTGTCTACATTTCTAATTAAAAAAAAAAAATCTGTGAATAGATGTATATTTATAAAATTGAGATCAAGGTATATGAGCTATTTTAGAGCCTGCATTTTTGTTGTGTTTCGTTTTGTTGTGTTTTTTGTTTGGGGCCGCACCGTGTGGCTTGTGGGATC
Organism: Mesoplodon mirus; assembly: GCF_964341445.2. Taxonomy (NCBI): domain Eukaryota; kingdom Metazoa; phylum Chordata; class Mammalia; order Artiodactyla; family Ziphiidae; genus Mesoplodon; species Mesoplodon mirus. Next base: position 7,028,626 of record NC_138976.1, on the reverse strand, counting down.
TTAGTTCCCTGACCAGGGATTGAACCCGGACCCCAGTATTGGAAGCATGGAGTCCTAACCACTGGACCGCCAGGGAATTCCCTAGCCTGCATTTTTGTCAACTGGTGTCTGTATGTAACTTTTTAAATTAAAAATGATCACAAAAGAGGTAAATATGCTCACTGAAGAGATTACTGTTAGAGGGGTCTTCCCTGGCGGTCCAGCGGTTGGGACTTCACCTGCTAGTGCAGGGGGTGCGGGTTCGATCCCTGGTCAGGGAGCTAAGATCCCACATGCCTCGCGGCCAAAAAACCACCAAAACATAAAACGAAACAATATTGTGACAAATTCAATAAAGACTTCAAAAAAAAAAAAAAAGGTCCACATCAAAAAAATCTTAAAAAAAAAAAAAAAGAGATTACTGCTAGAAACGTGTATAACACGAACAGAAAAGCTGGCCCCGCCCTGTATTCCTCCCCATAACCGACTCCCAAGGGCAGCCTCCTGCTCACAGCGTGGGGACTGTCGCTCAGACCTGCCCCGGGGGCTCCTCTGCCCCCTGAGCCATGCCCTCGCTGGTTTAAACAGTCCCCCGCTTAGACTTTGAGGTTATTTCCCTAAACACTGCTGCTCTGAACACCCTCGCACATAGACCTGTGGGCGTTCTTTCCTAAGGATTCATTCCGAGAGGTGGAAATGCTGAGTTGCAGGGCGTACACTGCTTGGTGCTCTTTGGCTGTGTTTCGAAGACCAGCTTGTTTGTAGAGGGAGGGTGAGAGCTGTGGGGAGGCTGATAGGCACGGGAAGGTGTGGTCTCGCAAGCTCTTGGCTTTTGCTGGATGCCATCCCAGCCCCGGTGCCAGGCCTCCAGCGGCCTCCTGTGTTCCTATCCCAGGAGCCCAGAGCCCCCTTGAGCTTTATCTTATCTCAGACCCCAGGCCCGAGCAGCCTCTTGGTGCCTTGTCCACCCAGCTCTCTAGCCGTAGCTTCGGTCTGTCGGGTAAGGCCTGGCCCTGCCCTGGCCCAGTTCCTCCACCTTTCACAAGGCTGGCATAGCCCTCATGCTCCTGGACCCTAACTGGCTGCTGGGTGGCCGAGGTCCTGTTTTGTCACTGCGGGGAGCCAGGCCTGTGATGGGGATTGACAGCCTTCTCTTGGGAGCTGGCCCACCAGTGACTTCTTGGGCTCCTCTTGGGCCTGCTCAGTGCTCTGGGGCTTTGGCTGTGGGCGCAGACAGCGGGGGGTGGGGGGAGAGAGGGCCTCTCCTTGAGCCTGTGATAAGGAACGCTCAGTGGGCTGGGGAATGTGGGGGAAGCCTAATTAAAGGGAAGTGTTGTAATGACCCCAGCAGATCCTGAGCTGCCAAAGCCCTCTCAGGTCCCTTCATTACCCCTGAGGCTTCGATGGGAGATGTCCATACCACCCAGGTGTTGTCTCAGCTCAGGAGCCATTCTTTTGGCAGGATTGCAGCCTGGTTAAGTGCTTGGGTTCTGGAGTCTGGCTGATCAGGTTTTGATAACCTCTCACTTCTGAGCTGAGTGGCCTTGTCGCCTCTGACGCTCCATCTCCTCATCTATAGAGTGGGAAGAGACACGGACCTACTCGTGGCCCCTGGGGAGATCCCGCATGTAGGTTTCTTTTTTTTTAGCACAGAGCCTGGCACATACTAGATGGCATTGTCATTATTAGCTATTGTTATCGTTAGCTGGTTTTCAGTTTTAATTTCCAGTAACACTGATGTTGTCTCACTTGGGGCTCCTCCTGAGCTGGGTTCATTCTCACTCAGGGGACGGGGGTGGCCCGTGTGGTCTCCAGAGGTCTCCCGGCTTCTGCCCGCGGCTGGCAGTGGCGGCAGAAGGCACCACACACAGCATGCGGCCTCCCTTCCCGCCTGGCCAGCTGCTGTGTCTCCCCTACCGCTTCTCCTGCCTCTCAAGGCAGGGGGAGGCGGCTGGCCGGCTGGCGGGGGAGAGGGCGGAGTGGCCTGGGGGCGGCTTCCAGACCACCCGCAGCAAGGGGAACCGGCGAGGGCGATGTATGAGATTGTCTAGACCCATGTTGAGAATGCGCTCCTTCCTTCTGAAATTATGTCTGTCCTATTCTTTGGGGGTTAAAATGTTTTATTTTTGTAAAATAAAGGTGATAGTAGATAGGAGGCTTATGTTTTGTTGTTGTTCCGTTTGAGTTTTTTAAATGAGGGCAGAATTTAAAATTGGCAGGTAAGATTTTGGAGAAAGTGTTACTGGTCCATGAAATCTGAAAAGGAAGCTTTGGTCCACGGAGGAGGAGGGTGGCTCAAATTATTCTTCATGCTTCCTGGGGGCTTCAGCCCACAGCTCCCCCCCCTCCAGCCCTCTCCCCCCAACAAGCCAAACAACAGAGGCAGCCCCTGCTTTCAAAAACCCTCTCCAGAAAGAGGAGCTAGGAGCCTTTTAATTATTCACTGGCCCCCGCTGGCTTCAGGCACCTTCTTTATATCCCGTTCAGTGCCTCACCGAAGGCAGTTCTCTGGGGAATCTGTTCTGGTGCTTCTGGGGCCAGGATTACTGCCCCACCCCTTGTGTCCCCGCGGCTGTGTGGGGTCAGCTTTGCTCTGTCCTTATCAGCGCTTCCTGGCGACCTGGTTCTTCACAAAGCCAGGCTCTGGCTGTGCGTTTGGTCACATTTCAGCAACGCAGCTCTTTGTCACCCTGGCCCTTGGCCACTGCCAGGTATAAAGGGAACTTTCTCCTCTTACAGATAACTTTCCTCTTCTCCCAGGCCCCCAGCGTAGGGGAAGGGGAGGTGAGGGAGGGCAGCCTCAGGGCCACTGGCACGTTGCTATTTGTGTGGACTGCATGGGCTGCAGTGTGGTTTGTGCCTCCCGGTGGCGGGGGGAGCACTGGCTACCACATACCCCGTTAGCTCAAGGCCGCCTTTTCCCTCCCCACAAATATGCACTCAGCTCTCGAGACCACTTCTCTGCAGAGTCTCAGCAGTGGCAGACCTGACCGTGCCTCGCCTCTGTGTCTCGCCCTATGTGCCTTTGCCCCTTTTCTCGTGGGCACCTCTTGCTAGTTCCTACCCCCGCCAGGAGCGCCTGGAGGTGTCTCCTTATACCATATGTACCCGGCAGACACAGGCGAGATCTGCTTCTGGCCAAGGCCCCTCCTCCCGGCCCACCTGTCCCCTGTGTCATGTGCTCCCCGAGCCTTTTGATACCTTTGTCCTGGCCCATTTCTGCGAGCCACATCTGGAAGGGGCACTTTTGGAGCTGCCCTCGCAGACCTTTGTCTTAGATAATAGACAGCATCACCTGATGTCCTCGGTGAGTAACATGTGGTGTGCTAACGCTGCCTGGCCTGTCACACCAACTCCACTCCTTAGTCCCTGCCCTCTGTAGGAGAGAGAGAGGTGAGGGATGAGAGATGGGTCTCAGACACTGCTGGCCTTACAGAGCGTTACCCACGTTCGCACCTCTGACCCAGCATTTCTACGAAGGGTATTGTTCATGGAGTGGACAATTGGAAGTAACCCAGACATTTAACAGTGAGGGATTTGGTAAGTAAATCACAGTACACTGGTACAGTGAAATATTATTCACTCGTTAGAGGCTTTTGCAAAATTATGTTTCCATGTTGCTGTGGAACGAGGGTCATGAGGAAACTGATCAGGCTACGAAGCAGCATGTGCCCTGTGACCCCTGTTTTAGAGTCTGTGTGTGGATGTATGCCATCACCCTGTGCCAGGCGCTGCGCTAGCATGCTTCATGGATCGTCACTTAGCCCTTGTGACAGCCCTTGGAGTTATTTACCATCATGCGCATTTTTGAGATGAGGAAACAGGCTCAGAGAGTCAAAGTCACTTGGTCAAGGTCTTGCAGCAACCAAATGGTGTTTTAGCTGTGATCTGAAGGCAGGTCCAGCTGCCTTCAAAATTCTCACCATGGTAAGCAATGGAAAACACTATTAGAAAGATGCAATAGAAGAGTACGTTAAAATGTTAATACAGGTCCCCCTGTTACCTGAAAGTAGAGCGTTGCTATGAAACCTTTGGTAAACCGAAGTGGTGTAAAGTGAAAATCCTCTTTAGATTTCTTTTGGTTAGCAAAAACAGCTACTAATGTAGGTCTTCTGTAAAAGTAAAGTGGGGAAAAGCGAACTTTGGAAAAGCGGGGGATACCTATGGTGTTGATTTCTGGGTGGCAGGATTGTCCGTCATTTTTGTTTTCTTCCTTTTTACATACCTGTTTTCAGTGATGAGCAGGTATTGTGTACTAAACGGAAGACCCCAATACAGTGCAGTAAAGCAGGTCAGGGCTGCCGCTGTGCTTGTGCAGCAGCTCCCCCTGGATGAGCTGGCTAGAGAAACCGGGTACAGAGCCACGCTGGTCCTTCAGCCTAGTGCTGGGCCCTTTCTGTAAGGCCCACTGTGTTCACCTGTCCCCTCCTTCATATTCAGGGTGGTTGGGAAGAAGGGGGGACAGCAGGGAGATGCCAGTAGTGCCAGGCCTTGCGGTCACTGTCCAGCAGCAGTTGGGCCTTCCCCCTGTGGCTCTAGCTTGGGGACACTAGTCATCGTGGCTTGGCCCCCTCTATTTGCCTCCACAGGCCATTGAGAAACTGGTCGCCCTTCTCAACACGCTGGACAGGTGGATTGATGAGACTCCTCCGGTGGACCAGCCCTCTCGATTTGGGAACAAGGCCTACAGGACCTGGTATGCCAAACTTGATGAGGTGAGGCTGCCGCAGGACAGGCCTGGGGCTGGGCTGGGGAGAAAGCTGTCAGGTACCAGCATCACTGGGGAGTTTGTTAAAATGGCAGGTCCGTTTCCCAAAGTACAGATGCGTTTACCCTCTTCCGCAGCCATCCTCCAGAATCACCACTGTGGATGCGCAGTCCTCTGCACAGGGCTGTTTATCAGGTGATCGTAGCAACGGATTGAAACGTCCCACGTGTCCATCTGCAGTTTATTATCCGTTAAATAAACTGGAAAGTCAACCTAGGGAGTACCATGCAGCTCTGAGAAAGAATAGGGAGGCCGACTAGGGAACTCAGGGGAAGGGACCACAACTTCCAGTGGTCCCTCGGTATCTGTGGGGGATTGGTTCCGGGACCCCCTGCGGATGCTCAAGTCCCTTGTATAAAATGGCGAGGTTCGGTCAGCCCTCTGTATCCACGGGTTCTCCATCTGTGGATACAAAGGGCCGACTCTACTGTTAGGTTAGAGGGGAGCTGGGGTGTTATGCACACGGCAAGCTGCCTTTTGGTAAGAAAGAGGGGAAACAGAAAAGGTATGTTTGTATTGCTCAGTTTGCCCTGGAAGGATATGTAAGAGGCAAATAAGGCTGTGGTTTCTTTTTTTGAGGGTTGGGGGGAGGGGGGTGGATGGGAAAGGGTGAAGTAAGACTTCTCCGTGCATCCCTTTTATTTATAATGTATTTATTTTTGAGTCATGGAAAGGTAATACCTGCTAGAAGCAAACAAAAAATAAAAATGCAGGATAGCCACCCCTGGGAGTCCAGATTCTCACCAGGTCTCCAGGAGATTCTCATGCCAGGTGATTTTTGGGTTTTTTTGTTTCTTTGTTTTTTGGCCATGCCACGTGGCATGTGGGATTTTAGTACCCCCAACGGGGATTGAACCCTGCGCCCCCTGCATTGGAAGCGCAGAGTCTTAACCACTAGACCACCAGGGAAGTCCCTCCTGCCAGGTGTTTATAGACTGAACTTAGAGAAACTTGCATCCTAGTTTCTTTGGCCTAGTGTTTTCACATGGAACAGAGGGGAGTCCCAAGGACCCAGCAAAACACTGTCCCTGTGTAAGAGTGGCCTGGGGCTGCTTCTGGTCTCTAAGATGTCACATGGGCATATTTTTTATTAAGTTATAACTTAAAGAAAGCTGACAAATCATAGCTATCAACCATGTACAGCTTGATAGATCTTTTTTAACATAAATTTATTTTTATTTATTTATTTTTGGCTGCACTGGGTCTTCGTTGCTGTGTGCGGGCTCTCCCTAGTTGTGGCGAGCGGGGGTTGCTCAGCAGTTGTGGCGCAGGGGCCCTGCCACTCCGCAGCATGTGGGATCCTCCTGGACCAGGGCCCGAACCTGCGTCCCCCGCATTGGCAGGCAGACCCTCAACCACTGGGCCACCAGGGAAGTCCCCTTGATAGATCTTAACATGTTTTTACCCTTGCATCCATCCATATCAAGCCATGGAACATTCCAGCCCTTCAGCAGGGCCTTTGTGCCCCTTTCTAGTTGATATCCCCCAGACTCTTCTGACTGCTATCCTATAGATCGATCTTGCCTGTGTTTGAACTTCATATAAATGTCTGGCTTCTTTTGCTCAACATTGTGTGACTCCCCTGTGCTGTGCGGAGCAGTGGATCTTCTTCACTGCTCCGCAGCTTTCCAGGGTGAGGCCGTAGCACAAGTTGTCCATTCTGCCGTTGACGGACGGTTCAGTTGTGGGTTGTTTCCACGTTTTGGCTGCTGTAAATAATGCTGCCGTGAACGTCCTCGCATACGTCTTTGGTGGACGTCGGGCACAAACTGCCTTGCTGGGAGTATGAAGAAAGAGGACATCTCTGGAGATGTCAGTGAGTTACTAGATGGGAAAGTCGAATGGCTTCTTAGATCCCTCCTGTCTTGCCCCCAGAACCATGTCCCCTGGAGGGAGGGTCAGCAGATGAAGAGCCACCCCAGGGTGGTCTCTGTTGTGTGAAAATAAATGCTCTCCCTCCTCTTCCTTCTGTGGGCAGTCAGGGCAGGGGGCCAGGACTGCTCGCCGTGGCAGCCTGGCTCCAGCCAAGATGCTACCTCTGGGCACCCGGCCACCGAGATGCTGCCTAATCTGCTGCGACCACTTTGTATCTCTTGTGTTATCAGGAAGCAGAAAACTTGGTGGCCACGGTGGTCCCCACCCATCTGGCAGCTGCTGTGCCCGAGGTGGCTGTTTACCTAAAGGAGTCAGTAGGGAACTCCACGCGCATCGACTACGGCACAGGTACCCGTTACCGTGGCGGCGCCTGCTTGGCTTTGCAGTGGCCCTTTCTCGGGTTGCCTCCTCTTTGCTCTGGGTTGTGTTTGGTGGGGTGAGGGAGCCAGCCGGGGTGCAGCGTGGCAGGTGCAGGGACGCCTGCTGCTCTGGCGTGGTCCACCAGGGGGAGCTGGTGCCACATGCATGGTGGCTCAGGCAAATGCAAGAGCTCCTGCTCTCTCGGGCCCTTCCCTTGCCTCTGGAGGAGCCCAGGCCACAGGGGCGGGCCTGGAGAAGGGCCCCCTTGGACCTGGGTCGTGGGAGAGTGTTGTCATCTGCTCCCCTGATGCTGAGGAACAGGCTTATTATCAAGTGAGACTTTTAGGGGCGGCGCTTTGAGACCAACCAACCAGAAAGACCTGGAGGCGAGAGTGGCCAGGTCAGCAGCGGCTGGGTTTTTCCTCCCCTCCCAGATGCTCTTAGTTGTGCAAGGGTGACGGCTGCCCCTGAGTGAGGTGGCTTGGGCTCTGGCTGCTCACGACCAAAAGCTGTGCAGGTGAAAGTCACAGCGCATAAGCTTTCCAGGCCCTTGGAGGGACCCGTATTCTGCAGAAATAGGACCGGAAGTCACTGAAATGTTCTCTCCTCACCTCCCCCCAGATACGTTTATTATGACACCATGAACTGTGGGATTCGGCCCAGAGTCCAGCCGGTGGTTTCTGTAGCGCTGACCATTTCTATTTGACATGACTGGCAAGGAAGGGGGGAGCCTTTTGACCCTGCCGTGTGGCCATGCTTCGAATGTGGCCGTGCTTAGAAGCCTTCAGTGGCTCCTATTGCTCTTAGGATAAAGTCTGAACTTTTTTTGTGTGTGTGGTACGCGGGCCTCTCACTGTTGCGGCCTCTCCCGTTGCGGAGCACAGGCTCCGGACGCGCAGGCTCAGCGGCCATGGCTCACGGGCCCAGCCGCTCCGCGGCACGTGGGATCTTCCTGGACCGGGGCACGAACCCGTGTCCCCTGCATCGGCAGGCAGACTCTCAAAGACACTGTGCCACCAGGCAAGCCCAAAGTCTGAACTTTTTTACTGTGGCTGTAAATGCCTGTCTGATCTCCAGCCTCATTGCATTACACTTTCTCCCTTGCTCTCTGCTTTAGCCAGACTGGCCTTCCTAGGGTTCTTCAAACAATCACAGTTGGTTTTCTTTGTTTTTGTTTTTTTGCCTCAGGGCCTTTCCATATGCTGTTTCTCCTGGCTAGAGTGCTCTCCTTGCTTCCCTCACGCCCTGTGCCTTGCCAGCTCTTACTCATCTCTCAAATTAAATATTATTTCTGAAGGGAAACCTTCCTGAACCCTAATGTCAGGATCCCCCTGTGATATCCTCCAATTACCACCCTATCCTTCTCCTTCAGAGGTAGGTTCATAGAAGTGATTGTATATTTAATGTCTGTCATCCTGATAGGTCATAAACTGTCAAACAAGGGCAGGGACTTCTGGCCTCTGGCCTCTAGTGCCTGACCTGGACAGTGATTGCCACCTACAGTAGGTGCTCCATAAATAGGGTAGAATTGATGAGTGAGTTAAACCTCCGAGATAAACTGTGAACGCCTATTTAAGAATCGCCAGCCTGGGCCTTTTTAGGAGTAGAATTATAGTACTAGTCGTTCTGAAAAGGACCTAGTTCTTTTGGGTGGGGAAGAGGCCCCATTACCTCCATGTTGACCCCCCTCCTTAGAGGGGAAGTTAACGGTGATTTGGACTCTGGTGAGACCAAAAACAGCCCCACGCCTTCTGGAAGACTGTCAACCTCGGCTGTTTTTTCTCCCCCAGGACATGAAGCTGCCTTTGCTGCTTTCCTCTGCTGTCTCTGCAAGATAGGGGTGCTTCGAGTGGACGACCAAATAGCCATCGTCTTCAAGGTATTCAATCGGTGAGTGAGGCAGGCGGGAGGGGCGGCTGCTGGGGGAGGAGGAGCCGGCGTCTCTTTCCTCCTTGTTACCATCGGACTGGGGACAGGGTGCTAGAGGGGGCTCCCGAGGGGCTGTTGGTTCTCTTGTCCTGTCCTAATCAAGCTGTGACTGTGAACAGGGTGTCCAAGACTCCTCCTTCCGACAGGTTCAAGTTCAGGTAAAAATAAGCTAAGGGAATGTTGCATAATGACCGCTAATGCTTCTGTGGCATTTATCACGTAGAGGTAACTTCTAAGCGCTTTACATACAACTCTTTTTGTTCTCACAAAGACGCTCATTTCCGTTTTATAGATGAGGAAACTGAGGCATAGAGAAATCAGGTCCCTTCACTGAGGTCACAGCCAGCTGAACCCAGGCAGTCAGGCTCTGACCTGCTCCCCTCACCACCCAGACCACCTCCCGGCACATGGGTGTGTCTCCGTCACCAGAGGGCGCTGACACATCTGTTCTGGGCCCCACTCTGGTGCTGCTGATGCCGCAGCTCCAAGGGCGGTTCCCGAAGGGATCTAGGGGATGATCTCCTTGGACTCCCATCAGCTTTCCTATGGGCAACCCGAAGCAAGAGAAGCTGCGGCTCCTGCCCAGGCTCTCAAGTTGTCAGGAGGTGATGGCACTAACCCCCTTTCCCGGTTGGTGTTTTGCCCCTTTCCTGGGCCAAAAGGAGGCTGAGTGTGAGGGAAGAAAATGAAGTTGCATAATTTTGAGTGTATCAGCTGATGCATAACATAGGCATGTCAGTTTTAATTGAAAAGGAGATCTGTTACACTCTTAGGTGGTTATTTCTGGCCTCCTTTGCTCCCAGTGGCCGAAGGGTTGAGACTGTCTTTCTGCTTTTTGCCACCTCCCCTCCCTTCCCTGCCCTCCTGTGCAGGTACCTTGAGGTTATGCGGAAGCTCCAGAAGACGTACAGGATGGAGCCGGCCGGCAGCCAGGGCGTGTGGGGCCTGGATGACTTCCAGTTTCTGCCCTTCATCTGGGGCAGTTCGCAGCTGATAGGTACTGAGGTGCCCTGGCCCTCCTCCCTCCCCTCCTTCCCTCCCCCCCTGCCCAGGGCACACAGTGACAGCTTGTAAAGCAGGCATCAGACCGGCTATAGACGGAGGCTGCTTGCTGCCGACCTTCTGCTGCAGCTGGCGTGGCAGGCTGGGGAGGCTGAGGCAGATAATGGAAAGGGACGCGGGCTGGGGCGAGGGCGCCTGGCGCGTAGTGGACTGGTGTGCAATGCGCCCCGGCTCCTGGTGGCAGCTGCGGGGTTTTATGTTGAAAATGAGGGGTTCTTTTGACTCAGTGACCAGCGTCATCCACTGTTATTATCGAGCCGTGCACAGGGGGGCCCATCGAGGAGCTGCTGCTCGCTCCAGGCCCGCTCTGGGGGTTCCCCCCACTTTCCCACGGGCAAGCCAGAGTGGGTGAAGGGTCCACGTCTATTTCCACATAGGATGAACCGCCTACGAAATAATATTAAGAAACGACCCTTTGTTGAGTACTTCCCTGTGCCAGGCACTGCTCTCTGTGCTTCAGGCAGGTCATCGCAAGGACCCTGGGAAGGGTCTTTGCCGGCAAACCTCTGACCAGCACTTACCTGTGCAGGCACCGTGCCGAGTGCTTCACGGTGGTCCTGATGTTCAGGTGGCACTCCACAGCCCCACTGCATGGATGAGGAAACTGAGTTGCATGGCTGGAAAGAAGCAGAACCGGAACTTATTACACTAGAGTACAAACCTGCACGGGGCCATTGATTGCTCCAGCGAGATCAGGCGTTGAGGGTGGTGGGCAGGACTGCAGCCCTGGGGTGGGTGCAGATGGCACTGGGCTGCGGTGCCCCGGTGGTGCGAACGCCTGGTTCTGAACCCTGGGGCTCTTTGCCGTTTCCAGACCACCCGTATCTGGAGCCCAGGCACTTTGTCGATGAGAAGGCCGTGAACGAGAACCACAAGGACTACATGTTCCTGGAGTGTATCCTGTTTATCACCGAGGTGAGGGCAAGGGAGGGAGGGGGAGCCCGCGGCGGCCCCCGGGCTGAAAGGGGCTGAGGTGGTGGCTTTGGACACAGGAGCCAGAGCTGCCGTCTGAAGATGGCAGGGCCAAGCCCTGAAGTGGGTTGTTGAAAGGGAAGCCCAGCCAGGCCTCTCTGAAAGGTTGAGCCACCTTCTGACTGTCCAGGCTCGCTTCCTCTAAGTCAGTACTCTGGGGTTTCTACTGGAGCCGACGGATTAAGACCTGGTCATTAGGTGGACTTGGTGACCGACGCAGCAGGTCTGAAGGGTGGGTGGGTGTCAGCATCTTGCGGGTGGGGGCCACAGGGTCTGCAGAGCTATGTGCATGTGGACGTCTGCGACGAAGCCATTGCAAGAGTTGGAGAGACTGGAGTGGACGGCGGGACAGATCCCTGCTGAAGGGACACACCTTTGCTGGACCCGGGCCAAGGGAGGTGCTGGAAGCGCACGTGAGCAGGCCTGGACCCCCAGCCCACCCAGCGGGGGTCGTTTAACTGGATGTCGTTGTCCTGCTAAAGTAGGGCCTCCCGCCAGTGCAGCCTTGGACCGCTTCCTCAGGGTCACCTGGGGAGCTTGTGAAAATGCACATTCTTGGGCCCCACCTCAGCTTTCTGAATCAGAATCTTGGGGGACGAGTGCTAGGAACCTGAATTTAAACACATATGCCGGGTGATCATGCATAAAAGTTGGGGACCCACTGCGCTCGGGCCTCTCTTTCAGGAGGTGTGGGGACCTTTCATCCTCCCTGCCTGGTACCCGCCCCACAGACTTCCAAAGGGCACCCTGGCTCTGCCACCTGGAGAGGGTCTTGCCCCCGTTCTCTTTCCTGACGCCCGCAGGCATTCCTGCTGGCCCGGTGATGTCCCTTGCACACCCGTGGACGCCCCTGCCTGTGCGGGCTTCTCTCTTGGCTGCCCGTTCTGAGCCCCCTGAAGAGGGGGAGACGCCTGGCTAAGCAGCCATAGCTCCAGACTCTCCTGGCCAGCATTCGGCTCAGGCCTGCGCCAAACTCCAGAGGCCAGAGGGGAATGCCACGTTTTTCCAAGTCAGCAAATGAAGGCCGTCCTGACGGCTGGGCGGCCACCACTTGATTCTCAGAGATCTGCTGCCTTCAGCACTGTAGGCAGACCAAGGTCGGAAGGACTCCGGGGCAGCCTGGCTCACTGCTTTGAGAGCCAGTCACATGCTGCTCTCTCCAGAGTAGAATGGGAGGGTCTGCGGAGCTGGGGAGACCCCAGGAGGAGCTGGGTGAGGAGAAGGGGTGGCCTCGCCCGCTCCTGGGGGTAAGAGGCTAAGCTGTTTCGGCTGGCCAAGCCCCTGGGTCCCTGCCAGTAACTAACAAGGAGGAAGGCCAGGCTGGGCCTCAGGGAGTCTGGGAATTGACTCCAGGTTAAAACTTTGTTTCCTTGTTTGTTTGTTTGGTTACGCTGGTGTGAAAACCCCAAAGCCTTCCTAAAGTGTGGGACCCAGGTCCTCTGCTAGAGGAAAGCCTACAGTGGCCACTAGGTGGCACTAAAGACACACTGAACTCGGAGGAGGTTTTGGTAGCAGCTGAGGGAGAGGCAAGACTGGCAGGAGGCCGGCAGGCCCTGGAGTTCCTTGGTGGTTCCACCCGCGCTCTGCAAGGCCTGGTTTTCGCCCTGGCCCTCGGTGCTTGGGCCTGGGGGTGGACGTTGGACGCTAGCAGGGGACGTGCCCCAGAGCCGAGGTGACCGGCAAGAGCCCCTCTCGCCCACTCGGCCAGCCTAGAGCAGGCTGCCGCGGCTCCTGACGGCGGTACGCACTGTGCTGGTTCTCCGGAGTCTGGGCTCACCACCCGGACCAGGGTTTTCGCAGCCCCCGTTGGTGGTGGGGGAGGCCCGAGGCCTGACGCTGGGACGTGGGGACCTGGCGGCCCGCGTGGAGCTCTGTGTGCTGTGGTTGGGAAGGGGGCAGTGTTGCCTCTGGAGACCCCAGGCCCAGGGATCACTAGAGCTGGTGCAGCTAGGGGACTTAACGAACAAGAAGCTGGACGTGAGACCGCGCTTTTCCTCCCGCCGGGACCAGCCTGGGACCTGCCCCCGTGGCCCTGAGCATCCCGGATGAGGGACCTCACCTTGCAGGGCTCCTGCCGCCTCAGGAAATGCAGCCCTGGCGCCTTTAAGAGCCCAGGGCAGGCAGGAAAAGAATTTCAGTTTCAATCTGGCTTCTAAATTTGGAGTTTTGGGAAGGGAGGGATCAGATTTCAGCTGGAAGGGAAGGAGCTGACAGGAAGGCGCTGTGCAGAGCCTCCCCCCACCCCACCCCCCTCAGTTACTGACAGAGGAACCATTTACAAAAGGCCGATTCTCTTGGGAGTGGAGAGGCAGGAACGCAGCGTCTGTGAGTAATTTCCTGCTCAATATGGCTGCTCTGACTCATACGATTCCCCTGGGGTCACTGCGGGACTGCAGCTTGCTTGCTCGTTCTCGCTCTTTCTCTTCTCCCTTTGTGGCTAGAATGAGCGAATTTTTTTTGTCTTCTTGACCCCATTCCTTTTCCCCCCTTATCTGCTTTCCTTTCCAGAGTTGCATGAGGCTCCTTCTGAAAGACCTAAGGAGACCTTGGGACCCTGAAGGTTGGGGGTTGGGGGGGGCAGCCCCTCTAAATAGCATCTCTGGCCTTTCCACGGAGGCGGCCCAGGCCACTGGGGCTCCGGAGCTCGGGCCTACCCCGCCCCGGCTCTGCCAGCGGGCCAGAGAGGCCTTTTGGGTCCCCCACCCCGTGCCCCTAGCGGGGGAGGCTGGCCCACAGGCAGAACCCCTGGTTTCCCCACGTCCTTGGGCCAGCCTTGGCCACGGAGCCCTCGCTGAGCAGACCCCTGGAGCTGCGGCTGTGACAGAGCCAGCAGGGTGCCTCCTGGGTGGTTCGCTGACGGGGCCTAGTCCAGAGTGAAACTGGCTCCCCAGCTCCAGTGATCCCTGAGCTTCTCAGGGCCTGGAAGTATGCAAGAGAGGGCTGGAGCCTAGCGCTCCTCCCGTGGGGCAGAGAGCCTGGGGAAGGGGCGGGGCGAGGGGAGGGCGGGGTGGAGCCTGACGGAGTGGGACTTTGGGAACAAAGCGCCCTGAAGGCCAAGCCCCTGCAGGCTGGGGGCTCCTGGCTGCCTTCCTGGAGGAGGGAGCCTTACAGAGAGGAGGGGAAAGATTCTGCGTGAAGGGACTGGCCCAGGAGAAGCCCTGTGGGGACCGTGGGCCATGGCCTCACTGCTCGAGGAAGGAGCCTGTTGTCCTTTCTACTGCACCCCGGGGGTTGAGACAGGCTCTGGGGGGACTTGGGCCAGGGGAGGGAGATGGCAAGGGTAAAATGGCAGCTTTTTCGACTTAGATCTTACAGTTTTGTAAGAGTTGCCTTGCTGCAGGAGTGAGAGGCCTGCGAGAGTGGGTCACCAGGCGAGTCCACAGCTGAAGGGTGGGGGGTTTGTGTTCCTGGGACCTTATGCTTATGATGCCCAGTGTGGAGACCCATCCCTTCTCTCTGGAACAGATCTCCACCAGCCCCGCCTCCACACACAGCCTCTTCTGGAACCTTCCACCTACTCAAGGTCCAAGTCTGCTTTCTTGCCAGCTCAGCCTCTTTGCTTTTCAAACTCTTTCTTCTGAAACCTGGGGCTGCGGGTGCTGAGCCCCGTTCCCCCAGCATCAGTGTTGCTTATCAGCCCGGGGAAGGGACTGTGTGGCGGGGGATTGTGAACTGCTTGTTATTAAATACAGACGTGCTGGCCTTGTGCTGTTCGCGGGGTGCACTCAGGTGCACGAGCTTCCTCGTCTCCGCGCGGTGGTTTCTGATATCACGGGGGCTCCACTGGGCTTGCCGCAGAATTTCTTCCAAGAGGAGGGACTGGGAATGGAGCCGTCGCTGCCGTTGCCCTCCCTTCCCCACTCCCCTGCCAGGTCAGGCTGGCTTTCTAAACAGACCTCCCTCCCGCATCTGTTGCAGGTACCCTGTGGCTCACGTCTGCCCCCTCTTTTCCTTCTCCTTCTGCCTGCCATGCAGAGGGCAGTCCGATGCCTGGGTTTGGCCTGGGCCCTCCCCCAAACCGACCCCTCCCTCGGCTCTTCCAGCTCTGCCTGTGGCAGGCCAAGAGGGACCCTGTCTCTGGCACTTGTGTGTGTGTGTCCACGTGTGTGTCCACGTATACATACGGGCCTGCAACTTGCGCGTGTGTGTACAACCTTGCTGCAGGGGAGCAGGGGGTGGGCTCCCGGGCGGCCCATCTCTCCAGCTCGTGGACTCTTTGTTTTCCAGATGAAGACAGGCCCCTTTGCAGAGCATTCCAACCAGCTGTGGAACATCAGTGCCGTCCCCTCCTGGTCCAAAGTGAACCAGGGTCTCATCCGCATGTATAAGGCCGAGGTGAGTGGGGACTGGCCTGCACTCTCGGTCCTGGGCTGCTGCTCGCTCATCCCCGCCCCGCTGTTTTGCTCTGAATCCAGCTCTGAATTGCCGGCCAGCCCCTCTGACGCTTGAGGCCTCAGAATCTCTTGTCTGTGGGATGGGCAGTCAGAAAAGCACTGGACTGAGGCCCAGCTCTGCCCTGTGACTGAGCCAAGCCCCGCTGCTCGGGGGTCTCTGTTCCCACTTGTCAAATGGCTGGAGGCCCTTCTCGGCTCTGTCTCCTGTGGGGACACGAAAAGGAAAACAGGCTTGGGAAAGGGTTGTATCCTTTGGAGGCATCATCCAAAGTGATGTCTCTCCAACTTCGGTGGGTCTGATTGCCGGGCAGGTGGGAGGGCTGGTGGGGAGGCCGGGAGCTGGCGTTTTTAATGATCCCTTGGGGTGGTCCTCCCTGCTCTCCAATCAGAGAGGCAGGGAGAGGTCTGGATTTCCAGAGCTCCCCGCGCCGGGAGGCGGCTGCCCCCTCGCCTGCCCTCTCTGCTCACCCTCTTTGGCACCCTTTTCCCAGCCAAGGAGGTGGCTTCTTTTCTGGCAAGTAGGGAGGAGTCATCTCTTCCCACCCCCCTGCTTTCCTCTGGCTCCTCGTACATCTTATGCAGGCCAGTCCTGGAACGGCTTGACCTTGGCCTGGGGAGGGCCTGGGCGTGAAGTCCCGCACCTGGAGCAGTGGGTCCCAGAGTCCCCTCTTTTCACCCTCAGGCTGCTGGTCTCGGGTGTTGCCCTGCAGGTGCGCCTCTCTTGGCCCTTGGTCATCCCTCTCCTGGGGACGGGGGGTTCTTCGGGTGCCCTCCTTACACCCAGAGCTCACTCAGACCCATCAACAGAGGCAGAGGAGCAGGGAGGGCAGGGTGTAGGAGGCTGGGTGCATTTGGTAGTACCGGTGCTTCCAGCGGGCCTGGATCCCTCTGCGTGGCCCTGAAGGGGTTAAAGGCTCTGGAACTGACCGGGCCTGGCCCCCTCTCTCTCCCTTCCGCCCCTCCGCCTCCGGTCCCCTTCCTCTGGACTTCACATCCTGTGTTTAGGTTCCAGCCCACATACCTCTCTAATCTGAGAGGAGCCGTTGCTGGGGCTGTGCAGGCTCCTTCCGGCCGTGGTGCGGCCCTCCACGCTGGCCCTCCCGCGGGAGAGCACCCGGGGTCCTGCCCTCTGCGTGCTCTGTTGTTCTTGACACCCCTGCCCGCCCCAGTCCCACAGTGGGTGCTGGCCGTGCCACCCCCCCCAAAGGCGGGACTCTTTGGTGTCTTTCCTGCTTGCGATCTTAAATGCCGTCCTTTCTGCAGGCTCTTACTTGAGTGACTAAACTTGTCTTGACCTGGGCCCCTAAGGGCGGAGGAGACCCTGCCTCCCTTCCCTACCCGCCCTGTCCAAAGGCAAAAGAACTCTGGCTGACAGGTTGAGGGAGAAGCAGATTAAGATTAGAGATGGTGATGGGACCACACAAACAAAACCGTCCATGGTGTAACAGTTGTCAGTATTTCTCTGGATGTCGAGCCCAAGAAGGTCAGCCACTGAAAACTGCCCGCAGCTCAGGACCAGATCGCAGGAGCACGAGCAGATAACCCAGCGCCCTTCCTGAGACCCGGAAATCCCAGCCCTGGGTGCACGCAGCCTGCTGGGCGCTGCGTGGCGGCCACACGGCTTTGTAGGACAGCGCTGGAACTCACTGACTTTAGTTTAAGGACACCAAGTCTCTGTGACATGCGACACTCGTTTGTAAGTTGCTAGCAGGTTGCCCTTAGTCTTTGGTCCCTGTGAGTCACGTGGTCATATGCTCTTTGCTCGGAGGAAAGCAAGGAAAGGACTTGCTTTTCCAGACCAGCTCTTGGTCCTCGGGGAAGACCTTTGAGGCTCACCATTCTTGAAGTCCAGATGGGGGTTAGCAAAGGCCAGAGCCCCTGGCCAGAGATGGCTGCTGGAGGGGAGCGGGTCCTCTGAGCTGCCATAGAGGCCTGACCGGGCCTGGCATCAGGATCTGGGACCAGCTGTCTGTATCTCCAAACTGCCTGTCAGTTCAGCCTTTCTGAACTGAAGAACCAGATGCTTTCCGGGACCCTTGCTGGTGGTGGGGCCTGTCTTTCCTGAGGGCTGTCGCCGTGCTGGGGCTCCCTTCAGAAGGGCCTGTCAGAACCTGGGGAGCCCCTTCTCCCCCCGAGTCGCCGGGACCTGGGAGGGCCTCCAGCTGGAAGGTCTGCACATGGGCAGGCGGAAGCTGTTGCTCTGCCCAGGAAACGGGGAGCGCCGGGGCACAGGTCACTGGAGAAAGGCCTGGCCAGAGGCTCCCTCTGCTGTGACCCTGGAGCCCCCGACTTCCTTTGCCCCAAGCAGCCTTTTGCCTTTAGCCCAGCCCCTCGCCCCCCGCCCTGCCCCAGGCCTGGGGGAAGCTCGTTCTGGGTCCCTGAGGGCTGAGTGGAGAACCTCTGCCCGGCGCCCTCCCCCTAAGCCTCTTGCCTTTGCAGCTTCTCAGGCCTGAAAGCTAGAAGCAGGTTCACCTTTGACCCTTTCTGGAATTCCAGGACCCTGGGGGGGCTCCCCTTTGACAAACTCCCACCACTTCCTCCATGACATAAGCACAATGGCAGCTGCCTTTTCTTCTGGCCTGGATCTGCTGCTCTTCCCTGCCCCCCACCCCGCCCCAGCTGCCTGCTCCCCACTTTCTGTGCCCCAGGCCCAGGAGCCTGGCTGTGGCCTGGAGCTCTGCTCGCACACAGAGCTTGGTTCCCCATCCTTCCATCGTCGATTTCCCTTCCTTCAGGCCTTGTGGCCCACCCCCCACTCTGACACACACACACGCGCGCACGTGCACGCACACACACACGCACACACACACACACAGCTGGGCAGAGACCTCCTCACCTCTGCGGCTGGTCGTTGAGGGGAGGGAACCTGGGCCAGCGCTGGCGTGCCTTCATTCCTCTGAGTTACTTGGAGGAGAGCACAGGCACAGGATGGAACTCTCACCCTCTCGGAGGCCATAAGTCTTGTTCCACCCCAGCCAGGAGGTGCACATTCTGCCTGTTTCTGTGGCCAGAGGTCTGAGAGGAGGCAGATCCTTCTTCCCATGTGCGGGGCTGCTGCCTGTGTGGTGGCCAGGCACGGCAGGGCTGGTGCAGGGGGCTGGGAGCTGGGGGCCCGTCACCTTCCCGGTCCTGTGCGGTGTGGGCCTGGGGTCCGGCTGCCTGTGGGCCAGGCCAGCTTCTTGGTCGGTCCTGCTTCTCTCTTGTCTCCCCTCCTCTGCCGGAGCCCTGGGGCTGAGGCCCTGGCTGGGCTGGGTTCAGGGAGCAGCGCCATCCCCTGCTCAGCCATCCCCCTGCACAGTGCTCTTGTTCTCTGCCCCACGCACAGGGCTGCTGGGAATTGCCCTGGGGGTGGGGAGGCTGTCAGCTGGTTCTTATTGTCTCACTCTGAAGTGCCAAGATGCCTTTTTCAGTCTAGAGGACTGAACATTGGGAAAATGGGCCTTGGACCCTTCTCAGGCGTGGGTCCCAGTATCCCCACACCTCTTCTCCAGGGCTGGGAGAACCCCCATGATCTAGAGGGTTCTTTTCACCTCTGGTCCCCAACTTGTCCCTCTGGGCCAAGTGACGTCACTTGGCTGCCTCTCTTCTTGGCTCCTGCCTTGTGGGGTTAGGCTGCCTTCTCTCCCTCCCCCTCCCCCCTGGGTCCCTCTCACTCACTCTCATTCTCGTTATTTGGTGGACCTGACCTGATTGTCGTGGAGCGGGGGGTCTTTGGATGGGAGGGGGTGATCAGGAATGGGTCGGAAGCTCTGCCCTTCCCCAGAGGCCTGGCCACTTCCTGGGCCCCGGGTGGACCCCTGCTGGAACTGCGCTGCTCCGGGCCTCGGAGTCGTCCAGGGGTCCCTGGGAGGCAGGCCCGAGAGGCCGGGCAGGCCTCGGCGGGGGTGCAGTGCGGCCCTCACCTCTCTTCTCTGCTCCCTCCTCCTCGCAGTGCCTGGAGAAGTTCCCGGTGATCCAGCACTTCAAGTTCGGGAGCCTGCTCCCCATCCACCCGGTCACATCGTCCAGCTAGTGCCTGCCCTCCCCCGCCCCAGCTGTGGCCCCCTCCCCACCCCCTCCCTCTGTTCTTTCTGTTTGATGAGAGGCTGTTTACTGGGGTGGGTGGTGAGCATGGGCTTGAGGGAGGTTCAGGGCATAAGGCTGAAGGACCCAAGTTGGGAGAAGTGACCGAAGTGTGGCCAGTTTCCTGACTTCCCCTGTGGCGGACAGGCAAGGAGAGAGGGGCCGGCGCAGGGTCCCTGGGCCCCGCTCCTCCCTGCTCAGTCCCATTTCAGAGCAGGCTGTCCTGGGCCACTGTGGGGAGGGGAGGGAGGTATGTGCTGTTGCGGTTGCCTTCCCTTCCCAGGTTGTCTTTCTAGGGGTTGGAGCGGCTGCTCGCCACGGCGTGGGTCAATTTCCCAAGCCCTGTTTGGGTGGGTGTCTGGGTGTCCTGAGGGCTGGAGGCTGAGGGCAGGGGTGGGGAAGGGAGAAGCCTTGGCTGTTCTGGCCAGTGACCCTCCTAGCTCCTCCTCACGGCTGCCCCCTGGGCCTGTGGGCACCTGTGTCCAGTGCCTCATCCTTGCTTTTCTGCTCTTTGGCTTTTGGTTCAAGGGTGGCCTCTGGAGGGCGCCGGCAGGGCTTGCTCACCAGCGGATTGGGTGAGGCCTGCCTTTCCGGTGCTCTCCCTGGCTGGGAGTGGGTGGCAGAATCTCTGAAGGAAGGGGGGTGGGCTCGGGGCCAGTGTGGCCGAGGAGGACCTGGGCTCATCCTCACGTCCCTCGCTGCTGCTGCTTCTGCCCCTCTAGCTGGGCAGTGGGTGAGTGGGCCGCAGGAGGGCTCCGAAAACAGCAGCCCACTCCCTTCGCCCTCCCACCTCCCCGGACTCGCCTGCTGGAGTTCCAGAATGAGCTCCGAGGACTGGCAGGGGCTGGGCCGGGTAGGCCCCCCTGGGGGGTGAGGGGGTGCTGGGAGCAGCAGGCCAGTTCCAGAATGTTCTTCTGCGGGGGGCTGCTCCCAGGCCTGGGTCTCGCAGACTCTCCCCTGCCCAAGCCCAGGTCAGCCCATCCCCACTGCCCCCTCCCCGTATCTGGGTCCACACAGCTTTTGGGAAGGGGGAGCACCCGAGAAGCACAATTCAGGGGCTTGGCCTTCAGGTCTAGGCCGACAGCCTGGGCACAGGCTGGGACAGGAGCTGCAAGAGTCACAGAAATAGTTTTCCTAGGAAAGGCTCAGTCCCTCCCTCTCTCCCTCCCTCCCTCCCTTCCTTCCTCCCTTCCTCCCTCCCTTCCTCCCAGGGTCCAGACCGCAGCTTCCTGGCCCCTCCTTCCCTGTGCCCCCTGGGCCCCCCGGGCCCCCCAGCCCTTGGCGCCTTCATTGCTCTTCAGATTAAAGCCTCTGTTTACACCTGTCACCTGTGTGAGGTGTGTCTTTTCATGCCACATGATTGTTCCTTCTCCACGTGACAGTTTGTCCCCCGTCAAGTCCCCTTCCCTTGGGCCACGGAATCTGGGGCTTGAGCTGGTCCAGCTGGGGTCTGGGTTGCCTAGGCGGGCTCGAAGTGGAGACCCGGGTTCAAATCCTGGTTGTCTCCACCTTCAGCTGCAGGGTCTGAGGTAAGTTCCTGAATCTCTCTGAACCTCAGCTTCCTCACCTATAAAATGGGGATACAGGGTGATTGCCAGGAGAAAATGAGGGGTATGAAGTCCTCAGCGCAGGGCCTGGCACATAGCAAATGCTCTGTGGTCGCTGCGGCTGTTTCCTGATCAAGGCAGCCTTTCTGAACCCCTGGGTCAGCCCCGAACTGGCCTGGGGAGCCATTGGACTGGGCCTGGCTGTGAACCGTGCCCCTGCAGTTTTTAAGGGGGTGCCCTCTGCTCTCTCCCCTCCACGCCTCATGTCCCTGTTCTACTGGAGTTGGGAGTCTCTGTGGGGCTGCTGTGCCTGAGACTTGGCTTCTGTCTTCAGACGAGCCGCCTCCTCCGAGAACAAGAGCCCTTGGCCTTCCTGCCAGCCTCGGACGGGAGGCCTTGCACAGGGCACAGAGAGCCTGGTAGCCAGGAGCCAGGCCGACGTGAGTTCAACCCAAAGCCCACTGCTTGGTAGCTAGGAGACTCTGATAGTTGACTTCATGTCTGAGCCTCAGCTTCCTGGTCTGAAAAATGGGCATAATAGTACTTAGATCACGGATTGTGAGATTCATTCATTTCACAAACAGTGGCGACATATTTCTCCTCCTAGTGTTGGTGACAGTAAATCCCCGAATACCAGAATGTTAGGTAGCGGCATGTTACTACAAAGAAGAAAATGAGAGCAGTTAATTAGAGAGGGTCAGCGAGGGAGTTTGCCAGAGCTACAAGGGTCAGGAAAGACATGAGCTGAGACCCCACCGAGGAGGAAGAGCCATGGGGAGAGCTGCAGGCCAGGGCAGGGGAGCAGCAGGGGTGGAGGAGCCTGGCTCCAGCCAGCGGGGGAGGGCTGGGAGGAGGGGCAGGGGAGGCCAGGCTCTGAGGCAGCGGGGGTGGGGGGGCCCTGGTTGGGGGGCCCCTCGTGAGCTCTGCTGAGGGGTTTGGGGTCCAGGCTGGGAGCTGTCTGTGGGAAGCTTCCAGGGGGTTTTGCACAGGAGAAGGACCTGGGGGGGTGGGGGGGAGGCGGCCCCGTCTGCGAGGCTGGTGGCCTAGGTTAGGGTTCGGCTGGAGGTGGTGAGCAGTGGTCTGCTTCAGGCTGTGTTCAGCGTGTGGCCCACAGGAGGAAGGGGAGAGGGAGAGGAGCAGCCAGGGACAGCCCCAGGCCCTGGCCCCTGTGGCTGGATGCCGCTTCCTGAGGTGGGGCTGAGTGGGGAGGGGATTTGCCGCTAAGCGTGAGGATGCTGTTAGCGGCCAAGCGGGGGTGTGGGGTGGGCAGCTGGCCGCGGGGCAGCCGGGCTGCTGCGGTGGACGAGGGACTGGGCAGCAAGTGATGGGTCCCAGGCTCCCTGCTCACTGGGGAGTGGGAGGTGAAGGAGAGAAGGGACTGACTCTGGGCACACCAGCACAGGAGCCTGCGGGGCAGTGCCATGAGGGGCCCTGGAGGTGGTGGCGACACGCTGGACGTGTGACTAAGGACAGAGGCAGGGCCCTGGGTCTTTGTGTCCTTGCGAAGGGCTGCTCCAGTTGGGTGGGAGCTCGGGAGTGGGCTCGGGAGGGAGTGGGGACGGAACATGGAGGGGCAGGTGAGCCTGGCGCCCGCGGTGGCTTGGTGAGGGGCTTGTGGGAGCACAGAGGTCCCTCATCCGAGCCCCGCCGCCCGGAAGCAGGAGTGTGGATCTGGGCGGTGTAGTTGATCTTTACCGGCACCTCGCTTCCCCCTTGAGCAGTTTTGTTGTGAAGGGAGCAGAGACTGGGAGGGTGGGCAGGGGCTCAAGGTCAGGGAAGCCTTTGGAAGGGGTGATGTTCAGGCCGGTTGCAGACTGCCGTGTCCGCTGTATGCTGGGGGCGACCCTGGAGAGGGGAGAGGGCAGCGATGCCGGCCTGGGGGGAGAATTGATGCAAGCGGGCCTTCTGGGCCTTGGAGAAGGCGCCAGGCTGCTGGTCCTTTCTCACGGAGGGAAGGCAGACCCTTGGCATCCATTAGGCGGATTGTACTGGATTTAGTTCTGCAGGGAACTGCGAGGCAAGGCCATCAGCTGCCGTGGGGTGGGGAAAGGCAGGATGTGGGCAAGGGCTTCGGGGCAGGGTGGGAAGCCCACGCAGGACCTGGGAGATGGAACGTGGCGACGGTTCATGCCGCCTGCCCACCTGCGCTCCGTGAAGGGTGGCTGCGCCACTGTCATCCCCTGAGGGCCAGCCGGTCCCAGGGAAATCTGAGGGTGGGGCTGGCCCCCAGAGCTGGAGGGGCAGGGGTGTCGGCTTCCCACCATCCTGGGCCAGAGAGGCCCCAGGGAACAAGTTGAACTCCAGCTGTGTTCCTTTCTGGCTCAAAGGGGCTGAGTCCAAGCCATGCCCAGGGGAGGTGAGAGCAAAGGGGCTTTCTTCTAGGAGGAAAAGTCCAGGCAGGAGCTGGGTTGGAAGGAGAACAAAGGTGAAGGCTGCTTGTGCCCCAGACTCATACCAAGTCGGGTGACAGGTTTTCCATGAATCCGAAAAGCATGAAGCGTATGCTCCATACAAGGGAATGTGGAGGTGAAAAGGTGAGAGTCCTGCTTTCAAGAAACTTCTGACTTAGTGGGAGGAATAAGATAGCCAGTGGGCCAGCCGCAGAGGAAGGGGTATGAGGGACGCTGGGGGAGCTGGGGGAAGGCTCTGTGGAGGAGGTGACATTCTAGCAGGGCCTGGAAGGTAGGCACAGAGGGAGGGCATTCTGGCGGGGCCCTGCTGTGAGCGGAGGTGCCGATGTTGGGCCACAACAGGCAGCACTGGAGGGCGGAGGCGGGGGGGGGGGGGCGGCCGGCCAGGAAGGGCTCAGGGCCGCCTCTGTGAGACTCCCAGAGCCCTCTCCGCAGCCCCGAGACAGGCCGCACAACTGCATCCCGTTATCTGTGAATGTGTGTGTGTAATGGCTTTTCTCCGCTAGAGGACGAACCACAAGAGGACAGGGACCAGCTCACTGCTAGATCCCAGTGCCAGCAGAGACTGGCACACAGCAGGCAGCGGTAAACATCGAAGAAGTGACCAGGGAGGGTGTTTAACTAGCCTCTGTGGGGAGGGGGGACAGGGAGAGAGAGAGAGAGGGAGAGAGAGAGGGAGAGAGAGGGAGAGGGAGGGAGACGGAGAGAGGGAGAGAGAGGGAGAGGGAGGGAGAGAGGAAGAGAGAGAGGGAGAGGGAGAGAGAGAGAGAGGGAGGGAGACAGAGGGAGAGGGAGAGAGAGAGGGAGGGAGGGAGAGAGGGAGAGGGAGGGAGAGGGAGAGAGAGGGAGAGGGAGAGAGAGAGAGAGGGAGGGAGAGGAAGAGAGAGAGGGAGAGGGAGGGAGAGAGGGAGAGGGAGAGAGGGAGGGAGAGAGGGAGGGAGAGAGAGGGAGAGAGGGAGAGGGAGAGAGGGAGAGGGAGAGGGAGAGAGAGAGAGGGAGAGAGAGAGGGAGACGGAGGGGGAGAGAGAAGGAGAGAGAGGGAGAGAGGGAGAGAGACTGAGAGAGAGAGAGGGAGAGAGGGAGGGAGAATGCCAGATTGCCCAGCTGGGATCTGGAAACTCAGGGCAGTTGTCTTGGTTCTGAGTTGGAAGCTGCTGCTGGTGCCTTGGCCTAGGTAGGAGATGTTAAAGGACCTGTGAAGGGTAGAGAGAGTCCTTGGGTTGGAAAGAGGAAGATTGGGGTGGCATTTGGTGCCGAGGGAGAGTGTGGGGTTCTTGATGACCCTGGGGACACCCCCTCTGTGCCTAGGAGGACCCCAGGGGAAGGAACACATTTGGGTGAGAAGGGGTGCTGAGGTTGAAGAGCTCTGTTGGGTAGACATGTTAGACCTGGCTGATTGGAGGCTGGCAGGGCTGCTGAGACCCAGTCCCCAGTGGGGAGGGGAGCCCGGGCTGCAGGGACCTCCAGGACTACCCCCCCCAGTCCACCCTCCCCCCTCCCCGCCCTGCTGGTGCTCCAGCCTCAGGCTGCCTTCCCACCCCCTGCTCTCTGTCCCTCAGACTCTCCGGGCCACTGAATAGTTAGGATTTGGCCCCTTCCCCGGAACCCTTTTCCCCACTGGGAGCCCTTGGCCCCTCTTCAGGGCTCAGCTGAGGCCTCACTTCCTCTGAGAGTCCTCACCTGGTGCCCTAGACCAGGGCAGGTATCCTGGATGTGCTTGCGTGGCCGCCCGCCTGTCCCTGCTCTGAGTGCTCCCGCTCTGTCCCTGCACCCGGCTCTGGGGACTACGTGTGTCTGTGCAGCTGCTCCAGGATCTTTGGGGAGAATGCGGGGGCAGCCATCTAGTTGGAAGATGGGGTGGGAGGGGGCTGCTTGCTCTGCAGACACAGCTTCTCTTTACTTGGGGTTCCTTGGTGGGGGCTGAGGCCCTCCCCCCATTGCTCAGCGCCCCCTGTCACTGGTCCCTGCCACGTCCCTCTGGTCTCCCCGCTATCCCTGGGAGGGTGCCGGAGACGTATCTGTGAATGGCTGTGATGGAGTTAGGGGCCCTGCCCAGGAGAATCGGGAGGGAGGAGAGGAGGCTGGGCACCCAGCCTGGAGGCAGGGAGACGCTGCTCTGGCGGAGGGGGTGCTCAGCGTGTCCACTGCTGTTCTGAGGCCAGCCGGCCAGCACAGGAGCTGGGTGTGTGAGGGACCTCCGAGAGAGTTCTGAGGGCTCGGGGACCGAGGCAGAAGTGCAGTGGGCTGCGCTGGGAAACCTGAGTGCAACTGCAGGCTGAGGACCAGAGCCACGGGGGAAGGGGGTGCTGGAGAGGCTGGCAGGTGTTGGATCATTCATCCAGCAAACATCACGGGAGCCCGCTGTGCTCCAAGCCCTGTGCCAGGTGCTGGGGTGTTACAGTGGGCAAGACAGACAACTCTCCCCGCTTCCCAGCGCCCCTCCTGGAGCCTGTTCCAGCATGACTTCTACCTCCGGAACACTGGACATACCCTATGTGTCCAGCAGTGGGGGATTGTTGGAGACCGGATGGAGCAACCATACAATGGGCCATCAGATGAGGTGCTTGTCCATTTATTCTTTTGGAAGATGCTTATGACCAGTTGTGAAGCAGG
The DNA here is from genome assembly GCF_964341445.2 of Mesoplodon mirus. Lineage (NCBI taxonomy): Eukaryota > Metazoa > Chordata > Mammalia > Artiodactyla > Ziphiidae > Mesoplodon > Mesoplodon mirus. The sequence continues at coordinate 7,002,654 of NC_138976.1, read as the reverse complement.
GAAGGCAGCTATAAGAACTATGGGTAAAGTACAACCCCTTTTTGTAAGAAATCGAAAATCTACATTTTTGATTGCTCTGTGTCTCTGTTTGTCCATCTACATGGACAAAGGACCAGAAGGCTGTTTCTCTAGATAGTAACGTGCTTATCCCTGGGTGGTGGGGATGTGAGGGTTTTGGGGAAATCCGTATTGCTTTTTCTGCCTCCAAAAGATGGTTATGAAAATGTTAAACTGAACCACAAAAGAAAAAGAAAAAGATTGTGGATAAGTTTTGACTTTGCTTTTTGTTTTTCACATTTGATTTTTAAATCTTTCTATAGTGTCCACATACCATTTTTTTAAATTAAAAATAATTTCCCCCTAAAGAGCACTGGAGTCTGGTGTACCTCTGGCAGAGAGGCAGGAGGGAGAGAAGCGGGAGGGGAGACTTGCTCAGATATATCAGGAGGCAGGAGGTGACCTCTAGCAGAGTCTTCCTGCGAGGGAGGAGGGCAGGTAGGCTTCGGGTAGTAGAGCTACTGGGGGACCTGTGATGAGGACTCCTGCAGGCTGGACCCAGCGAGGTAGCTGGGATTCCTCTCGGAGCCTCTGGATGTGGAAAGTTGAGGGAAGTCAGTGGCTCCTTGGTGGACACCTGCAGGATCCCAGCAGACATGGGTTGGGTCCAGAAACCAACCCGGAGCTGAGGTGCGCTTTCTCCTGCCTGTGACCTGGATTGGCGGTGGAGGTGGTCATAGTTATAAACCAAGGGACGAATGGGATGAATGGTTCCATTTTTCTCAACACTTTCAATACTGCAGAGGCTGGTTTCCCGAGTCCCAGCAAAGTGGCGGAGCCCCGAAGCACCATCCTCCACTGAGCACGGACCGTTGAAGGCACCATGTCCAGCACCAGGGAAGCTGGGAACAGCGCAAGGTCTCTAGGGAATGTGATAGTGGAGAGGACCTGGGAACCAGGCAGGCCTGTGTGACCTTGGACAAGGGTCTTCACCTCTCTGAACCTGTCAGTTCTCTTATTTGTGCGTGTGGATGGCAGTCCAGAGCCATGATGCTGAGGTAGACTACGGGTCAACAGTGCCTGGCACGAAGTCGACTCCCCACGTGCAGAAAGAAGCGGGAGGTGCATCCCCTCCCACAGGGCATTCAGCTGTGTCCCTGGCTGGTCCCAATCTGCTGCCACTGCTCCAGGACACTTGGCACTCTCTCCAGCTGGATTTTTGCTGACCTCTAGACAGATCTGTTGCGTGTGGACACACCCCTTTCCCCTCCTTATTTGCTTGGGACTAGATTGGGGCTTTTCAGAAGGGACAACGCAAAGGCAAGCAGTTATCGTCCCCAGATAACTAGAGTCCAGCCCTGGGCAGGGGGCCACAGGTGGACCAGACTGCCCAGACCTCCACCTGCAGACATTCAGGATGGTGTGCTCCCTGAGCAGACCCTTCTGGACCCGGCTCCCTCACTTCTGCAAGGGGTGGGGAGTGCAGTGGTCCAGGAGAGCGTGGGCTCAGGACTCAGCTCTTGTACTTGCAGCTGTGTGACCTTGAGCCAGTTACTTAACCTGTCTGAGCCTCAGTAGCCTCATGTATAAATTGGGGATAAACAAACATGGCCTTACAGGGGTTATTGCACGATCCATTGGAGGGGGAGCGCTCAGCACTATCTTGTTTGATCCTCACAAGTCACCCTGTGGGATGGGTGTGTGGTGACTGAGGCACAGAGGGGTCAGGATTTCCCGGGTAAGAAGTATTCACACCCAGACCATCGAGCCCAACACGGACATTCTAACCCTTGAGCTACATTACGGCTTTTAGTTCCTCACAGAGGTTTCAGGATGATACAGGAGGGCCTGCGGGGGGCGATGGGCACCGTAGAGGATGGGAGGGGGGTGGGGAGGCTTCCCTGCGGGTGGGACCAGGGCCCCTGGGAGCGAGAACCCCTGGAAAGTCTCTGAGGTGCAGCTAGGGCGTGATTGTCCCACTGCTGGATGCCGACTCCAGGCCTGACCTCCAGCTTGGAACACACTGGCCTGGTGAATCCTCCTGGATGAATGAGCTCCTTTAGGGTCTGCTCCCGCCCCACTCTATGCACGTTCCTGGCCCCCCATTTCCTCATTTGCCACTGCTGCTCCAGGGCCCAGAAGCCACATGCACCCTGACCGCTGGAGGTGTCCCCATGGACCCTGGAGCGGGTGGCTCCTGAGGTCAGCCTGTATGTCTGACCCTGGGTGAAAGTGCCTAAAAGCTTGTCTCACCTCATGCTCACCATGGGCCAACTATGTACCCATTTCTCAGAGGAGGAAACAGGCTCAGCTGGGTCAAGGCACTGGCTGGACAGGGGAGTTGTTGGGTCTCTTTCCTGTCAAAGCTCCTGCTCCTCTAGCCTCTCCCCGGGGCCCGAACTGAAGCCTCAGGGTGGCCCTGGCTACCTTGTGCTGTCTCCACTCAGGTGACCTGAGAGCCCTCCTCCTCTTCCTGCTTTTCACAGCCCATCCCTCCAGGATTGGCCCTGTCTGAGAGGCACCTTCTCCCAGAGCCCCGTTTCTGGAGGCAGGGCTGGTTCACACAAAGACAAAGCAGGATAGCAAGGCCGGTAATGACAATTCTGGCAGATAGCCATGTGTCAGCCTGCAAGATGTGCTTTACATGTGCCTTCGTGGAGTCCCCACAGCGAGCCTGGAAATTGGCATCACTTTCACATTTTAGGGACAATGAAACTGGGGCTTGGAGGATTTTAGTGACGGCCCAAGGTTTCTAGCTCCTCCTGTGGAGTCAGGGTGGAGCCAGGCTTGTCTGATATGGGTCCTATGTTGGTCAGCAGGACGACACACTTCCAGCTGGGCAGGAGGAAGCTGTCTCTACAGCAGTGGAAATTGCTTGTGGCCCGTGGCTCCTGGTTCTGCCCCCCAGGCCCAGGCAGCCCCTCTCAGTGGACAGCACCCACCTGGCCCCCAATGCAGGCATTAGCCTGTCTTTCTTCCATTCCCCAAATCCAGCCCACGAGCAGGTCTAATTGGGTCCAGCCAATGTATAACCTGAATCTGTCCACTTCTCCCTGAACTGCCCTGCGGCCACCTTGGTCTCAGCCACGGTCAGCTCTCACTGGACCCCTGTGGCAGCCTCCTCTCTGGTTTCCTGACTCCACTCTACCCTCTGAGCCCAGCTTTCATGCTGAGCCAATCAAAGGGAAGTCCCATCATATTCCACCAGTGGCTTCTCACTGACAACAGAAAAGCCCACTGTATGATCTGACCCCTGTGACCCTTTCCACCCCCCTCCCACTTCCTGTGCTCCCTCCCTGGCTGTCTAAGGTGCTAAGCTCACTCCTGCCCCAGGAGTTCCCTCTCCTGGGGACCTGCTGTTCCCTCTGCTTGGACTGCCTGGGCCCCAGGGTGAGCAGCGGCTCTGTCTGGTTGTTTAGGGCTCAGCTCAGAGGCTGCCACCTCCCAGGGGCCCTCCCTGCTTTCTCTGAGTTGCAGAGGGAGCCTCGACCATGCCAGCTGTTCTCCGTCCTGACGTAGGCCCTCTGTTCTGCTTGCCTTCATGACACTCATCATGATCTGAAATTTTGTTATCTGTTGACTTGTTTGCTGGGTTCTCATTTCCTCTCTCAGTAGATTGTGAGCTTCGTGAGGGCAGGGAGCAGCTTCACTGTGGTCACCGCTGAATCTCCAGTGCCTGGGACAGTGGCTGCCCCAGAGTATGTAGGTGCCCAGTAATTCCTTGTTGAATGAATGAATGAATAAAACGCCCTGTCCCTGGAGTTGTTCTAGAAAAAGCTGGACCGCATGTGCTGGACGGGGGCCTTGGGTGCCAAGTTGTCCTTCCCCCGGGGTCCAGTGCAGGAGCTCTGCGGCCCCATGGAGGGTCAGGCTGGCAGGACAAGTTCCCAGGGTCCCGAGCTCTGAGGAGTCATGGTTCTGTGGTTCATTCAGAGAACAGCAGGGCAGCACTCTTTTTTTTTTTTTTTTCTGCGGTACGCGGGCCTCTCACTATTGTGGCCTCTCCCATGGCGGAGCACAGGCTCCGGACGTGCAGGCTCAGCGGCCATGGCTCACGGGCCCAGCCGCTCCATGGCATGTGGGATCCTCCCGGACCGGGGCACGAACCTGTGTCCCCTGCATCGGCAGGCGGACTCTCAACCACTGCACCACCAGGGAAGCCCAGGGCAGCACTCTTGATGGAAGCAGGATAGACCATGTGAACCTGGGTAGGCTGAGGCTGGGGGAGATCCCCAAGGGTGGAGAGGCAGGGCAGCAAGGAGAGAGATGGAGCGGGAGTGGTCCTGCTTCGGATAACGTACAGATGCCCCTGACATAGGAGGGGAAGGTCCAAGTGTTCATCCTGGCACTCAGGGCCCTCCCCGAAACAGGTGAGCCCCCTTGCTGGCCTCCTTTCTGCATCTGAGGCCTCCCCCTCGGGTCTCCTCTGCTTCATTGATGGGGGCCAGCACTCATTCATACCATCTTTCCAGCGCCGCCTCCCTGACCCAGAGGAAGTGGGTCCATTCGGCCAACAGAAGTTTATGGAGCGGGGCTTCCCTGGTGGTGCAGTGGTTGGGAATCTGCCTGTCAATGCAGGGAACACGGGTTCGAGCCCTGGTCCGGGAAGATCCCACATGCCACGGAACAACGAAGCCCGTGTGCCAGAACTACTGAGCCTGCGCTCCAGAGCCTGTGAGCCACAACCACTGAGACCGTGAGCCACAACTCCTGAAGCCCGCGTGCCTAGAGCCCGTGCTCCGCAACAAGAGAAGCCACCACAATGAGAAGCTCGCGCATCACAACAAAGAATAGCCCCCGCTCACCGCAACTAGAGAAAGCCTGTGCACAGCAACAAAGACCCAACGCAGCCAAAAACAAATAAATAAAACAATTTTAAAAAAAGTTTATTGAGCACCTACTGTGTCCAGAAGCTGGGGGCAGAGCAGTAGGGTGATGACTTCCTGCCCTTGTGGAGTTTACAGTGTAGTGAGGAAGAGGGACAAATGGACAAATAAACCTAGAGTAAAGCATCAGGCAGTGATAAGGGCTATGAAAAAAATAAGGGAGAATGCGATAGAGGGCTATTATCTTAGAGGGGTAGTCAGGGCGACATGTGAGCAAGAGTCAGCCATGGAAAGAGCTGTGAGAACATGCCCGCAGAGGGAATAGCACATGCTAAGCCCCTGAGGTGGGAACAGCCTTGGCAGGTAGGAGGACAAGGCGGAGGCTGGAGGGCAGTGAGTGATGGGGAGGCGGGGGATGAGTGGAAAGGCAGCCAGGCTGGGTGGTGCAGAGCCGTGTGGGCCATAGAAGGACTTTGTACTTTGTTCCGAGCAGGCCAGCAGCCGTGGTGTGCTGGAGTCCCGCCCGCAGGCTTGCGAGAGCGGGTTGTGCACGTCTCTTTCCCACTCTGTGTTTGGTGATATCACATGGGTAGCTTGGAATCGCCAAGGTGGGGAGTATTTGTACCACAGGGGTCGGCAAGTTCTACAGGTGAACTCTGCCCCCCACCCCCCACCCCCCCAACTGGTTTTAAACATTTACAGTACTGGGAAGTTTTGTTTTTGTTTTTTTTTGGCCACACCACACACGGCAATGCAGGACCTTAGTTCCCCGACCAGGGAGCGAACCCGTGCCCCCTGCAGTGGAAGCATGGTCTTAACCATTGGACAGCCAGGGAAGTCCCACTACTGGGAAGCTTTGAGTTGGGGCGGGCTATGACCTGCCATAAACATTTTCAAATGTCAGAGGATGGGGAGAGGAGAGTGGACGGTAGGAGAGTGAGAGCAACACTGGGAAGCCTAGGGTCTTCCCCGGTGGTCCAGTGGGTAAGGCTCTGCGCTCCCAATGCAGGGGGCCCAGGTTCGATCCCTGGTCAGGGAACTAGATCCTGCCTGCCACAACGAAGATCCTGTGTGCTGCAACAAAGACCTGGCGCAGCGAAAATAAATAAATAAAAATAAATAATAAAAACAAAAACTAGGAAGCCCAGTTAGCAGGTTAGTGCAGTGATCCAGGTGAACGGTGGTGTGTCTGGACCAGGAGAGCAAAAGCAGTTGTGGTGAGAAGAGGGTGGGCTGTGAATCTCTTCTGAGGGGGAGCTGCCAGGATGTGCTGATGGACTGGATTTGGGTTTCCGAGAAAAGAAGGAGCCCAGATGTTCTGAGGTTTTTGGTCTGCGCAGCTTACTGGACGATGGTGCCATTGATGGAACGGGAAAAACTGGGGGTGGGGAGGAAGCAGGGGTTAGGGGTGGTTCTCAGGGGGTTTGGGTTCAGACAGGTGAGCTCTGAGATGCTGGTACCCCAAGAGGACAGGTCATGCAGGGCTGGGACCCCTGAACTACATTCAGCGTAGAGGTCCCAGATGGAGATGGAGTTGTCAGCAAGTTGATGGGTCTGCATGAGTTTTGCTGGGAGGAGGTGACAGGAAGGGAGAAGGGGACCAAGGTCTGAGCCCAGAGTCTCCCCGCATTTAGAGGAAGAGGAGGAGGACCCCGCAAAGGAGACGGGGGAGGTAAGAGCCAGGAGAATAGAACTAAAGTGCTCTCTGCCCAGCTGGTACTTTTGTCTTTTGTTTTTTACACTAAGTGTGAGGGGTGTGTAAAGGAAGGATATCAGGGGCTGGTGGCCGTGCAGCCCTCATTCCTCTGGGAATAGAATCCCTCTTCCCTACGGAGAACTCATCAAAAGGGGCTGAAGTGGGCTGACCAATCCCCTAGTCTTAGGGATGGACACATGACCAGATCTGGCCAATCAGAGGGCTCCTGCCTCCCTATCTGCTAAGACTAGTTCAGGGATGAGCACATGACCCAAGCTGTGCCAACGAGTGGCGCCCCTGATATTTCCTGTTGGAGCTATGGGAAGATGCCCCTTCTGCCAGGGTTGCTAAGCTGGGAAAACGTTATCCTGGGGATGCTGGTGGCAGGGCCAGCTGTGTAACTGTGGGCCCAGTGCAAAATGGAAATGCAGGGCCCCCTGCTCAAAAAGCAGGAAAAAGCGCCCCTAATGGTGCCTAGAACGTGTTTGCTTCCTTCCGCAGGCTCTCAACTTGTCATGGTGTTTTTTGTTTGCTATTTAATGTCATTCTAAGTAAGGAAAAATAAACATTTTAACCGATTACCAAGAATTTTACCATTCATCTCTATATTGTGCAATACCATAGTTTAAAATGCAAATATTAGAGTATTTAATTTGTGTAACACGAATTACATGGTTTGTATTTTGTGGCTTGTCCCTGAGGGTGCCTTGAGCTGGTCAGAAAAGACAAGTAGAAACCAGACTCAGGAAGGTTATAGGAGGAGCAGCTGGCTGAGGGGATATTCCAGAACCTCCCAGGCACCCCTCCACCCTGCCGTGCATGCCCACGTGCATGTTCCCTCCCTCCCTTGGGCCTGACAGTTGCTGAATTACCCCTGCCACCAACCACCAGACTGAGGTCCTGAGTCCTGGCCCCGGCCTGGGACCTAGGCACCTCCCCTTCCCACAAGCCCCGCCTCAACCTCCAACAGAGGGGTAACTCCCAAGGATCTCAGTACCCAGAGAGAGGGTAGGTAAGAGGCTCGTCCCCTCCTGCACATGGTCTCTGGTTGGCCAATCCAGGGCAACAAGGGCGGCCACCACGCTCTGCAATGCTGCTGGGCACGTAGCCTGACCCCAACCCTCCCTAAGCCTGTGCCCAGGGTAGAGGGCAGCAGTGGTCACGTGGAGGGGGGGGAGGCCAGGCAGGCCTGGGTGCCAGAGTGGGGGACAGAGGACCTGTCCCAGGGAGGCAGGGAGGCAGGATGGCACGTGAGTTGGCATTCTAAGCCCTCAGCGCATGCTCCATTGTCCCATCAGACTTCACTTCCAAAACACAGATTCAAAGTCAAAACGATTATGGATTTCAAGACGGCATAAATGTTAAGCCCCATTAAGACAGCAGAGTGTTATACCCCAGGCATGGAGTCTTTTGAACGCATGGCCCTGGGTGCTGGCCATATGCCCATGAAGCTGGCCCTGGCTGGTGGCCATCTTGCTCACGCCCCAGAGAAAACCTAAGAGGAGGCCAAGGAGACACAGGAAATGCCAAGAGACAGTGAGCGAGCCCTGCTGACATCATGTGAGCCTCTGGGTCCAGCTGTGCCTGGGGCTAAAACACCACGGACTTCCCAGTTTCAGAGCCAATTAAGCTCTTCTTTGCTTAAGCCAGCTTTGGTTGAGTTTCTGAGGTGTGAATAATGCGGGACCTGCCGAGGTGAGGATCCAGGCCTGGGAATCTGGAGACCTGGATTCCTTTCTTGGCTTAAGGAGTTTTGGAACTGTCTGCCCATACAGAATGTCTGTGGGTCACTCAGAGATCTGACTGCCCACCCCCCACACACACATGGACTTGTTCTGTTCTCGGCCAGGTCCATTATCTGTGTTAGACCTCCGGTTCTTTGTCCCAACAAAGGGTAGCTTTATTCCTTAGCCTTCCAGCGTTCCTCAGGCTGGCTGATGTGGGTGTCAAAGGAGACCCTCACGTCCCACCCTGGGGTGGGGGATGTATGCGTGTGTGTGGCTTGGAGGGTGACTGGGAGCCAGGGAAGGAAAGTGAGGAAGGAGTGTGGGAGTGGGCAACAAATGTCCGAAAATGACTGGATTGGGGGGCAGAGGGGGGTTGGAGAGGAGTTAGAGACCCAGGGGGCTGGGGGTGGGGAAGGGGCTGACTGGGGGAGGGTAGGCGAATCACCTCTCACCCGCTGTTTCTCCTTTAACCCACGCCTTGGACAGGACAAATAGTCCCTTCATTCATGCGTGCATCCATCCCTTCATTCATTCCGTCGCCAAGCCTGTGTCCTGAATGAAATTGTTAAACACGCATGGAGTAAATATTGACTGTAAGGCGTAGCCAGGCCGTGAAGATACCCGGACACCTTGTTGGAGATTAACCTTGAACACACGATCGCGCATTTATGGAAAGACCCAAAAAATCCAACAGAGTTTACAGGACACTTCTTCTGCTCTCCTTCCCCAGCCCCAGAGTGAAAAGAACTTGATAGGGTCCCTCTGGAAAAAGGTGCATCTTCTTACTTCTTAGGTTATCAATTTTGTTCAACAGGAGAGAGTCAGTAGAATAACTGTCCTGCATTTCACAGGGAAAATGTATTATCTGAGCAGAGCTGACCAGTGATGACATCGCAGCTCTTGTTTATTGGGCACCTACCGTGTGCCAGGCGTGGTGCTCTAGAAGGCTCACTGCATAGGTGGGTGCTCACAAGCATCCCCATTGTGCAGAAGAGGGTTTGGAGACTTGGAAAGGGGAAGTGAAGAGTCTAGTGTTGCCTAGAAAGTGGCAGCCCTCGGTTTGTAATCAGGTCTGTGTGGCTCTGGAGTTTGGAAGGACAAAGCCCCGGCTTCGGACACGCGCCCTGTGGGGAGGTGGCCCTGGGAAGTCCTCTGGCGCCTGGCCTCTGCATGCTGGTCCACGCTCATTCACCTGATATTAACAACCTCCAGGGAGGGGATGTTGCACAAGGAACCTATATACAGCCCGAGGTCCACCCGCTCACCCTCCCTCTTTGCTGAGGGTCCCTTGGATGGGTGTGTCCTTGGGGCTCAGTCCATTGGAAGGAGGGACAAAGCTCGGCTTGGCCTGGAGCCTCAGCCGAAACTGGTTGGGGCAGCTGCTCCAGACTGTTGTTATACTGGTTTATCCCCTCCCTCTTCCCCCAGCACACCCCCCACCACCCCATTGACCTGGGGGAAAGAAGGAAGTTCCTATAACACCAATAATCACTACCATTTCTTGAGTGCTTGCTGTGTGCCAGGCACTTCGTGAAGTCCTTTCATGGGTGGTAACTGAATCCTCCCGTCCCTGCCTTCTTTTTTTTTTTCTTTTTTTTTGCGGTATGTGGGCCCCTCACTGTTGTGGCCTCTCCCGTTGCGGAGCACAGGCTCCAGATGCGCAGGCTCAGCGGCCATCACTGGCCCAGCCGCTCCGCGGCATGTGGGATCTTCCCGGACGGGGGCACGAACCCATGTCCCCCACATAGGCAGGCGGACCCTCAACCACTGCGCCACCAGGGAAGCCCTGCCTTCCTTTTTGGTCCCATCTCCTGCCACTCTCCCCGTTGCCCTCTCCCTCTTGGAAGCCTTCTTCCAGTTCCAACATGCCAATGGGTTCCTGTGTTTACTCTTTGCACTTGCTGTTCCTTCTGCCTGGAATGCTCTTCCATCATTGTTCTTCCAGCTAGTATGGTAGAGATTTCTAGGGCCCACCCATCTGCTTCCCAGACTGCCAGGGGCACTGCCCCTCCCAGGCCCCTTGCAGTTAGGCGGGGTCATGGGACTAATTCAGCCAATGGGCTGTGAGTATAAGTGAGGAGAATCGCTTCCATTGAAGAATAACCTAACTCCAGAATCACTGAGTCACTGCATGGGGGAAAGCATCCTGGGAGAGTTGTCCGATTTAGTTGGACTTTGCATGGTCAAGAAAGTAATCTTTGTTGTGTTAAACTGCTGAGATTTGGGGATTAATTTGTTACCGCAGCAGAGCTTATCCTACACTGACTAATACAACTGACCTACTTAGATCTCAGCTCATATATCACCTCCTCTGATCATCAAAGTTAAAGTGGTGCCACCAGCTCCTCATCAGTCTTCTCTAGCCCTGTTTTATTTTCCCACCACACGTATCTCACTGTTCAATGGTTCACTTGCTTCTTGTCTGTCTCTCTACTAGAATTAAGCTCCATGAGGGCAGGGCCCTTGTCTGTCTTGTTCATGCTGTGTCCTTGGTGCCTGGCACAGTGCCTGGCATATATAGGTACTCAATATATATTTGAATGAATGGATGAATGGATGCATTTCTTTTTTTTTTTTTAAATGTTGAGCCTTCTTTTAATTTATTTATTTTTATTTTTGGCTGTGTTGGGTCTTCATTTCTGTGCGAGGGCTTTCTCTAGTTGTGGCAAGCGGGGGCCACTCTTCATCGCGGTGCGCGGGCCTCTCACTGTCGTGGCCTCTCTTGTTGTGGAGCACAGGCTCCAGACACGCAGGCTCAGTAGTTGTGGCTCATAGGCCTAGTTGCTCCGCGGCATGTGGGATCTTCCCAGATCAGGGCTCGAACCCGTGTCCCCTGCATTAGCAGGCAGATTCTCAACCACTGTGCCACCTGGGAAGCCCGGATGCATTTCTTGAATGAGTCAGTGACATAGGCAGATGACCATGCTCATGGGTAGATGTGGAGTCTGATATTGACACCTGCAGTTTTCTTACTGTGATTAGACACATGCCTCAGATCATCAGAAGGCTGGAAGCAATGGTTCCTTTTTCTACTTTTGGAGCATCAAGACTGGGTTAGGACCTTACTTCTTTCCTCCCACTCTGTCTCCTCAGATGAGGGAACCTGGGCCTGCTAGGAAAGCAACTCATTCCAGGTCCCAAGGCGAGCCTGTGACCCAGAGCCAGAACCTGCCCCTGGGTCTCCAGACTCCTGGTCCAGAGCCCTTTCTGCCGAGCTTTGCCACTTCGTCTTTAGTTTCAGCTTAAGTTGCTGAAGACATTTCCCAAGCACTTTTGCCTCTTACTACCCACCTGGTCAGGTAATCTAGCAACTCTGAGCAAAACGTTCTGTGATGATTGATGGGAAGGACTGGGCGGGGCTGGGACAGGGGTCAGAGGTGAGAACAAGCAAAGCTCCCTTCAGGATGTGTCCTCAATGTTTGTCCTTTTGTCTCATAGTCTCTTAACAGAGACAGAGGGCAGGAGGCTGACTCCTGGTGAGCCACGGCTTTTTGGTTGAGCGTTCTGTTCTCAGGGGTTGAGCCTGCGCCAGACAGGTGGCATATCACTGCTCCCCTCTCTCTGCTCTGTAGCAGACTATACATCAGTGATAGCACCTGTCATATCACAGTTTTCTCTGAAAAATATAGTTTTAATTTTTTCTTCTAAATATAAGAGTGATACATGCTCATTGTAGAAAACTTGGAAAACATAGAAACGTGCATATGATTAAAAAAAGATCATCTATAGTCCCTCCACCTTTCAACCGTTTCAACGTTTTCCAGCTTCTATTCCGTCTGTTTTATCTGCACATGTGAATCGATAATGTTACCTGTACCCCAGATGTCTCTAGGCCCTGCCAGCTGGGGGTGTACAGGTGGGCATGTTAATTTCAGCATGTCCCTCTCCACCCCTCTGGCCAGCACCTTGGCCTCCCCTCAAAGCCTTTTCAGTTAGGTCTGGGAGTGCCTGGGGGAGCCACATATGAGCTCCAGCCAAGTTCCTCCATTTTGGCCTCCTTGGGGGTACCCAGTGCCCTAGTTCCCCGAGGGTGGCTTCTGTTGCTGCCCCTGTCCTGGGGCCTGCAGCTTCCCCTCCCCTGGTGATTCCTGAGTGGCAATGCTGGGAGGCATCAGATGGCCCTGGAGCCTCATTATCCTGCTGAGGAGCAAGGGAATGTTTCTTTTCCAGAGCTGTGTTGGCTGTACTTAATCACCTAGGCCCTAAAGCAACCATGCCTGTGTCCTGGGTTTCCCCACGTCCCACGTGAAAATGCCTCATTTTGCTTGGCTTGCAGCCCCTGTCTCTGGAGGACATCTTTGGTCTGTCACCTGTACCGCCCTTTTCTGAGAAGAGCATCCCTTCTCTGCCCATGAACTTCCAGTGGGCACTACCAAGCCCCGTCCAACCCTGGCTGCAGGCTTGGGACAGGACAGGGTCCTTCCCTGAGATCTTCTGAGTTGGAAACAGGAGAAGAGGACAGTCCTTCTTGGGTGGAAAAGCCATGGGATGGGAGGCCAGGAGCTGCCTCTTACAGCTGTCATGAGAAGTGGATCTGCAGTAGGAGAGTGGCGTGCTCAAGGCAGAGAAGAAAGTCACAGGAGGCAGAGAGAGCATCTGGAGATTTGTCCCTGGATCCAATTGTACCTGAAGCCAGCAGCACCCCTGCCCACTGTACAGTTCAGTGCCATGAACCAAGAAATCCCACCGTTTGCCCAAGTTGGTTCCATTCAAGTCATTGTTCCCTACCATAAAGATCCTGACAAATACCAGGAAGAGGTCAGTCCCTGCCCTGAGTGGGCTGGGATACAGACACCGCTGTCCTGTGTGTCTCTCCATCCCTCCACCCTGCTTATTCAGGTTCAGTTGGAACTTAACAATGTTACTGTTTAGACAACATCAGGGTCATTTGACAGCTCGCATTGTAATATGTTATACATTCTTCTCCAAGAGACTGTGAACTCCAACAGAAAGACTGGCTACTTCTTCGTCATGTGACTTCTGGCAAGATTTCTCATTCCTAAAACTAGGATGCGCATGGTATCTATCTCTGAGAGTAGCTGGGAAAATTAACTGAGTGAATACATACAGAAGGATTTGCTGTCCTCTTATCTGCTGTTCTTTCTCTCAGTACTCAGCTCAGTGCTTTGCACTGGCCAGGCACTAAGTGGGCACCCTGCAAATGTGTGTCCTGTGCATGGAGATGCAGAAAGACATGCCCCGCACCAGAGCGACACCCACGGACACACACGCACACACACACATAGGATAGTAGCACTCAGATCTCAATATCACACACAGTGACCCTCCTGGGAGCCCAGGGCATCCCCAGCCCCTGGCTTCTCTGGAGGGCAGCCTGCAGCTCTCCCAGGCTCTCAGCTGTTATCCCCGCAGCTCCACATCGCTGGGAGCACAGCTTGAAGCGTGGCTCTGCTTTACACCACGTATCAAGGACAGCAGGACCTGTGGTGTTCTAGGAGCTGAAGGAAGTATGTGTGTGTGTGCGTGCGCGCGGGCATGCGCTGGTTAACTTGGGGGGACCAGGGGCTTGCTGGAGCTCTTGCTTCCAGAACTGCTGTTCTCTGAAAGCTCCATCTCATCACTCCCTAAGTCCCCCAGTCTCTTCCAATCTCCCTGCCTCCTCAAGTAGCCCCCCACACTAAGTCCTGCCTGGGGGCTCTTGTGGGGTCTGGCTTGGTCTTTTCCTGGAAAGAACAGGGCTTGTCTGTGGACCTGGGTCTCTGGACTCCTGGTTTGCCTGCCGGCCTGCCCCCCTTCCCCCTTTCCCAAGACCCTCATGGCCCGCATCCTCCCCATGCCCCCCCCACCCCGCCCCACCTCCCCTCAGCCTTTCAGTTGCGCTCAGCTGGGGAGTATTATTCTCTCAGGATGTTCTGGGAAAGCACGCTGTGAGCTGTGCCAACCTCCGGGGAGGGGGCGTGGCCTTGAGTGGAGTGAGGGTGCTCCTTAGAGCGTCTTGTGTTGGGGACAGTGCGTTTGGCCAGGTGCGGCCTCCAGTGTGGTGTGTACTGTTAACATCAGCACAGCTCGTGTTACGACTTTGTGTGGAATGTCTTAGCGTGAGAGGTAGGTGGCCGGGGGTTGTGTTTTGGGTCGCTGTGCATTGTGCTCAGGGCATGAACCCTTTGTGTGTCTACGCAAGGTCCCTGGGCCCTGAAAAGATAATCGGGTGGAAGGGCACCTCTCTTCCAGGTGCTTCCGGCGCCCTCCTTCCCCTTCCCACGGTTTCACTAGATCCCAGTGTGCCTGAGGTCTCTTAGCGCAGCTGAAGCTCAGAAAACCTGGCAGAGGGGAGGAGAACCCCGGTCCGGGGTCCTGTTGAGTTCAGAGCTCTTATTTCGTAGGCCACCACCCACACTCCTTTGCCGTAACGACAGGTGGGAGTTCCCAAGCCCCTCGGCTGGTCCCTTCCCAGGCCCAGGTCCGCCCTCCCAACAAAGGCGGCCGACCACGTGCCCCCTCCTCCCCGCGGGCCTGGAGTGGGGATGCACGCAGCCCCCGGTTCCCGCTCCAGCCAGGGCTAGATCCCGACGCAGCGCTGTGCCCCAGGTGGGCGCCCAGCAGCCCCCAGCAGCCCCGCCGCCCCCGGCTGTGCCTCGCCCACTCCCAGCCGCTGCCGCTGCAGCACCCTGGAAGAGCGCTAGGGGGAGCTCTGGCAACTGGCTTGGTGGATTGAATCAAAACCGCGCATCAAACAGCTCTTCCTCGGACTTGGGGTGGGGGGTCGGATGGGGAGGAGGGCGACACGCCGTTACCCTTCCTCAGCAGCTCCAGACTCTTCCCGTGGGAGGCCGAGAAAACAGCCCTGGGGGGTGAAGGTGCCTTTCCTCCCCGTAACTCATGCCTCCATAGCCTCCCTCTTCCTCCATCCCTATCGCGGGCCCTTCGCGGCCCCCCGGGCTCTGGAGTGTCCCTGAGAACTTCGCCTCGCGCGACACCGGGACCCAGAGCCCAGCGGGCTCCTGGGACTGGCTTGCGTCCGCCTCTCGGAGACTGGGGTGCGGGGCCTCTCGGCGGCAGCCCCTCCTCTCGCTGCGGGAGGCGTGAAGGCTGGGGTCGGGGACGTGAGTCGTCCTGCGGGGTGGCTCATGCAGCAAAGCTCGGGGAGCGCAGGGGCGAGAAAGAGAGCGAGAGGGCACTGGGGAGACCGCCAGGGACGGGGCGGGGGCGGGGAGAGAGAGAGGGAGGGAGAGAGAGGGAGAGGCACTATCAAATAGCAAGCTGCCACTTTGCTTTCTTTCTTTCTTTCTTTTTTTTTCTCTTTCTTTCTTCCCCCCCCCCCCTTCAATCCTTCCTATCCCCTCTTACGCTGGAACCAACCCGCGCGCCCCCGAGCCCGAGGCGCGGCTCCAGATGTGAATTTGGTTCCAGGGGGGAGGACGCGAGCTTCCTCGGGGCCTTGGCACATTCTCCCACTCTGAGGTCATTCCGTAGGTGGTCAGCGGGGAGAGCGCGCCTGGAGCCTTCCTGCCTCCATCCACTGGGGAGGGAAGAGAGGCGGGCGGGAGCGAGGGGAGAGGGAGAGGGGAGGGGCGCGAGGAGGGAGGGAGACGCCGCCAGCACACCACCAAGTGGCACCGAGCAGTGATAACAAACTCAACTTAAAAAAAAGGAAAAGGAAAAAACTTCCCCAAGTTGCAGCCCGAGATGTGCGGACGTGCGGGCGGAGGCGCAGGGCGGGGAGTGTGGGTGGCCCGCAAGCCCCCCGGCGTCCCCCGGCTGCTCTTCCCAGCCGAAGAGAGCTCAGACGTGAGGCCGACCAGGCCCTGCGCCCCTGGCAGGTCGGGAAATGTGCTGGAGGCTCGCTCGGCTTCCTGATGGAGACCCTGGGGGCGGCCGGTTCCCGTGGGGGGCAGGCCCCTCTAGGGAGGGGGGCCCGGGAAGCGCGCAGCGCCGGCTCCTTCCCCAGCAACAAGCACCACACCCCCATTCCGCTCCCACCCCCGGTCCTGCGGTTGTGGGCAGATCCTGCCCTCCCAGGCCCAGGAGAGCTGGGGTTTGCCGGAGGGTAAGGGGTCTCTCCTCACCACCCTCTATTCTCCCCTCCACCTCCAGGTTGACCTGAAAACAAGGCACCGCCATCCTCTATAATCGACTTTTTATTAAGATTATAAATTTAAACAAATCTGAACAGTTTTACCCGGTGATATACAATTCAGTATGCACAAAAATACAGGGGAATGAGGGAGAAGGGCCAAGAAAGGAAGGGTTGGCAACTTGTTTTGGAGTCCACATGGTGCTGATGATAGAGAACCAGAGGGGCTGCAGACCAACCCCACCTTTTTACAACAAAAGGCTTTAAATTAAACAAGATCTATCGAGCTGAAGACACAGGACGGGGTTGTCACAGGCTCGAACAATGCTGGTTTCATGAAATGCAACCGAAGGCTGAACCAGGACAGTGCAACTTAGAAGCACACACACAAACACCACATCTGACCAGGAACTTAGTGAAAAGTCTCCAACGCAGTCGGCGGTCCCGGCCCCTCCCTCCCTCGGGGCCGCCGGAGATCCAGGTGAAGGAATCGACTTCCTTTTTTGTTTAGTGAGGACCGCAGTGCTGGGCATGATGGGAAATGTAGTCGGCTGTGCCCGCCCCCCACCCCTTCCCCAAACAGTGTCCGAGAGTGTCGGGGTGTCGGGCGCCACCCCCAAGTCTGGAAGACGGGTGGAGGAGGGGAGGAGAACAGAGCCAGAGGGGCGGGGAGAGGAGAGGTTCAAGACACCCGCCCCGCGAAGAAAAGAAAAAAAAAGTTGAAGTGTTTTCATTTCTGCCTTCTCATTTTGAGAACTTTGGAGGCCGCCCCCAGAGAGGAAATGTGACCCAAACGTCCCTTTCGGAGATAGAGTTTGCCTTTGTTTTTGCTCAGGATTTCACAAGACCCATTCCTCACCCCACAGAGGGACTCGGGAGAACGGAGCGCCGGGCTTCCTAGGTCTGACAACTGATTGGAATCGGAGCCCCGGGCCCCGCGCCCTCCTGCGCTGCGCCCCCAGCGCGCCCCGGCGGTCCGGGCGCCCTGCCTCGCCCCCGGCTGCCCGGCACCACCGCCGGGCAGCAGCCCTTCCCTCACGTGGCTGGCTCCTCTCTAAACACCACTGCAATCACTACAATAAAAAGAAAAAAAAAAAAGAGTAGGAAAAACACAAAGCATACTTAAATAGGCGCTTTTTCTCTCTGCAAAAATAAAGTCCAAGATCTTAGATTTCTTTTTCTTTTATTTTACAATTTATAAAACATCAGCCATCTCCCTCTGCTCGCCCCCAGCTCAGCCCCGAGTGGCCGGGCGCCCGTTCGTTCCCTCCTCTCGCCCCTTGGCCGAGTCTTTGTCTGGCCCCAGTCCCGCGGGGCCCCGGGGCCCCGTGCCCTCGGGGGTCCCTAGAAGGCGACAATGGCTCGAGTCCAGGCGCCGAGGCTGGCGAGCGCCTGCTTGGCGCACAGCTGCCCGTTGAGCGGCGGCGGCTGCTCAGAGGAGTCCGGCTGTCGGCTCACTAACCCGGAGAAGCCCGAGCCAAAGATGGAGATCAAGTTTGAGATGTTGGACGCGTCCGGGGACGAGTCCGGGCAGAAGTCCTCGAAGCGGGCGCGCTTGCAGGGGGCGAACGGGACGCCCCCGGGGGGCTCGGCCCCCAGGTCGCCCGCGTCCTCGTCGTCGTCGTCCTCCTCCTCCTGGCCTGGGTAATACTTGCGCTTGCAGCCGGCGGCGGACGCCAGGCCGGGTCCCGGGGCGCCCTGGCCACAGCAGGGGCAGTGGGCGGAGGCGCAGCAGTCCTGGTGCAAGTAGCCGTTCTCCACCGTGGTCACCACGTGAGTGTCCAGGTCCAGCACGGTGGTCTGGCTGCTGCAGTGCACGCCGAAGTCCGAGGGGGCCGGGTACGCGCCCCGGTAGAAGCCGGGGGAGGAGGCGGGGGCCGGGGAGGCGGGCGGGGAGGCGGCGGTAGCCGCCTGAGGGGCGGCCCCTGGGGGCGCGGAGGGCGCGGAGCAGGCGGCCGAGGCGCGAGGGTCCCGCGGGCAGAGCGCGGCGGGCGCGGGCGGCGGCAGCGGCGCAGGACCCGGCTGCAGCGGCTCCAAGGGCTGCCCGCGGTGGGGCGCGCCGTGCGGCGGCTGGAGCGCGGCGCACCCGGGCAGCTCCGAGAGCGCCCCCGCGCCGCCCGCGGGCGCCCCGGCCGCCGCCGCCGCGCAGCCCCTGGGCGCCGGGTGCTGGTGCTGGTGCAGCTGCTGCTGGAGGTGCAGCTGGTGGAGCTGGTGGAGCTGGTGCAGCTGGTGCCGGGCGACAGGTTCGCGCGCCTCCGCGTCCCCGCCGCCGCCAAGTTGGAGCGGGCCGAAGTCGGCCGCGCTGGCCGGCATGCCCGGCGCCGCGTACGCGAGGTGCTGGTGCTGGTGGTGGGGCGGCTGCTGCTGTTGCTGCTGCTGCTGGCGCCGGTAGAGCTCGGCGTAGCGCTCGCTCAGGTAGAGCTGGCGCGCGTTGCGGAGCACGTAGGACACCAGGAGGTTCTTGTGCAGCTTGATGCCGCCGCGCTGGGTCCGGGAGCTGTGGATCTTGCGCAGGGAGATGCTGATCAGGCTCTGGGCGTCCAGGGCGCACTCCATGCTCCCGCGGAGACGGCGGCGGCGGAGCAGCCGCGACCGCTGCTGCTGCTAATGCTGCTGCTGTTTCGGCCTCCAGCCGGCCTCCGGGACGCGCTGGTCAGGGGAAACGCAGCCCGGGTCAGCGGGTCGGCTGCGCTCCGAGAGGAGCCGCCACCATGCGCTGCGCGCCACCCACGGGCTCGTGCTCCCCAGACGGCGCCAAAGCAATGAGCCTCGGCCGGCCCCGGCCCCAGCTATTTAGCCGGGCGTTCGGGCCCCGCCCCACACCGGATGAGCCAATAAAAGTGCCCCAAACCTCCCGAGTGACAGACGCTACCCGCCCCAGGGCCACTAGACTGGCCAATCAGACCAAGGCGGTTCCTTTGTGCTATTCAAATACCGAACGGACCCCGGGCCTCCAACGCCGCCGCTGCCTCGAATGTTCTCCTGTGGCCGCGGTGCCGCGCGGGACTCGGAGCCACCGAGGCCGCTGTCTGCGACATGGGTCGCCTCGCAGCCGCCACGTTGGAGCCCGCGGCCGCCCTCGGCCTAGTTCCTGGGAGCCGGGGGTCGGCTCACCTGCGTGCTGCTGCTACGGCTCCTCCCCCTTCCGCACGGCTGGGCCTCACCTGCGGCAGGTGAGCGCGGCTCCCACTCCCGGCCACGCGGCACCTCCTTTCTTACCTACCGCCCCCGGGTGACCCGCGGGACGCAAGACTTTTGCAAGAGACCAGTGGGGGCTCCGGCTTGACCTTTGGGGACCCCTCAGGAGAAAGAGATTTCGAGGTACCCTCAGCCGCCGAGTATGTTGGGCCTGACTCCTTGACTTTTTGGCAGAGGAGATTCAGAGAACACTCGGGGAAGGGCCGGCCTCCCCATTTGTCTGACGGGAGAAACCAAAACATGGTGAATTTTGGTCTCCTCTGATAGAGGAGGCTTGGAGGCGTGCCCCTCGCAAACCGCTGAGGTCTAAAGGCTTCCGAGAGCTGACATCCAGTGTCCTAATCACCGGTTCTGTAACCTTTCCTTGCCTTCCTAACTAATAATAATGACAATAGGACTGTTATGAAGTGCCTAGGACGGGGCCGGCCCTGCCAGAAGCGCCCTGACCCCCTCCCTGTGACTGCAGGCAGAGCGGGGACCTGAGTCTCTGAGGAGTGGGGTGACTCGTGGGGAATCCCACAGCTCCTAAGGGGCAGGGCTCGGATTTGAGGACTGTGAGCTCCAGACGGGAGGCGAACACCAAGGGCCGAGGAACTCGCCCGCTTAACTTTTGTTGACACTTTTGTTTTCCTTCTTGTCCTGAGCCATTTACGGGCCACCTCCTCCCAGCTGGGGCCTGATATGGTGGGGACGATCTCCAGGGCGCTCTCCTCCTGGACTGGGAAGCCTGAAAGGGGGTGACTGCTGCTCAGAGTGGGGGGTGTCCAAGGCGCCTGGGTTGGGAGGGTGTCTTTGAAGTGGTCGGGAGGTTTGCCTGAGGGTTGGCCCCTGAAGGAGGAAGAGGCTTCACGGAGAGTATGAGGGCTAGGTGGGCCTTGGGGGCGGTTGGGGGCGGGGCTGGGGTGGGACGAGGTCCCAGGAGCAAACTTCCTGCTGTTTCCCCCTCTCCTTGGGATTTCTTCTGAGTTTCCTCTTTCGTTGGGCCTGTTGTCCTCAGCACCGACTTCATCCCTTGGCGGGAATAAAGAGACCCAGCCAGCCCCTTCTGTACTTTCTGGGTCTCCCCTCAGACTTAAGAATTCTCCAGGTTTGTTTCCTCAAACAATTTTTCAGCATCTACTCAGTGCCAGGCATCAAGGGTAAAAACAGATTTAGGGAGCACGTACCCCACTTTTCAGATGAAATTTGGGGCACTGACAGTGGAAGGGACTTGCCTGAGGCCCCACAGCTCCAGGTCCAGTGCTCTGGCCTTTCCATGCCATCTGTGAACAATCTCAAACTGGTCTGAGCCCCTGTGATCAGAAGCATCTCTTCTGCCCCCACCCAGAGAAGCCAGGATTGACATTTTAGGGGAGCTGTGAGAAAGGGCATCTTACTTCTATCCTATTGGTGATCTGGTGATAGGAAACATGGGAGTGGAACTTGTTTATTTGACAGTACCTGTCAGAATAAAAATACACTGCTCCTTGCTTCCCCAGGGCCTGTCTTGACACACAAAGCCTTCATTCGTTTATTTATTTGTTTTTTTAAAATAAATTTATTTATTTTATTTATTAATTTTTGGCTGCGTTGGGTCTTCGTTGCTGTGCGCGGGCTTTCTCTAGTTGCGGTGGCTTCTCTTGTTGCGGAGCACGGGCTCTAGGCGCCTGGGCTTCAGTAGTTGTGGCACGTGGGCTCAGTAGTTGTGGCTCGTGGGCTCTAGAGTGCAGGTTCAGTAGCTGTGGCACACGGGCTTATTTGCTCCCCGGCATGTGGGATCTTCCCGGACCGATTGAAACTGTGTCCCCTATATTGGCAGGCGGATTCTTACCCACTGCGCCACCAGGGAAGCCCCCATTCGTTTATTTTTGAAGTTCACCTTTGAGATATCATTAGCATGTGGAGGGAAGTGGGAGGTCCTATCTGGTTCTACCATCACGTCTGGGACCCATGGCGTCTGGCACATTGCAAGATTCCAAGAATGTAACTTTTTTTTTTAACATCTTTATTGGAGTATAATTGCTTTACAATGGTGTGTTAGTTTCTGCTTTATAACAAAGTGAATCAGCTATACATATACATATATCCCCATATCTCCTCCCTCTTGCATCTCCCTCCCACCCTCCCTATCCCACCCCTCTAGGTGGACACAAAGCACCGAGTTGATCTCCCTGAGCTATGTGGCTGCTTCCCACTAGCTATCTATTTTACATTTGGTAGTGTATATATGTCCATACCACTCTCTTACTTTGTCCCAGCTTACCTTTCCCCTTCCCTGTGTCCTCAAGTCCATTCTCTGTGTCTGCATCTTTATTCCTGTCCTGCCCCTAGGTTCTTCAGAACCTTTTTTTTTTTTTTAGATTCCATATATATGTGTTAGCATACGGTATTTGTTTTTCTCTTTCTGACTTACTTCACTCTGTTTGGCAGACTCTAGGTCCATCCACCTCACTACAAATAACTCAATTTCATTTCTTTTACTGGCTGAGTAATATTCCATTGTATATATGTGCCACATCTCAAGAATGTGTTATTAATGCTGATTTTGGACCTTCATTCTGTGCTTGCTGAGAATTTTTGGGGGGAAACTAAGACTTTGAGTATATGTGTCTTGCTCAAGGTCACTCAGCCAAGAAGAGGTCGAGGCAGAATTTGAACCCAGGTCTGTTTCCAGGATTGGAACTCGCTTTAGGTTCTTTGAAATCAGCTGCTTGCTTCTGCCTTGGGTGGATCTGAGTCCAGTTCTCAGGGCTCAGCTCATGGCAAACGTAACCTTGACTTGATCAGCACCCCACCTCTATCCTGACAACTGCTGTGAGACCAGGGCCTGCAGGATCCGTGAAGGAGCAAATCTCTCTCCAAGCTCAGCTCATCATTGACAGCCATTCTCAGAGCTGCAGCCCCAAACTCTGGAGGTCCAGATGGGACAGTAGGTAGGGATGGAAATGGATTCCCTAGCCACAAGCTGGGGGCAGGGGAGCCAGCCCCCCCTACTTAGCCTCTCCCCCAAGGTGAGTTTGAGCTTTGCTAAGGCTCTTCCACTCCCTGGGGCCAGCTGAGAAGTGGTCAGCCCCGTCTGCGTGGCCCCATCCTTTGGGCCCTCCTGTCTGGGGCCCGCATTCACTGGGTCTCCCCTCCTGCTCGAGAATCAAGAAGTGGCTAGTGGGGAGGGCTGAGCAGTTGTCCAGCATAATGAAACCCTTGATCTTTTTTGGGGTGGCCTGGACGGGGGAGTTGCTGCAGCTGTCGTAAGAAAACACTTGCTGCAGGAGGCAGTGGAACAGCTGAGCTCTTCGGTGCCCCTGGGAGCAGTGAAGATTGGGGGGTGCACAGTAGGAACTCACAAACGTTTATAGAATGGGTGGGTCACACATAAGGCTTCTGTTCGGATGCTCAGCGGCTCAGAGCAGGGTTCTACAGACCGTGCAGGGCGTCGGGTGTCTACGTGTGTGTATGAGTATCTGCGTGCACACGTGTGCAGGGGGGCAGGTTCGAGTGAGACCAGGCTTCTTGGAATGAAGGGGTGGCCTTATTGGTCTGGGCACCTGAGAAAGGTTGGGGCGCTCACCTTTTCCCCCCCGGAGCTGGGAGATTACATCTGGCCCTGAGTCACCGCTCCCTGGAGGAAGTTAATTAATGCCTAGATATTTACCGAGGGTCTGCTGGGACAGTGTGGAGCAGGGCACAGAACCTCTCGGGACCTGGGCTCCCGTCAAACCCCAGGTGGTGTCAGCCCCACAATGGAGCCGTGAACACCTTGAAATGCCACATATGCCTGTGGGCGCCTTTTGGTCACCCCGTTCAGAAGTGGGAGACATGCCAGGAAGGACGCTGGTCAGCTTTGGGACTTGCCTGGTGGGTTCCCAGGGATTGCTTTGGCGAAGAGGAGGCAGAGACAAAAGGTTTTGTGTTGGGAGGAGGGGGAGGGGGAGAGAGATTTGGAATTGACATATTCATTCCTTTGTTCAGTGGCCCAAGAGGTATTTCCAGAACACTACTCTGGAATTCCTGTGAATGGGTCGGGGAACAAGACGTGATCCTGCCCTCAGGAGGCCACAATTCAGAGGGAAGCAGACAAGATAAACAGACCAGATGACACAGAGCGATAAGTCTGTGATAGGAAGGTCGGGGCTGGAGGAGGGCAGGGAGAGACCCCAAAGCTGGCCTGGAAAAGGCTTCCTGCAGGAAGCTGAGACTGGGAGGCCAAGGAGGGGGAGGGGCCTTTCACCAGAGAGAACAGCTTGAGGCCCAGGGCCTGGTATGCAGTAGGCACTTAATAAATATTTGTGAAATAAATCAGTCAATAAATGTAAGTATGCAGAAGACACTTAGAATTGGAAGGGTCCTAGGCATCGGGCTGCCCCCATCCCTAATTTCAGATGGGTAAACTGAGGTCCAGAGAGGAGGAAGGAAGTGCTGAGGTGTCACCCCGAGCTGGGACTGGAACCCCGACGTCCCACCTCCCAGTCCAGCCTCTGGCTGCCCCAGCTCGCTGTCTCCATGGCTTGGAGTGGGCGTTGCTCCGTGGGGACTGAGATTTGGGACTGTGGACAGTGGCAGAGAAGGCATGGGGCACAGCTGACCACAGGGGTCACTGCTGGGTCCTCTCTGAGGCTGTGGAGCCAGTGGTGTTTGGACGAGGGAGCCCCCTGCTGTACCCCAAGAAGGCTGTTCTGTGGCTGATGGGCACTGGGAAGCTTGGCTGGGGTCCTCCTTCTGCCCTGAAGAACCGTCATCCTGTCACTGTCCCAGGCACAGGTTAATGACAGGTCTGTGTTTGTCCAGCGTGGTCCTGGGCAACAGGCTCAGTGCCCAGGAAGACATCATGGCTCCTGGCTTCAAGGTCCTTAAATGTAATGTGGAAGGTTGACAGCAGCTTGGCTTTTTGGAGCTCTTGCTCTGTGCCAGCCACTGGGCCAAGCGCTTCGCATGCTGGTCTTCTTGGTTGAAGCCCCACACCAACCTCTGGGGCAGGTTTGGTTATCATCTCCATTTTATGGATGAAGCAACTGAGGCAAAGAGAGCTTGGGTGATTTGCCTGGGGTCACAGAGCAAGGAAGGAGAAGTGACTGCAATCCCAGGACTCTGGGGAAGTGGGGGCACCGGGAGAAGCAGGGGAGGACTGGAGACCCACGCTGCTACTTTTGGATTCATTGGCCTTTTGAATGATTTCTGTACTTATCGATGGAATGTGCATACAGGGTGGATGTGATCTCTCACCTGGGGTCTCTGCCCAAGCACCTGACGCCGGCTGGGTGCCCATTTGTTTGTTCACTCACCCATTCATTCATTTATTCATTCACTCACTCAATAACCATGGACTAAATACTGGCCAATGAGCAGGCGCTGTGCTAAGAACACCAGGCAGCTCTCCCTGCCAGAGCACGGCTGAGGATCCTTTTAATCTCCTAGGCCAACCCTGATTGATTGGTAGTGTCTGCCCGGAACCCTGGGTTGGAAGGGATTTGGTGTGTGCTCCAGTTGATTAGTGATGTCTGCCAAGGGCTCAGCTGGGAGCCTTTACGGTAAACCTGCTGGGTTAGCTGCCCCTGGGATGAGGATGGAGTGTCTGTTCAGCGCTTTGGACATCTGGGCTGGTTCAGCAGACAGAGTGGGTCTGGAGGTCAGGAGAAACGGGTTCTAGCCCCAGATTGGCCTATTATCCTCAGGTAATTCGCATCGCCTCTCTTGGGCCTCAGTTTGCTCATTTGTCACCTTCCTCCAGGAGGCACTGTGAGCATCAAATGACCGGAAAGTGCTTTGAAGAGTTGAGGGGATTAGTACTGAAACGGGAAACAACCCCCCCCCCCACCCTCCCTCTCTTTTCCTTTCTCAAAATCCTGCCAGAAGCAGAGCATGCTGGACAGGCCAGAGTTAATCCTGGGTCGGCCCTGTGTGTGTGTGTGTGTGTGTGTGTGTGTGTATGGGTGGGTGGGGGGTGGCTCAGAGGTTCCTGGCTCAGAGTTGTTTTTATAACTCACTTAGTACAGACCTTTGTCCCCTCACCGGCCTCAGCTGGGAGTTGCTAAGGAGTGAAAAGCTCCTTGGATCTTAGGAACTGAATCTGAGATTTTTTTTTTTTTTCATTTGAGTAGTGGGAGCTGGTGTATGTGCCACCTGCCACCTGCACCTCCCTACTCAGGGAATAAAACTATAGACCATTGTGCCAGGCACAGAACTACGTTTAATATGGATTTTTTAATTAATCCTCAAAACAATCTAATGAGGTGGGTAGCACAATAATCCCCATTTCACAGTTGAGGAAACTGAGGCCCAGAGAACTGAAGTCCTGGGGCCACACATCTCCTGGCTGCTGCTGGTCCGTGGGTACCAGACTCTGATCCGAGCTAGAGAAAGACTGTCTCATCCATTCTTGACCAGCTGTGCCTCGTCCTTGGTCTTTTGTCCATTCATCCATTTACTCATTTGTTCACTTCATCCTTTTGTTCCTTCACAAATATTAAGCACTTACTGTGTGCCAGGCTCTGCATCAGCTCCTAGAACCAGTATAACCCCACTCTCAAGGACCTTACTTACATTCCAGACCAGATAGGAAACAAACAAGAAATAAGTAAGCAGATAAATAAACAAGATTGCAATGAGGGTGATAAAGACGTAAATAGGGCTTTGTGATGAGGACTTGTGGCAGGGGAGTGACCAGCCTCGAAGGCACACTGGCCACAGGGTCCCAAGCTCCCAACTCTCCCCTGGCCCCCTCCCCCGCCCTCGGCCTTCCCCAGGCCCAAGTCCCTGCTTCACTGGCCCGAACTCTCCAGCAATCTGTTCTGAGCTCAGGCTGCACTCCTGGCCCTCCTACTCCCCACAACTGGTGAATTTTTAATGCTTTTCCTTACACAGAACAAAGCAGAGTTTTTGTTTTTGTTTTGAGAGCATTTCTCAAAAAAAAAACATTTCTCAAGCGTGTGTGCACGCGCGTGCGTGCGTGTGTGTGTGTGTGTGTAGAGTGAGAAAGAGACAGCCCAGTGGGTACCGATCATCTGGCCTCAATTCATCTCCTGAGTTCCTTTTTATTTAAAAATTGTTTAAAACGTGGGGCTAAGTAGGATCTCAGTTCGGGACTTTGTGCTGGTGAAAGGGCACCTGGGGGGGGGCCCTCGACATCCATGTCCTAAGCAAACCCACCTAGTCCCTGGGGGACCCAGGCCCCATCATTACGTTTGTCGTACAGATGAGGAAACCAAGGTGCAGAAACAAGAAGTATCTGTGTGGGTCCTCCCGCTAATGAGTGGTGGAGAGGGAGGCAGGAGTCACCTGGCTCCACACTGCCTGCCCCATCACACACTCACACACACACACACTCAGGGCTAAGTGAGTTACCTGGTCACAGCTCTGGCCTCAGGAGGGGTGGAAATGAGGGAAGGAGCCCAACCTGTGACCTCAAAGGGGCTGGGATTAATCTGGCCGAGAGGGAGGAGGGGGAGAGAGACTTACAGGTTGGAGAGTGAACCCGTGTGGTTTGTGCTGGGGGGTCAAAACCTTTCCCCAGAACTGACCCCAGGATGTAGCAAAGTGGGTCTCTGCCTTGTGTCCTTGGTGGTGGCTCCCAGTGCCCTCCCCTTAGCCTATTTATTGATCACTTACTGTGTACTAGCCACCAAGTTCTTGACATGAATCATCTTGTTGGATCCTCATGATAGAATCTATGACTGAAGTACTTTTATTATCATGCCCACTTTACAGACGAGGATGCTGAGGCTCAGAGAGGTGAACTGACTGGAATCTAGACTGGCTTGCCTCCACACCTGGCTCCTTTAACCCTGGGGAAGCACATGGCAGGAAGAAGAACGTGGCCTCCAGGACTCTGAGAGCTGAGGCTGGTGAATATCCTGTGAACTTGTGAATCTTTGATGTTGTTCTGGTTCATCTTTTCAGCCTGATTTCGCTGGTTCATAGTGCTGAGGGTTGGGAGGTGGTTTTGCCCCATCACTGATCCTCTAGGGACAGCAATGGTCCCAGCCTAGAGCCTCATCTCCCCTTTGTGCTGCCTCTTCGTAGCAGGGTCTTTCCTCAGTGCCTGGTTTTCCTCCTTGGCAGTGAGGAGATCTTTAGTCCCATTCATTTCTCATTCATTAGAAAATGGGAATGATTTTCATAAAGGTCTGGGTGAGTTGGGCTATGCTCTGCTGCAGTAACAAATAATTCCTGAAATCTTAGGGACTTGACCCAATAAAAGTTTCTTTCTTTCTCAGTCCAATGGATCAGACAGCTTTCCTCCAGCCTCCTCCCATTGTCAGTTCCACCATCCCATATTTTTTTGCTTTCAGCCTTGCACACAGGGGAGGTGGGAGCCAGTATGTGGATGCTGCTGCAGCATGTCTTATGGTGAAGTCTAAATTTGCATTCTTCCCTTCCATTGGCCAGAATGGAGTCACATGGCACCACCTACCGGCAAGGGAGGCTGGAAAGTGTAGTCCTCAGTTGCACACAGGAGGCAGATGGCCCGGTTCAGTGAATACACAGCTTTGTCACTGACATGAAGGCCTTGAAGAAAGCAAAAGCGGAGCTTCACCAATTTGTGGACCACAAAAATAAACTAAAAGGCTCTTATCTGGGGACAGGGTGGGGAGGGCTTCTTAGCACATGGCTACCAAGAACAGTTTATTTTTTTTTAACATGTCTGTCTGTTTTCCCTCCTAGACTGTAAACTCCCTGTGGGCAGAGTCCACAAGCAACTCTCTGTGCTTGATACCTTATTTAGTCCCTAGCCAATAATAGATGCCCAGTTTCTATCTGTTCAATGAACAAACATTATCTGTGCGAAAGGATATTGGTGAACAACTGTTTTACCTTTCCATGTATCAGATATGGACAAAAACATTTTTTAACATCAGTCTAGAATGGAAGTCCCTTTTGAAAAGAAAAAAAAAAGTTTTAACCAGTCTTGTCCTTTCTTAGTGGTGAACACAGTTTTTTACCAACAAGTGTCATTCATTGCTGATTTGTTCTTTGATTCTTTGATGACTGGAGGGAGAGACTGATTCTCTCTTTCAACAGATATTTGTGGAGTGTCTGCTATGTGCTAAACCCTTTCAGGATATTAGGGGAATCGGAAAGGACAGTCATTCTCCAGTGGATGCAATATACTCGGAGATGAGGCTATTCCAAGGTAATGAAACCAGACACCATTTAATTCTTTGGAACCATGGCTTGATTTCTCACCTGTAGTACCAAACACTGAATTTAATCTATTCTAAGGCACCTACTTCCCGCCCTGCCCTTCCCCCCGCCCCCATCTAATACCTCTGAAATTGTGTTGTGTCTTACCATTGACAACATCTTAGATTTGACAAAGTCTGGATATTTTACTCATTGGACTAATTAACATTTATAAGGCACATCATGCAACACACCGAATCACCCCACATTTAGTGACTAGTTCGGTCCCCATGTTGTTAAAGGCAGCCCATTTGGTATTTTCAGTCACGGAGAAGGGATGGAACCATCATTTACTGAGAACTGAGTACATATGAGGCACAGCACTTGCTGGTTCACAGCACAGGACTTTCAAACACCCCGTCAGGCAGCTTATTGTATCATCCCCAATTTACAGATGAAGAGACCAAAGCTTTTCTAGAATCCCTCACTGGAAGCGCTGGGGTTCCAACCTGGTGCTGTTCTATCCCATGTTCTGAATCATCCCTCCAGCACTCTGTGCAGACACCCACCTGAGATGTAGTCATCAGGCCCATTTCCCAGATGAGGGTACTGAGGTGTACAGGGCTCACCTGATTTGCTTAAATTTACAGAGTCGGAAAGTGGCGGAGATGGGGTTTGAACTCCAGTCTTTTCTTTTCCAGAACCCAAACGCTTCACAACTCTACTCTCCTGCCTTTGGCTTCTTCTTTCTTCCTTTGAAAAGGAGGCTGGACTGACTGGGGAATCATCCTGAGACTGGACCTTGAAATGAGCCTGTTTGGGCCCCTCCGTCTCCAGGGGTCTGCATGAGGCTGCTCACCAGGCTAATCTTGGCCCAGAGGGACTCGAGGTACTGATGAAGATGAAAAGGCAGCTGGTAAATCAGTGATGGCAGCCAGCCTTGCTTTTAGCTCCGGAGCGGCCTGGATAAGGGGAGGTGATCCCTGTAGTGAACATTTTAGTGGGACTTGAGCAGTTTTGGAAATTTGATGGATAACAAGTGTATAACGCTGATAGTGGGCTTTGCGGTGAGGTTCCTGACACAGGTTCCAGTTCTTCTCCATCCAGGAACAGACCTGGGGTTTGAGTGGCACTGGCTCCACCCCCGGCTCCAGGACTGGCCACCCCATCCCTCTACTGGGCAGCAGGGGGACATAACCCGAGTCAAAGCCAACCAGTGGAGGGTTCGGGTGCTGTTAGGTTAGAGCAAAGCTCAGGACTTTTGTTGCTATGAGGTGGGAATTTCCATCAACCTCATTTTACAGACAGGAAAGATGAGGCTAAGAAAGTAGGATAGATCGGATTATTGTTCAGCAATTCTTCACTCCCCTTCTTCTTGAGGCAGAATAGATTTTCCTGTCCCACTGACTTTGGCATTGGCCAACAGACTGTTAGTGGAAGAGACAGGATGCCTCTTGAGAGGAAGCCTTAGGAGACATCACACACTTCTGCCCTATGTCTTGCATATTTGTGTTCTGTCACAACAGAATACATCCCATTTGGATTCTGATACCAAAATAATGTGAAGACACACGGGGCACACTTGAGCCCAAGTCACAGCCTGGAGTCAAGTTCAGCTGACCTACAGCCTGAAACAGAACTACCTAGTTGAGTCCAGCCTAGATCAACCAGTTGCAGTCAACCTACAGACCAATGAGAATAATGTGTAGGAGGTCTCTGAGAGTTTGAGGTTGTTTGTTAAACAGCATCATTATGGCAAAAGCTGACTACTCCATAAGTGTTAAGTGATTCTATGAAGGTCACACAGCTAATGAACGGAAGAGCCAGAGTCTAGAATTTTGGCCTCCCTATCCACTGCTTAACTGGAGTTTTCAGGTAAAGGAACCAGTAATGAGAACAGAACTGGGACTGAGGGTTCTCTGTAGGCATTACAAACTTCCTCTAGCTTGCTTTCTTTATCTGTCTACTGGAAATAGCAAACCCAGTGTATATTTACGCATCTCTGCTACTCCTGTGATTTCATCACCATGTATCTCAAGTTTGGAGATGGAGAGTTTTGGGAAAGAAAACTGTGTATTAGCAATCTTTCTTTTGTATGAACTTTAAGGAACCTTTGCAAGACAACTAGACAGATGTTTCTCCCCTTACTGAGGGCTGTTTGATGGGTAAGCCAACTTTCTGTTAAAAGAATCTCTTTCTTAGGGACTTAATATCCTTTAGGTATATTTATGGATGTGAATTTTCCTTTGAGTATTGCTTTGGCTGCATCCTATAAGTTTTAGTATTCAACGCTCTCATTTTATTTAATGTCCAAATAGTATGAAACATCTAAGTAGGCTGTCATTTCCTTTTGAATTCCCTCTTTATCTCAAAGTTATTTGGAAAAGAGTTTTCAAGTTTCTACCAAGTTAGATTAAAAGAACCCTCTCTAGCTATTAATTTAAAATTTTTATTTCACTGTGTTGAGAATGTGTTTTACTTTGGAATTTGTTGAAATTGTCTTTGTGCCTGAATACCATGATTATTATTTAAATGTTCTGTGGGATTATTATTTTCAAGAGTGCAAGTTTTCGATAGCTCCAAGTACCTGCAAATACTTGCACTCCAGATAAAAGTAATCAAACACCTCACCCCACTGCCCCTCCTTGGTATCATATACAAGTGGCTGAAAATTAGGGCACATTTGTTTTAAGAGAAAACTCCCCAAGGTCCAGCCCAGCCAGGGGTCTGTTCTGTTGGTGACTTTGGGCTCCATCTCTTCATCTGAAGAGATGGGTTTTGTTGGTTGGCTCCTGCAGTGTTTGTCATAACAAACATGAATGAATCCTGCAAAGAGGGGGTCCAAGTGGAAGAAGCAGTTAATTAATATTTGACTCCTGCTCGGCATGTGTGGGGGTGAAGAGGCTGATTTTTGGTTTTCTAGTTTATTCACTTTTCTGCTTTCCCTTCTGCTAGTTACTGCATTAGGCTCTCCTCTTTGTTGATAAAATTTGCATTTTAAAAATGATCTAGGGCTTCCCTGGTGGTGCAGTGGTTGAGAGTCCACCTGCCGATGCAGGGGACACGGGTTCGTGCCCCTGTCTGGGAAGATGCCGCATGCCGCAGAGCGGCTGGGCCCGTGAGCCATGGCCGCTGAGCCTGCGCGTCTAGAGCCTGTGCTCCGCAATGGGAGAGGCCACAACAGTGAGGGGCCCACGTACCGCAAAAAAAAAAAAAAAAAAAAAAAGATCTGGGAGGTACTGAATAGCTATTTGGTCACAGTGAATTTTTCACAAATTAATAATGCTCCAGCTTCTTGCACAGATTCCGGGCCATTTCCTGGGCTCTGGTGGAGGTCTGGGTCATTGCTTCATTACTGTGGCCGGTTACTAGCTGAGTGTGTGGAATACCAGTCACCATTATTTACTTGCAGGGCTCTTCCCCCTTGCTAAACACTCCTGTGCACCATCTTACCACCTCCATAGCTATGCTGTGGGGGTGGGACATATACTCCTCCATTTTCCAGATAAGGAAACTGAGACTTGAGCAGGTTAAGTCAGTGGTTCTCAAGCCTGGCTGTGCTTCAGAACCACCGGAGGGCTTGTTAATTATGCAGAAGCTTGGGAGGGAGAGTGTCATCACACTGATTCTTACGTGAGTCTAACCACCCCAGAGTCCCCTCTGGTCTCAGCTGCCAGCCAGCACTTCCTGCCTCCCAGGGGCAGCTGGGGATTCTCTGGTGGGGGTGGGGGATGCGTTGGGTTCCGGAGGTGAGAGAGGTAGGAAGAGTTGAGAGCTCTTCGGGAGGAAGCCGCCTTGTATGCCAGGCTGGGACTGGGCGAAAATTCCTGCCCTCACTCCCTGCTCACCCCAAGATGTTCTGGGACCCAGCTGCACCTCGTCCAACCTCTCTCCGTCCCCTGAGTCCCAGCCTGTGCTAAGTCCTGAGGAAGACACTGAGGAGCACATCGTCTGATGGGGGAGACAGTCATGGGTGGGCTGCCTTCACAGTCAGCCCTCCCCCCCACTCAGAGAACACAGTGGAGCAAGTGTCCAGCCCTCCTGTGGTTCTGCAGGCCTGGAATACAATCCCTTCCTTGCTCCCACCCCTTCAAAATGTCCCTTTCTAACGTCACTTCCTCCAGGAAGCCTTCTTTGATGTCCCCATCAGAACTATTTACTTCTCTTTGTCCCCGTGGCTCTGAGCATCTCTGCTTAGCAAACATCCCACGGGTTGGGTTCACACTGATGTCTGTCCTTGGAGGAGGCACCTGCTTTGGAGGCAGAAAGACCTGGGGTCCGGTTCTGGGACTGCCTGTTGAATTTTTCCCTGGGACCTTGGGAAAAATGATGTCACCTCTTATAGGTTCCATCCCTCCGTCCCCATAACTGGGGATTACAGTTGTGTCAGGCCTCATCCCTTCGGCTCACAAGCCCTGGCACTGCCACATGCTTACCCTGGAAAGTAGGCCCTGCTATTTAACCCTTGAACCTCCGTTTCCTCATTTGTTAAATAGGGATAATAAGAGCACCCAGTTCGTGGGGTGGAGTGAAGATTCAGAGAGATGACACATAGCCGGTGTTGTCTGGCACAGGTGGCAAGCTTGGTCAAGGCCAGCCCTTCCCAGATAATAACCAAACCCAGCAGCTTCTTCCTTTGTCGTCCCCTCTGTGGAATTTGGCTTGAAGGTGAGAGGAGCCCCCTTCCTCCCTCACCAGAAAGTAAAGAAGGAAGAATCACAGAGGCCACTGCCTGTGAATCTGGCTGCTCCCTTTGCATACCCATCAAAGTCCACACACGAATTTTTCAGATAGGAAAACTGAGGCCCAGGCTGGGGAAGGAACTTGCTCAGGGTCACAGCGTGGCCCAGGGAGGGCTGGTCAGGAATGCAGGTCTCCTAACTGACTAGATTGTCCACCACTCTTCCTTTTTGGGTTGAGTTTGCAGTTCAGGTCCTACAGTCTCAGGGCTGGTCTGCCCCCTCCATCCATTCACTCCGTCATTCACTTATGTTTATTAAGCAGCTGCTCTGTGCTGGCCCTTCTGCTGAGCACCGTGAGGGTCTCCGAGGTGGCCTGCTGATGAGGCAGGATTTAGTCAGCTGCAAGTCACAGAAACCCGACCAAGATGGCTTAAACACAGAACCCAGACAGTCCTGGGGGAGGCAGTCAGAGCTGGGCAGCCTCTCGGGATGTCCTTCTGGCTTCTTGCTCCACTATCCCTAGCATGTGGCTTTCATCCTTATGGCACAAAATGGCTGCTTTACCTCCAGGTATCATGATAGCATTCCAGGCAGGAAAATTAGGGTGAAAATCGGGGAAAAGTGAAGGGCAAAGGATAAAAGGCTCCTGCCAGGTGAATTCCTCTTTTTATCAGAAAAACAACCAATTTCCTGGGTGTTCTCAGCAGGAGACTCCTAATTCCATTTCATTGGCCAGAATTGGGTCAAGCAGCCCAGCTAGCTGCAATGGAGTCTGGGAGGTGAATATTTTATCTGAGCATATTTACTCACTTCAAACCAAGGTTCTGTTAGGAGGGGAGATGGAGCTGAAATGGACACCCAGCTAGCCAGTAGTATTCTTACCCACCCGACAGGGTCTCTGCCCTCAAGGAGTTCACATTTGGGGGCCATGTAGATTTGGACCTTTTCACTGTAGTTGGAAGTAGCAAGCAGCTGGCGTGTGCTCAGGGCAGACCCTCAGTTCTCTTTAACCGTCCTCGGAGGCAGTGTCCTCTGCCCAGCGCAGTGCCTGGTGCACAGTAGGGGCTCGGTCAATATCTGTTGGGGAAACAGGGGAGGAGGTTCTAGAAAGCAGTACTTCCAGGGCTTTTACCATGAGCCAGTTTCACTTCCGCAGTGGTTTCGGTGATGTTTTCTGGGCTTTTAGTCTGGGCCTTCACTAAATGCCTCCTCCAGAGATGAGACGGTGCGGGGTGTGGCGGCGGGGGTGGCTGAGACCAGGCCCTCGCTCGGGGAGAGGGCCCACTTCTGTGGTAGGCTTCAGTGATGCTCAGGCCTTAGTTTCCTCCATGGAGACCTGTGCCCTACCTTTGCCACGCCCTGGAACCAGGGAGGGAGGAAGCTGCCCCCTTCACTGAGAACAGCGCCGACCCCCAAGTGCCAGGTGCTTCTCACGCATCTTCCACAGATGTCTCACGACCACCCCCGAGAGAGCACGTGCCCATCCGGCCCTGCTCTACAGAGGGGGAAACAGAGTCTCAGCCACTTGCCCGAGGCCTCCAAGCTTGTAGGTGCCGCCGATCTGGGATTTGAACCCAGGTTGTCCAGTCCCAAAGCAGCCACCGTCTGTACCGACGGCCGACGCCACCTCTTCCAGATGAGGAGGCGCTGGTCCTCTGCTCGCTGCGGATGGGCTGTGGCTGGGAGTGGGGGTGGGAGGCGGGAAACTCCCCAGCGGTGGGAAGGCAGATGTGGGTCAGGAGGGAGAGGCAGGAAGAGGTGCCAGGGTGCTGGGGGCGATGCTCCAGCAGCTGCTCCCCCGTGTGTGGGGTCGTCGGACCCTGGGCAGGGGCCAGAAGCCTGGTGGCATCGCCCTGAGCCTGGCAGCCCTCGGCTCTCCTGGTTCTCGGAGTTGACACTGGGCCCAGCGCTCGGCTGGTGCTCGCCAGAGGCAGCGTTTCTCTCCTTCCTTCTTCCTTTTTTCTGAGACACACTGATCTTGGCTGTGGTGCTACATTCGCTCTATGGGAAAAACTTGTTTTCGTCGGTAAACTCTGGCACTATGATTCAGAAGACACCCAGGGAGAAGCCTCTTGGTGTCAAGGGGCTGCTCAGCTAATGAGCTAATGTTTATAAAGTGCTTTGAAGACGAAAAATTCCATGCGAGGGCCGAGGGTTTGTGCTGTTATTTGGGGGAGAGGGTGAGGAAGGAGGATGGGGCGGAGGGAAGGGGCAAAATATTGCTGAGAAACAGCCCGGAGCCCCTTGGGCTGTGCAGGCAGGCTGGCTTTGCTCGGCTATGGTGCAGGCGCCTGTCTAGGCAGAAGCCACAGCTGCCCCTTTGTTCAGAGCAGGGCAAATCTGAACTGGCTGCACTGCTTTGATTTAGTTTTTCTTGTAGCAGGGGGTGGGGTAGCTGGGACTTAAGTGGTCCCTGCCCTCAAGACCCAGCCCTTTTAGGCTGGGACAGTGAACCAAGTCGTCAAAATAGCCCCTTGCCCAGCTGGCGCACAGTCAGCAAGTAGCTCCTGTCATTCATTCGTTACTCATTCATTCATTCAACAATCACTTTTACCTGTGCCAGGCACGAGCCATGGAATGAAAGAGCAGACAGTCCCTGCCCTCTTAGAGTTTACATCCTGGAGGGGGAGATGACATCTAACAGAGCCAGATGTCATCTGCCCTGCAGTTACGAGTGTGAAAGGGCAGAGGAGGAGAGACATGGAAAGTCATGGGTGTGGGAACCAGACCTGTCCCAGCCCAAACACAGGAGTACCAAGAAGGCTTTCCTAGGAGGGGTAGCTCAAAGAAAGAGTGGACATTTTCAGTTCCCAAGCAAAGTGGGAGAGAGAGAGAGCATGTCAGGCAAGGCAGCAGCGTTAATGAACAGATTGATGAATTAATCCAACAAACCCTTAGTATGTACCGTGCACACAGAGGCGAGTAATACAGGTGTAAATCCTGACAACCCCCCTCCCACGAAGCTCACATTCTGTATAATAAGCACATGAAGAAATAAGTTGAAAGAGAAACTATCAGCTAGCAATAAGGAATGGTGGTAAAATTAAACAAGGTCATATGGTAGAGGGGAGGCTCTGGCAAGGCTCCCCCAGATTGTGTAGTGGACCAGGAGGGCCTTTCGGAGGAGGTAGCATTTAAACTGAGGCCTGGATGATGGAAGGAACCAGCCACGAGTAGACGTGGGCAGTGCAAAGGCCCAGAGGCAGGAATGAGCTCAGTGTGGTTAAAGAACCGAAAGAGGCCAGTATAGAGGCTGGAGTACAGTGAACCCCCAGGAGAGCAATAAGATATGAGCTCAGCAGGGGCCATTCATGCAGGGTCGTGTATCATCAGCATTGTGTTCAGGTCAAATAAAGAAACTCTATTACAGCAGCTTAAACAGATAGGGGATTCTGACTTAGACAACAAGCCGGGGGTGAGCAGTCAGGGGCTGGCATAGAGGTTTATAGATGCCACCGGGCGCCCTGGCTCTTTCTGTCTTCCTTTTCACTATCCTCAGCAGGGAGGCCTTGAACTCACATTGGTGCCTCATGGTCACATTATGGCTGCCAAACCTCTGGGCCTCATGTCTGTGTTCCAGGCAGGAAGAAGGGGAAAAAGCTAAAAGCCAAAGAGCAAAGAGTGAAAAGGCCTTTTCCCTGCCAGACTCCATCTCTTTATTCAGAAAGGGAATTGTTCCCCAGGGACTTCTGTTCTATCTTATTAGCTAGAACTGGGTTACATGGTCATCTCAGACTGCAAGAGAGGCTGGGAAAATGGAGTTTTACAATTTTGCTCATCTCTACAGTAGAAGATGGAAAGGGAGAGGGATTGTAATGCCCTTCGGGTTGCCAACCCATAGCTTTGGCCAAAGGCCTTCCTTCCCTTGGAGGAAAGGGTTTGGTGAATTCTGGGGCAAGGACTGAGCTGGGGTCAGACCATGGACTGTGGATTTCATCTGGAGGGCCACAGGGAGCCACGGACAAGTTTTCAGGTCGAGTGACATGGTTGTGTTTGCACTGAAGCTCTGCTGTTTAAGCTGACCACCTGCGATGTGTCGCTGAGGGAGACACATTCCATGCTCACCTTGAAGACTTGACGGGGGAGTCCTCAGGGCTCAGATGAAACTCGAACCCCTTAGAGAAGGGCCTCCAGCTCCCAGCTCCCTCCTATGTGCACCTCCCGCACGGGCAGCTGTCCCCTAGTCGGCACCCAATGGCGGTCCACAGATGGCTCCTGGCTGCCCCACAGTGTTGCAATGGGGCACAGAATGGAAAGTGACTCACACCGGCACCTCTCCTGCTTGTAAAATGCTGGTTTCAGATCCATCACCTTTGGTTTTTCTGCTAGAACTACCCCACGAGGGGGGTGTACTGTGCCCTCCTTTCATTGATGGGGAAACAGGCTCAGGGAGGCGAAAACTTTCGCTGAGTAAGGGCTGGACTCTGCCATATTGATGGAGGACACTGGGCATGAGATGTTTTTGCCCCGGAACTCCTCCTCACACCACTATGTGCAAAGCTGGGCGAGACGTGTGTGCGTGTGTGTGTGTGTGTGTGTGTGTGTGTGTGTTGGGGGGTGGGGCATCTAGAAGACAGAAGACCCAGGCCCTGTCCTTGGGGAGTTTAACATCTAGGGTTTTCTCCTTGTACCAACTTCCTCTGACTTGCTGTGTGATTTAGGGCAAGTCCCCAAATCTCTCTGGGCAAATTTCTTCTTGGGGATAATGAAGGGATTTGCAGGAACGGTTCTGGATTTTCCCAGCCCACCCATCAAATTTACTCTTTGAATTTCAAAGATTCCAGTCCATCGTTGTCCACACTCTGTTTGTGTGTGTCTTTAGCTCAGAAACTATTCATCATCACCTTCCCTGTCCCCTCTGCTCTTACAGCCTCATACTGTGCTCTTTTGGACCCAGCACAAATAATTAAGTCTGCGATTAAATGTCCCATGTCTGTCTCCCTGCCTAGACTGTGTGCCAGCAAAGACGGGGACCATGTCTCTCTTTATCTCTGTCTTCCAAGAGATGAGCTCAGGGCCTGGCACAAAGTAGCTGCTCACGGAATAGAGTAGTTGTGATGACGTTGATGATGATGAGGGTGGTGGTGATGATCATGATGAAGATGAAGAAGTGATGCTGGGAGAGACCGCTGCTGGAGTGAAGGGAGGCCCAGCCAGGCCTGCAGCGTCCTCAGCCCCTCCCTACTAGCGGGCTGCGGAGGGTCAGCATTTCCCTGAGAGACCGCCCAGACGCCTCTTTCCCCAGGCCGCGCCCCTCTGGGGAGAACTACAGTCCCCAGAAGGCCGTGAGGGGTGGTGCTGCCGGCGCTCGCTCCTCCCGGACACGCCGTGGAGCGCGGCATCATGGGAGTTGTAGTTCAGCCCCGTGGTCCTGGTTGCTTCGCCGCTGGCGCAGACTTGAGCGGAGCAGCCGGGCACCCGCAGGGCTCGCGGTTGGTGGAGGAGCGCAGGCCACTTTCCCCGGTGGAGGGCACACCCTTGGAAGGCCCTTTGAATTAACCCTCAAGACACTGAGGATCCCTGGATAGTTCGGTCGCATGCTCCCGGGAGCCCTTTAAGGGGCGGGGCCGAGCGCCTGCCCCATCCCTGACTCACCAACCCTCCTCTCACAAACATCAGCCCCCAGCGGCATGCGATCCGGCTCTTTAAAACCCGTGATCTCACTGAAACCTTTCCAATCTCCATTGGCCAAGCGTTGTCAACTGTGTGTCTGGTCCTTTGGGGTCAGGGTGGGGCGTGAGAGGGGGATCACAGGCATTCAACCATCAATAACACATAAGAAGACCCCACCTGAGTCGTGGGGAGGGCGGCCCAGGGGCCTGAAAGAGACCCTAGCTAGGGGCAAAGGGGCAAAGCTTCCAGAGGGCGGTGATATTCAGACTGGGCCGGGTTGGCCAGATTAGGAGCAGGGAAAGGTGTTCCAGTTGGAGGGAACAGCATGAGGGAGAGCTCTGCGGCTGGAGGGGACTTGGGGCTAAGAGGCCAGTGTGAGAGGTGGGGAGTCCAGTGGGGGCATCTGAAGGACCTGGAATCATGGTGAGGAGTGTTCATTTGATCTCACATGGATGTGTGTTTCTCAGGCAGGACAGCCGGCCTAAGGGGTCAGTGGCAGAGCCTGGACCCAGCCCTGGGGCCCTGTCTCTAGGTCCCGACTTGCTCCAGGGCAGGGATGCAGCAAGAGCTGGTCTGGTGCTGTCCTGGAGCTGTTCCAGGAGTCACCAGGGAGAAGGGGGAGCTGTGGGTTGGCTGCGGGGCAGGCTCAGCATCCCTGTTACTGGGAGGGGAAACTGAGACTTCGGGCAAACTTCTGCTGAATGAGCTTCTGTGTGAGATCCAAGAAAAGCCTTCTCCTCCTCAGACTTTCCAACTGTCAGGAACCAGCCCTGGGAAATAGGGGAGGGTCATTTTCACACCCTCTCCCCATCCCAGATGTGGTAGAAGCAGAACGGATTCAGGCCAGATGTTGGGGATCCATAGGCCCAGCAAGTTGCATGGGGGTGGAGGGGGCCATGTCTGGAGTTCTGCTGTTTGAAAATGAGCCCTAACTGGGTTGCTGCTCTGGTTTTCTCTGCTTTGGCACTGTGGCCAAGAGACCCTGGGGATGCGCTTTTGGGCTCTGCTCACATCTAAAGAGAGAGGCAGGAAGCC
Organism: Mesoplodon mirus; assembly: GCF_964341445.2. NCBI lineage: Eukaryota > Metazoa > Chordata > Mammalia > Artiodactyla > Ziphiidae > Mesoplodon > Mesoplodon mirus. Next base: position 6,962,749 of record NC_138976.1, on the reverse strand, counting down.
CGGGCCTCAATTACGACAGCACCCGGGTTTTGCTTCCAAGGTAACCTTGGCAAATTGTTCTCAGCCTACGCTCTATCCCCTCTGCCTGGAACCCAGGCTCCGTATCTGGCACCTTGGGCTCGTGGACTGCTGGGGAGTGTTCTAGATATGTGAGAAAGCCTAGTAGGAACAAAGCCCCTGTGACCCCATCAGAAACGTTGGGTGCCTGTGCTCTGGGTGAGGATGGGATCATCTCAGTGTGGCTGCGTCCCCCAGATCAGAGGCCTGGCTGGCTGTGGTTTGTCTTTGATTAATAAAAAATGGGGAAGCAAATCAATGACCCCTTTACAAATGCAATTCAAACAGTAGGAAAAAAATCTCTCTTGAGGCTTAGGGGCCTCTTCTTCCTGAAAAGATTGGAGCACACAGAAAGTCTTGGCCTGAGATCCCCCCCACCCCCCAAAATCTCGGTGGGAACTGCACATTTATGCTCGAACAGGGGAGGGGACTCTGAATATTTAAGTTAAAAACTGAGCATATGGGGGGCCATGAGGAGGGGCTGAGAAGAACACGGGGGGCCGTTTGTCCCTGAGGTCCCTTCCCCAGTGGGACCCTTGGGAACTGTCTCTACCTGGTTCCTTACCCTCTTGATAGGGATATTCTGGAAACCAAATGGTTTCCCCAGGTGCCTGCTAGTCTGGCTGAATCAGAATCTCCCCGGAGGCTGGCTAAATGCAGATCCCTGGGCCCCTCCCATCCTGAGATCCTGATGCAGAGAGTCTGAGGAGGGACCAGGAATAAGGTTTTTTAAGCCGCTCCCAAGGCAGTGGTGACGGGCATCCGAGTGTGGAGACACTGCTCTGGAGTGAAAGGCGGCAGCGAAGCATGGAGGACACAGCTCTGGGGTCACTTCAATCCCAGCCCAGTGCTTACTGGGTAACACCGGGCAGGGGACGTCCTTCTCTGGACCTCGAGTCCTTGTCTGTGAATGGTGATAAAATGGCGTGCAGCAGCTTCCCGGGGCTGCATGAGGTGGGCATCATGTTATTGTATAGTTATTGTTGTTCCTGGGAGGGAGGGAGAGGAGGCGACAGCTTTTGAATTTACTGCCATCGAAATGACTCCGGTTCTTCTTGCCTCGAGTGCACACTGTGGGGGGCGGTGCCCTTCCCTTGTGTGCTGAGGGAAACCACCCTCCAGGTCAGGGCCAGTCGGAGATGGAGACCCACGGGCCTCCTCATACCAGGTCTGGGTATGGCCCGGTGGGGTGGGCAGGTTAGCCTGTGGGAGGAGGGTCTTGGGATGCCTGGTCAAGGTGAGTGCGATGACCCTGCTCCATTTCTCCTGGGGACAGCCCCTCCTGACCACCCAGGTGGAGGGGCTGGCTCCCTCCTCGGTCACCTCCTGTGGGCCATCTGCTCGGCTCTGGTGGCCGCACAGCGAGTCTCCTAGTGATGTGTTTACTTGTCCGTTTCCTCTTTGGGGCTGAGTTCTCTGAGGAGGGCCCTCTTTACACTTAGGCCAAAGCTAGGCCCAGCCTGTAGATCCACTGCTCAGGGTGAGAACAGGACATGGGATGTGGCTGTTGTTTTTACCTGCCCTCTGCTCCACGCCCACCCTTGGTTCCCTGGTTCCCTCTGTCGGGGACGAGACTGTGACCCTGGCCTGGCCATTCCCCTGGCTAGAGGGCTTGGTGGTTGCCGTCATGTGACCCAAGGCAGGCCAATGAGATGTAATCCTGGGACAAGGGCTCAGATAAGGGGGAAAGTGAAGCTCTTTTCTGCTGGCAGTCAAGGCTGGTAGGGTATAAGGTAAAAGGTCAACCACGTGGACAGCCTGGGCAAAGGTGAAGCCAATATAGTAGAGAACACTGCTGAGAGGTGAAGTAAGACAGAGAAAAAGAGATGACATTGTTTGAACACTGGATCCAGCTTTGCCTGAAGCAGTCCTGCCTTCTGGCTTACAGAAGATTGAGTTGGGTTTCTGTACTTGCAACTAGTTCTGACTGATACAGAAAGCTTGTTTCACCATTCTTCTGTCCATCTGTCCACCCAGCCAGCCCACATTTACTGAACTCTTGCTCCACGCCAGCCGCTATGCTGGAACCTCAACCCTCACAGACTGAAGGGGGAAGTGACAAGGTGACACAAGCTTCTTACCTCATGGGAAACTAGGAGCTGCCACAGAGGTGAACCCTGGAGGCTGTGGGCGTGAGAGTCTCTGTGTTGTGGGGAGGGGGAATCCAGGCAGGCTTTGTGGAGGAGGTGACCTTTGGGCTGGGCTTTGAGGTACAGGCAGGATTTCACTGGTTTGAGAATCAGGGAGGGGACCTTTCAGGGCAGAAGGAGTCACAAAAAACAGGTAGAAAAGACCAGGAACACTTGAACCCTGCTGCCCTGGGTGGAAGGGTTGAGATTTTGTGAACTGCTGGGACATATGTAATGGCGGTAATGCTACTGATGATCAGTAACCAAGATTTGTTGAGCAAGCACCGTGGTAGCTCTTGATGTGTATTTTCTCATGGATTCTCTCCGCCTCCCTGTAGGGGAAGCATGTGCATTATCTCCATTTTAGAGGCAAGGAAACTGAAGCCCAGAGAAGTGACAACCTTCTCAAAGTTTTGCAGAGGCCAAGTGTGCCAACCAGTCTCTCTGATTTCCACCCCAGGTTCTTAACTGCTCAGGCCCACGTGGACTCTTTGCAGCTCTACATTTTTAGCCACGTCTTCCTAAATGCCTTGGCAGGAGGTTGGGGTGGAGGCCAAAGAAGCAGCCCTGGCCATTTCTGGAGTTTCCAGTGCTGGGGGCTGAGTGGGAGGGGGCTTGCCCTGTAGGCAGGTTCCCGAGATGGCGCTGGAGACTCTCGCTGTGATTGCTGTGGGACCCTCCAACCCGTCTGCCCTCCTCCAGCCTGACCCCTCCCACTTCCCATCTTTGCTACAGCAACCAGAGTGATGGAACTTTTGAGGGTGTATACACTCCGTTCTCCCTCTGTTGCGGAACAGTCTTCAGTGGCTCCCTATTGCCCTTGGGTAAAATCTAGACCCTTTCCCTTTGCCTACAGGCTCTTCAGTCCCTGGCCCTGCCCACTGCTCAGCTTCTTTTTTGGAGCCCAGCGTCACACGGAACCATGGCCACCCTCCCCTCTGAGCTGCAGGAGTCACACTGCCTTTCCATCTTCCAGAGTCAGCCCAGGTGTGCCTTCTGGCCCAGGTATCCCCTTTCAGTGGTGCTTGGGGTCCTCTTTGGGCCTATACTTCCCTCATCACAGCACTTTCCTTGCCGCATTGCCATTGGGTGTGTGTCTGGCTTTCCAGCTAAAGACTGCAAACCCCTTGAGAGCAGAAATCAGGAGCCCGGCCACCTCCATCTCCCCGATGGCCACTCAGGCTATGGCACACAGGGGCTCATGGTGAGCGGGTAGATGCGCGGCCCCAGCTTTCTTCACCGCTTCAAGGACCGCCCTCCTTTCCTGGACACCGGTTAGAAAGGAGAAGAGAAAGAGGCATCCCGGCTCACTCCAAAAGCTGGCCTGCAGGTTACTCTCCTGTTGAAGCAGAGGTGACCCCTTGAGTCATGCTGGGCTGGCTAGCCTGACAGCCACGGCTGCCTGAGTCCAATGCTCAGAGGAGGGCTGCCAGGAGGGAGGGATGGAGGGGATGGGAGGGAGGGATGGAGGGGACGAGAGGGTTACTTCCTGGTTGGGAGCAGGACAATGACATGGATGGGGGTGCGTGGAATGGCTCTGCTGTTGCCCTTTGCTTGGCTGGTGAACTTGTCCCCTTTCAGCCTGCCACCCTGCCAGAGCTCCTGAAAACACAGGCCTGACCCCCACCCCCATGCCCTCTCCCCCGACCCTGGAGACCCCCTGACCTGACAGGTCCCATGGGACAGGCAGCTCCACTCAGCCAAAGGTGTGTCTGTCTTGCTCACTGGGGGATCCATAGAATCTAATATGGTACCTGACGTTTAGCAGGTGCCCAATGTATCTTATTTCGAATGTTGCAGGAATGTCAGGCCGTGAGTTCCCACTTCTGATTGGGAAAGAATGGCCTCCATAATTATCTTCTTAGAGAATCTTTAAAAAAAAAGATATTTATACAGCCGTGTTCATCACAGCGTTATTCACAATAGTCAAAATGTGGAAGCCACCCAAGTGTCCACGGATGGATGAATGGATAAACAAAATGTGGTCTATACATGCAATGGAGTATTAGTCAGCTTTAAAGAGGAAGGAAATCCTGACTCATGTTACACCATGAATGAAGCTTGAGGACATTATGCTACGTGAAATAAGCCTGTCCCTAATGGACAAATACTATGTGATTCCATTTATATGAGGCACCTAGATGATCAAATTCATAGAGACAGAAAGTAGAATGGTGGGTGCCAGGCGCTGCGGGGAGGGGGAATGGGGAATTGTTTGATGGGGACAGAGTTCCAGTTTTGCAAGATGAGAAGGATTCTGGAGATGGATGGTGGTGATGGTTGCGCAAACATGTGACTGGACTTAATGCCACCGAACAGTAGACTTAAAAGTGGTTAAAACGGTAAGTTTTATGTTTATCTGTAGTTTATGCAATAAAAAATGGAAAAAAACTTTCTAAATTTTTTGTTATGGAGGTTATTTAGCTTTAATTTCTCCAGATGGAAATTTTCAAGCATTTACCCAAAATGGAGAGGCTGGTATAATGAGCCCCGTGTGCCCACCACGCAGCTGTGCCAACCATTGCTCATGATCGGTGCCATTTCACCTCTGCCCCCACCCCCTGCTTCCCCTCCCTATTTACTGTAAAGCAAATCCCAGACACCGTATTGTTTCATCTGGAAATACTCCAGAGTCCAGCTCTAGAAAATAAGGCCTTTCAAAGTGTAACACGTAGCTACAATACCTAGAAAACCCAAATCAAACCATCACATTTCTAAGTGCAAATATATTTCATACCTAATTATACATGTAAAACACTTATGCAGTGTCATAACATAATGGTCTCATTTCCAATGGTCTCAATTTACATTTAATGCATAAACATATCTATTTAATATTTAGGGTATTCATATATTAGATACTTAATTTGTATTTATATGTATGTATTTAATATGTGAAAATATATACAACATGCATTCATATGTGTTTATTTTCATTTGAACCAGCATCTAAATAAGGGCCACACACTTAAATTGACAAGTGCTTTTAATCTGTTCTTAAATAGGCTCCCCGAGTCCCATGTTGTTTTCCTTGCAATGTATTTGTCATGAAGAGTTCCCCTTGGTCTGGATCTTGCCGACTGTGTCCCCTTGGTGGTTTCTAACCTGTTTTTCTGCTCTCTGTATTTCCTGTAAATTGGCATTCGGGTCTAGAGGCTCTTCCAGATTTAAGTTCGCTGTTTTTGGTAAGACGACTTCAGAGGCGTGCTTTTGAAGCACTTTCCCCACCAGGCCTCCCCTCTGAGCAGCTCGTTATGGATGGATGTCACGGAGGCTTTCTTGGTTCTCACTGTGGAAGCCAAACTCCAATCCTTTGCTGATATTCTTTAAAACCAAGTCCTGCACCAGGTACTAACATCTCATTCACTGACTGATCATTTTTCTCTTGTTCTTTATTTATTTAAAAAATAAATTTATTTATTTACTTTTATTTTTGGCTGCGTTGGGTCTTTGTTGCTGCGCATGGGCTTTTCTCTAGTTGTGGCGAGCGGGGGGCTACTCTCTGTTGCGGTGTGCGGGCTTCTCATTGGGTGGCTTCTCTTATTGCGGAGCATGGGCTCTAGGCGCGCGGGCTTCAGTGGTTGTGGCACTCGGGCTCAGTAGTTGTGTCTCGTGGGCTTAGTTGCTCCACAGCATGTGGGATCTTCCCAGACCAGGGCTCGAACCCATGTGCCCTGCATTGGCAGGCAGATTCTTAACCACTGTGCCACCAGGGAAGCCCTTTCCCTTGTTCTTTAAATTTTCTTTTTAAAGACAACTTAACAGTTTCATTGACTATAATTGACGTGCAATAAACTGCACCTATCTGAAGCTTACACCTTAACGATGAGCTGATAATTTATGGAGCACCTAGTAGATATCAGGTACTTGCCTGACAGCCTTTGGGGGTGGAGTAGCTTGGATGTCAGACATCCTGGGTCAGAATCCCAGTTGGAATCCCAGTAACCAGCCCTGTGACCTTGGGCCACTTGTGTCCCTAGGTGAGGCCCTGGGTTCTCATCTGGGACACCTCTTGGGGATAGACTGGGTATTAGTCTCAAATTTTCATTCCCTCCTGTCATAGGTTAATACATCCATTCTCTTTGCCACGTGACTTTGCAGTGCCCCCACTGGAGTATAATCCCCAGTCCGCTGAAGTGTGGACTTGGCCATGTGACTTGCCTTGGCCAGTCTGACATTAGTGGATGTGACAAAAGCACTGGCTTGATATGTGGTTGGGTTTTTGGCCTGGATGCTTGAGCTTCTGCCATGTGCTACAAGGCAAAATGTCCCAGGTAGCTAACTGATGGTTCTAGAAGGAGACACTTGTGGAGATGACCTGAATCTGACCTGAATCTGACCCATGGCCTGGAGCAAAGTCAAGCCGACCCACAGAATGAAGCAGAGTCACCCCAGTTGACCCGCAGACCTATGAGAGAGGAAGAGAAATGTGGCGAGCCACTGGATTGGTGGTGTGGTTTGTTACACAGCAGATTGTAGCAGAAACCTGACTAATCCACCCGCGTATAATAATAGTACCCACCACACAGGATCACAGTGTGGATTAAATGGGCTAATATATTTAAACAATTTAATATATTAAAATATTTGTTATAGTCTGGCATGTAGTGACTCCATAAAATATTAGATATTATTATCTACCAGAATTTTTCTTATGTAAAAATAAGTGTGTTTCTCCAATGTATGACATGACATGCTGATACATTTATTTAACTCTTTGGGTTATTTTTTCTTTTCTAAGCCTTGAAACAAGGAGTGACTGTGTTGCTTACGGAAACACGGACCCACAGCTCACAGCCTGGGGTGTGGATCACAGAATCGAAACGTCTCAGCATTGAGATCCTAAAGGCCCTCTAGTTCACACCCACCCTCACCCAGTTCAGGGACCCTGCCATCCTGTCCATCTCTGGGGGTTGCTCAGCCCCTGCTTGAATGCTTCTAGTGATGGGGAGCTCCCTGCTTCATGTGCCAGCCTGTTTAATTTCTGAATCTTTTGCCCTGATGCAGAATAATTCTCTTGGGCAGGGCTGAAGATTATTAATAGATTATTAATAGCAAGAGTACAGGCACTAGGGTCAGACTTTGGTTAGAATTCTGAGTCGCACATTACTTAGTGCTGTGTGACCTTGGGCAAGTGTATTCACCTCTCTGAACATCAGTGTCCTTCTCTGTAAAGTTGGGTGGGGAGATAGTAAAAAAGTTCACCTCCTAGGTGTTGTGAGGGTCAAATGAGAGACACCCAGTAGGTCCTCAGCAGAGGAGGGCATCTAGAGGTTTGCGTTTAAACTAAGGTTCCTGGGACACAAATGTTCCCTCTTGCTATGCAGGAGTTGCGCCCTCATCTCCCCCTTCTGCTTCATGTTTCCCTTCTCTAATTTTTTTTTTTAATTTTTAACTCAGTTCTTTATTTATTTATGTTTGGCTGTGTTTGGGTCTTGTTTCTGTGCGAGGACTTTCTCTAGTTGCGGCAAGCGGGGGCCTCTCTTCATCGCGGTGCGTGGGCCTCTCACTATCGCGGCCTCTCCCGTTGCGGAGCACAGGCTCCAGACGTGCAGGCTCAGTGGCCATGGCTCACAGGCCTAGCCGCTCCGTGGCATGTGAGATCTTCCCAGACCAGGGCTCAAACCAGTGTCCCCTGCATTGGCAGGCAGATTCTCAACCACAGCGCCACCAGGGAAGCCCTCCCTTCTCTAATTTTTAACTTCTCCCATGGTTGCCCTGGTAGCTCTGGATGAGGCACGGAGAAGCTGTCAGTCCGCTGAGGTGCCCCCAGGGCACGTTTGAGCCTCAGTGGTTGTGTATTAAGTTCTTGTCATGTGTCAGGCACCCGGCTAGACTGTGGATGTCGCAGCAAACTCTTTGCCCTCATGGAGCCCCTGTTGTGGGGATGAGGAGGGAGATGCGCATTAAACCAAACAACACAGTGCTGAAGGTAAGTGCCATGGAGAGAATTAGGCAGGAAAGGGCAGTGGTAGGGAATGGGGTGGCCCAGAAGGCTTGGGGAGTTGGTTCTTAGGTTACACTAGGAGCAGTGCGGTCTCTGGAACAGGGAAGGGGAGAGTCCTCTTCTTTCTCTGCTCAGGCCAGACTGGCGTGTGCTGCACTGTGGTGAGCATCAGCTGCCCCTTATGGATGTCAGAGCAAAGGGGCAGACGTCCAGAGAGGGGAGACCTGGATGGCGAAGGGACAGGGATCCGTGTCACCTTAGTAATCACAAGAACAGCCACCACTTAGTAAGGCAGGTGCTGGGCTCTGGGCTCTACACACATTTTTCTCATTGATTCTCACAGTCAGTCCACCTGATACTCTTATCCTCCCCCGCAGAGGAGCTGGAGGGGGCTCAGCATGCCCGAGTTCGCGGAGAGAAGCGGAAGAGACAGGACTGGAGCCCAGGTCTCTTGGGCTCAGCACTGATGCTCGCGATCTGTGTGTGAAACTGCGGTCGCATTGGTCCATTTCACGGTATCAGTGGCCCACTGTGGTCAGTTTCAGGCTACTGAAGGGAATGTGGTGGGGACAAAAGTGACAAGACTTGGTGTTGGATGGGACCAAGGGGAGTCAACAGGCTCTAGATCCTGCAGCTACAAAGATGAGGGTCCCGGGGGGGCTTGTGGACCCCTTGGAATCTGAGCCTGTGCCTGTCCTTCCTTTGTAGATGTTAACTGAATTCCAGCCTGTTCTAGGCCCCGGGGGCCTCTGCTCTCATGGTGCCCTGGTCTGGGAATGCTGGTCTCAGCAGTGGTCACCAGTCACGCCCATTGCAGTGGGCTCTCTCCAAGGTCAGGAAAGGGGACGGGGGCATCGGGGGGCCGGGCCTTGTCACAGTGAAGAGCCTAGTGCTGGACCCACACACACCTGGGTTGGCGTCCCAGCCCTGCCACTCCCAAGCGTGTGATCTTGGGTGTGACATCCTCCCGCTCTGGGCCTCAGTTTTTCCCTTTGTCAAATGCAGAGGTGGGACCTGTGAGCTCTGAGGTCGTCTCGGCTTGGACCTTCCTCCTTCCATTGACGCTGTGTGTGGAAGCCCAGCCTGACGTGGGGATGCGGGACGTGGGGACGTGGGGCTCCTGCCTGCATGCGCTTCCCCGCCTCTCCTCCCGCTGCATTGCTATTTAAAGTGACGGTGGTTTGGCTCGCTCTTTTTTTAAAAAACATTCCCGTACTCGAGCTGAGTTCCACAAGGCCAGCTGTCACCACTAAAAATGTCTGTCGTGTGACAGCCACCAGTGAGGAGGTGGAAGGAGGCAGGAGGCCCTGGATGGGACCACAGCGTGGCTGGATTTAAAAAAAAACCCAAAAAGCAAAAAACAGTCCTGCAAGGAAGAAACAAAAGCTGGGAGGAGGGCTGCTCTTTCCTCTTTGTCCAGCCCTCCTTTGCCAGCTCCTTGCTGGCCCTGCTGGAGAGCTGATGGCAGCAGGTACTGTGTCACTGTGGGGACAGGCCGGGGGCGGGGGGTGCAGGGTGCTGGCACGTGGGCTCTCAGCCCCCAGCCCCTCCCCACGCCGGGCTTGGTGGGCACTATGCCCCTTCAGGTCCTCCCAGCGGCCCTCCCTGCATCCTCATCCCACTCACATGGGAAACGGAAGAAGTGACCAATCAAGGCTGCTGTCCAGTGGCAAACGGATGCAGGGCTTCCCCAGGGAGGGAAGGAAACGTTTGATGAGCCCCTCCTGGGTCAAACGCTTCCATGAGTCACTTTTTAAGTGATTAAATGTTCACAATAAACTTGAAAAGGAGCCTCCATTCCCCACATTTTACTGATAGGGAAACTGAGACTCAGCAGGCGGAGCGCCTGGCCTAAGGCGGCGTGGTGGGAGATGGGAGCACAGGGAGGCTGGCTGGGACTCCTGGCTTGGGACAGTCTTACAGTATGTGAGCAAGTGATTCGCTGGCCTCAACCTCCCCAGCTATGAACTGGGGCAATAGCGCAACTGCTTCCCAAAGGTGTGAAATAAAACCAGGCACATCAAGTAGAGGGTAAGGCGGCCGGGGCCTAGAATGTGCCGGAAGGTCAGGAGCTGGGACAGGATCCAGGGCTGACAGATTCCAGAGACCAAGTTCTTTTCGCTGCACGTCTGTGGCCTCTCAGGGCTGCTGGGAGCAGGGCCTGGAGGAGCCCTGGGCGTAGGTGGGGGGTAAGAGGTGGTCCCTCCCTGCTCTCCCTACCCTCAACACCTGGGTGTGGCCCCTTTGGCCCCTTGGGGGGCTGTGAGCTTCGTGACCATGAATCTGAAGCTGTAGCTTCTCTGATGGGGACTCCTGACCCTCAGACTGTCTGGGATGTTTTACAGCTGGGAGGGGCAGGCAAGCAGAGACCCACACGGACAGAGACTTTTTGAAAAGAAAAAGGAAATGATACAATGATTGGAGAAAAACTCCAAAGAAGATTTTTGTGTCTCTGGAATTGCTTCCTCCCTGTCTTCTCAGGGCTCTCCTGGCCGCACTTCTTCCTGCTCAAAGAAAGAGGTTCAGGTAAGTCATTTAGACTTTAGTATAATTATAGTAGCTACCACGTATGGAGCAACTACGCTTTGCCAGTACCTCTTCTAGGTGTTTTCCTCTTAAAAGGCTTTGCTTGTCCCTCTGGAAGGTATGTGTCCATCTATTAAAAGGTCTTTTAGACATTCATTTCTTTATTCACTCAACAAGGATTTATTGAGCGTGAAGTTGTGCCAGATTCAATACTGGGTGCAATATCAACAAGCCCTGAACAGGGTGTGGAGGTGCACACAGCCGGGCAGGTGAGAGCAGCTAACTCTGTGATGGTTTTCACTCTTCCCCTCGGGATCTATGGCACACCTCCGACAAGGCGTTGCGGCGGGATATGGCCTGCTCCTCACAGGGTGACATTGCAGTGGGAGGGACACACAATAATCAGCCAATACGCACTTAATATGATGGCAGTCAGTGACAGGATTATGAATAAAAATAAAGCAGGTGAGGGAATGAGAGTGATGCAAAGGGGGCAGTTTTATTAAGGTTGGTCAGGGAGAGCCTCTCCAGAAAGGTGATTTAAAATTTTTATTTATTTATTTATTTTATTTTTAATTTTTTTTTTTTGCGGTACGCGGGCCTCTCACTGTTGTGGCCTCTCCCGTTGCGGAACACAGGCTCCGGACGTGCAGGCTCAGCAGCCATGGCTCACGGGCCCAGCCGCTCCACGGCATGTGGGATCTTCCCGGACCAGGGCACGAACCCGTGTCCCCTGCATCGGCAGGCGGACTCTCAACCACTGCGCCATCAGGGAAGCCCCCCAAAATTTTATTTATTTAATTTAAAAATTTTCAAATTTTTTTTTGAAATAAATTTATTTATTTATTTTATTTATTTTTGGCTGCATGGGGTCTTTGTTGCTGCGTGCAGGCTTTCTCAGTAGAAGCGAGTGGGGGCTGCTCTTCATTGCAGTGCATGGGCTTCTCATTGCGGTGGCTTCTCTTGTTGTGGAGCACAGGCTCTAGGTGCGTGGGCTTCAGTAGTTGTGGCACGTGGGCTCAGTAGTTGTGGCTCGTGGGCTCTAGAGCACAGGCTCAGTAGTTGTGGCGCGCGGGCTTAGTTGCTCCGCAGCATGTGAGATCTTCCCGGACCAGGGCTTGAACCCATGTCCCCTGCATTGGCAGGCGGATTCTTAACCACTGCACCACCAGGGAAGCCCTTTTTTTAAAAATTGAATGAAAGATTCTTTAAATTCTATAGTGCTTTACAGTCTTCAAGAGTTTCGCACACTTGATTTCATAAATCCATAATAACCCTTTTTCCACATCCTTATACTGCCCCTCCCCCCCCACTGGTAACCACTGGTTTGTTCTGGATATCTGTGAGTCTGCTTCCTTTTTGTTCTATTCACTAGTTTGCTGTATTATTTTTAGAGTCCATATATAAGTGATATCATACCATATTTGTCTTTCTCTGTCTGACTTATTTCACTTAGCATAATGCCCTCCAAGTCCCTCCATGTTGCTGCAAATGGCAAGATTTCATTCTTTTTTAATGGCTGAGTAGTATTCCATTGCATATATATATATATATATATATATATATATATATATATACCACAACTTTATCCATTCATCTGTTGATGGACACTTGGATTACTTCCATATCTTGGCAATTGTAAATAATGCTGCTATGAGCATTGGGGTGCATGTATCTTTTCGAATTAGTGTTTTCATTTTGGGGGGGCTATATACCCAGGAGTGGAATTGCTGGCTCACATGGTAGTTCTTTTTAGTTTTTTGAAAAACCTCCATACTGTTTTCCACAGTCCCACCAACAGTGTACAAGGGTTCCCTTTTCTCCACATCCTCGCCAATATTTATTATTTGTGTTCTTTTTGATGATAGCCATTCTGACAGGTGCGAGGTGACATCTCACTGTGGTTTTGATTTGCATTTCCCTGATAATTAGCAATGTTGAGCATCTTTTCATGTGTCTGTTGGCTATCTGCATTTCCGCTTGGAAAAATGTCTCTTCAGTTCTTCTGCCCATTTTTTATTTGGGTTGTTTGTGGTTTTTTTGATGTTGAGTTATATGAGCTGCTTATATATGTTGGATATTAACTCCTTATTTGTCATATCGTTTGCAAATGTCTTCTCCAATTCAGTAAGTTGTCTTTCTGTTTTCTTCAATGAAAAAGGTGGAGACTTTTTTTAAAAAGCATCCATCCATTTATTTATACATTTATTCACCAAAAAGGGTGAATATATAGAGCATTCATGTGGTTCAAAACCCAGAATAGAGAAAAAGTTATAAAGGAAACCCCTTCTCTCACCTCTGCTCCTACCTGCCTGATTCCCTATGCCAGTAATCACTGTTCTTAGTTTTTAAAGAATCTTTCAGATTTTCTTTTGGTAGATACAGTTATACCTTGGAGATATTGCGGGTTTTGTTCCAGGCCACTGCAATAAAGCGAATATTTCAATAAAGCGAGTCATGGGTATTTTTTGGTTTCCCAGTGCACATAAAAGTTATGTTTACACTATACCACAGTCTATTAAGTGTGCAGTAGAATTATGTCTAAAAAAACCAATGTACAGGGGGCTTCCCTGGTGGCGCAGTGGTTGAGAATCTGCCTGCCAGTGCAGGGGACACGGGTTTGAGTCCTTGTCCGGGAAGATCCCACATGCCGCGGAGCAACTAAGCCCGTGTGCCACAACTACTGAGCCGGTGCTCTAGAGCCCGTGAGCCACGACTACTGAGCCCAAGTGCCACAACTACTGAAGACCGCGCATCTAGAGCCCGTGCTCTGCAACAAGTGAAGCCACCGCAATAAGAAGCCCACGCACTACAACGAAGAGTAGTCCCTGCTCGCCGCAGCTAGAGAAAGCCCGCGTGCAGCAACAAAAGACCCAACACAGCCAAAAATAAATAAATAAAGATTTATATTTAAAACAAAACAAAACAAAAAACAATATACACCCCTTAATTCAAAATACTTTGTTGCCAAAAAATGCTAACCATCATCTGAGCCTTCAGCAAATAATAATTTTTTTGCTGGTGGAGGGTTTGAAATATTTTGAGAATGGCCAAAATGTGACACAGAGACACGAAGTGAGCCAATGCTGTTGGAAAAATGGCACCGATAGACTTGCTTGATGCAGGGTTGCCACAAACCTTCAATTTGTAAAAGACACAATAACTGCGAAGTGCAATAAATCGGAGCACAGTAAGACGAGGTGTCCCTGTTGGAGAAAATATAAATATTCTATTCAAACGAAAAAGCTGGCACACAGTGGGTACTAACATTTGGACTGAGGCCTGGATGAGAAGGAGCCAAACCAGGGAGGGTTCCTGGGGAGGGCGGGCACGTGAGCCAGGGCCCAGGTGGTGGCTGGGGCTGAGCGCACAGACATGGGCAGGAGTTAGAGCATCCAGGGCCAGTGACCCATGGTGAGAAAGAAGGCTACTGGCCAGGAGGCCACTGCAGGGGGGGCCTGACTTGATGGGACACAGGTTTTAACGGGATCCCTCTGGCTGCTCTGGGGGTGAGGGCAGGTGCAGGGAGACCATTGGGAAGTCGAGAATTCGTACCCAAGAGCCACGGTTCACTGAATGTTTAGCGTACATGTGTATTTTCCATTAACACCCCTGGGAGCAGGTGCTATTATTACCTTTCCTGTGCAGATGAAGGAACTGTGGCACAGAGAGGTTGATTAGCCTGTGGAAGGTCACACAGCCGTGAGGAGCAGAGGTGGGATAGAAGCTTAGGTCCTCTGACTGGGAGCCTGAGCTTTTAAACCCTGCACCCACCAGCCTCTCTGAATGGCTGCGCTGGGCGCTAGCAGAAAGTTGAAGGCCACGCAGCAGGGAAGGGGGGACGTGGGACTCGCCCTCACGTTTGCCAGGTTCTCCATCAATACACTGTTGGGCAGTGATACCCTCCTGGACCTGCTGCACTAGAGTCACCTGGACAGCTTGTCAAATGCAGATTCCTGGGCCTGGGCCAGACTGGCAGAATCAGAGCCTCTGGGGTGGGGCCTGGAAACCTGCATTTAAAACCAGGGATATTTCCCCCCGCTCCCTTACCCTACCCCAGCCCTTATGGGCATCCTGAAATCTGAGACCCAAGGTGGTTGGGGGTGGGAACTCACCGGCTCACTCAGTTCAAATATTTCCCCCCTGGGGTCTAAGCCCAGCCCAGCCCTCGCTGGGAGGATGGGTGGCAGAGTCCATGCTGGTCTCTGTGGGCCAGAGTGGAGTTCTGGGCCTGGCAACGCCCCTCCGCCCAGAAGCTGATCCTCGGTGGGAGCTGCCAGCCCTGTCTGCCTTGGAGAGTAGCCCCGCCACCTCCAATGATGCTTCTGCTTGCCTCCCCTCCCCGACCTCGAATCCTCAAGTGCAGGGACCCCCACCCTGCCCTCACTTAGCTCTGAACCCCACCCCAGCCCAGGACCTGGAGCATTGTAGGGCCAGGTCAGCATCCTTGAAATGAACCAAGGCTCTTGGGCATGTGTGTAAAGCCTGTTGTCACCTGTCTGGTGACACTCCCTTTACCCCCCACGCACATGCTGCTTTTCCTTTATAGGGAAAATGCAAGCGAGAGCACCTAGCTGGGCACCCAGGCATCAACACGCCCACCTTTTCCAGCTTTTGTGCCGCTGCCCTCTGATGCCCCCTCCCGCTGGGCACACACCTGCCTCTTCTCTAGGGCTCAGGACTCACTAGGGTCTCAGGGCCGAGCTCGCTCCACTGAATCCCGCTCTCTTGGGTGTTGCTCTGACCCTGAGTGTGGGACAGCAGACTCACCATTGGGGACAGGAGGACCTGCGGGCTGTGGGTCTCCTGGCAGGGGCGGAGGTGGCCTAGACCCAGGCTCCTGGGCTCCTGTCCCAGGGCTCTTTCCCCTTCTTACCGAGTTAATTTTGGGGGCGTAAGTTTCCCCTCTCTAAACTGGGACCTGTCGCTGTATCTCTTTGCACTTTAGTCTCCTCATCTGTGACATGGCGTCAGTGTGGTGTCACTTGTGGGTCACATGGGGTGGAGAGGCCTTGATATAGGCCAGGTACCCGGCCAGTGCTCAATAGATGTGAGTGTTGTTATCCAGGTCGTCAGGGCCTCGGGTTCCTGGGGCCCTGGGAGACAAGGCACCTCAGATGTTCTGGAAGCCCCACCCCCCCAGGCTAAGTGGCTTGACGTGGTCTCGGGGCCAGGAAGCGGCAAAACCTCATTCAAGTGTGGAGAAAAGGGAACCCTTTTACACTGTTCGTGGGAATGTAAATTGGTGCAGCCATTATGGAAAACAGTGTGGAGGTTCCTCAAAAAATTAAAAATAGAGCTGCCATATGATCCAGCAATCCCACTCCTGGGCATATACCCAGACAAAACTCTAATTTGAAAAGATACATGCACCCCTATGTTCATAGCAGCACTATTTACAATAACCAAGACATGGAAACAACCTAAATGTCCATTGGCAGATGAATGGATAAAGAAGATGTGGTATGTACACACACACACACACACACACACACACACACACTGGAATATCACACAGCCATAAAAAGAATGAAATAACGCCATTTGCAGCAACATGGTTGGACCTAGAGATCATCATAATAAGCAAAGTAAGTCAGAAAGAGAGACAAATACCATATGACGTCACTTACATGTGGAATCTAAAATACGACACAAGTGAACTTATCTACGAAACAGAATCAGACTCACAGACCTAGAGAACAGACTTGTGGCTGCCAAGGGGGAGGAGGGTAGGAAACGGAAGGACTGGGAATTTGGGATTAGCAGATGCAAACTAGTATATATAGAATGGATAAACAACAAGGTCCTAATGTATAGCACAGGGAACTACATTCAATATCCTATGATAAACCATAAGGGAAAAGAATATGAAAAAGAATATATATATGTATAACTGAGTCACTTTGTTGTACAGCAGAAATTAACACAACATTGTAAATCAATTATACTTCAATTAAAAAAAAAAACCCACATTCAAGCCCAGGCTCTCTTACCCAGAGCCTGTGTTCCTTACTAGGGATCTAGAATCAGAAGGAGCCTCCTCTTCCATCCATCCCTCCATCCATCTCTCCATCCATCCCTCCATCCATCCCTCCCTCCATCCATGCTTCCATCCATCCATTCATTCATTTGACAAATGTTTATTGAGTGCCCACTGTGTGCCATTTCAGTGGCCTTCTCCCAGTGGTGACAGATGGCCCTGAGCCAGCCACACTCTGCATGTAGTGAGGGGCTGCTGAGATACCGTGTTGTCTGGGTCCCAGGGCCAAGGCCGACCTTTTGTTCCCTGTCTGGGTGGGTGGACTCTGGAGAGGTTCCATGGACTGACCTCTCCTAGAGTCTCCCGTGGCTGCCCCTGGACCCAGACAGGGTGCCGGGGCCTCTGCTTGTTCCAGGTGGGCCCTGAGTTCATCTGTTGCTTCCCTCATGTGTTTATCCAGACACTCGTCACTTCTTCATCTGTGCCCTTATAGTTAATTCTTACTCCCAGTATTTCCCTGGCACACTATGTGCCAGGCTGGGAAGCTACAGATCACAGAGCAGCCCTGGGCCTCACTCCGGGAGGAAAGTGGGGAGGCCTCCAGACCTGCTCAGGGGACAAGGGCTCTGCAGGGCGGGGGAGCCCCAGGTGCCTCCCGCCTCCCATGTGGCAGGGCAGACTTCACAGAGGAGGTGACGTTGGGCTCAAAAGCCTTGTAGGAGTAACGGGGGACTGCCTGGTGCCCGCCCGAGCGATGAGAAGCCACCAGGGCCTGGGGACACTTTGGCCATGGTGATTAGAAAGGATGAGGGAGGGGCCCTAGGGGTGGCGGGGCTGGGAAGTAAACTCGGGCCAGACGAGCTGGGTTCAGGGGTTTGCGGAGGGGCTCAGGGACCCAGGGCTGGCAGCTGTGACAGAGCGGACCAGAGGCCAGGACCAGAAGGCCTAGAGGCCCAGGTAAGTCTGCAGTGGCCAGGAGCTCGTGGAGGCCTGGGGCCACCTGGCTCTGATTCTGCCCCCAAAGGGGGCCCCTCTGCTGACTGGGCCTAGGGGCTCACGTGTGGTCCAGGCAGGCCCCTCCACTGGTCCAGGGGCAGCAGCCCACCCTCCTCTCCCAAGGATCTCAACTCCGGAGCAGGGCGGGGCAGGA
The DNA here is from genome assembly GCF_964341445.2 of Mesoplodon mirus. Classification (NCBI taxonomy): domain Eukaryota; kingdom Metazoa; phylum Chordata; class Mammalia; order Artiodactyla; family Ziphiidae; genus Mesoplodon; species Mesoplodon mirus. The sequence continues at coordinate 6,944,960 of NC_138976.1, read as the reverse complement.
CTGGGAGGCTTGGAGGAGAGGGTGGCCGGGAGCTGCCTGATCACAGACTCAACCCCTCTCCTCTGGGTGCTCCCCCAAATCTCAAAATAAATTAGGCAGAATCAAAATCAGACTCTCTTCATCAGGAGAAATTACTCATTTCAAATATTTGCAGCCGCTTGAACTGAAATTTAGCGAGATGAGGACTTAGATGAATAATCTGGGGCCTTTTCAAAGACAGTTTTTACTCAGCAGTTTTCCTGATTCCTGAGCCCCGTCCCCATCAGGAGCCACCCTCCTGCCTTCTCTCTCGGGCTCCCTCCTTTCACCCCCAATCCTGGCCTATTTCTCCTCCTCTCCAGCTCTTTTCTCCTTGATTTCATTTGCTAAATCTGCAAATATTCGCTGAGCGCCTCCTCCTGCCTGGTGCCTAGCTTGGCCTTGGGGACCCAAAGTGACAGGCTGGTCCAGCCCCTGCCCACGGGGGAGCCGCTGAGCCTCCCTGGCTCAGGACTGGCCCTATCCACAAGCAGGGTGACAACCCATTATTTGTCCTGCGTGGCACTTCTTAATATTTGCAAGAAATTCCTTTCCACACTTTTTACAAAGAAAGCTTATATAACCACCTCTCTGGAGGCCCTTTGGAGGCTGGGAGAAAATCTGGAGAATTCCACCCCCTCCCCTGACCCCTTCCTCCTCCGCGTAGGCTTGTGGTCTTCGGGATGGGTGGTGTTTGACGAAAGCCAGACCTGAGCTTGACCACCCTCGGCAGCCAGAGCCCTGCAGGAAGTGGACGGCATGCTGGGTGCATCCACTGGAGGAGGGGTGGGATGAGAAAGCAGGAAGGAGACTGAGGTCATTCTTTGAAAGAAGCTTCCAGGCTGGATGTGGAGGCCAAACACACCTCCTGGCTTCCAGGGTCCTGGGCTGTCTGCTCTGCCCGCCGTGGGGAGGGAGCGGGCTGTGCTCGTCCTTTCTTCCTTGTTCAGATGGGGTGTGTGTGTGAAATAGGAGGGAAGGGGGAGGGGGAAGAGGGGGAAGGGAGAAGAAGGGTGAAGATGAGGAGAGAGAAGAGGAAGGACAGAGGGAGAGGGAGTTTTGGCAGGTGAGGGTGTGAGGTCGGGTGGAGGGATAAACCCCACTTGTGAGAACACATGAGGCCTGTGTGAGCTGGTGTCTGTGGGGGACTGTGGGGTGTAGGGTGGATGCCCTTATACAAACACAGGCATTTGTGCCCCCCGGGGACCCACAGGCCTCGCTGCTGCACAATTTCACCCACTTTAGTTCCCTCCTTTCTTCCCCTCTCGGCCACGAGGAGCAACGTTCAGCCCCTGCGATGGAGCAGGCTCATGACTGCCCCAGGGCCTTTGCATATGCTGTCTCTGCTCCTAGGATACTCTTCCTTGACCTGGTCAGCTTGCTGTACTGGATCTCCAGTCTCAGCCGGTTTGTCATGGGGGCCCCCGAGGAGCTTGAGGCAGCTGGACAAGCTGGGCTGGGGACAGAAGACTGGGAGTATGTGGATGGGGCTGGAGCCAGGCCTGGAGGGGACCACTGGGTGGAGGGGATGGAGGAGTGAGGAGAGGACCCAGGCCAGAGGCCCAAGGAGCAGAGGGTTAGGGGACCTTTAGAGGAGAAGCGGGTTGTAAAGGAACAGCAGGATGGGCAGAAGGCAAAGCTTTTACAGGTCATGAAATCCCTCTGTCTCTCTCACTTGTGGAGATGTGGATAGCGTTAGGACACAGAGTGCTGCTACCAGCAACCAGAACCTGCCCCCCGACCCCCGGGGTGTTCCTGACTGTTCACACCCCCTTTATCTCCCCTAGAGGTAACCCCGATCCTAACTTTTGGAGAAATCACTCCCCTGCCTTCCTTTAGAGTTTGACATCTCTCTCTGTACCAGGATTTAGGTTTGCCTGCCTGTGTGACAAGGAAGCAGGCGCCGTCCACTTCCTCATCTGTGTGATGGACCCAGCCTGTGCCACCGTCTCCTGGGGAGAAGGAGGGGGAACAATGTATGAGCGAGGTTTTGCATTTCCTGATGATGGCTCATTGGTTAAATTCTAGGAACCGATGTTACGGTGCTGACGCAGGGAGCCCTCGTTGCTTCGACACAGCTTCCTGGGGCGTCCACCATGCATGTGCCTGGTGCTGCCCAGAGCACACAGGGCCGAGCGGGGAGCCGGTCAGGCCAGGCGCCTGCTCTCACAGAGCTCATGGTCCTCCTCCCGCCTCCATCCCACAGATCTGTTCTGAGTGCCTGCTCTATGTCAGACGCTGGGCTGGGTGCTGGGGGTCGGCAGTGAGGCGGACAGATGGGCCGTCTGCCCCTCCCCCCAGCACTGGGGAGACAGACTTTCAACACATCATTCCCCAAATTAGTACATGAAACTGATCTGCCCCAGGTCAGGGTGCTCAGATACGGGTCACCTGTGGACCCAGCTTGTTCTGAGGTGGTGGCGAGGGAAGGTCTACTTGGAGCAAGTCTTAAAGGATCAGGGTTGCCTGCTAAGCACACAGCACCTCATAAATGTTGACTGTTGCTGCCTTAATCCCTTCTTTTGGGGTCTCATCCCTGCAGTGCCCCCGACTCATACCCCCAGTTGGTCTCTTGCTCAGTCTGAAGGCAGAGAGACCTGTGGCCTTTGCTGCTGGTCCAGGACTCTGGGAAGCGTGCATCTCTCCCTCCCTCGGCCACGAGGGTGAAGGTTGGGACCACTCTGCCTAGCGATGCTCTTGGGAACCCTCTGAAGTCGACAGTTTGGCTGAGGACTCGACTTGAAATGCCATGTGAAGTTTTGGGTCCTTTTGATCTGAAACCAGGGGTTTCCCACCCATGAGGAGGAGGAAGTAGGGAGGAGGCAGGGGCTTAAAACAGAAAGAAATGCTTTTTTAGGGGGAAGCCTGTGATGGGGATGAGGTTCACGGGGGGAACCCAGGGTGGCCACAGTGGGAGGGTCGCCAGGCCCCTGCTGGGCTCGGTCACTGTGACATGAATGCAGGGACCTCTCTGTTGCCCTTCGTGTCAGGAGGCAACAGCAACATAAAAGGACTTTTTCTGACTCTTTTTACTCTCCAGTGGGGGCAGGGTGCCAGGATGGGCGTGGGTGGCGTGGGGTTTTCTTTCCATGTCTCCTCATTGTCTTCAGAAAAAGAAAAATTGACCTCCGCCCCGGGCATGATCTTCAGGGCTGTTTGTACACTGGGCCCCACTGCTTCCTCCTGAAGGGACTGGCACCGGTCAGGCACCACAGCGTGCAGGTCTCTGCTGTCCCACGTGCAGCAGGCTGGACTTTGGCCTAAGGCACTGGGGAGCCATGGATGGATCTTTAGGGAGGATATGACATAAGGACATAATGGGATTAGGGTTGCTACGTAAAATACAGGACACCCAGTTAAATATAAATTTCTGATAGTCAATAATTTTTCAGTATAAGTATGTCCCAAATATTGCATGGGACATACTTGAAATAAAATTTTATTTGTTGTTTATCTGAAATTGCAAATGTAACAAAGCATCCTATACATATATATATATATATATATATATATATATATATACACTTTTTTTTTTTTTTTTTTGCGGTACGCGGTCCTCTCACTGTTGTGGCCTCTCCCGTTGCGGAACACAGGCTCCGGACGCGCAGGCTCAGCGGCCATGGCTCACGGGCCCAGCCGCTCCGCGGCATGTGGGATCTTCCCGGACCGGGGCACAAACCCGTGTCCCCTGCATTGGCAGGCGGACTCTCAACCACTGTGCCACCAGGAAAGCCCCGCATCCTATATTTTTATTTGCTAATTCTGGCAACCCCAAATAGAACAACATTTCTCCAAGCCCGGGGTGTGAGATGCAGCCAGCAAAACTGAGGAGGAGGCCACGGCCTGCCATGGGATTCCGGAATTTCCTGGGGGTCGCTGGCATCAGGACTTTTTCCTGAAACTGAGGGCAGACAGTAGCGGCCACGGAGGTGTGGGCATCGCTGGGTGAGGGGTTGGGGGGCGGGGTGGAGGCATAAGGCAATTTTCACAGCGTGTTAAACAGTGGTTCCCACGGAGATGCCAGCGCTGCTCCCCGATCGTGACGGGGCGGGAACACACAGTGAGCTCTCGTCCTCATCCACCCTCCGGGGCCCCACGAGGTAGTGCCGTGAGCAGACTCTGTTTCAGTCGAGGCTGCAGAGGCTCCAGAGGCCCTGACCTGCCCCATAGCCCAGCTCTGAGTGGCAGAGTAGGGGCTGGAGCCCACCGGAGTCTGTCTGACTCCAGGGCTTGGGCCTCTCAATTCCAGGACCCCTTGCCCCTCCCAGCCTTGGGGCCTCCTCTCTGACCTCTGACCCCTTGCTGGCCTGGCCTTGGCCTCTGGTTGCCTTTCACAGCCTGCCTGCCCTGGGCCTGGGGTTCTGTCTCCTGCACCCTGCCCTCTGGGTGGGGTCTCCTGGAGAGCGGTGCCTTTCTTTCCCAAGTGTCACACAGGAGGGCTCCCGCCCACCACTCCAGAGCCCCTCAGCCCAAAGACACACTGCCAAAGGCTGTTTCTCCAATAGCTCCCGTCACAAGGGACCAAGAGACTCTCCGCTCTCCCTAAAGAATAATGCTCATAGCTTGTGTCTGTTGAGCACTTAACATGAGTCAGGCCTGACTTATGAGGGAGGCCCACCAGGACTCCATTTTACAGGTGTGGAAACTGAGGCTCAGAGAGATGGGCTCACCTGTCCAACCTCAGCCAGTGGAGAAGGTTGCTGTGTCCTCTGGGTCTCAGTTTAAATGTCACCTCCTTGGAAAGTCCTTCTCATACCCACCTGGCTGAGTCCCTTGTTACATGCCTTCTTGGCATCCTGCATTTCTTCATTTGTCACAACTGTAATTCAGTAGTTAGTGAATGGTGTGTTGTGACCTTTGTGTCTTGTGCGTGGCTCTAACACCAGGGCCAAGCTTGGTACTGGGCATGTGGCAGGAGCTCTCTAGGGCTTATTAAGACATAGGGGAAGCTTCAGAAAAGATGTGTTATGTGAATGCACCCTGGATGGTGAGAGGTTGGGGCCCAGGGAGACTAGGTCCAGCCTTGGAAGGTGCTGTGGACTGAATTGTGTCCCCACAAATTCATTTGTCGAAGCTTTAACCCCCAATGTGATGGGATTTGGAGGTGGGCCATTGGGAGGTAATTAGGGTTAGATGAGGTCATGAGAGTGGTGCCCCCATCATGGGATTAGTGCCCTTATAACAAGAGGAAGAGAGAGAGAGGGAGACAGATCTCTCTTTTTCCATGTGGACCCACCCAGGAAAGACCACGCAAGCACAGTGAAGGCGGCTGTATTCAAACCAGGAAGAGGGCTCTCACCAGGATCCTACCATGCTGGCGCCCTGACCTCCACTTCCAGCCTCTAGAACTGTGAGAAATACATGTCTGTTTAAGTCCCCCAGTCTACGGAGTTTTGTCTGGCAGCCCAAGCTAAGATAGGAGGGTAGCGGTCAAGCACGGCTGGTGGGGCACCAGTGGATAAAGGTTTGGAGATGGAATACAACTCGGTGTGTTTAAGGAGCCATAGGTCATGGTGAGCTGCAGTGCAGTGGGGGAGGTAGAGGAGGTGGAGGAGAGTGAGGCTGGAGCAGGTGGGTTCCAGCTCAAGGGCCAGGGGCCCAGAGTTGCATTCAGACCTGCTGCTATTTAGGGATACTCTTAGTTCTGATTTTAGTTGATATAATGAAGACATTCTTTGCCTAAGTGGGAGTTTACTTGCTTTCCTGAGATGGCTTCTAGAGGCAAAGCCTACTCATTGTTGCAAGCTCCTTGTAGGGAGTGAACTTATATCCCTTAGAAATGCCTTTAGCCACAGGTAGCAGACAAGCTAACTCCCAGACCAGTTAAAGTTTACCTAAAAAGAAGATCAGGGAAGGTGTTTACAGGGCTTATTTCACCTTAGGATCAGGGTCAGAGCCCTGGGTTGCTTCTCTGTGATTCTCTTGGCCCATCTTTCATGGTGACAAGACGGCTGCCACAGCTCCAGGCTCCCTGATTTCACTGGACCACATTCCCAAGTGGGAAGGGAGAAGGTGTGTGTGATGGGAGATGCAGTGAGGGTGGTGAGACAGTGCTCTCCCCCCGGGCTTCTCCCCTATTATCCCCGAGGAAAAGAGCTTTCCCCAAAGCCCCTGCAGACTTTGCCTTACATGCCATTGGCCAGAACATAGTCCCATGGCCTCTTGTGGCTGCAACGGAGGCTGGTTAAGTAAGCACATGACTTTTTTAGCCTCTGTGATGGGAGGCGGGGTGGGGGAAAGGGTTTGGGAATGGTCCGAGGGAGAGCTGACCTTCAATGTCTGTTAGTCTCCCTTTTTCCAGGATGTGACCCTGTTTACACTTTCAGGCCAACCCCAAATAGTGCCTCTTCTGTGAAGCCAGCTTCCCCTGGCAACTGGTCATCCCTTCCTCTGCCCCTCACCCCTAGGGCACCTGGAATCCTGTGACAGGAATCCCTTCCTTTCAACATATGATGTTCCTGAAGAAAACTCTTGGGAGGCGAATGTGTGAATGTCGTACACACTTGAGTATTATAATGGGGTTTCTGTTCCCCCAAAGCAGGAGAACATAAAATCCCCTTATCATTTTAGGCACAGTTGTCAAGGTGCTAGGTCCAGGAGTTTGTGTGTTTTTCAATTTTTTCATTCACTTCACAGTTTCCAACCCTGTTGTCTGGATTACATCCGGGGCATGTCCAAAGGAAGCTCAGGATCCGTGGTTCATGGTGGGTCTCTGGATGTCTGCCCTCGGTCTCATTACACTAACTGAGCCCACCCCTCTTCCCTTTGTGCTCCTGGTGCTGCTCTTGCATTTTTCAGTTCATTTTTATAAAATAAGAGAAAACACAATAAAATGTTTTGACAGTTCTAATAACCATTGCAGTTAAAGATGGGAGGAGGAACCGCACACACAGGGAACGTCTGTCTGTGGGCCTGGTGCGGTGAGAAGCGCTTTGCTGAGTCCACCTCTTAGCCCCCCACTCCAACCCAGTGAGGCCGAGACCACCCTGTCCCTATTCCACCGGGGACGACTCTGAGAGGTTAAGTCGCATGCCCGAGGCCACCAGGTCCACGGTCCTACGCTGAGAATTCACATTGCTGTTTGTGGCAGTGATAGTCATGCCAAGCGACTCATCTGTGTCTCACATTTCCAACCCCTTTGCATCTCTGGCCAATGGGCTGAGATTTGAAGAGACGGGGTCCCTCTGGGCTGAAGCACCAACTTCCCTGTTGTCTCTTCCCCTACCTTGGTGACCGAGAAGGCCCCCTGTTCCAGATGGGGAGCCCCTCCTGGCCCGGGTCCCTAAGTGGCTTTGTGGAGCCACTGAGATTTGGGGGGTGTTTGTTCCCGCAGCCGAGGCCAGCTGAGCCAGACTCTCCCACCTCTGAGGCCCCCACCTGCTGCGTGTGAGAAGGTGGCTGGACACTGCACCACATCCCTGCCCTGTGGGCAGCCTCTGGGAGGGCTCGGTCAGTGCTTCCTGGAACAGTCTGAGTGAGGCTGGGCTGCACAGCTGCACAGGATACTCTGGCCTGTGCAGATGTGGCATCTTGTCCACGCCAGGACACCAGTGGGGCCCTCAGCTCTGGGCTGGCATGGGGCAGCCTCCCTTCTCTGTCAGGCCTTTCCGAACTTGGCCGAGCCACAGGGAACCTGGGCACAGCTGGGGTCCTTCCTGTGTGTACCCCTCCGGAGCCGGGTGCTTCCACAAAAGCCCCAGCTGCTGCTGGCAGGGTGGAGGGATGTCCGTGCCACACTCGCCCAGATGCTCCTGCCAGCGCTGGGAGCCAGGCGTCACCCCTAGGCCAGCAAAGACCCAGCTGGCAGGACCTGATCTGCTGGGAGCCCGAGACTCTGGGTCCACCCAGCCTCATCCCTGTCCATCCCTCTAGACTATTCCCACCACCTGGTGCTGTCTTCTGTCTTGGGACCTTGGCTCAAGCTGTCCCCTTTGCCTGGAACGTCTTTCCTACCTTGTCTGCCTGTAAGCGCTTCCTGCCTCCTCCCACCCCTGATGCAGGGGGCTCGGGGGATGTCCTCCTCTCTTCTCCTATCACACCCTGCCCACCTCTGCAACTTTGACATGACCCCTGTCACTTGGGTTTGCACCCCACAGTTGACTTGTCCGTTTGCCCTAGAAGATTGTGATCCTCGAGGGCAGGGAGTGTGCCATTCCTGGGTGTTCTCTCCACCCTTCGTGGCGTGGATGAATGAATGCTGCCCCGTCCTGGGAAGTGGCACCTGTTTATTGAGCATCTACTACATGCTGGGCCCGTCACACTCCCGCAGTGCTTGGGATCCGCTCGTGCCACATGGTTATCACATGTGCTTAGAAGACCAATGCTATTTTTCATTCCTGTCTGATCCTGGGTGGCCCCGAGAGCAGAGCCCAATGAGGGCCTGGGTGCAGATAGTTTGCTGGGAAGGGCTCCCAGGGGGCTGTGTGAGGGGTGGGAGAGGGAGACAGAGAAGGAGGAGAAGCCCATGCAGTGGCGGGTGGAGGGTGTGTCATAGGCCCCACACAAAGCAGCTGCTGGACCTCGAGTCTCCCCAAAGCTTTCATTCTGCTCTCACGGCCCCCACCTGACCCAAACCCCTCCTCCTCTCCTTCATCATTTGCCTGCTCACCCTCCAAGGAGCAAGCAGAGAGGCTGCTTCTAGCTGTGTACCTACAAAGATGTGTTCGACCAGAACCCAGTTTGGGGGGGTCTTCCCAGGTCTTTCCCTTGCAGAAATTGGGGATTTCTGGACCTGGAAGGGTCCAGGGCTTGATAACAGGGCCCACGTCCCTGCATCTCCAGGCTTTTCCCTGCCCAGGTAGTGAAATTTTAAACAGGCACGTTCCTGCTGCCCAATTTTCATTAATTGGATCTAAAAGGGTTTCTATTTTCTGATTGATCCTGCCGAGGTAAACAGCACTGCCAAAAATGGGGGGGAGTGTCGCTGCTGAGGGAGACGGGATAACTAATGTTACTTGACATTTACTCAGAGAGAGGAAGGGAGGGAGGTGAGTCACACACCAGAGTCTCAGCCCACAGATTTTGTAGAAACGAGCTGCCGCGAGGCAGGCGGGAGCAGGAGGGCTCTGAGAAGCTTCAGGTCCCTAATTTCACAGGCTTCGGGGACCCCTGGGGTTCTCAGCTCAGGGAGGAGAGGGTCTCTGTGTCATTAAATGGTTGTGCATTTAGCTCTGGAGGGGGGACCCCTGAGGATGCCAGCGAGGCTGAGGTGATGGCTCTCCGTTTGCGACAGGGAGAGACGTGAATGTGCGCATCTGTCTCTACGGAAGCCCTCTGTGGGGTGGGGGCTGGTGGGGGTAGCAGGGAGTCAGTCAGGAGGGTCTGGGGGCTTGGTTTCTCCTCCTACCAAAAAAAAAAAAGACAAGAAAAAAAGAAAAATCTCTGCCAAGCAATCTTTGCTTCTGACTGCCTCGGTTTCCCAACTTGGTGCTACACCCGCTGCAGTTTGCAGGAGGCATATTTACGGCTTGGAAATCACCACCGAAGGGGAAGGTGACAGGTGAGTGAGCCTGGCTCTCTGGAGCAGGATGGAGAAGGGGAATCAGGTGAAGCGCTGCCCTCACCGTCACCACCCACCATGATCACCCACTACGTGCCGGGCAGTCGTTGTTTGACTTGTTCAGCAAGGGTTGGCTGAGCACGTGTACTGAGCCAAGCTCTGTGTGTTGCAGGCGCTCTGCCCGCTCGGCCTCCCTGCCCAGGCTTGCTCTCTCCCATGGCCTCCCGTCACCATCGCTGCCTCGTGGAGCTGTGGCTGCCGTGCTCTGCAGACCTGCCACCGTGTAGATCTTCCCCCTCCTGCCTCCTGCCCTTTAGAGCTGACTGTGTTTCCTCCTCCTCTGGGTGTCTTTCCTGTCTCCTTCTGCCTGGAAGATTCTCCTTCCTCTGGGTACCAACAGCCTTGATTTTCTGGACTACCGCATCTCAAACTAAGCCCCACCCCCTCCCAAGCCGGTCCTCCTCCTTGATCTCATCCCCTTGGGGCCCCTCCAGCCCAGCAGCCCCTTGAGCCAGACCTGGCCTTCACCCTTCCCTCCTCCTTCACCTCATCCCCTGGAAACAGTCAGTCTCCAGTCATCCTGGTTTTGCGTCCTCTGCTTCTCTCAGACTCATCCACACATCTCCTTCCCCATTGCTGCAGACCTGGTCCAGGCTGCCATCATCTCAGCCCCTGGCTGGTTTCTCAGCCTCTGGTCTGGCCCTTTCATTCCCTTCTCCACTCAGCAGCCCGAGTGTCCTTTCATTGCCTCTAACCCTCCAGGAGGGGAGTATCTTCCATGGCTGCTGGCTTCCATTGTTGCTGCAGAGAAGTCAGCTGTTGGTCTAAATAAGGATCCCTTGAAAATGAATGGCTTTTGTTGTTTGTTTGTTGTTTTTTTCTCTGCTGTTAGGTATCTTATCTCTTTACCTTTGGTTTTCTGCAGCTTCACTATGCTAGACTGAGGTGAGGATTTTTTTTTTTTTAATTTTTAAAATATTTATTTATTTATTTATTTTTGGCTGCATTGGGTCTTCATCGATGCACGCGGGCTTTCTCTAGTTGTGGCGAGCGGGGGCTACTCTTCGTTGAGGTGCACGGGCTTCTCATTGCAGTGGCTTCTCGTTGTGGAGTACAGGTTTTAGGTACATGGGCTTCAGTAGTTGTGGCTCATGGGCTTAGTTGCTCACGGCATGTGGGATCTTCCCGGACCAGGGGTTGAACCTGTGTCCCCTGCATTGGCAGGCAGATTCTTATCCACTGCACCAACAGGGAAGCCTGAGGTGAGGATTTTTAAAATTTATCTTTCTTGGGACTCTTGGGGTGTCTTGAATCTATGGTTTGATGTCATTTATCAGTTCTGGAAAATTATCAGCCATCATCTCTTAAATATTGCCTTTGCCCATCTCTCTCTCTTCTTCTACCTTTCTTTCTTCTAATTAAACTCCGTATTTTCAATCTTCTCTGTCTCGTACTCTCTCCTTTTCTCCATCTTTGGGTCTCTATGCAGTGCACTCTGGATACTACTTTCTTTTTACTTATCTTCTTTTGACCTAATTATTTCTTTGTCTGCATTTAATCTGTTCTTAAACCCATCCACTTAGTGTTTTTTATCCTTTATTATTTTGAAATATATCACACATGCATAAAACACATAAATTATAAACATACAGCTTTCTGGAAGAGTGTGGGACCATCACCAAAAGGTCAAGAAATGAAGTCTGAGTATTTTATTTCAGTTATCATAATGTTCATTTTTAGAGCTTCTATTTGGTTCTTTTGTCAGCTTGCTATGTCACTTATAGTTTTATGTTTTCTGGTGATGTTTCAAGCTTGCCTTTTTATTTTTAAAAATATAGTAAGCATAGTTGTTTTATGCTAATTCCAATATCTGAAAACTTTACAGGTATGTTTCTTCTTTTTTTTTCTCATGGTGTCTTATTTGTGTGCTGGTTTTCTCTGTACATTGGTCATAGTATTTGAAAACTTGAGTGCAGGGATAATTTAAGGCATGGGATGAAGTTACCTCTTCCAGAGAGAATTTTGGCTGCTTCTACCATGCACTTGGATGTGCTCCCTGTCTGGACCAACCTTCATCCAAGACTGAGGTTCCCTGGAAGACCTGAGTCATTCAAACACAGCTATAGTTCCTCAGAAGGGCTGGTCCACTTCTGGTCTCCCTCTGCCTGAGGATGTAGTCCTTGGGGTCCCAGCTAATTGTGGGGAGGATCTCCTCCCAGACTGTTGGTTCTGGGCTTTTGTTTCTGTCCCCCTAGTTTTTCACGACTGGCAGAGGGAAGTCTCCTCTGGGCTTGGAAAATCTCTTTAAGCAAAAGTGGTCTCCATGTGCATTCTCCTCTCTGAGTTCCTATTTGCCCTTCTGGTATGGTTTGGAAATTTCTTACTCTCTTGTAAACTTTTAATGCTTTTGCAAATATATATCCCTATCTCTGTATTAGATATAGATACCTCAAGTATCTTGTTATCTTCAACTAGAAGCCTGGTCGGAAAGACCCAGCCCACATTTACTGCAAGTCTGAGTTATCTTTCTAAACAGGAAATCTGGCTACATCTCTCTTCCATTTAGAAGTCTTGATGGACTCCCACTGCCCTCCAATAAAGACAGTAGTCTTGACTGTTCCCCCAATGTCCTGACAGGTCTGGCCTTGGCCACCCTCCTCTGTAAGCTCACCTCTCACCCCTCCTCCCTGGTGCTCCCTGCTTCAGTCACACTGAGCTGTTCTGATCCCTGAAAGCCACTCACTTCTGAGTGTAGGCAGATGCCGTTTGGTTCCTTCAGCCTGTGGCCTGACTAATTCCTGTTTGCCCTCTAAGTATCAGGCTAGACATCACCTCTTCCAGGAAGCCTTCCCTGACTGCACCACTCCAACCTCTTGCTAGGTCAGGTGTCTCTTCTGGGCTCCCACACTACCCTGTACATCCCCCATCACAGCACTAACCACACTGCACTATAATTACATGCTTCCCTGTCTGTCACTCCACTAGGCTATGGGCTTAATTAATATTTTTGAATGAATGAATGGAGGGATGGATGGATGGCTGGATGGATTGATGGATGGATGGCTGCTCACTTTTTCCCTGACACTTTGAATCGTTCTGGCTCTTTGGGGACCCATCCCCTGCAACTGAACTGGTAGTGCCTGGCTAGAAGGGCTCCTTTCCTTGTTCCCCCTCCACATTAGCTGCTCAATCCTTTGCACAGAATGACTCCAAGCTCCTTCTAACACACACTTCCCTTGGGGCTCATGCCCTCTCCCTGGCCCCTAAGCAAAGAACTGGGGCTGTAGGTCCCAAGAATAGGAGAATATACCAGAGGGGGCATTTTAAATTTGAACTATGGGAAAACCTATTTCCTGTAAAGTTCATTTCTGTGCACGCAAATTCCAAGACCTGCTTCTAGGAGAAAGTCAGGCTGGGAGGCATGTCCGATGATATCCAGGGACTCTGGGTCTCTGACTTGGGTTAGAATCCCTGACTGTGGGACTTTCCCCTATCTGTATTATTCATCTCAGAGCACTGATGGGGGCTGGGTTGATGGTGCATTCTCACTAGATTCTATTTACTGTCTTTCCATATACTTTGTCCCATCCTCCGTGTCCCTGCCTGTCCCTTTGCCTTTGCTTGTGCTGTGCCCCTTTCCAGAATGCCCTTCCCCTTCCCCTGTCTAGTCACATCTGCAAGGCCAGGCTCTGCTCTTCAGGAAGCTTGTGCTGACCATCTTGGTCCATGCAAGCCTTTGCCGGCATCATCCTCCACGATTCGAGGAGCAGCTAGGTGGGGTGGGGACTCACTGTTCACTTGGAGCTTTGATTGAGCACCTCCTGTGTGCAGGGCCCTGTGCTGGGGACTCAGCAACGAGTGAGACCTGCAAGGCCCTGTTCTCTTGTTTCCTGGGGTGTGTCCCAGACTCACCAGCTGAACAAGGGCTCTTAAAAAAGCTGTTTGCTTGTCTGGATTCTTGGTGGTTCCCATCTCCTCTGATCCCTGGCTGTCACTTGGAGGATGGTCGTGGGACTCGGGGGTGGTATGTGGCAGAGAAATATATTCTCTTTTTTTTTCAGTATATTTAATTTTTTAAAAATTGGAATATAATTGCTTTACACTGTTGTGTTAGTTTCTGCTGTACAACGAAGTGAATCAGCTATATGTATACATATATCCCCTCCATCTTGGACCTCCCTCCTCCCTCCCCCCTCCATCCTACCCATCTAAGTCATCACAGATCACCAAGCTGAGCTCCCTGTGCTACACCGCTTGGTATCTTCTTCTTCCTTTTCCTCTTGTCAGGGATTAAATGATCCTGGAGAGATCGGAGGGCAAAAGTAGAACCAGAGACCTGGCCCCGCCCTTCCACCGGAGGACGGGCCAGACAGAGGGCACTGATTCTGAAGATGTCTAGGCTATACGTGAAACCCCAGAAAACCAGAACTGGAAGAGTCCTGCAGACCTTACCCCCTCCAAACTTTACAGAGAGAAATCTGAGGCCCAGGGAGGGGAGGGGACCTCCCAAAGGTCACAGAGAAAGTCAGTGTCAGGCTGACACCAGTCTCCTGGCCTCACACCCAGCCCTCTGTCCACTGTAGCCCTAAGAGGGGGCCCCAGCAGGACTCTGGAGGGCATTCTTCTCTTGACGGTGGCCAAGGCCCTGTGCAAAGACTTTCCAACGTCATCTTGTCAAATCTTACCATCATACTTCGGAGGACACTGTTATTGTGTCTAGTTGCCGGAAGAGGAAGGTCCGTGATGGAAAACTTTTGCCCAAGGTCTCACAGCTGTCAGGAGATGAGCTCATTTTAAGCCCAAACCCCTACCACTTCCCTACACTGCACCTTAGAACTAGAGGCGTATCGTCTTTAAACACAGCCTCACCACTTCCAGTCTCTGAGCCTCAGTCTCCTCATAAGCCAAGGAGGAGGCCACCTCTCTCCTGGGGGTTGTTTCCAAGATGAAGTGAGGATGCCTGTGGTCTGGCCCCTGAGAGGGGCTTGAGAAATGACAAAGGTGCAGTATCTTCAAAATTTCTGCAAATGTGAAACACTTTTCCTTTCGCTTTTTTTTTCAATTTTTTTATTGACGTAAAATATACATAACACAAAAATTGCCATTTTAACCATTTGTAAGTGTTCCGTTCAGTGGCGTTAAACGCATTCCCATTGTGGTGCAGCCATCACCACCATTCACGCACAGAACACTTCATCTTCCAAACTGAAACTCTGTCCCTGACAAACCCTACCTCCCCATTCCCCTTCCTTTACTTTTGAAAATGAACCTCCTGCCTACATATCCTGGTTGAACAGGACAATAGGCTGGCGGAACCATGAGGAAAAGGAAACAGGAAGTGAGAGGAAAGAAGAGGCTCTAGGAAGTGCATCCCGGAAGCTGCTCCCCAGGGGCCAGGCCAACCCCACCCAAGGCACAGCCAGCCACAGCCTGGGGATCTTTCCACTGGCTCCTACCACCCCTCCAAACAGAGCCCAAGACACCTTCCTGGCCCAGGGTCTCTTCAGAAGCCCACCCATTCTTAACCTGGAAAGCTTCAGGGTCCTCATCTGTAAAATGGGGGTGGGGGAATAATAGCTGGTGTCTCCTAGGCTGTTGTCAGAATCAGCTGACAACACATGTATAAAGCACGTGGCAGGTGCCCCTGATGTGGAGCAGCCTGCAGCGTTGGCCGCCATTGTTTTCTTGGGGTACTTTTTTGTTTTATTTATTTATTTATTTTTATTTATTTTTTTTGCGGTACGCGGGCCTCTCACTGCTGTGGCCTCTCCCGTTGCGGAGCACAGGCTCCAGACGTGCAGCCTCAGCGGCCATGGCTCACGGGCCCAGCCATTCCACGGCATGTGGGACCTTCCTGGACCGGGGCATGAACCCGCGTCCCCTGCATCGGCAGGCGGACTCCCAACCACTGTGCCACCAGGGAAGCCCAGTTTTTTTGTTTTATTTTGTTTTGGTTTTTTGCCTCCACTGCTGTTGCCGTTATTATTACTCCATCCCAGCAGCCGGAGTTGGAGCAAAGGTCCTCCCGTATCGGGAAGGAAAGGCCTTTTCCATCCAGTTTATCCTTTGTTTCCCAGAATAGCCCAGCTGGTCTCCTCACACCCACCACCAAGTCCCTGAGCTGACTGTGGCCAATTCATGCTGGGCAGTGTGGCCAAAAGAGGGGAGTGAGATGCAGTGCCCCTCCCAGAGGGCCCATCGCGGAGGGTTTGCAGAGACACCAGGAGGCAGACACAGGTTCTGATCTCTTGCAGTTGCCGTGGTCAGTGCACGTTTAGGTTCTGGGGAAGGACAATGAAGGGGCCCTTAACTCGCCCTACGGGTCAGAGAAGGTTTCCTGGGGGAGATAAATAAAGGTGGGCGAACAATCCCGAAAGTCCAGGAGGTGTCAAATGCCCTGGGGAATAAAGAGAACCGGAAGTGATTTAGTATTACAGGGGCAAAGGGCATGAGGCAGAGAGAGGGAGGGGATGGGTCTGCAGGAGCCAAGGGGGCAGAGTCGGGGGCAGGTTGAGGGCCTTTGTGCTCAAGTACAGAGTTTGAACTCTCAACCGCAGGTGACCGGGGACATGGAAGTGGCGGCATCTGTATCTTGAAGCACTCACTCTGGGGGCTGTGGACAGAGGGGGGTGAGAGAGGAAGATGATGGAAAGAAAGGTGGCCACTGTGAGCATCTTGCCAGAGATGTGGGCAGCCAGAAAGGGAAGAGAGAGGAGGGGGACTGCAGAGAAGTTTCAGAGTTCAAACTGTCAGGACTGGTGTGGTCAACAGAATACCCCCCCAAAGATGTCCACGTCCTGACCTCCACACATGGGACTATTTTATGTTACTTGGCAGGGAGAATTAAGATTGAAGGTGGAATTAAGGTGGTTGATCACCTGACTTTGAGATGAGGAGATTATTCCGACTTATCAAGCTGGCCAGTGTGATCTTAATATGAAAGAGGGAAGAAGAGTCGGTGTCACAGTAAACGCAGACCCCACTGCCCACTCCTGGCTCTGGAGATGAAATGGGTCACCAGCCAAGCAACGTGGGCAGCCTCCACACTTGGAAAAGGTAAGGAAATGATTCTCCTCCAGGGCCTCCAGAAGGAATGAGGGGCTGCTAATACCTTGAATTTAGCCTAATGAGATGTGTGTCAGACTTCTGACCTATAGAACTGTAAGAGAGTAAGTCTGTGTTGTTTTAATCACTAAATTTGCTGTGAGTTGTTGCAGCAGCAATAGGAAGCAGACATAACTGGTGATGGGAATGGGGGCTGAGGATAGGGGATATTCAGGGCATCCGGCCTGGAGACTGGAAAGATGGCAATGCCCCCAACCAGGAGAGGCCACAGGCACAGGATGAGTATCTGTCTACTGCACTGACCTGAGCGGCCCAGCCCAGCCCAAGCCTTCGCTAGGCACAGAGCCCAGGGACCCAGTAAAGAAGTTGGGGGCGGAGGCAACATCATCACGGTTGGGAATGCAGTAGCTGCTGTAGGGTGAACGGACGGACGGCAAGGTCCCCCAGAATTCCTTGGGTTTCATTTTTCAAGCATCAAAACAACCATGCTCGTTAAGCTTTTGCTTACTGAACAAGCCAGCGAAAGAGAATTGAAACCTCAAGGACTGAAGTCAAGGCGGAGTTAGAAGCCCAGGGCATAAGTAAGGACACTGTGGGCTCTCAGGCCCTAAAAGATGCCCTTGTACCCGATTTTTCCTGGAAGAGGGAGGGCAGGTGGACCTGACTGGAATCCTCTTCCCCCATCACTTTCCGCAGCAATTCTTTTTGTTTTTTTCTTTCCTCCAAAATACAAAGAGGCGGAGGTGGAGGGCTCCTCCTTCGCACAGGAGGAGCGTGGAGCCTACCCGCGCCGGAACCAGCGGCCACGCTGGCCTCTCCGCCGGCTTCGTTCCCCGCCTCCCCCGGTCCTTTGTCTGGCTCCCGCGCTGCCGGGCACGTGGTCGCCTGTCAAATTTCGGGCGGCTCCGGGAGACACGTGTCGGCAAGCCGGAGCTCCACAAACCCCAAGTAACCATGGAAACGGTGGCCAATGGGAGTCCCGCTCTGCCTGCTGGGGCGAGGCCAAGCGCGGCCTAAGCAGGAGGGGCGGGGCGGGGCCGAGGTTATCCGAAAACTGAAGGCGGGGCCCAGATCACCCGCCGCAGCCTGGGCGGACCGCAGTGCACGGGATGCTCCCTGGGGCCATAATGTGCCGTTATCTGGACCGGACAGCTTTGCTAACATTTGGGCAGCGTTTCCTTGGCACTCCTGGGATTTTCTTTGCCTTTAAGTATAAGGTTAATGTTCTAGACCCCATTAGATCTGGGTTCAGATCCCACCAGCAACATTTGCCAGCTGTGTGCCTTGCACAAGTGACAGACTTTCTGTACTTCCATTTCTTCATCTGGTAAATTGAGTATTGTAAAGCTCCAGCGAGATAATAAGCAATTCACCCAGGTCTGGCACCAGTAGATGCTCAATAAACAGCAGTGACCCTTATGACTCAGCTCCTTCTCTTGACCCACCGGAGAGGAGGGCCCCCGTTTGGGTGTGAAGAACCCACCCTCTCAGCTGGGAGCCCAGGGTGCTGACCTCTGACTCATTTGCTCAAGGCTGGTTCCAGCACCAGTCTCAATATAATTGTTAACAAAATGGGAAGGTGGCCTGGAGTCTGTCAGGGTCCCCATGGCAGCGGGCCTGCTGCTGACTTCCTGGAGGCAGACACAGAGCTGAGCACCTCCAGCTGCGGGGGCAGATGGAAAGGAAGGGTCAATGCCAAGGGCTGGGGACCAGGAAGCAGGGTTTTGGCACTTCTGCCGACCAGCCAGGTGACCCCCACAAGCGTTTTTACTTCTCTGGGCAAAAGCATCTTTCTTTTTTTGGCTGTGTTGGGTCTTCGTTTCTGTGCGAGGGCTTTCTCTAGTTGCGGCGAGCAGGGGCCACTCTTCATCACGGTGCGCCGGCCTCTCACTATCGCGGCCTCTCTTGTTGCGGAGCACAGGCTCCAGACGCGCAGGCTCAGTAGTTGTGGCTCACGGACCCAGTTGCTCTGCGGCATGTGGGATCTTCCCATACCAGGGCTCGAACCTGTGTCCCCTGCATTGGCACGCAGAGTCTCAATCGCTGCGCCACCAGGGAAGCCCTGGGCAAAAGCATCTCGTAAAACAGTGAGGATGATACCTGAGGCCCTCCCGCTCAGTGTGGTGGAGAATCTGTAAAGAGGAAATGGATGGTCAGCTGCGCTGGGAAACCTGGCCCCTCTCTCCTGGTTTCCCCAAGGCTCAGCTCAGGGCCCGGGACAAACATTCCCTAGCCAGGAGCTGCAGTTAGCTGGAATCTTTCTTTCACTTTTATGAAGAAGTGGAAAATGCCCTCATTCATTCATTTGTTCGATCAACCGAGTTTTCTACAGCTCTGCTGTGTGCCAGGCACTGTGCTAGGTTCTGGAGCTAGAGCAGTGAACAAAACACAGTCCCTGCCCTGAAAGAGGTCACCGTCTGGCTGGGGAGACAGACATTAAAGAAATAAACATGCAAACAAACATGTGGCCACAAACATCCACAAATGCCCTGAAAGGAAAGCACAGGATCCGTGAGCATGAAGGAAATAAAAACGAGTCTGGGGGGAGAGGGCAGGCAGGGCAGGAAGTGACATTTCAGAGGGGCCTGAGGACTGAGCAGGAGTCAGCCTGGTGAGGAGGGGAGGAAAGGTATTTCAGGCAATAGGAACAACACATGGGTGCCTTGAGGCCAGAAGGAGCTCGGGGCATCCACAGAAGGAAAGGGTCTGTGTGGCCCAGAGGCCAGCGAGGGAAGGAGTCAGCAGGTGTCATCTGAGTCAGGCAGGGTCACACTAAGGATCTTGAGTTTAGAAAATGGGCCATGACATAGCCTCATGGGGACTTACATGAAAATATACACCGCTGTTTTTCAAAGTTACCTCCTGGATTGGGCTGGTGTTCAACTTGGTCTCACCTGCCTTCTACCTTTTCCAGTCTGAAGGCATTGGATGATCCAAAATCAGATGAGTTTCGTTACTACTGAGCACCATCCACTGACTACGACAGACAAGGAGACACACATTTACTGAAAGATTTTTAACACAAAGGTTAGAATTAGGGTTAGGGTTGGGTTTCGGTTAAGGGTAGAGTTGGTATTGGGTTTGGCCAGGAAAGGATTAAGGTTAGATCACGATTACCGTTGGGTTTGGGATCAGGGCTGGCATTAAGATGTGGGCTGGTGCTGGGTTTAGGGTTGGGTTTAGGCCTGGTGTTGGGTTAGGGTTTGGATTGTAGATTTGAATTCCATTAAATATACTTACATCACCGGCCTCCAACAGAATATCTAGGAGGTAACAGGTGCCCAAGGGATAGTTTTAATGAATTAATTACTGTGGTTTATTGTGAACAAGAAAGACAAAGTGCCAGGCAGGGTCACTTCCCTAGATATTCTGGTTATTTGTCTGTGTGCTGTGTTAAGTGTGAACAGACTGATAAAACTCACCGGTGTGCTAAGTTTATATTCAACTGTCTAAGACTGCACTAAAAATCATACTAAAGTAGAAAACAAGAGGAAAGTAGTCTGGGCATATCAACCCAGTGACCGAGGGAGGGAAGAGATAGAGAGCTCAGGAGACCAAATACTTCGAAACAGTCCAGGTGTGAGAGCAGAGGTGGTTCCAGGCAGAGGTCACAGTAAGGCCAGCAGGAGGTCGAAGGGACTAGATCAGGCTGGAATGTGGGGTTTGGATGAGGAGTTGGGGGAGGGAAAAAGTGAAAAGATCAGTGATAAAGTTAAAAAGATGGGCAGGGCTTCCCTAGTGGCGCAGTGGTTGAGAGTCCCCCTGCTGATGCAGGGGACACGGGTTCGTGCCCCGGTCCCGGAGGACCTCACATGCAGCGGAGCGGCTGGGCCCGTGAACCATGGCCGCTGAGCCTGCGCGTCCGGAGCCTGTGCTCCGCAACGGGAGAGGCCGCAGCAGTGAGAGGCCCGGGTACCGCAAAAAAAAAAAAAAAAAAAAAAAAAATATGGGCAGACCACAGATCATGGAAAGCCCCATAAGCCATGTAATGTAACCCGAGTAACTCCTGGGGCCCATGTGGTCTCTTCCCTACAAAGTTTCATTAAAAGGAGTTTGGGACAGCACCCACATATTATTTACAGGGGGTTCCAATATGCTTTGTCTTGCAAAGAATATCATGGAGGGTCCAATTTCTAACCCCCAGCAACTCTTCCCAACCCCCTCACCTCTCCCTGCAGGGCTCTTGTACCGTGTTCTACTCCAGAACCCCTGGCTCTCCTGCCTCTCTGCCCACTCAGTTCTTCAGTTACAGCTCCACTCACCCTCAGGGACTCCAGTCCCTTTCTGTTCTCCCCACTGCACAGAGCCCCCAATAAAGAACAGCCCAGAACTGACCCAGCAAGCGCACAACCGTGCTCCTTCCCCTCTGCTTTCCATCCCTGCCTCTCCCTGGAACCAGGCTGGGAAAGGGAGAGCTCTCTGCAGAGGGCGGAAGGAGGGGCCAAGATCAAGATCCTCTTCTATGAGACCTAAGTGAGTGGGGACCGTTGCTGTGCCTCGTCCCTGTCATGGTATAAAGATTGCAGCACCTCCGTTTGAGCTGGAGGGTGAAGCAGTCAGATCTGTGAGCTCCTTGGAAGCAGGGCTCTGTGTGTTTGGTGGGTGATGCCCCACCAACACCAAGAAGATCCTGGTTCAATATGTGATGAGTGAAGAGGTCGGCGATAAGTGAATGAATGAATGAATGAATGGGTGGGTGGATGGATGATTGAACTCCATGAGCATTCTGGATTTTCACGCAGACCTCAAAGACCCCAGGACAATTGCACGCTCTCTTCAGCCTCTGTAAATCCTCACTCCTCATCTTTGCGCCAACCAACCAGGGGCCTCGCAACAGTGACCTCCAGGCTCAAGGGGGATGGGGACCAGGCTTCCCCACCCACACAGGAAAGCATCTGGATGGGCTCCACCAGTCTGCTGGGAACGGCCTGTGCTCCCCTGGGTGAGACCCGCGGCGCACAGAAAACCTCCCAGTCCTTTTGGCTCTGGTTGTAATTCTGGTTTCCAGCAATACATAAAAATAGCTTCAAGGACATCCAAGGGGCGGGAGGAGGGAGACCTGGTCCCGTGGCTTCCAGAAGAACTAGATAAGCACGACTCCCATCTCTCCTTCTCCAAGGGCCAGACTGCTGCCCGTAGGACTCCAGATTTGAACCTGGGTCTGTATCTGTCTGTGAACCACAGGCCTAGGCTTGCAAACTCCTCAGTTATCAGCCCCCATTACCCAGCTTCGGGCAAAGAGAGGCAGATGTAAAAGTCATGCAGGAAAAAATGTCTGAAATCCCTCCCACTGCCAGCTCTGAGAATCACTCCTGCAGGACTCCAGTGCAGTGCATGATGGGAAGATGCAAGGGGCTGCAGTCCAGAGCAGACCTGGGGAGCCTGCAGGACAACAAGGGAGCTGGGCTGGGGAGGGGAAAGGTGGGGCTGCCCAGCCGTAGGGGTCTTGCAGGCCTCTGCCTGGGCTCCAGTGCTTTGATTCCCCCCAGTGATGATGCAGATGTGTGCTGCAGACCACCTTCCAGGCCCTGCAGGACCCATCTAAGGACAATAGCCCCCAGCCAGGGGTAGGAGGGGGAAGGTGGCAGAAGCACTTTAATAACAGACATGTTATGAGCACAGACTATTCCCGGCGCTGTGCATGCATCACTGGAATCCTTACAACCAATGAAGGACTTATGATTTGTCCCATCACACAGATGAGTAAAGTAAGGCTCGGAGAAGGAAATAACCAACTGCACAGCCGGCAGGACACACGTCCAACAGGGACGGAGGCAGGATTTGCGCCCAGGGGGACTTGGGAGCCTGTGTTCCCGCCTCTGCACTAAGGGGTGGGCTGAGTTTCTTCCCTGCCTTCCAAAGGCCCCAAAATAGGCCTGCTTTCCTGATGAAGCTCTCGTCTCCTCAGTGCCACAAACACCCACATTCCCAGGCCGAATCCAGGGCGGGGCCCTCAGGAGCTCGTGCCCAGCAGGACCTATTTCTGGCTGCAACCCGGACCGGCCACAAGAGACCTTCTGTGGTGGCCTCGGCCGCAGCCCACAGCCGAGGCTCAGGCCCTGGCAAGGTCTCCAAAGGGCCCATTGTCCGGCTGCCTGGGCCGCTGAGCCTGGCTCCTGGACATCCGGAGCTGGGGGCAGAGGGTGACCTAGGGCAGGGTGGACTGAGGGGCCTGTGTGAGAGCTGCAGCCAGCTCGGAGATGTAGCAGGGTCCACTGTGCCCGCTTGAGGAAGAAAACAGACTCCACTTTGGAGTGGACTCCACTCCACTTCAGGCTGGCTTCAGACAGGCCCCGAGGTCTCTCTCTCACACGCACACACACACACACACATATACACACGCAGATGACAACTGCCAAGGGTAGCCACCATGTCCACAGGGAAGCAAGGCAGTGACGAACAGGATTTAGAGCTGGGTGGGTTCAGATTCTAATACTGGCTCCTCCAGTTCTAACCTGGGCAGGTCATGCCACCTCTCTGAACCTCAGTCTCCTCATCTGTGAAATGGGACAGATACCAACCCCTTTTTATAGATGTGCAAACCCAGCTTCAGAGAAGGGGCTTGCCTGAGGCCACACAAGCAGGATCTTTTTTTTTTTTTTTAACATTAAAAACGTTTTGATTAGGAACATTTTCAAACATACACAAAAGTAAAGAGCATAATAAAACCCCATATGCCATCATTCAGATTCAATAATTATTGAGATTTTACCTGCTTTATTTGTCCCTTTCAACTATTTTGTTGCCACTAAAGTGAATTTAAAGCCAATCCTGGGGGGAATTCCTTGGCTGTCCATTAGTTAGTACTCCATGCTTCCACTGCAGGGGGCACGAGTTCGATCCCTGGTCAGGGAACTAAGATCTTGCATGCCGTGTACAGGGCAGCCAAATAAATAAATAAATAAATACATACATACATAAATAAAGCCAATCCTGGACACATCATCTCATCCCAACACACTTCAGTATTCCTCTAATATAAGGACATAATGCCATTGTCACACCTAGCAAAATTAACAGCAATTCCATGGCATCATCTAATATCCGGTGCATAATCTATTTATCCTGATATT
The DNA here is from genome assembly GCF_964341445.2 of Mesoplodon mirus. NCBI lineage: Eukaryota > Metazoa > Chordata > Mammalia > Artiodactyla > Ziphiidae > Mesoplodon > Mesoplodon mirus. The sequence continues at coordinate 6,921,305 of NC_138976.1, read as the reverse complement.
CTCATCAATGCGGTTTTCCAGGTGATTTGTTTGAGTTAGGATCCTTGGAAGGTCTACACATAGCATTCAGTTGTTGTTAATTTTTTTTAATGTATTTTCATGCCATTGACTTATTGAAAACACTGAGTCAGTTGTCCTGTGGAATGTCCACAAATGTCTGTTTGCTTCCTCGTGGTGTCATGTAACTTGTTTCTCTATCCCTATATTTCCCATGAAATTGAGCCTCCTCCCCTTTTAAATAACTGTTTTGATGAGATATATTGGGTGGGCCAAAAAGTGACTTCTGTGTTTAAGTAAAAATAAAAGACACAGTTTTCATTTTCACCAAGAACTTTATTGAACAATGTATTCACTGTTTTGTTCTACTACCTTCTGCCATTTTTCAGGCAACTTCATAACTCCATCTTCCCAAAACTTTGTATCTTTTTGCGCAAAGAACTGTCCCAGGTGCCTTTTACAGTCTTTCAGGGAATTGAATTTTTTTCCATTAAGATAATTTGGTCTTTATGACCAAAACAAATGGAAATACGAAGGTGCAATGTCTGGTGAATATGGAGGATGAATCCGAACTTCCCAGCCAAGCTGTAACAGTTTTTGTCTGGTCATCAAAGAAACACGCGGTCTTGCGTTATCTTGATGGAAGATTAGGCATTTTCTGTTGACTAATTCCAGACGCTTTTCGTTGAGGGCTGCTTTCAGTTGGCCTAACTGGGAGCAGTACTTGTTGGAATTAATTGTTTGGTTTTCTGGAAGAAGCTCATAATAGAGGACTTCCTTCCAATCCCACCATATACACAACATCACCTTCTTTGGATGAAGACCAGCCTTTGGTGTGGTTGGTGATGGTTCATTTTGTTTGCCCCACGATCTCTTCCGTTCCACATTATTCTACAGTATCCACTTTTCATTGCCAATCACAATTCATTTTAAAAATGGAACGTTTTCGTTACGTTTAAGTAGAGAATTGCATGGGGAAATACAGTTAAGAAGGTTTTTTTTGCTTAACTTACGTGGAACCCAAACCCAAACGTAACCAAGCTGGTGCAAATGATTTTCAGTGTTTGATTTGGATATTTTGAGTACGTCGGCTACCTCCCGTGTGGTATAACGTTGATTGTTCTCAATTAATGTCTTGATGTGATTGATATCAACTTCAACTGGTCTACCTGACCTTGGAGCATCGTTCAGCAAGATATCTCCAGCACAAAACTTCACAAACCATTTTTGACATGTTTGATCAGTCACAGCACCTTTTCCATATACTGCACAAATCTTTTTGTGTTTCAGTTGTGTTTTTACCTTTCTTGAAATAATAAAGCGTAATATGCCAAAAATGTTGCTTTTTTTCTTCCATCTTCAATATTAAAATGGCTACACAAAACATTCCCCAATTTTGATAAGTTTTTTTTAAACGCACGCTGATACGACAGCTGTCACCATACGATCTAACAAAACTGTTTTGAATGAGGTTAAGGACAACCAAGTGCTGCTAGAGCCATCGCACGGAAAACATCAAATGAACCTTTTGGCCAACCTAATAATTCACACCATAAACATCACTCTTTCAAAGTGTACGATTCAATGCTTTTTAGTATATTCACAGAGTTGTGTGACCATTACTGTTGTCCAACTTCAAAATGTTCTCATCAAACCCCACACCCATGAGCAATCACTCCCCATGCTGCTCTGCTGCCAGCCCCCGGCAACCACTAATCTACTTTCCTCTCTCTATGGATTTGCCTACTCTGGCCATTTCATATAAATGGAATCACACAATATGTGTCCTTTTGTGACAGGAAGCTTTTTTTTTTTTTTTTTTTTTTTTTTTTTTTGCGGTACGCGGGCCTCTCACTGTTGTGGCCTCTCCCGTTGCGGAGCACAGGCTCCGGACGCGCAGGCTCAGCGGCCATGGCTCACGGGCCCAGCCGCTCCGCGGCATGTGGGATATTCCTGGACCGGGGCACGAACCCATGTCCCCTGCATCGGCAGGCGGACTCTCAACCACTGCGCCACCAGGGAAGCCCACAGGAAGCTTTTATTTAGCATAATACTTTCAAGGCTCACCCATGTTTTACCGTGTATGAGTACTTCATTCTTTTTTATTGCCAAATAATGTGCCATTGTATAAATATACCATATGCTGTTTATCCATTCATCGTTGATGGACTTTAGGGTTGTCTCCACTTCTTGGCTCTTATAAATAATGTATCTATGAACATATGTGTACAAGTATTTGTGTGAATTTATGTTGTAGTTCTCATGGGTGTATATACATAGCAATGGATGCTAGGTCATATGTAACTCTGTGTTTAACATTTTGAGGAACCACCTATCTGTTTTCCAGAGTAACTGTACCATTTGACAATACCACCGGCAATGTATGAGGGTTCCATTTTCCCTACATCCTCCCCAACATTTGTTATGGTCCATCTCTTTTATTTTAGTCATCCTAGTGGGAGTGAAGGAGTATCTCATTGTGGTTCTGATTTGTGTTTCCTTAATGACTAGTGGTATCGAGCATCTTTTCATGGGCTTAGTGCAATTTGTATGTCTTCTTTGGAATTTCTCAGTTGGATTATTTGTCTTTTATTATTGAGTTGTAAATAAATCTCTATATAGACAAGTCCATTATCAGATACATGATTTCTAAATTTTTTCTCCCATTATGTGGGTTGTGTTCACTTTCTTGCCATCCTTTGAAGTACACTTTAAATTTTTATTTATTTATTTATTTATTTATTTATGGCTGCTTTGTGTCTTTGTTGCTGCGTGCAGGCTTTCTCTAGTTGTGGCAAGTGGGGGCTATTCTTTGTTGCCGTTCGTGGGCTTCTCAATGCAGTGGCTTCTCTTGTTGTGGAGCACAGGCTCTAGGTGCATGGGCTTCCATAGTTGTGGCACGTGGGCTCAGTAGTTGTGGCTTGTGGGCTCTAGAGTACAGGCTCAGTAGTTGTGGTGCACAGGCTTAGTTGCTCTGAGACATGTGGGATCTTCCCAGACCAGGGCTCGAATCTGTGTCCCCTGTATTGGCAGGCGGATTCTTAACCACTGTGCCACCAGGGAAGTCCCGGCTTTAAATTTTGATGAAGCTGCATTTGTTTATTTATTTTGTATCCCTGTGCTTTAGGTGTCACATGCCTAAGGAATGTCATGAAGATTAATGCCTTTGTTTTATTCTAAGAGGTTTATAGTTTTCACCCTTACTTTTAAGTCTGTGATCCATTTTGTGTTAACTTTTGTATATGGTGTGAGGTGGAGATATTAAGTCTTGTAATCCATAAACATAGGATGTCTTTCCATTTGTTTAGGTCTTCTTTCAATTCCTTTCAGCAAAGTTTTGTAGTTTTCACTGTACAAAACTTACAGTTCTTTTGTTAAGTTTATTCCTAAGTATTTTATTCTTTTGGATACAAATATAAATTGAATTATTTTCTTAATTTCAGTTTTAGAGTGTTCATTGCTAGTATATAGAAATTGGTTTTGTATATTGATCTTGTATCCTGAAACCTTTCTGAACTCATTTATTTGTTCTAATATATATTTTTAGTGAATTCCTTATGGTTTTCTATACACAAGATCACGTCATCTGCAAATACAGATAGTTTTACTTTTTCCTTCCTAATCTCGATGATTTTTATTTCTTTTTCTTGACTAATTGCTCTGGTTAGAACCTCCAATACAATACTTAACAGGAGTGGGGAGACGGGGAATCCCTGTCTTGTACCTTCCTGATTTGGAGGGAAACTTTCAGTCTTTCACCACTAAGTATGATGTTAGCTGTGGGTTTTTCATAGATGCACTCAGGCAGAATTTTAATCCGGATGTGAGGGACTCCAAAGCCCTGACTCTTACCTTAGTCCTAGGACATAAGAGGAGTGGCCTGGTCAGGAAGAGGTTCAAAGAGCTGTCAAAACTCGAGATGGACGTGGAGGGTCTGGGCTACTTGGGAGGAGTCGATTCCAGCAGGGGACACCAACCCCCACTGATAGTAGGCCCTGTCACCATCTTCCCTGCAGCCTTACAGAGCCCTTGCCCAGGCGAAACAAATGTGGGAAACTCACTGTCATAGCCCTCAGGTGCCCCCATCAATGTTCAGCTCCTTGCAATCCTACCACACACGCTCTCGCCTCCCATTCCGCTCTGAGACAGAACGTCCATGGAAAAAGGAAGTGGGAACAGCTGTAATCAGCACAGGTAGAAGGGGGAAGATGGACAAAAAGAGGCAACCAGATGGAGAGGTTGAGAGACTTGGGAGCTGGACTTCTGGGTTCGAGTCTGCCCCTCCCCCCAACAATATACCAGTGAGGTGACCTTGGGCAAGTCTTTTCAGCTCTCTGAGTATGAGTTTTCCTATCTTTAAAAGAGGGATAGTCATTAAAAAGTCCACAAATAACAAATGCTGGAGACGGTGTGGGGAAGAGGGAACCTTCCTACACTGTTGGTAGGAATGTAAATTGATGCCACCACTATGGAAAATAGTCTGGAGGTTCCTTACATAACTAAAAATAGAGTTGCCATATGATCCAGCAATCCCACTCCTAGGTATATATCCAGAGAAAACTATAATTCGAAAAGATACATGTACTCCAGTGTTCAGAGCAGCATTATTTACAATAGCCAAGACATGGAAGCAACTTAAATATCCACCAACAGATGAACTGATAAAGAAGATGTGATATATATATATATATATATATATATATACACATACACATACAATGGAATATTACTTGGCCGTAAAAAGAATGAAATAATACCATTTGCAGCAACATGGATGGACCTAGAGATTATCATACTAAGTGAAGTAAGTCAGAAAGAGAAAGACAAATACCATATGACATCACTTATATGTGGAATCTAAAATATGATACCAATGAACTTATCTAAGAAAGAGAAACAGACTCACAGACTGAGAAAACAAGCTTATGGTTACCAAAGGGGAAAGGGGTAGGAGAGGTATAAAGCAGGTGTTTGGGATTAGCATGTACAAACTATAGATAAACAACAAGGTCCTACTGTATAACACAGGGAACAATATTCAGTATCCTGTAATATACTGAATATTGAATGTAAAAGAATATGTATGTATATATGTATGTGTGTGTGTGTGTGTGTGTGTATATATATATATATATATATATGAAACGGAATCACTTTGCTGTACACCAGAAACTTACACAACATTGTAAGTCAACTATACTTCAATTAAAGCATTAAAAAAAAAAACAAATAAAGTCCCAGCTTTGGGTGAAAGAATTCTATGGAGGAGAAAAAAATAAATAAATAAGTAAAATAAAATAAGGATAGTGACAAAATCCACCTCTCAGGGCCACTGTGAGGATGACGTGGGATAATACTCGTAAGGTGTCCAGCACAGCATAAAGCACATTCTTGACGCTCCATAAATTCTGGTTATTATTGCCTTTATTACTGTCAATTTTACTCTTACCTACATTTATACTATTGCTGCTGGTATGATGGTGGCCAATCCAGGATTCCCAGGAGAGAAATAGCCTTCCTGAATGTTCAGCCCTTGTCTGGTGATGTCCACGGGCCCCAGGACTCCCGTGTTCCTGTTCACGCTGCACCCCATGTGGGGCCCAGCTTGAGAGAGGAAGCTTCTTCCACCAGAGCAAGAGCTTTGTCAGCTAAGAAGTTTCCCCAAGGCCCTTGTAAGGCTCTATGCCAGGCACTCCAGAGATGTCACCTCATGGAATGTTCACCCCATTTTACAGAAGAGAAAACTGAGACCCAGAGAAGCTGAGCAATCATCTAAGACCGCATAACTAGTAAGAGATGAAAATGGGATTTGAACCTGGATCACTGCTCTCACCTACTGGGCCACACCCCGCTCCTCAGCCATTGGCCAAATTGGAAAGTTCAAGAAGTCACCTTGGGACAATGAGGAGGGGCCCCAGGTAGATGTCCCAAAACGCTCCAGAAAGATCCATGACAAGAGCAAAGCAGAGCCCATGTCAGTGACATGGAGTGATGTACTGGGCCCTGAGGATCTAGAGTTCTAACCCCAAGCACCCATAGAGACCCTGCCCTGGGTGGCTCTCAGGGGCTGAGGGGCCATCTGGGTACCTCTGGCGTACTATTCTGTAGTCAACCCAAGACCCACAGAGCTTTCAGACAACCTGCCGTTAGGTCCCATCAACTGACATGACGACTGACCCCCATCCTTCAACTGCATTTTGGAGCTGAAATGCAGATGTTATCATTTTCTTATGATAAACTCCTTTGGTAAATTGTGGACACCAGGGAAATCATTGTGGATCTTAATTCTGCCCAAACAGGAACCAGCACCTCTCCCGGCTTTGGGCCCTACCGAGCTGAGAACCCTCCCAAGCCCCTCTCCCAACCTGCTCGCTTACAGTGGAGGCTATTTACTTCCTGGGTCCTTAGCTCCCCATTCTTCACCCACAAAGTCACTCACTTCTGAGGGTGGGCTTGGGGGTTCCTAGGCAACAAAAGCCATCACTGAGCACAAAGACTCTACCCCCATTTCTCCGTCCTGTGAATCCCTCATTCAAGCATTCAGCAGATTTACTGCCAAGCTGTGCCAGGTGTGCTGGGGACTTGTGACACAGGCTCCCGATCCAGGGGAGGGACACAAGCCACCATCTTTAGCCCCTGCTCTGTGCCAGGAGCCCTGTGCCTTATGCTTTCAGGCACCATCCCCCTGAAAGCTCAGAACAGCCCCATGAAGTATATGTTAGTTATCACCAATTCATGGACGAATGTGTCTCTTTACCCCCCAAATATATGCCTTGAGCAGCTGCTAAGTGCCCGGCCTGTGCAAGGGGGCAGATGCATAATGATGGCAAAGATTCCCCAGGTCCCTGCCTCCTTACAAGATGCTCCCCAGTAGGAGAGGCAGACCCTGAACAAGAGAAGAAAGGCAAGGTAGGGAGGAAAAAAGGGCCACAGAATGCAGTGAACACTGTAGGTGACAAGGCGGAAAAGTAACACAGGGGACCTACTTTAAGTATGTTGATCCGGGAGGGACCCTCTGAGGAGGCGATATTCTGACCACTCCAGTCTCATCTCCTTCCCTTCCAGAGACGCTTCTGGAGCTTCCGGCCATGTCCACCCCCAGCAAGGATGGTGGGCCAGCTGGAGAGGCAGGCAAACCCTCCTCTCATCCTCTCCTTCCTGCTGACCCACTTGGCAGGGGAGGTGGGAGGAAACATGGGTTCCTCCACCAACGAGCTGTGGGACCTTGGGGGAGTCACGGTCCCTCTCTGGACTTGGATTCCTGAAATTACCCACCCGGCCCCATCCTCCGTAACTGAGACCAGAGAACGTACAGGAAGCATTTCATCTATTTGAAAGCACTTTACAACGTGCAAGAATGTTACCATTACACTGCAGATCCCAGAAGGAAAACGTGCTTCTCCATCACACCCAAGCTCTTAGTAACCGGCATCTGTGGGCCTTCGGGATCCGCCCAGTGCTTAGCGGGGGCCCCATCACAATCTCCTCTTGCTGAAGGGAAACTGAGGTTTGGTCGCAACATGGTCAGCCTGAAGTCTCCCCAAATTAGGAGTGGGAAATCAACCCCCAAATAATACTAGCGGCAGATACCATTGAGCACTTGCTGTGTCCAGGTCAATGCCAAGCTTCTTACATGGATTGTCATGTTTCGTCCCCACAACGGTCCTGCCTGGAAAGCTTTATGGCCATTAGCTGTGTTTTATGGGAAGGTGGGCAGCCAGCAGCTGTTCACAGCCCTCAGGTTAGACACAGAACGAAACAGAAGGTCCCCAGCCTAGACTTAAGACAAATGGGAAACGATTCACTCATCCAACCCCTACAGATCCCCTCACGTACCAGGCATGTTCTAGTCACCGATGAAACACAAACACAAACTCCCATCCTCGTGGGGTTTACATCCTAGTGGGGAGACAACGGTGAATGAGAAAAATGTGCCGCGTGTTAGGTGTCAAGGAGAAGAAGCCCCCAGATCCTGTTCTCCAAGCGCCACTCTGCTGGGACAAGAACAGTCAGTGCTTTGCAGCTCTTGCTGCTGGGGGGTCAGGTCACCTGCACGTACTGCTGCATCTTCCCTTTTGCCGTGAGTGTCTGGATCCCCAGGACAGGCAGAGGCAGCCAGGAACGCTAAGGACCTTCATCCAAAGTGCACTGCCAGGTGGGGTGGGCCAGAGGGACCGAATGTGGGCCTCAGAACCCTCCCGCAAGCCTGGGGCCAAGAAGACCTCTCACCACCTCCAGGGTGAATTCCATCCAGTTCCTGCCATTGGTTTGAATTGTTTCCTGGTGGTTCTGGGTGCAAATCTACCCCACCCCGCAACTATGTGTAAGTTTCAGGATCTCAGAGACAGGCTGCATTTTTCCTGTTTCTTCCATCATCTCCACAGGGCTGGGCCCAGGGGAGGCTCCTCAGAAACCCCATAGTCCTAGGCCACTGGTTTAGTTGGCATCCTGGATGTTGGGGGCCAGAAAAAAAGAAGGATGGGGATTCCAGCTACAGGCTGGAAGGGAGAACATACACAGGGCAAGGCAGGCGGGCTGGAGCACTCTGGGGGCTCTGGGATGTGCTGGGGGGTGCAAACAGCGCTCAGCACAAGAGTGTTTAGTAAATGGGAACTGGGCTGTGTGTGGGAATTCCCTGGCTGTCCAGTGGTCAGGACTTGGCGCTCTCAATGCCGGGGTCCTGGGTCAGGGAACTAAGATGTTGCAAGCTACGCGGCACGGCCAAAAACCAAAATTGTTAAAAAAAAAAAAGAACTGGGCTGTGTGGTCACCATTATTACTAATAAATCATATAGTAAAAACCCTTAATGGGACACCAGTGGGTGAGGGATATGGAAGGGTGAACATTTGGAAAGACTCACTCATAATGACAATAATTTCAAAACTAGGCAATGCTTATCGAGTGATCCCTGATTCCAGGCACTGTGCTGCGTATGGACTGTCAACTCTCATTTTCATCTTGGAATCAGGTAAAGACTACTGGTCTCTCCATTTTACAGATGGAAGCACTGAGGCTTGAGGAGGCCGTGCCCAAGGTCACATGGCCGAGACTGAGACAGCTACGTAGAATGGGACTGCGGAAGGGTCAGAGTTAGGGCAGGAAGTCATCATGGGGGTCCAGAAGGGTAGCTGGCTGCCCAGGCCTAGACTGGGGTGTGCCATGTTCAGTCTAGTAGGTGAGGGGCATCCCTGGTGGGAGCCAGGATGGAGAAGAATAATAAATTACACAGAGGAGAAGCAACACTGGACAGACTCCCCTCCAGCCCTGATCAGAAGTCAGTTCAGGGACTTCCCTGGTGGTCCAGTGGTTAAGAACCCACCTGCCAATGCAAGGGACGCAGGTTTGATCCCTGGTCGGGGAACTAAGATTCCGCATGTCTCGGAGCAACTAGGCCCGAGTGCTATAGCCTGCGCGCCACAACTAGAGAAGCTGTGTGCCGCAACGAAAGATCCCACATGCCGCAAAGAAGACCCGACGCAGCCAAATAAATAAATAAGTATTTAAAAATAAAGAAGTCAGTTCAGTGGACTCTGAAATGACCTTCAGTCTTATGGGGGAAAATCTAAACTCAGCTTTCAAGCAAGAAAAGGAACCCTTTGCTCCTCCATCTGATTTAACCCCTTTCTGGAGTTGAAATGGCCAATGAAAAAAATGTGGGCATTATTCAGAAAATCCATCCCTCCTTCCACCCACTACGGAGCAGTGCTCTGTGCTAGACACGGTTCTAAGCACTGGGATACAGCAGGGAAAGAAAGAGACAAAAGATCCTGCCATCAGGGGCTTGAATTCTGGTGGAGGGGGGTGACAGTAAGCAAGAAATGAGTAGGTTATACACTTTAGTAGAGGTGATAGAGGCTACGGAGAAAAATCAAGTGACGGAGGGCAGCGGGAGTGCTGGGAAGTGGTTTGTGATGTGAACGAAGGAGACCCTGGAAACCTTGGAGGTAAAGGGACAGTTCACCAAAGACTCGGGGGGATGGGTGAAGGGCAAGTTGAATGTCTGGGGGAAGAGTGTCCAGTAGAGGGAACAGTAAGTGTGAAGGCTCCGAGGTGGGACTTGAGGGACAGGAAGGCGGCCTGTGTGGCTGGAGTGGGGATGGGAAGAGGGGTGTCAGTGACTCCAGGAGATGAGGGAGGAGAGGCTTAGCAGCCACTTGGGGCTTTGGCTTTAACCAGGAGAGAGGTGGGACACCACTGGAGGATTTTGAGCAGGACATAATCTGATTTACATTTAAAAGAATCCCCCACCCCCCACCCCACCCCTGGCTGCTGTGCTGGGAATACTGAGGACTGCAGGAGGAGAGTCAGGGGGAGGTGGCAGATGAGAAGGAACTGGGTTTGGGACTGATTTTGAAGGTGGAGCTGCAGTATTAGCTGATGGAGGAGGGTTTTTGAGAAAAGGCAGAGTCAAGGCTGACCCCAGAGTTTTGGGCCCCGGGGCCACTCGCTGGATGACCAGCCATTAGCTGAGACGAGGAAGCAAGTTCTGGGGGGAAGAACAGAAGTTCCTTTCAGGCATTTTTTTTTTATTGGTGTATAATTGCTCTACAATGTTGTGTTAGTTTCTGCTATATAATGAAGTGAATCAGCTATATGTATACGTATATCCCCTCCCTCTTGGATCTCTCCCCCCTCCCCACCCCCATCCCACCCATCTAGGTCATCACAGAGCACCAGCTGAGCTCCCTGTGTTATTTGAGATGCAGATTAGACCACTAGGTAGCCATTGACAAGATGCTTCTGGGTTCAGTGGGGAGGGCTGGGTGGTGATGTGAATGTGGGCCCCCTGATTCTAGAGGGACACTGGAAGGCTCCAGATTGGCTGAGACCACCTAGGAAGTGAGAAGAGAGGGGGAGCCTGTATTGTTTCCTAGAAACTGCCATAACAGAGTGCCAAAGCTGGTAACTTCAAACAACAGAAAGTGCTTCTCTTACAGTTCAGGAAACTACAAGTCTGAGACCAAGGTGTCAGCAGGGCCATGTTTCCTCGGGACTCTGGAGGGAATCCTTCCTTGCCTCCTCCTGGCTTTGGATGGTGGCCGGCAGTCCTTGGCTTGCAGCTGCATCACTCTGATCTCTGCCTTGGTCGTCACATGCCATCTGATCTCTCCCTGTGTGTCTCTGTCTTCTTCTTATAAGGACACCAGTCAAATTGGATAAAGGCCCACCTGACTCATGTATGACCTCATCTTAACTAATTACACCTGCACGATCCTATTTCCAAACAGGGTCACATTCCGAGGTTCCAGGGGGTAGGGCGTAGGACGTCAATATATCTTTAAAAACTTTTTTTATGAAAAATCTTTTTAGGTTGCCTTTTTTGTATGTTGTGGAAAAATACCCAAGACATAAAATTTACCATCCTAACCATTTTAAAGTGTACAGTTCCGTGGCATTAAGTACAGTCACGTTTTTATGCAACCGTCCTCACCATCCATCCACAGAGCTCTTTTCATTTTACAAAACTGAAACTGTCCCCATTCAACACTTAACTCCCCATCCTGCCCTCCCCCAGGCCCTGGCAACCACCATTCTACCGCTTGTCTCTGTGAATTTGACTACTCTAGGTTCCTTACATAAGCAGAATCATACAGTGTTTGTCCTTTTGTAACTGGCTTATTTCTCTTAGCCTCATATCCTCAGGGTTCATCCACATTGCAGCATGAGTCAGGATTTCCTTCCTTTTTAAGGCTGAATCATATCTCTCAGCATATATTTTTGGAGGACACAACTGAACCCATTATTGGGGTCAGAAGACTAAGTCTTGGTCATTCCAATATTAAGAGGCCTAAGACATGAGGGGGAGCCAGCAAAGAGGGCTGAGGAGTGGCAGCGGGGAGGTGGAGGGAAATCAGGAGAATGTGCCTTCGGTACTGGGGGCGGGGAGTGATGGTCAGCGCCAGGGCTGCTTCCGGCCAAATAAGAGGTGGAAGGAAACGGACCATCGGGTTAGCAATGGGGAGAACATTGGTGACCTAGACCGGACCGGTGCTGGTGGAGTGGGAGGGATGAAGCCTGTTTGCAGTAGGTTTTGGGAGACTGGGATGAGAAGCAGGGACAGCAGGCAGATAACTCTTTAGATAAATTTTGTAATAAAAGGGAGCTGAGAAATGGGGTGATAGTTGGCGAGAGACATGCAGTCAGAGGTTTTGCAAAGATGAGAGTAGTTACCACGCGTTTGTATGCGGGTGAGAATTTTCCAGCAGAGAAGGGAAATCTTATGAAGTGGGAGGAAAGGCGGAGTGGCTGGGGTGAGGCATGTCCCTGAGGGCAGTAGGTGGGTTCTGATGCCCAAGGCAGGGTTGGGCACCTCTAGGAACAGGAGGGGGCAAAGGGACTGGACCAGGGGGTGGGGCGGTGGTGGCAGTCCCTGGATATTCTTTTTTTTAATTTATTTATTTATTTATTTATTTATTTATGGCTGCGTTGGGTCTTCGTTGTGCTGCGCGCAGGCTTTCTCTAGTTGTGGCGAGCGGGGGCTACTCTTCGTTGCGGTGCTCGGGCTTCTCATTGTGGTGGCTTCTCTTGTTGCGGAGCACGGGCTCTAGAGCGCAGGCTCAGTAGTTGTGGCGCACGGGCTTAGTTGCTCCGCGGCACGTGGGATCTTCCCGGACCAGGGATTGAACCTATGTCCCCTGCGTTGGCAGGCAGATTCTTAACCACTGTGCCACCAGGGAAGTCCCAGTCCCTGGATATTCTTATTGTTTATGTCCCTCTGAAATAGAACAGGGTCGTAGATGAGAGAGTCAGGGGAGGTGGTGCTGATGGTCTGGGGAGTGAGAAGGCACAGAGACCTGGGGAAGGCGGTGTGGGTGCCAGAAAGAAAAACAGCTGCCGTTTGTTTGCTGCGGGTTTACTCCATGCCAGGCGCCAGGCAAATGGTATTCCACACGTTTTCTCGTTTAATTCTCCCACTGATTCTGACATGTATTTTTATTTTCCATTTTACAGATGCAGAGACTTGAAGACTTAGGAAGGTGATGTAACTTTCTCTACATCATATAACCTGTAAGTCTGACCCTGAAGGCTGACTACTAAACAAGCCTGTCCAAATCCCACAGGAAGCCTGGGGACTATTTTGTCAATTATTAAATTACATTATTTTTTTTTCTCTCTGGAGAAGTACTAAACATTTATTTCAGAAAATTTGGAAAATTCAAAGTGACATCAATATAAAAAAAATTTTAAATGGCTCTAATTTCACCACCCAGAAATAATTACCATTAAAATGTGGTGATTTCTTTGCAGTATTTTTTTCAATGCATATTAACTGTGGCAGATTTAATGTGTTCAGCAAATCCTGTTTCCCTTCTCTTCATGGCAGGCAGCTAGACTACATTTCCCAGCCTCCCCTGCAGGTGGGGTGGCATGTGATTGTGTTCTGACCAATGGAATGTAGGAGGGAGTGATGTCACCCCCTTCTGTGCCTGGACCATAATCTCTTCTGATCTTCCATGCTTTCTCTCTTCTCTTGTTGCTCATGGGATGGGAAGGACTCAGTGAAGGACTTCAAGACCCTAGGGGGCAGTTAGACCACTAGTCGGAAGGCTCCTGAGCTCCCGAATGACCCAGTGGAGACCCTACCTCCCCCTGATAGTTCCATAGGGTGGAATGAACCTTGGCTGTGTTGTCATTGGACTCTGGGCATTGTTTGTTAAAGCAGTTAGCCTGATACAGTAACATCATATAAATATTGGAATCATACTGTAGATACAGTTTTTAGGCTGATTTGTATTTGTTATTATTATTTTATTATTATTATTGTATTTGTTATTATTACAATTTACAGCAACATTCTTCTATATTGTTAAACAATCGTGGATAGCATGGTTTTAATGGTAGTCCATTATAATTATTTATTTGCTCAATCCCATATGGTTGGATATTTAGGTTGCTTCCGCCATTTTGCTTTTATAAGTCAGGCTCCAGTGAACATCCTCATGATAAATCAGGTCACCTGGTCGGGAGATGCATCAATTCATCCCACCTCTGTTTCCTGTCTCTGAGCCTCTCCTTCACCTGAGCTTAAGGAGGTGCCCCAATTCCATAGACACTATCTATAAAAACGAGTGTAGTGGGATGAAATGTACATTCTTGGACGAAAGTGTGTAGAAAACCTTGATTATTCTAGAATTGGTCTCATTTTGCCCTTGTGTCCCCTTTCCCACTGATGTCTTGGCAGTGGATGAGGTGAGGTGACATACTGAAAGTCGTCTCTGCCTTTGTAAAACAGTCTCTTCCAGGCAAATATCTGGTCAATTCAAAGCCCTGACTCCTTGTTAGGGTGATTCCTCTGCACTCAGACCATCTTATTTCCGTTTCCTTTTGTAGGTGGTGTCTGGCTGCGTGGAGAAGCTTATGTGGTCTAAAGGGGTTGAGGAAGGAGAGTCTTGTCTTACTTACTGCACCTGCTCAGGTGTGGCTGGCTTGGTACGCACTGGTCTTTGGGCATCCTGCTGACTTTCGAGGATGGTAATTCTGGATCTTGCTTTGTACCACACTTTGCATCTCAGAGTCAAGCCTCTTCTCATCTGTGTTGGTTTACTAGGGCTGCTGTAAGAAAGCGCCCCAAACTAGGTAGCTTCAAACAGCAGATATTTACTTACTCTGGAGTCTAGAAGTCTGAGATGAAGGTGTTGCCCATGCCATGCTTCCTCTGAAGCCTCTAGGGGAGGATCCTTCCTTGCCTCTTCCCACTCTGGAAGCCCCAGGCTTGCAGCTGCCTTGCTCCAATCTCTGCCTGCATCTCCTCCTCTTCTTATAAGGACATCAGTCGTACCAGGATGCCTATCCTAATGTCCTCATCCTAATTCGATTACATCTTCAAAGAGCCTATTTCCAGAGAAGTTCACAATCACAAGTACAGGGCAGGGGTGGTGGGGACCTCAACATATCTTTTTTGGGGAAGACAATTCAATCCATAATACCGTCCCTGGACCTTCTCAGCTCCTGGGCTCCCTTCACTCAGTGTGGCATGAGGGTCCCTATTATGAGACTGTCCTCAGTTCCACCTGCCTGGGGACCTGCAGCCATTTCCACTCCCTGCAGCCTTGCCATGTGCAGTGTCTGGCCCAATGTGGACACAACCTGGGTAGAGGGGTGGCACAGGCACCACCTTGGATATCCTCACATCCCCTAAACCTGTCTTAATCGTTCTGCTGCCCTAGGACCCTCTGACCATCTCTCCTTCTGCCTTGAAAGGGCCTTCCACACCCCCGCACTGTCTGGCAACAAATCTTCTACTCTGTGCTACAGATGTTATCCACCATCTCTTCCTGGGGCGAAAGCCTCATGGTTTAAGTTTCATGGTGGTGGCAATTCGAGAGAGAGGAAAAAAAAATACTGGGTTAGCAAAAGGGAGAACACAGCAGGAAACATTTCAAAGATTCTACGCCTGTTAAAATGTTTTTGATGGTAAGCCCTATTTGCCTTGACCTTTGAAAGTCTAAACAGATGAAAACCCTGGTCTCCCTTTATCTGGCAGCCTGTCTACTCGCTCAGTAAACCCTGTCTCTTCCTCCAAAGGCTCCTGGCCCTTGATTTCTTCTTCTGGAAGACGTTCCCTCCTACGCCCTTGCTGGGGCATTTCCTACTCATGCTTTGGGTCTCAGCCTGGACTATACTTCATTGGGGAAGCTGTTCCTGATGCCCCAGATGGGTAAACCCCCCTGCCCCCACAATTACACTTGTGACTGTGTGTTTTACGTCTGTGACCCTCAGCGGACCACAGCTTCACGAGGACAGGAGTCACAAGTGCTTTGTTCCTCTCTGTGTTTCCACTGTTGGCACTTGGTAGGAACTCACCGAATGTTGGGTGAAGGAATGAAAGCCAGTGAAAGTGACACCACATCGTTTTGTATTAGATTGAACCATAGGAGCTTGCCAACAAAATTTAGTTGATTTTGACCTACAAATATTCCAGTTGCCTGTGAGTGAAGCCTTCCCACCCTCTCCTTTTTTTGCAGATTCCCATCCCTGGGTGACCATCAGCTTGTCTGCTGGGAGGGGAGGCTCTGAATGGTCTGTAATTTCTTGGCACTCCCCTTCTCCCCTCTTGTGTGGGCCATCAACCTTTTCCTGGACCCAGAAGATTCTGCGTTGGGTGAGTTCAAATGCGTGTGATAAAATAACCCACATGGTTTAGCCACTTTCTCCAATTTCTTTCTTTCTTTTTTTCAGCTGTACTTTATTTATTTATTTATTTTTGACTGTGCTGCACGGCTTGTGGGGTCTTAACTTCCCGACCACGGATTGAACCTGTGCCCTTGGCAGTGAAAGCTTGGAGTCCTAACCACTGGACTGCCAT
The DNA here is from genome assembly GCF_964341445.2 of Mesoplodon mirus. Lineage (NCBI taxonomy): Eukaryota > Metazoa > Chordata > Mammalia > Artiodactyla > Ziphiidae > Mesoplodon > Mesoplodon mirus. The sequence continues at coordinate 6,905,001 of NC_138976.1, read as the reverse complement.
GGAATTCCCTCCAATTTCTAATTGTTCTCCAGTTTCTCTGTGTCCTGGTGGATTACCTTCATGCATTGTGTCTTAGAGTGGCTTGGAGGTTGACCACTGCTTGAGCTGGTGTAGAGTTGCTGGTAAGAGCAATGGATTTGATGTCAAACAGCTCTCGACGTGGGGCCTGTTACACAGTAGGTGCTCGATAAATGCTTGTGGAATGATGGAGAACAGATTGGAGTTTGAGTTCCAGCTCTGCTGCTTATTGGCTCGAGACCTTGGGCAAGTTACTTACACTCTCTGAGTCTCAGTCTCCTCCCCTATAAACTGGGGTAATCCTGTACCCACCTGACCAGGTATGTGGAGATGATAGAGGCACAGGGCTTTGTTTGGCTTGGGGTTGGGTCCACATGAGGCTTCATAGCAGTGAGAGTTGATGGTGGTGGCTGTCTCCCAGCAGTGTCCTCTCTTCTCTTCCAGACTGTCCTAAGCATCTCTTATCTGGCTTCCCAACTTCCTGGCTCTTCCCCTCCAGTCAACCTGTACCCCTCACCCAAGGATTAATCAGTGCTCTCGTCTGCGGTCCCATCACTTTCGGCTTAGCCTCACCCACCCACACTTCCAGCCTCGTCTCTGATTACACTCCTGACCTTCAACCAAACATGTCTGTCACTTGCTGTTTCTGCCCCAACCTCGCCTAGCTTCCAGACTCCTGTTCCACTCAAGCTCCTGTTCCACTCAAGTGATGTCTCTCTACGTCCCTTCCACCTGGGATGCTCTCGCCTCACCAAGTGAGACAATGTTTGTCAATGAACTTTGATGTCAGATGGCTAATAGAAAAAAAAAAAAAAAGCAGGAAAAAATAAGTTTCGAGAGAAGGTGGATAAATTGGAACCTTTTTGTGCTGCTGATAGAAATGTAAAACTGTACAGCTGCTGTGGAAAACAGTGTGGTGGCTCCTCAAATAGCTAAACGTAGAATTATCATATGATCCAGCCATCCTACTTCTGTGTATATACCCAAAAGAATTGAAAGCAGGCACTTGAAGAGGGATTTGTACACCCAGGTTCATAGCAGCCTCATTCACAATAGCCAAGAGGTAAAAGCAACCCAAATGTCCATTGACAGATGAGTGATAAACAAAATGTGGGAAATACATACAATGGAATATTAGTCAGCCTTAAAAAGGAAGGGAATTCTGATACCTGCTACAACATGCATGAACCTGGAGGACATTATACTAAGTGACATAAGCCAGTCACCAAAAAAACAAAAACTGTATGATTCCAGGTATATGCCGTACCTAGAGTCGTCAAGTTCCTAGGGTCGGATAGTAGAATGGTGGTTGCCCAGGGCTGGGGGAGGAGGGAGTGGAGAGTCGTTTAATGGGGTCAGAGGCTCAGTTGGGAAGATGTTCTGGAGATGGGTGACACAACCATGTGAATGTACTTAATGCCACTGAACTTATACTTGAAAATGGTTGAGATGGTAAATGTTGTGTTTTATGTATTTTACAAAAAAAAAGACTTCAAAGATTACCTTTTCCAGAAGCCACCATCAAGAGATGTCCTTGCTTAGGGGGACAGAGGGTGGTCTGCATGGAGGCCTCAGGCAGCCTCTGCTCTGCAGCTGGAGCCAGGATGCCAGGAATATTCCTGACCCCAGGGAAGGCCGAGACCTCCATGATAAGCGGGGCTGCTCCGGGACTCCCTCTGCCTCGTCCTCCCCTCACCTGGTCTCACCTCTCTGTTCCCCGAAACTCTCTGCTCCAAAGACCTTTCAGCCCCTACCTCAGCTGCCATTTCCAAGGCCACACCTGGATCTGGTCTTCTCCAGGAATGCTCTCGCCCACCTGGAGTCTCCGTTTCCAGCTCCCCGTTCTCGGACTCCTGCCTTTCCACACACTCCCTCCTCGATCTTGAGTCTGATAATTCCTTGCCCCCTGCCATCCTTGACCCCCTTTTCCTTGTCCTCCCCCCACCGCCTCTGTCTGTCCTCACTCAGGTTACAGGCGAATGTCTCTGTTGCATCCGCCCTCAGCCCCCTGCCCTTTCCCTCCTCCTCTTTTCTCGCCAAGTCCTGGTCCCCCAGGCAGTGGAACTGGCGAGGGGTCCTGTGCATCTTCTCTTCTCCATTGACCTGCTCCAGGCTTCTCTGCAGCTCTGCACCATCTCTCTCATGTCCCCTCTCTTGGGTCGTCCCCATCAGCAGGCAACAAACATGCTGGAATGCCTCCCATATTTAAAACAGCCACCCCTTGACCCTACAATCCTCCCACCCCAGCTTCAGCGCTGTTTATCCCACCCTCTTCCGGGACACTTCCTCGTCAGGGTGGTCTTAGTGAGGTCTCTCTGCGCGCCCCCTCCTGTGATCTCCTGAGCCCACTGCAGTCAGGCTCCCGCCCCTCCACCCAAACAGCCTTTGCCAAGGTCAGGGCTGATCACCATGTCGCTGACCCCAAAGGTTACCCTTGGTCCACTTGCCAGCAGCAGTGGACACAGCCGGTCTCTGCCTCCATCTCCGAATACTCCCTTCTCTTGACCTCCCACCTCTCCTCTTGCTGTTCTTCTCCCTGTTAACCTGGACCTGCCCCAGGGCTCGGTCCCGACCCCGCTTCCCTTGTCTGTCTGCAGCTCTCCCTGGGTGGTCTCTTCTGTCATGGCTGAGAACCAGCTTTGCAGGGACATCCCCCAGATGCCTGCCTCCAGCCGGCCCCTCCCTTGAACGCCAGGCCTGCACATCCCATGGCCTCCCCAGCATCTCCGAGGGATGGCTCAGGGCCCCTCACACTTCACCGGTTACAACAGTGTCTCTCCCACCAGCTAACCCCAAACCTGCCCCCCAGAGCCAATGGAAGCACTATGCTTTCGTTTTCTCAGGTCAAAACTCTTGGAGTTGTCCCTGACTCCTGTCTCTCACATCCTCATCCAGACCAGTGAGTCTTGTCAGCCCTAACCCGAAACACACCAGGAATCTGGCCCCTTCTCCCGGCCTCCTGGGACCCGGTGGGGGGGGGCAGTCGCCATCCCCGCTCTTCTGTTTTAACTGACCTTCTCCCGGCTTCACCCTCTGTTCCCCTTCAGCCTATTCTCCACACTGTAGGCCAAACCATTCTTTTAAAATGCAAGTCCAATCTTGTCTCTTGCAGGCTCAGCATCCTCCAGTGGCTTCTCATGGCAGGGAGAGGGAGACCCGACGTCCCCGTCGCCCAGGCCCGATCTGATCCCACCTCTCCCTTACCTCGCTGACCCCTTCTGAGCCCCGTGAGGGCAGGGCCGTGTGTTTGGTGTCGGCCGGCTCCCCTGGCACAGGGGCCCGCACCCAGACCACACATTGGTACAAATTGCATGAATGAATAAGTGAGGAACAGACGACTGGCCTTCCCTGGGAGGCTCCGCCCTGCACCTGAGCGGGGGGTCCAGCTTCCTCCCGCTCTCTGCCTGCCCAGGTTGCACCTGGCCCCCGGCCCCTCCCCCTTGGCCAGGTGTGCAGCCTCCAGAATTCTTCCGTCTGCTTGCCAGCTCTCTTCTGCAAAGGAGGTGCCCCAGGGAACAAGGTTTTCTGGTGCCGCCAGATGCTCCTAATCCTGTGTGAATCTCCTCTATTGGTCCTGGTTACCCTCCCGGGTCCCTCCCTTCACCTCCCCCACCCGGTGGGCGTGGCAGAGGGAGTAGAGACCACGCCCCTTTGTGACCACACCCCTCTTCAAGCCAACCGAGCTCCAGAAAGCCCAGACTTGCAAGCGCTGGCAACCTGGTTTAGGTCCCTCAGGCTCCTCACCTCTGCTTTGAGGAGGGGGCAGCCACTTGTCCCACTCTGGGAGTCGAGGTACCCAGATTGAAGCTCAGAGCCTGGGCGGGGACTCAAGGGCCCCTTCAGCATGTGCTTCCCCAGATAGCCACAAGGCTTACTTCTCACTTCTGACATGACATGGCACCAGGAGCTGAACAGAAATAGAACTGCAGGAATCTGTTCCAATCTGCAGACTAAATTGAATTAATGCATAGGAATTCTCAGTTTTAAGTTTCTTTACTTAAAATTTTCTTATACATTTAATACCTGCCAATATTTGTCTGTACGTGACATTCAATAATGGTAATTGCTGTCACCTATGCCAATTTTATCTGCATATCCCAGGCATCGTGAGCTTTCCACACAAATGTATGGAAATCTACAGAAAACCTGTGTTTGGTCAGTGCTATTGTCTTGACTATTTTGCAGAGGAGGAAACCGAGGCTCAGAGAAGGGAGGTCACTTGCCCAAAGTCACACAACTGGCTCTGGTGGAGCTGAGATTTGGACCCAGCTCTAGGTAGCACCAAAACCCCTGTTCTCCTCACCACCCTCACGTGTCTCCTCCTTGTTGGCCCCAGAGCACTTAGATGTTTTAGGAGAACGCTTTCCGCTTGCCATCCGTATTTCATGGTGATTGTCCTTGCTTTTTAGGCATTCTGCCCTAGGGAATCCTTTTGGGGGGTGGGTCCCCTTTCGCTTGCCTAGATGGGACCTTGAGGCTAAGACCTAGAAGGAATCAGGGTGGCAATTGCTCAGGGTGACGTGAACGGTGAGGTGGGATGCCTGGGGGCTGCCCTTTGCAACTGCTGGCCCTCCTGCTTTCCTGCTCCCGGACCAGACCAGGACAGTTCTGAGGACCCTGGGAGTGGGGTCCTGGGACTGAGTGTTTCTCATAAAGGGTCTGCATGCAGGCAGGGAGTCTGCCCCTGGCCAGGCCACTGCCCACTGCCCCTGGCCAGGCCCTCACTTGCAGAATCACTGTCTAGGCTGCAAAGGGCTGGGCTCACCTTTGAATTCATCCTGCAAGTTGCATCTAAGGCAGACACTCCGCAGACTGGGTCTGAGTGGCTCCAGCCCAGCGGGACTGCTTAAGAGTCCCCCCGCCGACCCCGCACCACGTTCTCTCCACCCAGGGCTCATCGCATTTTATAAGGGGTTAGGGAGGCTCTCGGGTCAGAGAGTGTCTGGGCTGCTCTGAGGGGAACCAGGGAAGTTGTGGGGTCAAAGTAAGGAACATTATGGGCTTCAGAAGGAGGTCATGGCCCAGTGGGACCCATGTGGACAGAGGCTTCATGGTCTGCACTTGGGCTGAGTGACAGATTGGCCGCCTGTGACATATGCCACCAGCCTGCCTGTCTGGCCCCTGACACGGCCACTCTGCCTCCTCGTTCTGGTGGGGGGGGCGAGATGGGACAAATAGCCGCCAGTCCTTTCCTCAAAGAAGCGTCCCCTCCATCTTGGCTGGCTTCCCACCCAAAGGACTGTTCGGGGACCGTCCAGGCACCCTTGTGAGTTTCTTACCCCCTTTATCACCGTCACCCATTTTCATTCACGCATCCCTTTCTGAGACTTATACTTGCATTCTCATAAAGGAAATTGTTAGCTTATGGGAGGCTTGTGATCCGACTTACCTACTTCACTTAGAAATCAAGAGGGTAGTTTGTGAGGATTTTGGGGGGTGGCCTCCTTCCCCTCCATCTCTGGCCAAGGCTCTGGGCTGCGTTGTCTGTGTGGAGGGGACAACGGTCAGCAGGGCCCTGCTTGCAGAGAGGGCTGGGTCCCAAAGAGCAGAGCAGCCCAGCAGCGCCCGTGATCCTCAGTGGGATGGTGTCCCCACCCTCCAGGAGTGGGGGAGCCACTGCGGCTGGAGGAGGGGGGCCCCTTGGTGGGTGGGGTTGAACATGGGGTGCCAGGAGGGGAGGGTATCCAGTGGAGGGGAGCCCCCCAAAATGTGGAGACTTTGTAGAGAGCAGACTGGTCATGCAGGGAGCAGACGGCTGAAGGCTGTGGTCCGCCCACTTCCAGCAGGAGGCCATGGGCCAGGCTCGCCCCCCCAGGACTTGGGTGTCCTCCTCTGTAAGAGGACCACAGTGGTACTCGCCTCTTGCAGGGAGGTAATGACGGCACCTGTCAGCAGTAAATGAGGTCGGGTCCCTACCTTGCAGGGAGCCCCATCCCTGGTTCAGTGGCCAGGGGGTGTTCCCCACTGGTTGAGGTTTCCCAGGTGTGGGTGAGCAGCCCTGGTGACATAGGAGGGGGTGATTCCAGGAGCCCCACAGACTCCCTTCTGCACTCTCAGTTTCCTGGAGGAGAAGCTCACACTCCCTAACCCTTTATTACAAAGCACTGTGGCAGGCAACGATAGCCAGATAGACTTTGTTAACACTGTTTTATTTTAATTGTAATTTATCTTTACTTTTATCTTCTATTTATGGCATGGGATCTTAGTTTTCCACTTACAGTAATCACATAAAGTTCCCGGATAGCCGCATTTATTTAGGTGAGAATAGTGAATTCGTTTAAAGAAAAGTATCAAATAGTACAATGATTCAGATTGAGTAAAACGTAGCGAAGGTCGTACCTGAAGGGCTGGGTCAAGACCGGGAGCCATGGGTAGAGTTTTGCTCTTTCGTTAGTCAGGAGACCCGGTTGATACTCGTTTTGTTAAGTTTGCCCCAGAGGTGGTGACGAGTTTGGCAGGAGGGGTTCAGGTACTTGGTGCTGTGTCTGTGCTGATCGCATCTTCTGGGACTCGCCCTCCCCCAACAGCCCTGCAGGCTTGGGGCTGACGTGACCCCCATTTTAAGGTGAGGAAGCTGATCAGAGAGGGCCGGTGGTGTGTTCAAGGTCACACAGCCAGTGAGTTGGGGAACGGGCCCGACTTCACCTCACATGGCGAGAGGTCTAACGCCGGTGGTGTCACTTCCGGTTACCCAGTCCTAGTCATTTGGAAGGAGAAGGGTGTGGAGAAATGGGAGTGTGTTGTGCAGGGAAGGGCCTGGGGGACAGCGAGGGGCCCAGGAGTCTGGATAGTGTGTATGGGAAGGAACAGCCACTCAAGGTCACCGGGTGAGCCTGGAACCCAGGGACCCTGCCTTCGCTGTCCACCGCGCCACTCCATTCTGCAGGGGTCTCCTTTGACCAGGCGGCCCCCTCCCCTTTGCAACCTCTCGGGCACACAGTGGCATCGAAGGAGACACTTCGGGGTGGGGGTGGGGGTATGTGGAGGGAGAAGCAGCTGTGTGGACACACGTGGGTGGCCCTAGAGGGCTGCTGGGCACCCAGGTCTGGCTCTTGGTCTCAGAGCAGAGCTTTGGCTCCCTGTTCCCCACCCGTCCCGATGCATCCGCTGCACACCGGTCATGGGAGGGGCTGCGGGGGGGCCTTTCCTGGGTAGGGGGCTCTGAGGAATGGGCCGGCAGCATGGGGGGAGCATTGGGGTGGGAGTTGGGAGATCTGAGTCTCCTGGGGGGGGGCCTCAGCTTCTCCTTCCTTAGAGGGAAAGGGTGGGGCCTGATGGCCAGAGGGGCTTCGGGGTCTGATGGTGTAGGGATGCAGCGGGAAGGGCTCCTCCCTGCCCCAGTCTCCAGCCTGTGCCCTCACTCCCTCCTCCCCTTAGGAGAGGTCCCAGGCGGCGCCAACACGGGGGTCCAGGCTGGGCTGCGGCTCACTGGCTCTGCCTGCTGCCAGCTGCTGTGTAGCCCTGGCAGGGCATCACCCTGCTCCCCATCCAGCTTTGTGGTCTGAACACATTAACCCCTCAAAGCATGGAGGACGTGGACTCATGGTAAGTGCTCAACAAACTTTACCCATGTGCTATTTTTAATAACAAAGAGCTTAAAAAGCTGGAGGGATTATGATATTTTATAATAATTATTAATGGGGCAGAAACTTTAAAAGTTGTGAGTCACTATATTGTACACCTGCAACTTATATAATATTGTACATCAACTATACTTCAATAAAGAAGTCATTGTCTGGGCTTCCCTGGTGGCGCAGTGGTTGAGAGTCCGCCTGCCGATGCTGGGGACACGGGTTCATGCCCCGGTCCGGGAAGATCCCACATGCCGCGGAAAGGCTGGGCCCGTGAGCCATGGCCACTGAGCCTGCGCATCCGGAGCCTGTGCTCTGCAGCGGAAGAGGCCACAACAGTGAGAGGCCCGCGTACCGCAAAAAAAAAAAAAAAAAGTCATTGCCAAGGGGCTTCCCTGGTGGCGCAGTGGTTGAGAGTCCGCCTGCTGATGCAGGGGACACGGGTTCGTGCCCCGGTCCAGGAAGATCCCACATGCCGCGGAAAGGCTGGGCCCGTGAGCCATGGCCACTGAGCCTGCGCATCCGGAGCCTGTGCTCTGCAGCGGAAGAGGACACAACAGTGAGAGGCCCGCGTACCGCAAAAAAAAAAAAAAAAAGTCATTGCCAAGGGGCTTCCCTGGTGGCGCAGTGGTTGAGAGTCCGCCTGCTGATGCAGGGGACACGGGTTCGTGCCCCGGTCCAGGAAGATCCCACATGCCGCGGAAAGGCTGGGCCTGTGAGCCATGGCCGCTGAGCCTGAGCGTCCGGAGCCTGTGCTCCGCAACGGGAGAGGCCACAACAGTGAGAGGGCTGCGTATTAAAAAAAAAAAAAAAAAAAAAAAGTCATTGCCAAGACCTCCCCCTCTGAAAAAAGGCTGGGGGGATCAAGGGGGACCTTTTAAGCACGACACTTGGCTCTTTGGGCTGGGGGTCCTTTTATCCAGCAGGAACTGGCTGTCAGGAACCCTCTCGCCCGCAGCCTGTAAGGAAAGGATCTGTCTTCTCTCCTCCTTCCCAGGCTTCAGGTCTGAGCTCCAAGACCAGCCTGTCTGAGGGGCCTCCCTGACCACCCTGCGTGATCATCCCCTGGGCTGAGCCCCTGTTCACTGTCTGGTGTCTCCGTGTGAGAACCTGAGCTGGGCGTCCCAAGGCCTTCTTTCTGTAGCTCCACCCCTGGTGTGGTGCCTGGCAGGCAACAAGCTGTCCCCAAACCTTTGTGAATCAGTTAAGGGCAGCATGGCTATTATTCGTCCCTGCATCACAGAGGACGCTGAGGCTCAGAGAGGTGAAACCACTTGCCCGAGGACACACAGGAGGACAGTGGTGAGTGAAACCTTCAGTCTGTGCCAGATGGCCTCCCCACAGAGCTCCCTTCCTCGTTCCCACCCCCCTCGTTGGCGAGCCAGGATCTTACACCCATTCAAGGCCCAGGGGGCTGAGAACACAGGGCTGGGGTGTTGGAGGCTGTGGAGCTGATCTCTCCTGCTGTGCTTGGCAGGAGGCTTCGCAGACCCAGCAGGCTGGTGAGGGAGCGGGAACTCACAAACGCACTGATTATCTCAAGTTCAAGAGCCATGGCGCCCACTGGGGACCAGGAGGCAGGTTCCGTCTTTGCTTGTTGTTTTATTACTAAGTCTGGGACCAGAGGTTTCTGGATGGAGTCCTATTAAACTGACATCTGTTGGATTTGTTCATTCATTCAGTAAAATATTCTCGAAACAGAAAGAAAAACACCTTAGAGACACCTCTGCTTCCCCTGAGTTTGTCTGCAAATGGGAAAACGATGATTTCATTGATCCCACACCTCTTGCGCTCCTGTGATGTGCTAGGTCAGGTGGTCTGCTTCAACCCCCGCAACACCGTAGCTGCCATCTGTTTTGTAACTTGAACTTCTCACCCAACATTGTGTTGTGTGCGTTTGCCCGTGTGTCAGAGACCCTTGTGAGAGGTGGTCCGTGGCATGGGACGCCATACCTCAGGGGCCTACTGCCTGGATTACCAGGGAGGGGAGACCATCCCCCTTTCAAGCTGGGGTCCCTCAGCACCCCTCCCCTCTGTCCAGCTACCCTGTCCTCGTGCATCAAGGCCTGGCTCCATTCTGCCTCCTCTCTGAAGCCCGCCATGCCCGCTCCCCCCCGCCCCCGTCCTGGCCCGCACGTTCTCCTCCTAAGCCGGTGGCTCTCTGCCTCGCCTCCCCCAGCCCTCCTACCCCCTCTCCTCTTCGTAAATGTAACACCCTTACTCTTGCTTTCCACACTTCAGGTCAGAGCTCAAAAGTCAGGGGCCTCCTGGACCACCCCTTGTGCTACTCTTGTGGGCTTGTCCCTCTGTTTATCCCCTGGCCCACAGGTCTGTTCATTCAGGAGAAGGACTTCTGTAGGAGGGGCTGGGTCACTGCTAAAAGTGGAAAGACAAGCTTTGTAGGGCTGCCAGACTTAGCAACAAAAGTAAAAGAAAAATCCAGCACACTCAAACATAAATTTCACATAAGCGACAAATAACTTTCGAGTATAAGTATATCCTGAATATTTTTTTAAAAATATTTATTTATTTATTTGACTGTGCCAGGTCTTAGTTGCGGCACACGGGATCTTCCTTGCGGTGCACGGGATCTTTAGTTGCGGCACCCATGTGGGATCTAGTTCCCTGCATTGGGAGCGCAGAGTCTTAAACCGCTGGACCACCAGGGAAGTCTCTATCCTGAATATTGGTCCGGATATACTTATACTAAAAAAAAAAACGTTGTTTATCTCAAACTCAAATGTAGCTCGGCATCTTGTATTCAATCTGGCAACCCTACCACCTGCCACCCTTCTCTGTGCCCTTGTCGGTCGCGCTCAATAGACAGACTATGCATGGGGGCAGGGATCTTGTCTGTCTAGGCCACTGCTGTGTGCCCAGCCCTCAGCAGAGAACCTGATTGATACCCATCGATAGGTCAAGTGCAGGGGTCCCCGCCCTGAGCCAGGTGCAAGAACTGTACGTGGAGCTCTCATCGATGTCTGGGAAGACCAGTGTGAATTGGTGAGAAGATGAGATGCATGAGATTTGGTTCATGAGGTGCTTTTTAACTCTTGTAAAACACCTGTGATTTACTGAGCTACTATGCACCAAGCCTCACACTGTTTTTATACACATCACCTCTCACAGCAGCTCTGCGGGGAAGGCATTATTATTTACGCTTTCGATGGGAAACTGGGGTTCAGAGAGGCGGTGTCCCGGCCCTAGGTCACACAGCAGAGAGCAAACGCAGGTCTTCCTCCAGCTAGGCCAGTGCCTCCTCCTCCTCCGTGGTGCGAACTGGGACCACAGAGGCTCTAGTGAAGATCCTCTGTGAGCAGTGAGCCTCTCAGGTTTTTGCCTGTCTCTCCTAACCCTTTCGCCATGAATCTTGCTAATGCAGTTCATTTATTCAGTAAACCCTGCTTCTCTCCGTGTTTGTTGCAAAGGAGAAGTTCCTCCTCTCCAGAATTCTGAATTACGGAGGCTTTGAATGAATGAGAGTCTGCTGAACTGAAATTCCTGACAGGGCAGGGATGCGGCCAGGTGACTGGGGAAGGGGTACAAGCTGTGCAGGTGGAAGGGGTTCAAACCCAGCCCCTGCCCTTGATGGGCTCTGTGGCTTCGGGCAAGTCAATTCCTCGTCAATTCACCATCTCTAAGGAGGGAGTCAAATTAATTCAGACACCCCAGGGTCCCAGAAGTGCCAGCTCAGAGGCTGCTGTTGCTGGAGGTGATTGGGGACCGGGCTTGGCAGTCTTTCCCCAGGGGCCCTGCTGGGAGTGGAGCTGGGAGCCTTGTGCCCCCAGGAGCCCTGGGGCATCTTTGCAGGTGGGGCTTAGTCTCTGGCTCCTCCGCTGGGAGCTGCCGAGAAGGGAAACCGGCCTCTCCACCTGGCCTAGGGCACCATGGTCAAGGTCAGCAGAATGCTGGGTCCCCCACTGACCGGCCTTCTTGCTGAGGCTGCCTTCTGGGCTGCTAGTGTGTGTATGCACACGTGTGTGTGATAAGGGGGCGTGCACATTCTCCCCTGTGGATGTTAAGAGATTAATATATGCAAATGCCATTTTCCTATGGTGGTTTTAGCCTTGAACTCCGTGGATTAAGTTACTTGATTTAAATAGATATTCGGGACCCCTCCCCCCCACAGTATACATGTATAAATCCTAAACACCAAATAAAATCCCCTCATTTTGCATGTGCTGCAGAGCTAATCCCACATCCTGTGGGCATTTCGACAGTTAAGATGGTTCACGGGGGCTACCAAGATTTTATCTGGAATATCAAATACCTGTATGATATGGAATGTTCCTTAATGGGGCTTGCTAATACCAGCCAAAGGGGGACGGGATGAGGAGGGCACTGGGGGTGTGGTGGGAAGGCGCCTCTGGAGGGAAACAGGCCCATTAACAAGGGAGGAGGGTGGTGAGTCCATGATGGTTGTCAAGTAACCAGGCTGGGCAACCTTAGGAGGGGAAATGGATGGAGAGACCACTGGGTTTGGATGCCTGGGTTGGGGGCCTGACTTAGACTGTGGGTTCCTTAGAAGCCTATAAGGAGGATTTGGGAACAGATGTGTCCAAGGATGGGACCTGCAGCAGACATTTTCCAAATCCATTGGGAGGACACCTGGGTATGTGTTCAGACAGTGGGCAGGGCAAACAGATCTTGGGTTTTGGAAGAACAGGGGATGGACTCTGACAGCACGGGTCAGGGCAGCCGGGACTGACTGGGCTGCCTGATAACAGCAAGTCTGTTTTCCCAATAAATCCTGCGAAACCTGGACCTCAGCCTCACTCCCCAGCCTCCCTGCAAAGCGGGAGTCACCTGGTGGATCACCTGTCCTTCCGCAAGTTGAGGGACAGGGCCTGGGCCTGGCCTTTGGGTGCCCAAGTAACAGGAGCATCGTGGCAGTGCTCACCCTCCCCCGAGAATCCGCTGCTCCTGGCCCCTTCCAGGTTCCCTTTGTTCCCTCTGCCCGGAGCTCTTCCCCAGAGATCAGGGGGCTCCCTCCCTCCCCCGCTTCAAGTCTTGGCTCAAACTTCACCTCTTCAAGAAGTCTACCCAGAGCAACCCGCCCAGACCCACCTCTGCACACCCCACCCCTGCACGCCCCACCCTTCACCCTACCTCACTTAGTTTCCCCGTGGTCAAGTGGGATTTATCCCAGGGATGCAAGGATTTTTCAATATCCGCTAATCAATCAGTGTGATACACCACATCAACAAACTGAAGAATAAACACCGTACGATCATCTCAATAGATGCAGATAAAGCTTGTGAGACACTTCAACACCCATTTGTGATAAAAACTCTCCCGAGAGTGGGCATAGAGGGAACCTACCTCAACATAATAAAGGCCACGTATGCCAGACCCATAGCACTGGTATCCTTCTAACAAACTTCATAATCTACCTTTTATGATGCTTACTGTTTACTGGCTCTCTTCCCTAACCCATTATCAGAATATAAGCTCCTTGAGGTGAGGGTCTGGGTTTGTACAGTTCGCTGATATAACGGCAGGACCTGGCGCAGGTAGGTCTGGAACACAGTAGGTGCTCAGTAAATATTTTGTTGACCCCGTGAATCCCTCCCCACCCTCTGGCTCTGGCCAGGAGCTGGTATACCAAAGGCAAATGGCAGCCTTCGGTATCAAGAAACCACCCAGGAATCCACAGAATCTGCCAGTCCTCACCGAGCACCCCCTGTATGTGCCAAAACGAGGCCAGGCTTCGGCAGGTGGAAAGGGGCCGGAGGAAGACCCAGCCTGGGTTCACACACAGCCCCGCCTCGGTGCCCCACATGTCACCCTTCCCTCCTTGGTGTCACAGGAGGCTTCCGCAGGAGGAGGCCCCAGATGGAGGTGGGCATGAAGTTCGAGAGTGGGTCTTGAGGACACCTGGGACAGAGCTGTCTTTGTTGTGATATTTATGTAACTTGCCATCCTCCCTTGGCTTACTGTGTGCATGTGTTACCTTTTCCCATCCATTTACTTTTAATCCAGCTGTGTCTTTATATTTAAAGCACAGCTCTGCAATTTGTTCCTCTGTACTTTTTTTCCTACCGTCTTTGCACCAATATTATTATTATTTAGTGGTTGCTTAAGGGATTAAAATATTCATTCCTACATCCTTGACTTTTCAACTTAGAGCTAACACTGAACCACATCACATAAAGTGTAGACTCCTGGCAACTGTGGAGGTCCGTTGGCTCCCACCCTGCCACCCTTTATGCTATATTTGTCATATGTAAATGTACATAATCTTTGCTTTAGGGAGTTCTATATACTTTACAGAAATTAAGAGGAAAAAATGATCTTTTCTATTTACCTAGATATTTATCATTTCTAAATGATAAATATCTAGGTAAATAGATATTTTATGCTTCTTGAAGATCTGAATTTCCATCTCGTATTCTTTCCCTTTTAGCATTGCTTATGTACGTGTCTTCTGGTGAAAAAGTCTCTATTTACAAAGCAACTTTTATTACTCTGAAAAAGAATATTTATGTATATAAAACTGAACCACTTTGCTGTCCACCTGAAACTAACACAACATTGTAAATTAACTATACTTCAATTTAAAAAATGGTTTAAAAAAACCCCAACTTTTATTAAATCTGGAAGTGACTATCTTGTCTTCATTCTTAAACGATATTTTTGCTGGTTATAGAATTATTGGGTTGAAGTATTTTTTCCTTCCTCTTTAAAAAAAATTTAGTTTTGAAGTAATTATAGATTCACAGAAAGTTCCAAAAGAAGAACAGAGAGGGTACCCTGAGCTAGTTTCCCCCAATGGTTATATCTTACATAATAGTCTAATAGAAAAACCTGGAGATTGGCATTGGTACAATGGGTGCATAGAGTTCTGTATTGTTTTATCACACGTGTATTCATGTAACTACCATGGCCATCAAGATGCAGAACTATTCCATCCCCCAAAGATCATTCCCATATGGCCCCTTTATAGTCACACCCAACCCCTGCCCCCTACACCCTTAATTCTAGCAAAACACTCATCTGTTCTCCAGCTCTATCATTTTCTCATTTAGGGAATGTTATATGTATGAAATCCTACACCATGTGACATTTTCAGAATGGCTTTTTCACTCAACGTGATGCCCTTGAGATCCATCCAAGCTGTTGTGTGTATAAAACAGTTTGTTCCTTTTTTGTTGCTGAGCACTATTCCATGGTTTGTTTAAAATGACTCACGTACTGAAGGGCATTTGGGTTGTTTCCGGTTTGGGCCTATTACAAATAAAGCTGCTGTGAACATTCATGTATGCATTTTAATGTGGGTATAAGTTTTCATTTCTGTTAGATAAATGCCCAGAAACTTGATTGCTGGGTCATAGGGTAACTCTATGTTTAGTTTTTTGAAAACCTCTCCAACTATATTGCAGAGTGGCCATGCTATTTTCTACAACAAGAATGCATGAATGTCCCAGTTTCTCTGCATCCTCACCAGCATTTGATTTTTTGTATTTCAGTATTTTTCTTTAATTTTAGCCATTTTAATAGGTGTATAGTGATACCTCATTGTGGACAAAACTTGCACTTCCCTAATGGCTAGTGATGTTGAACATCTTTTTTATGTGCCTATTTGCCATCCATATATCTTCAGTGAAATATCTCTTCATATATTCTGTCCATTTTCTAATTGGATTGTTTGTGGCTTTTTTTGCTGTTGAGTTTTGAGAATTCTTTATATAATCTAGATACAAGTTCTTTGTTAGATGATTTGTGATGTTAGATGTTAGGTGATTTGCAACTATTTTCTCCTGTCTGTGGTTTGTCTTTTCTTCCTCTTAACAGGGTCTTTGGCAAAGCAAAACGTTTAAAGTTTGATGAAGTCCAGTTTATCAATTTTTTTCTAACATGGATTGTGCTTTTTGTGTTAAGTCTAAGACCTCTTTTCCTAGACCCAGATACTAGCTCCAGAAGATTTTTCTCCTATTTTTTCTCTAAACGTTTTATAATTTTACATTTAAGTTTGCAATCCATCCAGAGTTATTTTTTATATAAGGAGTAAGGTTTAGTTTGTGGTTCAACTTTTTTTTTTTTGGTCTATAGATGGCCAATTGTTCCAGCACCATTTGTTGAAAAGGCTGTCCTTTCTCCATTGTATTATTTTGTACCTTAATAAAAAATCACATGTATATATTTGTGTGGGTCTTTTTCTGGTTCTCTTTTCTTATCCATTGATCTATATGCCTATCCCTCCACCAATATCACACAGTCTTGATTATTGTAGCTATATAGTATTTTTAAATTGGGTAGAGTGATTCCTCCCACTTTCTTATTCTTTTTCAAAATTGTTTTAGGTTTTCTAATTCCTTTGATTTTTCCATATAAATTTTAGAATAATATCATCCATATCTAAAAATAATCTTGAGGCTTCCCTGGTGGCGCAGTGGTTAAGAATTTGCCTGCCAATGCAGGGGATGAGGGTTCGAGACTTAGTCCGGGAAGATCTCACATGCCATGGAGCAACTAAGCCCATGTGCCACAACTACTGAGCCCGTGTGCTGCAACTACTGAAGCCCGCATGCCTAGAACCCATGCTCCACAACAAGAGAAGCCACCGCAATAAGCCCGCGCACTGCAACGAAGAGTAGCCCCTACTCACCGCCGCTAGAGAAAGCCCGTGTGCAGCAACAAAGACCCAACACATCCAAAAATAAATAAATAAATAAATAAAAATTTTATTTAAAAAATTAAAATAATCTTGATTGGATTTTGATAGGAATTGCATTAAACTTACATATCAATTCTGGGAGAACTGATATTTTTACTTTGCTGATTCTTCCAATCCATGAACACAAATTCTCTCTCCATTTACTTAGGTCTTTAAAAAATTTCTTTTATCAAAGTTTTGTAGTTTTCAACATGCAAGTCCTGTACACATTTTATTTATACCTAAGTATTTCATTTTTTTGAGTCTTTATAATGGTATTTTAAAAATAAATTTATTTTTATTTATTTATTTTTGGCTGTTTTGGGTCTTTGTTGCTGCGCACAGGCTTTCTCTAGTTTCGGCAAGGGGGGCTACTCTTCACTGTGGTGCTCTGGCTACTCATTGTGGTGGCTTCTCTTGTTGCAGGGCACGGGTTCTAGGTGCGTGGGCTCAGTAGTTGTGGCACACGGGCTTAGTTGCTCCGCGGCATGTGGGATCTTCCTGGACCAGGGCTTGAACATGCATTGGCAGGCAGATTCTCAACCACTGTGCCACCAGGGAAGTTCCTATAACGGTATTATACTTGTAATTTTGGTTTCCATGTGTTCATTGCTGATGTAGAGATATACAATTGATTTTTGTGTGTTGATATTGTATCCTGTGACCAGGATGAACTCAGTTATTAGTTCTGGGATATTTTTTGTAGACTTCTTGGGATTTTCTACATAGACAATCTTGTCATCTGCAAATAGGGATGTTTTAAGTTCTTCCTTTCTGATCTATATGGCTTTTATTTCCTTTTCTTGCCTTATTGCTTTGGGTAGAACTTCTGGCACCAAATAAACATAGATTGTTGAGAGTGGGCATCCTTCTTCCCATTCTTAGGAGGGGAAAGCATTCCATCTTTAACCATTAAGCATAATGGTAGTTGTAGTTTTTTGGTAGATGTTCTCTATCAAGTGGAGGAAATTCCCTTCCACTCTTAGTTTTCTTAGACCATTTTTTGACTGAGAGTTGAATTTTGTCAATCTTTTTCTGTATTCACTAGTATAATCATGTGATTTTTCTTCTTAAGCCTGTTTACAGTGGATTACATTGATTTATTTCAAATATTGAACCAGTCTTATACCCCTAGAATAAGCCCCACTTGGTCACAGTGTATAATTCTTTTTAATATATTGCCAAATTCTAATATTTTGTTAAGGGGTTTTGCCTCTACATTCATTAGGGATGTGGATCTGTAGTTTTCTTTTCTTTTTTTTTTTTTTGTACCATCTGGTTTTGGTATCAGGGTAATACTGCCCTCATAAAATGAATTGGAAATGTTCCCTTCTCTTCTTATTTCAATTTCTTTAATACTTATAGTGTTATTGAAATGATTTATTTCATATTGAGTGAGTTGTGATAGTTTGTGCTTTCCAAGGAATTGGTCCATTTTCTCTACATTGCCAAATTTATATTTGTAGAGCCATTCACAATGTTCCCTTTCTATCCTTTTGATGTCTTCATAGTCTGTAGAGTATCCCTTGTTCCATTCCTGATATTGGTGATTTGTCTTTTTTTTTTTTCTTTTTTAGTCTTGCCAGAGATTTATCAATTTTATTGATCATCTCAAAGAATCAGCTTTTTGTTTCTATGATTTCTTCTATTGTTTTTATGATTTTAATTTTATGGATTTTTGCTTTTATATTTATTATTTCCTTCCTTCTGTTTGTTTTGGATTTATTTTGTTCTTTTTTTCCTAGTTTCATCTTTAAATTTTTTCCCCAATACAATACTGGATTTACAGTTTATACTTTGTAGGTGGGATATTTCATTCACATAAAACTATTTCTAAAGTCTAGTTTCTTAAGGTGAGAGATTAGATGAATGACCTGAGACTTTCTCTCTTTCTAATGTAAGCATTTAGTGCTATAAATTTCCCTCACCACACTACTTTAGCTGCATCCCACAAATTTTGATATTCTGTGTTTTTGTTTTCATTCAGTTCTATGTATTTTTAAAATTTCCTTTGAGACTTCTTCTTTGACCTATGGATAATTTATGTATGTATGTATGTATGTATGTATGTATGTATTTAATTTATTCATTTTATTTTATTTATTTTTGGCTGCATTGGGTCTTGGTTGCTGCATGCAGGCTTTTCTCTAGTTGCGGTGAGCAGGGGCTACTCTTCCTTGTGGTGCGCGGGCTTATTGCTGTGGTTTCTCTTGTTGTGGATCATGGGCTCTAGGCACATGGGATTCAGTAGTTGCGGCACACGGGCTCAGTAGCTGTGGCGCACGGGTTTAGTTGCTCCACAGCATGTGGGATCTTCCCAGACCAGGGCTTGAACCCATGTCTCCTGCATTGGCAGGAGGATTCTTAACCACTGTGCCACCAGGGAAGCCCGACCTATGGATAATTTATAAGCATGTTGTTTAGTTCCCAAGTGTTTGGAGATTTTCCTGTTGTCTTTCTGTTATTGATTTCTACTTTGATTCTCTTATGATCAGAGAACACACTCTGATTTCACTTCTTTTAAATTTGTTGAGATTTGAGAACTCCCTGGTGGTCCAATGGTTAGGACTTGCTGCTTTCACTGCTATGGCCCGGGTCATTGCCTGGTTGGGGAACTAAGATCTCACAAGTCGCTCGGCGCAGCCAAAATATAAAATAAATAAATAAATAAATTTGTTGAGATTTCCTATACACCCCCTGCCTTCACGTGTGCATAGCCTCCCCATTATCAACATCCTCCACCACAGTGGTACATTTATTACAATTGATGAACCTAAATTGACTCACCATTATTATCCAAGGTCCATGGCTTACATTAGGGCTCACTCTTGGTGTGTATATTCTATGGGTTTGGGTAAATGTAAAATGACATATATCTACCATTAGATACATAGAGAGTTTTCTCTATATAGAGTATTTTCACTGCCCTAAAAATGATCTGTCTATACTCTCCCTTCCCCTAACTCCTGGCAACCACTGATTTTTTTACTGTCTCCATAGTTTTGCCTTTTCCAGAATGTCATAAGAATTGGAATCATACAGTATGTAGTCTTTTCAAATTGGCTTCTTTCACTTAGTAATATGCATTTAAGTTTCCTCTATGTCTTTTCATGGCTTGATAGCTTATTTCTTTTTATCATTGAATAATATTCCATTGTCCAGATTACCACAGTTTATTTACCCATTCACCTGATGAAAGACATCTTGGTTGCTTCCAAAGTTTGACAATTATGAATAAAGCTGCTGTAAACATCTGTGTGCAGGTTTTTGTGTGGACATAAGTTTTTAAACTGCTTTGAATAAATACCAAGGAGGACTAAAGACCTAAATGTAAGGCCAGACACTATAAGACTCTTAGAGGAAAACATAGGCAGAACACTCTATAACATAAATCACAACAAGATCCTTTTTGACCCACCTCCTAGAGAAATGGAAATAAAAACACAAATAAACAAATGGGACCAAATGAAACTTAAAAGCTTTTGCACAACAAAAGAAACCATAAACAAGATGAAAAGGCAACCCTCAGAATAGGAGAAAATACTTGCAAATGAAGCAACTGACAAAGGATTAATCTCCAAAATATACAAGCAGCTCATGCAGCTCAATAACAAAAAAACAAACAACCCAATCCAAAAATGGGCAGAAGATCTAAACAGACATTTCTCCAAAGAAGATATACAGATTGCCAACAAACACATGTAAAGATGCTCAACATCACTAATCATTAGGGAAATGCAAATCAAGACTGCAATGAGGTATCACCTCACACCAGTCAGAATGACCATCATCAAAAAATCTACAAACAATAAATGCTGGAGAGGGTGTGGGGAAAAGGGAACCCTCTTGCACTGCTGGTGGGAATGTGAATTGATACAGCCACTATGGAGAACATTATGAAGGTTCCTTAAAAAACTAAAAATAGAACTACCATATGACCCAGCAATCCCACTCCTGGGCATATACCCTGAGAAAACCATAATTCAACAAGAGTCATGTACCACAGTGTTCATTGCAGCTCTATTTACAATAGCCAGGACATGGAAGCAACCTAAGTGTTCATTGACAGATGAATGGATAAAGAAGATGTGGCACATATACACAATGGAATATTACTCAACCATAAAAGGAAACAAAATTGAGTTATTTGTAGTGAGGTGGATGGACCTAGAGTCTGTCATACAGAGTGAAGTAAGTCAGAAAGAGTAAAACAAATACCATATGCTAACACATATATATATGGAATCTGAAAAAAAAAAAGGTTCTGATGAACCTAGGGCCAGGACAGGAATAAAGACACAGATGTAGAGAATGGACTTGAGGACACGGGGAGGGGGAAGGGTAAGCTGGGATGAAGTGACAGACTAACACTTACATATATACACTACCAAATGCAAAATAGATAGCTAGTGGGAAGCAGGTGCATAGCACAGGGAGATCAGCTCGGTGCTTTGTGACCACCTAGAGGGGGGATAAGGAGGGTGGGAGGGAGACGCAAGAGGGAGGGGATATGGGGATATACGTATGCGTATAGCTGATTCACTTTGTTATAAAGCAGAAACTAACACAACATTGTAAAGCAATAATACTCCAATAAAGATGTTAAAGGAAAAAAGAAAAAAAAAAATACCAAGGAGCTCTATTGCTGGATCGTGCAAGAAAAGTATGTTTAATTTTGTAAAAACTGCCAAACTGTCTTCCAAAGTGGCTTCACCATTTTGTACTCCTGCTAGCAATGAATGAGAGTTTCTGTTGCTCCACATTTTGGTCAGCATTTGGTGTTGTCAGTGTTCTGGATTTTGGTCATTTTAATAGGTGTGCGGTGGTGAAAATGAAAAATTTAAAAATTCCATTTGCAGGCTTCCCTGGTGGTGCAGTGGTTAAGAATCCACCTGCCAATGCAGGGGACACGGGTTCAAGCCCTGGTCTGGGAAGATCCTACATGCCACGGAGCAACTAAGCCCGTGCACCACAACTACTGAGCCTGCGCTCTAGAGCCCGTGAGCCACAACTACTGAGCCCATGTGCCACAACTACTGAGCCTGCGTGCCACAACTACTGAAGCCTGCATGCCTAGAGCCCGTGCTCCACAACAAGAGAAGCTGCCGCAATAAGAAGCCCATGCACCGCAATGAAGAGTAGCCCCTGCTCGCCACAACTAGAGAAAGCCCGCGCGCAGCAACAGACCCAACGCAGCCAAAAATAAATAAATTTAAAAAATTCCATTTGCAATAACACAAAAAGCATAAAATACTTAGTAATAAATTCAACAAAAGAACAAAATTTTAAAAGTCTTAAGATAATGGAAAGAAGTAGTATGTCCATGGATTGGAAGACTCAGTGTTGCTAAGCGGTCAGTTCTCCCCAACTGACCGATAGATTCAGCACAATCCCAATTATATTCCCAGCAGCCTTGTGAAAATATATAAATTGTCAAGCTGATTCTAATATTTCTATGGAAATGCAAAGGACCTATGGCAGCCAAAATATTTGCTGTAAGTTAGAGAACTTACCCAAACTGATTTCAAGGCTAAGGGATCAAGGCACAACAAACAGATTAATGTAGCTGACTGGAGAGTCCAGAGGTAGATCCACACTTATACAGCATGTTGATTTTTGACAAAGGGGCCAAAGCATCTCAATGGGGAAAAGAAGTCTTTTGAACAAATGGTCATGGAACAATTGGGAGTCCATATTGAGAGAATGAACCTTGACGCTTACTTCACATTATAGACAACATTCATGGATCATAGATCTAAATGTAAAAACTGAAACTATAAAGCTTTCCAAAGAAAACATTAAAAAAAACTTCTTGATGTGTACAGGCGGAAATTTCTTAGATGGGACACAGGAAGCAATAACCATCAACAGATTGAAATATCAACAGATTGACTTCATTAAAATTGAAAACTTCTGCTTACTGTTAAGAAAATGAAAAGGGAAACCACAAACGTGAAGAAAATATTGCAAAACATATAACTGATAAAGGACTGGTGTCCAGATTATATAGAAAATCCTACAACTGAATAATCAAAGGGCATGTGCTCAATTCAAAATGGTCAAAAGATTTGACACACTCTTTAGAAAAGAATGTATATGGGGCTTTGCTGGCGGGCCAGTGGTTAGGACTCAGCGCTTCCATTGCAGGGAGCATGGCTTCAATCCATTGTTGGGTAACTAAGATCCTGCAAGCCCCATGGCCAAAAAAACAAAAAACAAAAAACTCCTCAATTGAAAAAATGTTAAAACCCTAACTTAAAAAAAAAAAAAAAGAATGTATATGAATGGCCAATGAGCACTTTTTTTTTTTTAAGCACTTTTAAAAGTGCTCAACGTCATTAGTTATCTGGGAAATGCAAACTATAGTCCATGAGATACTACTACAGTATCTCACGATTAAGATATTTTTATGATTAAAATTTTAAAAGATAGACAACACCAAATGTTGGTAAGGATGTGGAACAACCAGAACTCTTCTTAATTGCTGAATGGAACACAGAATGTTACAAGTACTTTGGAAAACGTTTCACCAGTGTCCGGTAAAGTAAAACACACACTTACCTCCTAACCCAGGAATTCCATTTCTAGGTATTTTCTTGAAAGAAATAAGGGCGTATGTTCACAATAAAGATGTGTATGTGAATGTTTATAGCAGCTTTATTTATAATACCCCTCCAACTGGAAACAACCCAAATGTCCATTACCAGGAGAATGGATATACAAACCGCGGTGTATCTATACTATGGAATCCTACTCGTTAATAACAGGGGAATGATCTATCAATGCACACAACACAGATGAATCACACGGACATTATGTTGAATGAAAAAAGCCAGATACAAAAGAGCACAAACTGTATGATGCCGTTTATATGAAGTTCTGGAACACACAGAGCTATTCAATGATGAAAAAAATCCGTTGGTTGTCTTTGGGGGTGCAGGATTGGCTGGGAAGTCATAAAGATACTTTTGGCAGTGATGGAAAGGTTCTATATCTTGATAAGCGTGTGGGTTACACCGGTGCATGCATTTGTCAAAACTCATAGAATTGTACACGTGAGATTTGTGCATTTCACTCTATGCAAATTTTACCTTAAAAAACCCTGAACTGTAAACAAAGATTCAGAATAACACTGAACAGGTCAGCAGGCGTTAGAGTGGAATCACAGTCACTGTTCCTGTCTCCCAGGTCTACAAAGGACCCGTAGTTCGTCGTGTCTTCGCTTGGCCACCTCCAAGCACGACTGGGGCAGAGCTCTTTGCTGCCCTGACTGTACTTGCTCGTAGAGTCACAGGCAAAGTTCTCCCACATTCCAGAGACGGGAGGCTCCCCTTGGCACTGTCACAACATTGCTTTGCCTCTTGGTAGCTGGACGGCGGCTCACGCCTGCGATCTCTGCATCATGGGTACAACCTGCTTGATTCACGCGTCCCCTAACGGGCCATCCTCTGCTGTGCCAAGGACAAATGTGGCTCCATTGCCCTCCCCTTGGGGACCACTACCTGCTCCCTGCAATCAGAACTGACCTGGGAATCGGGCTCCTTGGTTCCAGACACAGTTCTGTAAAGATTTCCCTGTGAAATCTGGAGCACTTTCATTCCTGTGTTCATAAATCACCAAATATTCATTCAGCTTCTGCTATGTGCCAGGTCCTGAAGATTCTTGGGACATGCAAGTGAGCAAATCAGGGAAATACCTTTGGCCTCAGGGACTTACATTCTGGTAGAAGGACATATAGTGGAAGGCAGAATAATGACCCTGTTAGTATGTGACCTGGCAAAGAAGTGACCAAAAGAAGTGACCTGGCAAATGCTTGGGAGTCCAGGGTTTGGCTCTCTTCTCATACCTGAGAGCAATAGCGTCAACCTGACATTCCCACCCTGCCAAGGGTGGGTGGCTGGACCTCCTGAACTCCTGGCTTGAACAACAGGAGCCAGAGGCTGGAGCCAATGTTTATTTATTTTGTTTTTGTTTTTGTTTTTGGCTGCACCGCGCGGCAAGTGGGACCTTCGTTCCCTGACCAGGGATCAGACCTGCGCCCCTTGCAGTGAAAGCTCAGAGTCCTAACCACCAGACCGCTAGGGAAGTCCCTGGAGCCAATGTTTGGAGAGGCCACTTGGATGCTGGAGGGTCTGAATCTGCTCAGATGTGGACGTTGGTCTTAGGAATCATTCGCTTCTGCAGGCTGCTTACAACCTCCGACCTCATGCAGGCTCCTTCATTCAGGGGCTTGCACTGGACGCAGCCTGTGCTAGACAAACAAATGCAGAATTTCGGAAGAGGCTGGGTACTTCTGTTTTGAAGCATTCATCCCGATTACATAATCATGTCACTTCTCCTTGCGCACAGATTCCCACCCTTGTTTGGGGATCATTGGGGCCAGCCCCAGGGGATCAATCATGATCAGTTCAAGCCATTCATGACAATCTGTTTCCCTTATTCTAGTGACTGGGACAGGGGTGAGCATGTGACCCAATTCTGGTCAATGAGATAGAAAGGGAAGTCTGCTGGGGGCTTCTGGAAAGATTCCCTCCCCCCACTTCACAAATATAGAGAGAGCTGTTCTGGATGCTCGTGTGTGAGGATGTGATGCCTAGAGCTGTGGCAGCCATCTTGCAACCATAAGGTGACACATTTGAGATTTTAAAAAACCCCAAGGACAGTAGAGTAAAAGGTCGTAAGGCGCTCATTCCCACGTTACCTTATGTGGCAAAAGGAATTTTGCAGATGTGATTAAGGATTTTAATCTTGACTCTTGAGCTACTGGACTGACCTCAGGACTTTTTTTTAAAAATAGTGATCTTGGGGTCTTCTTATTTACTTATTTTTATTTAATTTATTTTTGGCTGTGTTGGGTCTTCGTTTCTGTGCGAGGGCTTTCTCTAGTTGTGGCGAGCGGGGGCCACTCTTCATCGCGGTGCGCGGGCCTCTCACTGTCGCGGCCTCTCTTGTTGCAGAGCACAGGCTCCAGACGCGCAGGCCCAGTAGCTGGGGCTCACGGGCCTAGCCGCTCCGCAGCATGTGGGATCTTCCCAGACCAGGGCTCAAACCCGTGTCCTCTGCATTAGCAGGCAGATTCTCAACCACTGCGCCACCAGGGAAACCCCAGGACCTCTTATCTCAGTAATTCTTCTTGAATAGACTTTATGGTTCAAGCCACTTAGATCTAACTGGGTGTTCTGCTACTGGCAGTAGGTGACACACCCCTGTTCTACTAGAACCATCAGCAGTTCTCCATCCTGCTTAGCTTAAGGACAGAAAGCCTCAGCCTGGCCCACAAAGCCTGTGCCTAACCTTCCCAGCCACACCTCATGTCCCTCTCCCCTGCACTCACTCTGTTCCTGCAACACTGACCTTCAGTGTTTTCTTCCCACTCACCAGGCTTCTCACCACCTCGGGGCCTTTGCACGTGTTGTGCCCTTTGCCTGGAATGCTCTCTCCCTGTACCTCCCAGCACCACCTGACCAACTTTGCAGATTCTTTTGGCCTAAGTTTTTATGGCCTTAAGTAAGACCTCCAGCATCTTTTCTCTCATGGCCCTCATCTCATCTGGAATTATATGTTTATTTATGACTTCATCTAGCGTTTGCCTCCCCCACTGGAATGAAAACTTCATCGCAGCTGGCACCGGGCCTGCTTTCTACACCTAGCCCCTGTACCTAGTACTGTCGAGTCCACAGCAAGTGCACAGTTGTGTTTTTAAATTTTTATTGGAGTCTAGTTGATTTACAACGTTGTGCTCATTTCAGGTGTACAGCAAAGTGAATCAGTTATACATATATATATGCACTCACAGTTGTGTTTTCTGAATGAACGAAACAGTTTGTGAATCATTATTTCCTGCATGTCTCCTCTGTATACTCTGAGGACACCATGGTTGGGAATACCTCACTTAGCTTGTGGGGACAGTTCCTTCCCTGGATAGTCCCCTGCATACCTTTTTGCACTTGATTCATCAGCTTACAAGTCTGTTATACACACACCCACACATACACACACACTTATTAATCTGTTACTGCATAACAAATAACCCCTAAACACACAATAGCTTAAAACAACAATAAACACTTGTTATCTCATTGTTTCCGTGGGTCAGAAGTTTGGCTGCAGCTGAGCTGGGTAGTTCTGGCTCAGAGTCCTTCAGAAGATTCCAGTCAGGTGTCCGCAGGGACTGCATGAGGCTGGAGAAGGGACATCTCCCGTGGCTCATGAACAGGCCTGGCAAGCTCATGGCCTCTCCACAGGGCTGCTTGAGTGTCCTCACAGCATGGCAGCCAGCTTCCTCTGGAGTGAGCAATCCAAGGGGGCAAGGCGGAAGCCACTGTGCCCTCTGTGACTCAGGCTTGGAAATCACATATCGTCACATATTGTCATGTCTACTCTGTTAGTCATGATACAAGAGCTTTAACACCTGGAGGGGCCATCGTGGAAGCCAGCCACAATACCCTTAGCGCCTCAAGAGCAGGCCTTGCTTTATTCACCTTGGGTTTCCCCAGGGCCCTGCACGGGCCTGGGGTTGGGGGTGGAGTCTATGCTCAATAAGAATTTGTTGGAAGAATTAATGAATGAATACACTATCTTATGATAATGAATACAGTGTAGCACCTACATCTTGGGCCATTGTAAATGGGCTAATATATGGCGGACTGAGTCCATGGTAAGAGCTCTGTGCCAGCTCTTGCTGTTATCGCTAAAGATACTGTCCAATCGAATCTGATGCCCAGAGAAGGTGTTGTGTAGGCATGCGATTCACTATACCCAACAGCTCAGCCTCAGTGAATTCGGGGGTATGGAGGGCCAGTGATGGTTTGGAGGATTTGGGGAGCAGGGGATGACTGCTCCCAACCCTTCAGGCACTGATAAGAAAGGATCTAACAATTAAAGGCTTTGTGATGAATACATGGAATGAATGAATGAATAGATGAATGAATGATTGCATTGGAGACCTTGAGGAATTCCTTGCCTGACAGTGACATTCTGTCTCCTTGGCATCTCCTGGCCCTAGACAGGTCTTGGGGAAGAGCACGCTGGGCAGATCTGCTGCAGCCTGGCCCGGGGAGGGCTGGGGCCAGTATGCCAATGAAAACCATGCTCTCCTGGCCAGGGAAGTGCTCAGAAAGTATGGCCAGTACACAATGGCCCCTGTGTCACCTGCTGGGATGGTCCATGGACCCAGACATCTTGCTGATGCTGGCAGTTGGCAGTGGAGTGATCTCTCAGGTTCCTTCTTGGCAGGTAGGAGGGCTCCCTCCCCAACCTGTGGTCCTTGTACCCCCGCCAGAGGCTAAATATTATTTTATACAATCCGGGCTCCATGGAAACCGCCCAGATTCAGTTAATCCCCACTTCCCTTGCTTCCAGCAAATCAGGTTTATAGGAATCTCTGGGATCCCAGTTAAGGTAAAAATACGGGTTAGCCTTAGCATCTGCTGGGTGCATTAACCTCGGGGTGACATTTGCCCATCATTGTTTTATATAGTGAGTGGACGCTGCTCCGTGTAGCCTCTTGTTTCTGCCTTAGCATTGTGAGGTCTTGGGCAGAATGCATCTGCACCAAGCAGGCGATAAGTCTTTAACAGGGCCCTGGAAATGTCTCTTCATGGGAGGCGAGGGTTGCAGACAACCACTGGTGCCAAGACCAGATGACATAAGATCTTGGACAAACTGTGTTCCTGAGCCTCAGTGTCCTCATCTGAGAAGTGGGGGTGATGACAACAGCACATCTCAGAGGGCTGGGAGGACAAGGGGAGGTAGGCGCCCGGCCTGGTGCCACCACCCAGCAGATGCCCCTAGATGACAGCTCTGATGGATGTCACCGGGTGCTGGGTTAACAAACCAACTCAAGATTTGCAAAGCCATGCTGGGCGGCAGGGACACTCACCGTCCCTGCTCTGGACTGGGCCCCCACCCCCCAGAAGCAGCCACCAGTGTGACTGGGCTTTGCATGTCTGGGGGGAACCGTTGGCTGTGGGAGCAGATCAATTACACCACAGTGTGAGGTCTCTGGGCTTTCCAAACTTTCCATCATGGGTGTTTATTGCTTTGATAATGGGGGTGGGAGCCCCAAAGACCAAATAAACAGCATTATGAGAGAGAAACAGAGATTGAGAATGGGGCCAGGGCTGCGGCATATGCTATAGTAGAAGACAGAGAGAATCCTTTTGACATGGGGGTTTTTAGATGATGCCCCAGGGGAGGGGAGTCCTCCTGGGGGAGGTCCCTGAGAAGGAGAGGTGGGTCAGACCTTGGGATCAATGAGACAGGGCTGAACCACAGGGCAACAGAGCTCGCCTGTCACTTGCCGGCTGTGGGGCCTTGGGTAAGAACTGCCTCAGTCTCCCCCTCTGTAAAATGGGGATGATGAAGATACCACTGGCCCCTCCACCTCTCAGGGTGGTCGTGAGGCTGAAAGGAGTGAGCAACCAACGGGGCTTGGAGCTGAGCCTGGCAGGGTGGGCTCTGTATTCCTGTTTTATGGATAAATAAGAGCGAAAGCCCCACCCACCAACAGGCCTGCCCCAGAATGCCTGCAGGCCCAGCTGCTTGTTGGAGCAGGCCTGCAGTTCAAGTCAGGGAGTCTCCCCTTTTCTTTATCTTCCCTCTTGCCCCCTCCTTGTTGAGGGGGTGGGGGATGAAAAGCTGCCCCTGCTCTGGTGATGGCTGAGGTCCCTCAAAAGGCAGCATGGGGGCTTTGTTAGCCTCTGCCTGTGGGCTCCTACTAACAGGCTGGGAAGAGCCTTTAAGGGGCCTGAAGTCTCCAGAGACCCCTGGTTTGGGGGAGAGGGGCTGACAGTGATGGGGCCTCTTCCCCACCAGGGCCCTGCTCTCCTGCAAGGACCATCAGACAGTCTCAGGCTGGTTTCTGCCCATGTGGCTCTGGAAGCCCCTCTACAGCACTCCTTCCACCAGGACAGCTCAGACCTCCTGGCAGCACTGTGAGGGGGTTGCCAGTCCCCTAGTCACCGCAGCCTCTGTCCACACCCATGGCACCCGTGTGGTGGGCTGGGAGGGGCTGCATTGAGAGAGGAGGGGGTGCAGGACCATCTGAACCCCCAGACAGGTGATCGCATCCGGGCCCCAGTCTCCTCATTTGTCCAAGAGGCTAACGCAACCTCCCTGCCCCCGCGGCTCCGAAAGTCCGGGAAAACTCAGCTCAGTGATGTGTCTGCTACACAAGGGGGCGGCAGGTGGGGCAGGGCGCAAGGGACGGGGGACAGGGTTCCAGGCCAGCCCCAGGGCTCTGAGCCACCTCTCTGAACACTGATACCCAGGGGCCATGCAGCCCCTCCAGGTACCACTGTCCTTGTTCCCCGGCTGCATTAAGGGACACGACCCAGTTAGCACTCCGCTGTAGGGATGTTGGGTGCCCCTTGCGAGAGAACTGGGAGCCTCCTAGCGCACCGCTGCAGCCTCCCCTCCCCATCTGCCTCACTCAGGCTTCAACCAGAGAAACAGAACCAGCAGGAGATCTATGTGAAGAAATTTATTGCAAGGAATTGGTTATGCAATTGTGGAGCTGGCTAGACAAGCCTGAAGTCTGAAGGACAGGCTGGACCTCTGGGCCTGGGCTGATGCTGCTGTCTGTGGGTGGAATTTCCTCCCCATCAGGGAAGCCTCAGTTCTGCTCTTAAGGCCTTTCAAGTGATGGAATTTGGCCCACCCAGATTATCTAGGACAATCTCTCTGACTTCAAGTCAACCAGTTATGGACTGTAATGACATCCACGGGGTACCTTCAGAGTGACACTAAGATTAGTGTTTGATTGAAGAACTGGGGATTGTACCTTCACCAAGTTGACACCAAGCATCACGTCATTCCTCCTCTGTCAATGGTTTCTAGCTCCTTCCAGCTTGAGCACCCACTCTCAGGTGGCCCCCACCAGTGGCAGGGTGAGGTCGGCAGGGCTCCCAGCTCTGCTGCAATGAATTCACCTGGACCCTCAGCACTCAGTCCGGCTCCTCCTCCAGCCATGCGTCCCTTGCTTGTGAAATCTCCCTCAACCAGCCTGGGCAACTCCTGTGGGAGCCCAGCCTGGTGTGGAGCCACCCTCAAGGAGCTGCCGCTCATTTGGGGGAGCCGTCAGAGCCCAGAACACCAGTCTACCAAGCGCCTCTGTTTTCTGGGCCTCCAGGTCACACTCTGGGCTGGATTCTCTGATTAGGCTGCAGCTCTGGGTTGCAGGAAACCAGCCCCGTGGTTGTTTTGTTTCGATTGCACAACCCCGGAGCAAGAGGCCAGAGCGGACATCTGCTGTTTTGGCCGCCCAGCACCCATGGCCCGCCTCTTTCTGGCAAAAGTCCCCCAGTTGCCTCATGGGGAATTCCCCCCATGTGTGCAGCCTGGGGAGGGGGCTGCCAGTCCAGATCTCTGTCCTTCCGTGCCAAGGGATGGGCCTGTAGCCCCGGCTGGGTCAACAGCCCTCCTTCCCCGAGGATGGGGCACTCATTCCTTGTCATGATGGCCAGCCCTAAGGGTGCCACTGAGTCTCCCTTGCTCTCCAAGATGCTCTGGTTGCATTCTCACTGGAGCCTGTCTGCTTCTCCTGTGCTCCTTCCATTCTGAACTCCCCCTCAGTCTGGTGATGAAGCCTCTTACTGATCAAGGCAAAGAGAGCCCATTTCTGTTGCTTACAACCACAGAAACCTGACTGAATCTGAACGTTAGTCCTGGCTCTGCCTGAAATTCCGTGTGACCCTGGGCAGGATGGCCCCTTTCTAGCCTCAGTTTCTCCACACGTGCATCTCAGCTGGCCTCCCATGCTGACATCTATGACCCCCATGTCTGCTTTGGCCACTGCAGCCGACTGGAATTGACATGTCCACTGTCATGGATCAGCTGAGGCCTTCTCTGCCTTGACCCTGGGATCTCCGGGGCGTGTTTAGTGGGGGAGGGAAGACGGTAGTTGCGGAATCCTTGGTTCTACCTCCTACTGTGGGGCCATAAGGATCAATGTACTCGGTACCAAGGCCTTGCTAAGTCCCCCAAAATAGGTCACTGTTGCACAGCTAAGCTGTTGCTTTAATAGGAGAGTGGTCCACCTCTGTTTAAGCCATTATGCTCATATTTTTGAGAATCTGGTGAAAGCTTTGGATGCTCCCCTTAGACCAAAAAATCTCTCTCCATCCCTCTCTCTCTCCCTCCCTCTCTCTCTCACATGCACGCGGTGCACACACACACACACACTTTAACGTACCATTTCAGGAGGAGAACTAGGCACAGGCTTCAGATACCCGTCCTAACCCTCAGGCAAGCAGCCTCTGGATTTATAAGACAAATAACCAGCTTCAGCACACAGGTCAGTGGCCGGGCCCGACACCGGGTGCTTTGTGAGCATCAGCTCATCCACCTAAAGCGAACAGCATTTGTGGTAGAGATTGCTATGTTTTCACCAAACCCTGGTTTATTATTTTCCTCTTGGGCAGGTAGCAAGACTACATTTCCCAGCCTCCCTTGAGGTTAGGTATGGCCACATGACTGAGCTCTGGCCAATGGAATGTGAACTGAAGTGATGTGCCCCACCACCCCTTTTAGCCTGGTCCATAAAATTCCTTCTATGCCATCCTCCACTCTTTCTCTACCCTTCCACAAGATTATTGTAGAGGAGCCAAAGTCCCTAGAAGCTGATGAGCCACAAGATGAGGAGCCTGGGCCCCTGAGTGACTGCATGGAGCAAGGCCTCCACCTCTCCCCTCTACCAGCCCACAGTACATTGTGATGTGAATAAGAACCTTTTACTTGGGGGTGGTTTGTTATATCCCTTAGCCCATCCTGACTAATACAACATTTTTATTATCTCCATCCAGGGGAGCTGCTCTTTGTTTTAAAGGAATCCATCTTAGGTTTCCTTTCAAGTAGCAAGCTCCTCCACTACCTTCAGCCTGGGATCCCCAAGGCTGCAGAGGGTGCATGGTGGGCCCTGTGCCTGGCACCCACCTGAACTCAAGGTACCTTCTCCAGGACCCATATTTACCACCAATCTTGGCCTCACCCCTTGCCCTCAGGCCCCTCTACCTGGCTTTCCTCATTTCGCGATATCTATAGTCTGTGATCTTCCTGTTCCATCCCGTGGCCTCTCATTACTTTGGCTGTTGTCTGGGGTCCAAAGACCAGGGTTCAGGGTCAGCTGTATCTATCTGTTTCTCTCCCACACAGCTCCTTGAGGGCAGGGCCTGGGGATGG
The DNA here is from genome assembly GCF_964341445.2 of Mesoplodon mirus. Taxonomy (NCBI): domain Eukaryota; kingdom Metazoa; phylum Chordata; class Mammalia; order Artiodactyla; family Ziphiidae; genus Mesoplodon; species Mesoplodon mirus. The sequence continues at coordinate 6,872,577 of NC_138976.1, read as the reverse complement.
TTCCCTGCTGAATTTCCTCGTGCCTAAGAGAACATGAGCACGCAGAGGGTGCTTCTGAAATGCTGTGGTCTTTGCAATTCCACCGTGTGGAAAGCCCCGAGAGGGTTGTCGCTGGAATCCCATTTTCCTGGAGCACCTGGATACCAGAGGGAGATGCTGGACTCTGCCTATGGCTCATTCCCTAAATGGGCTGTAGCAAGGTTCCAGGAAGGTGGAGGCCAGGAGTCTGGACCTGGGCTGCCTCATTCTGGCCCCATTTCCTAGGCACAAATTGTACCCTGGTCCCTGGCCCCCGCCCCTACGTGCTGGGAGAAGGAGACAGGTCAAGGTCATGATATTCCCCACTGCGGGTCACTCTTTTTTTTTTTTTTTTTTTTTTTGCGGTACGCAGGCCCCTCACTGCTGTGGCCTCTGCCGTTGCGGAGCACAGGCTCCAGATGCGCAGGCTCAGCAGCCATGGCTCACAGGCCCAGCTGCTCCGTGGCATGTGGGATCTTCCCGGACCGGAGCACGAACCCGTGTCCCCTGCATCGGCAGGCGGATTCTTAACCACTGCACCACCAGGGAAGCCCTGCGGGTCACTCTTTCCACCACTGTGCCTCAGAGGGAGGCCTGGCCCCTACTTTTTTTTTTTTTTTTTTGTCTGCTTTGGGTCTTCATTGCTGCGTGCGGGCTTTCTCTATTTTGGGGGGAGCGGGGGGTTACACTTCGTTGCGGTGTGTGGGCTTCTCCTTGTGTTGATTTCTCTTGTTGAGGAGCACTGGGCTCTAGGCATGTGGGCTCAGTAGGTGTGGCTCGCCAGCTCTAGAGCACAGGCTCAGTAGTTGTGATGCACAGGCTTAGTCGCTCCGCGGCACGTGGGATCTTCCCAGACCAGGGCTCGAACCCGTGTCCCCTGCATTGGCAGGCGGATTCTTCCCCACTGCGCCACCAGGGAAGTCCCCTGACCCTTACTTTTAAAATAATTCAATTGGTCTCCAAACTACCTTTAGCCCTTTACAAACCCTTTAGCCCTTGCTTACCTTCATAATAATAACAACAATGACATTAACTCTCCTTGCTGTGTATGTGCCAGTCTCCAAGCTAGACCATTTATAGCCTAGATTTTTCTGACCCATCAGATCAACTCCTGGGGATGAACGCTGTCATTATTCCCATTTTACAGGTGAGGAAGTTGGGTCCCCATCCCAGCAGCCCCCAGGAGCAGCTGTGGAGGCACCAGACAGGGTCTGGCCAGGCAGGGCTGTTGTGGCAGATAGGGCTCCCCAGGACTGCCTTTCCCACTCCCAACAGTGGGAGAGGAAGCTGCTGGGAAGAGAAGAGGAAGGCAAGTCCCCTCCCAAGGGGGCTCCGGGCAGCTCCCAACCTCGCCCTGCTCGGTTCCTTTCCAGGGGCCCTTGCCCTCCGCCCACGCCACCAGCCACTTTGACCCCACTCTAGAGCTCTCCCTTCTCCTCTGGCTCCCACCATCCGAGTGTCTGCTGTGGGCTTGGCTGTTTGGTTTCTCCCCAGCAGGCTGGGGAGCGATGCCTCTCCAAGGTTGTGTGCTCACTTTGCAAAACAGCAGAAATTTACAGCCCAAGTAATTGATCACTGTGCGGCTGCCTTTCTCCACCTTGCTCTATCTCCTAATTCCCTTCTCCCTGCTCTCCTCTTTTTTCTCAGCGCGCCATCTGTGGTGTCAGAGAAAAGGAAGCCAAGAAGAGGGAGGTTCTGGTCCCAGTTCTGCCAAGTACAAGTCACATGAACCTCAGTTTCCCCATCCGCAAAACAGTGACGCTAATAATACCCGCGCGCAAGTGGGCTGGGCCCCATGGATGCTGGGGCGTGAGGAGCATCCATGCAGGGTGACTCCATTCCCCAGACAGTTTTCTGAGGAGGGGGTGGCATGGAGCCCACCCTCCAGATGGGAACACTGGGACCCAGAGAGCTTGGGGTGTTCCGCTAGGCCTCACAGAGCTTGAACAGCAGCCCAGGGGCTTGAATTCCAGTCCATTGTGCCCCAAATTCCAGACCATTAAGCTACACTGCAGCCCTCTCCCCCAGGGCCAATCAGAATAGAGGCGATCCTCGCTCCTGAGGCTATGGGGAAGAAACGGAGGCCCTCGGGGCGAGGGGCGAGGCTCTGCAAACTGTAGAGAGCCGTGATGATGGAAGGAAGCATCACCATCATTTGCTGACCCCTCTCCTGGACCAGGGTCCTTGACTGGGAGACTCTCTGGGACCTAAAAGCTTGCCTGGTCCTCAGATTCCTCCTCTCCTTCCAAAGACCTTGTGTGAACAGGGGCCTCCTGCCAGCCAGGCCCCACACCTGCCTGCCTCCTGGTGCCTCCAGGGAGGTCCCAGAACCTTCCAGAACGTTCCCCAGAAAAGGATTCCGAAGAGCCCTTCACTTGCCCTTCACAGGGTAGGGGAGGCACACAGGCCTGGGAGGGGCCGCCGGGTCCCAGGCCTGAGCCCTGCAGGCCTGGCTGGGAAGCACCCCCCCGACTGCCACTCCAGTGCTCGCTGGGCTGACAGCCATCCCTGCCCCCTTCTGTTCAGTTCTGGGGGGAGAATATTTCCAGGGGGCGAGAGCTTGTCTTTTCCCTTCCACTCTCTTCTCTTTCTTGTTCGCAGTCTAGCTTTATCTCAGCCTCTGCATGTCTCTGTTTCTCGGCTGTCTCTCTGTCTCTGTCTCTCTCCCAGCCTCCAGCCTGCAGGTGAGGACTTGCTCCCCTCCCGTGCCAAGTACAGCTCCTCTCCTGCTCCCTTGGCTTCCAAAGGCGCCTCTGGGCAGCACCAGCCTCCTCCCTTCCCCATCGCAGCCCAGGGTCTGCAGCTGGGGGGCTGCGGGTGCACTGTGTCCCCCCCCCCCTTTCTGGAGGGGCAGGAGGCTCCAGCCCCTCCGGCTTCCTGCTCCGAGACCTGGCTGGCGGAGATGAGAGCCGGTTGCAGAGCTTGGAGCCAAGCAGCACACAGAACAAACAGAATTTTTTTTTGCAACTAGAGGGGGAAGCACAGAGCTAAAAATAAAACGAAAAGATCAGTATCTGTCAGTCTGACAGCTGATTGGCTGCTCGGAGATGCATATAATTACCAGCAACTGGCGCTGGGTAGGCAAAGCCGGGAGAAACTGCTGAGACGAGGTTAGGATTTAACCTTTAAATTCTGGAGCCACCCGAAAGCCGAGGGGAGGACGCCGGGCGTCGGTGCTAATGAGGGTGGGGGTGGGCGGTGGGCGGCTGAGTCCTGGGCAGGTCCCGGGGGGCTCATCCTGGAAGGCCCTGGGAGCCCTTCTCCCTGGCCACCTCCCCCATCAGACCGGGAGTGCGTTTGATTGGGCGGCCAGGAGGCATTGGTCCTTCTCCCCGCCCAGCGGGGGGGTGGTGTCTTACGGGAAGTCAGGGTCTCACCCTGGCGTGAGTGAGGGGGCTGCCTAGGGCTCTGGGCCCCGCCCAGACCGGCCTCCTGTTGTGGTCCACCCCTATCCCCACCCACATTCTTCCGCTTTTCCCAGCCTAGTGTTCATTTGTGAAACCCACCCCGGCTCCCCTCCTTCCTCCACCCCGGCGAGTCACCCGTGCTCCTGGCTGTTTCCTGCCCCACCTGGGGAGGGCATCTGGGTATCTCAGGCTTGTCCTAGGTCCCCAGAGATAGAAACAGCAGGACTGGTGGGATGTTGTGGTCTCACTGAGCCTCAGTTTCTTCATCTGTAAAATAGGGGTGATGATAATAGGCAGATGCCAGGGGTGCTTTGGGCCCCGTCTTGCATCTTGATTCTCTCACCCGAGCCAGGAGTCAGGAGATATGGGCTCTAGTCTTAGCCAGGAATTGTCTCTTTCTTTCTTGGCACTGGTCTCCCCATCTGTAAATTGGGAGTAAGAGCTCTTGCCCTGTGTCCTCTGGGGTGGGGTAGGGGGGTGCCAAGTGAGATGGCGTAGGTGACGGAGCTCGGCAAACTGTACCTGTCGGGGCAGGTGGGAAGGAACTTCTTGTATCTTCTAGAACCACCACTTTCTCCCTTCCAGGCTTTTGCCTATAGGTGTGGCTTTCCCTTCAGTGTCGCCTCCTCTGGGAAGCCCTCCCTGGTGCCCCAGCAGGTCCTCTCCTCCTGCTGCCCGGGGTGTCTCACCTCAAGCTCAGGCCCCGATTATCTGCCTCCCACACAGGTCTGTGAGCCCTCTGGGGGCAGGAACCACATGCCTGACGAGGGCCTGGTCCAGAGCCCCTTGGGAAGAGAGACACCAGACCTCCTACGCAGGAGGAGATCTTGGGCCACACTGCCCAGGCTTCGGGCAAGCAGTGGCCTCTGTTGGTGGGGAACCATCTTTCCCCAGTGATCAGCAGGTCCCAAGTACCTGCGTGGCACTGGCCCTTTCCCTGTGCTCAGCAGGGCGGCCGGTGGAGCTGCCACTGGGTGCTAGGACCTAGAGAGCCCAGACTGACTACAGGAGACCCTGCCCAGAGCTCCTAACTGGGGTGAGAGGCAAAGGGCAGGTGGGGGAGGCAGTTGAAGGAAACCATGAGTTCACACTGGGGTAGCCCAGCTGTGCCTGCCCATCTTAGACACCTTCCAGCCATTATCTCATTGACTCCCCACAATAACTCATCGGAGGCAGTGCTATTGTTATTCACATTTTGCAGATGAGGAAACTGAGTAGTTGAGCAACATGGCTAGTGAGAGCAGGGCCTGGATGCGCCCAGTCCCCTTCTCCCAAGGCCAGGCCCAGCAGCCCCTGCCTCTCTGGGAAGGATGAAAGGGAGGTGCAGGGAGGGGCGATGTTTCTGGAGCAGCTGCCCCGAGACCTTCTAGGCAGACAAATTGTCACAGAGTCTTGAGAATGCTTTTGTGTGTGGTGTGCAAAGGAAATCCCCTTTGATGTCTCTGAGGGATCAGGAAGATATAAACTGCTTTTTGATGATTTGGGGGTGTCAGACTGGTACTGCTTTTGAATGTGACATGGTGATGAGACTGGGCCCCAAGGCAGCCCAGTTTTATTCAGGTTACGGTAATAATCATCGCCACGGCAGCAACTAAAGCAGTTTTCACGGGCTGAGCACTCACCACGTGCTGAATGCTGGGCTCAGCCTTGACTTGGATGCACACTCGGCATCCTCACCACCAGCTTGAGATAGAGATTATTCTCATCCTCGGGTTATTTCCTTATAGCTGATATCTGAACCTGTTTGTCTCCGCACTCACTGTCTCCCCTGCTAGGCAGGGGAGCTTGGTGAAGGCCCCAATCTTGTCTCTCCCATTCATTGCTGAGTCCCCAGCACCCAGCATCAGCTCCTCAAGGAGCAGCTGGACAATAAAGCTTTGCTGGACACATTTCAGATGAAGAGACTGAGGGTCAGAGAGGTCACACAGCTTGCCAAGAGGGAATCCCAGGTTTCTGTGGCTCGAGAGCCCAGTTTCTAATCACCAACTCATACAGCAGCTTGAAAGACCCTCTCGGAGACCTGCCTTAAGACAGCCACAGAGCATGAATCCCCCCACCCTTACCCCCTGCCCACTGTTCTCAGGCCTGGTACTAAAGCCCAAGAGGCTTCTAATCTGAACCTTCCCCCTCCCCACCTTTTGCCTGCTTACCAGGGAATCAGATGGAAGTTGGCCAGAGTTAGCTCAGGCTTGGGGAAGTTGTACTCTTCCAGAGTTGCCTGGTGTTTTGGTGTGACCTGATTCAAAATTTCCTTCCCTGTCACATTGGTTCCCACTCAGAGAAATCTTTGAAGGTGAGATGACCTTATTATTATTATTTTTTTTTTTTTGCGGTGCGCGGGCTTCTCACTGTTGTGGCCTCTCCCATTGCGGAGCACAGGCTCCGGATGCACAGGCCCAGCGGCCATGGCTCACGGGCCCAGCTGCTCCGCAGCATGTGGGATCTTCCCAGACTGGGGCATGAACCCGTGTCCTCTGCATCGGCAGGCGGACTCTCAACCACTGCGCCACCAGGGAAGCCTGAGATGACCTTATTAGGTGGTTACTGGCCCGGTTAATTCATATGTGCACTTGATCATTGCTGCTTCTCTCTGGGATGGGGCCCTTGGTTCTGGGGGAGTCTAACCAAGGGTCTCATGGAGGCCAAGGGTAATAAACCCAAGACACTCATGGTTAAGAGCTTGACTCTGTCACTGAGTGACCTTGGGAACCTCATTTGACCTCTCTGAGCCTTGACTTACTCATTCGTAAAATGGGGACATGCATGGGGAGTATCTATCTTGAATGCTGGCTGCAGGTGGGAAGAAAGAGATCAAGTTTTCTCTTTTTAAAAAAATCAGACTTTCCACAAATAATATACAGTTTTTATCCCTGTACTTTAAGAAATGTTAATTTAAAAAAAAAAGTGAACACCAAACAGTACCTGAGCACCTGCCATGTGCCCAGCCTTGCATCGGAGTTGGGGCTGGATAGAGGTACCCCACTCGTGGGTGTGGCCTGTGATATGTGTGTTCACCTGCTCAGGCCGTCCTCACAGCAACCCCACAAGGTTCGAGGGACTGGGATCGCCATTTCCCAGGGGAGGAAACAGGCACAGAAAGGAGACGTGACTGGCTTTACGTTCCACACTGAGAAACGGATGCATCTGGCATTGGACCTGGACGCTCTGTTCTACTGATAAACAGACCTGTGAGTCCTGACTGCAGGGGCCTAAGTGAGCTTTCAGGGCACAAAAACACGAACCAGGGGTGCCCCTGCCCTGGAGGAGCTACGTCTCCTAGGAGAGGGGGACACACTGAAACACCAGTGAAACGTGGTGTAACGGGGCACCCGAGGCTGCGTAGCTGATCCATCTCATAAAGAATCACCAGAAAGACCCCCGAGGGAACTTGCTTTATAAAAAGTCCCCTGGTTGGTGCATCGACATCAGAGTTCTAGGCCCTTCGCTATGCTGATGGATGGTACATGTTTTTTTTTTTATACCTCAAAACAGGCTCCACTTGAGTTGTATTTGAAAGCCAGATGGCTTGCCTTTCACTGTGCTGTTCTAGTCCACGGCCACGGGGCCTCCGGACTGGGGTCTCCGGCTCCTGCCACTCAGACGCAAGAGGATCCTTTTTTAAGAAGTGGCTGTGCCCCTCCCCCCAATCCCGAGTCCAAAGGTGACTTCAAGTCCCTCGTGGAAGGACACCTTCCAGTGGTCAAGAATCTGGGGTCCCCACACCGACAAGGTGTCTCCAGACGGAGGAAGCGCGTGGCAGGGGCGTGAGCTGAAGTTGTCCATTGATTGCAAGCCCCCTGCATCCTGGAGCCCCGGCGGTTAACCTCTGAGTGCTCCTGACCAGACCCTCCAAAGCCTAACACCTCCTGTGGGTGTGGGGTGGAGGTGGCAGGGTTGGAGGGGAAGGGTCTGCCTAGAAGGAGCAAGGGAAGCACCATCCCAGCCCCAAACGTGCACTCAGACAAGCCGAGATGGGAAGAAAGGTGCAGAGTGGAGTGGAAGCCGCAGGCAAGGCCCACCGAGAGGTCTTGTCTCTACAAGAACTTCAAGGTTGTCGGTGGCTGGCTTCCTGCGAACAGGAGCCCACACGTCATGGTCTGCATCCGTGGAGAGCGTGGCACGAGAGCATCTCGTGAAGACCTGTGAGACTGGGTGGCTCAGCCCTGCCCGCTGGGGCCGCCTCCAGCGCTCGATCCACTTTAAAGAAAACAGAAGCTGATTCCTCTCTCCATCCCCGCCAGAAAACTTCCTCCTGCTCTTATTTGCCCCCAGGCCCATGTTGGCCCAACACGAAAACTGCCTCTGTGTAAGTAATAGAAGCGTTCTCAGTTTGGGTTGATCAAGGGCATCCAGGATGCTGTGCACCTCCCATCAGAGAGTCTGAAGGAGCACAGGGGGTTGATGTAATCCCATCCAAAGCAAAGAAAGGTGATGTCGTTTGGAGCTTGTGGTGGCCTGGCCCCCAGTCAAGGTGCAGTGACCATCAGGGATTTCAAGAGGCTGTAAGTAGCATGGAGTCTCTCCCCCCACCAACCCCGGTGGCCAGAAATCCTTGGAGGGCTCCCCCAGGGAACCCCAGATTGGGAACCACTGGGCTAAGCCAGTTAGGATGAGGGTGCAACTCTCTGACAACCCCTGCAGCCTCTCCCATTTCCCCATCAAGGAAGTCCTCCTGCCGCGGGGTGTCCAGGGAGAGCTTGGTGGCTGTGAGGTCATCCTAACGCTGCCATTTACCAGCTGTGTGATCTGGGGTAGATGGCTTTCCCTCTCTGAAACCCTGGGTCCTATTGCTTCCCTCTGTAAGGGCTGGGTGTATTTTTTTTTTTTTTGCGGTACGTGGGCCTCTCACTGTTGTGGCCTCTCCCGTTGTGGAGCACAGGCTCCGGACGCGCAGGCTCAGCGGCCATGGCTCACGGGCCCAGCCACTCCGCGGCATGTGGGATCCTCCCGGACCGGGGCACGAACCCGTGTCCCCTGCATCGGCAGGCAGACTCTCAACCACTGCGCCACCAGGGAAGCCCAGGGCCGGGTGTCTTTATTGTTGCCATTACCTCTTGTTCGGGTGACCTGACTTCCCACCCTGTCGTGTGTGATCCTCTCACTGGATTTGCGGGCAGAATGCACGTGGAAATGGGGCTCGGGAAATGCAGCTTCTGAGAAGCTGTCTGTGATGGGAGCCCGGAAGGTGGGTGAGGAAGGCAGGCGTGGCGGCCCGTTAGCGGGCAGGCTGTGGGCACCTTGAGACGGCAGTTCTGGAGTGCGGCCGAGCACTCCCCATCTTTAACGGGCCTGGAATCACCTGGGAATCTTGTTCCAGTGCAGACTCTGATGGAGCAGGCCTGGGCAGGGCTCCCAGGTGAGGCAGGTGCTGAGGCAGCCAGGGCCACACTCTGAGTAACAGGGTGCCCCCACTGGGGCCTCCGGCCCCGGGAGGAGGGCAGGCCACTTGGTGTCTGGAAGCGATGGCTCCAGAAAGGCCTGAGAGCCCCCAGAATGTCCATGCAGGGAAAGATGAAGCAACATGAGGGTAAAATTATGTTTTCAACAGAAGAAAAGGCCTCTGCCTGCTAGCGTTCCCACCCCCCATGCAGCCCCAGGGGTTTGAAAGAATGTGGTTTTCTGAGCACAGCCTTCCTTCGCTGAAGGGGGTGGATTCGCTCTTAAAAAGTTGCCTGTAAAATGATTTTTTTCTGTATCAGATGCTGTTTTCCAGTGGTGCGTGTTTTAAGACCACGCTTGCATTCCCACTGAGAAGTATCCCGCTCTGAGGCATTGTTGCTGAAGACGTGGCAAACACGAGGGGCGGGGAGTTCAAGGCCACCGCGTGGCCTGCGTGTCAGTGGGCTTTGGAGCTGATGAGAGCTGGAGCTACAGAGGTTGGGAACCAAAATCTGAATCCCCAGTGGTCCCCAAATGCACTGAGGTCCACGGCCAAACACTGGCTCAGAACCCTGACCAATAAATACCACTGATTGTATGACTGGTGGGACCAGAGGGGACCCAGGGCAAACCAGCCCTTCAGCTGAAAGAAGAGCTCAGAGAGACTGGCTCTCTTGTCTTTGTATAGAACACCGTCAGCCACACTCTGAATATCAGGCTGAGAGTGTTTTTGTTTTTATGTTGGACACAATTGTCTAATGTGCTATAGGAGCCTGATGCCATGGCAGTTTGGCTGTGCTTCCCAAAGAAGCTCTGAAACTATGATGCCAGAGTGCCACAAAGACTCCTGAGAAACAGCTTCCTTGCCCAGAGGGGTCTGCTTGAATATGCCAAGGTGCACTGGGCATCTTGAATAAGAGACGGAAGTCCACAATCTGCCAATACTGGACAGACTGTGGTTTTCAGAGTATAGCCTGGGGTCAGTATTACAAGGAACACACTTTGGGAACCCAGTCAGTGAAAGACCCTCATAACTAAAAGGTCTCTCTGTTTCTGTATTCGTTGTCTACTGCTGCATAACAAATCACCCCAAACTTAGTGGCTTAAAACAATAGGCATTTATTTTCTCAAAGTGTCTGGGGGTCAGGAATTCAGAACTGGCGTAACTGGCTTGTGGTCTTCACTGAAGTTGCAGTCCAGGTGTCAGCTGGGGCCGCCATCACCTGACAGCTTGACTGGGGCTGGAGGATCACCACCTTGGTGGCACAGTCACTGGCTGGCAGGGCGGTGCTGGCTGTTGGCAGGAAGCCTTGGTTCCTTGCCACACAGACTCCTCCACAGAGCTGCTGGAGTTTCCTCACAATATGGCGGCTGGCTTCCCCCAGATGAATGCAAGAGAGCAAGACTGAAGCCTCTCATGACCTGGCCTTGGAATGCACATGTGATCCTTTCCACACTGTCCTACTGGTCCCACAGGGCAGTCCTGTTCATTGTGGGAAGGGCTGAAGGAGGTCGAAATCGTTTGGAGACCATCTTGCAGGCCAACTGCCATGGTAAACATCTTTCCAGCACAAGGACAGATAAGTTGCCTCGTTCTCACAGCTGGTTTCTTACCATTTAGTGCCAATTAGTAACTTTGAGAAGTGACCCTGCTAGGAGGAGGAGACCAGGAATTTATCAGTCACGCCAACACCCCATGAACAGCAGCAATAATAATCATCCAGGCCCGTTCGTTGAGCCCTCACCCTATGCCCAGTGACTCAACAGCATCCTTGTCCCCAAGCAGCAAGTTCCACAATATTTCCAAGTTAGGCCACTCATTTTTATGAAATGTATAAAATGAGATTTTTTTTTGACAATGATGGCTACAGGGACACAAGCAGCTTTGCCCCCTGAAAATGCAGAGACAAAATCCAAGACCCGTGTGAACCCACGTGGAGAAGACTGGAGTTGGGTGTAAACTCAGGATGGAGAAATGCCGGAGAGAAACACATCATAGGGACTTCCCCGGTGGTCCGGTGGTTAAGACTCCACACCCCCTCATGAGGGAAGGGATGTGGGAACAGATGTATATGTATGACTGATTCACTTTGTTATAAAGCAGAAACTAAAAAAAAAAAAAAAAAAAAAGACTCCACACCCCCACTGTAGGGGGCGTGGGTTCGATCTCTGATTGGGGAACTAAGATCCCACATGCCACGTGGTACGGCCCCCAAAATGAATAAATAAATACATAATAAATAGGTGAGATAAAATATTTATTTCGTGTGCATTAACAGTGTGTGAAGAGTCAGGGTGAGCCAGGAATTCTTTGGTTTCACCCCAGCCTCATGCTAGGAGAAGGGGTCACATCTCTGGTGGTGGCCTAGTGGTAAGGAGTAGACACCTGGATGCTCAAGACACTTGCATCCCAGGCCTGCCATGTCTGTTATTAGCTCTGTGACCCAGGCAAGTGACTTCATGGTCCTGTTTCCTGTAAACTGGGGTAATAATGGCCGACTCTTCTGGTTGTGATGAGGCTTCAGAAGGTGCTGGAATGCTCTATCCTGGCAAAGCTGATGGCGGGTCACCAAGGTGGTGGCACCCCAGGTTCAAAGAACCTTTGTAGAAGTGTCATTGCCTGGAAAGATCTTTGCTCTGTGACCGAGAGTGGACCCCGAGCCACAAGACAGACAGTCGCTGCTGCTCGGGCCCCCTGTATGGGCCACCCCAGGGGGCTGGAAGGAATTCAGCTCCTGCTTCTGTTGGGGGCACGTTTGGGCCTGGAGCCAGCCCAGCCCTTTCCTGTCCTGTCCCGGCATGATTTCAACAGAGGGAGCGTCCTGGGCATGTTTTCCCCTCAGAAGTCTCAACTCACTGAGCAGGATTTGGGGAGGTCTGGCTAACTTTGCTGTCCCAACAAACAGACCAGGCATAGAGACTCTCAGAAAACACAATGTAGGCACTAGTTCCTGATCCCACAGCCTGGGCCTGGCTTGACGGAGGGTTTTTGGGTCAGGCTAACCTGACAGCACTTGGTTCCGTCCCTCAGGGCTGTGTGACCCTGGAAAAGGGTCTCCACCTCCCTGGCCCTCGGTTTCCCCATCCCTAAAATCTCAGGCTGGGCTTACCTGCTGGCCCTCAGTGGGTTCGGAGGAGCCTGGGGTTGCCCAGGGGGACACAGAGCCCACGTGGGTGTGCATAGGGCGGGTCCCAGAACGCCCTCTTCTTCTCCAATTGGGGGAGCTCCGTTTTCATCTCTTTGGTATGTTGGTGTTCTAAGCAGCACTTCATTTAAAAAGAAGAAGAAAAAAAAAAAAAAAGGAAACATGTCTACAGTGAAAACAATGCAATCAAGAAGTTTCCCACCAGCTTACTTTGTCCCCTGGCTCATTCCTTCAAGCTCTAAGGGAACAGAGGAATAGACGGCCTCCACCAGCTGGGTTTAGTGACTGCCCATTTCCAAATGGTTCCTGGTTTTCTGGATTTGAATCTCTGTTTCCGTTCGGCCTCTGTGAGGTCCCGTGAAAGGTGGGGAGAGGAAGGGGCTTTGATTGGGGGGTCCACAGAGGTCTTGGGGTGCCAAGGTCACGAGCAGGCTGGGTGTGCTGGCTTTCTCTCTGGACATGTACTGGGGGCATCTCAGATGCATGCCCCTCGCCCCCCCTCCCCCCCCCCCCCGTGCCCGAGCATCTCCACAGTAGCCAGCCCAGGTGCACATCTGCCCTCAGTGGAAGCGGGGGGCCAGCCCTTGCTGCCTCTGGGTCTCAGTTTCTTCATCTGAAGTGAGGAGACTGTGGGCCTGAAGGGTCTCTCAGCCCCTTCCAACTTCAACAGTCTAATTGCTGCATTTATCGAGCTCCAGCTGTCTGCAGACTGGCGTCTGGGCCGGGGGAGGGGTGGATCCCATCCTGGGAGGAGGAGCCACCTGAACCTGCTACCTCTGGCTGGCCTGGGGATGGCAGGGCTCAGAGTGCACCCTGGGCCCCAGGAGGACCAGGTGCCAGGCCCAGCTGCCAGGCTGCCATTTGAAATGTCTCCTGTTGGTGGCACTTTGGTGAGTTTCAGGTCTCCTGGCCTTTGTGTGTATTTGATTTGTACCTGAAACCTTAGTTAGCTAGCTCCCTTTCTTCGTTATGGGAATCTTAGTGCCTGAGGCTGAACCTGACCATGTCTTTCCCCAGGTAAAACCCTTCCATGGCTTCTCACTGCCCTCAAGACAGTCCAAGCTCAAGAGTCCAAGCTCAAGAGCCTGGCACAGGCCAAGCTCTCCCACCTGGGGGCTCTCTACCCTCCCCCCCTCCTCCAGACACACAGACTAGACCATGAAACCTCTCTTTCCTCTCTAGAGCCTCACATCCTCTGCCTGACACACTCTCCCTCTCCTCTTCTTGTTGCTTGCTAAATGTCACTTCCTCCAGGAAGCCCTCCCTGCCTAATTGAGCGACTTTAGTTCACACTCAGGCTCACCCCGTCCTCCTTTGTAGCACTCATCATTGTAGTGAGCTAAAAAAACGCCTGTTTATTTGATCCGCACCCCTCCCCCACCCACTAGAATGTGGGCTCTCTGAGAGCCCCCCTTTTGGATTTCCCTGCCTGTGCCAGGCCCAGTGCTGGGCACCCAGGGAGAGCTCTGGAAACACCTGCTGAGTGAATCCTTGATTGGCAACTGCACGAGCCAACATGCAGCCTGTCGATCCAGGTTGCTAACCTGGGGCCAGCCAGGGCTGCCATCAATGCGCCTGACCGGGTCACACAGTCTGGGAACCCAGGCCCAGCCCCATCCTCTGGCCTGCAGGCTCTGCCTGGAAGGAAGGAAGGGGTTAAGTGTTTCTGGCGGCCCCGTGCTGGGTCTGTGGCAGTTCCCTCTTCCGGGGCTGCAGCAACCGAGGTTGGTGAGGAATGTTTGCAATGCAGAGCTCGGAGGGGGGGCGGCTGGTGGAAGTGGGGGCCTGGGGAGGCCAGCCGGCCAGGCTCCCCAGTTGAGCAATCGCCCAGGCCCAGCCGGTTCCTGTAACTCCTGCCCCGCCTGCCTCTTCCCGCCCTGCCAGCTACCTCCGCCCGCTGCCGGCCGGGCAGGGGGCACGGCCTGTACTCTGGGGCCTGCAGTGAGAGGTGGAGAGACAGAGGCCCAAAGAGTCTGGAGGCCGGGGTGAAAGGGAGGGGCTTCCAAGGAGAGAGAGAGAAGGAGTACAGTCAGCTCAGCCACCTTGGCCCAGAGAGCGTAGGGCTTTTGCCCAAGGTCCCTCAGGGAGGCGCCACCACCGAACTGGGCCACACCCTGGATTCAGACATTTTGGTTCCCATGGCACCAGGCTACAGCTTGACACAGCGTGGAGGGCACTTTGCCACTCAGATGGGCAGCTCTGAATCCCAGGGACCCCCTCCCAGCTGAAGGCAAAGAGCCCCCGGCCCTGGCCTGGCTCTTCACTCGGGGCTAGGGTCTCAGAGAGGATGGTGGTTCTCACTGGGCTGGGTGCACCCACCCCCCACCCCGCATCACCTCCTCAGCACCATCCACTGCCCAGCCGGTCCTGGGGACACCGGTCACCTCCATTCTCTCCCTCCGGGAGTGGGGAGGAAGTGGATGAAAGCCAAACTGGTTCTCAAAAGCCTCCCTCCTCCTTCCTTCCAGTTCCTTTCAAGAAAGAACCTTCGTGAATTCTGCATAGCATGTTGAGCCCAGGCACAAAACTGATTTCTTTCTTCACAAGCACACGTCTTCTTTGGGGGGGAGCAGCATTCCCTGACACTGCAGAAGGAGCTTCCTCTGTGGACAGTATTTACAAGTGGCCTCTGGGGAGGTGGCCTCTGCAGTCATTCAGACCCAATTCGAATCCCGGTTCCACCACCTTCAAGCTCTGTGGCTGTGTACCTCTGAGCCTCAGTTTCCTCATCTGTAAAGTGGAATTCAGAGAGAGGGTGGGTGGAGCAGCAGGACCATGCTGGTTCTGTGGAGACTCTGGGCCACTTGCCTTTCCTGGTCCCATAGATGTTCAGTCTTTTGGGGGCTGGCTCAGATGTGCCCCACCGGGGCCCTGGGCTTTGCCTAAGCTGCCAGGGGATGACGGTGTCAGAGCCCTCAGAGGTGCCACCTTGGCCACATCTGGCTAGAATCAGCAGTGGATCTCCTGGGACCCACGTCTCCAGAGGGTGGGGTAGGTGATCCATGTGAGCTAGAAATTCCTGTGGGAATCAAACACCATGTTTATAGGGTTTAAAGGTAAAGAGGCTTGCAGGAGGAGTGGCTTGCCAAGCCATCTAGACATAGCGAGGCATTTTAACCCCCCAAAACACACTAGTAATACCAAGAACCCTCTTACACTCTGCTCTGCAGCTAAGTCCTTACTGTGAGCCAGGCAATGACACCTACTTTATTCCAGCAACACGCCTAAGAAGGAAGAATATTGATCCCCTTTTTTTTCAGGAAACAGAGAGGTTGATGCACTTGCTCAAGGTCACACAGCTTGTAAGGAGTGGAGCCTGACTTGGCACTCAGGCCTCTGCCCTCCAGAACCTGTGCTCTTATCTGATCTCTTCCACACCTGGCTTGGGATCCGGGCTCTTCACAGAGATGGGCCACCTCGGGTTAGTCATTAAGCCCCAGAGCCACCAAGTGAGAGAAGAAGCTCCAGCACCCACTGGGGATGGGGGAGGCGTTGTGCTAAGTTATCACTACCACTGGGTGAGCAGAGCTCAGAGGGGCCAAGCCTCTTACTCCAGGGCACACAGCCCGTCCAGCCAGGACCCACTCGCAGGGGGCTGATGATGCCTTCCAGTCCCCTGGTCCCCTGGCTCTCTGTCCGTGAGTCCACCGAGGCCGTGGCCGGGAAGGACCCCCAGAGCCGACTGGGTTCCGCGGACAGATGCCGGTCGCCCCCTCCCAGGGCCAGTGGGCTGCGAGGCTTCGCCACCTCCTCTCGAGCAGGTTTCCTTTAAGAAACCAGAAGATTGATTTCCTGGCAGACTCGCCGAGGAGCCCATCCAAATGGTTTGCATGTCTGCATTTTTTACTGCTACGTTTAATATGTATGCAAATGCCGGCCGGCTGCGCCGCGGCTGCACAGTCACACGCGGCGCCCCATTAAAGCGCCGTCCGGGCGCGCGCATCATTCGAGGCGACGGGCTCGGCGGCCCTGATAGATGGGGTGCGGGGACGGAGACAAATGACGGGCTTTTGTAATTTCTTTCTCCGTTTTTCGGGGGCGGGGGGGGGCGCGGCTCAAACCTGGAAACAACAGAGATTTAAATATATGCAAAATTGCTTGTGGGGTTTTGGGGGGGGTGTAGAAACCTGAACTGGGAGGGTGTATTCAGTGTTCTCCTCCGTGGGAGTCGGGCTGGAGGCTGGAGTGGGGAGCCAAGCCCCCAGAGTCACCTTCTGGCAGAGAGAGCGGCTTTGCTCCTGATAAGCAGGCGCGGTCCTATGGGAAGCGCTGCTTCAGCCGCAGAGAAAAGGAAAATGCTGGTTATTTTCAGCCCGGTTACGCCCGAGAGGCCACTGCCTCGAGTTTTTCCCATCCCCTGCCCCACTTTCTTTTCTTGGGCTTCCAGGGCTTATAACTTCGTAGGTATGATGGATGTCATTTAACTCTCACACTAGCCCTAAGAGGTGGATCGCACCCATTGTACAGATGGGGAAACTGAGGCGCACGGGAGCCAAGTCCTTTGGGGAGGGTTGCAGAGTGAGTGGGAGGTGGGGTGGGACTCCCAGAGCGGTATCCTTGACCCCCCCTCAACGCTCGGCCAGCTCTTGCTTTGGGGAGTTTGCTCCCAGCCATGGGGGGTGGGGCAGGTGTGGAATCTGCCCAGACTAACCACTCCCCAACACCCCCTGCTCTGCAACCCTAACCCCCCTCGAGGGCCCTCAGCATCCTACCTGTCCCCACCTGCCTGGTAACACAAGCCCATGTCCGAATGAGCCTGAAGACTGAGCTCCAAACTTCCAAAATACTGTTTCAGCCTAAAATTTGAAGTGTGCGTTTTAAAGGAATCTTTCCTTATCTGTCAGGATTTTAGGCGACCCGGCAGCTGGGGGGCAGCCTGGAGGATCATATGAAGATGGAAACATTTCCCAGAGGAGGCTCCAGCCTAAAGAGATGGCCATTCTGGAGCAGAGAGCCCAGACCAACTAGAGATGCAGAGAGGGAGAGAGAGAGAGAGAGAGAGAGAGAGAGAGAGAGAGAGAGAGAGAGAGAGTGTGTGTGTGTGTGTGTGTGTGGTAGTGTGTTGGGCTATGCTTGTGCATCATTGTGACTGTTTATCTGTTTGCCAGTGTGTGTGCATGACAGTGTGAGGGTGGGATTGTGAGTGTGTCCGGGTACACATGTGCGTGTCAGTGTGCCTGTGACAGTAGCTGAGAACGCTTGTCCTTGGGCTGGCAAGCAGCTGGAGTGTGAATTTCCCTGAGGGTTTCCAGGCCTCTTGCCTCCCCCAGCCCCGTCCCAAATCTGCTCCCCTTTCCAGCGAAAGCCTCTGCTGTTTCAGCTGCAGAATGGGGGTTAGGACACCTCACAGGCAGCTGTGAGGATCCCAAAAGGCTGAGCCCCCCTAAAGCTCTGCATAGATGAGGAGGACTTTGATTACTGGGGGATGGGGTGTAGCCTGTTGCCTGATGGGTGAGCCTGGGAATTCTGGGAAGGAAACAAGGGGCACGCACAGCTGTCTGGAGAAGCTCTCCCTGTGTGTATGTGGGTGAGCGTGGCACCCCCCACCCCTCCTCCCTCTCCCACCCCTCCCCTTCTTCCCTCTCCTTCCCCCACCCCACCCCCACTCTTTTCCACTCTCTCAAGTTCACGGTACCCTGGAGTCCCTTGGGCCATCTCTCCTGGAGTTTCCCCCCCAGATATCCCCAGGGCCCACCCTCTCCCCACCAGGAGTCCTCCCTGACCATCCACTTCCGCCCCTTGCCGCCTCCCACATCCCATCTAGCTGCTTGTTTGTTTCATTTTGTCTATATCATCTATCCCACAGGAACGTGAGCCCTGGGGGAACCTAGGACCCCCACCCAGGCCAGGCTCCTTTTTCCAGGCTCAGATCCTCCCTCTCAACCGGCCTCATTCACCCTGAGGCTCACCCTCCGTGTCTGTGGATCCCAACCAGACGGTGACCCCACATCTCAAGTCCTCCCCCAACTCGTCTGTGTTTTGGGACAGTCCACCCTTCTTCCAGGCCTCAAGGGGTCACCTTCCCTGAGCTGGCCCCAGCCACAGTCACAGCTCCAGTGGTACTAACGGTGACTGTTTCCTGTAGCCTATTTGCATCAAGAAAGTTCTTCCCTGGAGAACCATTTGAACGGACCTCAACGCTGCCCCTCTCTGAATACCTCCTCCCCTGGGGCCCTCTGAAGCATCCTGGAGAGCATCCCATAGCCTGGGGAAAGGGTGAGACCTGGGCCTCACTAGGGCCTCCCCCAAACCGGTTGGAGTAGACAGTAGTCGCTGGGCCGTTGAAATAGACAAGGGAGAAGATGCAGGAACCAATGAATGCAGGGCTTTGGCAACACGTCTCACTGGGCATCCTGCCCCGTGTTCCCCTGGGGGTCCGCACCTTCACTCCCCAGCTGGTTGGGGGGCTGCTGTGTGTGGACCGGCTGAGTCAGGCCCTAACCCTGGGCAGGGGGCCACATTGGCTTTCGCTGCTCTTGCTGACTGGGCTGAATACGCGTCTGCATCTCCCTCAGCAACCCGCCATTACTCATGGTTGGCATTTATCCCCAGGCAAGGGGTGACACTCTGCGTGTTCTGAGGAAGGGGTGGCCGGAGGCTGGGCTGCGAGGAGGCACAGCAGGAACTGTGGGCAGCTGCGCTGAGTTCAGTGACCATGAGCTAAAAATTAGGGCACAGGACGAAGCTGAGGGCTTTCTCAGATTTGTTCGTGTAATGAGTGGAAAAGTCTTACAAAGGTATGAACGTTAAAGCCTATTTCGTTATGTAGGTAATGGATTGTCTTTGTTGAAAAGAATTTGAGTTTCCCAAATTAAGGAGATTCTGGAAATTAATAATTCAATTTGATGAATATTTGGGGGGCCCCTGGGTCAACCCTGTCCTTGGTGCTTGCACGATAATGGGGAGCAAAACAGTCGTGATTCTGGCCTCACAGAGCTCACTTGGGGAGGCTGACGTTCCCCAAATAATTTCACATTGCAGTGCTGTGAGCACTGGGAGAAGCACTATGCAGGGGGTGGGGGGTGGGTACAGAGCAGTGAAGGCCAAGGGTTCCCATGTGGACAAGGGGTGGGGATGTCCAGGAAGGCTTCTTGGAAGAGGTGATGTTTGAAGTGAGCCAGAGCCTTTTAGGAGTTAACCGCGGGAGGGATGGGAGTGGAGTGGAGCCAAGAAAGCACATTTCAGGCAGGAGGAAAAGCATATGCAAAGGGCCAGTGGCAGAAAGGAGTGCTGGGTGTTTGAGGGACAGGAGGCAGCCCAGGTGACTGCAGTGTGATGAGTGAGGGGAAGAGGAGTCTGGAGATGTCAGCAGGGACCAGTCCAGGCAGTGCCCACCAGTCCGTGAGAGTGTGGTGGGTTTTCTCCTGCCGGCAATAGGGAGCCGTGGACTGTTTGGCACAGCTGGGACCCAGTCGTACTTCTGGATGCGGATGACAGTGAGGAGGATGATAATGCTGGTCATTAAGGGAAGTGGTTAGTGAGTGCCTACTATGTGCCAAGCACCATTTCAGCCATTTTACAGATGAGAAAAGTGAGGGCTGGGAAGGGAAGTGGCTTATCCAAGGTCACGCGGCTGGCAAATGGCAGAGATGGAATTCAGACTGAGTCTGTCTGGCTCCAAAGTCCCTGCCCTTGTCCCCCACACAAAGCTGCACTAGACTAGACGTGGAAGGACGAGGGACATGCAGCTGACCGCCCCCTCCCCCCCCCCCGCCGCCACCTCCCTGTATACTGCCTCTCTGTGCTCTGTGTCCCAGGCCTGGGTGGGGACTCTAGGTCACAGGATCAGGTGGGGCTGGAAAGGCCGAGCTCAGTTCCTGCTCAGGCCCAGTAGGGGAAGTAGGGGGTTGCAACGTCAGAGGCTGAGGTTCTGGAGAAGTTGGGACCCCAGCTGGGGTGGGCACAGGTCATTGGGGGCACACAGTCACACTGTGCCCCAGGAGCACAGCTCCACTCACCTGTTTGGGATTCGAGGACTCTGAGATGTGGCTACGATGTCCCCAGGACTGGAGCAGCACCCCGGCCCCCTGCTTCCTCCTCTGGAAGCAGGTCCAGGGGACTGCACCAGTGGCATTAAAAAAAAATCCCATTCCCTCAGTGACCATCAGGGAAGTGCAAATCAAAACCACAATAAGATACCACCTAAGACCTGTTAGGATGGCTACTACCAAAACTCAGAAAATAAGTGTTGGTCAGGATGTGGAGAAATTGGAAGCTTGTGCACTATTGGTGGGAATGTAAAATGGTCCAGCCGCTGTGGAAAACAGCATGGCGGGTCCTCAAAAAATTAAAAATAGAATTACCATATGATCTAGCAATTCCACTTTGGGATATATACCTCAAAGAATTGGAAGCAGGGTCTCCAACAGATATATGTACACCCACGCTCATTGCAGCGTTATTCACAGTAGCCAAAAGGCTGGAACAACCCAAGTGTCCATCAACAGATGAATGGATAAACAAAATGTGGTACAGACATATAATGGAATGTCATTCAGCCTTAAAAAGGAAGGGCATTCTGACACATGCTTCAATTTGGATGAACCTGGAGGACATTATGCTGACTGAAATAAGCCAGACACAAAAGGACAAATATTGTATGATTGCACTTATATTAGGTATCTAGAATGGGTAAATTCATAGAGAATTGTGGGTGGTGCCAAGGCCTGGGGGGAGGGGTAAATAAGGAGTTAGTGTTTAATACGTACAAAATTTCGCAGGATAAAAAGGGTTCTGGGTCTTCCCTGGTGGTCCAGTGGTTAAGACTCCATGCTTCCACTTCAGGGGATAGGGTTCGATCCCCGGTGGGGGAAGTAAGATCCTGCATGCCGCAAGGTGCGGCCAAAAGGAAAGAGTTCTGGAGATGGATGGTGGTGGTTGCACAAGAATGTGAATGGACTTAATGCCACTGAACTGTACACTTAAATATCGTTAAGGTGGTGAATTAAAAGAAAAAAAATCCTTATTCTAAGCTCTCCCAAGTTGTCAACAGTGGGCTTTCTTTTAAGTTGTGTTTATAAGAGATAAAGTAAACTATCAGGTGGCAGTTGTCGTTAGAGCAGTTAAGAATCACAGATGCTGGGGTTTCCGGGCCAGTGACCCTACCTTCTTGACCCTCAGTTTCCTGCTGGGGAAATGGGGATAATGATAGTGCCTCCCTCCTGGGGCCACTGTGAGGATTCCATGATATCCCCAAGGTGGCCCACCCTGCGGCCAGTGTCCAGCGAGCACTCCACACCAGCAGCCCTTAGTATTGGCAGGTATTCCTCAGGCCTTTAGGGTTTGGGAACATGAGCAGCACAGGCCCTAGTCAGAGGAGAAAAGCCCCCTTGCCTCACCACACACATGGGGAAATTGAGGCCTGGAGGAGTCAAGGGACCTGTCCAAGCTCTCTGGTATCCCTTGAACCAGAACGTGGTTTTCCAAATGTGTATCATTTAGCAAGGCTAGGTTGTTCTGCAGTAACAAATAAGCCCCACATTGAACTGTCTCAACACAACAAAAGTCTGCTGTGAGTCCAGGTGATTCTCCAGGGCAACTGTCCTCCATGTGAAAGCTCAGGGGTCCACGCTGCCTCCGTCCTGTGTCACCTCCATCTCTGGGTCACTGAGACAGGGAAAAGAACAACACATCACTTCTTCCCACAATCCACTGGCCAGCACTGGTCGCATGACCCCGCGGCAAGGGTGATGGGTCCTGAGAAGGAGAGGAGAACTGAGGGTGGGTGAGCACCAAAAGTTTCTACTCAGCATCCTAGTGGGAGGAAGGCCAGCGGATGGCTTTCCTAGGGAGTACGTGCTCACGGTGAAGTGAATCAGAGAAAAGGGTTTAAGGGTAGAATTATTCTCCCTCCTACCCAAGCCCCCAGCTCCCTTCCCAGGGCAACCACAGCTACCAGGGCTATTCTGCACGTTGACAAGCAAGGTGTGTACCAGGTGTCCTTCTTGAAATACCAACGAAGGCTTATTGCTCTTTTTCACTCCTTGAAGGAGCAGGCGGGTATTTGTTACAGCTTTTTGCTCTTCCACTGGGCAGTGCCTTCCCATTATGTAATCAGTCCCCCTGGATGGGTGTCTAGGCGTTTTCCAAAGTTCTCCTGTTATAAACAGTGAGGCAAGGAATTTCCTGTGCATTTTCCCTTGTCTCCCGTGTGAGGCTTTCTGTGGTCTAAATTCCTAAAAATGGAATCTGTTGGTCAAAGGGCAGGTGCATGGAACCATCTGACAGCTCTCTGGCAGCAGGTGCTGCCTCCAGGGTCAGGAGGGGCTTTTAAGAACAGTTGCTAATGGAGCTGAGTTTTCCATCCCAGGGGGTTTCCAAAGAGGACCGCCACCTGGGGTTGGCCTACCTTCCATCTTGCCAGAGAGACCCTGACAGGTAGAACCCCCCGGGCCCAAGGTGGGGCCTGCTCTGAGCTTAGGAAGAGTCAGTGTTGCCGATGGTGGGTGGGGGATGGGGAGGGAAGCAGGAAGAGGGGATGCCCTTCCCATCTCGGCTCTGTGATGCCAGTCCTAATACTGGCGCTCTTGCCATGCCCACCTTACAGAAAGCAAACACTGCCCGTGGTGCCCAGAGAGCGGCCTCTGAGTCACAGTCCCAGCCTGAGCTGAGTCTTCTTGGGTTCCAGCTCTTTGCTGGAGACCTCATGGATCCTCTCCTTACTGGCTCCTCTCAAAGGCACTCGTGTTCCCCCAAGAGCTTTCTTTCCTCATCTTCTCTTCTTCGGGACTCACCGGGTCTGGTTCTTTGGTTCCTCGGGTTGCAGGACAATCAGCCTCTGATGTTTTCCCTTCGTTGTTTTCATATCTGCTGCATCTCTTTGGAAGAGTGTCTTGGTATTTACAGAGTTTAGTCTTGTTGACTTAAATTTTTTTTTTTCTCTTTTGGGGTAACATCACTGTTGTTTCTGGAAAAAAACCAAAACACCCTTCTTGTAAAATAAATAAATAAATTTCAAGCAACACCGAAAGCGACAAGCAAGAAGGGAAAAATCATCAATACTCCTCACCCAGAGATCCAGAGATGACTAACTATGGTTAACGTGTGTGCATGAACCATCTCCCTCTTTCATACATTCTAAGCGTTTCTAACCACCCCCTTTAATGATAATGATGATGAAAATCTCTGCCTTTCTCGCTAAAGGTGGGGTGTATGAGTCACTGGAGTGGGACCGAAAGTCCATATTCGTTTCCCCTCCCCTCCCAGTTTCCCCATCCTTCACCCACAGCCATGCCTGGGCCTCCCCTTCCCCCTCCGCTTCCAGTTTGGAAGCTGCGGGTCCAGCTCCAGGGAGCAGACCCCACAGGGTTTGATACCAGCTGAGCAGGGGCTGATGATGACTTCCCCACCTCCAAAGGGAGTTCCATTCACTCCACACACGGGAGCCGGGATTTCATCCCTTCGCTTCCCAGACACCCAGAGGCTGAGACCCGGCCCAGTGTGCCCTGTTGTGCCTTCAGCTGGTGGAAAAGTGAGTTTGTCCCTCTGCTTTGTTGTTCTGTCTCCCATCCCCCACTCACCATCCGCAACACTGACTCTTCCTAAGCTCAGAGGAGGCCCCACCTTGGGCCCGGGGTGGGGGTTCTACCTGTCGGGGTCTCTCTGGCAAGGTGGAAGGTAGGCCAACCCCAGGCTGTTTCTGTCTCGCCTCCCTCCTGAGGGGACCTCCATCTCTAGGGAAGAAGGGGATGCTGCTCAGGACTAACCAGGGCCTGGCCTGATTGGGGGCAGCGTGGGGGCAGCCCCAGAACCTGGTCCAATACGGACGTGAGGGATGTATGGAAAACAGGCTCCTGGAAGACTCGCAGCCCTGCTTCGGGGCCTCTTGGAGGCACAGGGGCTCTGGAATTTTAGGGACAACTCCATCAGGGAGTGGCAAACATGGCTGTCACCTGCAGCGGGGATAGAGGCGCCCTGGCTGAGGGGTGGGTACGTGGAGGGCACGGCAGTGCCCACAGCAGGACCAGCTCTGTCCGGGGCTGTGGCTGTTTTTTTTCCTGAATATATTTGAACAGCTCCTCAGATCTGTTCGTGAGAATCTGTGAGTCCTCCTGGTGCCCAGAGAAACCCTTGGGGATGGCTAGACACTGACTGGAGCAGGACAGGGGCAAGAGCCAATGACACGCGCTGGGTGACCGTGCTGCTTCTTCAGGGGAGGGCAGTCAGTGTCAGAAGCCCGAGTGTCCTAGTTGAGCCTCATGCTGGCTGTGTGACCTTGGGCAAATTACTGAAGGTCTCTGAGCCCCGGTTTGCACGTTCACACTGTGGGTATGATGGCACCCACTTGGTGGGCCTGTTTGAGTGACTGAATGCAATGACCTCGTAAAGGATTCTGGGCCAGAGAGTCCTGGGAGAAGCCTCTTTAATTGCAGTTTTGTTTCTCTGCTCACCCTTGGGGTGGCAGCCGGAGGGAGAGCCAAGTTACGTAAGTGGGGACTCAGGAAGCTGCAATTCTCCATCCCAAACGGCTCCTAAGTATTTACAACAGTGGGTTTCAAACTGGTTCTTCACATGCATCTTCCCACCTCAACCTTGTGCCTTATTCCTTCTCAAGATAGATCTCGCCCAAGTGATCCATACTGAACGAAGCAGGAGCCCACCCTGGCCCTCTTTGCCCCCTTTTCCCAATGCCCCTTAGGGTCTATCAAAGGCTTGAAAGCCACTGTTTTAGGCCAGCAAATGTGTCACCGGTCACAGGATGTGGGATAATTATCCAGAGGGGGGTCATTTTCCCAATGCATTTCTCACTGTGCTTATGGAAAAGACGAAGAGAAGTCTTCAGATCAGAGACCGGTGTTTCTGAGGGTCCTGTCGGGCCTGAGGTCACTAGGCTGGGGCAGGCTGGACAACTCTGATCCCAAGGGCCACCTTCCCTCCGGGCAGCACTGACCTGACCTGTGGGCAGCACAGGGAGCTGGGTGAGGACACCCTTCTGTGTCGCCAAAGCGAGAACACCCGTCAGCCGCTGTCCAGCCTCTTGATCTGAGGCAAGTCCCCACTCTGAGCTTCAGTGTCCTCATCTGTAAAATGGGGCAATAGTCACTGGGCCCTAGATGAGAAGGGTGGGGGGAGGCTGAAAGGAGCTGTGAGGCTCTGAGCACTGCTCCTGGCACCTAGTGAGTCATGGACCAGTAGCCCTCATCACTGTCAACAGCAGTAATAAGAATCCTAAACAGGCAGGGGCTGGAAGGAAACTTGGAACTCTGCCCCAGAGGGAAAGGTCAAAGGCTAAGGTCAAACAGCAGGGTCACGAATCAAACTCGGGACCTGACACCCGGGCCTCCTGGCTCAGAAAGGGAAGGCCCCCTTCCACCTGCAGCATCACATGGAGAAAAAGGATGTAGATCTCTGAAGAATCCCCAAAGGTTTGCTCCTGACTTCTAGGCTCGTGTCGGTAGCAGGGAAGGCTCTGATCTGCCACCTACCTTGGTTTCTCTGGTGCTGACTGTTCCTTGCTGGGAGAGAAGAGGTTCCTGCCCTCTTTCCTGTTGCTGTTTAGTGCAGGTGACCTGGAGGCTGGTGGGGAGGGGGATGTCTGGGCACAGGTGACATGGAGCAGGGAACAACTGCCACTTAGCCGCTGACATGTGTGCAGCGTGTAGCAGTTCGCAGAGGGAGGGCCCTTGTCCTCTGTCAAGGGGAGGTAAGCATCACTGGCTCAGTTTGCAGGTGAGGAAACAGAGGCTGTGTTCAAGGCCACAGACTGAGAGTGGTGTGGCCCACTGTGACTGGGGGCTGGGCGTGCCTTTCCCCACTCCTTGCCTGATTTTAGGAACTCACATCATATCTTGAAGACTCATTCCCCTGTTCCTCCTTTTTGCCTGATCAGCTGTGGGGATTGATCAGAGGGGCCTTGAAAACTTCCAGACTCACATACAGATTTGAGAGCTGGTTTGGCCCCAGAGAACAGGAAGTTAGTCTTTGGCCCCATTCCACAGAGCAGAAAACTGAGGCTCAGCAAGGTCCCCGGGAAGCAGTGTGGCCTCTGGCTCCAGCCGGGGCCCTCCTGGGACAGCAGCCCCCTCCTGGCCCAGCTCCCACCTTTCCCCCAACTCCAGCGTCCCCAGTCCTCTGGAGGAAGATTTCCGTGGTCCCGGTTGGGGGTGCCAGACTGCCAGCGACGAGTGTTTTTTTAATCCCAGCCCCGCTGACTTAGACGATTATTCTTATTTAAGGCGGGGAGGAAACACGAGAGCGTGGCAGCCGGTCACCTCCGGGCGGCGGCCCCTCCCCGCCAGCCTCCGGTGCTCAGCTCCAACCGGAGCAGGAAGGGGAGGGGGAGATGGGAAGCGGGAGGAGGGAAGTGGGGAGGAGGGTGAGGCGGGAGAGGGGTTAGAGGGGATAGGAAACGGAGTGGGGAGAAGAGGGAGGAGGCGGGAAGGAAGGGGCAGGAAGGAGGGGATTAGGGAGGGGGGAAGGGGATAGACGGAGAGAGGCGGGGGAGGGGGGAGGAAGAGGGTGGGGGAGGAAGACGGGGGGGGTGGGGGGACACAGAAAGCCACACACCCCTTGACAGCTCCCTAAGCAGTTAGGAGAGTGGGAGATACACAGATGAATAATTTACTACGGAAATGCAAAAAGAATTTAGAAACTCTCATTTTATAAACATTTATTTTCACAAGTTCGCCCCCTCCCGGCTCTCTCCCCCTGGCTGGCCCTAGTCTTTTCTCTTTGGGGGGCCCCGCCCACCGCCCCCCACCCCCCATCTCTATGCTGACCCTGCCTCTCCCACGATCTCTCTCCCTGTCTCTGTACACGGCTGTGAGTGTCTCTCTCCACCTCCCTGCCTCTGTTGCTGTGGTAGGGGAGCGGGTGCGTTTTCTTGTCTCTGTCTCTTTTTTCTCCACCTCCATTCTCTCTGCGGCCTGTGTCTCTCCCTGCCAGGGTGCGTCTCTGTCTCTGTCTCCCTGTCTCTCCATCTCTGGCTGTCCCTCCTCCGTCTCTGTCTCCCCAGTCTCTCATTCAAGGACCCCAGGAGCCCTTTGAAGGTTCAGAGGGGAGAGGTCGTTTCCCTGACAACCGGTGGGCGACAGACAGAGCCACAAGGGCTGCAGATTAAGAAGCCGGCTGCTGGAGGGCGGGGGCGGGAAGCCGCGGGAGCCCCGCCCCGGCCCCGGCCCCGCCCCCTTCCACACTGCTTGTTGGGGGCGCACCTGGGGTGGGTGGTCGGAGAAACGTGAGCTGGGCAGTGGGGGCCGGAGGGGGCTCCCTGGAAGGCCCGTCAGGAGGAGGGGCCGTGGCAGGTCATCAGTCAATCAGTTGATCAATCAGTTAATCAGTTGGTGGGGCAATCAGTTACAGGCACGCACAAAGGGAGAGTGTAAGAGCTCGGGTGTGGAATGAGACGGAGCTGAGTTCTAATCCCTCCTGGGCTTTGTCCTGGCAGTGTGGTCCCGAGGGCTGTAACTCCCTGCACACCTGACCGGCCTCGGTCTCCCACCTGTGCAACGGGGCCACAGCAGCCCCTGCCAGCAAGGCAGACGCTCCAATGCGGGTCATCGTTGCCCTTGTCTATCCTTTAATTCACAGATGGAAAACGGAGGCCCTGAGAGGGCAAGTGCCTGGTGGGCATGGAAGGGACCTGGGGGCGGGGTTACCAGCCATTTAACTAGCTCAGCAAAATTGACTTCCGCGGACTCGCTTTTTGTGAGCTGGGACCTAGGCTCAGAGGTGATCCCACCCTTCACGGCACTCGCCTCGGTGCCTGACCAAGAACGGGTCCTCGGTGTGCACTGCCTGCTCCCTCTGTCTCTCCTCCCTGCCTGTCTCCTCTCCTCCAGGAGTGGGGAAACTGAGTTCCAGCGAGGCCAGATGGATGGCATGGTTGCCTAGACCCCGGAGTTGAATGCCAGCCCCTCCCCTTAAGCCATTTCTGAGCCTGACACAGAAGCGCAAAAGAGCTGGGGAGAGGGAGCATATTCGTTAATAATGGAGGAATCCTCAGGCAGCATCCTCAGGGTCACCAGCTGGGTCTCCTGGCAGACACTCCCTGCTCCCTGCAACTTCAAACCAGTGTGTCATTTACTATAGGAACTCTTGTTTGTTTGTTTTTTTGAGCACAACCCTTCTGACAGGCGCCAGCTCCTCCTTGCCCCACCTTCCCTCCCTGAAGCTGGCTGGCGGCTGGACTGGAAGATGGTGAAGGGGCTGGTGGAACATTCCCCCCCCCCGCCGGGAAGGACTGGGGAGTCACTGGGAAGGTGGCTATTTATAATTTCAGCGGCCCCTTTAAGCCCGGCCTCCAGGCCTGTTGCCAGGCGGGCTCTGTTTGAAGCTCTCAGCTCTAATCCGGCTGCAGCAATCGGCAGTAGCGATGCTCCCAAATCAGGGTCCTGGGGTTGCCCCAGAGGCAGGGACAGGCCTGGCTTGTGGAGCTCTCCTGGGACTGAAGGCAGCTGCAGGACCACCCCCTCCCCGTCCCCAGCTCCCCCCACCGGGCAAACGCCGCGCGCGCACACACACACACACACACACACACTCATCCTCACAAACCCTGGGAGAGAGAATCCCATGGCTCCCACACGGACTGGCATTGGTGTCTGAGGCCTGTGGGACCCTAGCCCGAGGCCTGCCCTGCCCATGCCAGCCACCTGTCCTCTGCAGGAAGGATTTCTCTAGGACCCTATGATCCTCCCCAAAGGTTCTAGACTCATCCTCCTTGAGCCCCAGGACACCCCAAGTGGGTTTAGAACCGGAACCCACCTAGGAACTGACAGGAAGAAAGGGCGGAGAGGCGGTGGGAGGGGTTGTCAGATCTTGAAGGAGGGGCGTTGGTCTAGATGCCCAACATGGCCCTTGGCTCTCCAAAATGGAGCTCATCCCTGGTGGAAGGGCTCTTATTCCCCCAGTTTACAGATGGGGAAGGTGAGGCTCGGAGCAGTAACACACCCAAGATCCCCCAGCTAGTGAGAGGAGTGGCTGGGATTTGGGCCACGTGTCAGGCTCTCACACACTTCTGCACTTGCAGACCGGGGTAGCTGATAGCATCCCCACATCTTTCCCCGAATGCAGGTTTGGGGTTTCCCCACGGCCGTCTGTGGTTAGCAGGACAGCTCGCATCTCAGCCTGGCACGTTATGGGTGCCCAGGTCACAATCCCTGGCTGGTCGCATCTATGGAGAGAACAGAGAAAAGGGAGAGCGAAGAGAACCCTCGGTCAGGCTGTGCCCTCCGCAGCCAGTGGGTCTCACCATGGAGCCAGCGATCAGGCTGTGGGGTAACTTGCACCTCAGGAGACTCCAGGGGCAGGGAGGACACAAGAGGGACTACAGGAGTCAAAGAGGACCAGTCCCTGAGACTTGGAGACCCCCGTGTCAGACAAGGCATGGGATGGCATGCTGAGGCCTGGGGTCCAGTTCCAGAACCAGCTGTGTGACCTTGGGTCAGGCCCGCTCTCTCTCTGGGCCTCAGTAAAAATAAGGGAGCTGTGCTCCCTAATCTCTAAGGATCTTCCCAGGAGGACAGGTCGAGGAGTCTCTGAGCCTTTCATCCTCCACCAAACCTCCCTTGAGCACCAGCAACTTCACGAGGCCGTGCTTGGGTGAGCTACAGGAGACCCACCCTGCAGAGAGTGAATGCCTGGTCCCGGGGAGCCAGAGTGCAAATGCCCCTCTCCCAGTGTTAGGCCATATGCCAACGGAGAAACTGAGTAGCTAGTAATGGCCACATTTATACACCTACCATAGGCTTTACCCCTGTTACCTTGTTAAATCTACCCAACAGCCTCAAGCAGTAATTACATTATCCCCATTTTACAGGTGAGGAAACTGAGGCCCAAACCTGTCCCGGTTCATACAGCTGGCAAGTGCGAGCCCAGGCAGATCGCAGCCTTGGGTTGCTGCAGCTGCCTTGATGGTTGTTAGAAAAGTCTTCAAAGTGGAGGCTTCCTAAGAGCTCAGTCTAGAAAGATCTTCCCAAATAGAAAAGGAGGCAGAGGGCATGCCCTGAACAAAGGCATGGTGCAAGAACTGAGGGGTCTGGCGTGGTGTGGTGGACAAGGAGGATGGGGTGGAGGCCTGTCATCACCTCAGGGGGTCTGTAGGACGCTGTTCCAGTTATCCGCTGCTGTGTGAGAAACCACCCCCAGTGCAGTGGTTTTGAGCATTAGTTTATTAGTCTTCCTGATGATGCTGGAGTTGATGGGGCTTAGCTGGGCAGGTTCTTGCTTGGAGTCTCTCATGCAATTGTAGGCGGATAGCAGCTGAGGCCGGGGTCATCTGAAGGCTCCGCTGGGCTGGGTGCCCAGGATGGCCGCATCTTGCTGCCGCATCCTATGCCCTTTCCAGCAACCTAGACTGGATTTCTTGTGTCAAACTCAAGGCTCCAAGAGGCAAGAGGTGAAACTGCCAGACCAGTTCTGGAACTGTTCCAGTGTCGCTTCTGCCATCCTCACTGGTCAAAGCAGTCACGTGGTCCACCCAGGCTGAAGGGAAGGGAGAATAGACCCTACCTCTCGATGACGGGAGTGCCAAAGAATCTGTGGCCATGTTTAATGTGCCACAGATGCTAATACATATTTCATGGAAAAAGTGGAGTTCATGGTTCAGGAAATTGTGGGCAAGTCTGGATTAAGCAAAATTGAGTAGGGTTCTTTCTTGCGGGACTTCTCAGTGCCTTCATGGGCTGATGTGGATGGTTTGTTTCCAACACAGGGACAGAGCTTGTAGAATTTCCCAAATGATTTTGGTTTGCCTGCCAGGGGGGTCCCATCTTGGGGCGGGGGTACCTAGCCTGGGAGGCTGGGGGACTGAGGCTCCTTTTGAGCTCCCAGAACATTGCTCTAGAACCTCCAGGTCTGGCTTCCACAGTACCACGCATGGATGTGATGAGATGAAGCTGGCTCTGTCTCTGACTGCTCCTACTCTCCTGGGGCATCCTGGGGCATCTGGGTGTGTG
The DNA here is from genome assembly GCF_964341445.2 of Mesoplodon mirus. Classification (NCBI taxonomy): domain Eukaryota; kingdom Metazoa; phylum Chordata; class Mammalia; order Artiodactyla; family Ziphiidae; genus Mesoplodon; species Mesoplodon mirus. Next base: position 6,841,734 of record NC_138976.1, on the reverse strand, counting down.
GCGAGCTGCCCGGGTCTGCTGGCCAGGGCCACCTCCCTGGGCAAGCTGAGCCAGGTCTCACCAGCTCAGGTGATCAGAACCTTGGATCACCCGCCCCGGTCTCTTCTTCTTCCCTTCTGGCCCTGAGAAAGGGGCTTCCTCCCGTGGACCTCCTGGCACTCCCCTCTGTGGGGGTCAGCAGGGAGGCCGATGGGTGGTATGGGGCAGGGGAAGGGGCCTTGCAGCCTGACTGTGTGACCTTGCCCCAGTCTCCACCCAGGCCGAGCCTCAGTTTCCAGCTACTCACGTGGGGTGATGAAGGCCCCCTCACCAGCTGTGCGTGAGGACACCACTCAAGGAGCTGGGCTTCACTGGATGTCCACTGGGAAGGCAGGCCCTGCACCTTGCAAATTTCAAGCTCCAGCTCGTGTCATTCTCTCTGGGCCTCAATGTCCTCGTCTGTAAAATGGGCATAGTAATAGTACCCACCCCATAAGGTTCAGTGAGAATTAACTGGGTAACAGCCATGGAATTAAGAGATGGAGACCCAAGCGCTCCCAGCCCAAAGGTCTCAACCTCTGTGGTCCTGGCTGCTGGCTAAGCTGGGCCAGTGGGCAGTGCCAGTTTCTGGCTGCATCTGCTGGGTGCAGTGCCTGTGTGACATTGTGCAGAGTGGGCTGTCTGCTTCCCAGGAAGCAGGGGAGTGCTGTTAAGGAAGGCTGCAGCTCGGGTTGTCTCCCCTCTCCCCTCTGCAGGCTGCTTCCCCCTCACTCTCCCATTCCTGATCCAGGGCCAGCTCCCGCCAAGGCTCCAGGACACCACGCCCCACTACTTGATGTCCCTGGGCAGAGGCTGGCAGGGGAGGGCTAGCTCCCAGAGAGCAGGGGTCACAATGCACTCTCCCTCCCTCCTCTGGCCTGGACAAGCAAAGTGCCCAGGGACAGTCTCGGAGCCTCTCCGATGGATCCCATCACCCTCCAGATGTGTGTCCTTGGGCGCAGGACACCAGCCCTCAGTTTCCCCCCTTTGCAAATTACCCCAAGTATGTTCCTGCTGAGAGAGGCTGGAGGGAGGATTTGATGAGATGCCGCCCCTACCTCGGCTCAAGGCAGCTCCAGCATCATTTGGGCTGGCGCCTTCTACCCATCAGGGATTCCAGCCAGAGCCCTGTAGTGGAGGCCTGCAGCCACAGCAACAGGGGCCAGAATTTCCCAGCAGCCCCATGGGAGGACCACAGCTAGGGTGTGGGACATCCAGAGCACCCTGGAGAGCAGTCCTCTACAGCTGCCCCCCTCTCTGCTGCCCACAGAGCACGTGAGTCCCCCAAACTTCGTGGCCCCCTCTCTGGGAACCACCGCCCACGGGTGGCACCCAGCCATCCTGCTTCCTCTCCTCCTCACGCCTCCCACAGTGTGCAGCCACTCTGCCTCCCTAGGGGATTGCACATCTGCGCCCCCTCCCAGCCACCGTGCCCCCCTCTACTGCTCCTCCATCTCCCGCCTGGAACGCCACACCAGCCTCTTCCAGGACCCCCTCCAGGACGGCCCCCCAATGACTCACACTCCACAAAGGGCCCTGCAGTTCTGGTGAAGTGTCGCCCCAGCCCACGATGACCCAGTAACTCAAATGCCCGAAGTCGGCTCTTTCCCTTGGCTTTGAAGGCTCTGGGGACCTGGTTCCTGCCCACCCCTGCAGCCTCCCCGCTCCCCACCGCACCCCTGCTCCAGACAGACCAGCTACCTTCCGGCCTCTGTGCCCTTGCACATGCTGTTCGGAGGACTGGAATTCTCTCCTGTGTCATCGGATCAGCTGTTCATTCTTTAGGGCTCAGCCGGGGCTTTCTCTCCTCCGGGGAGGTGTCCCTGACCCTCCTGTGCCACGGTCTGTCTACTTGTCTCTTACCTCCACTAGACTGTCCAGGAGGGGCTGTGTCTTGTTTATTTCTAATCCTCTAGCTTGGCTCAAGGCCTGGCTGGGAGATGGGGTCACTAGTGCTGGTCAAAGGATGCCTCCATCCCACCCCATCCCACTCCAGCTCCATCCTCACACCCCACTCCTTCCCTGGGACCCATCTTCCTTTCCCTCTGTTCTCTCTGTGGGGTAGCATTGTGCTAAGGGCACCCACTTTGAAGTCACATGACCTGGGTCCTCATCCCACCTGCACCTCCTCGAGGCGCGGTGCTGAGCCTCAATTCTTCATCTGCAGAATGGGGAGAACCACAGCACCGTCCTAAGGCTGTTGGAAAGACTAAGTGAAGAGTGTTTATCATGTCCTTGGACATCATAGGAGTTCAGTAAATGTTAACTAATATTGTCCTTGTTCTGTATTATCCAGCCCAGCCTGTTGTAATCACCTCCTGGCCTGGGTCTGGGTGTCCTGTCCCCACAGCTCTCTACCCCAAGCTGCTCACAACTTGAATCATTTCATCTTCACTTAGAACACTCAATGGCTCCCCATTGCCTCTCCCAGGACATAAAAACTCCAGCTAATTTTCAGAGCTCTTCATCACCTGTTTTTCCAGTGAGGCTACCCTGACTAGTGGCCAAAAGAAGACCTTCAAGGAGGAAGGGGCTTCCTCCTCCCCCCACCCAGAGAGCTGGGGGACCCTGGGTGGGTCCTTCACTTCCCAGCTGGCTCCCTCAGCTGCGAAGTGGAGCTAGTACCAGTGCCTTGTGCTGGTCCCCTCCCAGGGGTATGGGGGACGGGGACGCTGGGTGCAGAGGGCTTAGCCTGGCATAGGGACGTGCTGAGCACCAGAGCCTCGTGGCTGGCTCAGGCCAGCCCACAGCCCGGCACACAGGCTCTGGAGCAAGGCTGGAATCAACACTGATCCTCGTCTCTGCAGCATTCCCATCTTTCCACGCTGAATATCACCCTGACTGTGTTGTAGGGAAAGGCAGAGAACATTTGTTCTTTTTTTAAAGAAAATAACATTTTTCTCCATTTACGAAAGTAATACACGTTAACTGTGGATAATTTTGAAATTAAGATAAACCAAAGAGAAAAATTTTAATGATCTATAATTCATCACCCATCCATAGCACTTTGAGTGCCTGAGCCTCTAGCCTCCAGACTTTGTACTGGGTATGCAGCATGAGCTCTGCTTTGAGCCCAGCAAGGGGATCACAGAACATTCTGGTTTGCAACCTGGTTCTTCCTTTCACCAGCAGAACTCAAACTTCTCCGCCACCCAAGGCCTCTACCTGCTGGTACCCAGAGAGTGCTCCCCAAGCGGCAGCTGTTAGAAGTGCAGGGTCTTGGGGGCAGGGGTGGGGGTAGTTCCTTGGTGGCCTCGTGGTTAGGATTCCAGGCTTTCACTGCCCAGGTCCAATCCCTGGTCAGGTAACTGAGGTCTTGCAAGCTGCGCTGCAGGGCAAACAAACAAACAAACAATCAAAAAAGAAGTGCAGGATCTCAGCCCCGGGTCCCCAGAACCTGCATTTCCCCAGGAGTCCCAAGAGATTCTTAGGCACAGAAGCAGGCCCAAAGCCCCCTTTCCAACAGCAGCTGAGTGCCCACAGTATGGATGCGCTCACACTTATTTGAGCAAATCCCCTATTATTGAACACGAAGGTGGTTTCCAAGTTGTGATATCATAAATAAGGCCACAGAGAATAGCATCATGATAGCTAAACCCTGGGCACGCCATGGGTATTTTCTGGAAGTGAGCAGTAAGGAGCTCCCCTGAAATCTGCTTCGTTCCCCTTCTCCCCAGAACATTCTGGTGGGGTGGGGACCATCTTCATCCCCATTCTGCAGGTGAATAAACTGAGGCTGGAGGCAGGGGTGACAACACTCGCCACGGTCCCGTAAACAGTGGCCAAGCCAGGACTTAAGCCGTCCTGGCCAGGTTTCCTTTCCTCCACACCCATCCTACTGACCTTTGCTGGAAGTGAGTTTTGGGTCCAGTGTCAGCCTCTGTATGCACAGTGTGGGTCTCACGCCCGCCCCAGGCTGGGCACACAGCTGCTTCCGGGCGTCTGTGTCCCTGCCCAGTGGGACCAGTTTGCCCTGGTGACAGACGAGGCTTGGCTGGGTGGATGGGGCGGCCTCATTCCACAGCGGGAACCTGGAGGGGCTGGTGGGCGGGGCTTCAGGGAGGGGACAGGAAATGGTAGAGGAGAAAGAGGGGCTTCCAGGTCAGCAGGGAGGGGGCTCAGGCCCAGAAGAGAGGAGGCAAGGACAACGGCAGGGGACCTTCCAGTGAGGTGGCAGGAGGCGCAGCCATGTGACCGTGAATCCTTTTGGGGGAAACCCTTGGCGGGGAACAGAATGCCGTGATGGCAGCAGGTTCTATTAAAAGCAATTCTCATTACTGTATCGTTAATTATTAATAGGATTGGGCAAATAAAGGATGGGAAGACCCAGCTGGACCTGACTCAAATTTTGCCTCCCGGGCAAATGGCTTTTGGGTCCCATCCAGGAGACCCAGCCATGAACGTGCCTGTTGGAAGGTAATGACAACCCGCGCTGCCACAGTGGGACGGGCACCACTTATATCTGCTTTGAAAAGATAAAGAAAGGCAGCCCAGAGGAGGCAAACATGGGCCTCTGTCCATCCTCCTCAGCTGAGCTCTTAGGCCTAGACAACCTGGCCACCAATTCCTGCAGACCTCATCCTTCTCTGAGCACTGCCCAGACATGGGGCTGTTCAGCCTCTAAAGAGATCCAGAGAGGAACGTTCTCCATGTCGCAGCAGAAACCACACTGAGAACTAGGCCAAGAAGGAGGGTCAAGTTTGGGCTGAGGAGACCCCAGAGAGAGAGAGACTTCACCCCTCTCTCTTGCTCCCACCCTCCCTATCTACACAGAACTCCTATCCACCCTTCAGAGCCCAGCTCAGATGGCCTGTCCTTCAGGCGGCCCTACCCAGTCCCAGCTGTGCTAACAAACAAGGATACAGACACTGTTCCTGCACTCCTGGGGCTGCCAGTCTGACAGGAGTCTAGTGAGGTCATTATTCAAATAATCATCACAAACCATGATGACAAACAGGCACCATGCTCTACAGCAGGGAAGTGGAAATTGTGCACCGTGAGGGCAGGAATCCTAATGATTTTATCTTCCTCTCCCCTAGACTACTCCCTTTCCCCTTACTTTTGCCTGGAGCAAAAGAAAGTTCTTAATAAATGTGTCTGATTTCACAGACTGCTAATTTGGGAGCATAAGAACAAGGTCTTCAAGATGGAGAGATCTCTGGAGAAGTCAGGTTGGCAGAGCGGAGGAAGGAAGAAGTGGGGGCCTGGGCCTTTTCCCTATTCTTCCATCTTTGCAGAACTCTCCTGTATTATTAGCTGACTTATCCTGACATCCACTAGGAAGCCAAGCCGTGAACACACTACTTTTTTTGAATAAATAAATGTGCATGAATGAGTGAGTCTGAGCTTTAAAAAAAGGCACTAAAAACCTGTGGACTTCTATATAAGATGACATGTAACTAGAAACCCTGATAGAGCCGTTCTTAGTTTTCCACTAAATACCCATGAAGGTAGTGAGAAATATGAAACCTTACTCATTGTGGGAAACAGCTGCCAACCCCATGCCAGAATCTGGGAGGAGCCCATGCTGACGATAATAGTGGGGGTGGGGGGCCGGTGTTGGAGAGAAAGCTCAGAGAGACCGGGGACAAAGGTAGGAAGGGGCTCAGAACCTCCTCCATCATTTGCCCCCAGTCAGAGACCCGGAATCTGTGCCAGTCTGAAAACTGGATAGCTGTCCCTCTCCCACAGATGCTATTGGAGTAATGTCCTCTAGTCATTCAGAGAAAGTGGGCAAGCAGGGGGCTTTCATGGTGCATGGGATTCTGGGAAGCAAAGATGATCATTGTAGGGGGAGTGGAGGGGGAGAACACTAAGACACTCCCCAGTAGCAGTGCATGCTGGGACTTTTGCTTAGTTTATCTGTTCAGAAAATCCAAGAACCATTTAGCTGGACCAGAGCGGATGCCACCTTCGTTCAGCAGGGCTGCAGTTGGCAGACCCCGCTGGAAACCGGGACATGGATTGAGCAAAGCTCACTTGATTCAGTTGCCCAGACCAAACCCTGAGAACGGGTGGAGCCACCAAACAAGTAATAAGAGGACAGGACCAAAGGCAATCTACACATCCTGTCTACTTAAAATAGTGGAGTGTGGGTTAAAGGTTCTGTGTTTGAGGGACAACACAGAGGCAAAAGCATCAACCACAAAGGACTGTGAAAGAACACTGCTGAACATGGAAAGGGAATCAGCATTCTGCAACACTTGAGAGCAGGCGGTTGCCAGCCGTTTCCTAAAGGAACCAGAAGACATCAGGAAACGGTGTGGCAACCTTAACGGAAGGACGTGCTCTGCAAAACAGGAGCAGGAAAGCACAGGGCAGCCCCGACAGATGGGAAAAGGCAGCGTGAGGATATAAAGAAAGGGACGTGGACGTGGATTGTGTAGTGCCTTGAATTGTGGTCTCCAGAAAGATATGTCCAAGTCCTACCCCTTGGTAATTGCGAATGTAACCTTACTTGGGAAAAGGGTCTTTGCAGATATAATTAAGAATCTCAAGATGAGATCATCCTGGATGAACTGGGTGGGCCCTAAATCCAGTGATAAGTGTCCATATTAGAAGAGAAACACAGACAGGAGAGAAACAGAAGGAGGCCGTGTGAGGGTAGTGGCAGAGATTGGAGTGATACAGCTACAAGCCAAGAAATGCCATAAGCCAGGAGAAATTCACCCTCAGAGCCTCCAGAAGGAACCAACCCTGCCAACACCTGGATTTCAGACTTCTGGCCTCCAGAACTGTGAGAGAACACATTTCTGTTGTGTTAAGCCACCCAGTTGTAGTCATTTCATATAGCTGCCCTAGGAAACTAAGACAGATGGGGTTAGGAAAGATCGCAAGGAAAGAAAAAACATAGGAGCGGAGTTCAAGTCCATACTAGAGGCAGTGAAAAGCGGAAATTGTAATGCAGAAAATGCAATCAGTGATGGGGAGAGGCCAACCTTGAGACATTTTCTAAAAACTGTAGCAGAAATCGAGAGATGAAAACAAAGCATGAGAAAGTGATGAGGATTAGCAGACAGCAAACACATGACTGGGATTCTTGAAAAAAAGGCTAGAATAAGAGATAACTTAGAGTATAATGAGGAAAACTCACCTGTGCCTTCAAACCAAACAAAAAGATCTGAATATGCAGATTGCAAAGGTTCACTGCATTCTGGGGGAAATAAATGGAGGCCTCTATTGAGACATTCTGGAAAACAATGTGATTTATACAAATAATGACAACTTATATATGCCTCCGGGAAGGAAAGTGAGTTACTTATAAAAGAACAAACCCAGGCTGGTTTAGATTGTGACATGCTAAGTGATGAGGGAGCCATGTTTATGAGGTTTGGGGGAAATACTGAGCACTTGTTACTGAAAGATATGCTCCCATCAGCTGGGAGTCTAAGAATGATAACCCCTGTGTCTTAAGAAGTCTGGGCATTAGCACTGAAACCAACTAAAAAGCAGCAAGTCTAAAGATTTATTGTCAGTATCACTTCCAGACTAAAGACAAATGTCAAAAATTGTTCTTAAATGACAAATCATAGAATGGAAAAATAATAATCTGACCATCTGAATCTAAAGCTTTAAGTCACATCAATGTGGATCAAAAGGGACCTGAGAGGCCTCTTAAATAAGAGGGATTCAGGATGCACTGTTTCTCCTTGGATGATCAGGCAGCTACAAATGAAAGACTTTTTTCAATATAAGATAACTTCGAGTACAATTAGAAATGAAATAGCTACTAACCAAAGTCTGCAAAAGACTAAAGCAAAAATTCAAAGTCCATAAAACAAAATGCAGGAACAAAAGGAAGCAGCTGAGAGGATGAAGAGAAAAAGGCGGAGACCAGCTTTTCCATAGAAGTGAGATGCACAGGGTCAATGTTAACAATGAATGTAAATGCATGATGTTTTCCTAGTAAAATAACAAAGACTCTCAGATTGGATAAAACAACAACTAAGATGGAAATCTAACTATACAGTGCTTGTAAGAAATACACTTAAAACCAAAGGACATGAAACAGTTAAAAATAAAAGATTGAGCAAAGCTCCATGAGACAAGTTCAAGTCAAAGGAAAGCAAAAGTAGTGATATTCATATCAGACCAAGAATCACAGGCAAAAAGCATGAGATAGGACAGAGGTCCTCTGAATTGATAAAGAGTACAAGTCACAATAAAGACCTGACTGTCACAATCTTTTATGTCCTACATTGCATTAGATGTGACCAGAGGAAGTGATAACTTAGATACGTAGAAAGGTAACCACAACAACAAAAACCACCGGAGGAGACCTGACATACTTCTGTCTTTGACATATTTACATAATGTTCTCCCCATCCCATGTTTGTATAGGACTGGGAAAATATAATTATGAAGGTTGATTTAATAATTGAACTTTGTACCGGACAAGTAAAAGATACTCGTTTCTTTGCCAGAACCCATCAAACATTTATGAAAATTGATCATATATTAGGCCATAAAGAAAAATTCAATATAATCCCCAAAGAACATATAGTGAAAGCCCCATTCTTTATTTTTTTTAATTAATTAATTTATTTTGTTTATTTATTTTTGGCTGTGTTGGGTCTTCGTTGCTGCACACGGGCTCTCCCTGGTTGCAGTGAGCAGGGGCTACTCTTCATTGTGGTGCGCAGGCTTCTCATTGCGGTGGCTTCTCTTGTTGCGGAGCATGGGCTCTAGGTGCGCGGGCTTCAGCAGTTGCGGCACATGGGCTCAGTAGTTGTGGTTCGCGGGCTCTAGAGCGTGGGCTCAGTAGCTGTGGTGCATAGACTTAGTTGCTCTGCGGCACGTGGGATCTTCCCGGACCAGGGCTTGAACCCGTGTCCCCTGCATTGGCAGGCAGATTCTTAACCACTGCACCACCAGGGAAGTCCCCAAAAGCCTCATTCTTTGACCACAATGCAATTAAGCTAGGAATTATTAACAAAAATTTAAATTAAAAAGTCAACCATTTGAAAACCAATAACCATTTTTGTAAATAACTCTAGATAAAACCTACATGACAAGCTATTTTAAAATAATAATGCTGCAAATACCACATATCTGAACACATGGGAAGGTGGTTAAAATGTAACAGGGAGGAAAATTCATAGCTCACTGATGTGAATTTTTTAAATAAGAAAGGGCAGAAGGCGAAAAAGACAAAAAGCAGAATTTAAGAAATTGTAGAAGAGAAAAATAGAAACAAAAGATAAATCGATGACTTGTTTTTTTTGGACAGTCTAATAAATTAGGAAAACTTCTAGCAGATCCAATGATAATAAGCAGAGAGAAATGAATGCACAATAGGAACAAAAATTTTTAAATTAAATTATATTAAGTAAAACGTTATGATAATAAATTTGCAAATATGAATAAGCAGATATTTTTGTAGGAAAATACATTTTACTAAAACCAATGCAATAAGTAGAAGGAAACCAAAAAAAGCTATTGCTACAGAGTAAATTGAAAAGGTAGGTAAAGAGCTACTTCCTAGACAAGTGTTGGCGCTGACACTTGTACTGGCAAATATTCAAATATTTCAAACATTCTGTTTCAGGATACAGGAAACATAGAGAACTTCCCCAGCTATCTTAAAAATGTAGCATAACCTTAAAACGAAGAGTTGGCAGATAGCACAAAACTATAGACCAGTCCTGCTTACGAATATGACAAAAATCCTAAATAAAGCACGAGCAAATTATCCTGGTTGGGACTCTTTGTGGCAGAAGAAACAGAAATCTGCTCAAATGAGCTCAGAAAAGGGGAAGATTCCTTATAAAGATTCAGAGCCCTCATGGAATTAAAGAAGGAGACATGTATAGCTGAGCTCCAATGGAGACAGTAGCCATGAGGGCCTATGAATGCATGATTTCACCTTTTTCTTTACGCTAGCATCCTCTGCTACTGATCAGACAGCCAATGCCAAATGACTTTTCAAGTTGACTATTAGGGTCTTTCAGGGTCCCAAGTCTAAACTTAGCAATGAAAGGCTGCTTCCTTAACATGGTTCTGGTGACATCTGCAATGTTTGCCAATCTTTCCAGTCCTCCTCTAGGCTGGGATTGCACTTTCCACTGGGGTTAAGCAGGGCCATGTGAGCTACTGTGTGCCACTTCTGGGTAGAAGCACTTAATTCCTGGTACAAGACTCTCCTATTCCATATCCCTTGCTTCAGTAAGCACAGGAGCATTTGGTGATGCGGAGGCGCAAAGCTGAGCCAGTCACAGCTGTCCTAGAGAACTGTCTGAACCCACAGCCAACTTAATATGAACAAGAAATAAACTTCTCTCAAGCCATGATATTTTGACATTATTTGTTACTGCAGCATAATCTACTTATCCTGACTAATTCAATGACAAAGAATATCTATCTCAAGCCAAAAGCCAATATCATATTTAATGGTAAAATACTGGAAGCATTCTGAGCCATGTCCAGAATAAGGCAAGGATGCTTAATAATGCCTCTATAATTTTACATGGTTCTGAAAGTTCTAGACAATGCAATAAGAAAAGAAACATATACAAAAGGACAACCACTAAAAAGACAAAATTATTCTTATTTGTGGATAATTGTCTACTTGAAAGCCCAAAGGAAGCAAGTGAAAAACTATTAGATATTAGGAGAGTTCTATGAAAGTAGTCAGTCATAAAATAAACATGCAAAAAATCAGTAGCTTTCTTCCCTCCCTCCTTTTTGCTCTCTATTGGACTGATTGCATTTTCTTTACTTCTCTTTTCACTCTGTCAGTATAAAAGTTATACATTCCATTTCTGCATTTTAGATGTTATCTTTAAATTTTTATCAGGCATAATTGACTTAATATAATTTAAATCAAAATTCTTCACCCTCCTCCTAGATAGTACAAAGTCTTATAGTGATTTAACTCCAATTATAGCTTCCAATCACCATGTATGATTTCCTAGTGTTTTGGTTCCATCTTGTTTTGAGCCTACATTTGTTATTATTATTATTATTATTAATTTTTACAGCCAACTCATTTAGATTTTACCTACATTTTAATATCTTTGCTCGTTGCTCATCACATACCTGATACAGGGTTTGATCTCCTTCCTCCTTAGATAATCCTTTATTAGTTCTTTCAGCAAAGCTCTGTGAGAGGTAAAGTTTCTCAGTCTTTGTCCAAAATGTCTTTATTTTGCTTTCACTCTTTAAAGGTAGTTTAGCTGAAAGACATTTTCAGTTGACAAATATTTTCTTTCATCATCTTGGATATATTATTACTGCATCTTCTTTTGGCCTTTATTGTTGTTGATGTTTTTTGTTGTTTCTTTGCAGGCTGTGTGGGATTGTGGTCAAAGCGTATGACCTGGAGTTCTGGGCTGCCTAGGTCCACATCCTGGCCCTGCCGTTAATAATCGTGTAATTTTGTGCCCAAGTATCTACTGCTCACAATTCTGCTATTTGGGCTGGGATCAGTTGGGAAGTTCTTCTGTTAATCTTCCCTAGAGTCACTCATGTGGCTGTTCTCATCTGGGGCTTGAATGGGGTAAAGGGTTCAGATGGCCTCAGTCAAAAGCCTGGCAGTTGGTGCTGGCTGTCAGGTAGGTCATCTCAATTCTCTTCTACCAGTATTCTACACTGGGTTTCTTGACAAGAGGGCAGAAGCGATCTAAGACAGCAAAAGTAGAAGCTACAAGGCTCCTTCAGGTCTGGTTTTGGAAATCACACAACATCATCTTGGCTGCATTCCATCAGTCAAAGCAAGTCTCAAGGCCAGACCAGGCTCAAGGGTGGGGAAATAGACTAAGATTCTCCCTCATGACAAGTGTGTCTCTTGAAGGCAGGAGCAGCAAAGTCACATCACAAAAGGGTACTGTCAAGGGGAAGTGTGATTCTTCAGGGGCCATTATTGTAACAAAAATTACTAAAGTAACATGAAGTAATAAAGATTAGCTAAACTTTCTGTGCCTCAATTTTCCATCCTTAAAAGGTTTAAGAGTGTTATTTTGAAGACTTAAAGAGCTAATGTGCAAAGTGCTAAGAGCACAGGTTTTCCTTCTGGTTGCTTTAAGTAATTTTTTTTGTCTTTAGTATTACGTATTTAGTATCTATATCTAGGTGTAGATTAACTGTTATTTATCCTTCTTGGAATTAATACACCTCTTAAATCTGAGGAGTTGTGTCTTTCATCACTATTGGAATATTCTCAGACATTATGTTGAATACAATCTCTCCTCCACTCTCCTCATAATCTCCCTTCTTCTAGGTCTTCTCTAAGACATATGTCAGACCTCCTCACTCTATCCTGTTTGCTTCTATTTCTGGTTTTTCTATCTTTTTATCTTTGTAGGCTGCATTCTGCGTAATTTTCTCAGTTCTATCTTTAAGTTCATGAACATTTGTTCAGCTGTGTCTAATCTGCTATTTAACACACCCATTGAAATTTTAGTTTCAGTGGCTGTTTTTCATTCTTAGATATTTGTTTTCCTTCAAATCTGCCTCTTTTTTAAAGTATCTTTTTATTTTCTTAGGGTGCCTTTTTTTCTTTTAATAATTTAACGCACACTTGGTTTATAGTCTCTTTCAGACTGTGCTATGATCTGTTTCACACTGTGCTAATTCTCCCTTGTGGTAGATCATTTCCTCCCTTGTGGTAGATCATCAAATTGAATATATTATGAAGGTATCATTTAAAATGAATAGGGAAAATATGAACTATTTATTAAGTGGTATTAAGACAACTGTTCAATAATGAGGGGGGAAAGCAATTCACCTTAACATACACCATCACTAAAATAAATTGTAGAGATAACAAAAAATTAAATATAAAAGTGAAACTGTAAAAGCGCTAGATGAAAATAATGTCAGTGGGAAAAGCCTGATGGTAAAATGCTCTTGAAGCTTTGACTACAAAAAAATTTAAAAGTTATGTACGTTGAAGAACTATGAAAAAACCCCCAAAGCAAGTGACCAATTAGGAAGATATTTACAAGATATAATAAAGGTTCAATATCCTTAATCTACAAAGAGCTCTCGCACACGCAGAAGAAAATTAATACCTAATAAGGAACTGAGCAAAGGACATGAATCAGTAAGATAAGAAAAATGACCAACAAGCATGTGAAATAAGAATTGCAAAATAAGAAAAACAAATGACCAGCGAGCAGACGAAAATACGTTCTCTTCACTGATAATAAAAGAAAAGAAAAGAAAAGAACAGAATGCACTTTGAAGCAAGAGATCCTTTTTACCTTATCAACTTGGCCAAACATTTCAAAAAGATTAGAATATCCTGTGTGGTGAGGGGAAAAAGGAATTTTACACGACGCTCTTTCCTTGGTAGGAGGTGTGTGGGTTGAATGGTAGCCCCCTGAAGCCATGAGCATGTCCTAACCCCACAACCCATGAATGTTGCCTCATTTGAAAAAAAAAGTGTCTTCGCCGATATAATTAAATTAAGGATCTTGAGATGAAGAGATCATCCTGGATTATAGGACAATGTCCTTGTAAGAGGCATATGGGGAAAAAATAGACAGAGGAAGAGGTGCTGTGACCACAGAGGCAGAGACTGGGGTGAGGGGGCTACAAGTCAACTGACAGAAGCTAAGAGAGGGAATCCCCTGGCGGTCCAGTGGTTAGGACTCCATACTTTCACTGCCAAGAGTGTGGGTTCGATCCCTAGTTGGGGAACTAAGATCCCACAAGCCACGCGGTGCAGGCCACCCCCCCAAAGAAAAAAAAAAAAACCAAAAAGACAAAACCAAACCAAACCTGACACCTTGATTTTGGACTTTTAGTCTCCAGAACTGTGAGGGAATAAATTTCTGTTATTTTAAGCCACCAAATTTGTGATAATTTGTTATGGCAGTCCTAGGACACTCACACAGTGTCATCAGAACATTTTCAGGAGGGCAATGTGGCAGTATGCAGACAGACTGGTTCTGAAACGTGCATACCTTTCCTAACATGGAAAACTTTTCTCCTAGAAATCACTCAAAATTAATAATTGAGCATTTGTTAAAGATTTCTCGGCAAGGATATTCACTAAAGGCTTCTTCGTTAAGGGAATTTGAATAAACAGTCTAAATGTTCAATGACAGAAGGTTGGCTAAGTAAATGATGGTTTAGCCGTATAACCATAAGGATAAAAAATAATAATACCCGCGATGGATGGAATATTTTTGATGTGCTCTGCAAGGAATGAGTACTTTCTGTCTCTTGCCTCATGTAATTCTCACCACAAGTCTGTAAGGCAGTCAGCAGTAGCCCCACCACACAGAGGAGGATGGCAAGGTCAGAGGGTGGAGGCCACCTGCCCGACGTGACGTAGCCAAGGGGCCAAGTTCCTGACCCCAAGCCCTGTACTGTGCACATGTCCACCACGCAACAAGATGACTCATGGTGCAGCCATCAGACCACCAGATAACGGCACAGAAGGATCTTGGTGGCAGAGTGTCAGATGAAAAACAGCAGTTGAGCACGTCTTATTTTTGCAAAAATAAAAAGTGCATTCAGTGTGCAGAGAAAAAAGGCTGGAAGGATTTACTATGCACGTTAACGGGGAGGTTACCTCTGGGGATGGATTTGGTGATTTTGATTTTCTACACGAGCATGCACAGCTTTGGTAATCAGAACAAAATAATGAAAAACCAAAACCACACCACCGGGCCTGTGCTGACCACACTGGCCTCTGACTTTGCTCTGGGAGATGGGGAACAGCCAGTGCCGCAGTGGAGGACCCCAGGCGCCTGACTCCCCCCGCCCTTGGTCTTCTCCCCTCCGCTGCTGTCCACACCTTCCCTGCACCCGCTCTTCCGTGGGCATCGATTTTTCCATCCTTCAGAGAAGCGCCTGAGGGAAAGGAAAGAGCATCTCTGGATCAATGAGCGGAGCCCTGCAGCCGGGTCAGGTGGTGTGTCGCGGTGGTCTGCGGGCTGTCTGTCACTGCCTTGCCCAGGACTCAAGGGGGAGGTTGGCTGGTGGGGGGAGAGTGAGCCTGGCTGGGCTTCCCCAGGGGCCCTGTGAGCGCGCCATGTGCGTGTGCGCACGCGTGTAGGATAGGCATGGTGGTGGGGGGATGTGTGAGATGTGTAATGGGTGTGGGGCTGTATGCGGGGGAGTTGTGTGTGTGTGGATGAGATGGGGGTACAGTACGGTTCGGGGTAGGGTGGGGGGTGGTTTTGCCCCCTGCCAGCTGCCAGGGCTGATCTTTGCCTAGAGAAATGGGGAGCAGCCCAAGCCCCCTCTGGCAGGCTCCCATCAACTCACCCTCACGACTCAGTGAGGAAGGTGCTGGTAGCCACCCACTGCCCAGGTAGAGAAACTGAGGGCTGTGTGTGGTGAGAAAAGGAGAGACAGGGAGGGGAGGGGGAAGGGAGAGAGAGCGTATCACTTGTGGCAGCTCCCAGGCTGCGGACCAGACTCCTGTTTAAGGCACCAGCACTCACCTGTGCTGGGTGCAGGGAGTTGGGGCACAGACAGGAGACACCTGCCTTGGCTCCCAGTGAGGGGAGGGAGTCGGTATGTGGGCACTCTTGGGCCAGAGCTGGCCAGTCTGGGTCAGGATATTCCCCCCCCCTCCCGCCATGCTCTTCAGGCCTGTCTGAGCTTCTCCCACCCATCACGCTAGCCTCTTCCTTCTGGTCAAACCCTCTCCTGACTTGTCACTTGACCAGAGCCCGGTCCCCACACTCATGCAAACACACCTCCTCTTGGAAGTCCCCATGGACCAGCCCCCAGCCCCACAGATCTCTGTGCTTCTCCTCCAGGGCCCCGATGACAAACATCCTTGAAGATTTTAGTCCACTGTTTCCCGTCTGTCTTCTCCCAGCCTAGACTGTGAGCTCCGAGAAAGTCAGGCTGAAACTGTGGGTCCTCTTGGCTGGGTGTGCTGTGCCCACCCCCTGACCAGGCACCGAAAATGGCTCAACATATGTTTGTTGCATGAATGAATGAACCATGATAATTGCTAAGAAAAGAAGTATGCAGATGGTCTATTATGAAGTTCTGTGAGCATGGATTGGGTTTGTGTCCGCGTGCACGTGTGCTGAGGTGTGCTCACGTGTGGGTACGGTGCATCCACGTACACGTGCACAAGTATGTGTGCAGGCATGGGTGGGTGCACATGTGCACAAGGCACCCAGTGCTTGCGTGTGTGTGTCATGCATGTGTGTGCATGTACTGGGGTCCATGCATTTCTATATGCCAGTGTGTGCAGGTGTGTGTTTACACCTGTGTCTGTTTATGCTACTTCTTGCTCAAGGTTGGAGGAATGTCATCATCCTTCTCTCACGTTTGTTCTCTCTCCATGACCTTGCTGCTTTTTGCTTTTTGTAGCCTCCAATCCCAGCCCCAGCAAAGACTCTAGCTCCAGCGGGGCTTCAGCTCTAACATTCCAGCCCATTCCAGCACTCAAGGCCTAGACATTCCCTGGAACACAACAAGCATGTAATCTCAGCTGGATGCCTTTGCCTCTTTCGTCTTCTCATCTGTAAAGTGGACACCAAGCTCACAAACACGCATAAAAGGCATGGCCCAGGACCTGGTCTATAGTGAGCGTTCGACAAATGTTTCCCACCACGATGCTTCTGACGGTGATGGTGGTGATGCCGTTCCTCTGGTGGCTGCAAACCAGGGTGATCCAGAGGACATGGGGAAGGTAAGCCAAAGCAGCGCCCTGCCTAGGGCGGATGACTACATCCCGCCCTCCTGGCCATGGGCTCCCAGAAAATGCTGCGGTAGAAGGAATCAGGGGAATGAAGAGCAGATGTGCAGCCCAAGTCCTCATCCTGGAGCTGCTTCCCTGGCCCGCTGCGGTCAGGGCGCGTGGGTTCTCCCACAGCGGCTCTTCCGGCTGGCTCCACGCCAATCACACGTGAGGTATGTCCTTGAAATCAAACCCCAGCTCCTCTTCGTGGCTGCATACCCCTCCTTCCCTGTGCTCCAGCCACACAACAGTCTTTCTGCTCTTCTTCCACATGTTCCTGCCTCAGGGCCTTTGCATTTGCCATTCCCTCTAGCTGGTGTACTGGGTCTCCACATGGTCTTAGGGCTGGCCCCCGCTCATCCTTCAGCTCAGAGGCCCCCTCCTCAGTACCCCCAGTCACGCACCATCACACCACTTATCAACAGCTAACATTATCTTAAAACGTTCATTTATCAGGCTATTGTTTGTGTCTTAATCACCACCTGGAAGGTACTCAACAAGGATTTGTAGGAAGGGAGAGAGGGAGGGGCCTGGCTCCCGGGATCCAAACCTCATAGATCCATTTATTTAGCACTTACTATGCGCCAGGGTGCAGCCCAAAGTCTAGCCAGCTGGGTGACCCAGGGCAGCCTGCCCTACCTCTCAGGCCTCAGTTTCTCCATCTTTAGAGTGAAAGGCAGCCCCAAGTCTCTTGAGGGATCCTCACCTCCATTTTCATGGTGTCTCCAGCTCTCTGCAACCTGGCAGTCTGCAGAGCCTGGGAATGTGAGGCCTCTGGGGTCCGCAGCCTCCTGAGCCTGCCCTGCTCCCCCCGCAACTCTTCAGTCCTACTTCACCTCTTCTGGGATGCCTCCCTGCCTCAGACCTCTTCGGAGCTCTCAGCACACCGTATTTTGATTGTTTACTTCTCTGGCTCCCATTAGGCTATGAGTTCTGGGAGGCCTGGGACAAGTGTTTTCTTTCAGCATCCGAGCTCAGAAGGGGACACCCTGCAGGACCCCGGAACCTTACCCAGCTGAGACAAGGTCTGGGATGGGTCATCCAACTCTGCCACCAATTTGCTCACCCCTGGGAAGGAGCCACGCCCTTCTCTGTGTCTTCAGAAACACTGGTGCTATTGACTGCTCACCAAGAGCTCCAGACTTTGCAGCCCTTGCAATACTATTCACAGCTTCTACCTGATGTCTGTCCAAAGGGCCCGACTCGATGAGCACCCCAGCAACTGTGCCTTTTTTGTTGAGACGGGGCCTGGTTTCTGAGTTTGTTTCAGCTGTGAGGGTCCCTGGGGCGCCTCTGCAGGAGGCGGTGCGGGAATGGCAGAACACGACGTGGGCAACCAGCTTCCCTGTCTTCGCTCTTCCCACCCAAGCCCCAGGGGTGGAAAACAATCCACACTCGCCAGAAACCT
Source organism: Mesoplodon mirus (assembly GCF_964341445.2). Lineage (NCBI taxonomy): Eukaryota > Metazoa > Chordata > Mammalia > Artiodactyla > Ziphiidae > Mesoplodon > Mesoplodon mirus. The sequence continues at coordinate 6,823,651 of NC_138976.1, read as the reverse complement.
GACTCGGCTGCCGGGCTGGAAAAGCTGGTTCTGGAAGGGAAGGATGGGGGAGGGGGCTTCCGAGGCCCCAGGGCCGTTGTCCGGGAGCTGTTCTCACCAGTCAAGTGGCCCTTGGCCTCCCAGGACGGTCACTTGGAGGTTCTCTCTCTGGGAGACGGGCTCTGGCCAAGGCCACCTGAGCAACGACCACTGCAGGGTCTTTGGCGTTCCAGGGAGCCGCCGGGAAGGGCAGTCCGTGCAGACGGTGGGGAAGGGGAGGGGGCGAAAGGGCTCAAACGCTAAGGGTCCTTCGGGCTCTAGGCTAAAGCCCGGGCCTAGCAGCAGGACTTGGCCAGCACCCGGGGCCGCGGGGTTCGGCCGGCACGCATCCGAGCACCGCTGGGAGCTTGCCCAGCACTGTGCCGGCCGGGGCGAGAAGAGGCGGAGGCGGCCCGGACCAGGGAAAGGGGAGGGAGCCTGGCCACCGCTGGGCCTCGGGGACGCAAGCGATCCCAGCGACCGCCTGGCCCAGAGTGGCGATTCCTCCGCGGGGCCGCCAAGCACGCGCCCAGCTGCCGGGAACGCGCCGCGTGCGTGCGCCCAGCTCGCCGCCACCGGCATCAATTCCCGCTATGTCTGTGCATGTCTTTTTCTTTCACTAGAGGTTGCTCACTTTCACTTCTTGCGTCCTTTCCGCTCCTCCGCCAGCTCCGTGAGCGCGTGTGCGTGTGGTGGGGGGGGCGCGCGCGCGCCTGTCCGCGCGCTCCCGGCGGACGCTCACCCCGCCCGCGGGCAGGGCGCTAGGGGATCGCCGGGTCCCCGCTGCCTGGCGTCAGGCGCGACTTGGCCCAGCCGCCTAGCCCCCTACGGGAGCGTGAGAACCGGTTCCGACAGCCCCCAAAGCCCTGACCACCCTGCGTTGCCCCGGAAGATGGGGGTCCCAGGTGGAGCAGGCCGGAGACAAGGCCTGGCCTCATCGCTGCGTCCCCTCTCCGCCCTCACCGACTTCTCTTACTTTCTGGGTCTTTAAAAAAAAGTAACAATTCGCCCCTGAAGCTGCTGCTACTTCTCCTGACTCCAGAGGCATCTCTCTGGGCCTCTCCACTCCAAACAGGAAACCAAGGCCAGGATGGATGGAGCCTTGCTTCACTGAGCAGGAAGCCACATCCTGTGGAGGCCAGAGCCTTTTGCTTGAGAAAGTAGGATTTGGATGGGGCTGAGAAGGGCCTCTTCGGCTTCCTTTCTGGGCCCAGCCTGCTGGCCTCCTTACTGTTCTTTTAGTGCATCTTGTGCGGGGGTCCCACCTCAGGGCCTTTGCACAGGCTCTGGGCTCCAACGGGCCAGAGACCTCCATTCCTCACTAGCTGTGTGACTTTAGGCAAATGACCTAACCTCTATGAACCTTCATTTCCTTGCCTGTAAAATGGACTCATAATAGGATGTTTGAAGGTTCAAAGTGATGACCAAGGACTGAGCAGTTAGGGCACAGGGAAGGACATTTGGTGGGCCCAGGGCAGATGTGGGGATCGGGCAGAAGCCCAACCCCTTGGCTGGAATACCTCCCCTCACTCCTCCAGGGAACCTCTTTACCACCCATCTCCCCAGTCCCTGCCAGGTCTTCTCAAGGCCTTATTGGCTGAACTTCACCCCAAACAATTCCCTGCCCCAACTCCTGCTGTGAGGACCAGCAGGAAGCAGTAGAAAGGGGATCAGTTCAGGAGGCAGGAGAACTGGGTTCAAATTCTAGCAAATTCTGCCTCACTGTGTGATTGTGAGCGAGTTACTTGGCGTCTCTGTGCCTAAATTTCTTTCTGTGTGAAACTGAGGCAGAAGGCTGTCTGGCCTACATCTCAGGACCCTTGGTAGACAAAGCAGGCTGTGGGTGGGATGTCATTCCAAGAAGTGAAAAGACTCAGAAGCATGTTGCTGCTGTAATTTACACCCATCCTCAGAGCATCAGCTCAGGCTTGAGGAATCAACTTGTCAGCTGGATCTGAGGGGTCCCTGCCACCATTAGCACAATGGAAGGTGGCTGGAAGGCCGCTTCCAAGAAATGTACAGATTGATGGGTTCTGCCACTCACAGCTGGCCTTAGTCATCAGTTCCAACAATGGGGGTGCTTGAGGCACTGTAACAGCCCCTGAAGGGAATATACTGCGGGGAGAAGCATCATGTACTTTGCTGATGAGTAAGGCCTTGGCCATGGGCTATGGTCCGTGACCTTCCTCAGCCCTGCCACTTGGCCCCCACCTTGACTCTCCTTTGCCTCAGTTTCTTCCTCCTAAGTGCCAGCCCCTGAAAGTCCCCGCATGGGCTCCATAGAAGCCTCCCGTGCCCCGGGTTAAAACTGCCATCTTTCCCCCACCCAGTTCACTCCTCCTTTATTACTGAGATCATCACATGCTGGGAATTGCCACCGATTCTTCAAGACCCACGCCCATGGCCAACTTGTTTGCTCCAGATAGAAACACCAGCGTTGATTTTGCTGCATATTCATTGTAAAACTGCAAATGACATAAAACACGTACATTGAAGAATGGAAGTTCCCTAATTATTTGCCCTCCAAAAATAGCTACTGCCCACATTTGGTGAATTCTGGTATCTGTTTAGACTCTCTCAGTTATAACAGGCAGAAAATCCAATCAAAATAGGGATTATGGGCTCATAGAACAATGCAGAGGTGGCTGTGGGTTTCAGGCATGGTTTGGTCCAGAGATTCTTGATGTTATTGGGGCTCTGGCTTGACTTCTCTGCAGTTCTTTTCCCTCTGCCCTCCTCATGGTGTCAGCTGGTCCAGTTAGGGTAGTAGCAGTGGCTGCTGGGGTCCCGGATGTTATACTCACACTGCACCATCAGAGGAGGCAAGACCAGCTCATTCTTTGTTCCCAAGTAAGAGTGAAGAATCCTGTTTCTCAGAGGTGTTCTGACCCAGCCTGGAGGGGGTCAAAGAAGACTTCCTGGAGGAGGTGGGGCCTGAACTCATGTTGAAGAGCCACCTGTCAAGAGAGTTGGGGCCCCTTTTATGTATGAGAAAGCAAAGTGCCCTTTCACCTTTATTGAAACTTGAGGCTCAGAAAAGTTAAGTCATGGGACTGAAGAGGCTGAAGTGGTCCAGCGGGACCACATGAAGCGGGTCAACAGGTCAAGCTCCCATCTTGCAGACAGATCTGGGCCGGAGCCTCAGGTTGTGTGGCCTCAGGCAAGCCGGCCTCAACTCCCTGAACCCCAGCTTGCTTACTCACTGTGAAATGAAGGCAGCAACAGACCAGCCTTCGGGGCTACTAGAAGGGTTGGGGCCCATCCCTCACAGGCACTCAGGAAACATGACTTGCTATTCATATGGTTGTTATTGGTGCCTTTGTTATTACGGCCACTTTGATAGAGACTCCTTTGCACAGTGCCAGGTACCCAGCAGGTGCCCAGGAAATCCTAGCTGGGACCCTGATCATTATCCCCAGCTCCTTGAAGCAGAGCAGATGTGGCTGGGCCCACCCAAAGCCCACTTGCCCAGCAGAGTGACACCGCCACCGTCAATGAGCAAAGAAGGTGAGTGGTGGGACAGGCCCAGCCTGGGCCCAAGCTCATGGCGAGCTGGTCTCTCCAGAAAGGTCCTTCCTGCACCTGCTCACAACCTGCCCACGCCAGTCTTAGGGAGGTTTCTGGGCTGGGAGGGGTTGCCCCACTCCCTCCATCCATGGGAGCCTGGCTATGTGTCTGGCTGACCGGCTATATGTCTCTCCCTGGCAGGTGAGCCATTAAGCACCCGGCCCCGTAAGCACTGGCCTGCAGTCTCAGCATTAAGTGTATTCGCAGCCATTAGCAAAAGGCCCCAGCCTGGCCAGTCAGGGGGAATCCTCAGCCCACCCCTTGCCCCCGCTCCCTGGGGGTTGCCTGTTAAAGCTCCATCCTTGGAGGGGAGAACAGAGGCTGAGAAGAAAACATGGGGCTTCTAGGGCCCACGTGGACATTTGTGTAGGTTGTTCACTGCACAAAGGTGCTGCTCAGGGGGCAAGCGGAGCTGCAATTCAGCCAGCCCTCCGCTTCCCAGGCTGTGGGACCTGGCTCAGGCTGCATTCCACACAGGAGGTGGTGCCCTTTTCTAGTCCGTTCAAAGGAGCCTTAGGGGAGAGCTGTGGCCTGCGTGGGCCGCAGAAAGAAGCTATATGAGAACTCAAGGCCTTATGTAGCCTTTTTTTTAAATTGCATTTTTAGGGACATCTTTTTAGAGTACAGTTCTATGAATTTTATCATGGGTATAACTTTGTATAACCACCACCACAAGTAGGATACAAAACCGTTCTATCACCCCCAAAAACCCCCTTGTGCTGTCCTTTCGTAGTCACGTCCTCCCCTTGCTCCCAATCCCTGGCAGCCACAGATCTGTTCTCCATCATTTGTCTCTTAGAAAATGGAATCCTGCAGTATGTGATATTTTGAGACTGGCCTTTTGTGCTCAGCATAGTGGCCTTGAGATCCATGCGAGGTGATGCGTGTATCAACAGTTTGTTCCTTTGCATTGCTGAATAATAGTCCATGGTCGGGATGTACCATTTTATCCATTCACCCACCAAAGGAATTTGGGTTGTTTCCACTTTGGGGCTTTTACACATAAAGCTGCTATGAACATCCATGCCTCTGTGACTATGAACATGCCTGTCTCTGCAGGGACCTAAGTTTTCATTTCTCTGGGATAAATGTCCAGGAGTAGTACAGCTGCATCATAGGGCAAGAATATGATTAACTTTTTAAGAACCTGCCAGACTGTTTTCCAGAGTGACTATACCGTTGTGCATCCGTATCTGTAATGTATGAGAGGTCCAGTTGCTCTGGACTCATCAGCACTTGATATTGTCAGTTTTTAAAATTTTAGCCATCCCAATGGGTGTGAAGCAGTACCGCATTATACTTTTAATTTTCATGTGTCCCTGATGGTTAACAGTATTGAGTATTTTTTCATGCATTTATTTGTCATCTGATAGATCTCTGATGAAGTGTCTATACAAGTCTTTTGCCTATTTTTCAATTGGACTATTGTGAAACTATTGAGTTTTGATGGTTCTTTATATATTCTGGATACAAGTCCTTTGTCAAATATGTGATTTGCAAATATTTTCTCACAATCTGTGGCTTGTCTTTTCATTCCCTTAACAGTTCCTTTTACAGAACAAAAGTGTTAAATTATGATGATTTATCCATTTTTTTTCTTTTGTGGATTGTACTTTATTGTTATGTCTGAGAACTCTGCCTAATCCCAAGTCCCAGAGATTTTTCTCCTATGTTTTCTGCAAGTTTTATGTTAGAGATTTAGGTCTATGATCGATTGTGAGCTGATTTTTTCTTTTTTTTTTTAATATGGGGTGAGGTAAGGGTCAAGATTCCTTTTTTTTTTTGCATGTGTCCCACAGTATTTATTAAATTAATGAATGAAAGGCACAGAGGATCAGGTAGCAAGGCTAGCAAAATGGGGGAGATCAAGATTGTGTACTAGTCAATGGATAAAGGATTTTTTTTCAGCAAATGATGTTAAAAACCATTGGACATTCTTTTTTTTTTAAAAAATGAACCTCAACCTAAACCTCATATTTTATACAAAAAAATGACTCTCAGTGGATCATAGATTTAAATGTAAAAGGTAAAGGACTCCAGCAAACCCATCTATGTCGTAGGAGATCCCAGCCCAGCTCCGCTGTCGGATGACATAGGAGTGGTGAGAATTATACGAGCATGTAGGGTAGGTCAAGTGAGAACCTTCTATGGCCACCCCTGACCTGTCGAGGGTTTGAGAGAACATTTATCAAACGTGAACCCTGCACCAAGTGTTCCACTGAATGCTTTCTTTGCATCCTCTCACTTAATCCTAAAACAAATCAATAAAGTTTTAGAGGTTGGTGTTTTTGTGTCCACTCTATGGATAAGGAAATTGAGCTCAGAGAGGTTAAGAAACTTGCCTAAAGTCACAAAGTAAATGGGGGAGCGAGGTTTTAACCCAGGGTGTGCACCTTTTCTAGAGGCAGGCAGGGCACAGTTGGGACAAGCTAATGTAGAGCTACATTGTTGATCTATCACGTGGTTACGGGGCCTTGGTTGGGGTGGGTGCGGGGGGGGCAGGTATGCTTTTCTCCCAGGATTCTGGGGAGATTAGAGGCCCCCGTTCTCTGGAGAGCCTTAGCTGAGTCCCCTTCGTGCTGATGCCTCCTCCTGGATGGCTCTTGTTTGGGGGCACTCACCAAACCCATCCCCAACAGACGGAACCGTTGCAGGCCTGATGATGGCGGATGCCTCCAGGCAGCGCATGCGCATGACGGCATATGCCAGTCCTGGGCTGATAGGATCCTCTTCCCTGCGCTAGGGCTCCCTGCCTCCTGTGACTGGTCATTCCAGCCCATCGGCCTTTCCCTCCTTCCTAGGGCATCCCCACCCCCACCCCTTGCCCAGCCTGTAACCCCCTACTTAGGGGGCCCTCTCCACTTCTTCTCACTTGTTTAAACATGACTGCTGTTTCAGCATTCAGCTCAAGTGATGCCTTCCCAGCAGCTCCTCCGAGCTCTCCTTCTTCATGCTGCTGATAAATACAGTCTAGTCCCATATGGTCGGAAAAGCTGGCATTTGGCAACATAGCCTTCTAGAGATGCCTGGGCCTCTCTAGAGCCTTCTAGATGCACCTAGGGATGCATTTGGGGGGAGCAGTCTCAGCCCCAAATAGATTGTGAGGGCAGGGACTGAGTCTTTTTTTTTTTTTTTTTTTTGGCGGTGCCTCGCAGCTTGTGGGATTGCAGTTCCCCGACCAGGGATTGAACCCAGGCCACACAGCAGTGAAAGCCCGGAATCCTAACCACTAGGCCACTGGGGAACTCCCTGGGGGCTGAGTCTTAGTCCCCTCCGCTGGGCCCAGAGGAGACTGGCTCCCAGCCCATGGCTCAGGGTCCATCAGACCCATCTCTGCCACCTCCTTGCTGTGTGACTCGGTGTCTGGCAAAAGCCATAAACGCTCCATCGATGGGAAGAGTTGCTGCTGTTGCTTTGGGGGCTGTTATTTTTATTCCCAGGATGCCTCCTAGAGCGCTGTAGCCAGGTATGGATGGTGAGAGGGTCTGCTGCTCTCCTAGGGAAGCAAAGTCCTACTGCAACAGGAAACCTTCCCTCCTCCCACCCCCACCCCTGAACCCCGGCCTGGAACAAGCCCACCACGCCCGCAGGCTCCTAGGGGCAGGGTGGGGGCGGGGAGAGGGACCAGCTTTTAATTCTTTTCCCCCTTCATAGCCTGGAGTTGACACTCGGAGTGACACTGAAGGGGCCCCAGGGAGGCTGGGGTCAGGCAGAGGGGAGCAGCCTCTTGCCTAATGAAGTCTGCCCAGAGCCCAGACCTCCTGCAGCCTAATTAGATTTTATGATCCTGAAGGAGGCACCCTGGATCCTTGCTCACCTCCAAACCTCATCAGCACCCAGCTTTGTCCAGTCGAGGCCCTGCATCTCAAACAGCTCCTGCTGGCAACCTGCCACTGTCCCTGGCCTCTGACCTCTCCCACCTGGACGCCGCTCCTGCCGTCTCTCCTGTCTCGCCCACTCTTGATCAATGCTGGGGATATCTTTCTAGAAGGCAAATCAGACCGTGTTCCCCTCCCCCCTCCCCCCACCCCCAGACTCCCACTCCCTTCAACGGGGGCCTCTCCATCTTTTTATTCACAATTATCCCCTGGTGATCCTGTTAAAATGTAGAGGTATTGGGATCTATCCCCCAAGAGTATGACTTCCTGGGTCTGGAGCAGGGCCCAGGAACCTGCATCTCACAAGTCCCCCTTTAGGGCTGGAGACAGGAGCCCAGGGCGTAGCTCTACTCATACTCTCACATTCTGGCTCAAAACCCTGAGGCCACAAGGATATAAATGTGAACTTGGCCTTCCGGAGCTGTGAAGGTGTGTCTTCAAGGAAGGCAGCTAGTGCAGGTTTGCACAGAGCAGTTTTCTAGCCAGGTTACTAACTTGTAAATGTCTAGACAGTTGGTACCTGGACCTCCATTTGGCCTTGGGTCCCACAAATTTGAGGAGTAGTCCTGCTTGGCTCTCAGCTCTTTATTGCCTCATCTGCAGGATAAGCTCCAGGGGGCTCAGCTTGGCTCAGCTCTGACCCCCTCCCTTCTCCACATTACCCTCCAGCATCTAGCTTACGGTCTTTGAAAGCACCAGGCAGCTTATCACCTCTGTGCCTTTGTACATGTTCCCTCTGTCTGGAACGCTTTTCTCCCACTTGTCCCCTTGGAGAACTCCTATTCATCCCTCAAAACCCAATTTAGATCCCATGATTCCTGAGGACCCCGCTGTGCCCTCGCCCCCTTCTCTGGTTGCACATACCCTGCTTTGCTATAACTATTTTGTTTGGTTCCTTTCCTGGAGGCAGTTTATCATCTTTGCCATAATGGTTTTAGATTTGGGAGACTTGGTTTTGCCTCTGGCCCTGATACTTACCAGGGCTCTGAACTTGGATGTTGTCTACCCACCTCTCTGAGACCTTTTCATTACTGATAAAATGGGGATTAAAATATTACCCTCTGCATTGTGTTGTTTTGATGTTTAAATAAGATCACACATGTGTGGGGCTTGGCACGGTGCATGGCACAGAGTCACTGCTTCATTATTTTGACGTCTTTCCTGATGTCGGGCAAGTTCTGTGAGACCAGGGAGTGCATCTCCTCATCTTTGGACCCTTGGGAGTCCAGGATGGGACTTCTCCCAGAGTAGACCCCAGGAGGACAAGTTGCTGGGTAGCTCAGGGCTCTGCTGTTATGCCCTGTCTCTGGAAACTGTCCCCACTTTGAGTGCCATCTTTGACCGTGCTTAGGGAAAGGGCCTCGTGTCCCTCTAGGGACATTCATTGGAAGTGAGAAAAGCCAGCAGGGCCCATGGGGTGAGAGAAGCCGGGATGGGGGCGGATGCTCAGCCCCAGCTTAGGAGAACAGCTGTGTAGTCCGGTGTGTGTTCCAGGGTGCCGGCCCCCATCCCATCTCCTAGGGTCCTGCCCAGTGTTGGGGGGAAGACAGCGTGCCCGGGAGGCACGAGGACTGGCCCCAGCTGCAGAGCTGGAGCGAGAATCTCTTGATCTCTTGGCTGCACCAAGAGGCGGAGGCAGCCGGGGCCCTGGAGATGGTCTCCATGACAACCGCTGCCACTCACTCCCCATCTCGGATGTAAATTAGTTACAATTTTATTAGTGTGCAGAATTTCAAGAGGCCGGATGCTGCCTTGGAAGGGAAAAGGTTGGTGGGGGGACAGGGAAGAGTCTCCACATGCTTCATACTCCCGCAAGGGCCCCAAACCCCAAGGTAGGTCCATGGAGACTGAATGGGGCCGCACGCCCTCATATGTCTGGCCTGTCAGCCGGTCTGGACTGGGCGAGTCAGCCTGTCTCTGGAGAGGAGGGGACACACAGGCCCAGAGCACCAGCAGTGGGCCCCGTGCTTTTCCAGCCTTGTCTGACGTCCTCCTTTTGGCAGCCTGTCCGCCTCCTCACTTGTCAGGGGAGGCGGCTGAGGGCCACAGGGGTCATTAGCTGGTCCGAGGGTGCCCGGCTTGTGACGACCAGGCTCTGCTCTCCCCTCTCTGCTCAGCTGCCTCTCGATGGGGGGGTCAGAGGTCACTGAGATGCTGCTGGGCACCAAGGCAGGCAGGTGAGGACATTGCCAAGAGTTTGGGTTTCTGAGCAAACGTGGGACCCGGGGCGCCAGGAGTCAGCATGCGGGGCTGCTGCAGATGTGGCCGGGTGATGCCCAAGTCACGGCTTCCTGACGTTCGATGATCTGAATCACACGTGCAGATACACAGGCGTGTACACACACACGTTTCCCCCCAAGGAGGGCAAAAAGGGACAAATGTGTCTTTTTCCTAAGGCTGTTGTCAAAATTAGTTGCGTCTCCCAAGGCACATGGCACCGTGTGTGCCCCTCAGGTGGCACCACTCCCTCCGCTGCGGAGATCAAGCTCTGGAGGGCAGGGCCCAAAGAAACAGCAGGCCAGCAACGCCCCCTGGGCTCCTAATTGGGGCTGGCTTGGTGGTGGGCACTGAGGTGCCCTCCCAAGGGCAGAGGAGTTGGCACTGCAGGGGCAGGGGGCGTGCCGAGGGACACAGGGCAGGAGGGGATGAGGGAAAACTCCAGGCAGGTGTGAACAGCCGAGCTAACGAAGGAAAGAAAGCCAAATACAGGCTTGGAGGCGCACGACGAAGCCTCAGCGAAGGCTCAGGGCACAGGCTATCGGGAGGATGGATGGAAAATGGATGGGGGGCTGGACAGGGGACTAGATGGGGATGAATCGGAGATGGGTGGGAGGCCGATGGGAGGTTGGATAGGAAGCTGGATGGGACCTGGTTGGGCAGATGGAGAAGCCGGATAGATGATGGACAGGAGGAAGGGTGGAAGGGCAGGTGGGAGGCTGTTTCACACAGTGGTTAGGCTTGTGGGCTACGGCCACACGTGCTGGGATTCAATCCCCAGCTGGTCCATTTAGTAGTACTGTCACCTTGGACAAGTTTTCATAATCTCTCTGAGCCTCAGTGTTCCAGATGGGAGGGTGGATGCAGGATCAGTGGAAGAAGCAGTAAACTGGGGGCTCATGCGTGTAAAGCACACAGTAAGTGCTTAATAAATGCTCACGCTATCATTTCATCCCCGAATCCCGAACTCGGCCTTGGGGACATGGTGGTGAGTAAAGAAATGCTGGGGCTGCCCTCGGGGGCTCGAGCCCATCGGGCGAGGTGATCAATCCTGATGCAGGGCCCCTTGGGGTGGAGAGAGAAGGAGGGGAAGGGGGGAGGAGCAGGGTCAGGGTTATGGGATCGGTGTCCCTGGGGTCTCAGGACAGGGTCAGGGCGTTGGCAGTGTTCAGGTGAAAGAGAAGAGGGCCTGGCTCTGGAGGTGCCAGTGCAGGGCGGGAGGGAAGCCAGAAGCAGGGGCGAGGAGGGCGATTGTGGTTCACGCAGGGAAGAGGCAGGCTGGACAAGGTGGAGCCAGACAAGGTGCTTTTCAACAGGGGGTGCTACTCCAACTGTCTCTCCCTTGCTCAGTCAGTATCCAAGACCTGGCCCACCCCCGCCTCTGGACCTCAGTTTCCCCAGGTGTACGTGGGCTGGAGGATTCCTAAAGGTGCTTCCAGATTTGGGGACAGTCTGAGCCTCATCCAGGTGGATGGTAGCATGGACCTCAGCCATGGTGGCCGGCCCCTCCTAAACGGACTAGCTGGGGTTTGAATCCCAGCCCATGTGGCTGTAGCCCACAAGCCTAACCACTATGTGAAACAGCCCCTCCTGACAGGGATGGAGAAGCACCAGCCAGGCCACAGGCCTGCCCTCCCGAGGTCCAGCCCGCATGTGTGAGAGAGATGAAAGCATTAGGGAAGGATCTACAGGAGGAGAGCATCCTGCTGCTTCGACAGGGCTCTGTGTCTGTGGAACTGTCCATCTGTGATTAGATCATGGCCCAGAGGCTGGGCAGACCCTGTGGCAAATAGGCCCCCGTGACCCTGTCCTGGAAACACGCCCTTATAGATAAACCACTGATTCTACAGAGACAGCAAGACCCTTCTCTAACTCCATACTGCCGGTTCCGACGTCTGCGTGAGGGTGACGGGATCCCTGAGCGTCACCCAGGTTCAGGGTCTGGCACCAGGTGCCTGGTAAATTCCCTGTGGGGCAAGGCCACCTGCCCATCTCCCATCACGTGGAGACAGAAGCCCACAGAGCGAGGTGGCAGCTCCGGCTGGCTCCCCCGCCACCCCGTCTCCTCCATCCCCCATCTCACAACTCACCATATTTTGTGGCCCGAGGGCTGCAAATCCTAACAGGCAAAAGCAGGGATGGGGCCGCCCACCCTGTTCCAGTCATGTGTCTTACTAATTATGCCACACACCGGAAAACTTAATTAAATCGATGCTTGGTGTGTAATTTCAACTAGTTTGGAAGTAGGGGGAAATCAAACAAACAGGCACAAGGCCCTGTCAGCCTGCGCCACCTTTGGCAAAATTCGGCTGGGCCGGGGATGCTGAGGGTTGCGGACACTTGTCCTGTCCAGCTCAGCTGTGGTGAAAACGCCTATTTCCCTCTGAGCCCCCAAAGGAAGCTCTGCTCTCTGGACTTCCCAGCCCTAGAGACACGCACACACGTACACACATAAACAAACACGCACAAACACACACGTGCATGTACACACACACCAGGAACTACAGGAGGGAGCTAGACAGCCAAAGGGACAGGGAAGGTGGGAAAACCCTATGAAGCAAGGGCTGCACCCACGGTTAGCCAGACTGTAGGATAAAAATATAAGGAAATACAAGGAAAAGCCAGATACGTATAAATAAAGTCCAGTGTCCGATTCTCCTGGGACTCATTTCCAGGTCACTCTAATCCTTCTCCTCCTCCTTCTTTCTGTCCCTCTTTGGGTGACAACCCTGCTCTGTGTTTTGCCCACGAGGTCGCCCAGCTGCCGGCTGTGTCCCCCTTGGGGACCAGGGTGGTCCGAGAGGGAGGGAGGTCACCCCCAGGAAGGGCGTCCTGGTGCTCAGGTAGGGATGTGGTGGCAGAGGAGGGGGCGACGGATGGGAAGGGGACAGGAAGGGCGGGCAGGGAGGAGCTGGGCACGCTTCTATTTGATCCTGGTGTGGGGTTTTGAACCGTGTACTCTGTCAGCGGGGAGAATGTGAAGCAAAACAAGAGAGGCATTCCTCAGCAGTGGGGGGACCTCCAGAAGTCCCCATTTACTCAGCTTCTTCAGCCACGGCACTTAGCGGGAGCTGACGTGGGCCAGGCACCTGGTGCACTGTGCACGGGTCGGAAAGGCCCTGCTCCAGATGACTTGCCGTCCAGGGCGGGAGACGCAGAGGGAACATGGCAGCTGCAGAGACAGAGGGGGCCGTGGGCCAAGGCCTGCTGGAGTGTTCCTGTGCTGGGCGTGGTACCAACAGCTGGCAGCGTTATTTCTGACCCCTCATACAACAGCCTCCAGAGGCAGCTGCCATCCCCGTTACAGCCTGGGGAAATAGAGGCACAGACAGTTAAGTCACTGCCCAGGGCTCTCCGCTTGTAAACATCGCAGCTGGACTGTAAGCAGCGGCCTCTCACTGGATTATATCTGCTGTGGAGAAACAAGGCTGCAGGGAAGGGTGGTCAAGGAGGCCCTCTCTGGGGAGGGGGCTTTTGAGCTGGGGCTGACTGACTGTGTTTGCTCTGGGCTGGGCACCAGGCATCCCACAAAGACCTCACCGGAGCCCCGTTTTAGAGATTAGGAGACTGAGGCACAGAGGTTAAGGGATGGGCCTAGGTTCTCAAGGCCAGGGAGAACAGCTTGGGGCTCTCAGGACCTCAGTCTGCCCCCAGCCCACCTGGCCATCCTGCCCCCACAAGGTCGTGGCCGCTTCCTGGCTCAGAATGAAAAAGACTGGTGAATGAGAGAAAAGAGGCCTTGCTTCTCAGAGACGTGAGATGCTTTTCCCAGTGTCACCGGGCCCTGCATGGCCTGACTGTCGGTCCAAGATGCTGGTGCATCTGCCCACTGCCACGGGGATGGCCCTGCAGGGGGCAGATTGCAATGTGCTGGGACTGCGGGCCCCCATGCTGCTAAGGAACCAAGGAGGGGTGGCTCTCACTCCCACAGCTCCTGGGCCCCGGGGTCCCTCGGCCTCCCTGCCTCCTCCATCCACCCAGCCCTTGCTAACCCTGGCCCAGGAGCCGCAGGAGAGCCCCGGGTACCTGCTCGGGTCGGTGTCAGCTGGGCCTGGGTCTGAATCTTGTCGTGCTGCTACCAGTCCTGTTGCCTCAGTTTCCCTCTTGGGAAACACGCCTCAGAGTTTTGGTGGTTCCTCACCACTTGGGTTTTGGGTTCATGTCACCTCCTGGGAGAGGCCCTCATGACTGCCCTGTCCCAGCTCTTACCCCGCTGATTTCTCTCTTCCTTATTTGCGTGCTCACAGGTCCAAGAACATCTTTGTCCATGTGGGGCAGGCACTTTCCTGTCTTGATCTCCCCAGAACCCAGCACAGGCCAGCCCAGAGAAGGTGTTCAGTGGATGTTGGTGAATGAATGAGTCAATCTGACTAACGGGGACAGCATGGGTCTCTCCCTGTCCAGGACGTTCTGAGTGTTAAACTAAGCGAGATGTCAAAGCTTAGCTGGGGCTGGGCTCAGGCCCTGGTTACATAACTAGTGGGTCTTCGTCAAGGAGCCAGACCCTAACCTTGGGCCCATCCTTCCTGTGACCTGACCAAACACTGGGGTGCCACCTGGCACAGGCCTGCTCCTTAACCCAGACAACCCCAGCCAGACTCCCCAGTATCCAGGGCCAAAGGTTAGGGCGGAGAGCTGGCGGTCTCTCACTCAGAGCCCCAGGGACGGTCCTCCCCCCTCTCCCCCCCCACTACCCTTCCACTCCCTGCTCCTCCCTCCTCCCTCCCTGTCCTCCCCTCCCCCTCTCAGCTCCCCCTTCGTCCCCATCCCTGCCCTGCAGGGCCCTGCTCGCCTAGATCTCCCTCTTTCTCAGGTTTCTCTCACTCCCCGCCTCTCTCCTTTTCTCTCTCCAGTTTTTTCCTCCCCGCCTCACCCCTTCCGAGGGAGGGGCCGCCAGGGGCCGATGATTTGCAGTTCCCCAAGCAGCCATCTCCGCAGCTGCACATCTGGGTCATTAGGACGCTCTGCAAACCGGGCTGCCTGAGCCCCTGCTCCCGTCCCTCCTCCCGTCCCTCCTCCTCCCTCCAACCTCCCCTCCATCCTCCTTCACCCTCCCACCCTCCTTCCTCTTCCTCCTTCCTCCATCCTCCCCCGCCCCTCCCCAGCTCAAGCCAGTATTTTTAGCTCGCTGCTGTGCATTAGCGTGCACGGCGCTCCCGGTGAAGCCTGCACGAGGCTTTATCTGTTGTGACAGCCCCAAGGGCAGCTGGCAGACTTTTCTCCCTCTTCAGTTCGGAGCGCGCTCCCTCTCGCGCGGGTCAGAGCCTCCGCTGGACGCGGGGGCAGGGTCTCGGCCGGGTTTGGAGCCCCCGCGCCGCGTCCGGGCCGAGAGCTTTCCTCTACCTCCCCCTCCTTGCCGCCTCCCCTCCCCAGCTCCCCTCCCCCCGCCTCCTCCGCGGGCCTCCGGGCCTTTGTCTCTGGAAGACTCCGCCGCGGAGCCTGCCCGCCGCCGCACGCTGGGCTCCCGCGGCCCCGCCGCTCTTCCCTCCCTTCTCTCCTCATTTACTCCTTTCCTTGGGCTGCTTCTCTCAAGGTTCAGTCCCTCTCCGTTTGTGCCTCTCCTTGCTTGCCTCCATTTCCACCTCCCTCTTTCTCTCCTCTCCCCACACCCCTCCTCCCTGCCTTTAGGGAGTGGAACCGATCCCCGGGTTAGAGCACCGACTCCAGCCTCCTTCCCTGTCTCTGTTCCCTTCCGCCCTTGGCAGGTCCCTCCTGGACCGCAGCATGGGGAGGATTGTGAAGGGACCCTGGGGCTTGGGGGTTCCTGGAGCCCCCTTCTCTAGGGTCAACCTTCAGGGTGGCCCACCTGGGTGCCCAAGCCTTTCCAGGACTCCCTAGGGTCCAGCCTGGCCCCAGTGGGACGTGCTGCTACCGGCTGGGAGCCCCCAAGACAGCCCTGCTCCTCCTGGGACGGCCCTGAGTGTCCCGTCCAGGTGGCAGAGTCCTCCTGTGGAGGGGTGGGGCAGGGAACTCTTCTCAAAAACCTAAGGGTACCTTTGTAAATGACCATTTAAGATAAGCAACCCTTTGTGCATGGCACTTTCCAGTTTCCATAGCTCTGTTCAGTGCCACAGCAAATGTGCACCACAGATCCAATTTTATTATCCCTCGCGATAGAGGAGGCACGGGGCCTCAGAGAGGCCAAGCGCCTGGGGCACAGACACCCGACCAGTCTGGGTCTGACACCCAGCGCCTGGGGCACAGACACCCGGCCAGTCTGGGTCTGACGCCCGCAGCCCAGGCCTTGCATCCCCCGAGCGCTGCCTTCTACGCTAAGCTCAGCACCTTTCAGGGGGGCTCTGAGCCCCAGAGAGGCAAGTCCCTGCCCAAGGTCACACAGTCCAGGCTGATGCAAGGAGAAGCAGGGTTTGGGGGCTCAAGGACAGGGAGGCTGAGGCCCTGAGGGATCCTACCACCAGCCTTCTCGGCTGGAACCCTCACATGCCTGTCCTCTCCCCAGGGCAGCCTGGGGGTGGGGGCTGAGGGAGCCACCCTTTGGCCCCCTGCCTCCCCCAATCCCAGGGCTGACAAGGGCTGTCATGTGGAGAAAGCCCTGGCCCATCTAAGACCCCCAGTCTCAGTCCCCATCCCCGCTCAGGGCCCCCAGCTGTACTCCGGGCACAGCTCCCACCCCACCTCCTCTCCCTTATCTTGGTCTCTCCCCATCCAGCCCTTCAGGGCTCTGCTTTCATGATTCTCTGATTCTCACTGCCAGGCTGGCCCCTCGCTGGTGTCCCTCTATCCTTTCTGCCACCTCCCCCTCTCTCTGAACTCCTCTCCCCAGCTTTCAAGCCTCCTCCTCTCTGTGTGTTTGCATTGCTGCCTCTCCCTGTCACCCAGCCCTCTGCTCAGTCTGGATCTCTCCCTCCCTCCCTCCCTCCCTCTCCCATCCGCTGTTTCTGCCTGCCCCAACACACACACACACACACACACACACACAAACACACACACACACACGACACATGGAGACACACACACAGAGCCCTGCCCATCATCACTGCAGTAGTGATGGGGTGAGGACTGGCCCCAGGAAGAGGCAGTGAGCGGGGACCCCATGTCCCCAACCCCGGGAGCGCCTCCTGGCTCAGCCTAAGCTAAACTTGGGGTGGGCTGGGGTTCCAGGCTCCAGCGGCTTGGCAGCGGCATTTTCTGAGGCTCTGGGGCAAGGTTTACCCCTGACCAGGCCGAAGTTTCTGGAAGGCGGGATCCCCAGAGTGCCCTGCCAGTGGTCACCACGTTGCAGGGACCCAGCAGGGCTTAGGTCCGGGCTGGGACCCCAGAGATGGTAACAGTGAAGGACACAGTAGCCAGGTGGCCACCAGGCCTGCCTCAGCGGCACCTGGTCCTCCAGGCCCTGGGTCTACCCAGCGCATGTGGACACGGCAGGCCTGCACCGAGGGCCCAGCACACCAGAGTTCTCAGGTCCCCTGCTCCCCGTCTCTTCCCCGTGTTCTCCTAGGTAGGTGGGAGCCTGGGCCCTGGAGTCCAAAAGTCCTGGGTTCGAATGTCACCCCCTCTCACTACCTGTGCAACTTTGGGGGTGACTGACTCCCTTCCCCAGGGCCTTGGTTTCTTCACCTGTAACGTGGGGCCAATGCAGCTGCCCACCCTCAGGACTGTTGTGAGGACCCGGGGGGGCCCTCCATGGGAGGCACCTGGCCCACCCTGGGCTTGGGCACCCTTGCGAGCTGCCATTCGCCTGAACCCTGATTTCTCCACCATCCTGCCAACACCAGCTGAGTGTCATCAGCCCTGAGTTGGCTCCTCGGCTCTAGCACCTGAGCAAGTCATCAGATCCATGGAGCCTCAGTTTTCTCCTCCATAAAATGGGGCTAATGATAGTCCAACCCTCCCTGGCTGCTCTGAGATCATCTGGGAATACTCTTAGCTCAGTGAGTGTTGAGGGTTTGAACGGGAGTGGCTGCCGATAGCTGTTTTGTTATTTTTGTTTTGTTTTTAAATTTTATTTTTATTTTATTTATTTATTTTTGGCCGCGTCGGGTCTTCATTGCTGCACGCGGGCTTTCTCTAGTTGCGGCGAGCGGGGGCTACTCTTCGTTGCGGTGCGTGGGCTTGTCA
Source organism: Mesoplodon mirus (assembly GCF_964341445.2). NCBI lineage: Eukaryota > Metazoa > Chordata > Mammalia > Artiodactyla > Ziphiidae > Mesoplodon > Mesoplodon mirus. Next base: position 6,805,892 of record NC_138976.1, on the reverse strand, counting down.
TCGTGGTGGCTTCTCTTGTGGCAGAGCACGGGCTCTAGGTGCGTGGGCTTCAGTAGTTGTGGCACGTGGGCTCAGTAGTTGTGGCTCGTGGGCTCCAGAGCACAGGCTCAGTAGTTGTGGCGCACGGGCTTAGTTGCTCTGTGGCATGTGGGATCTTCCCCGCCCAGGGCTCGAACCTGTGTCCCCTGCATTGGCAGGCGGATCCTTAACCACTGCACCACCAGGGAAGTCCCAGCTGTTTTGTTTTATCTGCTGCATGTTGTTCTATACATTCAGCCCTGCCTCCTGCCTTCCAGCCCGCAGCAAGTGTTCAGTGTGGGGCCTGGGGCTCAGGGGCCCTGTCCCACACAACCCTTTGTGTGCCGGGCAGAGGTTGCAGTGTGGAGGGACAGGGGGATGGGGCCTGTAAGAGCTGAGACTGCGCCCCCCACCGCACGGGCTGGTGCTTTGAGCCCCTCCTCAGCTCAGACACAGGCCCCTGGGTGCTGGGAGGTTGTTCTGCTTGTGGGCCTGGCTTTGTCCCCAGATTGGCAGCTGACCAAGGAAAGGAGGGACAGAGGTTGAAGGGAGGGCCAAGACGGGGAGAAGAGGGACGGGGAACAATGGTTCCGGAGCCCAGAAGCCCTGCTTACTCTTCCCTCTTGATGATGGGGGAGCCATCACATCACTGTGAGCAGGGGAGGAGGTGGGCCGGGGGACTCCCAGACTAAAGGCGCATCCATCAGGACTTGGTCCCCAGAGTCACCATTCCAGCTCTGACAGTGAAACCCTGCTTTCTCTGGCTGTGCCTCCTTCCCCCCATCACACCTGTACTTCTACCTGACTTTGCATTTGTTTCTAAACCTTCATCCTCTGGATGGAAGGCACTTGCTCTTATTCCCTGCTGTGTTCCTGGTACTGGTGCGTTGAGGAGTGACTAATAGTTGTCGAATGAATGAGAGAGCAAGTGAAAGAGTGACTCATTGGGTGGCCAAGGGTCAGCCTGGCTCTTTCTAGATGATCAGACTCAGTGGTGCCAGAGGGCAGATGCTGCTGGGCCCTGGGTCTCCTTGAAGGCCATAGTTAGCCCTGCGGGGGATGGAACAGCCTGGTACTTTAGGGCACAGCTGTGGAGTCAGCCCTGGGTTCAAGTTTTGACACTTAAGGTAGAGAAAGGGGGAAGCGCTGGGGGGGCTGTTCCTCACCCTTTGTGGGCCTGGGCCAGCCTTCTCCTGGTGTCCACTGGGGTCACAGCCTCCACTCACATTTCAGGTTTGTCGGTCATTGCTACCTCGATGTGCTTCTGGGTCCCCAGGGCTGCTTGCCCTGTGAGGCAAGGGCTCTTCACTCCCTCCTTTGGTTTATTTCCCCGTTTCACTTGCCTCTGGCCCAGCATGCCTCCTCTTTGGGGCTGGTTTCTGTGGGCACTCGGTGCTGCCGGTCTAGCCCTCTCCCCTCCCCACCCTCCCACCACAAGAGCCTTTGCATCTGCTGTTCCCTCTGCTGGGAATGCCATTCATCGTGCTCTTGGCTTGGCTGCTTCTGAGATGTCAGCCCCAACCACTCTACAGTGTGTGGCCTGATTACTGTCTTGAAAAAGCACACTGCTGCTCCGCTCCATTGCACTTAGCGCAATCTGTGAGCATCTTGTCACCGTGTTTCTCTTTGCTCGTCACCTGCCTGTCTCCTCCTTAGAAAGTCAGCTCCGTGCCGGTTGGGCCAGGGTCTGGCTTGCTTGCCTTTGCCTCCTCAGTGCCTGCACAGTGCGTAGCATGAAAGAATCACCGCGTTACTCGACCTTAGAGCGACGTTTCGCATGCAGTGCAGACAACAGCGAATGAATGGACAAACAGATGAGCTTACAATGGGACAAATAAGAGGATGGGCTTTGGAATTAGACGGCCTGGGTTTGTACCCTCACCAGCTCCCACCCTTGGGCAAATCGCCTCTCTGCGCCTTAGTTTCCTCATCTGTAAAATGGGGATAACAGTAGTGATTACCTTGTAGTACGGTTGTGTGGATTTTTTATTATTTTTTTATTGAAGTATAGTTGATTTGCAATATCTTGTTAGTTTTAGGTGTAGAGCACAGTGATTCAGTAATACATATATATATTCTTTTTTTTAAATTAATTTATTTTTTGGCTGCGTTGGGTCTTCATTGCTGCGTGCGGGCTTTCTCTAGTTGCGGCGAGCGGGAGCTACTCTTCGTTGCGGTGCGCGGGCCTCTCATTGCGGTGGCTTCTCTTGTTGCTGAGCACGGGCTCTAGGTGTGTGGGCTTCAGTAGTTGTGCCTCACAGGCGCTAGAGCACATGCTCAGCAGTTGTGGCGCACGGGCTTAGTTGCTCCGTGGCATGTGGGATCTTCCCAGACCAGGGCTCGAACCTGTATCCCCTGCATTGGCAGGCAGATTCTTAACCACCGCGCCACCAGAGAAGCCCTATATATATTATATATTATATATATATTCTTTTTCAGATTCTTTTCCCTTATAGTTCATTACAAAATACTGAGTAGAGTTCCCTGTGCTATGCAGTAGGTCCTTGTTGGTTATCTATTTTATATATAGTAGTGTGTATATGTTACTCCTAACCTCCTAATTTATCCTTCCCCGCCCCTTTCCCCTTTAGTAACCATAAAGTTGTTTTCTATGTCTGTGAGTCTCCTTCTGTTGTGTGGATTAAAAGACAACATCTGATAGCTCTAAGTGCACAATATGTGAGTATCAAATAGGCTTTTCCGACATACCGTGTCCAAATGCCAACTCTTGATTCCACCCCCCGCCACCCCCACTCCCCCTGCACTTCTCCTGTAGTCTTCTTCCATCTCAGGAAATGGTACCTCCCACCTTTTGTGACACTGCAGTCATCCTTGACGTTTTTCTTTCTTCTACGCCCACATCCAGTCCTTTGGCCAATCCTGATGGCTCTACTTGAAATAAACCCTGAATCCAGCCATTTCTATCTCTCCCACTGTTGCTGTCCCCAGCCAGGCCATCACTGTCTCTCACCAGGACTCCATCAGCTCCTAACTTCTCCAGCTTCTCTCTGGCTCCTTCAGGCTGTGACCCACTGAGACACCAGAGAGATTCTTTAAAAATGCAAATTAGCCCCTGGCTGGCTCTGCCCGCCACCCCACCCCCTCCCCGCACTGGCTTCAGGTATACCTAGAGAAAATCTGAGCATCCCCCCTCCCATGAGACCTGCATGTGCTGTGCCCCCCAGGCCTCAGGGCACCAGGATGTACCACCACAGGGCCTTTGCACTTGCTGTTCCTCTGCCCAGGACCACTCCCCCCGGCTTTGCACAGGGCTCACTCTCTCCCTTCACCCAAGTCTCAGTCCACTGTCACCTCCTCACTGCCCTGACCTCCCTTTCCAAATTCCAGTCCTTTTGTTCTCTGTGTAGCCCCTCACCCTGTTTTCTTTCTGACTTGTCTTGCTCTCTGGCTCTTGTATCGCCCTGTTTCTTTGTCTCTTTCTTCCCTAGCACGTGAGCCGCCCAAACTCAGGAACTGTGTCTTTGCTGTCCGCTGCCTCCCGGTGCCTGGGACAGTGCCTGACAAGAACATGTGCTTGTTGATTGCCATGATGGGACAAATGAATGAGTGGGTGCTATTACGATCATTCTTGCTCTGCAAAAGCTGGAGAGAGATAAGTTGAGGAGGGAGTTGATGTGATTGTGTCTCATAAGAGAAAATCCAGTGGCCTGACCCTGCCTGTCTCCTGCCAGAGACCAGTGGGCTTTCTGTGGTCGGGGCTCCGTCTGCCTGCTGCTATGGTTACCAGGCGCCACGGGCTCCGGAAGAAAGGCAAGGCCAGTCTGACACTGCTATTCTACTCAGCTTGTCACACATGTTCCTTGAGTGGCCCAGGTGGCCGCCCCCACCTTGTCTTGGCTCCATTGTGCCCGCGGGAGAGAGGAGGGAGAGGCTGGGGGTTCTGTAAAACTGTCCCCGCTCAATCCGCACATGTTGAGGACCAACTCACGGGTCGGCAGCCCACGGTCCCTGCCCTCAGGGAGGTTTCTGGCAGCTGGGAGGGGCCAGGAGACAGCACCGGCTTAGCTGCGTATAAAAATAGCACCACTCTACCGGGGAGGGAGGACGCAGGCCCCCAGGGAGCCAGTGGGAGACTCTCCTCCTCCCTGCTGCCCACTCGCCAGGATGCAACCCCCTGGCCTGAGGCGGCGTGGCTCCTACTTCCGCGCTGGAATCCCAGATTCTCAGCACCCTGGAGCGAAGAAGCAGCAGCTTCTAGAACAGCAGGCCCAACCCGAGGCCAAGGCCAAGAGGTTAAAGCGTTCGCTGGAGGCCTCACAGCAGGTATGGCAGCGCTTCCAGAAGGGTGTCTGGCTCTTCCCATGGCGCTAACTTGGCAGTGATGTCCTGGAATCATCTTTTTCATTTCTCTGCTCCTGCAGCTGGACACTCCACCCCAGCTCTTCACTGCAGAGGACAGACTCCTGAGCTCCAGAAAGCCTTGGGAACTGACCACAGCTCCCTAAGGAGCTCCTGCAGACTTTGGGGGTCCAGGGCTGAGGCCTGTTACCTTCACCATCACTCTCATCTCCATCACCACCATCCACTCCATCATGACCACCGTTAGGGGGTGAACTGTGTCCCCCCAAAATATATGTGGAAGTCCTAACTCCCCAGTACTTAAGAATGTGACCTTGTTTGGAGACAGGGTCTTTACAGAGGTCATCAAATGAGGATGAGGTCAGTAGGGTGGGACCTAATCCAGTAAGACTGCGGTCCTTATAAAAAGGGGAAATGTCGGGCTTCCCTGGTGGCGCGGTGGCTGGGAGTCCGCCTGCTGATGCAGGGGACGCGGGTTCGTGCCCCGGTCCGGGAGGATCCCACGTGCCACGGAGCGGCTGGGCCCATGAGCCACGGCCGCTGAGCCTGCACATCCGGAGCCTGTGCTCCGCAACGAGAGAGGCCACAACAGTGAGAGGCCCACGTACCGCAGGAAAAAAAAACAAATAAAAACAAAAAAAAAAACAACAAAAAAAGGGGGGAAATGTCAACACAGAGACAGATACACACAGAGGGAAGACAATGTGAAGGGAGAATGCCATGTGAAGACAGAGGATTGGAGGATTGGGGTGATGCGTCTACAAGCCAAGGGATGCCTGAGCTACCAGAAGCCAGGAGAGAGGCCGGGAATGGTTCCTTCCCTAGAACCCAGTTTGTGATACTTTATTAGGCAGTCACTATCAGCATCACCTTCACCACCGTCGTCATCACTGTGGCATGAAAGCCAGCATCGCCACTGTATTAGTTTCCTGTGGCTGCAGAACAAATCACCACAAACCTGGTGGCTTAAAACAAGACTATGCTGAGTTCTGCAGGCCAGAATGCCAAAATCAAGGTGCCAGCAGGGCTGTGTTCCCTCCCGAGACTCTGGGAAGAATCCTCCCTTTCTATCCCAGTTTCTGGTGGCTCCAGGTGTTCCTCGGCTTGTGGCTGCATCAGTCGCATCTCTGCCTCAGCCTGCATGTGGCCTTTTCCTCTTCTGTGTCTTGCCTTCTGTCTCCTATAAGGACACTTGTGATGACATTGAGGCCCACCTGGGTAATCTAGGATGATCAGATCTCAATATCCTTAACATCTACAAAGAACCTTTCTCCATATAAGGTCACCTTCACAGGTTCCAGGGATGAGGATGGGGACATACCTTCTGCGGGGGCCACCATTCAACCCACCACGACCGCCAGCATCACCACTGCCAAAAGCATCATTGCCAACATCCGTTAAGTACTAGTATGTACCAGGCCTTCGTCCAGGTGCTTTTCCTGTACCATCTCTTTTATTCCTTAAGACAAAGGTAGGGCAGGTACTGTTATTATCCCCATTTAACACATGAGGAAATTGAGGCTCAGAGAGAAGAATTCCCTTGTCTGAGGTCTCCCTTAAAACCCAGGCAGTCTGACTTCAGTGCCTCCTGCCTCACCATAGTTGTCCTGCCCCACCCTCACCCTGTTCCTGAACTTCTGATCGTACAGATAATTCCACAGAAGAATCAGAGTGGGGCAATGAGCACCCGAATGGGAGGCAAGGCCCCTGGGTTCTGGTCTAGGCTCTGCCACTAGTTAGTAGTAGTCAGGTCTCTTCCCCTCTCTGGGCCTCAGTTTGCCCATCTGTAAAACAGGAAAGCAGTTGGCATGGATAACCTCCAAGATCCTCCCAGCTCTGAAGTTCTGTGATGCTGGGTGTCATCTGACAACTCAGTTCTATTCAAACGCTGCCCATGGGTATGACTCTCACACCACCTCAACTCTCTAAACCTGCTACCTACTGCCAGAGGTGGGTTTGCTTGGAAGTCTGGCAGCAAGTGCTGGTGATAGAGATGGGAAGGGCAGGGCTGTTTTCCCACCTTTCCCTCTGCCTTCCCATACCACCAGGCTGCCAGCAAGCTGCTGAGGAAGGACCAGGGGGTGCGGGTACAGTCTTCTCTTGGAGCTCAAGACTTTTGGTTCATACGTTCAGGGAGGGCTCCGAAGCTGAGAGCTCTGCGTGGATGCTGGGAACACAGCTGAAGATAACTTGATTTTGCTGCCACACCCCACACCCAGAGGCCTTAATGGGGAACTGGCCCTCACGCTAGACTCCAGAGAGTATGCAGAAACCATCCTGGGGCCAGAAAAGCCCTTGTTGATCAACTAAGGCCAAGAGACTGGGAGAGGCTGCAGTGACCAAGCCCCAAGTCTCCTGCCCTTGGAAGGGGGAAAAAAAAAACCAACACAAAACAGCCTGAGGAAAGTCTCTGAAAGTTCAGTTTCCACAACCTGGTCTGTTCATTAAGAGTCGTTTGTTTATAAGTATAAACATTTTTTTAAAGTCCTTTTTATAGTGTGAACTCAGGCCTTTTTCCTCTGCTTCTCTGTCCAGAGAACAACTGTGCATTTCAGCTAATAATTATTCAAGAGTGGGGAGTTAAGTTAGGGACAGAATTGCAAACTTTAATTAGCAGGTGAGATTAACATCCCAGCAGGGACTTCGGGGGTGGGGCATCCTTCAGGCCCATCTGATCCCCTTGGACACACCCCAGACAAACCCCCCAAGTTGAGGGCTCCCGGTGGGGTAAGCCGGAGTCAGACCAGCCAGGGTTTACACCCGCCGAGTTAATCTCCCCTCGCCGGGCCTCCAGCTGAGCCTCACCCTCTTCCAAGGCCCTGAGTCCAAGCACTGGCTCTGCTACCCTGCCTCTGCTGGTTTTGTCCCTGCAGGTGTTTGAGCAGAATGAAAACTGGCTGTGTGACCTTGGGCCAGTTGCTCACCCCCTCAGGGTACAGGAGTCTAAGTGGGGCGGTCTGTTGGAAGCCAAGCCCCAGGCCGGTGGAAGAATTCGGCCCTCCTCCCGGGCACACCCAGGGCTCACGCGCCGCCAGCCTGCCCTTGCTGGGTTCAGACAAGGCTGAGAATTTTCTGGTCTTTATCTGGTTTAGTTTTGAGTGCTTCCAGCGGCAGAGGGGCCGTTCCACCAAAGTCCCCAGGAAATTGGTCCACGTAGGACGGAGCCTTCCCGAGAATGAAGTCATCTGTTCCTTTTTTATTTTTTGTTGCCTTTCTCCTTCAGCACGAGTCACCCGGCCTCTGCAGTCTCTCCCCGCGAAAACACGGCCCGCGAGCGGGTCAGCCGGGCTGGCTGGGGGAAGGAGCGAGGAGAGAACCCCACGGGCCGGGGCTGCCCGGGGCGCCCCCTCGCCGCCCCCGATCTCTGCCCAGCGCCCGCCTCCCGTTCCCACCCGCGACTTCCCCGGGACCGCCCGAAAGGTGAGCTCCCGGTAGGCTGCCCGAGCTCCGGCGCGGCCAGCTCGGCAAACAATAACAGTAAATAACGCTCCCTTGTCAACGTAATAAAAACGGAAACGGTTACAATGTTTCTTAATAGGCGTCCCCCATCAATCTCCCTCCCTCTCTAGCTCCCCGGCCGCGGGCACCGGCAGAGCGGGGCGGGGCTGGGAGGAGGGGAAACCGGGGGCGCGCGGGAGGGGGCCCCGTGCCGGAGGGGGAGAACGCCGGGGGGAGAGCGGGAGCACAGCAAGTGAGAGACGAGGGGGCGCGGGCGACCGGGGTCACGCGCGCCAGCCGAGCCGGGAAGCGGCCGCGGTGAGTAACACCGTTGCCATGGCGACGTGGCCGCGAGGAACAGGAAGCGGCAGAAATAGCAGCCGCCGCGGCCAGTGCGCCCGGCCCCTCCCCCCGCGAGCCCGTTGCCACGGAGACCGGCCAGAGCGAGGCTGCGCGGGCGGCGGCGGCCTCCTGCGCCCCGGCCCGCGCATGCGCCCTGGGCAGGCCCCGCGCGACGGACGGGGGAGCAGCCGCTGCAGTCCCGGCGCCGCCCGGACCCCAAACCTGCCTGATCGCCGGCTTGGGTGGAAAAAAAAAAAAAAAAGCAAAAGTGTTTGCTGTTTGCCTTTGTAAAGCAGCCCCGCCTTTGTTCCTGGCGGATTCGCTGGTTTCCAGGCGTTGAAGGCGGGGTGCCGAGGGGGAGGGACACGTCAGCCTGCGGTCCCAAATGTTTTCTGAGCGCTAGGCGCTGGGTCGCGTGCGGGATGCCGAGGGGACGCGGTACACTGGCCCTGCCCTCCCGGAGGCCGGGCCTGGGATGGTCTAACTAGGCCCCGGGACTGACCTTGGCTGCCTGAAGCCCTCTCTGAGCTTTACCTCCCCATTGGGAGAGGGGGGACTTCTTCCAGGTGATGCCCAGAGGTCCCCCCCACCTCTGTGTTGCCTACTCCCTTTCCCCTCATATCACCTTCCCCAGATTCTAACCCGCAGAGATCACAGAGGGAGAAATAAAAGTCCTGCCAAACCCCAGGCTCCCTCTCCACTCTGTTCACCAGAAAACTATGAAACAGTCCACCCCCTGCCCTTCACCCCACCAAAAAAAAAAAAGTTGAGGGAAACCTAAATGTTTCATAAACAAAAGCCACTCGGCAACAACTTGTTTATGTGGAAGCCTGGCTGCAGCCTTGAACGTCTGAGGCAGAGTGTGTGTGTGTGTGTGTGTGTGTGTGTGTGTGTGTGTGTGTGTGTGTGTGTTGGGGGGAGGGAGGGGACAAGAACATCTCTGAGGCTGTGCAGGATTTTTTTCTCTCCAGATTTTGTTTGTTTTTAATAAGGGTCAGAGGTCTGGGCTTCTGTGGGGAAGGAGGAAGGGTCATCTCGGATGGACAGGCCAGGAGGTCCCAGGAGGACAAGTCAGGGGGCCTGTGTGCTGAGGCGGAGGCCAGAAGCCAGAGCCTTCCCATCTGGCACAGCTCCTGGCAGGCCGGGGGCTGTCAGTGGGTGCCAGGCTCTCTGGGCTGCTCCCTAGGGTATGGCCCCAGCAAGGGCCCAGGCCAAGGACTCGAACCTGTCTCCCCTGGCCAGGACCTCTGTCATTTCTCCAGGCCCTGCCCTGGCCACATTGGCCAAAAGAGAAGGCAAGCGGAGCAGCCCAGGTCTCCGAGGTTTTCTATAATGGAAATGAGAAGCTTATGTTTTTTGTATGGGGCTGACTTAGATTTTCAGCATCCAGGCTGACCAGATGGGCATGTAGGGAGCGCGTGTGCACGCAGAGGGGGACTTGCTGCTTCAAATCTCCTCCCCACCCCACCACCATCCAGCCTCCTTCCCAGGCCTTGTGCAGGCTGATGGGTTTCTGGCCACTCAGCGTGGGCAGAGCTAAGGAGAGTGGGAGGGGCTGGAGTGATGTTCCTTGCCCCCTCTTCCCTCCCTCTTTTGATATGCGGGAGAGGGGCCTCAGCCCTGGAGGGGAGGCTTGACTGATGATCAAAACACTTCAGGTCCACCATGGCCGACTTACCATCATATTTATCCCTCTTCTTCTTGGAGGAGGAAAGAAGTACACAGAAGGGAGCTAGGAGCAGTTGGTACAATAAAGACAGGCTGCCGCCTCTGTTCAGAGGGTAGTAGCGTGTGCTGAGAACCAGGGCTTCAGAACCAGTCCTGGTGGTGAACTGCCTTGGCCCCCCCAAAGCTTGTAGCTCTGGACAATAAGGACAATGCTGTGCCTACCTCGTAAGTTGTGACGGTTCCATTAAGTTATGCATAAAAGCTCTTAGCACGGCGCCAGGCACAGAGTAGGTGCTCAGAACATGGCAGCTCTTATTGGAGCTGGAAGAGATTTACCACTCTCCCTGGCATGACTCGGGATTGCCGCCTTGGGCCCTGAGGTCCATCTTTGGCACAAGCTCTGCCACCAACAAACTATACAATCTGAGGCAAGTCACTTACCTTCTTGAGGCCTCAGTCTTCCCATCTGGCAAATGGGAAGATAATAATCACAACCACCACTGCTGGAACTTACTCTGTGCCAGGCACTACCCCAAGGTCTGTGCATTTCCTTATCTAATTTAGCCTTCAGACAACACTGAGAGGTTAGTACCATGATGATCTCAGTTTCACAGGTGAGAGGACAGAGCCTTAGAGAGGTGAAATCACTTGCTGGGGATTACCCAGCTAGAAGGTGGTCCGGAACGCAAAGTTGGTCAGATTGTCCTGCACCCCGAGATCAAGCTTTGGGTTGTTTGTATCACTACCATTCTCCCCACCTTCCTGCTCATCCTCTGACCTTTTCTGTGGCTCGGACCACAGCCCTCCTTCTGCATCTGCATCCTGGGCTTCAGCCATTCTGGCTCTCCTGAGACTGGTAGGGACCCAGCCCTTTCGGTGGGAGATACCCTCAGGGGTACATCTGCTTTAGGAGAGCCAGGTGGGCCCCACACAGGCCCTGCGGTCAACCTGGCAGCTCACACCAGTTCTCCCACTGTTTTTGTCCCTCCCTGCTACATTTATACGGAAGTGTTGGGGTCCCTTATACTTCCAGGTGGACGTGTGGCATCCAGATGGTGCAGTTAATCGAGCTGGAAGCCATAAATCTCCGTTATTGTCCCAGCTCCTCCTCCCCTCTGCTGTGCTGTCACTTCAAGGCACTGGTGGGAGAGGCACCCCACCCGCCCCGCCCACCCGCCCCAGGCTTTGTTCCCACTCTGTAGCCAGGCAGGAAATGGCTCAGTTGTGGCGTCCACTGCCTCCATTTGAATCCTGGCCCTGTCCCTTCCAGGCAGTGAGGCTTTGGCCAAGCACTTAATCATCCGGGTACCCTCAGTTTCCTCTTCCATAAATTCAGGACGGTCACAGCACCTGCCTGTCCCACCAGATGCCCGATGTGTAATGAGCGCTCCTCCCCTCGCAGCTCCCAGAGGGTCCTCAGGATGTCACTGGTTGTAGCGAGCGCTTACTCCGTGCTGGGTGATGTCATGCATTAGCTCAATGAATTTTCAAACAAGCACATTATTACCCCATTTTACAGGTGAGAAACCTGCGATGCACGAGAAGGGAAGTGAGTTGCCCAAGGCCACATAGCCAATTAGCAGAGGAACTGGGATTAAACCAGGCAGGTCTGTGCGGCTCTAAAACCCTTGATGTAACCCCAGGCTCCTGGCCCTCCCCACTGGAGCCCCTGTGGGGCTCTCCACCAAGGTCCGCAGTGACAAGCATCGTTAGCCCTGCTCAGAGCTGCTTCTATAACCCAGGCATGAGAGACACTGGGTTAATAGGTCCTTAATGAAGCCAGCAGAGGCATCTGTATCTTCCCGGGGCAGGGACCAAGGAGCCAGGTGCAGTAGACGGGTCCTAATGAAAATGCTGGTGAGGGGGAGGGGCCATGGGCGAACTGCCTGCTCTTGTGTCAAAGTCAGTCCTCTCACCCTGAGTCACTGGATGCCTCCCATGCAGGGGACGGTCACCGATCACTCATTCCACCCTTTCTTTCTTCCTTTTATCCATCCAGTCACCCACCCACCCATCCACCTGCCCTTCCATCCATCCATCCATCCATCCATCCATCCGTCCATCCGTCCATCCATCCACCTGCCCTTCCGTCCATCCGTCCATCCATCCACATGTCCTTCCTCCCTCCCATCCATCCACGTACTCATTCACTCACTTCCTTCCTCCCTCCCACTCTCCCTCCCACTCTTCGTTCGTTCTTTCCTTCCTTCCTTTCCTCCTTCCTTACATTCATCCATTGTTTATTGAGCACCCATCTTAAGCCAAACCTTACATTAGGTGCCTAGGGTCCCTCCCTCCAAGGGCCTCAAATTCTAAAAAAGACATAAAATAAACAACTAACTATGCACGCACAGGATGCCAGGAGATGAGAGGGCATCGTGGGGACTCTGACACTGGGCTCTGCAGACCCACCTCAGCCAAACTCTCTGGGTGACCTTGGGCAGGTCACCCACCCCCAGAGGGCCACTCTCTTCCAACCTGTACAGATAAGGGCCCTGTGATCTCCCCTATTCTGCAATTCTAAAATTCCAAGCAGGATGAGGAAACTTCTAATTAACTTGTTCCCACCCTAGGACCTGCCCTCAACACCCTTCAAGTCCCCAGATGGAGGCCCAGGTCTACTTTAACTGACCCAGAGAATGAAAGACAAGCTGCAGCTGGGGGGCTGGGGGGCTGGGGGGCTGGGGCAGGAGGCAGGAGACCAGGTGACGTGTGGCCAAGGGAGATGACTTCCCAGGTGGTCCCTCATCTCAGTTGAAGAGCCTTAGAGGACTCAGGCAACCTCAGATGTTGGGGTCATTGCTATTATTGTTATGGTCATGTTGTTACAATGAAGGGAGCTGGTCTAGGGGGACTGGCTTTGGGAGGTGTTATTCATTCAACAGTCACCATTTATTCACTCACTCACTCAACAAATGTTTATCACTGTGACCTGTGCCGTGTACTGGGCCCCAGGCCAGGTACTAGGACAGATACAAGATCAGACTAGACCTAAAATCTAGGAAGAGTGGTGAACAGGTGTCACCTTGATTGCCAGCTCCACACTTGGTAAAGCCTGTGTTGAGAAGCCTGTGTTGAGAAGGATTCTGAGGCTTATAGGGAAAGAGTGCTGTGATCAATTAGTCATGTCTGCCATGAGCACAGAAAGGGAAGCAAGACCAGCATATTTGCCAGTCTTAACACTGAAGAACAGGAAGAACCTCAGACAGGAGACCCTTTTGACTGTGACTAGCCTGGTACACAAACTTGGGCAAGTCATTGACCTACTGCCTGCCTCTTTTTACAGATGCTGATAGGAGACTCTGCATTTTTAGAGACAGAAGGAGCTAGAGCAGGACAGCCCAGTCTTCCTGTTTGAACTCCTCCTGCTCTGAGTGGACGTGAGGATCAAATGTGAGATTCCCCTACGTGAAAACACAGGGCTGTCAGTAAATGCGTGGCAGGGTGGGAGACCAGGAGCCCAGCAAAGCCGGTCCCCAGCTGCTCTGCTGACTGTCCTTGTCTGGAACTCAGCTTCTCCATGTGCACAATAAGGAGGACAGACAGGGCAAATCCTGAAGAGTTTCCCAAATCTGCTGTCGTCTGATGTCTGTAATGCTGAGGCCCTTGGCCGGTGTGGGGTGAGGGAGAGAATGAAAGAGAACCTCTGGAGGCAAGATGGTGGAAAGGAACTCTCCAGTACTCTTGGCAGTGTCCGAGACCCTACCCCTCCGACGGCAGCTGGAGGCTGGGAAGGAAGTGGGGAAGGGGCGTGGGGCTGCTACAGCACCCGAGGGGAGGCCACCTCTGCTGGGTTCATTCTGAGGGTTGTTTAGCTCCACTGTGGGTCACGTCCCAGGTGCACCCCATAGATGCCATTCCTGAGTGAGGAAGGAAAGAAGGAAGAGAGTGGGCAATGTGGGGACCCAGGAAGGGTTGGAGGGGCTGAGACCCCTGACTGGTGGGAGTCTGTGTCCCTGGCAGTGACGGCCCCCCCAGCCCCAGGGATAGTGAGCTGTGGCAGAAGACTCAGGCCAAACCCCGGTGTTTAGCAAAGTGCAGAAGGAAGACAGGGGCAGATCCCTGGAAGGCCTGTAGCCACCAGTGGACCAAGAAAACAGACCTGCCAAGTCTCCACAAGCCTGACTCGGGGGTTCGGAGCATCAAGACTGTATGACCCACCCACTCCCCTTTAAATCCCTCGTGGTTCCCAGTTGCGTTAAGGTGAAGTACGAACTCCTTAGAGGTAGCACATGCTGCTGGGTGAGAACTGGGAGCCTGGATCCAAATCCCAGATCAGCCACTATCAGCTGTGTGACCATCAGCCACTTACCTAACCTCTCTGGGTCTCGGTTACCTCATCTGTCAATGGGGATGATAATAGTATTCACGTAATGGGATCGTTGGAGGAGTCAGTGAGCCTCGGTGCTTGTGATGGACTTAGCGTGGTGCTGGACACATTATAACTGTTCGATAGCAGATAGCATTGTTACCATTATCGACTTGGCAGAGCAGGACACAGAAGGTCTTGACCGCATGAAGCCAGGTCTGCCTCTCACATCTCATCAGCTCCAGCCACTGGACTCCACTGACTACACCGAGCTGCTCTGTCCTCCCAGCATGCCATGTTCTTTCATGTCAGGCCGCCGGGCCTTTGCTCGTGCTGTGCCCTCTGTCAGGAGCGCCCTTTCCTCTCCACGCTGCTTTCAGACCCCAGTCCGTTGTCAGTTGCTCTGGGAACCACCCTCCTGGCGAGTTGCTCGGCCTCCTCTATGCATTCAGAGTTCTGTGCACATGCGGCCCCGTGGCCATTGCCCATGTGGCGTCCGTGTTTCCCTCCCACCTGGCTCTCCTGCTGCAGCCCATCCCCAAGCTGTGAGCACTCACAGCAGAAGCAGACCCCTCCCCACTCCTGCGCCAATCTTCTCCCTTATCAAAGAGAAGCAGGAGGCCCGAGCGCCTCTCTGATGATTCCCATGGGAGAAGTTTCTATGAAATGCTGGGGCCTCCAAGTTAGAGCTCAGCACAAGGGGGAGGGTCAGAGGGCCCCACCACCACCCGCCGTCCCACCCCAGCCCCTGCACCTCTCCTAGCCCCTCCCCTGCTTATCTCCACGGCCTTCTACTCCTGGCCTGGCAGAGCGACTGATCTCCGGGATTGAGTGGGGAATGGAGAACAGGGGGTAGATGGGCAACAGATACCCACCCAGGTCCTACTGGAGCTGCTGGGGTCAGAGAGGATGCCCCCTCACTGCCCCGTGAGCTGTCTGCAGTGCGGGGGCCGCCGGGCGGGGTGTGCTCTGTGGTCAGCCCTGCCTGGGCTCTTGTCCCCACTGTTCTCACTGTGTCCCTGTCTGGCCACTAGGCCTCTTTCTGCCACTCACGGCAAGGCAGCCAGGTCTCCCTATCCTGGCAGAGGGACGGTTGTTTCTACCCTCTGGCTGGATGCTGTACTCCCAGCCACCTGCCCCAGACCGAGGGCCTCTGCAGGATGCTCAAACTGAACCAAGTCCATTTGGCAGATGAGAGAGCTGAGGCCCAGGGAGGGAAAGGGGTGTGTCTGAAGTGACAGGGTGAACCCAGTGGGTTTTTTTCCTGTAGCTCACTGCCCTACCAGGAGAGGAGAAGACCTACAGACCTTGGCTTTGACCTTGAGGAAATAGAAAAACTTGGACCTTAAAGACAGATGTCCATGGCTAAGACATGGGCGGGCTGTGTGGCCTTGGGCACATTACCTAACCTCTCTGAACCTCACGTGCTAGTGAGGATTTAGTGAGCTGACAACTGTACAGGGCCTAAAAGGCCTCCTGGCATGGACTAAACTCTCAGTAAACCGGTGCTTTCTTATGATTCAGGAGCAGGTAAGCCTCACCTTGAACAAGTGCAGCCGATGAAATTTGTTTTTATGCAGATGTGGTCATTCCCCCGCCCTTTTTTATGTTATGGGAAAATCCTCAATGTCAAAGGAGCCACTGCAGGTTTGTCTGGGTATCGTCATGGGGGACCGGACAGATATCCGGCTCTGCCTCTGGAAGCTGTGACCTCAGGAGAGGGACTTGCTGACTCTGGACCTCAACTTGCTCATCTTCAAAATGGGGACAATGGCACCTCCCTCCAGTGACTGCTGTGGGGCTCAGTGAGATAACTTAGGGGTACAGGGCCTGGTGATCACAAGCCTTCCAGATCCCATATTTTTCACAAACTAAGGATACCCGTTATGGAGAAAATGCTTGCCTTTGGTTGTGGGCTTGGGAGACTTGGTCTTAGGGATTATGTTTCCTGAGGAGGGATGGTGTCCAAAGTTCCTGGGCTAGGTGAGCGGGGTGTCTGCAGGAAAGGGAAGCCCCACCTGGCAGCCCCTCCTGCTGCCTGGTCCACAGCTGGCCATCCCTTCCTTCCCACCCTCGCTGGAGGCCCGTGATGCTGGGCCTCCTCCCCTTGCTGCTGGCGCTGTGCAGCTGCCCTTTGCTGAGGGGGCGGGGGTGCACATTTTCCAGGCGATGTTTCCCTGGCAGCTCTGAAAATTAATTGGCCTTTAATGTGGCATAGTATTTGTTTTAATTAGCAGGAAATTGACCAATTTCTTAATAAGGGGCTTTGTGGAGGCTCCGTATTTGGGGTGTGTGTGTAAGGGGGTTTGGTGATCAAGCAAGAATGACACCCACAGTCCAAGAGGGGACTTTCAGGTACCAGGGAACTTGGCCTTCCTGGCTGCAATTCCTCCTTTCAGGGAATGAGAGGGCCTGTCGTGAGGGTCAGGGAGGTGAAAAGAACAGAGGTGACAGGCCTGCCAGACTGGGAGCAAAGTCTGGAGACAGGGGGAGGGGAGGGCTCTGGGCCCGGGGACACACAGAGGGCCAGCTGGTTTGGCCACAGGCCTCTCGGGGATCTGACAGCCTCAAATTCTGCCTCTGACCTTGGTCTAGTGGGTATAGGTCACCGATCCTCCTGGCCTTAGCAATGCTCCCTCCCCATCTGAGGAATTAACAGAGTAAATCAGTAGGGCTTTCGTTTTTTTTTTTTTTTAATTAATTAATTAATTTTTATCTTTGGCTGCGTTGGGTCTTTATTGCTGCACGGGCTTTCTCTGTTTGCGGCGAGCGGGGCTACTCTTCGTTGTGGTGCTCGGGCTTCTCATTGCATTGGCTTCTCTTGTTGCAGAGCACGGGCTCTAGGTGCGCAGGCTTCGGTAGTTGTGGCGCACGGACTTAGTTACTCCGCGGCATATGGGATCTTCTCGGACCAGGGCTCGAACTCCTGTCCCCTGCATTGGCAGGCGGATTCTTAACCACTGCACCACCAGGGTAAGCCCAGTAGGGCTTTCTTAAAGGATAAATTCTTTTTCTTTCATCTGGTAGAATCACCGAGGTTCCCTGAGCTGTGTAGTGCCCGGCTATGACAAGATACCCCCTTCACAAAGTGTGGAGACGGAGGCTCGGAGAGGTGCAGTGTTTTACCGAAGCCTCACAGACAGTTTTGCAGAACTGAAAAGCAAAAGCCTTGTGAACTATCACCATCCCTCTGCCTCGGCGTGTCTGTATGATTTTATATTTTAATTGTGATGGATGCTGATGGGGGACGTGCCCCGCTCCCTGACCAGATAACTCATCTTCAGGAGACTGTCTCACCTCTCAGTTCCTTGGGGGTGTGACCCAGGAGCCTGTGTGCTCGTGTGCCCATTTGGGTGAAGGAGAGAAGGATGCTTATTCCGTCTCCTGGCCTGGATCCAGAAGGGCGCTGTGCTGGGCAGCCTTCCTGCAGCTCAGCCTCCAAGGTCCAGGGGAGGGGGCTGCCCATGGACCTCAGATCTCGTGGCCTCACTGAGCCCTCCCAGGGCTCTCCAAGGATCTGCCTTGGCCTCTGGCTGGGGAAAGCAAAGCCATGACCGCTCACCCCAGCCCTAGCACAGCATCCCTGCCTCCTGCTGCCCCAGGATCCGTGGACCCTCCCGGTCCAGAGACATCCCGGGGGCTTCTCTGCCTCTCTGCCCCTCTGCCTGGACTCAGACCTACCACATTCCCTATTTGTTTATTTAAAACCATTTACACGACACTTTCTCTGTGCCAGGCACTGTTCTGAGCACTTTAGAGACATTTATCCTCAGTATGAAGCAGGAGCCATTATGTCCCCATTTTACAGACAAGAAAACTGAGGCACAGAGGGGACAAGTGACTGACCCACCTTCCCTCTGGCTTTCACTACAGACCTCTGGGGTGGGGGAATTGGTGCTCATAGCCTTCTTAGGTAATTGCTGCCCCCACGATTCCATCCAGCCGCCCGGCGTTTGCTCACGCAGGTTACCTGTCCCCAGACGCAGGCACGATGGATGGACAGTCGTCCCTGGCACACTAGGTGGAGCAAGGACATGGCCCCTGGAACCAGCCACACTGGCTTTGAATTTGGATTTGCCGCATGTAGCTGTGTGATCCTGGGTAAGTGGCTTCAGGTCTCTTTGGCCACCTGTTATCTGAAGACTGGGGGCAAAACTGCTTATCCAAAAGGTCGTAACAAGGAAAAAGCAAGGGAACCCATCTAAAGCACTGGTGTCCGGCTTGCAATTTTTCATTAGTAAAAGTCATATTCTCCTCTTTTCTGCCCCAACCCGTCCTCCTGCCCTTCAAAGCATAGTCATCCCAGAAGTCTTTGCCCCCTTTCCAGGGCAGAGTCCCTAGTTACAGGGTCCCCAGAGCACTTTCTGTCTGTGTCACTCAGCCTGGTTACGTCCACTCTGGCCCTGGGACCCTCAGAGCCCCAGGCAGAGGGGAGATCAGGCCAGAGGAAGGCAGGGGCTGTGCTGGAGATAGTGCCAGCATTCTGGGCTAATTCACCTGTGAAGACCAACATTTATTGAGCACCTACTGTGTGCCAGGCACTGTGAGTGAGCCTCCAGGAAGCCCACCATGCGATGGGAGAGGCAGACAAGTGAACTGGCCACACTGCCTCGATGGTCATCCAGGCTCAGATCAGCCCAGGGCTGGAGACTGATGCAGCTGGAGAGTCAGGAGCCTTCGGGAAGAAATGACATCCACGCCGAGGCTGGAAGTGGGGGTGGAAGCTGGCAGCTGAGGGGCATTTCTGGCAGAGGGGTGGAGGGTGAGGCAATTGTGGTCTTCGGGAAACAGCCGGTCATTGGCTGTGTCCCTCCTGGGCGGGCCTCGTGTCCTGACTCTCTCTATAGCCGCCCAGCATCCCTGCTGGGTGACAGGTGCTGACAAAGGTGAACAAAAGGGAGCTGGTCTCTGACCCCCTGAATTACATTCCAGTGGGAGATGGATGGGAGGAAACATCAACCAAGTAACCAAATAAATAAACAAGATCATGGCTGAGGGTGAAGAGTGAATGAGGCCAACAGAGCAGGGAGGTGGGGAGACCCAGCCTGAGGGTGCATCCGGGAGCTGGCCTCTCTCCCAGGGGTGCTGGGAGCCAGGAGGCCTGATGCAGGGAGAGGCATGGTCGGAGAGTGTTCTAGATGAGTCCTGTACGGCTGGGGGGCAGAATGGAGTACAAGGAAAGACCAGAGGCCAGGGGTCAGGGGAGTCTCCAGGCAAAGGGTAGTGGCCATGGGGCTGAGAGAAGAAGGCTGATGCAAAAGCTCTCTAGGAGGTAAAGGGAAGGGGCTTGATGATCACAGCTGTGGAGGGGGAGGCATGTGGGGAGATGAGGCTGAACCCAGATTTCTGGACCTGGCCTTGGGGTAACAACGATGCCACTTACTGGTATGGGTCAGAGCTGCCCGACAGTCCCTCCAGATCCTGCCTTTACCAAAGAAAAACTCAGGCCATCCTCCTTCCCTTCTAGTGTTCCCGACTCATCCCAGAGAGTCTGCAGTATAAAACATTCTAGAATCTTGAGGATTTTTCCTCCGGGTTTGCAAAGTCCTTCAAAGTCCCCTTCCTTGCCTTCACGTTCCTTCCACTGGGACCCAGCAATCAAAGCTTCCGACTGGGGGAGGGGAGAGGCTATTTCCCGGGAAGGAAGGGGTCCCTGGGCAGCTCAGGTTCACCCCCCCCCAGCTTTCAAAAGCACCATCCTGCTGTCATATCCTGTGTGTTGGGTTCTCGACCCAGTGGGAAGGGATGCTTGGGGTGGAGACTACGGGGTCTTGAGCCGTGGTCCTCGTGAGGGTAGGGTTGGGTCACAGGCTCCCTGGTTATTCTCATTGAGGGGCATTTCTCAAGTCCTTGGGAGGGGGGGCTCTGTGTCTGTTTTGTCCCCACAACTGGGGCCTGGGCAGGGACCCAGCTGGGCTCTGTCACCGGGCCTTACAGACTGATGGAGAAAGGGATGTGTGTGTGTGTGTGTGTGTGTGTGTGAGAGAGAGAGGGAGAGAGAGAGAGAGAGTGCCTGCCTGAAACCTAATTGTCCGCTGTCTAATCTGTCAGCCGGAGGACAGCTTGCCAGCCCCTCCCGGCAGGCTGATAAATGCCGACCGAGGCCCCCCCTGCGCCAGAGCCGCCTTAATTGGTATCAGGACGTGCCTGGACTCCATCCTCCTGGCCCCTGCCTTCCTTCCCTCCTGCCGCTGCCTCCAGCCTGCAGGCCTCCACCCCTAGCAGGGCTCACAGCCCCAGGAAGAGGGTGTGAGACCAACAAAGACACCTCCACTTCTGCAGCACCTACTGTGTGCCTCCTGCATGCCCTCCCCCACCCTCATGCAGCCCTGGGAGATGGGGGACCATGCTGCCTTCCCATCCACACACACAGGACATATTCCCTGAGCCCTCCACAGACTGGGTGCTGGGGTGCATGGGGAACAAGGCAGACTCAGAGACAAGACTGCCTGTCCCCGGGGAACTCCCCGTACTGGCAGGAAGGGGCTTGCTCCCAGACATTTGGCCTGGTAGGGCTCAAGGGTAGGAGTTAACCCTTTGCCCATTTTAGACAGTTCAGAGAGGTCTGGCAACCTGCCCAAGATCACACAGCCAGGAAAGGAGGGAGAGAGAGCAAGGCTGCCCTCAAGACGACCACACAGTTGGTTTGCAATGTCATGTGGGTCTGAATCATTCAGGGCGCAAGTTAGAAACTCATATGCCTCCCCCTGAGATTCTGAATGTGGGTCTGGGCGCCCCAAGAATCAGCATGGACGTTTGGCTCTCCAGTGAGTGGGCTACTCAGTACCCTGATGAAGGTTAGTTCTCCGTTCCACACGCTGATGGAAAATCAGGGAGGGGCAAAGCAGACAAGATGAGGAGGATGTTTCATTCATTCATTCAACCAGCACGTACTGAGTGACTGCCTTGAGCCAGATCTCCTCGTTCTGGACACAGGCAGGGTCAGCCACGTGATTTGCGGGGTTCTGTGCAGAAGGAATATAGGGGCCCCTTTTCCAAAAGGTATTAAGAGTTGGAAGATGGCGACCCCAGAGCATTAAAGCAAGTGGGGGCCTGGAGGGATTGTGCAGGGTGCCCTGCAGGGAGATAGCCAAACTGGCGAGCCCCAGCCCCATCCTGATCTGGCCCCCACCCCTTATCTGGAATTCTGAAATTAACAAAAGTTCTGAAGATCCAAAGTTCTTTTGTAAGATGGTGGCAAATTCATTTGGAGGCAAAACCTGACCCCAACCAACAGGAAGCTATTCATAGCTTTATTTATTCCCTTGATGTGAACATTTGTGCATTTCATTGCAGAGCTATTAATGTGTTTGACTATGGGGGCTGCCCAGGCCCTGCTGGGGTGTTACCTAAAATATACTGTATGCACCATAGTGCTCTTCTAATGGGACAACTCTGAGTCCCCAAACACCTCTGGCCCAGGGGTTTAGGAGAAGGGATTTGGAATCACACAAGACAGTTATCTATGCCCTGTACGGAACAATTGCCATGCGCTCCATTTTTTTTTTAGTATAATTGACACATGACATGTTAGTTTCAGGTGTACAGCATAATGATTACATATTTGTATACTCCATTTTTTTCTGCACCATCCAAAGAAGATGAGGGTCTGACAATGACCCCAGTTCCTGGCCTGCCTGTTCCTTGTGTGGTGGGTAGCTGCTCTGCGCTAGGAAGGGGGCTCGCTGATATGATGCCCAAGAGGGCTGGGTAGGTATCATTTTCAAGGTCCACTGGGATATTTTATTTCATAGTGAAGGGGTTGGGGAGAAGATGTGAGGTCAAGCAGCAGAGCAGTTTTCTTTTTTTTTTTTTTGGAGTGGTTTTCTTTAAAAGAGAAGAGAAAATAGTTTTGATTTTGCATGTAATATATGCTCATCATCATAAAAAAATTAATAGAAAAGAAGAAAGTAACCATAATCTGAAACTCACCCTCTCCACAGTAACTACTGTGGGCATTTCTATGACTATCCTTTTCCTTCCAGATTTTTCTAGATAGATCTTTTCTTTTTTCCCCAAAGATGGGCTTCACCACCCAGTGTTTTGCAACCTGCATTTTTTCCCATCACTGAACAATGTGTTGTAGCCATCTTCCCACACTTCAGTCCTTGTTTTACAGGGAGACGGGGAAATCATGTAAACACATAACCAGCTCAAACAGTCCCCTTGTTGGCCATTATTTGATTGCAGCTTTTCATTGTGTAGATCCCCAAGATGGCATCCTTGTGCATACACCGACCTATGCCCTTAGGTCACGTCCCTAGATTTGGAACCCCCAGGTCTACATGGGGTGGGTACCTCCATCACACTGGAGATGCTGCCAGGTTGCCGATGCCATATTCCCTGCCCTGGGCCCATCTCTCCCAAAGTGCCATTCTCTGATCATTCGAAGAGTGGCCCATCCAGGTTGGGCAACTCCTCCTGCCAGAGGAGCCCCTTGCTCTGCAGCTGCAGGGGAGGCGGGAAGCCGGCAAGGGCGCCACATCAGCTCCACCTTCAGGGCCCGCGGCGGCCTCTGTGTGGCTGTCTGTCCCTCTGCCTCCACTGGTTCACAGTCTACCTTCCGGGTCTCCATGAGGCCTCTCGGTTCTCTCTTCTCAGGTGGGGATAAAGCCTGGACCCCAGGCCCCATCACACCCTAATCACTTGCGTTTTCTCCTGATTTGCACTTCCTTAAGGCACGTTGATTAATACCCCTTCCTAGGATCTTCTGCGCTCCAACCACGAGGGCGCTGATTGCAAAGTGGCCTCAACTTCTTTAAAAATAAGATAAATCCTCCCTAATGCAAGTGGAGCCCATGGTTCTCTGAACAGTAAGAGATCTGGAGGCATCTCCCAGGAGCCTTGTGAGTACGGAAACATTGGAAATTTCTGGACAGAATCAGGCCATTTCTCTAACTGGTAGTCTAGAGCCTGTTATCAGCACAGACGTGACCTCTGATGGTAGTTGTTGGGAGTGGACATCACCTTCCCCATCACCGAAAGGAAACTGGAGTTCAGAGAGGGCAAGCTATGTGCTCAAGGTCACCCAGCCAGGCAATTTTCAGCTCAGTCAAGATTTGAACTCAGCACTGTCTGATGCCAGCTAGATACTTATCTGACACTCTTCACTGCCTTGTTAAACGCAGGCTGGGCCTGGAGCCGGGGCTGCGGGGAGGATGAGACTGGATGTCCTTGCAGTGGATGAAGCCCGGCCGCATCCCTAGGAAGAGAACCACATGCCCCTCTGCTATCCCCCAGCTGTGTGTTTTCATGTCTGGGGGTTGGCACAGGGGGTGCTGGGTCTTCATGGCTGTTACAGCAAGACCTCTTGGGACCGTGGTCATGACGCACAGTTGCGCCCGTGCATTTCCCGCCCGTGGTCTAATTCTCACATGCCCTCCAGTCTACACTATTAAGAGAGTGCGCCCCAAATGCAGCCCAGGAATTCTGGTTGCTCGGAAACGCTCTTCGGGGGTCTGTGTGGGGCAGGACGATCCCCAGGGTGGCAGGGAGCAGAGGTCTACCTGGCTAAACTCTCTGCCCTGCCAGCCTCTTGGAGCGTCTCCCTTCCCTGCCTGCTGCAGTTCTTCCTGCTTCTCATTAGGGCCGAGCTGTGGGAGCTGCAGGGTTTCGAACGCTGTGAGTGGAGCACAGTGTTCGCCTTTCATCTCCTTGGTTGAGCCGTTTCCCAGCCCCCTGCTTCTGCCACCGCTCCATCCCGGGTCCTCCCTCTCTCTCGACAGGTGGGATGTCAGGGTCTCCCAGACCATTTGTGGGGCCCCTAGGGGGGCCTGGACTCCCCCATGAGTTTCTGTTACCCCTGGACATCTCAAGGTTTGCTGAGCTGGACCTCCAGCTGAGTGTGGTTGTCCCCAACAGGGACCTGCCAAGTCACTGGGCCTTGGAGCAGGTGTGCCCACACGGTCCACTGGCCCGAGCCCGGAACACGCCCTCACTGGCCTCTGGAACACGGTGTGCTGGGGGCTCCACCTTCCTGGGGAGCTATAACAAACTGTTCCCACTCCTCAGGGGACGCCTCCAGGGAGTGGCGACGGGGCCAGGGGAGGCACAAAGCAGGCTGGGAACATTCTCCCTGTGCCAGGCCTTAGGGCCCAAAGTGCAGGCATCTGGAACAGTGGCCCCTGGGCATCCAGCACCCCCCAATTGCTGCTGACCCCTCGCAAGGGCAGCTGCCCACCCCTCCTGCATTATTTCTCCCAGCTGGGCCTGGGTATATAAGTGCGTTGAGAGATTCTTGAGCACATTCTCAAAGCTTTTGGGTTTCAGAGACCAATACGATTTCCAAAGAAATCTTGGAGGACTGATAGGGTGATGCCAATTTTAAATTTTTCTAGGGAAGGGTGTTAACGGGAACAAAACAAAATAAAACAAACATACACATTAAAAATCCCGTCATCAACTATCACTTCAATTCTTGAAATAAATTACATTTGAAAACCCAAAAGGTGTGAGGGACATAATCTTAGAATGAAGGGACACTCCTCCCCCAAAAGGAGCATTTGCAGACCTCACACTGTCTCTTACACAGTTAGACCTGGAACAGGTTTGCCACAGCAGAGCACCAGGCACCAGTCCCCAATGGGGCACTTGGAAACACCTCCTGGTCATAAAATGGCTGCTGCACCTCTGGCCATCACGTCCACATTCCAGGCAGGAAGAAGGGGGCAGGGTGAATTGCTTGAAATCTCTGCCTTTTAACTCGGGAAGGGAAATCTTACCCAGGATCTTTGGCCTTCACCTCATTGGCCAGAATTGGGTCACAAGCCCACCCCTAGCTGCAAGGGAAGCTGAGAAATTGAGTATTTTAATTTTCTGGACTCTGTATAGAGGAAGGCCAGAAGGAAGGGGATTGGAATGTGTGTTTGGGAGGCTGCATAGTTTTCTGGAAAGTCCCGACTTTTGTTTCACGTCATCCCACCCTAAGTCTTTGTGTGGAAGCTTGGGCTCTCATGACAGACTGTGATCCCCAGCACCCAGTTTCTCAAGGGGCAGTCGGGAGAGCCCAGTTCAGCCTGAAATCCCAGACTTCATCAATCCAGACTAGTCCCTATGTAAGGGGTACCAGTGTTGTTCCTGTCTGTTTTGGGGTTTCTGGCTTGAAGAGCACCCAAATTCAAAGCTTGTTTTCAGAGGAAGGCTCCCAGATAGAGGTGCCAGGTAAAATACAGGGCACCCAATTAAATGTGAATTTCAGATAAACAGCAAATGATTTTTAACTATAAGTATGTGCATGGGACATACACTAAAGTATTATTCATTGTTTATTCAAAATACAAATTTAACTGAGTGTCTTACAATTTTATTTGTGAGATCTGGCATTCCAAGCCCCAGAGTCTCAGCGTCCATAGCTAGGAGGTATGAGGGAGAAACTCCAGGGCAGGTCTAAAATCACCCTGCTGTGTGGCTCTGAGAATGTCATCTCCCTTCTCTGGGTTTCAGAGTCCCTGTCTCGGATGGAGGTCACCTGAAGTTTCCACCCCTGACAGGACCAGGGAAGCCTGTGCAACTTATAATGCTGAAGGAGGGACAGCTCTGTTCCATTCATCCTTGGCATTGCTTTGCTTTGCAGCTATATTGACCAGGAACTAAACTGATGTGCAACTCTTGAGTTCAACTGCACGAAATGGAGGTCAAAATGGTTGAATGTCAGCACTGTTTGTTCGGCCTAATAATTCTGCACATAAAGAACATATGGGGGGGGGACTTCCCTGGTGGCGCAGTGGTTAAGAATCCGCCTGCCAGTACAAGGGATACGGGTTCGATCCCTGGTCCAGGAAGATTCCACATGCCATGGGGCAACTAAGCCCGTGCGCCACAACTACTGAGCCTGTGTTCTAGAGCCCGTGCTCTGTGATAGGAGAAGCCACTGCAATGAGAAGCCCGCACACCGCAACGAAGAGTAGCCCCTGCTCACTGCAAATAGAGAAAGCCCGTGTGCAGCACCGAAGACCCAACGCAGTCCAAAATTAATTAATTAATTAATTAATTAATTTTTTAAAAAGAACAAATGGGGGGAATTCCCTGGTGGTCCAGTGGTTAAGACTCCGTGCTCCCACTGCAGGGGGCGTGGGTTCGATCCCTGGTCAGGGAATTAAGACCCCACATGCAAGTCACTTCCCCTTCCTGAGCCTCAGCTTTTCTCCATCTGTAAAATGGGTATGTGTACAGTGAGGCTTCCATGAGCTGTGCATACCAAGTGCAGAACTGAGCCCGGGGAGCAGGAGCAGCATCTCTCCACCCCCATCTCCTGCTTGGGGCTTCTCCTAGGAGGCACCAGCTCCAGGGTGTGTGGAGGGAGCGGGGTGAGGGTCCCCCCAGGGAGGCCTTGCCTCCCAGCCAGTTGTTAGCACCCCATGAATGACCCCCTAGGGAGTGCAGCCCCCTGTTGCTGGCCCCTGGGGGCACCTGCCTTCACCCGTCTGTCCACAGTGTCCCGACGGCAGAGTGAGCCTGGATGTCCCTCTGGGAGTTATCTCTGAGCAGGGGTGGCCCGAGAAGAATCAGGGGAGGGTTCTCTGTTTTTCTCTTTTACCCCATCCCCATCCCTCCCCAGACCCGCCAGATTGTCCACTCAGACCGTCTGCTTTCCATCTGGGTGACTCCCTGCCCCGGAGCCTCAGCTCTCAGAACCACAGAAGGGGGACTGGCCTAGCAGCCTCCTCACTGTTGAGGTCCCAGGGGTTGGTGGGGTTGCCCTGCCCTGCGCCCCACAAGGCCTGTCTTGTGCAAGCCTCTCCTCTTCCAGAATCCAAACCTGGGGGGCTGGGGGGAGCTGGCAGCAGTGAGGCAGAACCTGAGCGGCCAGGGGGGCGACAGGCAGTTGAGAGCCACTGGGGGGGGGCAGTAAGCAGTTAATCAGAAGGGCCACTTGGCTTGTTGCTGCATCAAATCTGTTCCCCTCACGAGGCCACCCCAAGGCAGCCCGTGCAAACTGTGGAGCCGGAGGAGGCCTCTCTCCTCCTGGCCCCTCCCCCCACTCTCCACAAGCCCTCCTCCTTCCCCTCTTCCTCTCATCCCCCCAACTTTGCAGGCTTCCTAGGCTTTGGTTAGAGAACAGGCAGAGACCCACCCAGGCTAGGTGTGTGCATGCATGTATTGTGCTGTGCGCATGTGTGCACACGTGCGTGTGGGTGCCTTTGTGCACGTGTGTGTGCACGGGTGCGTGTGTATACTGTGCATGTGTGCACACGTGCACGTGTGTGTATTGTGCATGTGTGCACTGGTGCAAGTATGTGTATGGTGCGTTGTGCACACGTGCATGTGTGCGCCTTTGTGCGCACGTTTGTGCATGCGTGCTCGTGTATGTGTACAATGTGCATGTGTGTACCCTGCATGTGTGCACACGTGCACGTGTGTGTGTGTGCGCGCGTGTGCCTGTGTGAGCGGCGTGCAGCCTCGAGGAGAGGGCCCGCCGGGCTCGGGAGGGGATTTAAAGCTGCTTTCGCGGCTGCCGGCGTGAGCGTTCCTGATAAACAGCCCGGAGCCGAAGCGCTGCCGGCGGCGGGAGGCTGCGTATCAGAGCTCCTGGCAGGCTCGCAAAAAGCTGTCCCCGGCCCCGCGAGCCGCTCTATCAGCCCACGGAGGGAGGGCGGGGGATGCAGCAGGGAAGGAGGGAGGGAAAAAGTATTTGCTTCAGCCCTTAATCACGGAATTTGAAATCCCAGCCAGTCGGTGCCATTTATTTTCAGAGGCTGTCAAGGCGGGTTTCAGCATTTAAAAGAAAGGGGGATAAAAAACATTTGCATTTCCCTCCCTCTCTGCCTCCCGCTCCCTCGGCGCCCTCCTCTCTCCCCCTCACTCTCTGCTCACCTCGCTGCCAGTTGGGGCCGTGTGTTGGGGAAGGGATGCCAGAGAGAGATTTTTCAAGGCGCTTCGGGCACCGGCCAGTGTGGGGGGCAGCCCCGGTCAGAGGCAAGGGTGTCAGTGTGATGGGTGGGGGGAGGACCAAGCCTGGTGGAAGGGGACACGGGATGGAGATGGGGAGCCAGGCTTGGCCGGGGCTGCTGTTTTGGGGGGTGCTGGGGGCTGTCGGCGGGGCTCTCCTGGGTCCCTCCAGAAAGGAGCCCTGGCCCCCAAATTTGCCCCAGCCCAACTCTTCCTGGCTTCTGCAGTGGAAGTCTAGGAGGTTGAGGCTGCGCGGGGAGCTAGGACACCCCCGGGGCAACACCCTCCCTTCACAGATAGGGAACTAAGGCCTGGAAACGGAGAATGACACAGCCAAGGTCACACCCTGGCAGGACCAGGACAAGGAGGGAGGCTAACGGGGTGTTAAGCATGTGCTGGATGCCAAGCGCTGGACGCTGAGCTGGGGTCTGGGCAAGGAGGTCTTTGCCTTCAGATGGACCAACCAGGGCTCCAAAGCCAGCTGTGATGCTTTCCAGCACAGTGACCTTGGCCATGGCCTTCTCTCTGACCTTCAGCTGGAGCCCACGGTACCTCCCATGAGGACCAAGTCAATGCATGCCCTGCATTGCGGGGGTGGCTCTGTCACCAGCATCCTTCCCGTGTCCACTGCACTCACTGTTCTCGCCTGGTGTCTCTCTTGCCTCTTGGGGAATGACTTGGTGGTTGGATGATTCTGTCCTTGAAGAGGTTGGGGCACAGAACCCCCCTGGGTCTGCTCCCCAGGGCTCCCTTCTGAGACTCAGTTTCCTCACTGGTAAAATGAGAAAACCCACAGAATTATGGTCGTATTTCAGTGAGTTAATGCATGTGAAGCCCTGGGCAGAACACAGAGCACTGGGAGGTGCCCCCCCACCGCCATTGTGATGGTGACTTTTAGCTTTAGGAGTATGTGCCCACCTGTCTCACGCTGAAGATTCCAGACGTCTCCAGGCGAAGACCCTGCCGTTCGTCTCAGAATGCCTCTTGGTCCCAACTTAAAGGAGTGATGCTGAAAGGTGCCCAGTAGTCCCCCTGCTGAGGCAGATGGAGAGAAAGCCATCTGGAGGGGAGAAAAGAACCCCGGCCCTGTGGATGGACCCCCCACTTTGCCTGAACTGAGGCTGGGAAGTAAGTTCTGGTATCTTTTGCAGACACCCAGGATGCCCCACTCCCACCCACCACCGTTTGCTGATTTTTTAATTAGCAAAATGAGCCATCTTCATTGTTACACCACAGAAGGTATAAAGAAAACAGTAAAATCATCTCCCTCCCAACACCTCCCAATTCAACTCCCCAGATAACCAGCGTCCAGAGATTAATACTAAGACTTCCAGTTTCTTCTGTCAATAGAAGCCCATATAAATACTTCTTTTGATGAAAGTCGGGCAGTGCTATACATTCCTGTTTGGCAATTTATTTTCCTTTACACAGTACAGACTCCTTTCTCCAGGTCTATACATGTGGCAACCTCGCTCTTCCTTGTGACTGAATAGTGTTCCCTTGTGCGCATGCCCCTGCGCTCGGTGATCCAGTCCCCGGCGGATGGGCACAGAGGTTGTGTCCACTCTTGCCCTCTCAGGGCTGCAGAGAACGGGCTGGCCTTCCGCAGCAGGCAGCGTTGTTGGCATCGGAGGGGCCGCTGTACTGAGGGTGCACGGGGAGGAAAGGGCATCTGGGGGAGGCCCCCCTTCCCCCGGGACAGGCTGGTTGGTGCCCTGCTAGGACCAGGGCTGGGTGGGGAAGATAGCCTCAGGGAAAGCAGGGTCCTGGGGTCCCAGCCCTCAACCCTGCAGGGGAAGGAAACCCCTCACCCGGCCACCTGGAGGCCCCGGGGTGTGGAAGCCGTGGGGAGAGGACCCAGTCTGGACTGTTCCGGCCGGGCCCCTCCCCACCTCCCTGCCCCGAGGAGGTGGAGTGGTCTGTGTCCCTCAGGGGCAGGGGGGCAGTAGCCAGCTCCCTCTCCTCCGCCTTCAGCACCTTCTGTGGCCCCCCGTCCCTGCCTCCCTCTCCCCTCCAAACTGCCCCCTCTCACCAGAGGGGGACCCCAAACCCTGCATCCACGGAGAGAGCCTAAGTCAGCCAGGAGAGGCTCTGTGTGCAGCGAGGTGGGGCCTTTGTTCTTCATTTCGTTGTTTGTGCATCGAAGGGAACATTCAGTGTGGCTTCTGGAGACAGGCTGACCCATGTTCAGTGACAGCTCCATCCATTCCAAGCTCCAAATCCTCGAGCCTCAATTTCCCAGTCGTGGTACCCAACTTCCCCATGGGGGCACCGACAGTACCTGCTTCACAGGGGTGGTGGGAACTCCGTGAAGGGGCCCATGCGAAGCCTTCCCGAGTCTCCTGACCCACAACAAGTTCTCAATGAACGCCCAGTATTGTCATTACTATTTTTGTTATTATTCCTAATCGTGACGTTTTCAAAACTCTGCGGTACAAAAAGACCGCCTCTGAGTTGGGTGTCAAAACCAAGAAAAAGTCTGCAGGGGTGTGTATGCTGGGTGGTGTGTGGTATGTGATGTACGGTGTGCGTGTGAGGGTGTTATGTTTGATGTGTGTGTGGTATGTGTGTTAAGTATGGAGTGTGTGGGGTGTGTGGGGTGTGTGTTACATATGGTATGTGTGTGAAGGGGTGTGAATGCAGTGTGTGTGGTGTGTGCAGCATATGTGAATGCAGTGTGCGGTATGCATGTGTGCATGTGTGTCCTATGTATGTCAGGGTGTCCTCACACCATCTTTGTGCCCTCTCCCCCCTGCCAGGCACTCTCTCCATTATCTCGGGCCCCTGGATTCTGTCCCTCTCCCCGGGAATCACTGTCACACCTACATCTTCCTTGTTACTGAAGGACAAGCCTGCTGACCTGGTGGCCTGGGAAGACCCGAGGACAACCCCGGGAAGACGAAGAGGCCCCCCCACTTCCCTAACTACTTCCCCATCCGGCCCCACCCCACAGCCTCTTTGAACACGGGTCCATGTGGGCCTCATGTTCGGTGGGGTTTAGGTCAGCATCACCACTGGCTGTGGGAAGTTGCTTCTACCTCTCGGGCCTCAGTTTCCCCATCTGGAAAACAAGGATAAGAACAATAAGGTCCTCAGATTGTTTAAGCGCCTCATTTGCTCCCAACAGACAAACAAACAAGTGAACAAACAAAACGAATGAACCAGAAAATGCTCAACCTTCCCAGAGACATTGAGAGCAGGAAGAGATGTGTCCAAGCAGGCGATCTCAGCACAGACTCACATAGCACACAGGCTCCTGGGATGGAGCGAGACTCTTCCTCTCCCTTTCCCCCAAGAGTTGTATTTATTGTAAGCCCCCTGCCCTCCTCAGTGGCTCTGGCAGAATTCCTAGATTTGCAGGGCAGGGTGAGCCAGGTGGAGCTGAGCTGAAAGGTGGGGCGTGGGCCCCCCAAGGAATGGGCTCTTTTGACACCCTGGCAAGGGGTGCAGCTGGCTCAGGCTCCCCACCCCAACTGAGAACATTGCCATGGCCAGCATTCATGTGCGTGCCCTACGGGCCATATCTTGAGCCAGCCCCTCCTCACTAAGTGTTTTCTCACCCCAGCAGCCGAGAAGAGAAGTGACAGGAGTAAGACCCCATATGCGTGTAGACCCTTAGGGCTTTTCCAAGCCATGCTCGTAGATCTTGGTTATCATACTAGACAGTGAACAAGTCTCTTCCTCTCTCAAGGCCTCAGTTTTCTTATCTGTAAAATGGGGCTATGATGATGAGTCAATGAGCTAAGGATGTGAGGCTGCCGGCACAAAGTCCCACATCTGGTAAATCTTAACCAGTGTTAACTCTTGTGGTGGATGGTGCCATTGTTCCCAGTGATTCTGGACCCTAAGAAGGTGACACCTCCCTGCCCCGGGGTCAGCGACTCACGGTGCCTCCCTGTGGGCAGAGCATACTTCCACACCCGCTGGCAGCAGGCTTGGCCATGTGAATTGCTCTGACCAATGAAATGTGAGAAGAAGTGACCACATGCCAGTGCCTGGCAGAAGCCTGAAAATCTATCCTGTGGTTAGGCCAGCTCTCTGGCTCTTTTCTCTCAGGTTTACACATCCTAGATAGGGGCGGCATCTTCGGCCTGGACCCCAAAATAAAGATGGCACGTGAAGGAGAGTGGTGGAGCAGGGGGGCCAGCAAACTGTGGGCAGCATTAAACCTGAATGAAGGTAACCCTTGGCTATGCTAATGTACTTATATTTAGGGGATGTTTGCTATGCAGCATAACCCAGCAAAATCTGACCAATACAGAAATTGGCGGCATCAAAAATTTGTAGCACATGGGGCTTCCCTGGTGGCGCAGTGGTTGAGAGTCCACCTGCCGATGCAGGGGACACGGGTTTGTGCCCCGGTCCGGGAGGATCCCACATGCCGCGGAGCGGCTGGGCCCGTGAGCCATGGCCACTGAGCCTGCGCGTCCGGAGCCTGTGCTCTGCAACGGGAGAGGCCACGGCAGTGAGAGGCCCGCGTACCGCAAAAAAAAAAATTTGTAGCACTGGTTCTAAGAGTAGGTAACAGGTGACAGGTGACAAGGAATCAGTTATTGGGGGTAGGAGAGGTGGTGACCCATGTTATACAGTGGGAAACATTTGGGAAGATTCTTGCCTACAATAAATTGGAAAGCTGATACTATACTGCACTTGTGGCTTTAGCTGAAGAGCTTGGGAAACAGAAATGTCTAGAATGCCTTGGTTGCTTTTCGCTACATGTCATGGGCTGAATCAAGTCCCCCCAACTCATATGTTGAAGCCCTAACCCCCAGTGCCTCAGAATGTGACTGTATTTGGAGACAGGGTCCTTAAAGAGGTGATTAAGATAAAATGAAGTCTTCAGGGTGGGCCCTAATCCAACATGACTGGTGTCCTTCTAAGAAGAGGAAATTTGCATACAAATGTGTACAGAGGAAAGGCGACGTGAAGACAGGGAGAATATGACCCTCTACACACCAAGGAGAGAGGCCTGGAACAGACCCTTCCTTCCGGGCCTTCAGAAGGAATGAGCCCACTGACACCTTGACTGTGAGAACCAGTCTCCAGAATTGTGAGAAAATGAAGTTCTGTTGTACTTTGTTACAGCAGCCCTAGCAAACTCATACATTGCCTTTCACAAGCACTACGGAAAAGAGATGCCCTCTGAAAGGAATTAGCGTGCTTACAAGCAGGAAAGAAAGGGAAAGGGAAAATTCAGAAATTATGGGTTTGCAGGGTTGAGAAATGCAACGATTTCTCATCTCTAGCCAGTGAAAGAGAAAGGAAGCAGGAGCTCCACGAGCCCAGTGCCCAGAGGCCTGGAGCCCACGGGAGGATGCAGAGATGCCATTAGGGGAAGGGGGCCCCTGTAGGATGCTGAGCTTGGGTGTAAACACCTCATCCCCAGTGGAAAAAGGAGACATTCTCCACCCCCACCCCAGCAGTTTGTCTTCCAGAAAACCTAGAGAGAAAACCCAGTCCCATTTTGGGAAAAGCCTGCTCTTTGCATGACAAGTGGGCAAAACAGACCCAGTTCCTGCCCCTCTGGCAGTTAGTTGATTCTGCAAATTTGAGTGACAAATGATATTTTAGTAAAATTTCTAATACATGGGTGTTTGGAATACATGATGTGATCTTGGAGTAGATAATGAGTTTAAATTTTAACTGTCTGTGTCCCCAAAAATGTATTGTTTGAGAAGTCTAATTGTAAATTTGAATCTTTATGTAGAGACCTGCAAAATGGGTAATCCACAAATAATCAATAAAGAATATTCTAGACTTATGAAGAAATAATAAAACTAAGAAATGCCGGGGCTTCCCTGGTGGCACAGCGGTTAAGAATCTGCCTGCTGGACTTCCCTGGTGGCACAGTGGTTAAGAATCCGCCTGCTAACTCAGGGAACACAGGTTCGAACCCTGGTCTGGGATGATTCCACATGCCGTGGAGCAACTAAGTCCATGCACCACAACTACTGAGACTGCGCTCTAGAGCCCACATGCCACAGCTACTGCAGTCCGCGTGCCTAGAGCCCGTGCTCCGCAACAAAAGAGGCCACCACAATGAGAAGCCCGTGCACCGCAAGGAAGAGCGGCCCCTGTTCGCCGCAACTAGAGAAAACCCGCGCGCAGCAATGAAGACCCAATGCAGCCAAAAATAAATAAATAAGTAAAAATAAATTTATTTTAAAAAAAAAGAAATGCCTTGGGTGATAGAGTCTAGTTAAGACCCAGTGTCAGGGTAAAGATCGCATACGGGTATGACCAGCACTCCCTTGGTTAAAACCTCTGGTGAGCTCAAGATACCTGTGATAAAGTCTAGACAGGCGGGCTTCCCTGGTGGCGCAGTAGTTGAGAGCCCCGCTGCCGATGCAGGGGACACGGGTTCATGCCCCGGTCCAGGAAAATCCCATATGCCACGGAGCAGCTGGGCCCGTGAGCCATGGCCGCTGAGCCTGCACGTCTGGAGCCTGTGCTCCGCAACGGGAGAGGCCACAACAGTGAGAGGCCCGCGTATCGCAAAAAAAAAAGAAGTCTAGAGAGGCAAGTCTAGAAAAACTGGATGCACCTTTAGCAGAAGAAGCTAAATGGCAACAAATAGAGAAAGGGTAACTAAGTTTTGAAGATGGTCACACTGTCAAAAGGGCTGCCAGTCTGGACTAAAAGAGGCTGTGACCATTCACGACTTAAAACAGCATCTGGACCCCAAAGGGAGGAAAGCTGCTCAGCCCCACTGATGTGGCCAAGGAGGTGATGGGGAAGGAAGTCCTCCCAGAGGGCGACCCAGGGGCCACAGGGAACAGGGGGCTGGGAGCAGTTCTGAGGGAGCACAGATTGAAGAGCGTTTTCTTCACCTGGGGGAGGTGAGCCGCCCAGTGTCCACCCAGCAGGACTCAGAATTGCCACGCACAGCACCTGCGGCTTCCCTCCCAGCCCTCCCCCTTCTAAAGGAGCATGTCTGTGGGTTATCCTGTTCCTGTTCCACCCCTGAGTATCAGGTGTATGGATGAGTTGCTAGGGCCGCCATAACAAATACCAGACTAGGAGGCTTAAACAGCAGAAATTTCCTTTCTCACAGTTCTGGAGGCTGGAAGTCCAAGATTAAGGTATCAGCAGGGTTGGTTTCTTCGGAGGCCTCTCTCCTGGGCTTGTTGACAGCCTTCTTCCCATTGTGTCCTCGCATGTCTTTTCTCTGTGTGCACACACATGTGTCTGGTGTCCTTCTGTGTGTCCCTCTTCTTATAAGAACACTGGTGGGTTAGGGCCCACCTTAAAGGCCTCATTTTAACTTAATTACCTCTTGGAAATTCCCTGGCTGTCCAGTGGTTAGGACTCTGCACTTTCACTGCCGGGGCCCAGGTTCAATCCTTGGTCAGGGAACTAAGATCCTGCAAGCTGCGTGGCACAGCCAAAAAACAAACAAACAAACAAAACCCCCAAAGTAATTACCTCTTATAAGATATATCCAAACATAGTTACATTCTGAGATACTGATGGTTAGGGCTTCAACATGCAAATTTTGGGGAGACACAATTCAGTCTCTAACTGTGTGTGAGACCAGAAAACGTTACCCCATATACAGAGCTCCATATCAAGAGAAGCATGGGGCATGGGGTGGCATTTACTCAGTTGCATTTAGCTGGCAGCTGGGCTTGAAGGTCCAAGAAGTCTTACTTTGTAGGTCTGGAACCTCAGTGCTCCTCCACTGGCCCCTCTCTCTTCTCTCCCTCCCTCCTTCCCTCCCTCCCTCTCTCCCTCTCTCTCTCTCTCTCTCTCTCTCTCTCTCTCTCTCTCTCTCTCTCTCTCTCCCCCTCCTTCTCCTGGGCTTACTCACAGCATGGTGGGTTTTTACATGGCAGCTGGCTTCCAAGAAGGAGCACTCCAGGAAGGGTGAATGCAGAGGCCTCAAATCTCAGAAGCTACACAGCATCAGGTCGGCTCCATTCTGCTTTTCAAAGCCAATCCTGGGGCCAGCCCGGATTCAAGGGGAGAGGGAAAAAAACACCACCTAGGTCTTGATGGGAGGATGCCAGAGAGCCTGCAGCCATCTTTAATCTCCCACATGCTCTAGAAAGGGCCATTACACAAGCTCCATGTTCCATACAATACAAGTCCAATTGGTGAGAAGTCTACTCATCTTGAGCCCTTTATATTTCTACATCCCTCCATTCTCAGATATTCAAAGTCCTTAAATTCATCCATTTTTCTAGAAATAATACCTGGTGAGTCTGGCACCTCAAAACACCACCTATTCTTCCTCATCTGCAGAACTCTGTGAGGGTGGCAACCCAACCTAGGAAGTCACCCTAGTCTTCACAGTTGGGCTCAGATGCAGTGAACCCCTGAGTCATGCTCTCCACAAGTGTGGGGGCATCATCTGTCGGGGCTGAGTCCTGACCTTGGACCCCTCTGGGCCCTCACATGGGAACCCTGTGGCTCAGAGAGGTTATGTGACTTGCCCAAGGTCACTCAGCTAAGAAGTAGTAGCAGAGCCAGGATTTGAACCCATGGCTGTTTTGCTCCCGAGTTCTTAGCCACTGGGGTCTCCTGCCTCACACTCTGTAAGTGGTCTACAGATATTTAGGATATTCAGTAAGTGGATAAATAAACTACTTGGTGTTTCCTTTGGCAACCTGGGAGGTTCTGGATGCAGTCACAGGGGTGTTTCAATCTCAAGAGTTGACTAGAGGGCTTCCCTGGTGGTGCAGTGGTTGAGAGTCCGCCTGCCAAGGCAGGGGACATGGGTTTGTGCCCCGGTCCGGGAAGATCCCACATGCCACGGAGCGGCTGGGCCCGTGAGCCATGGCCGCTGAGCCTGCGCGTCTGGAGCCTGTGCTCCGCAACAGGAGAGGCCACAACAGTGAGAGGCCCGCATACCGCAAAAAATAAAAACAACAACAACAAAAATCCCCGAGAGTTGACTAGGAGTCTAGAAACTGGAGTTAAGGTAGGATGCAGTAACCGGAATCCACTTTCCTCCCCTGCCCTCAGAGGAAAAGTGGGTGTTTTTAATGCAGAGTATGGAAAATGTGCAAAAATAATAGCGACTTTGACATTTAATGAGCTCGCAGTGCCCAGCCACGGTCCTGAGAACCTTCCATAGATTAACTTCATTTACTTTTGCAGGGACCTGATGAGGTTAGGGGGCATCATTATTCCCATTTTACTTATGAGGAAACTGAGGCACAGAGTAGGTTAAGTCTGTGCTTCTCAAACTATCCGTGGTGAAGGAACTTTCAGAAAAATAATTTCCAATCTGTGGGAAATGATGCTTTTGTAATCTACACAGTCGCAATTGGATGTAGGCAGTGCCAAACTGCTATGGATGTTTCTAAATGATCGGTTTCTATGCTTCTCTTATCATGTCAACAAACAGTGTGTGGGCCAGCACCAGCTTGTGGACCACACTTGGGGTTGCACAGCATCAAGTGGCTTGCCAAAGGGTATCCAGCTGGTCAGTGATGGGGCCAGGATCTGGATCTGAATCTGGGCTCTTGACCACTCACCCTGTCAGCAGGAAGGATGGAGAAGGGTTTGGCCTTTGAGTATAGATCATAATAAGTATCTGAGAAAGAAGGGAAAGAACACAGAGTGACTGAAAACCTATAGGTTAAGGAATTTGTGCAAAATTCCGGAGCTACTATAGAGAGAACTGGGGCGAGAGTCAAAGGGCTGCTGAGAGCTATTGCCGTGGGTTGTGAATTAGACCCCTTTGAAGTTCTTTGGGGAACGAGTGAATTCAGAAAACTCATTTAAATTACTTTCGACTGCTGGACTATTAAGTCACTCAGCGCTGAGACTGAGCTATGTGGAACCTCGGCTTTTATTTGGGTTACACCGACATGAGCTTAGCTTTCTGCACATCTCTTTCCACCCCCAAAGACTTTAAACCACCACCAAGTTGTGACCTACTGAGGGTTCAATGAGCACTTTTGGAATTAATGAGTAATGAACAAACAGGTAAATGGTCAGACATAAAGTCCTTCATACAAGCCCATTGGGTGCAAGACTCCAAGAGAAAATGCTGGATATGGAGGACCAGGAGGGGAATCAAGGCCTCCAAATGTCAAAAGTGACCATCATTTTTTTTTGGGGGGGGGTGGTACGCGGGCCTCTCACTGCTGTGGCGTCTCCCGTCGCGGAGCACAGGCTCCGGACGCGCAGGCTCAGCGGCCATGGCTCACGGGCCCAGCCGCTCTGCGGCATGTGGGATCTTCCCGGACCGGGGCACGAACCTGTGTCCCCTGCATTGGCAGGCGGACTCTCAACCACTGCACCACCAGGGAAGCCCAAAAGTGACCATCATTAAATGATAGGATTACAAGTGGTCTTATTGTCTGTATTGAACTTATCTGTATTTTCTACAATATCTATAACAAGCATGTCTTACTTTTGTAGTAAAAATGAAGTTATTTGGGAGGAAATAAACAGTCCCTACTTTAAGTGTGCCCCCAGTTCAATTGGAGAAAAAATGGTCAGATCGCTGAGAGTAAGGATCCAGGCAAACAGGAGGTGCTCAATACATGTTTGGGTTAAATTTCCGTCATGCACCAGAAGGAAGGAGACCCTTTCTGAGAAGGGCACTTTTCTTTATTTCTTTATCTCTTGCCCCTGTAGGTCCCACTGTCCTTAGTCTGTAGGCTCACCGTGGGCAAGGCCAGGTTGCCTGGACTGATGCCCCCCACCTAGTGTTGGGCCTGTAACAGCCACAGTTGGCCCCCATGTGGATGGCAAAGTCTATCTATCTGCGTGGTTTCCTTCTCCTTCCAGTTCTCTGGTCTGTTCAGCTTCCAAGGGGACGAGGAATGGGGACAGCCTGGGGACCTCAGAGGACCAGGAGCAGAAGAGGCCGCCTGCTTCCCGTTCCTCAGGACCTCTGTGGCTGGCTGTGCCTGCAGCATGGCCTGTCTCCTTCCTTTCTTCTAATTTCCCATCACCTGGCTGGTTCCTTGGGGGCAGAGTGCAGGGTCCTGGGGCCACAGTCCCAGCCTGTCTCCCCCTTCTCCTCCCAGCTCCTGTCTCTCCTCTTTCTGGCTGCTTCGGCTCCTGCTCAAGGTCAAGGAACAAACAGACCTTTCCCTGGAGCCAGCCACGGAGAGGACGCCTCCAGCTAGAATCCAATTCTGAGTCAGGGCCAGGGCTTTCTCTTTCCTGTGAATGTGAAGACAGGAAGGAAATTTTTTGTAGCCATAAAATCAGTGAAAACAAAATTTTTTTTGTAGGCAGAGGAGAGGCCAAGCAGTTGGCTTTGGTTAAAGGCACAAATAGCACATGGAAATGGTCAGACCTGGAGAGGGAGGGTCTGGGGGTAAACTCGAATATTCCTGTAGCTTTTAGCAATATCTTCTTTGACCTGAGGGCCAACCAGGTGTTGGTCGTGGGATTGAGAACATGGGATGGCTCCCTGGCTTTTGGGGACAGAATGGGGGGGGTCTAAGTGGAGTCAAGTGTGGGGATGAGCAGGGAGTTGAGCGCTCAGGATGTTTCTAGGCTTCGGGCCAAGACAGTCCAGCGGCTGGAGCCAGGACCATGGTTTTGGAGACCCAATATGAATAGCAATGAACTTGATGGATTTCTAATCTTAGAGGGATGAACCTGGAGCCCAGAGAAGGCAGCGCTGGCCAACTTGGGAAGGGTCTTATAGGCAATGACAGCAATTTAGGACTTTACCCAGAGGACAGAGAGAAGCCATGAAAGGTTTAAGTGGGAGAATTGAATGGTCAAGTTTCGAATGTAGAAAGATCTCTCTCATTGCACCGCACACGTGGCCTCACGGAGAGCAAGCCTGGAGGAAGGAAGAGCAGCAAGGAGGCTGCCACTCTGATCCAGGTTGGTGGCTGAGCAGGTGGAGAGAAGATTCAAGGTATGTCAGAGGAGGCATGACAGGTCTGGGTGACTGACTCACATGGCGGTGGCACTGGGGAGAGAGGAAGGGGAAGTGGATGGCGCCCAGGCTTTTGGGCAGAGTGACTGGGTGTGTGGAAGGGGTTCCGCAGAGGAAGAACGGGAGGATTTGGGGGCAGGATACATTTTTTTTTTCTTTTTTTTTTTTTGCGGTACGCGGGCCTCTCACTGCCACGGCCTCTCCCGTAGCGGAGCACAGGCTCCAGACGCGCAGGCTCAGCAGCCACGGCTCACGGGCCCAGCCGCTCCATGGCACGCAGGATCCTCCTGGACCGGGGCACGAACCCGTGTCCCTTGCATCGGCAGGCGGACCCTCAACCACTGAGCCACCAGGGAAGCCCCAGGATACATATTTTTATTTCGTGAATATTTTTTGAGGTTTGACCAAGTACCACGGGACAGGACACCAAGAAGGATAAGGCATAGCTCTGACCCAGACAAGCCAGAATTCACACATATCAAGAAAAAGCCTGTAAGGGTGGGGCTGTAGGGATCTAACCCTGAGACATTGGGACTTTGGGGGATGGAGAGGTGGGGGAGGGCTGCAGGAACTGGATGGGCCTATTTGGAGGGGTCAGTGATGAACAGCTGCAGGACCACGTCTTAGCCTTCCACATCTTTCACACCCCTTCCCACGAGCCCGTGTGCCTGGCTCTATGCCAGGCAGGGTGTCCCAGCTTCATGCCCTCCCCCTGCTGCCCACTCCAGCCTCAGAGCTGGCCTCTCCCTGGCTCTCTGGTAAACTACTCTCTCTTAAGCTAAAAGCAGAACGTGACCCGATGTTTCCCTAAGAGGCCTTTGTCTCTCACCTCCCATCTAGCTGGGAAGCACTCTCTGTTCCACATTTTACCTGGAT
This sequence comes from Mesoplodon mirus, assembly GCF_964341445.2. Classification (NCBI taxonomy): domain Eukaryota; kingdom Metazoa; phylum Chordata; class Mammalia; order Artiodactyla; family Ziphiidae; genus Mesoplodon; species Mesoplodon mirus. The sequence continues at coordinate 6,765,174 of NC_138976.1, read as the reverse complement.
TGCTTCTACCCGTTTTTTATGTCTCAGCTTAGAGGGTCTTTGTCCTGGAAGCCTTTCCTGTCGCCTAAATCTGGGCTGGTTGTGCCTCTCCTGTGCTGAAGAAATATTCTTTGGGTGGATGCATGGGGAATGAATGGACATTTGGATGAGTGGATGAATGAATGAAGGAATGAATGGGGGAGATGAATGGAGATGGGTGAATGGATGGGGGATGGATGGCTGAATAGATGAACTAATGGATGGATGGGTGAAGGGGACGACTGGTGGACTAGGTAGATGGATGGTTGGGTAGATGAAGAGCAGAGGGTGAGCTGGTTAGGTGGGAGGTAGGGTAGGTGGGATAGGTGAATAGGTAGGTGGGTTAGCGGATGGAGGTGGATGGAGGGTTAGCGGATGGAGGTGGATGGAGAGTGGCGGGAGGGTGGAAAGGAGACTGGATGCAAAGGAAGGGAAGGGAGACGAGGCTGGCTCGGGCATGTGGAAATTTGTGGAAGGCACAGCGTGCCCAAGGCAGCAGTGGAGTCGGAATCTTGTTCTCCTTCCTCCTTCCTCCGACCCCTGGGCTTCCTCAGAGCATTCTGCTCCCACATTGGAGGGACCCGGCTCTGGGCACAGCAGTCAGAGAGGTAATTGGCACCAGGAACCTTCTTCCATTTTCCCTCTTTTTTATAACTCTTCATCTTGTGGATTTTTTCCCCCAGCTGGTCTGATTATTGACAATGCCCTGAGTCTGGGGATGAACTAAAAGATTTCGGTCTCTCCATAGCCATTTTCCTCCCGCTTCCTTCCTTGCCCTCTGCATCCTCCTCCTCCTCTGCTGGGGCCTTCCAGCAGACAGCCGAATACCCACCTGTGCTGGGCTGGTCTGCAAGCACAGCCTTAGCCAGCAGCGGCTGCCTGAGCCCCGTTGCCCTCGGCCCCAACCAGCCCCGGTCCCTGCTGCCTGGTGCCCGCCCCCGCCCGGCAGCTCCGATTTTCAGCTCGGGTTTGATCGCCTGCCAGGATCTTCCAAATGTCAGCTGCAACGTTAGCATCTTTAAGAGAGCGCCCGAGGCGATCTTTAAGCAGGGAGGCTGGGGCCCCACGCTGACGCGGGGAGAGGGCTCCGAGCTGACAGCTCTGCTTGCTGCCTCCCAGCCGCGGCTCTGGGAGCCTGTGGCCCCCCAGCCTTTGGACCTGGACAGTACTTGGGTTTATTTTTGAGTCTGGATGAAGCAGGGCTTTGCCAGGAGTTGAGCTCGATCCCCATCGCCTCCCCCTACCAGGGAGCCCCAGGAGGGAGACGGGGCCGGTGTTGTCACTGCTCTACCCCCAAGGCCAGCGTGAGGCCTGACCCTGAGGAGGAGGGGATAAATATTTGTTAATCAAATGACTGCATGAGAGTCCTAAGCTGCCCCAAAGAGTGAATGCTGAACAGGGTGCTTTCTCCCTTACCTTCGCCTTGAGGGTGAGATGCTCAGGGTGATGGGACAAAGGCTCCAGCCTTTGGAGTCAGACCGACAGATCCAGCATGTGGGAGCTGTGTGACTTTGGGAAAGTTGCTGGCCCTCTCTGAGCCTTGGCTTTAAAAAAAAATAAATTTATTTATTTATTTTTGGCTGCGTTGGGTCTTCTCGTTGCTGCGCGCCGGCTTTCTCTAGTTGCAGCGAGCAGGGGCTACTCTTCCTTGCGGTGCGTGGCTTTCTCATTGCAATGGCTTCTCTTGTTGTGGAGCACGGGCTCTAGGCGCGCGGGCTTCAGTAGTTGTGGCTCGAGGGCTCTAGAGCTCAGGCTCAGTAGTTGTGGCTGGCGGGCTCTAGAGTGCAGGCTCAGTAGTTGTGGCACACAGGCTTAGTTGCTCTGCAGCACGTGGGATCTTCCCGGACCAGGGCTCGAACCTGTGTCCCCTGCACTGGCAGGCAGATTCTTAACCACTGTGCCACCAGGTAGGTCCCTCGGAGCCTTGGCTTTATCATCAATGAAATGTGCAAGAGGATAGAATGCCAGCCACGTAGTTGTTGGGAGGATCCACGAGCTAATGAGATGGGAACACTGGGTACAATGCCAGCACATAGTAGGGACTCAAGGGAGTCGGTCCCCTTCTTCTCTGTCCCCTTTCTGCCCCTCCGCTGCCCCTATGGCTTTGCAGGTGCTATTCCTTCTGCCGCGAAGGCCCTTCTGCTATCATCCTCGTCCTTCCAGATCCTGAGCATGCCCCTGCTCTGGGACCCCTCCTTACCCGCCCAGTGCAGGCACAGTTGACACTCCTCCTCAGGTCCCCCAGGACTGAGTTCGCGCCTGGCACCCATGCAGTGTGACTGTGGTTTCTGTTCCAAGCCAAGGGTCAGCACATTTCTTGGGGGCAGAAAATATTTGTATTGATTTCTAGAGTCTTAAACAGGTCCTAGTATACAGCCGATGCAGAATGAATGAATGAATGAATGAATGCCTAGCTAGCTGGTCTGAGCAGAATCAAGGAACGTTTCTGGAAGGTTTTAGTAATAAGAGAATGTACACCTCAAAGGCTGAGCCCTGCTAACACCTTCAAAAACCTTCCCATCGTGTTGGTGAAAGGCTGTTGCCTTTTCCCGAAATGCCACGTTTCTCTCGGATCCTCAGAACAAGGATGATTGTTCTCAGTTTTCAGTTGCCATTTGTCACACAGCAGGTTGGAGGAAGGTGCCTGGTCCAGACCATCCTTCTGATCCTTGGTCCCTGGACTGGTGGGTCTTGGCCCATCCCATGGCCGCCATTGGTGCCCATGGCACACTCCTCAGTGCCCTGATGATCAATGCCCTGATGATCAATGTCCTTTGCAGAGTGGTAAGGCTATGGAAGTGACCTCCATATTGGTGACTTGGTCTATTTCCACATTTTTTTTTTTTTTTGCGGTACGCGGGCCTCTCACTGTTGTGGCCTCTCCCGTTGCGGAGCACAGGCTCCGGACGCGCAGGCTCAGCGGCCATTGCTCACGGGCCCAGCCGCTTCGCGGCATGTGCGATCTTCCCAGACCAGGGCACGAACCCGTGTCCCCTGCATCGGCAGGCGGACTCTCAACCACTGCGCCACCAGGGAAGCCCTATTTCCACATTTTTGAGGCCTCTCACTTGAGACTGAAATGCCCAGATGGGGAGGTGAAGTGACTCAGAAAAGAAAAGAATAAGAAGCACCTAGAGGCCAGACCCCACCCAAGTGGAGGCAAGCAGGGAAGGAGAGCAGCCTGAACCTCTTGCACTGGAGTTGCGGCCTTGATGGGGACCAGTTGGAACTGGTGTGCTGAACTGGGGGATGGGGAATTGGTACACTTCCACAGAGAGGACAGGATCAGCACCCAGCTCACATAAGCATATGTTTAAAAACTAAAAGGTGAAGGAACCGGACTCAGAATGGTTATAGAATAAAAATAGAATGAATAGACGAATGAATGGTGGGTGAGTGGTAGGTGGATGGATGGATACATGGTTGGGTGGTGGTTGTCTGGGTGATGGCTAGATGACTGGATGAGTTCATGGATGAATAGATGGGTAGATAAATGGATGGATGGATGGATGGGTGGATGGATGGATGGTGGATAGATGAGTGGGTGGGTGGATGGGTGAAGAGATGGATGCGTAAATGGGAAGATGGATGCGTAAATGGTTTTATGCAGGGGTGGGTAGTTGAGTGGATAGGCGGATGGATGGATACATGGAAGATGGGTGGATGGATGGGTGGTGGATGGAGATGTAGATGGGAAGATGGACAAGTGAATGGGTTCATGGATGGGTGGGTGGGTAAGCGTGTAAGTAGACGGATAGATGGATGGATAGATGTGAAGATGTATGAATGAGTGGGCAGGTGGGTGAGTGGATGGATGGGCAGATGGTGGCTGGGGGGAGGGATCCGCAGATGATAGGACAGGAAGGATAGGATGGATAGGAAGATGGGTAGGGAGCGGGATGGGTGGATGGGTGAGTGGGTGGATAGAGGTAGCGCTGGTGTAGAGCAAAGAGCAAACTGGTTGAGGGTTAGGGAATCTTGCCTTTGCCCCTATTCTCACCCTTATGCCCTATGGGCCTTGTGGTAGTCATCTGACCTTCTTGGACTTCAGCTTCCTTATCTGCCTAAAAGGGCAATAGTCCCCGCCCCCACCCACTACCCAGGGATCAGAAAAGATCCCTGGGCTGTGAGTACCCCCTGGCACCATGACCTCTCCAACCCTCCTGACCAATCTCACCCTGTCCATGTGCCCGTCCTGTGCTGAGCTTCCTCTTTCCCGTGCCCAGGGAACTTCTGTGCAGTCTCCATCAATGCTTTCTAATAGAGGTCAAGGGAATTCTGTTCACAGCCAAGTCCAGCATGGGTAACACCCACAGCCCTGAGTCTGGTCGAGCCTGGCTGATATGCGCTAGGGTTAAGAGGCCATCTCTGAGATCAAGAAGTGGCAGCTCTGGCACTCAGTGCGGTGGGACCTGAGGCAAGTCAACACCCCTCTCTGAGCCTCACTTTCCCCACCTGAAAACAGGGTTAGCAGCAGCCACCCAAGGAGGGTGCCTAAGAGGCCCCACGACACAACACATGTGGGTGCTCAGCCCAGCATGGGGCCCAGGGTTGGGCTCGGAGAGGCATAGCTGCCCTTGCTACTATCTTCACCAGAACCAACTGCTGGCCCGAAGGACTTGCTGTAGAATGAGCATGCCATGGGCGAAGGTCTGGCTGCATGCAGGCTTGTGGAACAGGGAAGTTCCCGGGAGTCAAGAACCCGCTGGTACAGGCAGGCTCACAGCCACAGGAGCCAGCTCGGATGGCAACTCTGTGTAGCGGCTTTGTGGCTTCACATGTACCTCATTCTGGACGACCCACAGCCTGGCTCTTCCCGTTACCAGCTGGGTGACCCTGGGCAAGCGACCTCCCCTCTCTGAGTCTTGTTTTCCTCACCTATAAAAGGTGGGCCTCGGAGTTACCCGTGTGCTTTCTCATTTGCCTCCCAGCAAGGGGGTGGGACCACCACCACCACTGCTGGGGTCCAAAGAGGTTCTAGATCAACTTCAGTGCGGAGCTAGGATAAGAATGAAGCCCCTTCCCGAGCGCCCAACCTGCCCTAAGTATTCTAGCTGAAGCCTTGGGCTGAACTTTGGGCTCTGGGGCCCCCATCCCTCCTGCTACTGCTACTCCCTGCCAATGCCTGGCATTTCCTGGCCAGTGGTGGAGTCCTTGCTGTGAGCTGGCGGGGGCGCGGGGGGTGTCACGGGGCTCTCCTTGCCATGGAGCCTTGAGAGACTGCCCCCCAAGGGACCCCCCAACACCCACAGACCCAAGGGGCACCCACAGAGTCCATGGGAGTTTGGGCAGCCCAAGTGACATGGTTGTTGGGTCAGTGCCCCTCAGACCTGAGTGACCTGGGCTTGGGAGAGGTGCCGGGGGACAGGAATGGGGACCCAGGGCCCCTGGGGGTGTCAGCAGTGCAAGATCCCAGCCCCCACCAGCCCTAGGGTCCCCCCTCCCCTTCCCCAACTGCTGCAGACTCTGGTTAAAATGGCATGCCACCATCTGTCATCCTTCCCCCACTCCATGGGCTGGCTGTGACTCTGACTCGGGGACTTCCTTGCCTGTAAACAGGAGGCAGGCAGGTCCCCAGAGCCAGGGGGGTGATGGGCCTGATGCTGGCCCAGGGCTGCTGAGCTGGGGAGGAACCTCTGGGTGGGCGGGCAGGATACCAGGTACCTGGAGGTCTCCAAGCCCTCCCGCAGCGGTGCTCCTACTCCCCAGAGGTCCCTCGGTGACCCTGGCTCCCATCTGCACCCACCCCCTTCCCTGAGCTCCTCCAGCTGCCTGGATTGCTCACATCCGCCCAGCCTTGCTTCTGCTGTGTTTAGAGAATTTCAAATCAATACCTGGGTCTGAGAGCGTTGATGGACCCTCCCTAACGAGGGTTGCCTCCCTGGGCAGCCTGCATCCCGCCCCAGGCATCTTTGCTTTACAACCAGGAAAACCGAGGCCAGAAAGCAGGGCAGTGGGAGAGCTGGGGGTGGACCAGGACTCACCCCGGACCTGGCCCTGGCTTCAGCTTTGCCTCGCAGTCAGAAGCAGCAAGGAGGAGGGAGGGAGGGGTGACACAGAGGTGAAAGGCTCTGAAACTGTAAACAAGCCTCCTGGCCTCACTTTTCCCATCTGGGGAATGGGGGAGCCAAGGCTGCTCGGAAAGAGTATCTTTTGAGCCAGAGAGCACATGGGGACTTGTTCTTGTCTCCTAAAGCCCGGCAACTTGGGAGGGGCAGCACTGCGGATGGGGGCGGTGAAGGGGATTCCTTCTGGGAAAGAATCAGTTCGGGTCAGCCCCCTCCACGGTCCCCCCCCACCGCCCCAGTTCTGCAGCTTCTCCCTCCCCCCACCACAGGGCTGCCAGCTGCCCCCTCCCCTCCCCGCCTTCTGACTGCCAGCTCCTCCCCGCAAAGCCCCCAGACCCCAGCTGCAGTGTTTTTACAGCTTTGACCAGCCGCTCAGCCCCTCCTCTCCCTCCCCCTCCTCCTCCCTCCGCCTCCATCTCTCCCCCTCTCTCATCCACCCTCTCCCCCTCCTCCTCTTCATCTTTCTCCCTCTGTTCTCCCCTCTCCATCCTCTCCCCCTCCTCCCCTCCGCCTCCCCCTTCCTCCCTCCTCCTTCCCCCCTCCCTCTATCCTCTCTCCTGCTCCCCCCGTTCCTCCCTCCCGAGCTCTCCCTCCCTCCCTCTCTCCGGGGGAAGAAAGGTCACCGTGCAGCTGATTACTCAGAGCTCAGTTGCTGTAGCAACCGGCGGGGGAAGTGGGACAGGCTGGCTTTGAGGACGCGTGAGGTCGGCCGCGGGCGGCTGGAGCCGGCGCGGGCCTCTGTGCTCCTGCGAGCGGGAAGCTGCCGGCAGCCCGGCTCCTCGGCCGCCGCGGGCCCGGCTCCGGGGTTTTTTAATGAAGAATTTCTTCTCCCCTCTCGCACCCCTCCCCGCCTCCTTCCCACCTCCCTGGGGTCTGGAAGGAGAGGTTCGCCCCCTCCTCGGGTTGGCTGCTTCTCTCTGGTCGTCTGGTCTCAGTCTCTCCCCCTCTGCCAGGTTCTGATGGTTTCTTTCCTTCTCGTCCTGTCCCAGAGCTCAAAGGCACAAGCCCCTTCCCCACACACGCGCGCGCATGGACGCGAGAGCGCACGCACACACACGAACACACTCATCTCTCACCAGCTTGGTGAGAAGACCAGTGAAACCCTCAGCATCTCCATCCCCAGCCTGTGTTATGGGCCTGGGAGGCTCCAGGCTTCCTCAGCACAACCAGAGACAAGAACCCACGGAGGGTCTGGCCTGCTGCTCCCTGGGCACAGCGGCATCCGCCTGGCACCCACTGTGTGCCCAGCTCTGCCCTCCAGGAGCTGGGGCGGGTGCTGGGGAAGGCAGCACTCTGCTCAAAAAGGAAGCCAGACCCCTGGGGGGCGGGGATTGCGTCCCAGCCCCCCTGCTGTGGCTTGGTCCTTCTCCTGCAGCTCAGAAGCACAGGGCGCAAGACCTACTGTGACAGAGGGTCCTGGAGGTGTCGGATGCAGGCTCTGTAGTGGGCTGGGCCTGGGTGCCCGTCCCCACCCTCCTCTGGGACCCTCCTCCACTGGTAGTGGGAATGTAAAGTGGTTCAATCACTTTGGAAAACATTTGGCAGCTTTTTCAAAAGTGAAGCATACACCTTCCATATGGTCAGGCCATTCCCCTCCTAGGCATTTATCCCAGAGAAATGCAAACTTAGGTCCACGCAGACTTGGACACGAATGTTCATAGCAGCTGCATTTGTAACAGGCAAAACTGGAACCAACCCAAATGTCCATCAGCAAAAGACTGGCTCCGCAGGTCCTGGGCATCCCTACGATGGGACAGGACTCCGTAAACAATAAGAAGAAATGAACTGCCGATACTGCAGCAACGTGGAAGAAACTCAAGGTCGTCATGCTGAGTGAGAGGAGCCAGGAGACAAAGAAGGCATACTGTGCATACATTTCTAGTACATTCTAGAAAGTGCCAGCTAAACTATAGTGACAAAGCAACTCAGTGGTTGCCGGGGGACACTGGGTGCTAAGAGGTCCCACGAAAGTCACAAGAAAAGTTTTGGAGGGGGTGGACGTGTTCACTGTCTTGATGGTAGTGACGGTTTTATGGGTGTATACATAGGCCGAAATGCAATTTTTTTTTTTGGCCGTGCCACGCAGCTTGCAGGATCTCAGTTCCCCAACCAGGGATTGAACCTGGGCCACAGCAGGGAAAGCCCAGCATCCTAACCACTAGGCCACCAGGGAACTCCCCGAAATGCAGTTTAAATGTGTGCAGTTATTGTATGTCCATTATTCCTCAATAAATTGGAAAAAATTCCTGCTCTGCCACTCACTGGCTGAGTGACCTTGGGTGAGTCACCTCACTTCTCCAAGCCTCAATTATGAAAATGGAATAATGACAGTGGTAACCTCACGGGATGGTTATGAGGATTCAATTACATAATGTTAGCTCATCACTCAGCTCCATCCCAACCAAACCAAGGGGGCCCCATCCAGGGCAGAGAAGAACAGCACTGGGGGACCTGCCTAAAGTTCCCTGTTTTGGTTTGCCCCTCGCTCACTCACTCATGCCTTGGCAATGAGAAGGGGAGCCCCTGATCCATGCTGGGCCTGGCCACTTCCTGGGTAAACAAGGGAGAAACCAGCCCTAACCCCATCCTCATGGGTACATAGTCTGGGGCAGTTACAACACGAGGAAGAGAGGTCCAGGCACGTGCAAAGGCCCTGTGGCTGGTGGGAGCCCTGTATGGCCCAAAAGCTGAAATGCAGGCAGCAAGAGGTACACAGACAGGCCCCATCGTGTGACCTCTTGCAGGCCCTGCCAAGGAGTTTGCAAGCCTTCTGAGGGCTGCCATGCTCCTGTGTGTGGTTTGTAGGGGACTGTAGTGTTGGCTCCACCTCCTGAAAATTCCAGCTCTCAGCTCACCTCCCTTTTCTCTAAGCCTCAAATTCCCCATCTGGCAAATGGGGGTGATGATCCCTTATGGGACCTGGCCCAGTGCTCAGTGGTTAGAGGTCTGGGCTGTGACTGACTCTTTTGTCAGGTTTGCCACACTGTGTTCTAATTCTGGGACTCTGGATAGCTTGCCTGGCCCAACTGTGGGCTCCTGGGGGCTGCATTGGCAGCCTCCTCCCCTCTGAGCCTCTGTGCCTGGCACAGAGCAGGCACCCAATAAATATCTCAGGATGGGAATAATCAAGGCACCCATGCAGGATAGAGGGTCCACGCTCTGGCTGAAAGACAGACTACTTCTGTGGGTGGGCACATGTGGCCCCCAGCAAGTTCTCAAAAGGTATTAAGTTGAGACCACCTTACCCTCCACCCTCAGCCTTGGTCTGAGGACTTCTCTCAAGTTGAGAGTAAGCGTGGGGACAGTTTTCTTGGGGTTCCGAGCTATGGTTAGTTTTGGCCCTTTGACTGCGAATGACTTTGACCAGCCAGGTTTTCACCTTTACTCACTTGAGGAAGCCCTGGAGAGGACGAGGTTCTGAACATCCACCCTGACCCTGGACCAGCTGCCCAGACCATCAAGGGGGATGGAGTTGACATGAGAGATTCCCACCAGGCATCTCATGCCCAGAGAGGAGGCAGGCCTGGGCCAGGTGCACAGGGTGGCCATGCCAGAACCTGCCTTGGACTCACCGTCCAGTGCTCTTCCCACAGGGCTGGGCCAGGCTGCAGGCTAGCTGCCCAATTCCTTTTTTGCCACCGAGGCTCACACCAGAGCTTCCCAGACTTGCACCAGGGCGGGGGGAGTAAAGCATTATGTTGAGACCCTCACAGAGTTTGCCAGGAAGGCGGGCTCTGGCCTCTGAGTGGCTCACCTTTCCAGCACCCCTTTCAAAGCTCCTGACCCCCTGCGCCTGCCCTAGGAGCTGAGGGAGAGCCAGGGCCAGAGGGAGCCTGAAGCCACAGTCCTGACATCATGGAGCCTCCCAGGCTCTCCCTTGACTTGGCCAAGCGGTGCACCCACCCCACCCCACCCCCCAGCCCCAACGGCTATGATCTCAAAGAGAAGCTTAATGGAGAAAATCTCACCAAGTATCACTAGCCTTGGCCTCAGAGGCTAACCCAATTCCCCCCATACTCTGTGACCACGGCCACATCACTGTCCCTCCCTCTCTGACCCACCTCTTCCGAAAGCTGGGCCTGCATCACTCCCCTGCAGGGTGCTGGTACCACAAACACCCCGAAAAGCAGTCATTACTGTTAAGAAGCCCATTTTCTGGAGAAAGAACCGAGGCCTACGGGGTCTAGGTGAAGTGCCCAAAGCCAGCCAGGTGGTGACTGATGATACGTACAGCCAGAATCCGGGGTTCCCACCCCAGCTCCGGTATGACCGTGTGACCTTGAGCAAGTCACAGCACCCCCTCAGAGCCTCAGTTTCCTCATCTGTGACCTGGGGATGACAAAGGGACAGAATGAGCTCGAGCAAAGGTGGCTCTCGGCACAGAGCACGACACCGTCTCCAGTAGGATTGTCTGTGGGCAGAGCCCTCCCTGTGCCCTCTAGCTGCTCTTCCATTTGTGGCAGTGGCCCAAGACCTTCCATGGGACCATGTTGGGGCCCTGGAGATGGGAGGTTACATTTGCTGTGACAATGGCTCCAGGAGCTGCCTCCTTCTCTCTCCGGCACACATACCCCAGAGGCCTGAGCACGGACCACCAATCCTCCCAGCCTGCCCTTGAGCCTTCTCCCAGACACCTACTGTGTGTGGGTATAGAGAGGCCCTGAAGAGGAGGACCTGTCCAGTATGGTCAGGAGTGTGATGGGGGAGAGGGCAGGGTCTAGAGATGCCTTCGGAGAAGAGGGCTAACCTGAAACCCAAAGCTTGAGTAGCACTCAGCCAGGCAGAGGCTGTGGGGGTGCTCCCGGCAAAGGACACAGGGCCCGTGCAAAGGCCCAGGGGCGAGAATGAAACAGAGCTAATTCAAACAATTGAAAAATATTCAGTTTCAGAAGCTGAGAGCTACGGAAAGTACCACTGAAGGATGGCGGTAGAGAGGTCAGCCTGGGTTGGGCCATTTCAGGGCTTAAGTTAGTTTCAATGTTATACTGAGGGTACTGGGGAGCCATGGAAGGTTTTAGGTAGAGGAGTGACACATTCAAAAGAACCTTCCAGAAAGATTGCTCTGGCTGCCCCAAGCAGAAGGGACTGCAGGGACAAAGGGAGAAGCAGGGAGACCAGTGGGGTGGCTGCTGCAGATGTCCAGGCAAGAAATAATGGGGGGCCAGACTGGAGCAGCAGAGGGAGGGGCCGAGCAGACTGACAGGAAGGACCTAAAGGGAGATTTGCTGGACAAGGGGGTGAGGGAGGAGGAAGAAGAGGGTGGACTGTGTGGGGGATGGTGGGGTCGTCTCTGAGGCCACCCGGAGAAGCACGCACGGTGGTATCTTCGGCGCCCTGGGTCCCACAGCGCCGGCTGCCTCATGGTACAGCCCTGACCCTAAAACCGCTCTCCTCGGCCCCCAGGGGAGCTGTCCTCATGGAAACCAGGGGTCTCTGGCAGGTAGAGGGCCTCATGGGTAAACAGCCGGCAGTCGTGGGGGCCGATCCCAGGGTACAGGGGGCACCACCTGCAGCCAGCAGAGCATCCAAACCTCAGCTTCCCGGGATGAGGCATCCAGGGCAAAGCGGAGTGAGGAGGGTCTGGCTCCAACCCTGGCGGATGTTCCCTCTGCCTCCGGTGTCCTCCTCTCTGAGACAGACAGATGCAGATGGACAGACTCGCCGCCAGCCCCTGAGGGCCCAGATGGCTGGGCAAACACTGCACACGGGGCCTCCAGTGATCACAAAGAATGAGGACACGGGGTGGGGCTGTGGGTCCCAGGGAGCCTGTCGTCTGGGGATCGCCCCACTTATGGGGGATTTCTCACCCCAACCTCAGGCCCCTCTCTGTCCCAAGTGCTAAAAAGTGAAGGTCCCCAAACTCAGGGTCCTCCCTGACCCCCACACCAGTCATAAGCAAGTCCTGTTGGCTCTGTCACCAAATCTGTCCCCTGTCCCTCCCCACAGCCACCCTGAGGTCCAGTCTCTCCATCCACCCCACCCCCCAGAGGCTCATCAGCCTCCTCAGGGCCTCCCTGCCTCCACCTCCCACTTCCCTGGGGCCTCCTGCTCAGTGCAGCCCCCGGGGAAGCCCACAGTGCCTTCAAAGACATGACTGACCCTCAGTGGCTTCGCATTGTACCCAGAAGGGCATCGGACTCTGTGCCCACAGCAGCAGCCCACGCACGACTCTGCCTGGGTCCCCATCTTCCTCGGTCCCCATCTTCCGTCCCTCCCTCCATCTCACACACAGGCCGCCCTCCTCCCCTCCTCCAGGCCTTTACACTTGCTGTTCCTGATACTCAGAGACCCTCTCCCCAGGCCTTCCGGGCCTCCTTATATTGATTCTTCCGGCCTTAGCCCGCAGGTCATCTCCTCAGGGAGGCACGGGCCCAACCGCATTCGCTCCACTGCTTTCCTCCCCATCAGCACAGATCCACAGCGCTTAGCAAGCCTGACCTACCCCGTTCGTGTGCGTGCTCTCCGTGCGTGTGGTCGGCTGCCCTGCAGGGAGCTCCGTGTGGACAGACACGGCTCACCTGCGTACCCTGTTGCCCACATGGTATCTGAGTGAATGAATGAGTGAGCATGTGAATGAGTGCATGAATGACGGAGAGAGTGAGTGAATGAATAAGTGACTGAGTACATGGATGGATGGACGGATGGACGGATGGATGGAACGGCCGCCTCTGCGTTAGGGGAGGAAAAGGTGGTGGCCCAGGGCTGTGAAGGTACTGCCCTGCCCGCTTCCCCCCCGCCCCTGCCGTGGCCTGTTTCAGAGATGACCCCACCATCCACCCCACTGTCTGCTCTCTTCCCCCTCCTCCCTCATTCTGGAGGCCCCAGGAGGGGGTGGGGCAGAAAGGAGGCCTCTCTCTGAATTCACACAGCTGCCTCTGAAGGGCCTCCCCTGGAGGTGGGCCTCCACCTGCCTTCCTGACTGTTTCCCACCCTCCCACCTGGCTAGCCACCCGCTGGAACTACTGAAGCCAGAATACAGAAAGGGCGGGTCCCCCACCTTGTGCAGCAGAGGTGAGTCCAGGGTCCTTAGGCCTGGAGCACCCCACCCCCCATTCCTTCACCAAGAGGTGGAACAGTGGGGTGCCTGAACCCAGGCAAACAAGGTTCAGAACCCAGCTCTGCCATCTTCAAGCCGCAGGGCCCTGGGCAAGCTTCTTCATCTCTCCGTGCCTCCATTTTCTTGTCTATAAAATGGGGAGACTAACCGTACCTCCCTCACAGGGCCAGAGTGAGGAGTCAGCAGATTCCCGCCCGACACAAACAGTTGAGCTGGTGTGCACAGCGTATGGTAAGTGCTCAGTAAATGACAGCCCCTCGACAGCATATGCCCCCCTCGACAGCATCAGCCAAGCTCTTGCCCTGAGCCAGGCCTGGGGGGTCGTGCCAGGTAAAGGGCAGAGGCCTGTGTTTGGAAGCCAAGGCCCTGTTTTCTTTCTGACCAACAATGCACATCCATCTCCCTTCAGAATCCCCCTGGTGTGGGGTGGGCGGTCATCCCTTGGGGTGGGAGCTCCGTGAGGGCAGGGACCACGGCTGTCTTTTTCACTCTGTGGGCCCCGCACAGGCCTGGAGCCTGTGAACAAATGCTGAATGCTGAATGAGTGAGTGAGTGAATGAATGAATGGATGAGGCCAGAATCCATCTGTCTCCCAAGGCAGCATCCCAAGAGAAGCCCACGTTGGCTCCAACCCCTGTGGGGTCACCAGCCCAACAGCGGAGGTTGCCAGTACTGCCAACAGTTCGGAGGCTTCTAAGAGTCTCTTGACAAAAGGATCAAAGGAAGCAGATGACAGAAGGGCAGGAAATGGCTGCTGGTGGGGTGGGGATGCAGAGCCACCCCAGGCCGGGATGAAAGAGGCACAGGAAAAGGACACAGATGGACCAGCCATGGGGTGGGGGTGGGGGTGGGGGGGAAATGACAGGATGTGGACAGAGGGTCTCAGCCACTTCCCTTTGCACAGAGGATGAACTTGATGGTTTTCTCCTCTGTGCAGGACCCTCCTTTCTGCCCCCAACCAGCAGCATCCAGCCCTGGTCCTGGCACCCAGAGAATACCCAGAAAATGTTTGCTGAATCACCGCGTGCATGCATGCATGAATGATTGAATGAATGAATGAATAAATGAAAGTTTTCGTCAGCTCTTCCTGAGCTTTCCAGTAGTCAAGGAGAGTGGGTCAGTCCGGGGAATTTTGACATAAAAGTGCAGAGCAGGGCTTCCCTGGTGGCGCAGTGGTTGGGAGTCCGCCTGCCGATGCAGGGGACGCGGGTTCGTGCCCCGGTCTGGGAGGATCCCACATGCCGCGGAGCGGCTGGGCCCGTGAGCCATGGCCGCTGAGCCTGCGCGTCCGGAGCCTGTGCTCCGCAACGGGAGAGGCCACAACAGTGAGAGGCCCGCGTACCGCAAAGAAAAAAAAAAAAAAAAAAAAAAGTGCAGAGCAAACCCCTTGTTGTTCCAAGAAGAACATTAACAGTAGTTATGACTAGCCAATATTTTATAATAACTATAAATGGAGTATAACTTTTAAAAATTGTGAGCCGCTGTACTGGACACCTGTCACTTATATAATGTTGTACATCAAGTACACTTCAAGAAAAAAAGAAAAAAAAAACAATAGCTATTATTCCAGCCAGCGCTTACTAAGCAGTTACTATGGGTTAGGAGCTCAGTATCTCTGCATTATTTCCCCATGATCTCAGTGACTCCTTTTGCCATACTCTATGAAGTGTTGTTAGTTTCCAGATGAGGAAACTGAAACTCCAGAAGGAGCAGGGAGGAGGTGGGAGTGGAAAAAATAAAAAAGACGCAGGATCCTGTTCTGAGCCACCAGCAAGTCAATGACAGCTGAATTAAAATGAGTCTTTCAAAGTCTCTGAACTCTGCTCTTTATTTATTTATGGCTGTGTTGGGTCTTCGTTGCTGCACGCGGGCTTTCTCTAGTTGCAGTGAGCCGGGGCTACTCTTTGTTGTGGTGTGCGGGCTTCTCACTGCGGTGGAATGAGAAGCATTCCACCTTCTCTTGCTGCAGAGCGCGGGCTCTAGGTGTGCGGGCTTCAGTACTTGTGGCACGCAGCCTCAGTACTTGTGGTGCATGGGCTTAGTTGCTCCGCAGCATGTGGGATCTTCCGGGACCAGGGATCGAACCCATGTCTCCTGCATTGGCAGGTGGATTCTTAACCACTGCGCCACCAGGGAAGTCCCTGAACTCTGCTCTTAAATACACATTCTTAGGCTGGCAGCAAAACGCCCTCTTCGCTCATCCAGCCATTCATTCATTTACTCATTCACTCATTCCGCAAACAATTACTAGACTCCTCACCATGTTGCCACACCCTGTGCTGGGCACTAGGGCTGTGCCAATGAATGAAATAGGCACGCTCCCTGCTGGCTCAGGACTCCTCGTCTGGAGGGCAGTGCTTCACCCAACAATGAATTCATCATGATTTGGAAAGTGCTGGAAAGGAGAAAGCTGGAATGCAATGCAAAGCCAGCTGACACGCAGGGGACCTGCCCAATCTGGGGGCCTCGGAAAACGCTTAGCGTGCAGACTGCGGGATGGGAGGGCATCGCCAGCAGGGAGGTGTGGACAGGTGGGGGGCAGGCAAACTGTGGAACGGATGGAAGAAGATAATAGTCATAATCCTGCTCTGAGTAGGCACCGTTCACTGAGCTCCTCCCTTCCACAAGCACCTTGCATGGATTATTTTATAAATCTTTACAGTAAGGTGGAGAGACGGGTGCCCTTCTCATCCCCACTGATTGGAGAGATCGGCTCACGCAGCTGCTAAGAGGCAGAGCCAGGATCTGTCTGATCTGACGCTCTCAGCTCCTGAGCGTGGACCCGGCCTCTGCAGAAGAGAGCCTCCTGATCCATGGCTGGGGGTGAGCGGGACCCGCACGGGCACAGTGCCCACCGGAGGTCGTGCTCCTCCTCCTGTGTCACCTACCAGCCCTCCTTGGGCTGAGAAGGGCTTCGTGTCCAGAGGGCAGTATTTAGGGAAGAAATGTCTCTAAGCTCAAACCAGCCAGTGCCGCATTCGGAGGGTGTGGAACGAAGACACCTGCCAGGTCCTCTGCCCAGGCTTTGAGAGCCTGAGTGCTGCAAGGTGGACCCCGGCCTTGAGCCCTGGGCTGGTAGAGGTTGCCATGCTCCGTTGAGGCAGCCGTGCAGCAGAGCTGCAAGACCCCCAGTGTCACCCATCTCTCCATGTCCCCAAGCCCTGAAGACAAGGCCACTTTCCTGTTCTTTCTTTGAAAGGAAAGAGGAGGCCTGAGATCCTCCCCGGCCTGGGCTGTGGGTCCTGAGGGGTTGGGTGGAGGATTGCTGTCTCTCAGTGCTTCTCTCCATCAACTAGAGGATGCAGGGCATGGGGCGGAGGCCCCCACGAGGCAGCCAGAGCAGTTCCAGGGCTTGGTTCTCAGCGGGTCTCTGTATCCCTTGGGAAAGTGCAAAGCACTCACCTGTGGCACCAGTGACAACAGCGCACATTTCCTGAGCACCAGCCACGTACCTGGCCCTGTGCTGAGTGCTTCCCCCAGAGTACCTCCCTGAATCCTGCGTGGCAGAGGCTGCTGGCTGCTGCCCAGTATCCATTCTGCCATCTCCACTTTAGTAACAGAACACCCTCTCCCGGGTTTTACTGAGGCACAGGGCTGCCAGGCTAAATACTACATCTCCCAGTCTCCCTTGCAGCTAGTCACTGTCATGTGATCAGTTATGGCCAATGGGATATAAGAGAGGTGATCTATGCACTGTCCAGCTCTCCCTTAAAAGGGAGGAGTGGTCTCCACCTCCTGGGTCCCCCCCAACACACACAGGAAAGAATGGGAAGGGGGAGGTGGTGGCCATCTTCCACCTTGTGGATGGAGGCAATCCCCGATGGGATGGAAGAGACAGAGAGAGCCCAGATCCTGGACCGGCTCCCAGCACAGAGCCCCCTAGACTGACACGTGAGGCTCCTCTCTCCTTCAGCTGCTGTTCCCTGGGTTCTGCTAGAGCAGCCAGGCTGCATCCTAACAGGAGACACAGAGGGTCCCAGAGGGAGGGCCACGTCTGCTGGAGAGTGGTGAAGCCGAGATCTGAACTCAGGACAGGAAAGGGTTGACCCGGAGCCTGTGCTCAAAGCTGCTGGGCTGGACATACTGCTGCACATAGCAGGTGCTCAGTACACGATTTTCAGGCAGATAGATGAATAAATGAATGGGGGGCTTTCTAGGGAGGATCTAACACTGGAAGAACTGATTGCTCTGGGCCCTAAATACTGGTCAGTTTCCCTGAGAGGAGCCTCAGCACTTACTTCTAATCTCTATGCCCAAAGATGGTCATGGTGGCAGTGTCCTCTAGTTTATAAAGAGCTGCTTCACATTCACTGTCACCTTTAACCGTGACCGCCTCCTGTGAGGTCAGCAGGGAAGCATCGTTATTATCCCCATTTCAGGTGAGCAAACAATCCCCGCACACGTCACCTGCACATGGTAACCACTTGACACGTGGCAGGTCTTCTCATTCCTTTAACAATGTTTTCTTATTAATATGCTACCACTAATAACTTCTAAAATATCACTTTTAAAGAGGAGTAGGAAGTGGGAGTGCATAGGAGAAGCCCACGTGGAGGATTGAGACGTCTCTTCCTCTCTTCGATACCGGTTCCCCTGGTATAAAATGAGGGAATTGGAGGAGATGGTCCCCTCTCCCTATTCCCATGCCAGTTTCTGCTGCTGTGTACCCCTGGGGTTGGGAGTGGCCAGGGTCCCTGGCCACTGAGGGCAGAAGCAGCCCCACAGTGGGAGGGCAGCATGTTTCTTCTTGGACCTCTGCTGGCATTTCCCAGCTCACTTCCTGAGCCTGGCTCTGAGTCCTGGGTCACATGTCAGCTCTCAGTGTCCTCATCTGTAAAATGGGAATGACAATAAAAGTAAGGACATTGCTTGTATGACTGTCATGTCAATTATACAGGTGTATATATAAAGTGCTTAGCATAGAGTCTGTCTCAGTAAGTGCTCAGTTCATGCTATGGGTATTACGGATATTGATTGTCAGTTATCACTACTATTATTATTAATCACTATCATGAAGAGCTAATGAGCATTTACAGATGACTGCAAGAGAAAGTAGCACACCTTAATGTCAAAGAAACGGCAGCTCTGCTGGAAGGCCAAGGGCTGGGGGCTTGGTTCCGTGCCCTTGGGTGCCTCTCCAGGGTCTGTGGGTTCCCAGTCTGGGTACCTTAACCTGTGGCTACCTTCTCTCTCTGTTAATTTTTCCCATCTGCCCCACTTGGGGAGGTCAGTTAAGAATGGAAATTCCCAAAGTCTCAACATTGAAAAAGATCTCAAGGTTGCCTCAGCCAATCCTTTTCCTGAGTCATGGCTCTGTACATACACACACGCATATGCCCTCCTTGTCCTTGAATACCTCCCCAGGTGGGGCACTCACTACCTACAAGTCTGCCCTGACAATTAGACAATTTATCTTGTGAGGCAAAACAGACCCCTCTGGGTGACCTCCCTTAGTTCTGCCTTCTGGGTCTTCCCAGAATAAGTCCACACCCTCTGCCCCAACTAGCTGCTCAGGCACCAGGAACAGAGGCCACTAAATCAGCTCCTCCCCACCTGACATCTCCCCAGTACCTTGATCACCCTACTGGAGCAGGAGAGGGTTAGGCTGTGTTTACACAGAGCACTGGCCCCGGGTTGGGGGGGCGGGAATCACATGATGCGGTCCTGCAGATAGTCCAGGGAGCCATGCTGGCCTGCAGTGCCAGCCTGCCTGCCCACCACCAGCCCTGGTTCCCTCCTCTTGTTGGCCTGGCCCTTTCCCTTTTGTACCAGAACTGCAGGCAGAGAAAAGGCAAAGATTTGCCTGAAGCAAATACATCAAATCCTTCTGCAAACACGCATTCCCCAGAACACTGACTCCAAAGATACCAGGGAGAAGAGGCCTACTTGAGAAGATTTCTTTGGGGTCTGTCACCTAATTTTGTTGCACATCTTAGCCTGAGATCCCTGTAGTGACTGTAGCGTGTTTGATTTCTCCAAGCCATTCATAGGCAGTGTATAAATTCTCATCTAAGGATTTTCTCATGAGACCCTTGTAAATGACTGAGGCCAGTGGTCCTGCAGGCAGCTCTCCTATTCCAACCTCCTCGTTCCCCAGTGCTTTGTCCCTCTGCAAGTCACTTTGCCTCCCCTGGCCTCAGTTTCTCCATCTGTAAAATGGGGACAATAATTGTCCCTATTTCTTAGGGCTTTTGTGAGTGTCCAATCAGGTCAACTATCTGAAGCCCAAGATCCAGTCCCAGGCACACAATAGGTCTTTAGTAAGTGTTAGAAACAATTAGCTCTCGGCTGGAAGGTGAGCTTGGTGCACAGGTAAAACTGTCCAGAATTAGGGGAGATGAATCCCCTTTGTGAGAGGAACTTGGTCGAGACACAGCATTTTGTGCTTTCTGGCCCCTGGGTCAGTGAGTCTCAAACTTTACTGAGCTTGAGATGCACCTGAGGGAGTTTTAAAATGCAGAGTCCCAGGCCCTGTGCTCAGAGAGCCTGATTCAGTAGGTCTGGAGGGACCCAGGCATCTGCAGTTTAACAACCTCTCCTCTGTCCCTAACACCCCATCCCCTCCCTGAGCTGGGAGTAGACGTTACCACTAAATTCACTTTGACAGCCTGCACTGTGCTAAGAGCTGGAAATGCTTTGCCGAAGGAGAAGGAACCAGCCCCTGCCCCTGGGAGCTCACCATCTAACAGCGGGTGTTCCTTGGCGTCAGTTGAGAAGCCTGGGTTCTGGAATGAGCAGGTACAGCTGTGGGAATGGAAAAATTAGAAGAGACCTACTTCCTGGTACTGTGTGGTTGTTGTCACAAGACAGAAAGTCTCCTAGGCTGGAGCCCCTGGGCATGAAGGCCTTGGGACGGAGGGCACGGGCTGGTCTGGAGGCAAAGGCTGCTTTCCCTGACCTTGCCTGGGCTGGACCCATGGTGGGGACAGGTGAGATATGACACGGAGTAGATGAGGCAGGAAGATGGTAAGTGAGTGCACTGAGGCAGTTCAGGGTGTTGCCTGTAGCATAAGACCTGGGCTGGAATCCCGGCTGAGGTGTTCTTGTCAGCTGTGTGACCTTGGGCCAGCGACTTCCCTCTCTTAAGCTTTGTTTCCACCTCTGTGAAGGAATAATTGTGTCCCCTACGTACAGTAGCAATTTACCAAGAAGCTAATGAAGCTTCAGGTTCAGGGACTCTTGTCAAGGCCCTGGGCTTAACTGTGTATTCATAACTTTGCATTATTTTTCTTAAACAGGGTCCCCAAGATTGTAAAAGCTTCAGGCCCCACAAAACCTGGATCTGTCCAGGTCCACCTAATACAGCTGCTGTAAGATTTGGTGAGAAGACAGTAAACCCCTTGGCAAGCCTGAGTCTGAAAACAGAAGCCTCCTTAGCTCCTGAGCCTTGGAAGGAAAACATACTGACACACTGAACAGGCGAGTCTGAGCCCCACGCCTATTCTGACAGTCCCTTGTCCCCATGGCCTTGGGGCTCCAAACCTTTCCAGCCCAGATGGAAAGCAGGGAGGAGCAGGTTGGAAGGAGAATGGGGGACATGGGGAAGGGAAGAGGCTTTGGAGGAGGGAAGGACATGGGGAGAAAGAGGATTCCACTGAGGCGCATGCGGACCCCTCTAGCTGTCTTATGCACTAGCCTTTGAAGGGCCAGGCTAGTAAGAAGCCTGCCAGAGGTGAGAGCCCTGGGCAGAGGCCTTGGGTTTGACTTGGCTTTGATAACGGCCTTTCAGTGTCTGAAACCAGGGAAAGATGCAGGTTCTCCAGGACCCACAGATGGGGACAGGGGAGAGGGAAGGATATTGGGGGCCTTGGCATATTCCCCTCAATGTGAAGAGAGGACCCACACACACACCCCACTCTGTGCCAGGCCCTGCCCAAGTGCCCCATTTTACTGAATCCTCACACCACCTCCTTCAAGTCCTCATTCTGCTCGTCTCCATCCAGCAGATGAGGAAGTGGAGACGCAGAGAGGGCAAGTCCCTTGCCAAAGGGCACACAGTTGGAGAGAATACAGTACAAACCAGGAATTGGACCCAGCTCTAACTCCAAATTCCTGCCCTTAACCCTCTCCTGCCACCGGCCACACTAGGCTCTCGGCACAGTGGCACGTAGTGGGCTCGCAATAAATATGGGAATGAATGAAGAAAGGAAAGAATTCACAGGCCGGGCTCTTCCCACGCCACCCACCCCATCCCCAGCCAGCTCTTTCCAACCCAAGCCTCCCGCTCTCCACCCCTCTCCCCAATCTAATTGGGTGGTATCTCAGCTATCTTAGCTATCTTGCTTCTGCGGATTCCCCCGCGCTCCTCCTGGAGCCCACCCCGAGGCAGCTTTCTCACAACAGGACCACCGGCGTGGGGACGCCTGCCGACCCCCGAGGCCCAGCGGGAGAGCCGCGACCTCCCGGGGGTGGTCTCCGCAGCCGCTCTCCCCCCTCCCCGGCCTTACCCGCCCCTCCTCTTCCCGGGGCAGCTGCAAAATTGATTCGCCCATAAATAATTGATCAGTGTTGCGGGCGCGCCCTCTGCCCCCAGGGTGCGGGGGTTCCCCAGCAGGGTTAGGGGAGCCGGGCTGGGCTGGGGGGACGGGGACCACGCAGCTGAGCGGGTCCGGGGGCGCAGTTTCGCTCTGCGGGCCTTTCTCTTTCTCTCTCACTCCCTCGCGCCGGCTTTTTCCCTTTTTCTTTTCTCCTTTTTTTCTTTCCTGGAGCGGAGCCCGGCGCCAGGAGTCTGGAACCAGCTTGACAAGCTTTTGAGTTATGGAGGGGGGAGGGAGGGGAGGGGAGGGAGCGGGCGGGCGGCGCTGGGAGGGGAGGGGGGCGCCACAGCGGGTGGGGGCGGGGCGGTGGGCTCCAGCGGGCAGGGGCGCGCGCACCCCCATTGGGAGACCCTCCCCGACTTTGGGCAAAGGTTGTTAGAGGGTCTGATGGTGGCGGCCGGGAGGGGGGCGGGAGTGGGCGGCGGGGCGCGGGGGTGAGTCATGCGGCGGACCCGGGGAGCAGCCGGGCTGGCGGAACGAGCCCGGCTTTAGAGCCGCAATAAATGAGGCCCGGGGAGGGGCGGCGGGGTTTACACGGCCTCGGGGGCCGCGGCCTCCCCCGCCGAGCAAGACATTCCTTTCCGCTGAACTGGGCGCCTGGGCCCGCGCCGCTGCCGCGCCCTGCACGCATCGCCCTCGGCGGCCTGGCCCCGGGTGGGGAACGGCGCCCGGCCGGGGGCGGGGGTTGTGGAGGGGAGACGGGGGAGCGGGTAGCAAGGCCTGGGGTGGCCCCTTTTCCTCCCTGCGCTGTTCCCGGGAGCTCACTGAAGCCTCAGCTGCCTGGGAGGGAAGGGATTCGTTTGCCCATTTAAGGGGTGGGGGACCTGAGCCCGGTGAGGGTCATCACTGTGGCAGGCCGCTCAGCTGCCTGGCCGGGGTGTCTGATTCCCCCCACCCCGCCCCATTCCTTCGCCCAAGGCCTGAGACTCTCCCTTCACCCCTCTCCCCCGGTTGTGACTTTGGGTCTGCTGACAGCCCTGGGGTCTGAGGGCCAGGCACACTGTAGGGGCACCTTTGACTGGGGCGCTTTTCCAGGGACCCCGGAGCGCAGTGAGCAAGCCCGTGCAACTGACCTCACAGTGTCAGACGCTCACAGCCCCAGGGCCGGGCAGGGGTGGGAGGTGTCTGGAATTACTGGGTTACCAGGACTGGTTGTAGGGAGAAGCTTCCAGACCCCTTGAGGTCTCCAGGGGGACTCAGTGTAGGAGGAGGACACTCTTAGATGCTAACAGAGACCCCAGGGCCAAGCAGGCCTTCCCCTGGACTGCAGATTGTGGTCGAGCCGTGGTTAACTTCTGTGTATCGAAGTTTCCTTTAGGGGGCCCTAGTGTTTCCCCCACCCCAGCCACCCCGGGCGCCTTCCAGCCCTGCCCGCTCCCAGCCAGTTAGTGACCTGCACCTACTGGGTTCCAGAGTGTCGCAGGTTTGGCCTCAGCTTCCAGCTGTGTAGCCTGGGCCAGCCGCCTTCACCACTCTGATCCTCTCTTGCTCACCTGTGAGATGGGTTAGTAACAGTGCCAGCCTCGCCTGGGCTCTGGAAGATTCCGTTAGGCCATGCCAGTCTTGACTTAGCACAGGATCTGGCACACAGTAAGCGCTCAATACACAGTCACTGTTGTTGGAGCTGGTTGTTTATTACTGTTATTTCTGAAAGACTCACCAAAGCCTAGCGAAGCCCCCCTCCCTGTCCTCTTAAGCAGAGCCGTGAGAATGCTGAGCCTCGCAGCAGCCTGGCTTCTCCTCCCTGTCCCCCATGAGCCGTGTCGAAATCCTCCCAGAGAAGCTGCTGGGCAGAAATTTCCAGTCTCCCTGGCAAAGCTGGGAAGAGTTTGGGTGCGGTTCAGAGACGCAGTTGGGCAGGCTCTGCGGGGCCAGGGCTGGGGAAGGGCCCCCAGATGATCATCGAGAACTGGGAAGCACCCCACCGACCCTGAGCTGCGCCCTGCCTCCAGCTCCAGCCCCAGTGCTGTTACAGCCCAGGCAAGAGCCCACTGTCCTGCTGGTCACGAGGGCTGGGGGAGGAAGAATGCTGGCCATACCCCTCCTTTGGCAAGCCCCTGTACCGCAGGAGTCTGAGTGAGCGCCCCTGGAAGATGGGATAACGGGGTCACTGTGAGCATCCCACAAGTGGGGGCTCTTTGCTTTATTGACTGTCCCAATTGTAGGGGCCACCGGGCCTCCAAGAGGCCCACTTTGCTGATTCCTTGACCACCAGGAGGACCAGAGGCTCTGATCAGGATGGTGGGTCTCACTGGGGCTGTGGGGAAGTGGCCGGGGGAACCCACCAGGGACCTGGCAGACAGACTGATCCTTGCTTTGCTCACAGGGCCGTGTGACTTGGGGTCACAATTCAGCCTCTCTGGACCCTGTTCTATCTGCAAAACAGTGGCCTGTGAGCCTCAGTCATCAGCGGGAAGTCAGGCGCACTGCAGTAGGAAGAGATGGGAGTCGAGTCCCTGCGCTGCCCACAACTGGACAGGTGGCCTTGGGCAAGTCTGAATGTGACTGAATAAGACTGAATAACTCGAATGAGTAGAACATGTCAGCGGCGCTCTGCTTCAGGCTGATGTTGGGTGTCTTACATACATTGTCATCTCACTGTTACTCTTGGAGGGAGGTTTTATTATTGACTTTATTTTCCAGATGAAGTAACTGAGGCTCAGAGAGGTCAATTCACTTTCTCAAGGACACACAGCTAGGAAATGAGAGAGTCAGGATTCAAACCCTGATCTGCTGGCTTGGAGCCTGAATCCCTAAAGAAAAAG
The DNA here is from genome assembly GCF_964341445.2 of Mesoplodon mirus. Classification (NCBI taxonomy): domain Eukaryota; kingdom Metazoa; phylum Chordata; class Mammalia; order Artiodactyla; family Ziphiidae; genus Mesoplodon; species Mesoplodon mirus. Next base: position 6,740,729 of record NC_138976.1, on the reverse strand, counting down.
CAAGTTGAATGTTTTCAAAAATAAAACATTTGAAGCACCTACTATGTGTAAGACGTCGAGGTAGGTGGCAACAAAATTAAGAATGGGGTGGCCGGAGCGTTCGAGAAACTCATAGTTGAGAGAGAACACACGACTCCAATAACACCCTTGTGAAAGTTAAATGCGAAAAGCACCACCATAAAAGAACCTCCGGGGGCCTCCCTGGTGGCGCAGTGGTTGAGAGTCCGCCTGCCGATGCAGGGGATACGGGTTCGTGCCCCGGTCTGGGAGGATCCCATATGCCGCGGAGCGGCTGGGCCCGTGAGCCATGGCCGCTGGGCCTGCACATCCGGAGCCTGTGCTCTGCAACGGGGGAGGCCACAACAGTGAGAGGCCCGCATACCGCAAAAAAAAAAAAAAAGAACCTCCGGGGCTGCGGGGCACCAGAAGAGAGGTGGGGGGCAGGGAGGGCAGGAGCTGGAGGAGGAGGCCCAGAAACAGGGAAGCCTGGTTTGCATCAATTAAGAGGAATTTTGGTGGAGGCTCTTTGCAAGGGCAAAGGCATGGCAGCCTGAGAGGAGGTAACACACTCGGGGTGGTGTTGCTAAAAGCCTTCGAAAAGCTACCTTTGCTGTATAAAGTTAGGGAGCCACCGAAGGTCTTTGAGCAGAGGTGGCTATCATCCTGTGGGAGTTGGAGAAAGACAGTTCTGTAGGCAGAGAAATGTCCTGGAAACATACACGCAAAAAAACTAGAAGGACAGGCGAGGATGTACTGCGTGAACTTTTGCAGCACTTCCTTAAAAATTTTTTTCTTTTGCCTGTACAGGTATGTCTATTCCAAAAAAGATAGAAAGAAAGAAAGAAAGAAAGAAAGAAAGAAAGAAAAAGAAATTTGCAAAGGAAAGAGCTGGGAGACAGAGACATAGGAGATTGCAGAGGACTGAGCCAGGATGGGTGGGTCCAGGCCACCTCTGGCTGATGGCTTTCCGGCGATTTGAGTGATGGGCGAACTGGCAGCACCTTCTCAGAGATCTACAGGTGAGGCCAGGGGCTGTGGGGCTTGGAGACCCTCCTGTTACCTAGAGCCTCAGCGTCCCCTGACTGATGGCTTCAGCCTGTCCCTACTTGCCCCAGAAGACTGTCCACACCCAACTCATCCCCACTGTGGGACACAGGCTGAGCCGTAAATCCCGTTCTGGGCTATATGGGGACAGTTATCCCAGGGGCCTCCCTCTGTCCTTGAGGACAGACTGTCCCATGTAGGAGCACCAGGCACTGTGCAAGGTGCTTTCCGGGCAGTGTCTCTTAATCTGAATACAATCCAGCAAAAAAAAAAAAAAAAAAAAAATATATATATATATATAGTGTATATATATATATATATATATATATATATATATATATATATACTATATATATATTGTTCTCCCCATTGGACAGATGGGGAAATGGGGCTCAGAGTCTTGCCCAAGCTTCACAGTGGTGGGGGTAGTGTGAGTCTCACTCAGGGTGGGCTCACCTGGGAGTCCCGACCACTAGGCTGTACTGCCTCCAGCTCTTTAGGAGAAAATCTATCCCTCTGGTCTCCCCAGATCTCATGCCTTTGGCCTGCTCTGGTTCCTGGAAGAGGGGCCGCAGTCATCCCCCTGAGCCATTCCCACTGCCTGGGGTGCCTCTCCTCCCTTATCCCTACCATTCACAGGGCAAACACCTACTTGACCTGTGGAGCCCAGTGAAACTATGACTTCCTCTCCAGAGAGCCCCAGACTGTACCTCCTGTCCCCTATCTAATGTTCCCATAGAGTTTCCCAGGAGGGGAGGAGAAAACTCAGGGGATATGGCTGGGAGATGAGTTCCAGCCCAGTCCTGTGTGGGCAGAGAGGAGGAAACAGCTGGTTCTGGGTGCTCAGAAGGGCGGGACTGGGGCAGGGTAGACGTGAGAGGGAGGAAGGCCTTGCCTCACCCAGGGAAAGACAGACTGGCCAGCCCCTGGGATTCGTTGAAGGAGAAGGACACATTCCAGAAGGAGAGGGAAGCAAAGATCCAGGCTGCCTAGCCTGGTCTGCTCCGCTCTGCGTTAGCCCCAAGACGACAGCCCTTTTCTGCCTGGCCCTCCCAGTGTGTGTGCATGCGGACCTCTGTGGCTAGGCCGGGGGTGGGAAACTGTCTTCTGTGCACAAGTGCCCTAGACCCCCACCCCAAGTGAGCCTGAGCACAGAAAACCCCCTCTTAGAGCCCAGAGGCCTCCACCCCAGGGTGGAGATGACCAGCATTGGGAACAGAGTGGCATGGGCTCCTCCTAAACTCAGAGGATCCCCCGTGTCGAGAACAGTAATTGCACACAGTAGGCACTTAAGCATCAGTTGGATGAACAAATGAATGAATGAATGAATGAGTGATTGCCTGACCCCAGGCCCAAGGAGGAGGGCCAGGAGCCTTGAAGTCTGTCGGCCTGCTCCCTTGTGAAGCAAGACCTCTTGCGTCCTGTTGAGCCCCTGATGTGCCTGGGCTGGGGGCCGGGGTGGGGTGCATGGGCAGGCTTCAAAGGAGGGGGAGGCAAGTTGGGGGACTGGGAGCACCACGGTGAAGCAGCCATGCTTCTGGTGAAACACCCTCTGATGTTTTGGGCCCTTGCAGCACCGGCGGTCCCGAAGAACTTTCAGGTACCCCCGGATCGTCCCAGAGGGGACCCCCGCAAACAGTTCCACAGGGGGCAGCATGGCATGGTTAAAGCCAGGGGCTGTGGACTTGGACATCTCTGGGCTCCAGCTTCACCCTTCACCTGCTAGACCAGTGCCTCAGTGTCCTTGTCTGCAAAGGGGCCTGATGGAGCCCCTGTGGCACAGGTTTGCCGCGGAGAGCACATGAGAGGTGCCAGCTCAGCACCTTCTGTCTGCCATTGTTGTAAACAACGGCACAGGATAGCAGGGAGCAGAAAGCACCCAACACCCAGGCCCTGGGTTCTGGGCCCTCCATGCCACTCACTAACTGGGTGACTCTGGACAAGGCCCAGCCTCTCCCCAGGCCTCAGTTTCCCCATTGTACAGTCAGACCCTGTGACCCTTCCCCCAGCCCCAGGCCAGACTGCACACAGCTGCCTCCCCCAGACTTACACACAGCCCTTGGGATTGCCCAGAGAAACACAGGCACGCTCACACACACACACACACACACACACAGGCCCTCACACAGGCTTACACGTGTGCCTGCAGGCCCATGCTCCCTCGGGCACACATGTTCACACAAGCGGACACACGTTCACACAAGCGGACACACAGGCACACAACCACACTCATACACGTTTACACTTAGATCTCGCAGGCACATCCCACCCTCTCACTCCGCCCCCCACGCCGCGTTCAGGCCCTCCCCACCCGGCCCTTACCCTTGCCCACGGCCCCCACACCCGCTCACACTCATGCTCGCTCACACACACCCCAAATCGGCTGTGCACCAACTGTTGGCGCGGGCGGGGCTGGGAGCGGGAGGGAAAAAAGCCCACGACTCAGCCGGGGAAGAGGGGTGCGGGGGTGCGCGGGCGCGCGGGCGAGGGAAATGACAGCCCGCGGTCCCCCTCGAGTCCCGGCTCATGAATATTAATGCGGCGGTAATTAAAATGCAGGGACGCAGCAGGATGGATGCGGCTGCCTCCGGAGCGCTGGGGAGCGCGGCGTCTTAGCAGGCGGGTGGAACTTGCTCCTCGCCGGCAAGCGCGGAATCGGGCTCCAGGGCCTGGATCCCGGGCCGGCGGCTGGGAGCGGGGTGCGGGGGGTGAGGGGGTGTCGGTATTTTTCGGCGCGGCGGAGCGTGACGACCCCGCGTTCCCCGCGCCCGCGCCCTCCCGAGCCCTGCCCTAGGCCGGGCCGCCCGCCAGGCCGCCGTTTTCCGGAGCCGGCCCCCTCCCGCCCTCGCGGCCCGGTGATGTCATCTGCACAAAACTTTCCGCTTCCCGGCCGTCTCGGGGCCCTGAGTCATCACCGCCCCCGGCCCGGCCCGCGCCGTCTGTCTGTGCAGAGCTAGGCCCCGCTGGCCCCGGCCTGACGTCAGGCTGGCCGGGTCTGGAACCGCGTGGGGCCCCTGAGCCCCGCGCTGCGGGGCGCTAGGGGCGGGGACAGCACTCCTGGAGGCTGTGGAGTAGGCCGCCTTGAAGGACACACACTGGGGTTCCAGGTTCAAATCCGGAGTCGCATTATGCGGGTTGCTTGACCTTGGGCAAGTCCTTTAGGCCCTCTGGACGTCGGTCTCATCTGCCACTTAGCAGGTGCTCAACAAATCTTCCCAGACTCAGTAAGGGAATTGCACAGCTGGGTGACCCCAGGCCCAGAGGTGGAAAGAGACTCACCCAAGGTCACACGGCACGTGGGCAGCAGAGCTGAGTTTCCGGGCCCAAGTCCTTTCTGCCTTGCCGCAGGCTCTTAGCCACCTGCAGTTGAGGGCCGTTTCCGCATATGCTGGGAAAACCGGCTGCATACATACAAGGTGGGGGAAGGGGACGCATTCTGGAGCAGGTCTGCCTGGGTCTGAGTCCTGGCCAGTTTTCTCATTTCTAAAGCACGACTGATAATCTAGCAAGAAATAAGAAAAGGATAAAATACATGAGAAAAGACCACGCAGTGTGAAGGCTCTGGGGCAGCTGTTAGCACATGAGCCAGATTATGAACCTACCGCAGTCAGGTGAGAGGCCCATTTTGGAGTCCGGTCACCTGGGTTCAAATCCTGGCTCTCGTCCCCCACCCCCTGCCCTCTGTGCCCTCAGGCCAGGTACTGACAGCTGAGCCCTGTGCCAGGGCTGCCATCTTCCGCATCTCCGGCCTCCTGGGGTGCTGGGAAAGCTTGTTAGCAAATGCCCACCCCACCCTTCACCAGAGACACACACAGACTGCACTGAAAACAGGGACAGTTCTTAGGCTCTTTCTTGGGTCTTTGACATATAATCTCGGGACCCAATTTATAGACGGGAAACTAAGAACCTTCTAGCTACTGCTTTCAGTGGCTGAGCCGGGATTAGGCTCAGGTCCGGGATCCCAGACCACACAGCTTCCCAGATGCGCATGGCCGTGGCTCTGGCTGTCCTGCAAACGCAGCCCCACCTCCACCCAGCATCTGCCCCTGGTCCAGGCCCGCCCCTCCCGCCTGGTCAGTGCGGCTGAACCCTCTCGGCGCACCCCCTCCCCCCGACTCCCACCCGCACTCCTGCCCGGCACACCCTCAAGCTATCAGAGAAAGAGACCCGCCCTAACGGTCCCCCAGCCTCACTGGAACTCTTTCAAGTGCTCCAGTGCTCTGGGCGCCCTCTTCTTGCCTAGAGACCTTTGCATGTGCTGTTCCCTCCCTCTGCTCCCCCGTTTTCCTGGTTAACACCTCTGCCATCTCTCCTCAGCTCCTCCCCCGGGGAGTGTCCCAGTTACCACCACCCCACAACACACACACCAGCGCACAGGCACAGACACACCCCAAGGCGCACACACACGCCTGCGTGTGTACACATTCCATATGCCATAGACCGCACACACACATCCCACCCATATCACACAGACCAGTCAGTGTGCAACCTTACATACCCTGACCACACAATAAATGCACACACATTCACACACAGACCTTTCAACAGTGGTGCCCCTCCTCTGGGCTCCTATAGGCTCTAATTTTGCTTCCCCGCCATGGTATTTACCCTCCCCACTCCAGTGAGAGCCGGGACCCATCTTCCTTCTCCTCCATTCCAGCACAGGGCCTTGCAGCAACTCTTGCTCAGTTAGTGCCTGGACCCCTGACCCCCTCCCCATGGCCAACATTGTCCCAGTCCCACCTCCATCAAGGTCCTCTCAAGTGAGTACCTGCCCCCATTTGTGCCAGGAGCTGTCCTCCCTCCCAGTAGAGTCGCTCAGGTCACACACACTTACCTGGGCTTTGGTCAGCCGCACTCCCACCCAGACCACAGCTACTGGAGAGGAAGGACCGTGTCTAGTTGCTCCCCGTCTCCACCCCCTCTCGCCCCCACCACCTCTCCAAGGCCTCAGGAATATTTGGTGACTTGAACAGCACCAGAGCCTTGAGGTCACTTCTCTCCAGAGTCTCAACTTTCTCATCTGTAAAATGGGGTCACACTGAAATTGCCTTGCAGAAACTCAGAAGTGTCAGAGTGGATGTTGTTTTAGGGCTACCGGGTTCCTGCTGGGCCGAGTTTGTGAGTGACCTGAGCTGTGGTAGGTGCAACTCATTCCCTGTGTGAGCCCTTCCCCAACTGAGTGTCCTGGTCATGCCCTTCTCTTCTGGCAAACTGGGTCCCTGGCACACTTTGTGCCAAGTCCTGGGGGTGGGGTGTTTGCTTGGGGTTCCTGACGAGTAGCTTGCAGAGCTACTTGTAGAGAAGGAGGGTGGACCTCTCCTGGAGAGTGACCAGAGTCGGGAGAATAAGGAGGGGAGAAAGGCAGACGTGGGGAAGGAACTGAGTCACCCGCTTTCTTCAAGGAGATGGGGAAGATGAGCCTAGAAGCTCACAGCATCCACCCTCGTCCCCACTGCCCTTTGGGTGTTAGGGCCCCTCCCTTGGCCCAGCAGGAGCCCGGCAGCTCACCTGAGCTCAGGTTCAGTGTGGCGTGCACCACCCCATAGGCAGAGATGGAGAAACAGAGGCCAGAGCGGGGAGATGGAAAGGGCACACGGAAAGAGGGGGCGGGCGGAGCGGCCACGTGCTGCTCTTGGAGTCACTTTCATTCACCGGGGTTCACTGGCTGGCACCTCTGTGTGCCCGGCATGGAATTACGTCCTGGGTATATGGTGAGGAACGAATCAGCTGCTGCCCTCATGGAGCTTAGTTAGAGTCTAAGGAGTGAATACATGAAGGCAGCATGAGAAAACAGGAAAGGAGGGATGCTGGGATGGCGAAGGGGCACTCATGCTCATTTATAAACACTCCCTTACATTGGGAATTCCCTGGTGGTCCAGTGGTTAGGACTTGGCACTTTCACTTCCGTGGCCCGGGTTCAATCCCTGGTCGGGGAACAAAGATCCCGCAAGCCATGTGGTGCGGCCAAAAACAAAAAACAAAACCAAAAAAACACTCCCTTACGCGGACCTACATTTGTGTCCCGGAGTTTCTTCCAGAACTTTTCTTATCACTTCACTCATACTCATTCTGTCTATGAACGTGTTTGGTTTTTGTTGTTTTTTTGGCCACACTGCGCAGCATGTGGGATCTTAGTTCCCCGACCACGGATCGAACCTGAGCCCCTTGCACTGGAAGCGTGAAGTCTTAACCACTGGACCACCACGGAAGTTCCTACGAATGTGTTTTGAACACCTTTGCCTGAAGCAGGGGGCAGAGTGATTAAGAGCAAAATCCAGACTCCTCCTCCTGGCTGTGTGACTTTGGGCAAGTCACTGTCCCTCTCTGAGTCTTCACGTAGTGTCCTCCTCTGGAAAATGGGTACATACATATCCCACAGGGCTGTTGTGATGAGTCCCCGAGATGTGGTGGAGTGTCCCCTCTAGCATGGGGACCCAAGCTTGAGTCTATTCCAAGTGCCCCCTGGGCATGACTGCCATGCTCAGGCCCCCTGGACCACTAGCCTCCTGTCTCTGCCTGAACCCCAGTACCTGGCAGCTCAGCTTTTGGAGGGTATGTGCAGTCCCTGTGAGGGGGAGGCCCAGCACCAGCTGGCCATGATGACAAGACAATTTGGTTACCCAGCCGAGTACTCTGGGCTCCTGCCTGTCCGAGGTGGAACGTTTCAAATAGAGTTGAGTTCTAGAACCACAGGGTCAAGTTGGTGAGGGGAGCCATGGGCCCTGCCTCCTGCCTCTGGGGCTCACTGATTAAAAAAGGAAAACTGACCACAGCTTCTAAGTACTGACCACGCCCACCTGCCTTGCCTAACTCACACCCAACTGTTCTCCATCCATTTAACTCCTTGGGCATCACCCATAGGACCCCCACAGAGAGCCTTGGCCTGAGACCTGGGGACGGGGCCTGAGAGCAGGTACTCAGCAAAGGGCAGATCATCAGGGGAACTTCCCAGGAAGCGTCATGAGACCCCAGGGTGTCAGCCTGGAAAAGAGCTCAGGGATCACTACTTTGGTAACCCTATGTTGCACAGACAGAAAATCTTCAGCTCAAAGAGGTAGAGACAGTGGCCCAGAGACCCACAGCAAGGTACTGGCCCAGCTGGGACTAGATGGGAAGACAGAGGTGGTTGAGCTTTGTAACTCAACTGCCCAGGTTCAAATCTGGGCCTGTTGCTTGCCAGCTATGAGCCTAAGTCTCTGAACCCTCTGTGCCTCAGTGTTCTCATTCTGTAGAATGGGAAGAATAATAGTTCCTATTTCAAAAATGGTTGTGAGAAATAAGCATACACTATGAATAAAAACAGGGCTTGGTATACAGTGTGCAATGGATACTGTCATTCTCAGTTTCCTGATTTCTATTTTTTTTTTTTTTTGGCTGCACCTCGCGGCTTGCAGGAGCTTAGTTCCCTGACCAGGGATTGAACCTGGGCCCCATCACTGAAAGTGCTGAGTCCTAACCACTGGACCACCAGGGAATTCCCATCAGTCTCCTGATTTCTAGCCCAGTGCAGACCCCCATCTGTCCAGTGAACTTGCAGTGTCACCTACTCTGGGCCAGTCACTCTGCCAGCACCGAAGATGGAGCGGTGAACAAGACACGCCAAGTCTGCCCTCCTGGCACCTACAGTCCAGATGCGAAACACCTGAAATGGGTAACTCCAGAGAGAATCAGCTCATTACGGTGTCACTTCTGCTGATCCGGGGATTCAGGCAGGGTCCTGTGGAGAAGGGACTCTTAAGCGGATATTGGCAAAATGAAGAGCAGAAAGCATGGTTCTAGGCGAGGGGAATGACATGCCTGAAGACCCTGGGGCAGAAGGGACATAAAGCTGTCCAGACTGGAGAGAAGGTCCAAATGGCTGGATCTTAGAACCAAAGGTGATGGGAGGGGAGGAGAAGCGGAGAGGAGCCAGATATCTGGAGCCCGGGAATGCTACTTGGAAAGCCTGGAGAGCCAGAGAGGGAAGGAAGTGATCAATCATGCTTGCATATTAGAAAGATCTGTCTGGGGGACATAGAGGGCAGACTGGGCAGGGAGGTGAGCAGAGAGTGGGAGCTGGGGGCCCAGCCTGGATTGGGGCAGGGGCAGTGGGTGCAGGGTGAAGGGAGCTGACTTCTTGAAGTGGGAAGCTCCTTAGGTCTTGGTAAGTATTGGGCTTGGGGGTTGGGGAGAAGCAGTCGGCATGGCACCTGGGAACTGGGCAGGGTCAGGTGCATGGCTGGAAGTGATGGTCAGGGCAAGCTTGGGCCACCCCAGTCTGCAGCAGTGCCCGGGGACCACAGCACAGTCCTCAGACCCCAGGCCCAGTCTAGACAGCGGCACTCTGGCCCTTTTCTGATTGTGCCTTTCCTCATGGGGCAAGGAATCTGTGATCTGGGCACCTGAGACCATGGAATTCCCTGCTCAATGCCCCCCAGCCCGCTTCCTGGGTCCATCCTCCTGGGGGTGGTCTGAGCTGCCTGTTTGGGTACCCGTAATCCCTAGGGGTGGCCAAGAGGTGGCTTCTTGCAATGGGTGTGGGCAGGGTTTACTCACGCAGGCTGGAGTGTCAGCGCCCAAGCACGTAAAGCCCCTCATGGAAAAGAGCAAAACCTGCGCAGAAAGAAAAGAGGGGCTGAGTGGAAACCGGAGGCCAGGGCTGCCTCTCCTGTTGCTGCCACTTCCAGCATGGACCCCAGGAGTCTGAGACTTCTAAATACAAACCCAGCCTTCCAGGTGTGTTTGTCCTTAGGAAGGTGTATTTGTCAAGGAAGGAGAACAGACGTATTTTATTTAGCAGTTCGTTAGCTTGACTTATAACTTGTAAATACTTAGACACAAGGTATGTGGGCCTTTGCTTGTACTCCTGCCCTCCAGTGCTGCCCAGAGAGGAGCAGCCTCCCGGGTTCCACATCAGCGTTGGCTGGCTGACCCTGGACCTGGAAGTCGACCGCAGGGGATGCTTCAGGCTTCTTCAGAGCTTCCAGACCCAACTTCGTGTGCCCCCACTGCACATCCATCCTCTTTTTTTTTTTTTTCTTTTTAAAAATTTATTTATTTATTATTTATATTTGGTTGCATTGGGTCTCTGTTGTGGTGCGTGGGCCTCTCATTGCAGTGGCTTCTCTTGTTGCGGAGCACGGGCTCTAGGTGAGTGGGCTTCAGTAGTTGTGGCACGTGGGCTCAGTGGTTGTGGCTGGCGGGTTCTAGAGCGCAGGCTCAGTAGCTGCGGCACACGGGCTTAGCTGCTCCGCAGCATGTGGGATCTTCCCAGACCAGGGCTTGAACCCGTGTCCCCTGCGTTGGCAGGCGGGCTCTTAACCACTGCGCCACCAGGAAAGCCCCCATCCTCTGTCTTTATCCAAGGGTCCTCCTGCCTCCCCCTTTGAATGTTCACCTCCAGCCCCTCCTGCTGCAGGAAGCCTTCGCTCCCTGGAGGCCCTGGCTCTCCAGCTTGTCACTGGTGTTATTAGGTCACAGTGGCTCCTCGTGCGTGGTCTGACTGGCTGGGGATGTGAGTCCTGTCCCTCCTGCGGGACCAGGAGCTCCGAGAAGCAGCACCTCCCAGCAGAAACAGTATCTTGCATTGGGTAGGAATCCAGGCTCAGAACGCACACAAGCTTGGGGTCAAATCCCAGCTCTGTCACTTTCTTGCTGTGTGACCTTGGGAGGCGCTTCTCTGCTCTGAGCCGCTTTCCTCTTCTGAAAACCCATAATCATAAGTGTACCTCTTGCAGTGAGGAGGCAGTGTGGAACGCGAAGCCCACGTGTGCCCGGCACTTGGCAAGTACTGGGGAAGGAATTAGGAAGGGCAGGAGTTACATCATTCACTTCTTTTTACAGCTGAGAAAACAAGTAGAGGAGGCTGAGGGAGGTGAGGTTGTTTGCCCAAGGTCACACAGCCTGTAGGAGGATGGGGCCCGAGAGAGGCTGACTGACTTGTGCTCTAACCACTGAGCTCTCTGCCTGCGGGCCAGCCCCCCAAGTACCCTTCCCGGTCTCCGTGGCCCGTGGACTCCCGAAGGCCGCGTGGGGCCGCGGGGACAACTGGCACGGCCAAGGTTGAGTCCGCGGGGCGGGAAGGGTTAACGAGCTTCGCCGCATTGGGCCGGCCTCCGGGGGAACCAGCCAATGGGCACGCGCCGTGATGAGGTAATGCCGGGACCGCGCGGAGTGGGCGGAGCCGGCGGGGTCTTCGCAGGATTTGAGTTCTTTCCCTCCCCACCTACCCGTCACCTTTGACCTTGATGTCCCCCGCCTCCCCACCCCGCAGCCTTACACCCGTAGAAACCCCTGTGGTGGAGCCGAGGGTCTCGGGTGGCCCTGCATCCCTTAAGGTCTGCGGCAGGAACCCGGAGACGTACTGCCTCCTCCGGGACTCAGTTTCCCCTTTTGCAAGATCACTGAAGACAAGACCAGCGGTGGACGTCCTTGGATCCTGGGACGGTTTTCAGCCCCTCCCTGCCCTTGGCCCACACTGTAGGGGGCACAGTCCTGGGCAGTGCCCAGCGCCGGGGGGCAAGGAGTCTACCAGGCCAAGGGGAGGGAGACTCACCGGCCCAGTCACACCCTCCTTGTGACCCCAAAGTATCAGCCCCTCCCTATCCCTTGGGTGTCTGCGATGTCGCTTCGCTGCCTCCAAGCCCCAAGTTAGCTGCAAAAGCAGCTGGAGGAGCTGGTTTGGTGGTCACAGGTCAAAGTTCATCGAACCACCAAAATTAATTGAGCGTCTACTGCGTGCGGCTCAGAGCTTCGGGTCTGGCTGCTGCCTGGCCGGCTTCCGGGGCTGCCTGCGACCTGGGGTCCCCATCCCGGCCGGCCTGCAGGGATGTCTGGGCACTCTGTCTGGGCACGAAGTGGTTAAAGCCTTTCTAGCCTAGCTGGCTTTGCTGCCGGCCCGGGCTTATTAGTCAGCTCTCTGGGAGAGGGGCGGTGGGGGAGAGGAGGGGCTCGAGTTGAGAACCGCAGAAAGCTATTCTCAGGGGCTCCCAAGTGTGGGGAGGGCGGCTCAGCAGGAGCTGCTGCTTCCCAGAAAGTTGATTATTTTTAACCCAGGAAGAAGAAAGGAAGGAGTCGAGGGAGAAGGACTCAGAGAAAAGAGGAGAGGATGGCAGAGGAGAGGAGAGGATGGGGAAAGGGAATGGGGAGGGGGAGGGCAAGGGAATGGGGTGGGGAGGGAAGGGAAGGTGAGCAGGAGAGAGGGGCGAGGGAAGGCAGAAGGGGGGAAGGGTCAGACTGTGGGATCAGGGAGGGGAGTGCGGGGAGAGACTGGGCCAGCTGGAGTGGGGGAAGCCAGCTGGGGGTGAGGGGTCTCTGGGAGGGGAATGGATGTGGAAGAGGGCACTGCCACCCTTGTAGCCCCTCCCTGCACCCCTCTGGCTCCTCTCCCAGGCCCCTGGCTGGGGGCGGGGGTGCTCCCGCTGGACCCACCCCCAGGCCACCCATCCTGGTCTTGCCAAGCCTGAGCTGAGAGCAGTGCCCTCTTGAGTATCACCAGCCCAGGGCTATGCAAGGCACTGGGGCTTGGGGAGTGGGGGGGCAGGGTGCTCTCCAGCCCACCGCAGCCTGGTGACTTGCCCTTGTCCGGGTGGTGATCACTGTGGGAGGGTCAAGGAGGGCCGCCCTGAAAACCCCATGGCCTCTGCAGGGAGGGGTTCCTGGAGGGAAGGGCGAAAGCAGGGCAGAAGGGACCTCGGGCCCCCTTTCTCCTGCCTTGGGGTGGAGCCAAGCTGAAAAGCCAACCCGGTGACGGGGCCTATGGGGAGGGTGCTGGGGACACAGTGACAAACAAGACAGACATAGCCGGGTCCACACAGGGTCACAGTCCTGCAGGGGAGGCTGAGGCTGCACAAACCATTCTGAATAATGCAGTAAATAATGACAAGAGGGCAGTGGGCTGGGAAGGGACTGTACAGGGGGGTGAAAGGGCTGGTCCCAAGGGCCTGATCTCTGCAGGGGTCATAGGAGGGATCCCGGAGGAGGGAGGAGGGGTGCCTGAGGACCGGAGGGGCTAACTAATGAAGGGAAGAGTGACTGGTGGAGCGAGTGGGGATGGCGTGGATGGGGGTCCCAAAGACACAGACCTGAAGGCCCAAGAGAGGATCCATGTGGCCAACCAAGGCCCTTGTCCTAGAGGCGACCGGAAGCTTTGGAAGTTTTATAGAGCAGAGTGAGGAGATCAGATCCGCAAAGTTCACTTGGGCTGTAGGGGACAAGAGTGGATACAAGAGTGGCACCAAGGTCCCAGGAGAGGGATGTCAGCCTGGTCTGGGGCAGCAGCTTCTGAGACAGAGGGGAGGCTGGCCTTGGGCGTGATTCGGGAGGTCCAGAGGACAGGAGTTGGTGTGTCATGGTGTGGGGCTGAAGAAGACCAAGAAGGTGTCAGGGAAGTGCCAGGCTCTGGCTCCTGCAAGGACAGAGTCGGGGGCTGTCCCCTAAGACAGAGGGCAGCCCAGGGAGCAGGTTCACAGGAGGTCAGGCATTTGTGTTGGGACAAGGTGGGGACAGGCTGCAGGAACAGCTTGAACAAAGGCGCAGAGAGGAGAAGGGCAAGGGGAACCGCATGTGGTACCTCGGGATGTGCTGAATCTTCCAGAAAGGGGCTGAGTCTGGTCATGGTGGCCTTGAACGCAGGCAAAGGCGTCTGAACTCAGCCTGTAGTCAGTGTTGAGCAGCGGAAATGTGGGAACAGAAGAAGGACACAGGGAGGGTACGTAGCAAACAGTGACCAGGGCGGGCAGGGGCTGAGTCTCTGGCAGCTGGTGCCTGCACCCCAAGGCCCGAGCGGGGATGGGTATGACTGGGGCGTGTCATGAGCCCGCCTCTGGGACAGTCTGTGGGGTGGGTGAGTGAGAGTAACTGTGTGTGTGTCCCTTGCACTGAGTGTCCTGCCCTTCACTTGAGGCAGGACGTGGGGGACACATCCAAATCCTCCAGGACCAGAGAGTGGTCTGACCAGGCCAGACCAGACCAGGGGGATGATGGATGGAGGAGGACCTCAGCCCCTGGCCACAGCTCTGGAACTCCCAAGACACACACACACACACACACACTCACACACACACACACTCACACACACACACACACACACACACACACTCTGGAACATGGAAGCAGCATCTGACCCCCCAACAAAGGAACCGGTGTGGGTGGTGCTAGTTGATTGGCTGGAGGGCAATGTCTGTATGCTTTTAACTACTGCAAGGTTCCGAGGAGGCCTTGTTGCAGCAACCCAGGGTCACCCGTGCCCACTTCCCACTCAGGGCCCAGGTTGGTCCTCTCCCAGGACGGGAGGGCAGATCTGCTTAGCCTAGTGCTGCACTTAATAGGAGGGTCCAGTGGCTCAGCTGAGGCCTGATTCCAGGTAGTGGCTGGGGGCTGTGGCCTGGCCACCTGCAGCTCTGACCCCACCTTCAGACTCTTGGACCACATGGACCTGTGGCTTTCCCATTAGTCCTGCTACCTACCATTAGCACCCAACCCCCTAGGGCAGGTACACATCATAAAGTCATGGTTAAGATTAAGGAACAGGGCTTCCCTGGTGGCGCAGTGGTTGAGAGTCCGCCTGCCGATGCAGGGGACACAGGTTCGAGCCCTGGTCCGGGAAGATCCCATGTGCCGCAGAGCGGCTGGGCCCGTGATCCATGGCCGCTGAGCCTGCGTGTCCAGGGCCTGTGCTCCGCAACGGGAGAGGCCACAACAGTTAGAGGCCCGCGTGCCGCAAAAAAAAAAAAATTAAGGAACAAACCTGAATCCATACCCATTGCTGCCTGGCTGGCTGAGAGCGCTGGCCTCTGTGCCTCAGTTTCTTCATCAGCAAAATGAGGATAATAATGGGAGAGGCAGAGAAACTATGGAGGTAAGGCCTTAAGCAAGGAAAGGGGCCTGTCCCAGGTCACTTGGGGCCCTGAAGCTTCCCCATCGGTACGACGACGAGGCGTGTGGGCTGCAGCCCTCCAAGGTGGAAGAGAATTGACCCTGCCACGGGTCAGGTGGTGGTATTGTTCCCATTTTGCAGATGAGAAAACAGAGGCTCAGAGAAATTTGTAACTGGCCCTACACAAAAGGAAGGGTTCACATTCTCAGGCCTGCTGGGATTTGGGATTCGGTTCCCACCGCCCTCCAAATAAAGAAACTCAAGTGCAAAATGCATTTCCCTGCCAGGACACCCTTCTCTCCCTCCCCAAAACCCACACAGTGACTCTGGCCTGGCGGTCTGGGCCCAGGAGGAGCCGGGTCCCCATCAGGCATCTCTGAGCTGGCTTTCACATAGATGGAGCACAAAGGGGGGTAAGCTGGCCAGAGAAAGAGCCCGACAGGCGAGGAGCCGGCTCCGCGGGCGCTTTTCTCCCTGCTTTCTTCCTCTCTCGGCTCTTTGTTAAGCTCCCTTTCAGCTGAGCCGGCAGAGCCTGGGTGTTCCGAGCTGACAATAATTGCTGCGTCTAGACAGTGTCTGGTATGAGGCCTCCCTCTCCCGCGCCTCGCTGGCCTCCCCGAGGCTCCCTTTCCCAGCGCTGCCGGCCCTGCCCCACGCCCTGTGTTTCCCACACCCCTTCCCCTCTCTGGCTGCCCAGGGTCCCCGTCTGTCCTGGCTCCCTCCTGCTCAGACCCTACATCTCTCTCTCCCTCTCCCCCTCCCACCCTCAGACTCACACTCGCCCCTTTTGGTCCCCAGGCCTGAAATCAGGGAACAAAAGTGTTTTTGCATTGGCTGTGGCTGGGAGGCCTTGGAGGAGACTGAGCCCAGCAAACCCTCCTGACTGTCGGCCCCCCAGGAGCCCAGGCCGCTCACCTTGCTGGATTCTGTGCTGAGCTGGGAAGCTCTGGGATTCATCGGCTCCTCCCTTCATCTTTCCATCCAGGCTTGGATGGGGACCCAGAGGAATCACCAGAGGTCCAAGGAAGACTCTGGTGACTCTGACCATCAGCCATGGATAGAGTGTTTTCAGGAGATCCAGGGGGTGGGAAGTGAATTTTCACAAGTTCTAAGATTTGTCCCTGCCCCAACTCAGATCAGTAATTCTGGAAGATTTTCCAGAATCTGGAATCTCCTCACTGGGATCAGAATCAAGACCCTCGGTGTGATTTTGAGACAGTAATAATAACAGGCAGCCTTTGCTCGGCCCTCTTCCTGCACCATATATTTAATCCTCCCAACAGCAGAAAGAGGGGGGGTGGAGAGAGAGAGAGAGAGGGAGAAAGCACACACGTGCGCAGAAGCCTATGATTTGTCCCATTTGTCCCAGATGAGGAAACTGAGGCCCAGAGAGGTTAAGTAACTTGCCCAAAGTCACAAAGCCAAGCAAGTGGAGGAGCCTAGATTTGAAGCCACAGAGACTGGCTCCAGAGCCCCAATAATTAATAGCAATAGGAGCATTAAATGCTTACTGAATACCTGCGGCTGAGATTAGCACTTTACATGTACTATTTCCTTTATCCTCATAATGCTGTTAGATAGGATCCGGGATTATGCCCATTATTTACATTAAAGGAGAATAGCCCAGGGCTGCTGGGTGTGGCCAGATGGTGACCTAACTCCACATCAGAAAGGCCTAGTAATCCATGTGCTGCACATGAAAGGCTTGGCCTTGAGTAGAAGCTCGATAAATGTTGCTATTCTATTTCCGACTTCTTCCCTCTGGGCTTTCTTGAGCCCTGGCTAGGCTGGGGGAGACAATGTGGGGCTCTGCCCTCGTGAGACTGTGGCCTAGAGGGAACTGGCAAATCAGTCACTTTCAAAGTAGACGGGGAATTATGATGATGTGAAGGATGCAGGGCCTCTAGGGGTCAAGGGGAGGGACCCTGAATCCAAGAAGGCTTCCTGGAGGAGGTTGAATCGACACTGTCCTGGAGGATACATAAGAGTTGGGCAGTTTAAGAGGGAAGGGAAAGGTGTTCCAGGCAGAGGAAACCACACCTAAGAAGGTCCCAAAGTGAGAGAGGAACAGGGTCATCTCAGAGAACCAGAGGTCCCTAAGCAGCTTTGCTGGGCTGAACAGATGCAGGGGCCAAGGAGGGAGTTGGGGGAGCCATGAGGCTGGAGCTGCAATTAGGAAGGGCCTCAATTGCCAGGCCTCTGGGAGGTGGGACCTATCCCAAGGCAGGGAGGCTGGTTAGGGAACTGCAGGGCTGTGATAACCAGGAGGATGTGGAATGGGGTAGGCTGGGTGGATCAGAGAGAAACCCTGAGGAGTTTTAGAAGGATGGTCTCCTCTGATGTTGGGGGTTGGCCTCTGTGTTTGCCTTCAGTGCCATTCCAGACGTGGACATAGTGAAGACGAAGGCATGGAGGTGAGGGGAGCCAGGTGTGTGCTCTGGGAAGGAGACAGTGGAGCCAGGTACCAAGTGGCCTTTGGAAGCGAGGTCAGCAGCGAAGATTCGGCAGCTCAGGTAGGAAGATGAACTGGGAAGATTCATCTGGAACCTTTGCAGGATGGATTAAAGGGGCAAACCTGGAGGCAGGGAGGCTGGGGAGGAGGCCAGGAGGAGGCCGCTGTTGACCGGGTTTTCCTGCCCAAGCAGATTTGTCCACATCTCCAGCCGCTCTTCCAGTCTGCAGAGTCATTTTTATTCTGCACCGACTCCTTCCCCGTAGGCTGCTCACACCCTCCGCCCCCAGCTGGAAATGGAAGGAGGACTGTCACCATTCAGGCCTCATCCTGGCCATCGACAAAAATGTCAGACAGCGTGAGTCCACGCCTGTACACCTCTCGGCCGTCAGTGGCCGATGCTGGCAGATCCATCGATGAGCTCCCAGCCTGCCTGCAGCCCTGGGCCTGGGTCTTGACTTGGAATGCGAAGCCTGGGCCTAATCGGGAGCCATGGACATGCAGAGACAGCACCTCCCGTCTCTGGACTGCAACGCTGAACTGTGTATCTGATGCTGGGAGTTCACAGGCTGGAAAAGGAGAAAAACAGGAACAGGGACATGATATAAGGCTGATGGGGATGGTGCAGGAGCACTTACGGTGAAGACCACACAGGCCCACCATCCCGGACCCCAAATCCCTGGGCGGATGGGTCCAGAACTCAGAATTTTTCCAGTTGTAGGAGCAAAGTATGACACATAGACCACATAGCTCCTAATACCCCCAAGGAAGTGTGGGGCACCCCGTAATCAAACTCGCTAACACATCTGCAGCAAAGCCTCTGAACAAAGACATAAACACTCTGAATCTCAGTTTTCCCATCTCTAAAGTGGAGCAAGGGTGGTAGTCGGCTCACACAGTTGCCCTAAGAATTTGATGCTTCTCATGATACCAGCCAGCCCGCAGGGCCTCAGTCACAGGCTCTTGTCCTGCCCCAGGCCCTTGGCACTTGCTGCTCCTTTCTGGAATATTCCTCCCCAGACATCTCACAAGATCGCTGTCTCACCTCCTTCAGGACTCTCCTCAGCAAGGCTCGCCCTGGCCGTCCCAGTCTCCTCCCGCCCCTCTCGTTCTTTCTCTTTGTTCCCAGCCTCTAACATCTGACGTATCATGGATTAAATTACTCATTTGTTAATTGCCTGCTCTCCCAAGGCAGAATCCAAGTGCCGCGCGGGCAGGACTCCGTGCTGTCACCCTTTCGCCCCAGCACCTAGGACAGAGCTGGCACCGATGGGCACTCTGATTTTTGCTGAATGAGCGACTGTCTGTTACATGTGCCTCGCACGTCAGAAAGGCTCAGTAAAGCACAGCCGGTGTCGTGACCATTACTGTTGTTACGGATGCTGCTGCTGTTATTATTATCATCATCGTTACCGTGCTCCTGAGCTGATCCCAGACCTTGGTTCTCCAGCCTCTGAAATGGGCATCCAGGGGACTCAGCTATCGGCCACCAGAAGCAGATCGGGTCCTTGCAGGAGAGACAAAGAACCTTGCCCGCCCCCCTGGGGGTGCCTGCACCCCTCACCGGAGAGAGAGGCCGGGGAGAAGCTTGGAGAAGGCACACAGCCCCAGCGAGCAGGGCTGCCAGAAGGCCATACATAATTCATTGCCAAATGGGGCGGTGGGCAACTGTGCGCTGGGGCTCGCTCTGCGCCTGGCGCTTTGCTGACTGCTTCTCACATGCTGCCTCACTGCATCTTCGCGGATTTGCAGGGTGCGAACCTTCCCCCGCCTCCCCGTTCTCCCCGGGGGGAGACAGGTTCCGAGGATGGGGCCACCGTGCAAGTGATCACACAGCTTCTCAGTAGCCAAGCAGTGTCTCCAGTCACTGCCTCTCTGTGGAGTAAAGAGACGGCCCTGGGGACGGAGTGGAGACAGAGACCTACCCCAGACAGGGCAGCAGAGGACAGGCTGGGTCACAGCAGGGCTGAGGAAGGGGCAGGGGACCCCCAGCCCACCTCCCCCTCCTCTCCTGGAGGACGCGTTCCCTGCTGTGGCCACCAAGAGTGCTGGCTCTGGAGTTTTAAGGGCTCACTTTGATCAGTTGGAAGAGTAACAGAGCACATGCCCTGGGGCTCTGCAATCCTCCCGACAGGATGCTGGCCCCAAAAGTGGCATCTGCCCAGGGGAAAAGCCAATCCCAAAAGGTTACCTACTCTACCATTCCCTTTACATAACATTTTCGACATCACAAAATGTTAGCCATGGGGGACAGATTAGGGACAGGCTGGATGGGGGTGGAATGGGCGCGTGGTCATAGAAGAGCAGCAGGCGGGATCCTTGTGCCGATGGACAAGTTCTGTATCCCGACTGGGAGACCGTGACAGAGGACCCACAAACCTGTGATAAAACTGTAGGGCTTCCCTGGTGGCGCAGTGGTTGAGAGTCCGCCTGCCGGTGCGGGGGACACGGGTTCGTGCCCCGGTCTGGGAAGATCCCACATGCCGCGAAGCGGCTGGGCCCGTGAGCCATGGCCGCTGAGCCTGCGCGTCCGGAGCCTGTGCTCCGCAACGGGAGAGGCCACAACAGTGAGAGGCCCGTGTACCGCAAAAACAAAAACAAACAAACAAAAAATGTCATCTGGGTAATTCCCTGGCAGTCCAGTGGTGAGGACTTGGCGCTTTCACTGCCGAGGGTGCAGGTTCGATCCCTGGTCAGGAACTAGCGTTCTGCAGGCTGCGCAGAGTGGCAAAAAACAAAAACAAAAAAATGCCGTCTGCCTCTGCCCAGAAAGGGTTACGTAAACCACTGCAATTCATTCTCGCCCAACCCCACAACTGCCCAGACCAGGACAGGGACAAGTGGGCATTTACCAGGCAGCTAGAGTTTTCCTCGGCTCTGAATTGTCCTTCCTGCCTCACTGGGAGGGTCCTCAGTCTTTATTCCAGAATGTTCCTGTTCTCTCTCACCTTCCCATAGACAGGAATTCAATACGACCCCATGGGACTCAAGATAGACACTGGAGGAGGATGAGGAAGGCCTTTGTCATCAGTCTCCTGTCTGCATCCGCCTGGGACTCCTAGCCACACTCAGAGGCTCCCAGTCAGGATTATGAAACGGCAACCCTCGCCTGCCTTGGTGTCCTGCTCCACGAGAGTGTGGGGCAGCGGAAAGAATGCTGAGTGTCAGGTCCCACGGGTCCCAGACCCCACCGAGCTCCTGCCTCACCTTGTGACTCTAGACAATCCCCGCCTTCTTTTTGGTGCTTAGTTTCCTCACTTGAAGCACAAAAGAATTGGACTGGATTATCCCTAAGGGTCTTCCGGGCCTGTGAAGAGGTGACCCTGGCCCCCATCCTGCTACCCAGAGGACTCTCCTTCACGTTCATGTGGTTGGACAAGAAGAGCTGGGCCTCAGGCCTGCTTCTAGCCGTTCCCTGTGCTTGCGTGCATGACCTTGGGCCCTCCTTGCCTTTCAGCATCAATACAATTGAGAGGGTTACACAAGCTCAGGTCATTAAGTCACTCAACAAATGTGTATTGAACACTCACGAATTGCCAAGCACTAGAGAAAAAAAGTGGGGGGGGGGCAAGGAAATGCCATCCCTGCCTTTGTGGAACCTGCGGTCTAGGAGGGAAGAATGCCACAAAGAAATAAAAAATTGCAGCTGATTTTATGCGAAGAAGGAAAGCATCAGCTGGGATGGTGTGTTTCAGGGCCATCCTTGAAAGGATGGGCTTCCCTGGGAAGTAACAGTTGAGCTGAGGTCCGAGCAAGGAATCAACTCTAAGCAAAGAAAGGGGAAGGTGGCCAAGGTCAGAGGCTGCTCCAAAACAGGGAGCAGGAAGACCTGGGGGCCTGTGCAGAGTGAAAGCCCAGTGTGAGAGATCACGGTCCAGGAAGGGGCAACAGCTTCAGTGGATGACACAGGAGAGCAGGGATGAGGGGAGTCAGGCTGAGCAGGCTCGTCTCCATCCCAGACAGAAGGGATCCTTTGAGTCACGTTCAGCAAGGGAGTTACCAGATTGGATTTGTGTTTTGAAAATCTCCTCCTGGTTACCAAGAGGAGAGGGGACCTCATGGGCCCTCCTTGTTGCCTTAAAGTGATTTTTACTGTGGTGTTATTTGGACAGGTACAAACATTATATGAAGCATAAACTCCTTATAGCTCTTATACAACCATAAAACCAAGACAAATTGGTTGGTCAAATACAAAATCAATTCAAATCAGATTAATTTCATATAACGTATCTTTTGTTTGAAACCCTGTCACCACCTACAGTGCAAGTATGACCCAACTACGATGGCTTTGAGTCTGTGGGGCAGAACGGATTGGCTTTATAATCCAAGAAGAAAGAGGCAGACAGCTCAAGAGAAAAATGGAGGAAATGAATTAAAGTACTTCACAAGTGAATAGCCAAATGACAGGCAAATGCATGATAAAGTGCTCAGCTCTGTAACTCATCAAGGGGAAATGCAAATTAAGACCACAGTGAACTACCACATCCGACACAAGAAAAGCGAAAGTGAGGAAGACTGACAACGTCAAGTGTTGGTAAGCACATGGAGCAACTGGAACTCACACCCAGCTGGCGGGTATGTGAATTGGTACAACCACTGTGGGAAGCATGTGTCAGGTCTGCTCAAACTGGGCACGCCCTACCCTCTGACCCACACTTCCACTCCAAGGCATGTACCGAACAGAAATTTATCCTTGCGTTCTCCAAAGATGTGACTGGGAATATTCACAGCAGCACTATTCACATAGTAGCCCTGCATGGAATGAATCCAAATATTCTGCAGCTGTAGAACAGACAATTTGTAGACTATTCCTGCAGTGGATGATTGGTCAGCTTTAAGGATGGATGATCTACAACTAGCCACAACAATAGAGATGAACCTCACAAACATGACGTGGAAAATATGTTTACATAAAGGACAAAAACAAGCAAAATTAGTCTGTGGTGTCAGAGATCAGGGTAGAATTACCCATAGGTGGGAGGAGGGTTAGTGACTGGGGATTTGGAGGAGGGAGAGACCAATGGACTAGACAGTCTGGAAGTTGCTAGAAATAGCACTGTGGTCCTCAAGGCTCTGGACTCAACTGAGAGGCCACACATGGGGGGAGGAAAAGGACCCATAGAAACGCAGTTCAGGGTCCCCTGGCCCCCTTTCCTTGCCCACACAGACCAACTCGCAAGTGTTAACCTAGGTGCCTGGGCTTGGCTGGAGGGAACTAGACGCCAGGGGTAAGAAAGGGCTGTCCTTCCAAGCCAGAGAACGAGAGCTCCTCTGGGGGAAGAAGCCTCGCCTGTAGCCCTGGGGCACTGGAGATTGGTGGAGACCTTGGCACCAGTTTCCAGGTAAGAAGAGGGTGCTGGGCAGCATGAGGCAGCCACACTAGCCACAGGCCACCAACACCAGGCAGCCTCAGGGAAGCTCAGCTCCAGTCCTAGCTTTGAGGATCCACTTCTTTGTACCTTAACCCCTCCCCACCTCCCAGGTTTGGAGCAGGTAAAGGAGGAGGGTCATTCCCTGCTCCTGAAAAGCAGACGTATAATCCACATGCTGGTGAGAAGGGTCCTGACTGTCTGGTGTGAAGCTGTTGCTCAGCAAAGTCTGGCTGGATGAATGCCCAGCTGGGCACGATGCTATGTGCATGGCTGACTGGGGCCTCCCCATGAGAAGTTCATCGACAGGCTTCCAGGAAAGGGATTGTAAAATAAGTTCAGAGTTTTCACTTAAGAAGCACCCACCATGGGCCAGGCCCTCTGCTCAGAGCGTTGGTGCACAACCTCATTAATTCTCCTACTTAACACACCAATAACTCAGACATGACTATTTTAAAATCAAGTCTGGACTTCCCTGGTGGCGCAGTGGTTGAGAATCTGCCTGCCAATGCAGGGGACACAGGTTCGAGCCCTGGTCTGGGAAGATCCCACATGCCGTGGAGCAACTAGGCCCGTGAGCCACAACTACTGAGCCTGCGCGTCTGGAGCCTGTGCTCCTCAACAAGAGAGGCCGCGACAGTGAGAGGCCCGTGCACCGCGATGAAGAGTGGCCCCCGCTTGCCACAACTAGAGGAAGCCCTTGCACAGAAACGAAGACCCAACACAGCCAAAAATAAATAAATAAATAAAATCAAGTCTGACGATATCTGCCTTTCAGCTGGAGAGTCTAGAGATTTTACATTTAATGTACTTATTATTGTGGATGGGTTTATGTCTGTCATCCTGCTACTTGTCATCTATTTGTCCCCTCTCTTCTTCTTTCCTTTGTTCTTCCTTGACTGCCTTCTGTTGGGTTAATCAAGTTTTTTTTTTTTTTTTTTTTTTTTTTTGCGGTACGTGGGCCTCTCACTGCTGTGGCCTCTCCTGTTGCGGAGCACAGGCTCCGGACGTGCAGGCTCAGCGGCCATGACTCACGGGCCCAGCCGCTCTGCGGCATGTGGGATCCTCCCGGACTGGGGCACGAACCCATGTACCCTGCATCGGCAGGCGGACTCCCAACCACTGCTCCACCAGGGAAGCCCTAATCAAGTATTTTTATAAACATTCCATTCTGCCTCCCCTGTTTTCTTTTTAGCTCTACCTCTTTAAATTTTGGGTTGCTCTCAAAGGGATTACGATGTTCATTCTTAAGTTATCACAGTCTGCCTTCCAATAATAATGCACCACTTCATGTATTCTGTAGGGACTTTACAAAAATAGAATTCCATTTCATTCTCTCCTGTACTTTGTGTTATTATAGTTGTATATTTTACTTTTATATGTGATATAAATCCCAGAACACACTGTCATTTTGCTTTAAGGAGGCAATTAATTTTTAAAGAAGTTAAGAAAAGGAAGAGTCTTTTGTATCTATTCACATATTTACCATTCCCAGTGCTACTTTTTCCTGTAAAAATTTCCTTGTAAATTTTCTGCAGTTCTATCTGGTATCATTTTCCTTAAGCCTAAAGACCTTTCTTTAGCATTTCTTATAATTCAGGTCTACTGGAAACAAATTCTCTGTTTTATCTATTCAAGAATGTTTTGATTTTTCCATTTTGAAATATATTTTCACTGTTAGCATTCTAAGTTGACAGATTTTAACTTCATCTGTGGTTAATTGTTCTATTGTCTTCTGACTTGCATTATTTTCACGAGAAGTCTGTTGTCTTTTGCATCATTGTTTTCCTATACATAATTATTATATATATTTTTTTCTAGCTGTTTTCCAGATTCTCTCTTCATCTTTGGTGTTCGCCAGTCTGACCATGATGTGCCTGAGTATGATTTTCCTTGTATCTATATCCTGGTTAGGGTTTGCTGAACGTCCTGGATCTGCAGGTTGACTGCTTTTTCAAACAGGGAACATTCTCAGCCAATATTTCATCAGAAAAACCAATTTTTTTGCTCCATGATCTCTCTTCCCACCTCTGGGACTCAAATTACACGTATGTTCAGACTGCTTGGTGCCGTCATATAGGTTATTGAGACTCTGTTCATTTTTTCAATCATTTTTCTCTTTGTGCTTCAGTATAGATAATTTCTATTGATCCGTTTTTAAACTCACTGATCCTTTTTGTATTGGGTCTAGTCCCATCCAATGAGTGTTCAACTTCAGTTATTGTATTTTCAAGTTTAGAATTTGATATGATCCTGTTTTTTAAGAAAAAATGTTTCCATATCTCCTCTTGTTATGGGTTGAATTGTGTCCCCCCCCAAAAAAAAGATACATTGAAGTGCTAACCCCCCGTACTTCAAAATATGACCTTATTTATTTATTTTAAATTTTTTTCTTTTGCGGTACATGGGCCTCTCACTGCTGTGGCCTCTCCCATTGTGGAGCACAGGCTCCAGACGCACAGGCTCAGTGGCCATGGCTCATGGGCCTAGCCGCTCCGTGGCATGTGGGATCTTCCCGGACCGGGGCATGAACCCATGTTCCCTGCATCGGCAGGCGGACTGTCAACCACTGCGCCACCAGGGAAGCCCAAAATATGACCTTATTTAGAAACAGGGTCACTACAGATGTAATTAGGTAAATTAAGATGAGGTCATACTGGAATAAAGTGGGCCCTTAATCCAATATGACTGGTGTCTTTATAAGGAAAGCAGAGAGACACAGGGAGAACACCATGTGAAGACAGAGATTGAAATTCTTGCAAGCCAAGGAATGCTAAGGATTGCTGGCAGTCACCAGAAGCTAGGAGACAAGCATGGAACAGATACCCCTTCAGAGCTCTCAGAAGGAATTAACCCTGCCAACAACTGGATTTCAGACTTCTAGCCTTTGGAACTGGGACAGAATACATTTCTGTTGTTGTAAGCCACCCAGTTTGTGGTAGTTTGTTCTGGCAGCCCTAGGAAACTAATACGCTTCTGAAATTTCCCACACCTTCATCCATTGTGGGAAATTTCCCACACCTTCATCCACTGCCTTTTCCTGTAAATTCTTTAACACATTTATCATAATGATTTAAAAATCTGCCAACTAATTCCAACATCTAGATCACCTTTGGATCTATTTCTACTGACTTTTAAAAAAATCTTGTCTATGTGTCACATGTTCCTGTTTCTTTCCATGCCTATCAATAACAATTTTTTATTTTATTCTGGACACTGTGATGATATAATGTAGAGCTTCTGGATTGTGTTATCTTCCTCTGAAGAATTTTGTATTTCATTTCTGTTTAATTGTTGGCCATTCACCTCGATCTTGTGAAGCTCTGGTTTTAGACTTTGTTAGGGCAGGTTTATTTTGGTCCTTACTCCTAAGTAATGGTCTCCCAGGATCTCAGTGAAAAGGCTGGCATGTTTACCAAGCCACTCTAACTTGGTGAGATTTGAACTAGAAAATTTGTATCCCCAATGCCAAGCAGCTGCAGAAATCTCTGCTCAGCTCTTTCAGCCCTCTGGCTGTGTTTTCCCCTGAGCTCCTTGGAGTCATGCCCCACACAAGAGTCAGCCAAGAATCTGAGGGGAGTTTTCTCCCTCTGCAGCTCTGTTTTCTGGGATTTCTCTCTCTCTCAATTTCCAGCTGCTCTGCAGGCCCTGAATTCCAACTTCTTACTCCTCAGTCAATAAGGCTTCTGCTTTCTGCTTGAGTTCTCTCCTCCATGCACAACATAAACTAGGGAATGCCCTCAGGGGAAAATCCAGATAAATGTGTCTCTCACCAGTATAGTTTCCTGGTTTCAAGGGTCATATCTCCTCTAGTTTGTCTGCTTTTGGTCACTCTCCAGTAGTTCCAAGCAAATCTGTTTTATATATTTTTGTCCAGATTTTATAATTGTTACCAGCAGAAAGTTAATCTGATATAAACAACTCTTCTACTACCAGCAAGTCTGTGCTTTATAAATCACTACATCATGTTGCCTAAGACATAATTTAGTGCTCATGTTAGGTCTAGTTTTAGACTTGACATTGGAAGCAATATGGTTTCGTGGAAAATGCAGGCCATTGTGTTGGGGTCTGGAGCCAGCCATTCCTACGGTTGAGTCTTGATTCTGATACTTTGCTGTGTGACCTTGAACGAAGTTCTTCATCTCACTGAGCCTCAGTGGCCTCACTTGTGTAACAGGAATGACAGTCCCTGTCTTCAGGATGAGGAATGGAAGTAACCTGAGCAAAAGCCCAGACCCATGTCTACACATGGTAATGTGCTCAGTAAATGGAAGATGTTATTAGCAGTGAATTAGCAGTTCTGTTCTTACAAGTAAAGATCCCCAGTGACATCATGATCAGCCAGACCCAGTGTTGTTGACCTTGAGTAAATCCCCACTCTTTGTTTTAATCTTTCTTTTTATTTATTATTTTTTTTGCGGTATGCGGGCCTCTCACTGTTGTGGCCTCTCCCGTTGCGGAGCACAGGCTCCGGACGCGCAGGCTCAGCGGCCATGGCTCACGGGCCCAGCTGCTCCGCGGCATGTGGGATCTTCCTGGACCAGGGCACGAACCCGTGTCCCCTGCATCGGCAGGCGGACTCTCAACCACTGCACCACCAGGGAAGCCCCCCACTCATTTTAAGAGTAAATCCCCACTCTTAAAATGACACATTTTAAGAGACAAGCTGATGTCTTCAAGTTTGGTTTCACAGTCATGTCAGAGGTGCATCCTCTAAGGGCAGTGAGAGACCTGCATCCTCTGGGATGGCCCTAACTGCCTTTTCGGCAGCAGAATGTCCCCTGTTAGAAGACTAACAAGGACTCCTGCCAACTCATGTCTGGGCTATAAGTCAAGCCCTGATCAGATGGGATGGGCTGGGTTGTGTGACACTCACCAGGCTTAAACAGCAACCCAAATAAGGAGACACCAATATATCAATGGTATTTATGGGGAGGGTCCCCCTCTGAAGGGGCAAATGCCACCAACACAGCAACCAAAACAATCACCTTGACAGAAGGGCTCATTGTCTTCAGGCAGAGCTGTGGAAGCCAAGACTGCATCCTGGACCAGCCAATGGCCTTCGGCAAGTCCCTATCCCTCTCTGGATCTCCTTCCACCGTCTGTATGAAGCGATGACCTCTAAAGGCCCTCTCAATGTGGGATCAGAAATCGGGCAACCTGATACCTAGCCATGGTCCTGCCTCCAGCATGGAAAGTGAGGTTGGGCACCTCACTTAATCACTCTCTGCCTCAGTTTCCCCATCTGTAACATGGGGTACACATGCTCAATACTCCCTTTTGCACCAGGCTGCCACGGAGCCCTTAAAAATAACAAAGTATTCTGAAAGCCAGAATAGCAAACATGTATCGTACCCCAGATCTACAGCCTTGCACCATGCTTGGCAAACTCAACAGAGCCTTGCATTATAAAGACAAGGAGGGGAAATGGAGCCAGCCCACCCTTGGGAAAAAAATGAGAGCTTTCAAAGAGAGACAAATAACTTGCAATTTAAATGCATAAGAGACCAGGCTGTGCCACCGCATATGCAGATCTATGCAAATTATATGCAAATGGACCAGAGCAAGCCTGGGTTTGCCAGTGTCCTCTGCCAAGCAGCCAGTTATGGGGTTCAGCCAGGTCTGCTCTGTGCCAGAAGCTCACATCTGGGGCCCAGAGGCCTTGGGGTGAATATCCGATTGCGCCTCCTCCAGAAAGCTTTCCAAGACCCAGCAGGCCGCAGCCCCCTCCCCCTCTCCCCAGGGCTTGGAGCCTGCCTCTGGACTCTGCAAGGGTGCCACCATCTCCCCCTCCAGACTGCGAGGTCCTAAGGGCAGGGCTCCGTCTCATTCACCACTGCACTCCTGGAACTTTCACAGAAACTGGCACCAAGTAGGTGCTCAGAGGCTGCAGGCTGAGTGATCACAGGAAGGCAGGATGGGTGGGTGAATTCATTTGTAAGTCCTCCTCGACCCAAGGAACAGGCCAAATCCTCTTCAGGGGCTCTGGGTTCTGCTGTCACCCAACAATGGGTGACCTTCAACATCAGCACCCTGTTACCAGTGAAGACTAAAGGACTGAAGTTTGCAGGTAACACCTAATTTATAAATTAGGAAAGATTCCACTTTGTTGGTACAATGACATCCTTACCCCTCTCTTTCATTCTGCTGTCCTTTCTGGGGTGGGCGAGGGCCTGACTCAGAATCAGTGTCCAATAAATATCGACTGATGAGTGAATGAATGCATGGACAAAAGAATGAGGTTTCAGCTAACTTTCCAGAAATTGCCCGTAAGCCATAGCCCATTCTGTCAAAATACAGACCTTAAGTTGAGCTACTGATATTGTCTATTTGTTGTAGCAAGTTTGAATTCTTTTTGGTGTGTTTCTAGACTTTAGGGACTGTAGCAGACACTTCTGTGCCACATCACACCTCCTTGTCCCACCTCTGATTTCAGCTGCAATGAGGTGGACAGTCCTGACTCAGCATGACTTGTGCCATCTCAAGCAGGAGCTTTTCTGCCAGGGGGCTTTTCCCAAGGCCTCCTGAAGCCACTAGACAGCTCAGGAGTGGAGAGTAAAGACCCCTGAGCAACCTTCTGCAGTAGAGGACAGGAGCCAGCGGATGGATGCTCCCACCTCCTGCCTTCCAGAAAACAATTCCGGGAGGCGTTCTGTATGTTTCTAGAGTTCCTGATGGAAACCAGCCTTCTCTCACCCACAGCAGGGAAGGACACCCCCATCGCTTCTCCTCCTCTCCTGCCTTGCTCTCCTACCTCCTGGGGTCACCCTGAAGTCCTTAACTCAGGCTCTGCTTTCAAAGGATCCCAAAATAGGACAGTGGCAGTTCTCAAATCTGGTTGCGCCCATGGCTGTGCATCTCACGAATATGATACACATGTGAAGGTGGAAACCAGATCGAGAATGTCTTCATAGCCAAAGGGAACTATTTCATTGATAAGCCAGCGTTCAGTGGGGTTGAACAAGCACTCATTCATTCATTCACCCTACAGCAGGCAAGGCCCCGCCCTCTCGCTGCTACAGCCCAGTGGCTGTTGTGATGAGGATATGAGTGGACCACCGGGAAGGGCTCTATTGAATCCTGAATCCTCAAAACCATCTCGTTCCCCTGTGGGCAAAACGGTGCCCTTTCCAGATGAGGAAACCAGGACTTGTCCTGGGAAAGGTCAGACAGCTCATAGGTGGTGTAGCAGAGTCCACATCCAGGGCGTGCAGAGACACCACCCGCCAGGTGGTGCCCAGGGCTGTGAGTGAAGGAAGGTCTGCTTAGGAATCACGTGGCCCACACTCTAGACCAGTACTTCCCACAGAAAAAAGACACCAGCCACAAACACAACCCACATGGGTAATTTTACCTTTTCTGGTAGCTTCATTACAACAAAGTCAAAAGAAACTGGTGGAATTCATTCTAACAATATTTGTATTTAAGCTAATACATGCAAAATATTATCATTTTGGCATGTCATAAATATTTAAAATTCTTTTTTTTTTTTTTTTTTTTTTTTTTGCGGTACGTGGGCCTCTCACTGCTGTGGCCTCTCCCGTTGCAGAGCACAGGCTCCGGATGCACAGGCTCAGTGGCCATGGCTCACTGGCCCAGCCACTCCGCGGCACGTGGGATCCTCCCAGACCGGGGCACGAACCCGTGTCCCCTGCATCGGCAGGCAGACTCTCAACCACTGCGCCACCAGGGAAGCCCCCCTTTTTTTTTTTAAAAGGGTTCCATTTTAATTTTTTTTTTTAAACCCACATTTGTTTATTTATTTTTGGCTATGTTGGTTCTTCACTTCTGTGCGAGGGCTTTCTCTAGTTGTGGCAAGCGGGGGGTCACTCTTCATCGCGGTGCGCGGGCCTCTCACTATCGAGGCCTCTTTTGTTGCTGGAGCACAGGCTCCAGATGCGCAGGCTCAGTAGCCGTGGCTCACGGGCCCAGCTGCTCCGCGGCATGTGGGATCCTCCCAGACCAGGGCTCGAACCCGTGTCCCCTGCATTAGCAGGCAGACTCTCAAGCACTGCGCCACCAGGGAAGCCCAATATTTAAAATTCTGAATGAGACATTTACCCTTTTGATTTTTCATACTAAGTCTTTGAACTCTGGTGTGTATTTTACACTTAAGGCACATCTCAGTTCAGAATTTCAGTGCTCAGTGCTCACTCGGTGGTGACACGCGCAGCTCTTGGCCGCTGGATGGTGCAGCCCTAACACCCCGACTCCTCACCCCCCCACCCCCACCTTGTGTGATCTTGGCCGAGTCCCTTCCTAGTTTATCTTCATCAGAGGGGAAGTGCTTTGTAAACTCACTGTGAGCGGGTCACTGCGACCTCCTTTCATCCGTACCTTGGCAGCCAAGGCACCCACAGAGACAAAGTTGCTGGGGGCCACAGCTCTGGGGAGACACACACCCAGTTCCCCTTGTGGAAAAAGATGTCTTCTCAAACTTGGGCCGGGGAGCCCCACGCACCCGTGAGAGGGGGAGGGGAGGGGCTGGGGGAGGAGTCCCTCCCCTCACCCACCCACCCCCCCCCCGGCCCAGGATGCTACAGCAACCAGACTATAACAGCTGCTTTAATTTTGTAAAATCTGAACTCCGTGCTTGGAGCTGGTTCTCTGGCAATGCCGGCTCTCTCGTTCATGCTTTTAGCCACACATTTATGGAGCGCTTCGGTTGTTTACGCTGTTACCATGAGGATGCCGAAGATACAAAGGGGAAAGCAGTCCGGCCTCCTCCCGGTGTCTGGTGGCGCAGGCCGGTCAAGCGAGCAAACCGCCCCAGCGAAGCTCTACGGGCGGCGCTTCAGAGGCTCTGGGTGGGCACCCTGCCTGAGCGAGGGGGTGGGAACAGCAAGTTCAAAGAAGGGTGAGATGGAGCTAAAGAAAGGTGAGACGGAGCTTGTGATCAGGTGTGTGGCTGGAGGGCAGGAAGCCTGGGAGGGCTGGCAGGACATCAGACAGTACCCACGGGTAGGTTGGGTCCAGCCCAGGATGGATCTTGAATGTTCTCTGAGACCCCTGCTCCAAACAGCAGGACTGCCAGAGGAACCCTGACTCGCTTTGCTGTGCCTTTGGCAAAATCGCCAATTAGGTGACTAGGACACCAATCGCGGCAATTCAACTCCTTGTATTCACTATTCACAGGGGCCTCTATTGATGCTCTGCTGTGGGGAACACTGAGATGCAAAAGACAGTAGAAACCAGCAAAAAATATAGGACTTTTATTTCCAACAGAATTGTGAGTTACACTGTAGAAAACCCTCCTGCTACAAAACACTACTTGGAAATGGTGGCTAAAATATAACAAACATCCTTTTAAATGCATGGCTGAGCTTGCAAGAAAGGAAGGGAACTCCCCAGGGATAGAAACAAAGAAGGAGCTGAAAACCAGAGCAGGAATCAGGAGGGCTAGTATCGGTCGGTGCTGTGCTGGCACGGGCAGGGTGGAGCTGTGGGTCTCAGCAGCCTGGGGTTGGATTTTACAGCCCCTGTGGGGACAAGAAATAAGGCTTTGGGCACCACAAAGCCAGGAGTTGTAAATGAGACCCACCTCCAAGCCAGACTCTTCAGAGTTATAGTCTCGGTGAAAAAGTGGGCAAGGATTTAAAAAAAAAAAAACCCACTCTCTGCTCAGACAGATCACCAATCAGCTCATCTGCTACAGCCTGGGCTCTGGGAATTTGTAACCACAGACTTAGCCCCAAGGGGTTTGGGATTTAAATTTACACTACCCTGCTTCCCTTGTGTTCAGGAGACTCTGAAAGCAAGAAGTTAACACAGAAAAGGGTCCCTGGCTGGAGATGCCTGTGGGCACTGGGCAGAAACAAATGCAAACACTCCCTAGAGGGCCATGACCTCAACCTAGGCTGCCCAGTGTTCCCACAGACAAAGGTTCCTGCAGATGAGCTCACAAAGACAAAATTACAAAACAAAAGCAGTCATAAGACAGAGTCAGTGGCAAAACCAATAAGCTTGCCCCACCCTCACCCACCCACCCAACACTACCACCCCCACCACCACCCCCACCCCCTCCCTGCCACCCATCCCATGATCCTCAGATGATAGATCCAGGAGATAGAGACCAGAGGATACCTGTGATTACAATGACTAAGATGCTTTGGGAAACATCAAAAAGAATTAATATAATGAGAAAAGAACAGCTAGAGTTCCTGGTTACAGACAGCAGATTAATATGTGTGCTGCCGAAGCGAGCATATAGACAGCAGATTAAGCACAGGCATTTATCCCTGCTCCCTCCTGAAACTCCTTTAAAAATGGCAGAAGAGGAATTTTTAAAGTGCTACAATGAAAAAGAAAATGGGATCATTTTGAAATTGGAAAGCAAACCGACAAGTGGGAATTGACTTAGTGGATGCAAAAAAACTGAGTCTTAAACTGGCAGTGAGGAAAGTCTAGGACACACAGAACCCCCAAAGGTTCAGGAATTGAGTATCAGGTACTTCTGGAAGCAGAAGGAACCACAGGGGACTTGTTGAAAGAGAGTTTAAAAGGCAGTTAGTAACCAAGATCCCATCTCCCAAGGTGACTTTCTCTACTATATCCCTGAGATATAGTAGAGAGAGAATATTATTCCCTGGAGTGGGTAAAACCATGGGACTCTGCACTGGGGAAGAGCAGATCCAGCTGGGGGCAGGGGCATCACACTGAAAATGGGAGAATTAAGTGAAGGTCTTCACAATGAATAATAATATTCCTAAATGGCAACCAGGCTTAGTATGAACCTCCAGGCAAGAGATCAAAAGATCTTTGCAGGGCTTCCCTGGTGGCGCAGTGGTTGAGAGTCCGCCTGCCGATGCAGGGGACACGGGTTCGTGCCCCGATCCCGGAAGATCCCACATGCCGCGGAGCGGCTGGACCCGCGAGCCATGGCCGCGGAGCCTGTGTGTCCGGAGCCTGTGCTCCGCAACGGGAGAGGCCACAGCAGTGAGAGGCCCGCGTACAGCAAAAAAAAAAAAAAAAAAAAAGATCTTTGCAAATTTGAGAAACCTAGGAGGAAAGACCTAAAGGCAGTGACATCAGAAGTTGCTCAGTGAGGACTTCCCTGGTGGCTCAGTGGTTAAGAATCCACCTGCCAATGCAGGGGACATGGGTTTGAGCTCCGGTCCAGGAAGATCCCAAATGCTGCAGGGCAACAAAGCCCATGACCCATAACTACTGAGCCTGTGCTCTAGAGCCTTGCAAGCCACAACTACTGACCCACGTGCTGCAACTACTGAAGCCCGCACACTCCAGGGCCCATGTGCTGCAACTACTGAGCCCATGTGCTGCAACTACTGAAGCCCACGTGCCTAGAGCCCATGCTCTGCAACAAGAGAAGCCACTGCAACACCACAACGAAGAGTAGCCCCTGCTCACTGCAACTAGAGAAAGCCTGCATGCAACAACAAAGACCCAACACAGACAAATTAATTAATTAATTGATTTTAAAAATTATATTAAAAAAATTTTTTTAAAAAGAAGTTGCTCAGTGAAAGAGCCTAGTCAGATCACCCTTCAGTGGAGTCCTTGGTGGGCAGCCAGCTCTGAGCTTTGAGCTTCTGAGCAGACTCTGTGTGTAGAAGCCAAGGATCACCGGGTACATAAGGGAAGCTCCTAACTCAGAGCCAAACAATAACAAACAGATAAAAAGCAACTTGGAGGGAACACACATGATGATGGTAAGAAGAAAATGCCAAAAAACTATCATTAGTAGCATCAAAGACATAAGAGATATAGCACATATTAAACAAGTACAGGATGTTATTAAAAAGGAATGTTCTGAGAAGAAAAAAATCTCTCTTGCATAGAACAAATGAAAAGCTTAGTGGTAAGTTTAGAAGATAAGGTTGCAGATTAGGCAATTTCCCAGAAAGCAGAGCAAAAGGACAAAGCATAAGAGAGAAAAGACATGAAAATTAGAGAATCAACCTGGGAGATCTAACATCCAAATAAAAGAAATCTCAGAAAGAATAGAGAAAATAAAAGGGGGAGGGGTACTCATCCAATAAGTTATTCAAGTAAATGTCTCTGAATTAAATTACATGAGTTTTCAGATTGAAGATGCCCACCAAGTACTGAACAAAATGGATGCTATTTGCACACTAAGACATATCATTGTGAAATTTTAGATCACTAAGAACAAATGAAAAATCATACAAACTCCCAGAGAGGGAAAAACTAGATTTTACACAAAGCATCAAAAATCAGAATGGGAGACTTCCCTGGCAGTCCACTGGTTGGGACTATATGTCCTAGGTATATAGTCAACAAAAAAATGCATACATATATTTAACAAAAGACATGCCTACAAATGTTCATGGCAGTTTTATTCATAATAGCCCTGTCTTAGTCAGTTCAGGCTGCTATAACAGAATACCACAGACTGAGTGGTTAACAAACAACAGACATTTTTATTTCTCACAGTTCTGGAGGCTGTAGGTTGAAGATCACAGTGTCAGCATGATTGGCTTCTGGTGAGAAGCCTCTTCCAGGTTGCAGCCTGCTGACTTTTCTTATATCCTCACTTGGCAGAAAGAGAGTGAGCAAGCTCTCTGGGGTTCCTTTTATAAGGGCACTAATCCCATTCATGAGGGCTCCACCCTCATGGCCTAATCATCTCACATAGACCCTCTCCCAATACCACCATATTGGGGTTAAGATTCCAACATATGGACTTTGAGAGTACACAAATATTCAGTCCATAGCAAGTCCCAAACTGGAAACTACCTAAATATCCATCAGTAGTATAATATAGTTAAGTTTGATATAATCACACAACAGAATACTAAAAAACATTAAAAATGATTGAACTATCACTACACAGGACAACATTATGAACTTCACAAACACAATGTTGAATGATAGAAGTCAGAAACAAATAAATATGCTCAATGATTCCACTTATAAAAGGTTCAAAAACAAGCAAAACTTACCTCTGGTGATAAAAATCAAATTCATGATTATCTTTTTGGAGCTAACGACTTAAGAAACAAGAGGAGAGGCTTCTAGGATGCTGCTAATATTCTAATTCTTGTCCTCGATGGTGATTACATAGATGTGGTCACTTTGTAAAAATTCACCAAACTGAACATTTAAGATTTGCACCATTTTCTCTATGTTATTATTCTTTAACAAAATGTTTACTTTAAACAAATAGTTTTGGCTGTTTTACATAGATATCATATTTTAAAACTTGGTATACTAAAAAGTATAGAGGAGAATAAAAATAACCCATGGTCTCTCATCCATGTATAACCACTGTTCACATTTTGGTGGACTACCCCATTCAGTGTACATAGTTCCAAGAGCTTCACTCATACTAAAGACAGAACTTCATAAGCCATAACTCAAATATAGGGACATGTATAATTAGTCCTCTAATCTTCGAGCAAATTATCACAAATCTAATGAGTTAAAACAACACACTATATTTTCACATGGTTTCTCTGGGTCAAAAGTCCAGGCAGAGGTTAGCTTCTTCCTTTGACTAAGGTCTCACATGGCTTCAAAGTGTCAACTAGGCTGTGTTTTTATCTGGAGGCTTGACTGGGGATGAATCCAATTCCAAGTTCAATCAGGAGATGAATTCACTACTGTTAAAATTCAAAGAATGAAACCTTCTTAGAAATGCTTTTAAATAAACATGCTCAAGCTCCACAAAGAGATAAGGAAAGGAACAACAAAAAACATGATATAAAACAAACAGATATGAATCAAGACAAATGGATATAAAAAATTATAATCATTGACATAACAGCTCAAAAGATGGAATAAACTGTAAACTAGATGAAGAGAGAGCTGGGTATTAGAAAGATTGCGCTGAAGAATTCATTTAGAAGGCAATATAGAAAAAGTGATGGAAAATATGAGAGAGAAGTTAAGAGAAATGGAAAATAACATTAGAAGGTCAAGAATACATATAACAGAAATTTCCATAAGTATGATGTGAAGGAATTACAAGAGAGCAATATTCAAAGAGATAATAGCTGAAAATTTTCTAGAAGTGAAAAAAGATGTATGTTCTCAAAATAAAGAAGCCCAACAAATGCCACACTAAATAAATAAAAATTAAAATTCCACCTAGATACATTCAGAATATCAAAGATGAAGAGAAAAATCTTAAAAGCAACCCTGAAGGGGAAAAAAGGTTGCTCACAAAGAAATGATAAATAAACTGAAATGAGAACTCTCAACCACAAAAGAGAAAAGAAAACAATGCAATAATACCTTCAGGTATTCCGGGTGTTGAGGGAAATTAATTACTAACAGAATAATATACCTAGCTAAACTATCACTAAACAAAATGAAAACATCTTCAAACTTACAAAAACCAAGAATTTTTCATCCCCCAAACTTTTGATGAAAAAACTCCTAAGAGATGTTCTCTGCCAAGAAGAAATAGAAACTGGGGACTTCCCTGGTGGTGCAGTGGATAAGGCTCCGCACTCCCAACGCAGGGGGCCTGGGTTCGACCCCTGGTCAAGGAGCTAGATCCCACATGCATGCCACAACTAAGAGTTCGCATGCCACAACTAAGGAGCCCATGTGCTGCAACTAAGGAACCAGCGAGCAGCAACTAAAGAGTCTGCCTGCTGCAACTAAGACCTGGTGCAACCAAATAAATGAATAAATAAATTAAAAAATAGAAACCTGGGACTTCCCTGGTGGCTCAGTGGTTAAGAATCCACCTGCCAATGCAGGGGACATGGGTTTGAGCCCTGGCCTGGGAAGATAACACATGCCATGGAGCAACTAAGCCCGTGTGCCACAACTACTGAGCCTACACTCTAGGGCCTGCAAGCCACAACTCCCGAACCCACATGCCACAACTACTGAAGCCCGTGCACCTAGAGCTCTGCAACAAAGAAAAGCCACCGCAATGAGAAGCCCATGCACCGCAATGAAGAGTGGCCCCTGCTCGCCGCAACTAGACAGAAAGCCTGTGTGCAGCAAAGAAGACCCAATGAAGCCATAAATAAATAAATAAATTTATTTTAAAAAAAAATAGGGGCTTCCCTGGTGGCGCAGTGGTTGAGAGTCCGCCTGCCGATGCAGGGGACACGGGTTCGTGCCCCGGTCCGGGAGGATCCCACATGTCGCGGAGCGGCTGGGCCCGTGAGCCATGGCCGCTGAGCCTGTGTGTCCGGAGCCTGTGCCCCGCAAGGGGAGAGGCCACAACAGTGAGAGGCCCGTGTAACAAAAAAAAATAATAGAAACCGGGGTTCCCTGGTGGTGCAGTGGTTGAGAGTCCGCCTGCCGATGTAGGGGACGCGGGTTCGTGCCCCAGTCCGGGAGGATCCCACGTGCCGCGGAGCGGCTGGGCCCGTGAGC
Source organism: Mesoplodon mirus (assembly GCF_964341445.2). Taxonomy (NCBI): domain Eukaryota; kingdom Metazoa; phylum Chordata; class Mammalia; order Artiodactyla; family Ziphiidae; genus Mesoplodon; species Mesoplodon mirus. The sequence continues at coordinate 6,702,685 of NC_138976.1, read as the reverse complement.
CATGGCCACTGAGCCTGCGCGTCCGGAGCCTGTGCTCCGCAACGGGAGAGGCCACAACAGTGAGAGGCCACGTACTGCAAAAAAAAAAAAAAAAAAGAAACCAAAAAGGAAGGAGTATCAAGAAGCAATGATAGGGCTTCCCTGGTGGCGCAGTGGTTGAGAGTCCGCCTGCCGATGCAGGGGACACGGGTTTGTGCCCCGGTCCGGGATGATCCCACATGCCGCAGAGCGGCTAGGCCCGTGAGCCATGGCCGCTGAGCCTGTGCCTCCGGAGCCTGTGCTCTGCAACGGGAGAGGCCACAACAGTGAGAGGCCCGCGTACCGCAAAAAAAAAAAAAAAAAAAAAAAAGAAAAAGAAACCAAAAAGGAAGGAGTATCAAGAAGCAATGATGAACAAATAAGTTACTAAATGATATTGGTAAATCTAATTATTATATTAGGATATAGGTTTGGCTGATCTGAGATCCAAAATTCTAGTGTCTCACAAAGATAGAAATTATTTCTCAGTACAGTCTGGGCATAACTAGCTCATATAACAGCTTCAAGGTGTCAGGGCCTCAGGCTCCTTATGTTTTGTTCCTTTATGGTACCTGTGGTGTTGCTTTCATCCCCAGAGTTCAAGATGGCTCTCCACTGCATCTACCTTCTCATTAGCAGAAACAGGGAAAAGGCAAACACAGTTTCCTTTAAAGAGCAGGAACTGTGATTTGCTTATATATCACTCCCACTTGCATCCCATTGGCGACAGCTAGCTCCATGGGAAGCTGGGAAATGTAGTCCTTAGCAAGACAGCCATCTGCCCAGATAAAAATTCTTTTACTCTGCAAATGGACAGATCAGATATTGTGGGACAACCAGCAACTCCACCACAACCATTGACTATAAAAACTATATAATCCTAATTAAATTTTTACCCTAAAAAAGTATGATTAAATCAAGAAGGAAATATGTCCAAGCAAAAAAAGCCTGCAAAGGAGATTTTTTTAAAGTGATACTGTGAGCAGTTTGCAAAATGATACTCAGTGTCAAGTGTCTGCAAAAGAGTGAAATTCCCATGTAAAATCAAGAGGTTCCATCTGGAATATAGGAAGTAAAGATTGACTTCCACAAAGATGGAAACAAGTGACAATGTTAGAAATTAGACTGATATGCTAAGAGATATCAAACCAGGTTCAGTAGATATGCTGTAAACCTATACACTACCCACCTGTTAAAAAAGAAAAAAAAAGAAAGGTAGAATTGAAATTCCAGACAAAAATAACAAGGAATTGATTTCAAGACTTACTATTATGCTACAGTCATCAGGACAATGAGAGGTTCGCCTAAGGACAAATAGATCAATGGAACAGAAGAAAGAATCCAGAAATAGACCCATACATTCACTGTTGATTGATTTCAGCAAAGGTGCAAGAGTAACACAACATAGAAGATAGCTTTTTAACAGCTGGTGCTGGAATCGCTGGATATCCACTTGGAAAAATAATGAACCTCAACTCTTACTTCACACCTGACACAAAAACTAAATTGAAATAGATCACAAATCTAAATATAAAAGGTACAACAATGAAACCGCTAGAAGAAAACACAGGAGAAGATCATCTCAACCTCGGGGTATGCAAAGATATCTTAAAAACATGAAAGTACAAGCTGTAAGAGGGGAAAAAATGGATAAATTTGACTTCATCAGTGATAAAAAAACTTTTGCCCTTCAAAAGACACCACTGGGGGCTTCCCTGGTGGCGCAGTGGTTGAGAGTCCGCCTGCCGATGCAGGGGACACGGGTTCGTGTCCCGGTCCCAGAAGATCCCACATGCCGCGGAGCGGCTGGGCCCGTGAGACAAGGCCACTGAGCCTGCGCGTCCGGAGCCTGTGCTCCGCAATGAGAGAGGCCACAGCAGTGAGAGGCCTGCGTACCGAAAAAATAAAAATAAAAATAAAAAATAAAAAACAGTTGAAGGAAGTAAACAGTAGAGATAAGAGCATAAATGAAAAGGAAATCAACAATCACAAAAATGATCAACAAAGCTAAAAGTTGTTTCTTTTAAAAGACAATAAAACATCTGGCAAGATTAATCAAGGAAAGAAGGAAAAAGGCACAAATATCTAATATTAAGAATGAAAGGAGAATGAAACTACAGATATAGTAGAAGATTTAAGAATCCTAAGAGAATACTATGAGCAACTTTATGCCACTATATATGAAAACATGAGATAGAGAATTTCTAGAAAAATAGAGATGATTAAAGTTTACTCAAGAAGGGGACTTTCCTGGTGGTCCAGTGGGTAAGACTCCATGCTCCCAATGCAGGGGGCCCAGCTGTGATCCCTCGTTGGTGAACTAGATCCCGCATGCATGCCGCAACTAAGAGTCCGAATGCCACAACTAAGAAGTCCACATTCCACAACTAAACATCCCGCATGCCACAATGAAGATCCCACGTGCCTCAACTAAGACCCAGTGCAGCCAAAATAAAATTAATTAATTAATTTAAAAAGTTTACTCAAGAAGAAGAAGAAACTACATACATCAGTGACCATTAAAGAAAAGAAAGCAGTATTTTAAAAATCACCCCTCTCCACTCTCCACCTCCCCCAAGAAACCACAAGTACATTGGAGAGGCATGAGACAGGGCTGTTCCTTAGAGGCAGAAAGACGCAGGCAGGAACAGCTAGAGATCTGGATGACCTCACTGAGCTCCACTCCATTCCTCCATTCCTGACCTCGTCACTGTTTGGTTTCACACATGAGCTCATGAGTTCCCCTTTCTTCCTGAGCAAATTCACCTGGGTTTCTATCATTGATGTAACCCAAACACAAGCAGAGGTACCACATGGAAGCCACAAGAAATACTGTAGGAGTGAGGAGTTCCCTGGTGGTCTAGTGGTTAGGATTTGGCGCTTTCACTGATGTGGCCTGGGTTCAGTACCTGGTCAGGGAACTGAGATCCTGCAAGCCTCGCAGCACAGCCAGAAAAAGGAAAGAAATAATGTAGATGGGGCGCCGTGTCTCACACAGTCCTAGGACTCCCCTGTACATATATGCCCTTCAAAATTCCACATCTGTGGCCACTGCAAAAACCAACCTTTCCTTCTCTCTCTGCTTTTCAAACAATTCCATAGGGTTCCTCACTACCAGTTGGTTCTGTTTACTTCTTCCTCGTTAACAAAGGAAGAAGTACCTGGCCACGTATCCCAATCCTGGGGTGGGGGCTTCTGCTCCTGCCTGCTGTTCTGCTCGAAGATGTCCAGAGATTTCTAACATGCCAACCACCCAGGCCCATCCCCCTGTGCCCTGGGAAATGCTGATGAGGAATTTCAGTTCACTGACGGCTCAGCCTCTGCCTGACACATAGCAGGCCCTAGCTGAGTATACCATATATCTCCTTCACCCGCACCCCTGTGCCAACACAGAACTTAGCCAAGCACTGCTTCCTCCAGGAGGACATTTCCTTCACTAGAAGGCAAAGCAATGGAGCTCTAAATTTTGGACTCTAAATTTCAGACCAATCCTTTAGAGGATTACTGAATTCGGAGTTGTTTAAAGGGACCTCAGGGACCCACTCACTTTTCTTTTTTTTTTTTTTTCTTTTTGCGGTATGCGGGCCTCTCACTGTTGTGGCCTCTCCCGTTGCGGAGCACAGGCTCCGGATGCGCAGGCCCAGCGGCCATGGCTCACGGGCCCAGCCGCTCTGCGGCATGTGGGATCCTCCCAGACCGGGGCACGAACCCGTATCCCCTGCATCGGCAGGCGGACTCTCAACCACTGCGCCACCAGGGAGGCCCTCACTTTTCAAATGAGAAGTGTAAGGGTCAAGACTTACACTGCAGGGCTTCCCTGGTGGCGCAGTGGTTGAGAGTCCGCCTGCCAATGCAGGGGACACGGGTTCGTGCCCCGGTCCGGGAAGATCCCACGTGCTGCGGAGCAGCTGGGCCCGTGAGCCATGGCCGCTGAGCCTGCGCGTCCGGAGCCTGTGCTCTGCAGCGAGAGAGGCCACAACAGTCAGAGGCCCGCATACTGCAAAAAAAAAAGACTTACACTGCAGAAGTGGTACCCAGGCTACTGCTGACCTAGAACTTTTCTTCTGGAGGAGGCTGGCATGCATGGTCTATCTTAGTAAGCTCCCACCATAAAAAGAAGCCCCAGGACAGAGTATGGACAAGACCTGAGGACCCATTCAGAGTCCTTAGAATCGATGTCCCCAGCAGACAGTGTCCCCAGCAGCTCCATCCCTGCATGTTGCCAGAGATGAACCCGATTTTCTAACGGCCTCATGTCATGTAGTTCAAGCATGATGACAGCAGGGGTTAAGTCACAATTAGTAAACCAGTAACCAGTTGAATGTATGCAGTAAGTATATTTTCAGTCGATAAGTATTTAATTGGGGCTTAATTACTGAGTGATCACAGAGCATTTGAGATGCTTGGGTGAATGGCCCACTGAAAGAGACGAGTACTACTCTCCTAGTAGTACGGGTATTTTAAGGCATTCGTATTGATCAGTGTGATAAATCCCAGAAGGTTAAATTTGCTGAAAGTGTACACGAAAACTAGTGCCCTTGTGTGACCCGCACCTCTCCACAGCCCTTCTTTCTTCCTTCCTCCTTCCAGAAACATCATGGGTCTGACAGAACCGCTCTGGTGTGAATAAGCCTCTCAGAGACTCATAACATTTGACTCTTAAACTGAGAACTAGACCTTGGGACTGGGAGCTCCATGAGGGCAGGCATGTTTCTCTCTTAATCACGGCTGCACCCCTGTGAGCCTGCACCAACTAGAAGCCTAATAAATCTTGGTAGAATGCATGAGTGCAGAATGCTAGGACGTTAGGCCCCAGTGTCTCAACATCAGAGTCACAGGCGATCAGTCTCCCAGCTTCTTGGACTGAAGGACCTAGAGAGATGAGCAGCCCCCACACTGTTCAGGTGCAAAGCTGAGAAGCTCTGGCTTCAGGGGCTTCTGCTGAGCTGCTCTCTTGGCTGTTGGAGGGGAGGGAGGGATGCAGAGAAGGGAGGGAGAAAGGGTGCAAGTATCCAGGGACTCCTAATGAGCTTGGACAGCAATGGAAGCCCTCACTCCTAAAGGCCCCAGAACTTCTCCATTCCCTTGCCCTGCCCCCACTATACCCTCCATAGGCAAGGCAGCTCTGGGCTGTGGGAGGATCCAGAAGACTGCTCACTCCCCCACCTCTACTCTCTCCTCCCCTTTCCCCTCCCCCCAACCTTGGGAAACTGCAGCAGGAAATTTTGGAAGAGGGTCAAGGGAGATCCCTTATGGGCCTCGGGATGAGAACTTGGACCCTTTTATTTAACTGTTGCTCTCCCCCATTCCACCTTCCATTTCCTCTCAAAAGCTCCATGGAGGGGCTTCCCTGGTGGTGGAGTGGTTGAGAATCCGCCTGCCGATGCAGGGGACACGGGTTCGTGCCCCGGTCTGGGAAGATCCCACGTGCCGCGGAGCGGCTGGGCCCGTGAGCCATGGCCGCTGAGCCTGCGCGTCCGGAGCCTGTGCTCTGCAACGGGAGAGGCCACGGCAGTGAGAGGGCCACGTACCCCCGCCCCCCAAAAAAAGCTCCATGGAACTCACAGGTCAGGGTGTCATCACTTCACTGGGACAGGTTGTATAGCCCAAGATAATTGAGAAAGAGAGCTTCAGTGGGTGGCCACAGCTTCCCTGTCTGGAAAGTGAGTTTTGGATTAGAAGAGTTCTGAGATGCCTTCCGGCTCCGATATGCTAGGACTTCCCTTTTTTTTATGGACCCCACTCCTTAGCAATGGGGTCTTGGGCAAGTCACCAAAGCTCATCTGTAAAATGGGTACATTACCAGAGGCAGCCTGTCAGCTAGAGTGGATTTTCACCCCCAACACACCCCTTGCTGCTGGTTCATTGCATCCACCGTGGAGGTGGCCCAGGGCACTTAGTTAAGAGTTCAGACCTTGGTGTCTGGCAAGGTCAGCTTTGCGTTCCAGCCTTACCATTGACTGACTGCATGACAAGTAGCTTAAACTCTCTGACCGTCAGTCTCCTCATCTGTGAAAAACAAGCTTAACACGTACCTACTTCCTTTTTTTTTTTTTTTTTGGCCCCACCTCGAGGCTTGTGGGATCCCAGCTCCCCACCAACCATGGATCGAACCCCGGCCCTCGGCAGTGAGAGAGCAGAGTGCTACCCACTGGCGCGCCAAGGAATTCCCCAACAGATACCTACTTCCTAGGACTGTTGGGAGACCAGATCTGCGAGCTCATGGCATGTGCTAAGTACTTGGTCAATGCCAACTGTCACTTTGTGGTTCGCTGAGGTTCCAGGGCTCAAGGCAACCACAATGGCCTGGAGCGAGTCACCAGCTCAGAGACAGAATTGGAACCCCCTTTGATTGCAGACCAGTTCTTTATTTTTTTTTGGAATTTTTGACCCCAAAATGCCCTTTTGGATCATTCTTTCTTTTTTTTTTTTTTTCCTCTGAAGTATAGTTGATTTACAATGTTGTGTCACTTTCTGGTATGCAGCAAAGTGATTTCATATCTGTTTCCATTATGATTTGTTACAAGATATTGAATACAGTTCTGAGACCAGTTCTTGAGGCCCTGGGGAGCGCCACCAAGGTGGCAGCAACGAGCCCAGGATGTTCTTGACCCTCCACCCCTGCCCCACTCGCCCTTGGACCATTTCCTGAGAAGCCCAGGACCCCATAGCTCCAAGCTTCTGCAAGGACCTGATTAATCTCTGGAGGGGAGCTGCCTGACAGGCCTCCCTCCCCCCTGGTCTGTCCTTCCTTGCCTGGTGGGCGCACAGAGGCCAGCCCTCCCTGGGAGGCAGCAGAAGGTCCTACCCCTGCTTTGCTGGTGGTGGCAGGAGGTGCCCTCCAGGGTCACAGCTCCCTGAGCCAAACAGCCCAGCTCCCCCAGGGCCAGTTAAAGGAGAACGGCAGGGATTTGCCTGGTGGTCCAGTGGTTAAGACTTTGCCTTCCAATGCAGGGGGTGTGGGTTCGATCCCTGGTTGGGGAGCTAAGATCCCACATGCCTCACCACCAACCCCCCCCCACAAAAAAAGAAGCAATATTGTTACAAGTTCAATAAAGACTTTAAAAATGGCCCACATCAAAAAAAAACCAAAAAAATCTTTTAAAAAAAGGAGAACCGCAGTGGTCCCTGTGGTGCGTGTGCCTTGGGGAAGTCATGCTTTGACCTGTAGATGTGTGTGCACCATGACATACCAACCAGCCCCACCCCAAATCACCCTGCCTTCTGAACCTTTGCTTAGGCTTCTGCAGTTGAGAATCTTGCCATGCACTCGGCTCTAGTTACTGGTGGACTCCTCTATAGCCCTAACGGTGATAAAATGTCCCATTGAGTGAGTGCCACTATGTACCGTGCCAAGAGCTACCGGTGTCTCTCCTTAAATCCACCCAGCCAAGCCCGGTGAAGTGGCCCTTACTGCTATTCTATCCCCATTTGACAGCTGGGCAAACTGAGGTTCTGAGAGTAACTTGCCCCAGGACACATACGACCAGTAAGTAAAGGAGCAGAATTCAAACCCAAATCCACTGGACTCCAGGCTTTAACCTCCTTACTGGGCAGCCTCCTCTCTGCCTGCCAGGGCCTGAGTTCCCTGAGGTCTGCTGCGGCTGCTTCTGGCCAGGCTCCTTCCAGGGCCCAGTGCAAGGCCCAGAATCTGGTTGCTATCTAGTTCGCATCGAACGAATACACTGTCTACTGAGAGAACCAGTTCAATGAAAGAAAGAGAGAGTGTGTCTCACAGGGCAGATGGGTGTCTGGTCAGAAGCCCTTCAACCCGCAGCCACAACCTGACAGGGGGGAACCCCAGGTGCTGGAGAGTTTTGACATCACTCTCCACCCCCGATGCTGGATAGGACCCAAGGGTGAAAACTAGAAAGTAGAGGCGGTAACAGGGGGCTGCAGATGGTCTGGGAGCTGCGAGGTGACGGAATGTGGAGGGACACTGCTTACACTATTCAAGTAGGTACCGGAGGTAACAGTCCAGTTCTTTAAGAATTGGGCAGACCCGGCAAGCCACGAGGGAAGGCGAGGGCAAACGCAAGTGGCGACCCCCTTCCTAAGTCACAGCAAACACGACGGATCCGGTCAGCCCTCGCAGCAGGGCCTGGCCCCAGCCATCCATCGGCCTTCTTGGGGAGATGGGGACGGGCAGCGGGGAGGCCCGGACATTAAGATTTGGGAAAATGGGGCTCTTTCACCTGTCTTCTGAGGCAGAGATGGAGACTGTGAAGGCGAGGCGACGCCCCAGAGAGCAGGGGCTGGTGTGCGCGGAACACAGGTGCTCGGGCCGAGGCGCATACGGTAGGGCGCAAGCTTAGGCGCACAGGCTAGAGCGCTCCAGTTAGGATGCACAGGCTGGGGCGCTCGGGCTGGAGTGCCGGGGCCTGGGCACCCGCTGGGGCGCTGCGCCCAGGGAGCACCGGGGAGCCGGGACGCCCCACGGCGGGCTGCTGCAGGAGGCGCCCCTCAGAGAAGCCGTTTGCCGCCGGTGTGTAACCTGATATTTTTCTGCACGGCCCCCAGAGGAATTTTTCCATTACCCAGGCAGCGCCGCAAGCCGCAGCCTTTTCCCTCTCCCCGCCTGGCTCGCCCACCGCCCCCCGCCGCCCCCCGCCGCCCCCCGCAGCCTCTCCGAGCCGCCGCGCCGAGGCACTCTGTGCAAATGTAACCTTTCAGCAGGCCCCGCCTCCGCCAGGAAGCTGCGCGCCGGGTTGCCAGGAACGCGGCGCGGCGCGCTCAGAGCTGGAAGGCGGCCCGTTAATCAGCGGCGGCTGACAGAAAATCAGACAGCCCGGGCGGCCGGCCGGCCTCGGCCCTCTCCCTCCCGGCGCCTCCGCGCCTCGCTCGCTGCGCGCCCGCTCTTTGTTCCTCCGCCTCGCCCTGCTCTTCCCTCCGCGGGGCTGCGCCTCTCCATCACGCCCCCTTCTCCTCCCCGATCCTCGTCCTCTCCTCTCTTTTCCCTCTCCTCCTGGCCCTGTGCTTCCCGCTCTCTCCCCCTCCTGCCAGATGGCCTCGGACTCTCTTCCTTTCCTTCTCCTGGACAGCAGAAAGTCAAAGAAAAGGGGCGCATTCACCCCGTTCTTCGCCAGCCTATTGGGGGGAGGTTGGGCTCCCCAGTGCGCCTCTCGGTGGTAACATCTTCCCCACCGTCTCCCCGGGATCTCAAGACCGGCCCCCGCCCCAGATAGAAAGATCTTAAGCTGAGCTTTATGAATGACCTTAAGGTGGAGGAGTCCAAGAAATCCCTAAAATTTTATGTCCCACTTTGGGTGCATGGCGGGGTGGGAGGGGGGGTTGTCCAAAGGTTTCGTGGGTTTTTCAAAGTAGTCAGTGATTCAGAAAGGTTAAAAATCACAGCCCTAGAAATGCTTCCCATTCATCTTAATGAATCTATTCAACGCATACTTATTGAGACCTACTATGTGCCAGGTGCGTGCTAAGTCCTGGGCATATAGCCATGAACTCCAGACCAGACGAGGACCCTCACATTAGACAAACTATAAATGTGTCATTACAGGCACTCTGGGTCTGGGAAGGAACTGGGGAGAGGTTGAGCGGAATGACAGGTGAGCGAACCTGGGCTGGGGCGGGTGGAGGGGTGATCTGAGGACTTCACAGGTGCCCCGGTTCCTACAAAGCCTGCACCCCAGCCTCACCACTCCCAGTGCAGGCGCCAGGCCGGTGCAGCCCTTCCCCGTTCTGTTCCCACACCACCATAAACACACTCAAAGCATGCTTGGGGCTGGGGGCAGGGGGGACACTATGGCCCCACCCTGTGCCCTCTTCAAGGCAGTAGAGCTGGCAGAGTGACCCAAAGGTCACCGTGTTCTATGTAGACAGGCTCAAAATGTGAGGCTGTGCTTGTTTTTTGGGTTTTTTTTTGCGGTATGTGGGCCTCCCACTGCCGTGGCCTCTCCCGTTGCGGAGCCGCGCAGGCTCAGCGGCCATGGCTCACGGGCCCAGCCGCTCCGCGGCATGCGGGATCCTCCCAAACCGGGGCACGAACCCGTGTCCCCTGCATCGGCAGGCGGACTCAACCACTGCGCCACCAGGGAAGCCCTCTGTGCTTGTTTTGTAGTAAGAACATTCGCTAGCATCCCTTGAGCAGCTGCTCTGTAGCAGGCACTGGGCTAAGCATTTTACATGCGTCATCTTTCATTGGCTTATTCGCCGCTTCGACAAGTGTCTCCTGAGCCCCTCCTCTTGCCAGGCACCCTGCCAGACGCTGAGGATAAACCACTGGGGGTGCTCCTTGCCCTCATGGAGCTCACAGTCTGGTAGAGAAGAGACAACAATTAACAGATGTCACAGCCGGTGACAAGGGCTGGGGATGAAATAAGCAAGGCAGTGAGAGAGACAGCAACCAGTGGGCAAGGCAGGAGGCGGGTGGTAGCTAGGCTGGCTAGGGATGGTCAAGGCTGCCATCCCTGAGGAGGGGGCATTCAAGCTGGGATGTAAAGGGTGGGAAGGAGCTGGTCCCCTGACAGGCCAGAGAGGAAATTCCCAGGCAGGGGTAACAATCCACAAAAAGGCTCTGCCATTCTTACAACTACCTTAGGAGGTGGACACCACCACTGTGCCCATTTTACAGATGAGGAAACTGAGGCTCAGAAAAGTGAAATTCCTTCTGGCCTGGGGTCATCCCACTAGGAACAGGCAAAGCAGGCCCTGGAATCCAGGCCTTCCCCCCACCCTTTCCTCTTTCACCTCCGGCCCCCCCCCGCCCCCCACCTCCTTCCTGAGGACTGGTTAGCAGGCTCTCCGTGAAGGCAGCAGTGTGTGGCGGTGTACAGTGCAAAATGCTCTAGTCTGGACTAGGAGGCCTGAGCTCTAATCCTGTCTCTGCCTCTCCCAGCAGGGTGACCTTGGGCAATTCACCTACCTTCTCTGGGCCTCAGTTTCCCCCTCTGTGTACAAGGATAATAAAGGCATGCCTCTCACAAGGCTGCAGTCCAGCGAGGTCAAGGGCATAGAGTGCTTAACAGAGGTCTCTGCACCCAGAAAGCGATCGGTGTGATCGTAGCTGACGCCAGATTAAATGAAGTGTCGCTATAGAAGCGGTTTCTATAACCTGGCAAAAATGAGAGAGGATTTTTTGCTGCTGCGAATGGCAGTGAGGGCTTGCCTCCACCTTCTGTTAAAGGGTCCGTGGTGACGCTGCCCGATGCCCCCTCCTCGCTCACCTCCCGGGCACCCAGCCTTTGCCTAACCCTCCACGCGCAACTCTAGCGGTGCTGTTCAGTTTTGCCCATCGAGACGTGGTAAGGAGCTTCTGCTTACTGCACCCCTGGCCTCAGCAAGAATTTACGTTTTACGATCCCCACCGTGCTCCTGGGCTGCGTGTAGGAGAGATGAGGGGCAAGGAGTCCCCGAGGATGGGGAACTAAATTCTGATCCTGGAGAAAGAGGAATCTCATGGTTGGTGGTTAATTTCCACTGTGAACTTGGAGCCAGGCAGAACTCAGGTCGGCTGTCTGGCTTCCACTCTCTCATCTGTAAAATGGGTGTGATAATAACAGCACTTCCTTTGTAGCTGATCAAGTTGGAGAGGCCTTAGCCAGTTCCTGGCCCCAGCAAGGGCTCTGCTGTCAGTGAGCCTTTATTGTTGTGGTGTTTCTGCCCTGGGAGGTTGGGAAGACAGAATAGAGGTACCATGTGAACTGAACATTGTAGGACAAAGAACTGGAGGGCGCAAGGAAAGGGAGTGGCCGCAGAGAGGCACCTGGGGAGTGGCAGATAGGCAAGGGGCAACTGAGGAGGAAGACAGGGTGGGCCTGGATCGGAGCAGCCTCAGATCTGGACAGCTGGCTGCCTCTTCCACACGCTGCATCAGTGAGGATGCTTCTGGCTGCAGGTAACGGGCATGCTGACTCAGGCTGGCATAAGCAATAAGTATACCAAACAAAACATAACAGGCAGTCCAGAGGTGAGGACAGCTCCCGGGTCGGTGCCGTACCTTCTTCAGCCAGAGCTTAATCCTCAGGGAATAGTGGAGGCCACCTGTTTCCTTCCTGGAGTCCAGCGGAAGGGAGAGAGGACCTGGCATGGAGTGGGTGCTCCATGAAGGTTTGTCAAATGAATGCTGAACGGTGCCCTATTTCTGTAAGTTTAGAGAATCTTGAGAGAGCAGCCATCAGTTAAATAAGCCTTCAGACCAGGGTTTCTCAGGAGAATGTCTGGACCTTCTACATTGGAATCACTAAGGGGATGGGTGACAGGCTGAATAATCTAATCACCCCTAAAGATACCAGGTCATAATCCCTGAAACCTGTGGATGTTACCTTATAGGGCAAAAGAGACACGGCAGATGAGATTAAATAAAGGATCTCGAGATAGGGAAATTATCCTGGATTGTCTGGACAGGCCCTAATGTAATCACAAGTGTTCTTATAGGAGGAAGGCAGAGGAGATTTGATAGAGAGGAGGAAAGGTGATATGAAGACAGAGGCAGAGATTGGAGTGATGTGGCCACAAGCCAAGGAGTGCCAGCAGTCACCAGAAGCTGGGAGCGGCAAGAAACAGATTCTCCCCTGGAGCCTCCAGAGCAACCCGCCCTGCCAGCACCTAATCTTAGCCCAGTGAGACTCAGTTTGGACTTCGGTCTACAGAACAGCAAGAGGATACATTTCTGTTGTATTAAGCCACCCAGTTGGGAGTCACATGTTACCGCAACCCTAGGAAGCAGGATGGTTATTAAAATGCAGATTACTGGGCTCCAAACTAAAAACACTGGATGCTGGGCCAGAGACTCTGCATTTTAAGCAAGCTTTTCTCCCCCCTCCCCCATCCTGCATGACCGTTGCACACTGAAGTGTGAGGAAGAAACTGCATTGGAACAGAAGGGTGACCTGGGCTTGATCCACACAGGAAAACACTGGCGAGAATTAGCTTCGACTCATGGCAGCCTCTTTGGGGTCCTGAGGACCCAGTCCTGTGGAACTCAGCAGCTCTCCCAGGAGCCCTACCCCAAGGCCATGCATATATTGGTCCCGGCCTGGGCCCGCCTGGGCCCCCTCCCCTCCTCTCATTTCTTGTTCCCCTTCTCTACCGGTCTTCAGTGTCCCTTATCACAGATTACAGCACTGGATTGTGGCTTCCCCAGGGCTGTGAGCCCCCCCGGGCAGGCCCAGTCCTATCCTAGCCACCAGGGGTCCCTACATTACCCTTGGCATACACTGAGAGCTTTGTAAACACCTGAATGTCATGATGTCACTGACCCTTCTGTACCCCCCAGACCCTTTGGCAGTGAGACAGGGGCTGGGCAAGTACTGGCTGTCTGGTCCCCTCGCCCTGCCCCCCTCCTGCAGAAGCAGGCCAGCCCCCCAGATGTTCACAGGAATGCAGGCAGAGCCCCTCCACACCCTCCCTGCCTCTCCCCCAGCACCACCCTGGGTGGCTTGCCAGCAGGTAAATAGAGGAGGGGTCTGGGAAGGAAGAACCCACAGCAGCCTGGCTCTTGGGGGCTGGAAAGGAGTGTGAGGGGACCAGCACTGCCTTGGAATAAGGACACCACTTCTCACCTCTCCCTGCCTCTAACCAGCTGGGTGACTGGCCGTGGGCCCATCCCTTTCCCTCCCTGGTCCTCCGTCCTTCAGCCAAAGGGGCTCAACAGCTGCGGTCCCCAGAGCTCAGGAGCAGGGTTCCTGCATGCCATCAGAATGCACAATATCCAAGTGTCTTTTTTTTTTTTTTTTTTTTGGCCATACCACACATGGCATGCAGGATCTTAGTTCCCCCACCAGGGATCTAACCCGAGACCCCTCCAGTGGAAGCACGGAGTCCTAACCACTGGACCGCCAGGGAAGTCCCCAAGTGTCTTTTGTGGGGACATGTACTACTCCCCAGTTCCAAGCAGGTCTGCTCCTCCAGGCCGTGTTATCTAAACCTGCTGCATTCACTCACTGAACTCGCCCAGCTCTGAAGACTTGCGGGTCTTTCCCCATTCTGCTCCCGGGCCTAAAGCAACCTTGCAAATAAGTGTGGCCATTTGCCAGCCCATGGAAGGCTGATGGCGAAATGATCAAGTCCAGCCCTTCTTTCTACCAGCCCGGGATAGATGGCCGCTGCTGGCTACCTCCGTATCACTCCTCCGCTTAAACCCTCCATGGCTCCCTGTTGGCTACAGCAGTCGTTTCCAAACCTCCCTTTCTAGCAGGGAGACTTTCCTACACCTGTGTTTATAAAACAGATGAATGCTAAGCAGCTCATGTTGAGGCAGGAGTGAGGGCAAGACTGGACTCTGCCCCCAACCTCCCCTTTCCTTGTATGGTTTGCTAATATTGGCAAACCATTAGCCAAAAGATAAGAAAGGTATTAGTGTAGCCCACAGACCTCCCACCCCTCCTTGGCTGGCCTCCTGGGACAGGGGTCATGGTTGCAGGAAACCTCCCCAGGAGAGAGCCCAGCAGGGTCCCCACCTCCCAGCGCCTACAGACACACCCACAAATGTTTGATGGACCACCACCCTGCACCAGGCTCTGTGCTAGACACTGGGATACACGAGGCAGAAATGGCTGCCTTCAGAGAGCAGGAACCTTTGGGGAGGGGCCTGGCACCCAAGAAACAAGTCCAGGGGTAAGATGAACAAGTGCCACAAAGACAACAGATCCAGGAACGGGAATCTGGTATGAAGGATTGGGGGACATCGTTACACCAGAGGGTCAGGGAGGGCCTCTCTGAGAAGCACTGGGAACAGAGCATCAGAGCAGAGGGAACAGCACATGCAAAGGCCCTGTGGCTCTGTGTGCTCCTAGTCGGGAATCATGGGATAAGCAAAACTGTCACAAGTCCCTGCCTCTCCACAAAAGGACAGGTACGTGACGTGCCCAGCAGCTTCACTCATCAGAGTCAGAGACCAGAAACCAGAATAGCCATTGACAGGAGACGGGATAAACAAACAGTGAAATTCAACTGAGCAATGAAAAAGGAAGGTACGGGTGGGCTCAATGACACGGATGAATCCCCAGAATATGCGGAGTGAAAAAGCCAAGCAAAAAAGAGACCGTCCTCTGCTTACACTTGTGTGTAAAGGGACAACTGTCCGTGGGGATGGAGGTCAGACTAGTGGATTCGTGGAGTGGAGCACGATGGGAACTTCCCCCAAGCGATGGGGATGTTCGGATGGATTCTTGCTCAGGGTGGCGCTCACACAGTGACACAAATGTAAGAATGGCAGAGCTGTACACTAACAGGACAGCGTTTTGTTTTATCTTCTGTAAAGTATACCTCAAGAAAGTACTGAAAGGCAGAGAAATACAGTTTGCCCTATTTGGAAAGGAAGACTCCCACGTCACCCCAGCCCACCACTTCCAAATCAGGAGTCACCCTGCAGGCTTTGCCTGATGTCACAGCCAGGGCAGAAGAGTCCTGGCTCCCCTCCCACCCCGGCAAAAGCCACCGAAACCCCGTCTTGCCCAACGCGCACGTGAGGACGAAGGTCCTCCCTGACTCTCCCTCTGTCTCCCAGTTCTTTCGACTCGAGGTTCGAGGGCCTGGAGGGGGTCCCGGGGTGGGGATGGGGTGGGCCTGGAGACCAACTTTCTGGAATGTTCGGTGTCAGGCTGGGAAGGGCCCGGCCCCTCTCGAGCAGCTAGGCTGTAACCCGAGCCTCCGGTTACGCGGATTTCTCCCAGGGCAGGACTCCCACCCCCCAGGTTCTGGAATGCAGCCTGGGGCGTGGAGGGTGGCCCGGGAAGGGGTAACAAAGGTGCAAACGCTTTGAAATTCTGCTTCCTGCCCCCCCAGCCCCAGAGCTAAACAAACACTCCCTCTCCTGCTGGCTGGGCCTTTATCGGGAGTGGAGTGGGGACAGTCCGGTGCCCGCCCCTGCCTGGGCTGGGATTGCGTTTCCACTCTCACCTGCCACCACCCAACCTCCAGGCCTAGCTGCGCCCACCGGCTGCCCGAAGCCCACCAGCGCACGAGGTCCAGCGCTTCCTCCCCAACTCGATGGGCTCCAAACCTGGGCCCACCCGTTGTCGGGATGACATTCAGCCCCACAGGTTGGGGGTCCGGGGGGAGGAGGCATCAGGGGCCTCCCGCAGTGGTTGAGGCTGGCAGTGAGGCCAAGACTGAGGTCGTGGGGTTAAAGGCCAGCTTGGGGGAAACATGCACCCCGGTTGCTTCTCCCCTCGCCTACCCCAGTGAGGCCTGCTTGCATGGGTCCAGCGCCAGGATTCTGGTTCTCAAACCCGGACAGGCTGAGGCAGGGGCTGTGTAGTGTCCCCAGCATTGTTTTGTTTAGCTACCTTTATTCGGGGGCCTTCCAACAGCTCCCTGAAGCGCAGTGAGGATGGGATGCGGATGCCGCGGGCGGGGCCCAGCTCTGGGAGCTTCCCAGTCTCAGCAAATAAATAAGGGGGTGGGGAGGGGCAACAGGAGGCTCCAGCCCCTCTCCGACATCTCCAGAGGTGACGGGGGAGCAGCCAGGCGGGAGAGCTTACCGGCACAGGACAGGGGAACCAGCAATACACACGCAGTGACACACGCACGTAATGACACACGAGTGGGCACTCAAGCACACGCATAGGCACCAGGCCCCCCTCCCCCACTCCCCCAGCTCCCAGGCCAGTCCCAACAACCCAACCCCTGCAGTGTGCTTTAAAAAGCCCCAGCAGAGCCCACCACTCCCCCAGAAGACCCCTGTCCCACCCGCTGGCCCTACAGCAGCCTCCCCTCCTCCCCCGCTCTCTGCCCTTCCTGTCCTCCCACCGCTGAGCCCCACCTTCACCCCCCAGCTCAGCTCCCATCTGCACCCCGGCCCTAAAACACAAGGCTCGGACTTCCCTGGTGGCGCAGTGGTTAAGAATCTGCCTGCCAACGCAGGGGACACGGGTTCGAGCCCTGGTCTGGGAAGATCCCACATGCCACGGAGCAACTAAGCCCGTGCGACACAACTACTGAGCCTGCGCTCTAGAGCCCACGAGCCACAACTACTGAAGCCCGCGTGCCACAACTACTGAAGCCTGCGTGCCTAGAGCCCGTGCTCCACAGCAAGAGAAGCCACTGCAATGAGAAGCCCGCGCACCGCAATAAAGAGCAGCCTCTGCTCACCGCAACTAGAGAAAGCCTACGCGCAGCAACGAAGACCCAACGCAGCCAAAAATAAAAAATATAAATAAATTAATAAATTAATTTTAAAAAAACCCCAAAAACACAAGGCTCCCCAAGGCCAGGCCCACATGGCCCCTGGAGCCTCTCCATCCACGGAGCCTCCCCTCAGGCAGGACCTCCACCTCAGCGATGTCCCCACTGGACCCCAAGGGAGGACCCCCTGCCTCCCTCCTCAGCCCGCACTTTGGCCACCCTGGGCCCCTGTCTCATCCATCTGTCCAGGGGTATGACCTGGGGGCCAGGCGCCGGGGATGGGGGCAGGAGCTGGCCGGACCATTGGAGGAAATCCCCAGCTTAGTCTCTTGGTGAAGGGAAAGCCAGGATAGAAGTGGGCTTGAGGGCGTCATCCCTGCCGGCAGGGATGTTACAGAAGTTGAGCCAGGGTGGGGTGGGGCTGAGAGCCCGACAAGGCCCTCCACACCACACAAACCAGCAGATGTGGTCCAGCCATGTGAGACCTGCTGGTGTCCTCGGGGGCCTCCCCCTCTCCAAGCAGCTTCGCCGACTCCACCAAGCTGCCCTGGGGGTCTCCCCTGCCCTTCCCAGACCCCTGTGCTGCTCCTGCCACGTCACTGACCACTCGCCCCTTGTCTCCAAGGCTCCGTCCCCCCGCCAGCTGGGGCTCCAGGATTCTGCTCATCGACAGGCACCGAGAGAGAAGTGGATTAGTGAGCGAGTGAATGAATGAACAAACGAATGAATGAATGAGGGAAGAGCTTTTCCACCAGCTGCTCATTTACAGGCTTCCCCGCCCTTGCAGGTCATGCCCACACTCAGGGGAAGAATCTACCCCGTCCCCAGCCTTGTGTTGGTCATTAACTCAGTGCCTGGACTTGCCTGGTTAATAAATAATTAAGCTGGACAGGGGCTGACCTCAGGCTGACCTTGAGCCTCTCCGCAGGTCCTCCCCCAGTCGGATGTGTGACTGTTTCATAGTGACCCTTTTCTCCTCTTCTCTGCTGGTGGGTTCTGAATCCTGGGGAAGCTCCAGGCACAGAGAAGGCCTGGCCCCAGCCCCGGGGTGCCCCAGCCTGCCCGCGAGGCCACCTGCCCCCCACCCCAGGACACAGAGAGTAGGGACTCCTTTTTCTCCGCTCCCCTTACCAAAGCCCAGAATCCCTGAACTGAGCCAGCACGTGGGCCTCAAGCTGGGCTCTGCCAATGATGCGCTGAGTGACCTGGGGGTCCAGCTCGCCCCCACCACTGGGCCTCGGTTTCCCCATCGGTCAAACAAGGAGGATGGGTTCAGCATGACTGCGACTCATTCCGCGATGCTGTGGAAACGGGCGAGTGTTGTGACAGATCCAGAGGAGACCTCAGAGACCACTTCGTCGTGTGCCGCGAAGGCCCGAGATCACACAGCAACTGGGGGCGGGCTGGGAGGAGAACACAGTCTCTTGAGCCATAGTCCGTCCTGGTCTCCCTCCCCTCCATGGCAGCCCTCCTTGTTGTCCATTATTCTCTTGTCTTCTTGTCATTCATTCATTCAGTGATAAGATAGGCAGGGCTCAGCATGGGGGGCCAGGGTCTTGCCCTCAGGGAGGCCCAAACTAGGGGACACAGACCTCCCAGGCAGCTACATTCCAGAGCAATTTGTGCAGGTACGCAAAAGGGAGGGGTGAGAGCAGGTGGAGGAGAAGAGGAGAGGGGAAGCAGGGCCTCCTGGCAGGGGTAACAGCAGAGCAAAGGCCCCACAGAGCAAGAATGACCCCTTGGGAGAGTTACACGCAGCTCAGTTTGGTTGGCTGTATCAAGACCTGATGAGTGGGACCTCCCTGGTGGTCCAGTGGGTAAGACTCCGTGCTGCCAATGCAGGGGACCTGGGTCCGATCCCTGGTCGAGGAACTAGATCCCACATGCCGCAACTAAGAAGTCTGCACGCTGCAACTGAGAGTCCGCAAGCCACAACTAACAGTCTGCATGCTGCAGCTAAAAGGTCCTGCATGCCACAACAAACATCCTGCGTGCCGCAACTAAGGCCCGGCACAGCTGAAATAAAATAAGTAAATTAATTAATTTAAAAAAATAAATCTTAAAAAAAAAAGACCTGATGAGCCACAAGGAAGAGTTTGAAATTAACTCCAAGACAGTGAGGAGTGAAAGGGTTCGAACTAAGGAGAGGTGTGGTCAGATTGCTGGGAAGATGGCTCTGGCTGCTGCTGCTGCATGGAATGATTGAATGGAGTAGACACAGCCTGGGAGGCTATGAGTGTCACTCCAGGCAAGAGGCAGTGGAGTCTGGGTCGCTGGCAGGGGGTGGGAGAGAAGTAGATAGATCCAAGAGTTACTAAGAAGTAGGATCATTAAGACTTGGTAACTAACTTCTGCTTCTGGCCAAGATGGAGTAACAGAGGCCAGATTTCCTATCCCACTTGAAACAACCAAAAAATTCAGACCAAAAAAAAAAAAAATACATGAAACAGTGGTTTTCAAGAAAGAACCATCTGAAGGGATTAGAGGGAACTGTGTCTGATGCTCATACAGGGTTGGAAATACTGCCTGTTCCCACCAGTCAGACTGGAAAACTCATAATTCACAGGGAAGTAGGTATAGCATTTAGGAGGGTCTTGTCTCAGAGGTGGGGAATAATTAGCCCTAAACTGAGCATTGCTAAAAACCCACCTAATAAATCATAAAGCAAGCCCCAAAAGGATCAATTGGATCCCAAGTAATTTAACTGCTTCCCAGAATAAAGCTCAAGCAGATTTATAAAAATACAAAAGTATCCAAAAATCACATCTGGTATCCACCAAACATTACCAGGTGTGCAAAGAAGCAAGAAAACATGACCCATAAAGAAAAGAATAATCAATCAATTGAACCTGACCCAGAACTGACACAGATGTTAGAATTAGCAGAGAAGGATTCTAAAACAGTTTTTATAACTGTATTCCATGTTTTCAAAATGTTAGAGACATGAAGTTATAAAAAAAGATCCAAATTAACTTTTTTTTTTTTAGATGTTGGGGGTAGGAGTTTTTATCAATTAATTAATTTATTTTTATTGTGTTGGGTCTTCGTTTCTGTGCGAGAGCTTTCTCTAGTTGTGGCAAGCAGGGGCCACTCTTCATCGTGGTGTGCGGGCCTCTCACTATCATGGCCTCTCTTGTTGTGGAGCACAGGCTCCAGATGCGCAGGCTCAGTAGTTGTGGCTCACAGGCCTAGTTGCTCCATGGCATGTGGGATCCTCCCATACCAGGGCTCGAACCCGTGTCCCCTGCATTAGCGGGAAGATTCTCAACCACTGCACCACCAGGAAAGCCCCAAATTAACTTTTTTTTGGCGGTATGTGGGCCTCTCACTGTTGTGGACTCTCCTGTTGCGGAGCACAGGCTCTGGACGTGCAGGCTCAGCAGCCATGGCTCACGGGCCCAGCCGCTCCGGGGCATGTGGGATCTTCCCGGACCGGGGCATGAACCCGTGTCCCCTGCATCAGCAGGCGGACTCTCAACCACTGCACCACCAGGGAAGCCCCCAAATTAACTTTTAAGAGTTGAAAATTACTATGTCTGAGATGAAAAGTACACTGAATGGGATTTGTGGCAGATTAGACAAGACAGAAGAAAAGTTAATGAACCTGAAGGCACAGCAATAAAACCTATCCAAAATGAAACAGAGAAAAAAGAATTCTTTTTTAAAATGGAAAGAACACCAGTCAGCTGTAGGATAATTCCAAGCAGCCGAATATATGGGGAGTCCCAGAGGAAAGGAGGAAGGGGAACAGAAGAAATAGTGGAAGAAATCATGGATGAAAAATTTCCAAATTTAATGAAACCTGTATCTAAGAAGCTCAATGAACCCCAAGCACAGATGCTTGGTGACCGACTGGAAGTGGAGGGTGCAGGAGAAGGAGCAGACAAGGGTGATGTCCTCGCTTCTGGCCCAGGAGACATGGCTGGGGTACCATTCTCTGAGGGGGAGGCCTGCAGGGGGCGCAGGTACGGTGGGATCCATGTCAGGTTTAGGGACACAGATGGAGGTGTCAAGGGCAGCAGGCATGATGGGTCTAGTGTTCAGAAGGCAATGGACTGGAGATAGAAGTCCAGGAGGCCATGGACTTGGTGGGCCCTGCCGGAGAGAGCTGAGGGCCAGGGGCAGACCCCAGGACACACCATCAGTTAATCAAGAGGCAGAGCCTGAAGGGCCACATGGGGAGCTGAGAAGGGACATGCAGAGAGGGAGTAGGGAAACCCAAGGAGCACGGTACCCAGGTGGACTGGCCCTGCTGAGAGACTGGTCTAAAGTGGCCATGTTGTCACTCGGAGGTGAAGTCTGGTGTGGCTGGCTTGGCCCCAGGGCAGGACTGTCTCAGGATATTGTACAGAAAGTGGTAGATGTCCTGGGGAGGGTTGGGACCACAGGGGTCTGGAAGAGGGTGGCAAGCCTAAAATATTCTCGCAAGAGTGAGGACTAGATGGGTGGGAGATGGGGTGGAGGCGGGGATGTCTGAATTTCAGACCTCAGAAGTGCAGCTGTGGAAGTGATGACCAGGTCAGCATGGACCACAGTGCAGGGGCCAAGCTAAGGCCCCCGGAAATAACAGGATGGAGAAAGGGAGAGACCAGCATATTGGCCAGGGTGTCCTGGTGGCGCCAGAGGAACACTGAGCCTGGAGAGGAGGACGGTGGGAGGCCCCAAAGTCTTCTGAGCATGAAGCATTGTGCCAGGGGTGGGGAGGTGATCCCGGGGACCAGGGTGCAGGAACCACAAAGGGGTGAGGGAGTTGCGTGGGGGTGGAGGGAGAGGCAAGCTGTGGTGGGTGGAAGAGCATCACAGACTTGGGTTAGGAATCACAGAGATTCCTATGGAGAGAGAAAGAGAGAAAAGAGAGTGCAAGCAAGCTCATTTTCTGCACACCGGGCTCCATCACTCCCACCCAGGCGGGCAGCTTAAGGAAGGATGCGCTTGTGCATGCCTTCACAGGAGGCTCCAGCTCCTGAGAGGAGAGCTCTGGCCCAGCCCCGACCTGGGCCTTGAAGCCAGGGAGGTGGGACGGTGCAAAAGTTGAGAGGAGCCAGGCCCCACGGCCTGCCACCGGAGCCCGAGGATGCTCAGAGCAGACAGGCGGGGGCGCAGGTGTGAGAGGCCCAAGCAGGGACGTGGCATGCGGCGGCCTGCCTCTCTAAGCTCAGAGGCTCAGGAGAGTCTCTCTTGGCAAGGGGCCCGGGGGAGGACTCAGCCTGCTCGGCAGGGCCACCTGCTGTCTCTTGCCCCTGCCAGCCCTAGAGGCCCCGGGGGGGGGGTGTGTGTGTGTGCAGGGAGGAGGCCGTTTCCCTGGACCCAAGCCGGGTGCAGGGGGCAGCTGGCCGTCCTGGCCAGCTTCTACCTCCCTCTTCAGAATCTTCTACCAGGTAAGCAGCAGCCAAGCCCCGCCCCGGTCTCTCTGTCCTTTTGCACTCTGCTGAAAGATCGGCAAGTGCCCTCCTCCTGCTGGGAGCGTGCTGTGCTCCCTAACGAATGTGCGGTTACACACACCCAGGGAGCTGTGTGTATGCTCCAAACGTGCGTGGAGACAAACAGAGACCCAGGTACAAACGTAAGCAACCTCGGAAACGTGCATGTGCTTGGGAGGAGCTACCTCCACTAACAGGCATGTGTGTAGAGGAATTACACATGGGCGTATGCAAACACAAGGAAGGCATGAAACCACAAAGGGGAGTACCTGCACCACGTGCGCCTGCATACCCATGCCTGCCAGCGTGCACACACTACACACCCAGAATGCAAACATAGAGCAGATGTCCAGGCACACACGGCCATTTCATACACATCCCTGTGGCTCCATGCATCCACAGAGGTGCCCATTCCATGTGCTTATAAGCATTCACAGAGACATTCACCCCACACACAAGTGTGCACTGAAAACTAAGTGCAAGCAGATGTACACGGGCACATGCAAGACGCACGTACAAACACGCACAAAGATCCACATTTACATAAATGCACACATGCATACACACACGCAGTTATTTGGGCATATATGGAGCCACTCATGCTTATATGTGTGTACATGCATGCACACGTGCACAGCCATGTACACAACACACAAATACACACATACAAAAATGCACGTGCAGATATGTCCCCATATATATCTGGATGCTTAGAAAAGCCTGACTAAAGGCGCTCAACGCATTCATGCGACACTGAAAGCGCCGTGAGTGCAGGGACTGTGGCCCCCTCGTTCACGGCTGCACCACTGAAGCCCAGCGCAGGGCCTGGTGCCCAGAGGTCTGCAGAGCTGAACACTGGGAAACAGCTTGGGCAAAAGCTCAGAGACAGGGGCCTCCCTGGTGGCGCAGTGGTTGAGAGTCCGCCTGCCGATGCAGGGGATACGGGTTCGTGCCCCGGTCTGGGAGGATCCCATATGCCGCGGAGCGGCTGGGCCCGTGAGCCACGGCCGCTGGGCCTGCGCGTCCGGAGCCTGTGCTCCGCAACGGGAGAGGCCACAACAGTGAGAGGCCCTCATACCGCAAAAAGAAAAAAAAAAAAAAAAGCTCAGAGACAGGAGGGCGACAGACGGTCTGGGGAGTGGCCAGGGGTCCCTTGTGAGTGAGTGGGGCTGGGATGGGCCCGGTGGCGGGGAGGGGGGCTTTTAGGATGGTTACTCCTTCTCCTTCCTCCCACCCTCCTCTTCCTCCCCTCCTTCCCCATTGATTCTCCTCTGCTACACATACTGAGGGCAGGTGGAATGTCAGATGGGGCAGGAGGGAGGGGGGTGTCACAGAGAACCCATGGCCTTGCAGCCAGGAAGGCAGGTCTTGCTTGGCTCTATCTTAGTGCTGGGGGACCCGGCCAGGGTACTGATTTTCTCGGGGCCTCAGTTACATGCTAGGTGTTCAGCTGTAAGAATTTTCACAAAGTGAACCCACCTGTATAACTAAACAGCATCCAAACCAAAAAAATAGCACATATCCAGCTCCCCAGAGCAAATGAAGGTCAATTTTTACAGAACGTAAGGCCCCCACAGGCCGGCCTGTGCACCCCCACCCCCGCCCCCATAAGTTTCTATTTGCCCTCACAGCCAGCAAGCGGGCACTTCGTCCCCTCAGCTCAGGACCCCTTTTCCAGGGTCCCTGCCACCCACAGAGAGAAAAGGCAGGAACAGCCCGTCAGCCTCCAGCGCTCCGGCCCTGCCTTTCCTCAGCCTCAGGCCAGGGCCCCTGTGTCCGGCGGAGGGGCCACCTCCCCTTCAGCACCGCCTCTGGAGTCCCATCTGGGGAGCCAGGAAATCTTGGGAGAGGGAGCACGGAGACCCCAAGTTTCTATACCACCCTGCCCCTTCGGTTGAGCCACTTGTTGGTAGCACCCAAGGGCCTATGGCTTTAAGGGAAGGCTTGAACCCAGGGCTGACCCAGTCCAAAGCCCACAGCCCGTACAGAGGTGGAGATCATTATCTCCATTTCACCGGGGAGGAAACTGAGGCTCAAGGAGACCACGAGCAGAGCCGGGACTCCAGCTGTGGGGGCGAACTTGACCCTGTCATCCCCCTGCTCAAAGCCTCTCTGTGCTTCCCTTCGCTGGGACACTCCAAAGCCCTCCATGACCTGGCCCTGCCATCCTCTCCCTGGGGGGACATAAGGCCCAAACCCCTTTTTGTTGAAGGCTTGGGACAGGGACAGGGGCTTGCCCAAGGTCACACGCTGGTGAGTGGAGGGACAGGATTGGAGCTCAGATCCCCAGGTTTCCAGCCTGGAACTGCCTCCCCTGGACCAGCCTAGTACTGGGAAAGGAGAGGCCTCCCCCACTCCTCCCCTTTCCCTCCTCCCTGGAGTCTGCAGAGGCGAGCTGCCCTGAGCCAAGTGGGCCTGGAGGACCTGACCCAACCCCGCTTCCTCCCTGACCACTCCCCCAGCCTTTTGATATGTCAGCACCCACTGAGAAGACACCCCCATCTCCCCTCTGTTAGCTGGGTTCTAGTGTCATGGGGCCATTTGCTGGCTGTATGGGGTGGACAGGGCACCTCCCCTCTCTGAGCTTAGTTTACTCATCTGTAAAATGGGGTTATGACACATCTCCTAGAGTCGCTGGTAAGAAATGGTGGTATAAACGTGAAATAAACCCCCAACACGCTTCCTTCCGGGCGACAAGCCCAGGCACTCCTCATAAAGCCTCCCATTTTATCCTCCCAACAAGCTAGACGTAGGAACTGCCCGGGTTTATACGGGAGAGGAAACTGAGGCTGAGGTCACGCACTTTCCCAGGCAGAAGGGCTCCAAAAACTGGGAGCAGGGGTTGGTCCTCCCCGGCCAGCTCTCCGGCTCTCCAGGGGCAGGGCCAACACTAGGGGCGATCTCTGCACCCAAGCGGGGCTCTGGGTGCCAGGCCCACGGGACGGGGCGGCCAGCGCGGGGGCCCGGGGCCAAGATGGGGAGGGCGGGTTGTAGTGGGCGGGCGCCTGTCAGCGCGGGGTCGGCCTTGGGTCGATACAGCGGCGGGATGAATGGGCGAGGAGAGAGCACAGAGGCAGGGGGGGCGCGGGGGGCGGGGGGGAGGGGGAGGAGGAAGTGGAGGACGGCCGAGGGGAGGGGAGGGGAGGGAGGTAGGGACCGCCCCCGCCCCCTCCCCCTCCCCTCCTCCCCTCACCCAGCCCGGCGGCCCCTGCCCGGGTCTGCATCCTTCAGCGCAGAGCGCGGCCCCGCGGCCCCGCCGTGGGATCGATAACTAATTTCACCGCAGCAGCCGCCCCAGTTTTTTCCCGATAATTGTGCGCCTGCAGCTGCGAGCAAGGCCCCCAGCCCGGCGCGCGGCCCCCGCCCGCTCCCGATCAATTGACACCGCCACCGGGCGGCAGGAAAACTCATTTTTCTCTCCCTCCCCGGCTCCCGGTGGGCGCAGGCGAAGCTCCGCCTCGGGCCGGGGCGCGGGGGTGGGGGGGAGCGCGGGCCGGTTCCCGGACTGACTCGAGTTTGGGAAGGTTTCCAGGGTATCCGAGGCAGCCGGAGGGCCTCAGTTTCTCTGTTCCACAAGTAGGGGCGTGGCCGAGGACCTGGGGGCTGGACTGACCCCGCCCCCTCGGCTTTCCCTGGGCGGGCCAGCGGTGCACCTGCCCCCCCATCACTTCTGGGAGGGAGGGCCAACAGCGCAGGCGCCGTGGTCTGGACACGTGGGTTCGAATCCGGCCTTTACCAGTTACCACTGTGTGACCTTGGACTGGTTCTGCCCTTTGGGCTCTTCCTCTCCGAGCCTCAGTTTCCCCATCTTCCCAAAGGGGCTGGCATAGTCGTCGGTGCGCAGGGCTGTAGATGGGTGTGCGCACATACGTGCTCCATAAATGGCGGGTGTCATTACAGAGTGGAGGAAATCTTCACTCAGTTACGCACTGAGCACCTGCTGTGCGCCAGGTACTGTTCTGGGCTTGAGGACAGAGCAGTGATGAAGCAGACAAAAGTCCCTGCCCTCGTGGAACTGACCTTCTAACGAGGGCACGAACGATAAACATGTAAGTGAAGTAACCAGTGAGAAGACGAGAAAAGCCATGGAGCAAAGTAAACTAGGGCGTGGGGCATAGGGTGTGAGGAGGGTTTGCAAGGGCAGTGCAGCCCCCCAGGACCAACTGAGCAGGGCTTCATTGCCAGAGGCCCCTTTGCAAAGCTCTGAGCTGCCCCCTTTGCAAAGCTCCCAGCCTGCTGTCTGCTCAAGGTCAGGGAAAGCTGCAGACTTGGCATTCTCTGAGAAGGGTGGGCAGGAGGAAGGAGAGCAAAGGGGGGGAGAAGGCGAGATGGGGGGTGTGTCTAGGGGTGGGTGTGTGTGTGCAGACAGAGGGAGAAGGGAGGACAGAGCTCCAGTGGCCCGGAGGCCTGGAAGGTCAAGGTCGGACGGGACTCAGGTAGCCAGCCGCCCCAGCTGGGCCACGGAGGCTCAGAGAGGGGCAGAGGCCTGCCCAAGGCCACGGTACATGTGGGGGTCAGAGGTGGGCTCCTGGGTCTTGGCTCCAGACCCTGCAGAAGGGTGAGAAGGGCCAGAGAGGAAGAGAGAAGAGAGGAGAGACTCACGAGGATAGGGAGGGGTGGGGGCAGCCCAGAGGCTGGGTCAGAGGGGGGCTGGGAGCTTCCTTGGAGCAACATGGGTTGTGTTAGGACATCTTCGGGAGGACTGGGAATGACTCGGAATGACTCAGGGAACCCAATCTGCTGACCAGACTCCCTCCGCCCCACCTCCCCTCCAAGCCAGTTACCCAAATCTGACAGAGGAGTCCTAAGGCTTCTGCATGATGGTGGGTGAGCCAGGCAGGGGGCGGGGCCCTTGGCTGCTGGGGAGGTGGGCTGTTCTGGGGCTGAACAAACCTCAGGACATTCCCCCTGCCTCAGTTTCCTCATCTCGAAAATGGAGTTAGTGGTGAAGTTCTGAGGTTCTGTCTGTCTCCTTCCCTCCGGATTCCTGGCACACCCAGCCCCATCACGGGGTTGAGAGCAGTGACTCGGCAGAAATGAAAGCTCGAGACTGCTAGCAACCAAATGAGGTTGGCAGGGGAGGGAAGGGCTGGACTGGGTAGCTGGGATTTGGAACAAACGGAGCTAGGCCGCACCCACCTGTTTGTCTGTCCATCCATCCACCCACCCAGACTGTCATTCAGTCATTCAGCACACACTTAGTAAGCACCTACTATGTGCGGGTCAGTGGGGAGGGGAGTGGGCATAAGGTCCTGCCTCTCCCATCCTCTCCCTCTCCCCATGACCCCCACGCTTTCTCTTGAGGAGTGGTCGAAGGAGCACTGGACTGGGAGTCAATATAGGACTGATGTCCCCTGGGTGCCCCTCTGTGCCTCGGCTGGACTAACAACAGCCACGTCAAGGGTCTGGCTCCCAGCATCATGTTCAGTCCCTCAGTTCCCCTAAGGCCAGATGAGGGATCGGAGACCAGGACCCACCCAGGGTCCCACGGCCAGGAGGCTGTGCCTGACCCAGAGCCCTGTCCGCCTGTCCTGAGTCTGGGAGGAATGATTGCCTATCAGGAAGGATTTGAGGATCCCAGGCAAAAACCAGGCTACAGCGTTCAGAGTCCCCTTGTCCTGTCCCTCAACTGGTGGCTTTGGCTGCCAGTCATCTCAGAAAGGGCCTGTGTGGGTCAGCCTAGCAGCTGCCCCTTTGCCCACACCCAATGGTGGCTGATGCCCTGGGAGGCCATCCAGGGCAACTTCAGCCTCCACAGTGAGACCAAACCTCACTTTTCAGAGAGATGTATATTCAGTGTGTCCCATCTCTCAGAACACCATGACAGATGACATCCAAGGCCTTACAGAATTCTTGATCTGGAGACATGGGATCCTGTCCCCCTGGGCCTTGGACCAAGGGCCCTACTTTATGGCAAAGAAAGAGCACAGTGGGTGTGCAAGCACAGTAGCCACTGGTCTGACCCTGGAGCAATGGGCCTGACGGAACGCTGGGGCAGCCAGCTCGTGTGACACCCTGTGTCCAGAACCCACAGCTAATCAGTGGTGCTGTGACCCCCAAAACTAGGACACACGGTCCAGGAACAAGCTGTGAAAATAGGATTGTGCCCGCCTCCATCACTCCAGTGCCTCACTTGTAGATTTGTACTTCTCCTCTCTGCAGCCTGAGATTTTGTCAGAGAAGAGGTACCGGTTCCCTGGGACTGGGTGGGGGTGAGGGGGGAGAGCTGGAGGGAGGGAACAGGAAGTGGAGCAAGGGAACAGGAAGTGGAGGGAGGGAACAGGAAGTAGAGGGAGGGAACAGGAGGTGGAGGGAGGGAACAGGAAGTGGAGGGAGGGCTCCACCGGGCACAGAATGGATCCCACTGAACTCAAAGCTGTGACTGCCATCTGACCACTTTGGAGGCCCCATGCCAGGGACCAGCAGGCCGAGAAAGGAGTTACTGTTCAGGGGTGGGTCATCTACCCCAGATCCAGCTGCGGGGGCAATAGTTTGCTTCAGTAACAGGCTTGTGTCAAGTCTTTGCAGGGACTGTAGATGGCCAGCTCCTTTAAGGGGACTCTAATGGGCCGGGGCCCAGTGCAGGGCAGGGGCGGAGCTGAGTCCTGCAATGGGTGGACTGTACTGAATACCTTTCCTGCGCTACTTCCAGCGTCTTGGCTTTGCCTCTTAATCCAGGCCCAGTGGCGGTGAATAAACAGCCCCTGCAGGGTCTGGCCAGGCAACTGCAGGCCAACAGTGCCTCACCCTGAGTTGCATCTCTCTTCCTGCCCTGGGAGTTCACTGATGCCCCATATGGGATGTCCATCTCCCCATCAGGAACCCACTCAGAGATCAGCTGTAACACCATTCAGGCCAGCCCTTGATCCAAGGGAGACGGAGCTATGGGGTGCCTCCCCTTTCTTCCCCCAGGCAGATCGTCCCAAGATGCATTTCATAAGGAATCTCGGACAATCCTGGGGGCCTGGGCACCCAGGTTGCCTTAATGGTGAACTCAGGAATGCACATTTGTATTGGTTCTCCTTCCTCTCCTGTTTCCCTCTCCCCTCTCCCCGTCCCTCACTCTTGCCCCTGCAACTGTACTCCCCCAAAAACTACGTGTATCTTAGCCTTTATTTTAGCCTGCTTTCAGGGAGCCCAGACCAAACAGGTGTTATGGGCAGAATTATGTCCCTAACCCCTCCCCGCCAAATTAGTAGGTTGAAGTCCTAACCCCCAGTACCTTAGATGTGAATATATTTGGACACAGGGTCTTTCAAGAGGTGATTAAGTTAAAATGAGGTCATCAGGATGGGCCCTAATCCAATATGACTGGTGTCCTTCTAAGAAGAGGAGATTGGGACACAGACACGCACAGAGGAAGGATCACATGAAGACACAGCAAGAAGATGGCCGTCTACAAGCCAAGGAGGGAGGCCTCAGGAGAAACCAACTCTGCCTATACCTTGATCATGGGTTTCCAGTCTCCAGGCTGGAAGAAACTAAATTTCTGTTGTTTAAGCCATCCGGTCTGTGGCACTTTGTTAGGTCAGCCCTGGGAAACCAATACACAGGTATATTCTATTATCGTCCCATTTTACAACCAAAGAAACAGAGGCTTTGAGAGGCAAAGGACTCGCCCAGGGTCACACAGCTAGTTAGTAGCAGAGTCCAAATGCAAACAGGGGTCTTTGGGCGGCAGAGTGCAAGCCCTCCACACTAGGGTTACTAGGAACCCAGTAAGTCTTCAAATCGCCCCCCGCCCCCCGCCCCCGCCCAGTCTCCCCTCCCACGTCTGGGAAGCCCCTCCCTCTATCCAGGCCCACCCCTCCTTCTCCAGCCTTGACTGCACTGGCCTTGGGAAGCTCCCTCCAGCTGCCCGCCTCTGGGCCTCTGGCTCTGCTGTTGCTGCAGCGCTAAGCTTTGCCAGCTCATTCCCTCCCGCCTTTCCTCTGAAGTCTGTTCTCCAGCAGTGTTACACACACACACACACACACACACACACACTCACACTCACACTCTCCTGCGCGCTCTGCGCTCACCTCAGCACTCAGGCTCTTTCTACCACCTTCCCTAATGCCTGCTGCAGACCAGCCACAGAGTGGGTTTGGGGGTGCCCCCTGAAGACCACACCTCCCTTGCTCCCTGTGTCCCAGTTCCCCAGTGAGGACCCTCCTGTCCCAGCTGGGCACTGTGCACAGAGCACCTCACTAACTCCTACCCCCTGCAGCAGGGACTAGTATTGTCTCCATTTTCTATATGAGGAACTGGGGCCCAGAGAGGGATAGGGCTCTGCCTAAGGATGCACAGCAATGACAGGTGGGGCTGGGATTCATCCCAAGTGTCAGGACCGAGCTCTCTCCAGCAGAGGCCAAACTCAAAGAATGGGATTAATTCCAAAATGTTGTGGCTATGACACGGGACTTTCCCTGCGAGCAGGTTAGGATGCAGGGCAGAGGGCAGGGACTGGGCACGTGCACCCGGAGGTCATGCCCCTCCCTGCCACTGCCCTGATCCTACCCCTGTGGGTGTTCCACTCCCCCAAGGACAAGCATGAACCTCCACCCTGCTCACACTCATTATCATGTGGCCGCCTGACGCTCGGCCATGAGGGTGCTATGCAGAGACCCTCAGAGACTCCCACTTGGGGGGTGGAAGGGGATGCTGGCGGTGGCCAACTGTTATCAAGCACCTCCTGTGTGCCAGGCTCTTTGCTGTGTTGTAGCAATGGAAGGGAGAGGCAGACCAGGGCTGACCTCCAAGAGCACGTGGTCTAGTGGGGGAAACACACACAATGAACTTTCTGATCACAACAGATGCTGGGAGAGAAAGGCAGTCAGGAATGGGGTGGTTTGACCCAGTCTCAGGAGAGGTTAGGGAGGGCTTCCCAGAGGGCGGGGCCCTGGAGTGGAGATCTGAAGACTGAGTGGCAGTCACCTAGCTAAAGAGGGAGGGAACGGCATGGCAGCTTGAGGGAACAGCATGTGTTGTTCAAAGGGCCTGTGCAGGGAGGGCCGCAGGGAGGGCCACGGGGAGAAGGGGCAGAGAGAAGGCCTGTGGAGTGGAGCTGGTGGAGGCTTCAGATGAGGCTGGAAAGACTCCCAAGGGCTAGGACATGGGGGGCCCTGTGAGCACGTTAGACTCTTGTTTTTCTCTGGAAGACATTTGTGTTTTGAGACCCCTGCACCAGTTCTCCATGATGGAGAATGGGGTCAAGGCAGGTCGGCAGTGTGTCCAGGGCAGAGGGCCTGGCTGGGGATGTGTTAGCTGGCACGAATATTAAAAAAAAAAAAAAAAAAGACGCAAAACTCAGCACAGCAGCGACAATAATACCCAGTCCTCACCTGAAACTGACACAACATTGTAAATGAACTATACCCCAATAAAAATTAAAAAAAAAATCCAGTCCTGATTTCAAACTGGAAGGGACCCCAGAGATTCTTAGTTTGTGGACACACAGTTTTACACACGAGGATACTGAGGCCTGGAGAGAGGAAGTGCTTTAAATCCACATGAGTCTGCTGGTTCATTCATTTAACATACATTTTTTTGAGCAACTGCTAGGTGCCAGACACTGTGCAAGAGGCTGGGGACATAAAGAAGAGCAAGACAGAGCTGTCTTACTGTCCCAGGGTGCGCTGAGGCCAAACCTGCGTGGTTCTCAGGGCAGGATGGCTACTGGGGGGGAGGGAGGGGGATAACGATATTGACAAAATTATACTCACAGCATTGTCCATCCCCAGACACTGTGTCAAACCTTCTGTAAACATGATCTCATTAATTGCTACAACACTGCAAGGGAGTGCTGTGGTGCCATTTTACAGATGACAGGATTAAAAGTCAGAGAGGTGGCATGACCTGCCTCACCCACGGATGAGGGAGGGACCAGGCAGGCTGTCTGGGCTAAGGGGCCACCCCTCACCCGGCCACCGCACCCCAGCTTGCCCTCCTCCTGGCCTGATCAGGTCCTCCGCAGGACCCAGGACCCCGGCCAGAGCTGGGGGGATGCGGGGGCGGGGCGGGGGGATGCGGGGGCGGGGGGCTGCCTGGAGAAGTAGTGCCTGAGGTACTGGGAGGTCTCTGCTCCTTCCCCCATTCAGCGGAGGAGCCCAGGCTGGGGGCTGGAGGTCATGGGGAGGTCAGGGAGGAAGCAAGGAGCGGAATGTGTCAGCGCTGAAGGCTGCAGGCAGCCTCCTTCCTTCTCCCACTCTCTCCTCCCCCTCCAACAGTAAAGCAGCCTCCCTGAGTCTACGGTCTGTGCAGGGGCGAGGGGACCAGAGTGGGGAGTGGAGCGCTCTGGCCTCCCCCTGCTCCAGCCGCCCTCCGGGGCACAGTCTTGGCTCCACCACTGTCCCCCATCACTACCTGCAGGAACATACGGGCTGCACACCCCTCCTGCATCGAGCAAGCAGGCATGTGCACACGCGTGTGATCGCAGCCTCCTCGCTCATGTATCCACACCTGTGCATTCACTCGTTCATTCATTCATTCCACAAAGTTCTGAGCACCTGCTCTGGGCTAGACCTCATGCTGGGTGCTGGTGACAGGGGAGAACAAGGCAGTCTAGGTTTCTCTCTCAGAACAGGACCTCAGAAGGAAGAAGGATGCTCACAAGCGATTATCCTACCCTGTGGTTAGTGCTGAGACCAGGGGATCACATGGGAGGGAGTTGCTGTGAGGTCAAAGGGTAATCATCCCAGTGGGGGTAGCAGTCAGGGAAGGCTACCTGGAGGAGGTAACCTTTCCAAGACCTAAAGACTGAGTAGGAGTTAGTCAGTGAGGAGGAGAAGGGAAAAGTGTTCCAGACAGAGGGAACAGCATGGGCGAAGGCCTGGACTCCCACGGGAACGTGACCTACCCAAGGAACGGAGTGGAAGCAGGCAGGCCTGGATCTTAGGGTGCAAGCTGGGGAGCTGGGGAGGTGGAGAGGCTGCAGGTGCTAGACGGTGCTGGGTCCTGGAGGCCATGGTGAAGTGGTGAACTTCTCCCTGGGCCAACAGGCGGCTGTGAGCCGGGGAGTGACAGGTCAAAGGTGAATTTCAGAATGCTCATGTACCTGCACACAGGTCCTGGCCCACGCAGACCTGCACATGCACACCTGTTCACAAGTACCTGTACACACATGCTTCCCACCCGGACACACGCAGGGATACACCTGTGTGCCTGGTCCTGTGCTGAGCTCTTCACACACATGGCATCCAGTTGGGCCCTACAGCTAAGTCCTACCAATTCTCTGCATTTTACCGAAGAGAAAACTGAGGCTCAGAGAGGTGGGGGGACCTGTCCAGAGACTGATGTGACAGCTCAGCACAGCGGAGAAGCAGCGCCCGGGCTCCGGTCTCCAGGCTAAGCTTGTGACCCCTGGGCTCTGAGACCTCCTGGTGAAGAGAGGCAGCGGCGGACAGCAGCCCAGAGGGGCGCCACAGCTCTGCTTTGGAAGCACATTCTCCTGTTTCTCCTGCTCACCTCTCAGGCCCACCCCCCAGCAACCCCAGGCTCTGAAGTCAAACGGGCTAGTTTTGTTTCCTGGAGAAAATACAGATGGAAAGTCCCAGACAAGGACTCCTCTGTGACCCCATGACCTCAGAAAGCTCCCACCTCTGCCTCTTAATCCTTTGCAAAGCAGCATCACTGCATATTACTTCTTTCCTTTCTGGAACAGCAGGGCTGGCTAAGACCTGGGAGAAGAGCTGGTGCAACACCCCCGTATGGGTTTGCTGTAGCTGCTGCAACAAATAACCACAAATTTAGTGGCTTAACCCAAATGTATTCTCTTATGGTCTGGGGGTCAGAAGCCCAAAGTCCAGGTGTCAGCAGGGCTCTGTTCCTTCTGTGGGTCTAGGGGAGAATCTTGCTTCTTCCAGCTTCTAGACGCTGCCCACTTTCCTTGGCTGTGGCCCCACCCTCCTTCAAAGCCAGCAGCACAGCACCTTCCAATCTCTCTTTCTGATTCTGAGCTTCTTGCCTCTCTTGTGATTACAATGGGCCCACCCCCCTAGCCTGACTGTAAGCCCCTGGAGGGCTCAGCAGTGCTTCTCCCACCTCCCCCAGCCTTTACACACTGCCCAGGATAGGCATGGGGTCCACCACTGCTGCCTAGAAGACAGGGAACCCCATCCAGGCTTCCTGGGAAGGAGTCAAGATGCTCCTGAGGTCTTCGGCTCTCTGGCTCCAAACTTGAGACCTGCCTCTCCCTTGCCAGAGGTAAGAGCTGGCCAAGGAGGAGTTGAAGTTTGAGCTGGTGGGGACCCGTAAGTCCTGCATGAATTCCCCTAGGCCTGATTGGTATCTCCCACTTTGGGGGAACAATGCCAGCAGCCAGTTAGCTGGGCCCCACCAGGCTCTGGACCTCTCCTGGGGGCAAAGGGGAGGGGGAGCTCCAGGACCTGGAACCAAGGGCACTCCAGGGAGCTTGGGGCAGGGAGTCCCTACTCTGCCATGTCCCTGCTGGGCCACCCATGGGGAGTCTCACCCCCTCTCTGAGCCCCAGGGGCCCATTGGGAAGATGGAGATAATCGTGGAGCCCTCTTCCTGGGTTGTGTGGGGATTCAGGGCAACTGGTTGAGCACGTACTGTGTAGTAAGAACAGTTCAAACCTGCGAAACAGGCAGACATGGGCCTTCGTGGGGCCCTGGCTTACCATGAAAACAGCTATGTTTCCACCTGGATCCTGGAGAGAAGGTGACACACAGCGGAGCTGCCGCCCTCCTGCGCTCAGCTGACCTCTGCTGTGAGCAAGTAAGAGCTTTGCGGAATCTGGCAGGGGGTCCAGCAGATGGGTGACTGGTATCCCGGTGGGACTGGGTGGAGAGAGAATGGGGCCCTCTGGTCGTCTGGGCCTCTCTCCCTGAGGGATGGAGTCTCAAGGCTGGAGACTGGCCTTTCCAGGCCTCCTCTCTCTGCACCACACCCAGATGAATTAAGTAGGAAGATGTCCCCAGGAAGAGCTCCTTGGCAAGACACCCCATGGGGAGGCAGCCACCACCCAGGGGAGACGTTGGAGAAACGCTGGTGAGACAACATCCCTGGGCTCCTACCCACCCCCAGGCTCACCTGCGTGCTCCCCCAGGATCAGGACACCCCAGGAGCCAGAAGCTGGGGCAGGGCCACCCCAGCTTCCACACTGCCCTGGAAAGATCTTTTCACACTGATTCAGTCCCAGTTTTTGAAGGAGGCCAGAGGTTGCCTCCACGTCGCCCCTCCCCCTTGGTTCTCTGGAACCCTCCATCACAGCTGCCCTGCCCCTCCGTCCCCTCCAAGTGGTAAACCCCCCTGCCCTGTCCAGGAGCTGGCCTCACTGAGTCCCCTTGCATCAGGCCAGGCTCAGTCCTGGAGGCCACAGCCCAGACTCTGAGCCAGCCCAAGGGGGGAACCCACACTGAGGGGGTGCCCAGTGCATTTATGGGGCACATGGAGATGAGCAAATTCAGTCAGGTCAGTAGTTCATTGTGCAGCAATTTATCAGGCACTGCAGAGAAGTAGAGACATATCAGCTCTAGAGCTAGAAGGCCCTAGGTTCACATCCCAGCTCCACCACTTACCAGCCAGGTGGCCTTGGACAGGTGATTTGACTGATATTGTTTCTCAGTTTCCCTACCTTGAGAGTTATTGTGAGGATTAAATGAACGACTGCAAAGTAACGTAATAAATACACGTCAGCTATTATTATTATTATCATTATTATTATTGTTATAAGCCAGGAGATGAGAACTGTTGACACAGGCTGCTAGATCTCTTTTCAACCATAAGAATAACACCCCCGGGCTTCCCTGGTGGCGCAGTAGTTAAGAATCCGCCTGCCAATGCAGGGGACACGGGTTCGAGCCCTGGTCTGGGAAGATCCCACATGCCGCGGAGCAACTAAGCCCGTGCGCCACAACTACTGAGCCTACGCTCTAGAGCCGCAAGCCACAACTACTGAGCCTGCGTGCCACAACTACTGAAGCCCGGGCCCCTAGAGCCCATGCTCCGCAACAAGAGAAGCCACTGCAATGAGGAGCCCGCGCACTGCGACAAAGGGTAGCTCCTGCTCGCGGCAACTAGAGAAAGCTCGTGCGCAACAACGAAGACCCAACGCAGCCAAAAATAAAATAAATTAAAAAAACGAACAAACAAACAAAAACGAATAGCACCCCCCATTCTTAGCTAGGCATAGAACTGCCTGGCCTAGAGACTACATTTCCCACCTTCCCTTGCAGCTAGATGTGGCCATGTGACCAAGTTCTGACCAATGGGATGTTGGCAGAAGTGCTGGGGTTCACTCCCTGAGAGTCTCCTTAAAGGACAGGGAGGACACCTTCTCCCTTTTTTCCCCTTTCTGGGATTAGAATGTGAGCATGGAGGCTGGAGCTGGAGCAGCCATTGTGCACTGCGAGGTTGCAGCTGTGTGTCGAGGACGGCAGGGCAACAAGACAGTAGGAGCCCGGGTCCCCAATGGCCATGGACTCTCATACCAGCCCTGACTGCCTGTATTTATTTCAGCAAAGAATAGAAACTTTTCTTGCTTAAACCACTAATATTTGAAGTCTGCCCTGTGTGAAACACAACCAAATCCTTTTTAACACAGAGATGCAGGCAGTTCCCTGCCTCGTGGGGACTTCAGTTGACTTGAGAGTTGTGGAGGATCCATAACCATGTAAACAAAGAAGGAAATAATTGCAGTTGTGAAAAGAGTTATGAAGGAAATAAAACGAGGGAATGGAGAACAATATGGGAGGTGGAAGAGGCATTGACTGACTCTGGGAGGACAGTCCACGGAGGGCCTCGGGAGGAGGGAACAGCCGAGCTGAGATCTGAGGTGGGAGGAGAGGAGAGGTAAAGGAAGGAAGAGGGACCCCACCCTTCCAGGAGCACAAGCCTGGGGTGGAGCCTGGTGGTCCTGGGCCCCTAGCCTGGTCCTGCCTCTTCCCAGCTGTGGCACCCAGGCGAGCTATTTCTCTCTCTGAGTCAAAGCGTTCAGCAAGTACCTGACACATAGTAGGGGTCCAATGAAAGATGGCTGTTTTAGAACACACGGGTGAACCGTGCATGAAATCATAGAGAGGACAGAGGCAGAGGGTGGAGCTGTGTTCTGGAAGTCTTCACGGTAGAGGGAACATTTAGATTGGGTCCTGAGGGGGACTGCCCTGGTGGTCCAGTGGTAAAGAATCCGCCTTCCAATGCAGGGGACTCGGAGTCGATCCTTGGTTGGGGGACTAAGACCCCATGTGCCGCGGGGCAACTAAGCCCGCATGCCACAACTACTGAGCTTGTGCGCCACAGCTGCTGAGCTTGCGCCCGTCAACCAGACAGCCCGCAGGCCTCAACCAGAGAGCCTGCAGGCAGCAAACTAAAGAGCCGGCAGGCCGCAGACTAAAGAGCCCACACGCCACACCACGAAGAGCCCACGTGCCTAGGGGAAGAAAAGGTCTTCTAGGAGCGTGGATCACACCCCCTTTCTACTTGCCATGCACTTTGGAGCCAGCCCCACCCATCATACCTCCTCGGACCCTAGCTTCTGGTTTCTCCATTGGCCAGTCCATTCTAGGTGGGGTCTGACATACAGGCTGGGATTGTCTTCTAACCCCAATTTAATCCCTCCTGCTTCTTTTGGTCACACCCATTGCGTTCCCTCAACCACCGGGCAGTGGGGGACCTTCTGGGCTGGATTCTGTGGGTTCCCAGGTCTAGCAAGGCCCTGCTGAACCAGGACCCTGCCCAGACCCCTTGCTGTCCCCTGGCCTCTGCCACACCACCCTGCTCTTCCCTCCTGCCGTGAGTCCCCTCTCTCACACTCACAAAATCCAGCCCACCCACTGTGCGCTCGGCCATTGCCACCACTTACTCTCACCTGCCCTGGCCTTTGCTTTCAATTCATCCATGCCACTTCCTGCAGGAAGCCTTCCTGATGTCTGGAGTAAAGCCTTTTCTCTGAACTGTCTGTAGTCCCACCATCATGGCCTGTATTTATGGATCTATTTGATTCGTGTCTGTCCCCCTCCCCCACTAAATGATGAATCAATCCTGTCCACAGAGGCATCCACAGCACTTAGCACAGGGCTGGCACAGAGTAAGTGCTCAGCAAACACTTATTAAAGGGAGGAAGTAGGAGAATTAGTCCAAACTTCCAGGAAAGATGAGAAAACAGGCTGAGAGGCTTGGCCCAGGCGGGAGTCAGGTCTCCTGCCCCCGGAGTGAGCCCTCCATTCTCTCTCCCTTCTCCCCTCTGCCAGCTTAACCCAGGAGAGAGCAGACCGTGGGGCGGGGGTGGGAGCAGCAGGAGGGGTGGGAAGGAGCTGCAGACAGAACACCCAGTCCCCTGGGGAGGCAGCAAGCTGGAGCTGGAGGGGAGGCTGAAGCTCGCATCTGGTTTGGCCCACCTAGGCCTCACATCCACCTCTGCACCCCGCCTAACCACGCCCCACCCTCCCCCTCCTGAGGAAGCACCGGAGGGCCCTTTCAGAGCTGCCCTTGGATTTGTGTGCACATACAGCCAGTTATATGGTGCCGTGCATGCATCTAAACATCAGTTCCTGACACAGAACACTGAAACCTGTCTTGAGGCTTGCGGCCAATTTGTTCCTGTATTTAGTATATGAAAGCCCCACCCCCCCTCCACAAAAGGATGGTGCCTGGACCCAGGAGGCCTTGGTTGAATGGAGTCCTAGGTTTGAATCTAGACTGAGGGGCTCCCTCTCCTTCCTGAGGCCTAGCACTGCCAGTCCTGTTCCCCGAGCTCTGGGACCTGACCCTTTTGCGAGCCTTAGGGTCCCCATCTGCAACTTGGAACTAGAACTCTGTCCCCAGCCTGCCACTCTGGGGTGCTGGGACAGGCGCGGGAAGTCAGCTGGGCGGGCAGAGGAGAGGGTTCAAGGAGGCATCATGGGACACTGGGGCAGGGAGTCAGGAGGCTGGGGCTTTCTGGAAGCTGTCCGTGGTTGAGCCCCTCTGCGGTGAGGGCAAGGCCCGGGCTGGAGGTGGGGAGAGAGGCCACCCAGCTTTGTAATTGGAGGAATCAGTGTACCGGGAACCTGGAATTCTCTCAGCGCCCTCCACCTCCCCCCACCCGACTGGCTGCCCCTAAGGCTTATTATTATGGCTGCTGTTATCGAAAGATTCCTTTTCCCTGTTTCCCAAGCGCGAACCCACAGCTGATCAGGATGCAGTCGTGGAGTCCTCACAGCCAGAGGCCTGTGTGTTGGGGGGGGGGGGGGTTAGCAGAGCGTGGGCTGCCACAGGGGGCGCTGCGGCAGCGGACCAGGAGGAGGGCACCTGGCAGGGGTGGGGAGCGGTTCCGAGGAAGGCCCACAAGAAGAGATAAAGCTCCAACCCAAGAGCTGACCGTGAGGCCTGGAAGGAAAAGATGGGAAGGGCTTTTCAGGCAGGAGGAACAGCATATGCTAGGGCCCGAGATAGGGCAATACTGGGAACCACAGTTGTCGTCTGGCCCAGGGGCTGAGTGGGGGCATCACGACCGGTGCTGCTGGCATGGTGCCCGCCGGCGGGGCCTTGAACGCCGAGGACAACCCTCTTCTTAGCTCCATGGGCAGGGCTTGGACGTTCCACACCCCCTCCCCCGCCTCCTCCCCTCCTCCGGGAGGTCCGGGAAGGCTGGACCCGCCGCTGCCCTTTCAAGTCGGCCTCCCGGAGGCTCCGAGCTGGCCGGGCGCAGGGGCCGCTGCTACTCCGCCGACATCAAAGCCCGCCGCCCCGGCCTGATCCGGGTGCGGGAGTGGCGGGCGAGCCGGGAGGGAGGCAGGTTTGGGCGGATTCCCCTTTCATCCCGCGGCTCGGCCGGCGCGCCCTCCGGGAGGCCCAGCACGTCCCTGCAGGGCATGTCCCTACAGGGCCTGGCAGTCGGGGAAGGTAGGGGCTGCGGGGACCGCGAGGCTGCGCTGCTGGGCCCAGCGGGGACAGAGCCTCCATCCTGGTCGGGCTGTGTGACCTCGGGCCTGTCGCTGCCTTCTCTGTGCTTCGGCTTCCACAGCTACCCTCCTCCCTGCCCAGGAAGCCCTAGCACCGGGAAGATTCTGGGCAGATTCCCTAATGTCTGGATTACTGAGCTCCGAGCAGGGAGCTAGGGCTCCCCTTGGTCGGCAGCCACCCTAAGAGGCAGCTATACTTATCACCCCCATTTTACAGATGGGAAAACCTTGGCATTAGGAGGTCACACACCTGGCTAAGTAGCAGAGCTGGGTATTGACCTGGGTTTGTTTGTTTGTTTGTTGTGTGGTTTTGTTTTTTTCTCCAGAGACTTGAAGCTTAGCTGCCGCCTCCGGGATGAGAAGGGCAGGACTCCCCAGAGCCCAGGCGGGGAACCATCTCAGTCAACACCAGAACCCCAGTTGGAGCTACTGTTATTATGCCCATTGTACAGCTAAGGGACTGAGGCACAGAGGAGTGAAGGGTGGGCCTCAGTCTCACGGGAAATGACCAAGTCAAAATTTGAACCCACACTGAGCCGCGGTGCCTGGTTTGATAGCTTTGGCCCCAGAGAGCAGTGGTGTCCCCGCCACCATCCCCCACCTTACGGGCCAAACACACACAGTTACAGAGCCTGGAAGTGCTTCTCTGTGCAGGGCCTTATCTGCCAAGAGAGGGCGGTTTTAATGGGCCTCCCCAGGATGTCAGGTGCACTCAGTCTGGGGGGATGGATGGGTGCCCGGGTATCAGGCAGATGCCATCCCAACCCAGGGATTTAGAATTCCTCCCTGGAAAATCAGATAATCAAGGAAGTCACATACCGTGAAATGAGTATGATCCTTGCCAGAAACCCACAGGGAGCACCAGAGAATCATCACACGGCACCTTACAGGCAGGGAAACTGAGGCGCAGAACACAGCAGGGAGCCCCCTCGCCCAGCATTTACTGAGGGCCTCCTGTGTGGTAGGGTCTGGGCTGGGGACCTGTTCAGTCCCTGTGCTCCCGGAACTCAGGGTCTGCTGAGAGTGGTCCTCTGTGCACCAGTCATGTAACCATTGTTCAGTTCTGATCCAGGAGGGCTTCCCTGAGGAGGAGATATCTAAGCTGAGACCTGATGTTTAACAGAAGTCAGTGAAGCCAGTGGGAAGAGCATGTCAGGCAGGGGGGAAAGCAGGTGCAAAGGCCCTGGGGGCGTGAAGGAGTCTGGCCTGCT
This sequence comes from Mesoplodon mirus, assembly GCF_964341445.2. Classification (NCBI taxonomy): domain Eukaryota; kingdom Metazoa; phylum Chordata; class Mammalia; order Artiodactyla; family Ziphiidae; genus Mesoplodon; species Mesoplodon mirus. The sequence continues at coordinate 6,661,072 of NC_138976.1, read as the reverse complement.
GCAGAAGAGGGGAGAAGCCAAGGAGAAAGCAGAGGGGCAGGACCTCGGGGCTTGGAAAAGCCTGCGTGGGCCAGGTCAGTGCCTGGTGGCAGGAGAAGAGGCAAGGTGGGGGGAGGGGAGAGTGAAGCCTGGCAACCACGTCGGTGACACCCCGGGACTTCAGGTCTCCTTGGGAGATCCCCGGCTGGGAGCAGGATTGAGGTGGGAGCTGTCTCCAGCCCTGTTCTAAACCCAACTCTGTTGAGCTACTAAAGGAAGAAGGAAGGAGATCAAAAGGGAAAATTCGCAAGTTAGATTTACCCGCAATTCTATTAAACCACCAAAAGCTGTTGGAAAATAGTATTAGGGTCTTAACTCCACAAACGCTGAAAATCCCAGCCTGGAAGGCCCATGGAGGCCCGGCGCTGTCCACCCTGCACTGGGGCAGGAGGGAGGGCCGACTGGATTGAGCAGCCTGGCCTGGTCTGAGGGCTCAGCCAACATGCAAACCGGGTAGATCTGGTGGCTCCCCAAGACGGGGTCTGGGCTTCTCAGAAGTGTGCTGTGTACAGGGTAGAGCTGTTTCCACCCTGGTCTTTGCCTTGTTTGTGGAGCGGGGAGGGGGTCTATGGGAGAGGGAGGGAGAGGAGGAGACTGCCTTGTGCTGGATGGCAGTCTTCGAGGGGTGTCTGCCCTGTGGGATACCCACTCTGGTTCCTTCCCTCAAAATAATGTCAGCTCCCGGGATGGTGGAGCCCAGACGCTGGCCCTGAGTCTGGGGGATCTCCAGGTGGGTCTCATCTGATCCTCACAAGGACTGGACCCCAGTCATGAAGCTTGGCCAGACTCCCAAGCCTGGGTGCTTGACCTGGGGCTCCCCACGCAGACTCTCCCTGGGGCTAACCCACAGGTATACTGAGGCACTGTGTGTGTGTATGTGTGTGTGTCTGTACCCTCACGCACACGTGTATGTACCTGCGCGCACATGTGTATATGTTAAGGGTAGGTTAAGAGTACAGACTGGCTGGACTGGCTGGGCTTAGATCCTGGCTTAGCCCCTTACCAGCTGTGTGACCTTGGGTGAGTGACCCTCAATCATGGGGCATATGTGAGTTAATCTGAGGAACCCTGCGGTACAACCCTTGAAACAGAGTAACTGCTCAGTTTTGGCTATTATGATTATTATTCCTTATTATTCCAAAAAGGCTGACTGTGGGATTCCTTTAGGAACACGTTCTAAGGAGGGAGGGGGTCTGTGGATGGGCCTCAGGAAGTCCTAGAAGCTCCTGGAATTGACTGCAAAGCTTTGTGTGTGGGTACATTTTTCTGGACAGATAAGGTCCTTAGCTTTCGTCAAAAGGTTTCATGACCCGCCCCCCAAAGTGGCACCTTCCTTTGCCAGCGTTGATGGCACCCCCAATGCTTGGAGGGCCCAACTTCTGGGGCTGCCTGTTGCCTGGGGTGGCTCGGCAGGGCAGGTGGATGCTGGGCTGTCCTGCTGACGCACCACTGGCACCCACACTTGGGGAGCCATGTGTGCCCAGGGATAATGAGACCCCGACTCACGGGGAATTACGTTTTAAGGTTGAGACAACGCGGCGCGTTGTATCTAAACCAGCTCCCTTCTCCGGGATGGGGGAGGCTCGAAACCAGATTTCAAAGGCGAGCTTTGAATAAACAAAACACAATAAAAATAACCCTTAGAACCCAAATGCTGAACGGCAGCTCCAGGCATATTCAACCAGCTGATGCCAGCCCTCTCGACAGGCACAGCCCACCAAGGGGCGCCTGCCAGGAGCCTCCACGCATCTGGGGCCTAGGGGACAGGCACCGACACCTGCCCCCCTCCCCCAGCAGGCCACCTGGCTCAGCCCCACCCTTCAGGCCTTGCTGGGACTCCTGCCAGCTCCATCCTGGTGGCTCTGTCAGGCTGGAAGGGTTCTTGCCCAATTTTCACCTGCTGAAGTCAGGGGCCTCCCCATCTGGCATCAGGGAAGTTGTGAGTATATGGCAAGGGGCAGTGCCCCCCCCCAGTCCCCCAGGGAAATGTGAAGCTGCTCCTGGGAGGTAGTGCAGCTTTGCAGGTTCCAACCTTGGTTCAGCTGTGTGACCCCAAGACGGTGGCCACACCTCTCTGAGCCTCATGTAGAAATGCAGATCATCACAGTACCTCCTTCACGGGATGGAGCTTTGGCTCCCTCCACGGTAGTCCTTGAAATTAGGACAGGAGAGAGGCTGTCAGGGAGACCTGGGCATATATGAGCACGTGGAAGGACCAGGAGATCAGTATGCCAAGGCCAGGAGCCACGCCTGGGCCACCAGAACACCCACACTTGCTGTGACACTCTGGGTCTCAGTTTCTCCATCTCTACAATTAAATGACCTTGAAAGAGCCTTCTCCGATTTCCCAGTTAGACTGACAAGTGGGAACACTATGGGCAGAAAGTGTGTGCAATACAGAATGTATATAAAATCGACACCGCACCAAAAAAAAAAAAATCAGTATCACAATACAAAAATACACGAGTGTAAGCATTTCCTTATATGATGCAGAATAACTCGGGAAGGTGCCCAGGAAACGTTGCTACCTAGTGGGAGGGACCAGGACCTCGTGGGGGACGGCTGAGCAGGGCTTTCTTCTCTCTGGTTTCTGGCCTCTGCCTACCGATGCTGGGCATGCGTTATTTAGTCGATACAGACATGCAGGGGTATTTTTAAAGTCCCTTTGGAGCTTTGCTGGTCCTGACCTCCTGCCTGATGCTGACCCAGCTCCCAGGGAGCTGCCCTGAGGGAACTGGGGACCCGTGAAAGGATTTGGGGTCAGGACAAAGCCCACTCCTAAGCCGATCTGTTACTGCCCCTCCAACAAACCTCGTGGACCCTCCTGCCAGCCCTCCCTGTAGCCCCAGCCCAGCATTCACCACAGTGTAATGTCTGTGTCCAGGACCAGCTATACAATTTGCAAGGGCCCAAGGCAAAGTGAAAATGTAGGGCTCCTTGTTCAAAATTGATTAAGCATCTCAAGATGACGGCTTTAAACTCAGTGGAGGGCCCTTTTAGGCAAGCCCCTGTGTGGCTGACGGCAGGGGTCACACACTGCGTGACCAGCCCCGTCTGTATCTGCCTGGCCACCACGATGTGGGCTCCCTGAGGCAGGAGTGTGTCTGTCTTGTTCACAGAGCCTTGTACACAGTAGATACCCAATAAATGTGTTCTGTGAATGAATACGGGAGAAGGAACAGAACTGAAGTGTGGGCAGAGTTTACCATTGATAGGCAGCCTGTGTATGCTGGCTACAGTCCTGCCCTCCTGGGCCTTTCCCTCTGGGCCAGAGGAAATCTGGGGCTAGTTTTTCTGGAGGAGGAAACCCTCACCTCAGAGGAGGCAGCTGCCCTGTGCTCTCCTGCACACCTGCCTGTACATCCCTCATCACAGCACTTCTCACTGACTTCTTATCTGGAGCTCAGCTGTGTGACCCTGGGAAAATGACTTAACCTCTCTGTGACCCGGTTTTTTCATCTGTAATATGGAGCTAAGGGTGTGCCTACTTCACAGAGCTGCGCCCTCCTTCATGGATCAGTAAGCTCTGAAGCATGGCAGTCTTTGGACCAATGTCTGTACAAGGACCTGCTCGATAGCCTTTGTCGCTGTGCCTCTGTGATCTCCGGCGAACTCTGAGCTCCATGAGGGCAGGGCCCAGGTCTGTCTTGCTCACGTGGATTCTTGGTTAACATTATGGAATGGCTGTGGGCTGTATGAAGTTACTCAGAAGCCATCCTGGGGAGGCATCGTCCCCTGGAGAATGCACACTGGGGATCTGGGCTGCCTGGGCCAGCAGGTTCCTGGAAGAAGATTCTTTGGGGTTTGCTGTGCCCTGCAGCTGGGGGAGCTGGAAGCCAGCCCAGAGCCCAGATGGGGGCTCCCTGCGAGCTTGCGGGTGTCACCGCAATCCCCAGGGCTGCCAGGTGCAGACAATAAATCCGGAAACCCTGGCGGGTGAGTCATTAAGGGTCCCCAAGGCCTCATGATGGGAGATGGCAGATGAGCTGCCCCCGGCTCTTTGGGTCCAAGTGCCACCATTCAAGAGGGTTCCAGAACCCAGTGATGGGTCCAGTCTCTGCTGCTGGCTCGGACTCCACCCAGCATCCGAAGCTGGCTCCGATGGGCCCAAACGGCACAGTGAGCATCACCAGTGTCACCCCCTTTCCTGAGGCTGTTTACAGGGGAATGTTGAGGCTGGTGGAGGTGGCAGCATGCATTGTCTCCATGGAGGGGTTTGATGGCCCTCAGCAGGAGCCCCTGGAAGCTGCAGACCATCTGTCACTTAGGGCATATTTGGGAGGGAAGGACAACAGGACCCCAAAAGGCAGAAATGTCAGGGAAAGGGAGGACATGGCAGGGCGGGGCGTCGGGGGGAGTTAGGATGAATGGCACAGACAAAGGCAGTAGGAATGAGCAGTGCGCAGCCCCACGTGGCCGGTGCAGTGGGGGGTGTGTACGTGTGCCTGTCTTGGCTAGGGGAACTCCAGCCCTTCCTCCTGCCTCATCAACAGCCCTCCTGGGCCCCTTGCCCTACCCTGACCCGTGCTAAGAATCGTGGCACCAGCCTCGCTGCAGGGCCTGTAGCAATCACCTCCCTTCCCATGCTCTTGGTCTGCTGTCTGGGTCTGACCATGCCTCCATCTCACTGTCATCAAAAGGCCCAGGTGTCCACCCCGTGCCCCAAACTGTGGGTTTGGTCCCCCCTCTGTGCCCCCAAAGCCCGGGCCTCCCCTCATGGCACTTGTCACTGTGTCCTGCAATCGCCCATTTGAGTCCATGTCCCCCACCAGACTGTAGCGTCCTGAGGGCAGGGCTGTGCCTTACGGTGCTCCCAGGGCCCAGCGTGTGTGTGGCACACAGTAGGTGCTCACCGAACTGCCGGCAGAATGAAAGTGAATGAGCCCCTGGGGCAGCTCATGTCCCCAGAGCCCACCGTGGGACCGGCTCTCTCGGGTTCCATGTCTCCCGTGGCACCTCATTGCTATCCGAGCTCGGGGTTGGTGGTGGGGCTCTCTGACCACGCCCCTGTCTGGAGGCAGCGCTGCCCTCCCACCTCCCCGCGGGTCCAGCCCCACCCTCTGGGCAATTCTTGAGGCTTGCGGCTCACAGGACCCTTTGCTCCTGTCCTTTCGCTTGCCAGTCTCCACAGCCTCCGCAAACACCACCTCCAAACACGACTCTCTCCCTCCCTGACCTTGCCCCGGTTCTCCCTGCCCCCAAGATGCCCTTCATGCAGGAGGAGGGACCCGGGGCAGGAAGGATCCTCCAGACCACCCTGCTTGCCCTGGGGCGAGGGAGCCCCAGGATTGTACATCGTCCGCATCTCTTCCTGCTGAATCTGAATCCTGACTCCAACCCTTCAAAACGAAGTGACCTTGAGAAAGAGATGAACCTTTCTGGGTCTCGGTTTCCCAGCGACAAATGGTTGTGAGAGGACACGGGTGTGGGTGGCTGAAGGCTGGGCACTGGCATAGGACACGCGTGGACCTGGTCCCAGCTCCGGCTCCTGCGCTTGGCATGGCCTGGGCAAACCCCCTAACTTCTCTGGGCCTTGGTTTCCTTATCTGCAAAGGAGCTAAGGAGATGCCCTTGCAGCCGGTGGAGAGGCCCCGTGAGGTGGGGACCGCTGGGAGAAAGGAGCAGAGATTTTCCTGCTTCTCCCATCACTTCCTTCTGCCCTGGGTTGGGAGTCATTCCTCCCTCCCCGTCACCCCCAAAACTAGACCAGCTCCCACTGCCCCCCAGCCTGGGTTGGCCCCAGTCTGCCCATGGTCCAGGGCCGGGGTGTGGGTGGCAGATGGAATGGGGTGCAGGCTGCTATTGCTCAGAGTGATAAGGGCAGACAGGAACTGGAAGAGACCAGTGGGGGGTACGCCTGCCTTGCCCACCCCCAGAGATTCAGGGGGGCTCTGAGCTTGTAGGCAGCAAGAGCTGGGGCACCAGCTCCAGCCACAGCCACTTCCCCAGCCTTCCTGCCGCACTGTTCCCAGGAGCCCAGGCAGGACTGGCCATCTGCCAGCCCTGAGTGGAAATGTACCAGCGAAAAGGACCCTGCTGGGGACCCTGGGGAGGGGTCCATCCCCTCCCTGCAGCACTCCCTCCCCTCCACTCCCCCTTCTTGGGCACCCCACATTCAAGTTCAAGCTCTGCCTGCAGAGGGGCAGGGGCATGTTGGAAAGGTCTACGCAGAGCTGGGGTGGAGGTTGCATCTGCGGCCTCCAAGGCAACAAGTGGACTCTGGAATGTCGGGGTGCAGTCGCTGGGAGACCCTAGCTGGGGAGGACGTGCACGTGTCCTCTGTGAGTATGTGGGGTTTCTAAGTGTCGTGGTGTGAGTCTTTGCATGGGTGTGGGTGTGGGTGTGGAGGTTTGTGGTGCCTATCTGTGTGCATGTGTGACGTGTGTGTGCGACGAGTGTGTGGTGTGCGCGTGGGGCGCGTCTCCGGGGGCCCGTCTGCGGCTGTCCCTGCGTGTCCCTGCGTTTCTGCTGGCAGTGGCGGGAGGGGAGGCTCGGGGCTGCCGCTGAAGGTCCTCTTGACACAGAATCCATGTTTGTCGAGGAGGGAAAGAGAGCGCGGAGGGAGGAGCGGGGAGGAGAACGGAGAGAGGGAAGGAAGAAATGGAGGGCTGGGGCGGGGGCGAGGCGGGCGGGCGGGGGAGGGGCGGGGAGCGGAGGGGTCCCCGAGAAACCGGGCTGCGGGACCCCGCGTGGCCGCCCGCCGGGTTCCCATCCCCAGCCCACCGGGCAGGTCCCCGCCGGGAGGCCGCTGTCCGGCCGCCCCGCTTTGGGAGCCCCGACGCCGCAGGGCCGCCCCCCGCCCCCGGCCCCTGTGCGCTGCACGCGGGACTCAATCTTCAGTGCTCGCGGCTGACGGCGCTGTTGCAAGCTTAGCAGTATTTTGGTTGAACAACGAAAAGCGAGAAAGAGAAGTTGGGGGTTGGGGAGCCTCCCCTCCCCGCCTCGCGGTCCGGCAGCGAACTCGGGCAGGTGGAAGGAGGCGGCGCGGCGCAGGGCCGGAGACGCGAGCGCCGCGCGAGGGGAAAAGTTTCCGACCCTTTAGCAAGAGGCTGAGAAGTTTCGGCCGCGCCGGGCGGTGCCAAAGCCAGGCCAACACTGCCCCCGCGTGGGCGCGGCGCGGCGCTGCAGCCGGTGGCCGGTTTGGGGTCCGCGGAAACTGAGGCTCGGAGAGGGCGAGGTGGGCTGTGCAAGGCCACGAGGAAAAGGTGCAGTAGAATCAGGCCCCCTCCGGGACCCGCAGGCTCTCCAGGAAATAGAAGTACTGGGGGGGGGCGTGGGGGAGGGGTGAAAGTCCAGAAAGGGGGGATGGAGGGGATAGGTCATCCCAGGAATCGAAATCCCACTACACTCCCCAGTGAAGGGGAATGGTAGCACTGCTCCATCCCATCCCCACAGGGTTGGTAGATCCGTGGCCTTTTCTGGAGCCAGGGCCCTCCTTCGAAACAGTTCTCCCCCATCCACAACCCGTCCTGGCCCTAAAATCCCCACGGCCGGTCCACCCCAAATCCCAGCCTTTGCTATTCAGCACTGCGTCTGGGTGTGGATTCCGTGGCTGTTTCTTCACTGGCCAGGAGGTGGCGATAAAGACCTCGATCCCGGCTTTGGCGAGGGGTTGGAGCCAAAGCGCTGCTTCTAGGAGACAGGGGAGGGGGCCAAACTTTGCCCAGCAGTGGGAACGCAGGTGTGTGGCAGGGCCAAACCTGGCAGACAGGCAAATGGGGGTGGCACTGCTGGGTCAGTGCAGCGGTCAGAAAAGCTCCAGGCAGTTCCTTGCGCCACCTTGTCTTGCGCCACCTCCTGTGTGACTCTGAACACTGCCCCCCTAAGTGGGAGAGAAACATCTGACCCCTGCCCACCCAGATGCTTGCCCTCCAGGGACCAGATGAGACCCTGGCCTGGGGAACACAGAAGACAAATGTTTGTCCCTTTGGCCACAGTCTGGATGCCCTCACCCCACAGGGGAGGTCCGCAAGCAGCCTTTGGTTCCCGTCAAAGATGGAGGCTGGGCTGGGGGAGGTTGGGGCAGGTGCCTGTTTCAGGTGTGGGCTGATCTAGGTTGACAGAGGCTTGGTCCCAGGTTTGAGGTGTGTGGCAGGGTCTCCCACCTCCCAGAAGAGGGGCTCACTTGGAACAAGCCTGACCCCTGAAGATGCCTTGCCCCCCATCTTCATCCCAGCTGTGACTCCACCCCAGCCCTCCCCCTGGCCCAGGACCCCCAAAGACCAGCAACCAGGAGAGGTTTGTAGGGTGAGCCCTGACAGCAGATACCAGCCACCGGGGATGTGCGTTTATTTGTGGGTCAGGGAAGGCCTCTCCTCACTGCTCACCCGTGTCCACACCTGGGCTTGGGCACCAGCAGCCATTCACCTCTGAGCGCGATGTGATGTTGACGGCAGGAGAAGCTGGTGCCCCTTAGGGCGGCCTTGTTTCAGGACTGTGTGTGCAACACCAAGCTGGGCAGGAAGGACTCCTAGAGCGAGAAGGAGGACCAGCTGGGCGTTTTGGGGGCCTCTGGGCAGGAGATGGGGTTCCCTGGGCCCAGGGGGATTCTACACCACAGCCCGAGGGGGCAGGCACTGTGGTCAGCCCCATTTTACAGATGCGGAAACTGACACGAAAAAGACCCCACCGATCGAAAGTTAGGAGCTTGCGATCTGAACCCAGGCAGCCTGGCCTGAGAGCCCACCCCTTAGCTGAGCACATACGGGGGTTTTACCCAGAGCCCTGGCCACCCCACTGGGCACCAACCCCCACCAGGCAGGGGGGCTCCAGGTGGCTGGCTGCCAGCAGTTGCTCACTAGCTTCTGGCTCCAGGAACAGGGCGATTTGCCCACCTGCTCCAGAAAGGTTTTGAGGTCCCCCCGCTGCCTCTGGGTGGTGGGCCTGGGGATGATGGGCAGGCTGCTGTTCATAGAGGTGTCCTCAGAGAGGTGGCCCTTCGGCTCCAGCGTGGACCTAAGGGGGACAGGAGCCCATGAACTGTGTGGACCCTGAGTCCCAGGTCTACCCATGGCTGGCAGAGCCCTCAAGGGCCCAGACCACAGCTGGACAGGGAGGTGTACAGGATGAGGAGATGCATGAATCCCATCCCCTTCCACAAAGCCTCACAGGCCAGGGAAGTCCCAGCCGATGAGTTGGCCGTGGTGTCCTCCTTGGCCCTGGGATACAGGGCTTTGGGCAAACTCTCCAGCCATCTCCCGACACACCTGTACACCTGCTCCGATGTTGCTGACCCGCTGGCTGTCCTGTTCTCGAGGATGCCCTGCTGGACTGGAGGAGAGAGAGCACGGGTGAGATCTCCACCCAGGCGGGGCACCTATACCCCCCTCTCTCCTCCTCCCTCTGGCAGGCAAGATCTGGCAGAGTCCTGTCTCCATGGCAACCCAAGGCTCCCAGTGCCTTCTGGCTGCCTCCAGGGAAGGCTCTGGTTTTAAAACTATCCTGCATGACTGTTTCTGCCTCTATTACCGAAGCTGTGCCCCCTACCCCCTCCCCACACCCCCACTCCTGCTTCAGCCCAAAATGGGCCCCATTTCCCACAGTGGGAAGGCCAGTCGTCCCATCATGTAAATCCAAGAGACGATGCTGAGAATCCTATGGGGATGGAGAGTGTTTCCTGTCCAACAGCTGCCCCTCCGGCTGGTCAGGAACCCCGAATTCCTCAGGATGGAAAGGGCTGGGAAGCAGCCGCTGAGCTCCACTCTGGTGTTCTGGGGTATGACTACAGCCCAGTGGCTGACAAGGAAGCGTCTCCCATGCCAGCCAACTGCCATTCCCAAGAAACTTTCTCCAGGTGCTCCCTTTCCTTGGATTCCCAGGGGTGGCCAGGGGGCACTCTGGCTTCTCTTTTCAGCTGCTGTGTCATCTGCCCTCAGGGCCTTGGCTGCCCGATCAAACAACCAGAAGTTGGGCAGAATTGCAGATTCCACCTCCAACTTCCTGTGACCCTGAGGGGGATGGGTCGGGTTCCTTCTGAATCAGCCAAGGTCCTGGATTTTGAGGGCTTTGCCCCCAGCGAGGCTTTGGGGCAGCCGTTCCCTGAAAGCGCACACAGTGGGTGCTTAATAAATAGATGAGGCTGTTGGACTGCTGGATCCTGAGAAGAGAAGGGGCTGGGCAGATGGGGAAAGCAGGCCTTAGGAAGGATCATACCAGAGCAAAGACGTGTATTCTTCCCGCCTCTTGACACCCACTTCAGAAAACACTGGAAACTGTGCCAACATGAACAAAGCTCTGCCTAGGAACCTGGGCCTGGTGGTTGGTTCCTAGCTTCTTTGCTGGACCAGGCAGTGCCAGCCTTCTGTGGAGGTGTGACCTTCTAGAACTTTCTGGGCACCCCCCAAGCCAGGCCTCCGAGGTCTGCCTTCAGGGATATGGGAAAAAGATGCTTCAGGTGCCTTTGTTCCTACCTTCTCCAGCCCCTGGAGGCCACGTGTGAGGTCTGCAGGCTGAGGTTGTGGGTTCCAAGGTGGGCAGATACAGCATGTGGGAACCCTTGGCAGTGAGAAATCCTTCCGTGGTAGCCAGGCCTGGACAGCCACTGTTTCCTGGGCCACAGCTGCAGCCTTGGGACACCTCTGCTGGGCCTCAGACCCTCTACTTGGTCCTTGAAGTTCACCCCAACAGCCTCCAGAGAGGCCCATTCAAGGGCCTCCTCCACCGGATCAATGGCCTCTTGGACTTTTTGGCTGGCCCCTAATTCCCAGGACCCAGGGCCACAGCCTCTGCTCTTCAGGTTTCAGGCTGGAACTTTCTGGAGTCCTGGAGCTCCTCTTCCTGTCTGCTCACCTGCACAGCTGCGTTCCCAGTAGCGGAGCGCTGTGTCCCGTAGCATCTCATCCGCAAACCGCACGCGGAAAGGGCAACACCACCTGCGGTGCCCTGAGCCTTCCCCTGAGGAGTTGTGGGTGAGCACGGCCTTGAGCCTGGGGGCCTGTGTAGCGTGGGGCCTGGTGAGAGAGATGAGAAGGGCCTGAGCCCCCAGCCCCCCATGCCACCCTGACAACACACATCCACCAGGCCGGAGCTCCCTGTGGGATCCTGACAATCACAGCTGGCCTCTCCTGAGCACTTCCTGCCCTTCAAGCAATGGCTTGTAACAGGCATCAGCCCACCAAACCCACACAACTCTGTGAAACACGATCATTATTCCCATTTTACAGATGAGGAAACTGAGGCACAGAGGGTTTTTGTTTTTCGTTTTTTGCAACTTGCCCAAGACCGCACAGCTGGTTAGGGGTGGAGCCGAGATCTGAATTCTGGTTCCAGAGCCGGCTCTTATATCAAGCAATTCAGCAGAGACAATAAGGATATGAACTCCGGAGTCAGGCAGTCCTGGGTTTCAATTCTGACTCTGTTGAGCCTGAGTTTCTTTGTCTGTAAAATGGGGATCATTGTGCCCACCATACAGGGTTGTGAAGAGATGATAAGCACCGTCCCCTGCACCACCACCCAGGCCAGGGTCTGCAGGGCCAAGGGTAAGCATCTCTAACTGAGAACTGTTCTTTTTTTTTTTTAGGCTCCGGACACACAGGCTCCGCGGCCATGGCTCGCGGGCCCAGCCGCTCCGCGGCATGTGGGATCTTCCGGGATCGGGGCACGAACCCGTGTCCCCTGCATCGGCAGGCGGACTCTCAACCACTGCGCCACCAGGGAAGCCCGAGAACTGTTCTTATAATCGTCAATTATGCCCCTTCCCAGTCTTGCGACATGGGGCAGACTGCCCTCAAGTCTCCATTTTACAGTTTTCCCTTTTAAATTATGTACTATGTATTGTAGGCACGATAATAATATCCTTATAAGAGTCTGGTGAGTATCAGATAACTTACGTGAGGCATCTGGTACAGGACCTGGCAAGGAAGGGGCCTGTGCTCAATAAAGGGGATCTGTTATGGTTACATTTATTAATTTCAGCCTCCAGAGCAAGGCTGCAGGAGGGCTTGCTTGATTCTTCCACAGCTCTGTTATTCAGAAATGCCACATTTGACCTTACGTACAATGCTTATTGATATATCTGACTCCATTTATCTGACCACATCTTTATGTCTGTTTGGACACAGAGGGGACGCTTTTCATAAGCCCATTGAAGAGCCAGGCATCCAGGAGATGGCCAAGACAGTGTTGGCTACAGGCATTGGGACCTAGTTATGCAACAGCTGTTTGCTTATCCATGCCTGCTTGGTGCTGGCCTCAGGACCAGCCAAAGGCTTGCCCCAGCTGTGCCCACTGGTCTGAAATCTCAGCTTCTCCTCTCAAATGCTGCTGGAGCATGTTCTAATGCACCCAGCTGTCCTCAGCAGGGCCTACTAGGGAACCCCACACACCTTAAGGTGCTCAAGAATTAGCTCCTGAATGTGAAACACTGTGAAGATATCCATCCTTGTTGTTGCTTACATTCAAGATAATGAGTTCCATACTCTTATTTATTATATCTTATGAGAAGTAGTGTGTTTATTTGGTCTGATTGATTTAAAGTTCCTGGGTTGGCAAATGTGTTTCATTTCTGGCACCTACACTGATCCACTGGTGGTGTCTGCCTGGAGCACTGTGTCAGGAAGGGTTCTGAGGCTCAGTGGGCGAAAAGTGCTGTGATCAGTTAGTACTGTCTGCCATGGGTCCAGGAGGAGAAGGAATGGCATGTCTAGTGTATTTCCTCTCCCTGGTCTTTAAACTCATGGGCAATGCTCTTCACCTTTCATCCATGTTTAAGCCTGTTTAAGCAGGAGGAATTATTTCTGCATTCTTTTCCCCCTCCATTAGAGCTACAGTATCTAGGTCCAGTTAAGCTCTAATGCCCAGGCTCTTCCTACCCCCACCCCTTATTTTACTTCCCCCGATATTTGACATATAGTAAAAGCTAATAAAGGTTAGAGGAAGAAATGGATGAATGAATGGTGGGGTTGTGTGAAAGGATGGAAGACTGGGTAGCTGAGTAGGTGGGTGGACAGATAGATGAATTAATGAAAAGGTCTTTTTTTTTTTTTTTGACCACACCGCATGGCTTGCAGGATCTTAGTTCCTGGACCAGGGATTGAACCTGGGCCACAGCAGTGAAAGCACCGAGTCCTAACCACTGGACCGCCAGGGAATTCCTGAAAAGGTCTTAATACAAGGATTGGATCTTAGGAGGATGGGCACATGTATGGATGCATAGGTGGGTGAATGATTATGTAGATGAGTGTGTAGACTTGTACATGGCTTCAAGACTAAAAATGGATAGCATCCTGGATTTACAAGTGGATGGAAGGATTGGTAGATGATCAATCCCTGGATTCATGGGTAGATGGATAGAATTGTGGGAATTTGGGAATAGCTGGATGACTGGCTGGCTGGCTGGCTGGATACGTGGATTAATGGATCAACAGGAGACCTGATTCATGGGTGGATGGATGGATGGAGAGATTCATGAATAGGTTTTTAAAAGACCTGGTTCACAGATAAGGTGTATTCACGGGTGAATGGGTGAATGGGAGAATGAATATATGAATGGATTCATCGATGAATTATGAAGGTGTTGGTAGAAGACCTGATTAATGGGTGGATGAATTCATAGATGTTGATGGATGATCCTTGAACAGGTTGGGAGAAGACCTGATTCATGGATGGACACACAGATGGATGAATAGGTGGACAGATGGATACATTCATGGGTGAAAGGCAGAGGAAAGAAAGGAAGGAAAGAAACGCTCTTTCTCCCCACTCCCCTACCCCATCCTCCCATAACGCACTGATTGGTCTTCTCGACCGTGGTGAATTGTGAGTGATCTCTCCTGAAGGGCCCCAGGGCAGGTATCTGATGGAGCAAAATCTTCTTAAGACTATTCTTGAAGTACAATGACTGGCCCCTTGAAGACAAATAGGCCACACCTGCCATGAGTGATCAGGGTCCCCCACAGTCAGAGCATTGATGACAACCCTGTCCCCACCAGCTGGTCACTGACACTTACCCCAGGTCTGGGAGGAAGGAGTAGCGGGGACACTGAGGAGGACTTCCAGAGTGTTCTGACACACCCCTTTGATGTTGTGATGCTGAGTTTGCTGGGAGCCAGGAGGAGGTGGAAATAGTTCTGAGTCTTCTCTTGGGGACAATCCTTACCAGGCTCTTCCTGGTTGCATGGCCTTGGGCCTCAGTTTACTCATCTGTACAATAGGGGCAGTGGTAGACCCGCCCTCAAGGGGTGGTTGCCATCGCCAGGACTCTGCCAGGCATACTCTGCTAACACTGCCATTATTCTATGCCAGGTGGTGGGACCCCCACCGGAAATGACTCAGCTCCCCCGTGGGGGCCGTAGGGGCCTCCCTCCGTGGTTGCGGCTGCTTCGCAGACTCAGCCCTGAGCTGGCATCGGAACTGCCAGGACCGTCCGGGGAGGAACTCTCCTAGGAGGTCGCCCAAAGAGTCGGGGTTCTCCCTGGCCGAGCCCGTGCGGGGGTCCTCGCACTGTCCAGGCCCGGGTCCCGGGTCCCGGGTCTCGCCGGCCAAGAGCATGGGCGGCAGCAGCAGCGACCTCAGCCCTGTCCGGTTCCGGGCCGCCCGCTGGGCCACGGTGGGCAGGACGGGCAGGCGCGACCGGGGGCGCCTGACGCCCACCCCGGGATCCGAGGGCGAGGACTCACACGCGGGGGCCTCCCACCACTCGGCACCGCCCTCCGAAGCCCTGGAGCCCCCGGAGGCCCACGCGCCAGAGGCTGCTCGGAGCTCGGGCAGCAGCAGCCTCGGCAGCAGCGGGTCTCTCCGTCTACGATCGCCACCGCCGGGGAGCCCCTCGGGCGCCACCTGCTGGGCACAGGAGCTGGGCCGACGCCGGGGCATGTCTGGCCCTGCGCTCAGCTCAGGGCATCCTCAAGCCAGTGGGGGCGGTGCCGTGTGAAGTGGAGAGGAGGGCGTAGACCAGCCTCCAGGCCGTAGCGCCCGGAGCGGGGCAGCGTGGTTCGGGGCTACTACCACTGGCTCGCCAGACAGTAAGTGGCTTCAGGCTAGAGCGTCCGATCCTGTTTCCTCACCTGAAAAACGGTGACGGTGAGAGTACCCACTTTTTTTTTTTTAGTATCACAAATGAGGTCTTTTATTTGTCACCATTAAAAGTTTGATTTTTAAACAGATTCCTGGACTGGTGGTTCATATCCATCAGCTCGTTCAACTTTAGCACCTGTCTCGTCCCCAGTAGCTTTTCCAGAACTACCACCTTCACCATGTAGCTCCATGAGTTTTCCCAATTCAAACTTGGGCTTCTTCAGCATTTTTACTTTTCTAACAGAGACATCATGGAGTGGATAAATAGACTGGCAGGCCTTTTCTATGTGTTTTCCAATGCTGTCTGGAATCAATTTATTGACCACCTCTTTCAAGTCATTTGTCTGCACCTCTCGGGTCATGACTTCCATCATCTTCTTACGGATCTGGCGGACCTGCTGGTGCCGGGCATAAGAGGTCTTCCGAATCTGATTGTTGCGTTTTTTAGTAAAACCCACACAGAAGAGACGAAGCAAATAACCATCGGTAGTCTTGACATCAACGTGAGCTTCAATCATGGTCTGCCATTTTTTGACCGTGGAGCACATTTTGTCACGGGTAAGATCCATGCCATGGAAGTTAGTCAGGCTTTGCCCTGAACATCCTCAGTAATAAGCTTGAATTTTCTAAATGCAACTTCATCATTCAGCAGATCAGCAAGGCTCACTTCAAACACACGACCCTTGAGGCCATCAGATGCAATTTTGGTTCCTTGAGTTCTCGTGACTAGTGTTTTCCCAATATTTCTTATATTGAACATAGCTGGTGCTTTCACATCATACCAATCTTTCTTAGAAAATGGGTCAACCACTTTCTTCTTGGCTCCCTTTTTACCGCCTTTCGTAAGGCGCTTGTTCTTTCCGACCGCCATGGTGCTGCTCTGAGAGCCAAAAGGCAGTACCCACTTTCTGAGTTACTGTGACTTTAAATGAGCGAGCACATGTAAATGGCTTAGAATAATGACAGGCACGTTGTACGTGCTCAACGAAGCCTAGCTGCTGTTGTTATTATATTTTAAAATTATTATTTAGGATTTAGTCTCAGTTCCACTACTTATTAGCTGTACCCTTGGGCAAGCCAATTAATGAACTGATCTCAGTGCCCTCATCTGCAGAATGGGGATAACCCAGCGCCTGCTCCTTTGTGAGAATGAAACAGCACCACATGGTAGAGAGCACTTAGCACCTGGAGTGTTCAAGGTGCTGTTACTGTTGTTGACACTGAGGTGGGCATTGGGAAACCTGGAACCAGCTTGAAAGGGTGACCTGCCCTGCAGCTGCCCATTCCTTCTGGAGCCCCAGAGTCCCTTGGGTGGGAGCTTAGTGAAAATACAGAGGCCCCAGATTCCGATTCGGAGGTCTGGGGTGGGGCAAGACGTTTTTTTTTTTTTTTTTTTTTTTTCTTCTTTTTGCGGTATGCGGGCCTCTCACTGCTGTGGCCTCCCCCGTTGCGGAGCACAGGCTCCGGACGCGCAGGCCCAGCGGCCATGGCTCACGGGCCCAGCCGCTCCGCGGCATATGGGATCCTCCCAGACCGGGGCACGAACCCGTATCCCCTGCATCGGCAGGCGGACTCTCAACCACTGCGCCACCAGGGAGGCCCTAGGGCAAGACGTTTTTAACAAACTCCCCCTTTGGGAGACGGAGCCCCAGCCCCGCCCCCCCATTTCTGACACTGGCGTCTCAGAGCCTGCTTCCTCCCTGCCACACCCCACTCCCAGATTGTTGTCAGCTCTGAGCTGGTTTCTAGTGTCACACTCATCCTAGTGGGGCTTTGGGGCGGGGCCGGAGACGGTCCCCTGAAGTTAGAGGCCCCTACCAGGTGGGCTGCTCCTTGGAAGAGCCCGTCTTCCCGGCTTGGTCCTTCTGCTGGCCCCTCCCTTCTGCCTCCATGGCCTCTTCAGGGTCATTATGATCCACCCCTCACCCAAGGTGAAGTGGGCACTGAGGCTGGGGGGCAGAGGGCAGGGCTGTTGTGCTCAGGATGCCAAGCCTGCAGTCACAATGGAGCGTGGGACTCCTGGCCAGGACAGCCAGGCCCAAGCCAGGGATGGAGGGCCCTGGGTTCAGCTACCCTCTCTGGATCTGGGAGGCTCAGGTGGGTCATGTTTGGGCTGGGTGGCTTTGGAGGTGGAACTTCCACTAGAAGTCTGGGTAGTAAGAATGTGGTGGGCCTGGAAACTACGAGGAACCAGTTGTGAGTCCATGCTGTGTTCCTGCTTGCTGTGTGGTGCTGGATAAATCTCTCCTTTCTCAGGGCTCCGTGGTAAAATGGACTGTTGGGCTCCACCTGTGACTCTTGGCTGGGAGGGGGCAGGGAAAAAGCTTGTATTGTAAAACTTGAGTGGGGGATGAGTGTAGTTTGGACCAGTAATTTCACTGGCCTGGTAGGATTTTACAATTTGAAAATGAAAAAAATGACTTTGGAATTCAAATGACAAGATGTCTGCCTGGAGGAGGCATCCCAGACAATGTAATATATTTCTGAAAATACTCCTCAGCCAGGGATGGAAGGGCATACCTCCTTGGGAAGACAGAATATTGAGTGGGGAAGGTGAGGAATTTTTATATTTATTCTAAGGATATGTGAGTTTTTAAAAAATGGATGAGGAACACCAGACTACCTAGATGATTTCTAAGGAGGCCTCCAGCCCTTACATGCTGCAAACATTTATTGAGCATCTACTGTGTGCGAGGCTTGGGAATTCAGAGATGCAAGAGGCTTTGAGGTTAGTGGACTGGCCAGACCTGGAAAGGCCTTGGAGTCCAGGTGTAGGGAAGGGAGTTTGTCTTCCATTGACAGGAAAAAAAAGGTAGGGGTGGATTTTTAGGCACCCCTAAAAAAGCTAGGCTCAGAGCTGCCCCCCAAAGATTATAGAAACCTCCAGATTGAGATTGCCCAAGATTTATCCCCTTGCCATAGGGACATGGAAAATGAAGCTTGGGAGAGGAGCCCAGGCCAGGGGAACCAAGTCTGACCTGCGGTGCCCTAGCGAGGATGCCACATAATATGGACAGATTTGGGGGACTCAAAAGCAGGTGGGGCTTTTCAGGGCAGCCCCCCCCCATAGCTTTCACTTCATTAGAGCAAACACACTTTAAGCCCCTCCTTTGTGCAACGCCCAGAGGAAGGCACTGTAAATTTAAGCCAGGATGTCAGTTTAGGAAAAAAGAACTTATGATGGGCTGAAATCTTGACGCATAATATCCCACAAATTCAATCCTCAGAGCATTCCATCTCTCTGGCAGAAGTGGAGACTGAGGCTTGGAAAGGTTCACAAGGTCTACCTACAGCAAACTCTCATTTCCATCAAGGCTGCTTCAGGGACCGCTCAGAAATTCTGTGTATGGCAGGAGCCTAGGGGAGGGCAACCTTTTGGGAACAGAAATTTCATGGATTTGCTCTGCTTATTTGGAGTGGCAACCCCTTGGCACTGTCAAGGGTATTTTTCTTCCTTTTTTTTTTTTCTTTTTGATCTGTATAGTTTAAGATGTTAATTGTTATGGGTGGGATTAAGGCTTGCATAAGACTCCCCCTCCCCTTTTTACCCAGTGGAAATTCCACAGAACGCTCGTTTTTAAAAGTCCAGCCTTGCCGCCTCCAAATGAGCTGCAAGCTGGAGGCGGGACAGGGTCGGCGCTGCGGCTTTTTAGAGCTGGGAAGCTCTTCCCGGGACAGTACTCGAGTTAGGTCCGGAGCCCACGGGGCGGATCCCGATGCGGCTCCGCCCCCGGGAGCCCGGAAGTGACGTAAGCGGGCAAAGGCAGCGCGCGCCGCGAGGTGTCGCGTCTGGTAGAGGTTAGGCGGAGCTGCTTGGGGGCTGGTGGGGGTCTTCGCCGCCGCCGCCGCCGCCGCCGCCGCCGCCGCCGCCGCCGCCTCCGCCCTCCCTTCCATTTTCCCGTCCTCTTCTCCCGGGTCCTAGGAGCCCCCGCGTGGGGTGAGTAGCGCGAGGCGGAGCGGGGGACGGCGGCCGCCGGGAAAGGGGAGGCCCCGGCCCCCAGCTGCCTCGGCGCCCTGAGGCCCCAGCTCCTCACGTGACCCGGGCGCGAGCCGGCAGGGCCCCACGTGCGCGCTCCGGGGAGGTTCGCCGTTAGGCCGGCCGGCCGGCCCTGGGCCCCGGGCCCCAGGTGGGGTGGGAGGAGGAAGGCCGAGGCCCCCCAAGCCTGATCAGGGCACTCCCCCACGCCGGCTCCCGCCGCAGCAAGTTCCTTTCCCTCTCTGAACCTCAGTTTCCCCTGTGAGATACGGGTAAGGAGAGCACCCACTAGGAGGGTGGGTGTGAGGATTCAGTAAAATGGTCAGATCAGAGTCGGGCACAGGGTAGTGCCCGCTTACATAGGCGTTGCTATCATATTTCACCTTGGACCCGACCCCAGTTAGGGGTCAACATAGGTGCCGCTCAAAAGACAGCCCGCCGCGAGGAGCCCTTGGAGCCAAGGTCAGCCTGTTGGCAGAGAGGCTGCCATATCAGAAGGCCCAGGCTTTGCTGCCCATCAACTGTGTGATCTCACTCTGGACCGTGGTTTCTCTGTACAATAAGGGATAGAACCAGCTGGTGTCAGAGGCCTTGCGGGTGGGGCTGGGCAGTATTGCACATGGTCTGGATGTATGGAATCTGCCCAGTGAGATGGGATGAACCCCTGGGAGAACTAGGGCCTTGACCCAGTAAGAAGTCTGGATTCCGTCCTTATTCTCTTCCTGGTTTTCTGTGTGTGTGCATCACTCCATGAGTGGAATGGTTTTTCTCTCTGTGAACTAGGGACTGTGGCAGGGTTGAAGTACATGTGGAATGCTTTGGTGGAGACTAGAAGCCGTAGAATCACAAAGATAGAGTCACCAAAACCAGCAGGGTTTCCATGCTTCCATGGATGGGAAGCTCACTCCCCTCTGCGGATCGGCAGAGCTGAGTCACTGGAATGACCACCCAGCAGTAACAGTAATAATCCCTTAGGTGTAGCCAACACTCTGGTTTATAGGGCCTTTCAGCACATTTTCTCATTAGAGCTTCACACTTGGCAGAGAGAATTGATGAGAATCTCATCTGACAGAGATTTTTGAGATTAATGCATGCCCAGCAGTGTATGGATCACTTTATGCTTTTATATCCACGTTTAATCATCACAGCCTTCCTATAAAGTCAGTGTTGCTGTTCCCATTTTATAGATAAAGACACTTAACTGAGGTTGTGTCTTATCTGAGCTTACACAGCCAGTGAGAAGCGGAGCCAGGATTCAGACGTGGTTCATTCAACTCCATCAGAGCCTTTGTTTTTAAATCCCCCCCCCTTTTCTTTTGGTCTTCTTTACTCCCTCCCTCCCTTGCTTTTTCATAGAACACCCTGCCTTTCTCAGAAGTCCAACGGCCGTCCACACAGAGCCAGGGAGAACAGGCCCTGTCCGCGAGGCTGTGGGAAGGAAGAGGTGACATCAGGCAGGCTCTTGCCTCCCGAGGCTTCCAGGCTTTTCCTTAGAGGCTGGTAAATGAGGAGGATGAGCTGAGCCTGCAGAGCCTGATGGTGGCAGTTCCAACGCCATTCTCTTCCATGGATCCTGGGAGGAGAGTAGTAGCTGGGGCGGCTGGCCGGGGTGGCCCTAAACACCTTGGAGGGGGCGTGGGTAGGTGGCCAGGTGATCATGAAGGATTCCCAGACACATTTCACTTGCTGAGGAGCAGAGATCCCTGTGAGCAAAGGGTCCCACTTCCCCTCCGAGGGCACGAAGCCAGACCGCCCAGGCCCCTCCCCTGTCCCTGCGGCCACGTGGCTCCTTCCTCGCTGTGATCCGGGCAGAGTGCAGGAGGACTTCCTGCGGGTTGACTGACAGCCCGCCGTTCCCTTTGACTCCTAAGGACCTCCTGCCCTCCTCAATCTGGACGCTGGGAGGCAGAGTGTAGACAGGGCCCCAGAAGTCGCGTTTACTAATGAATCTAAAGCTGTTAGAACAAATGTCAGGGTTACACTTGCCATTTCCCGGCCTAGACGTGCCTCCCCTGGCTTGTTCCTAGAATCTACCCGTAAGTGGAGTTCTGGTAAATTGGGTTATTCGGGGGACCTTGACATTTAAAGGAATCATGTTGTAAGGCTTTTGGTAAAGCAAAAAATCGTATCGTCAGTAAAGGGCTTCCGTGATAATCAGGTTTGAATGATGCAATTTTTGTCTGTAGGATTTTCTTCAAAGTGCAGAAGGACTAGCCGCACAAAGGTCCTTCTAGGATTCATTCAGCAACCAGTTAGGAAACGCCCACCTCGTAGCAGGTGTTAGGCTAATGGTGTATGACGTAGCGTCCCTGGGCCTCGGAAGCTTGCCTCCTGGGAGGGAAGGCAGACAGATAGGCAGAGAGAGTACAGCCAGGGAAGCGTCTGGCCCCGGATTTATTCTGTTCATTTGATGGGAAGGGAACTTTGTTGAATACCTATGAGCTACATGAGACGCAAGAGAAATACAGCGATGCATCTCAGGGTGTCGCCACTGCTTTGTAAGGAGTTCCCAGTCCAGTGGGGAGATAGACACAACTACAAAACCAGAAGTTTGTGTGAGGCGGACAGGGCCGAACGCGCCGAGCTCGTCCGAGCGGGAGCACTGCTGTGTGGCCGGCTGTGGTGCTGTCCTTCCTGGGTGACGGCGGAGGGGCTGGGAAGGAGTTGCTGTGCTGCCTGTCGGCAGGGGCTGGGGAGCCCACCTGGCCTTTCAGACCGCATCCACACAAGCAGCCCCCAAGCCCAGCAAAGTGAACGGGAACGTTCAGGCTGGCGGCTCCCTTTCCTGTCAGTTCTCAGGGAGCTCCGGTGACACTTACTCTGCCACAGCTAACATTCTTGGGGACTGGCAGCTCTCCACGTGCTTTTGCTTGTCACGTTCTTCGAGGCTGGAACAAGAGTTCAGTCTCACAAGCAGCGTGCCACTTCCTCCTCGTGGGCTGGGGGTAGCTTCGGGGGCTGAGACACGGGTGCGGGACACTGCCGTGAGCCAGGGGTGGGCGGCAGCCTTTAGAACTGAGGCCCCCCCCAGCCTGTTACCCCAAAGGGCTCTTGGGTTGGTGCCGTAACTGGAACCGTCCTCATTGGAGTCCCAAGCCCTGTACCTGAACGGGGAAGGGAGGGGATCCGCCTGAGAGCTGATTCAGGAACCTGAAGAGGGGGTGCAGCCAGGGGTCTCTGGGGGCACAGTGGAGGGGGTCTACGGAGGGCGGAAACCCAGGTCTAAGGGCGACCCTGCTGGGGCATGTGGATGCTGTCGGCTCCCCCCTGTTGCTCAGAAGGCCCGCGTGTGACCCCTGTTCCTGGGGAACGCCCGGGTCCACAGAAGGAGCCGGGGCCGGGGACGAGGGGGAGGCCGCCTTCCCATCTGTTCCCAGCAGCCAGGCCAGGCCCTCCCCTGGTGCCCCCACTGGCTGGCTGGCATCTCCAGAAAGGGCTGGCCGTGGCAGAAGTGGAATTGCATCAGGGAGCAGCATTTCTGAGTTGCTTGGCTGGGGTGGGCCTGCTGCTTCTGGAAGGTTCCTTGTCTTCCAGCACAAGTTCAGAGTGCAGGTGTATGTTGGAGGCTAACTACAGACGTGGCAGTGAAGATCTTCAGCGTTTCTCATGTTTTGTTCCCCTTCGCTTCTTCTAGTCTCTAAGTTACGTGTCGAAGGCCCGTGCTTGTCCTCAGGGCACACTTCTGTTACGTCTCTTGAAGCTCTTAAAGCACTTCTCGGTCTTACGGGGTTTTCAGCTGGTTTTGAGGACCGTACCGGGAGGTCAGTGACTTAACTACAGCCCCGTGGAGCACTGTAAAGGGGGCGGAGTGAGCCCCCAGGAGCACAGACGTGCACAGCTTTCCTGGGGGACTGGGGGGCTTTCACTCCCTCACTGAGGGACTCCTGTGGCTCGGTGCCGGGACGCAGTGGTGAAAAGGCAAGGTCCTACCATTCTAGTGGAGGCCAGACGGTCAGTAAACAGTGTCATTTCAGGTAGAAAAACGCACTCTGAAGGCAGCAACCACGGAGATTGGGTAAGCGTGTTGGAGGAAGGCACCTTAGACTGGTCAGGGAAGGCCTCTTTGAGGTGACACTTAAGTGAAACGCTGTGTTGAAAATCAGCTGCCCACGTGGGAAGGCCCAGGGCTCGGCAAACGCACGGGCCCCTTGACCTTGGGTAGGATGCCACCGTGGGCATCGCCTCCCTCTACACGGGGCTCGTGGGGTGCCTGGGTCGCGGTGAGTCGTGAGGGTCCAGTGGCCAGCGAAGAGTGCTCAACACGTGTGGGCAGAGGAGGGGTGGCTGCTAACCCCCGTTCTGTCTTCTGGCACGGCCCTGCCGTTCCTGCACCGTCGCCACGCAGCCCCCGCAGGCTGGGTCCCCGCACACCCCTGCCCTTCAGAAACTCAGCTGATCAGTTTCCCATTGTTGACAGACGGGACCCGTGGCCCCAGGCTGCACTCCGGGCGCTGTACTCCAGGCCCCGTCCGCCAGGCCGGGCTCACCTCCCACACTCTTTTCTCTGTCCACACTGCAGCCAGCCCGGCCGTCCCCCGCCCTCTGTGTGGCACGCGTACCATGCCACCTCTGCTCTGTCGCTGTCCCCTTCCAGAGCACTCCTTGTCCTCCGGGCCCGGCCTTCTCCTGGCTGCCGCCCTGCCTGCCATTCGGAAGGGACTCCTCTATCCCTCGAGTCTCCAGAGCGCTTCTTGGCTCAACGAGAGTCCTCGTTTCTGCCCCGTGTTCTCGTTGGTTCCATTTCTTCCCTGTCTCCCCTGCTGTAAGCCTCTGGGTGTCGCACTTTATCTGGACGAGCCTCACAGCGGCTGGAGCAGCCCTGCGCACAGTGAGCATCTGTGGATGAGCACGGTGCCTCGGGAGAGGTGTGACCCTCCACCCCCTATGTGGTGTGGCCCAGCTGGCTGAATGTGGCGCTCGCGGTGGGCCTCCGCTCTGCCATCAGGGCCCGGCCGTCTGCTTTCACTCTCCCCTGTAGCCCACGCGGCTGCCAACACAGCCTTCCAGAAGCACACACGTCAGGCCACTCCCTGCTTAACCTAGAGTAGTTCCAGCTCGCTGCTCTTTGGTGTGAAGTCTGAACTAGTAAATATGACCCTTAGGACCCGAGTTTCCCGTTGGAAGGGCAACGCACGCTCCTATGTTCCTGGAACAGTCTTCTTGGTAGCTGAGCGAACGCTTCCTCATCCTTGATGTTAGCTGGTGTGTCGCTTCTCCTGACACCTGTGCTCTGCCAGCACCTTGTACCTCTCCGCAGCCCTCACACACGCGTGATCGTGTGTATCCGCCTGTCTCCCTGTTCACAGACAGCACCTGGCACAGAGTCAGACTCACGGGTAACCGTGGACTGGACCCCGCAGTGAGCTTGTTTCTGTGCTCGCGACAGAGGAAGGGAGGCGTGGGGCTCCTTGGGCCCTGCTGGGATCAGCCGGAATGTCCGCTGTAGGAGGCTTGGGTTCCTTGCTTTGTTTTCCTTTCTCTTAAGTGTAGATCGGGGTTCTCTGTACCCTGGGTTCAGAAGCCACTGAGTCAGGTGTCATGTAGGGTAAGGAAAGAACTAGAAGCCAGGACTCTGGGTGTCCTGCTCTGACATGAAGATAGCTTTGCAAAATGACTTGAATGCAAGAGACGGGAGGCAATGCCCTCTAATGGGTAGAAGCAGGTTGGGGGACACTGGCCACTCCTCTGCATCAGGCAGGATCGTGTGACCAGCAGAAGCATGCGGGGGGCCCAGGGCCCTCAACCTGGCTGCTTCCCTCCTTTTTTTATTCAGGGACACGGCTGCTGAGTCTGGTGCCTGAGCCAAGACGTGGCTGGTGACAGCATGACGAGCGAGGTGATAGAGGACGAGAAACAATTCTATTCCAAGGCCAAGACGTACTGGAAGGAGGTCCCGGCCACCGTGGACGGCATGCTCGGGGGGTATGGCCACATCTCCAGCATCGACATCAGCAGCTCCCGGAAGTTCCTGCAGAGGTTTCTGAGGGTAGGCAGGGCTGCTGTGCTCTCCAGGAGGAGAGGCTGTAGCGCTGGTGGCACGCCTGCCCTGCGTGGGGCGCCACCTCCCCGCTCGCCGCCACAGGGTCACCCCGTCGTGTCCACGGCCCAGGCCTTGAAGAGCGGGTGGGGCGGGGAGATTCACAGGCTCTGCCCCGAGGTCACCCGACAGGCGGCGGCTGTTACGCTGGGGCCTCTGGGTGCCGGAGCGGAGCCGTCTTCTCACAGACTGTTCCGTTTTTCCAGAGGCAAACCCTTTGCTCTCCTGCCGTGTTTGCAAGCATCTGGGCTGTGGGTGTTGGCCGTCCGGCCAGCACAGGCTTCTAGTTCCTTGCCCCGCCACCCTCCTCTGTGCCAGGCTGGCATCGCCGTGGCCAGAGCCTCCCTGCCTGTCCCTCGGCAAACACTGAGGCTGCTGCTTGCCCCCTGCGCCACCCACGTTCCATCTTCCCAGATTTGTTCACTGAGTGCCCTCTTCCATCCCTTCACTGCTTGACTTCTTTATTCTCTCTCTGCTGCTGTCCTTTAATGGGGTTTCAGGAGTGACAGGAGATGAACGCACCTATTTGATTTAACACCTTTAAGTGGGGGTTGGCTTTCATGTTAGAAACACGTGGCCCAGAAAAAGGCTGTGCTGTGCTTATGCCCACTGCTGGCCCCACCAGTGCCAGCTGCCGGCCCGTGCCCAGTCCTGATCTGAGTAGTTGCAGGGGCTCATGAGGAAAGGCCCCTTCACAGTGACAGGGTCCCTCTGGCTTTCTAACCCTTCCGTATAGTCCGTGCCCTCTCTGCTTTTTCAGGAAGGCCCGAACAAGACGGGAACCTCGTGTGCCCTGGACTGCGGGGCCGGCATCGGGAGGATCACCAAGAGGCTGCTCCTGCCTCTCTTCGGAGCGGTGGACATGGTGGACGTGACGGAGGACTTCCTGGTCAAGGCTAAGACCTACCTGGGCGAGGAAGGCAAGAGGGTGCGGAACTTCTTCTGCTGCGGCCTCCAGGACTTCAGCCCGGAGCCTCACTCTTACGACGTTATCTGGATCCAGTGGGTGATAGGTGAGCATCCCGCGCCCCTTCTCCGCCCGCCTGCGCATCTCTCAGCGCAGAGGCCGGGCTTCCCGAGGCCTTGGGAGCTGAGGCTCCGGCGCTGCTGCAGAGGGCGGCCAGCGGGGATTCCTCGAACCCTCCCTGCACTGCCCAGGACCCCACCTAGAAGGTTCATTTGCTTCCATGTTTTGTTCCAACTCAATACCTGCTGTGACCCATTTGGGGACAGATTTTGTTGTTGAGAAGTTTGACTTATCAATAACTTACCGCATTCAGAGAATGTGGAAATGAGTTTTCTTAAGAAGGGTTTTCAGTAAGAGGAAGAGTTGAAGCCCTGCTGCCCGTCTGCTGTTCGCGGTGAGCGAGCCCTGTTTTACCATCCGGTCCTGCACCCACTTGGCCTGACGGCGTACCCAGGGTGCTCTCCTCAGGCTGCCGACCTAGCAGGCGGCCACCTCCTCCAGGTGGGCGGCCCAGGCCTGCTGGGAACACGCTGGATTCGCCCTGTATTTCGTGGCCCTCAAAAGCCTGTTAGGAGTTGTAACGTAGGGAAGGAACTCTGTTTGGTACACTCCGCCGATCCAGGCCTAGGAGGGGCGGGTGGAGTGTAGGTGCTGGGCCCGGCCTGGAAGTCACCCAGTCAGGGTGAAATCCCAGCAGCATACTTTGTGAGTGCCCTTGGGTAGGTGACTTCTGAGCCCGTTTCCTCTTAAAATGGGGATTGGTAAACCCCTGTGGGCTGTTGAAAGCCAGCGGCCCTGCGTGTTCAGCACCGAGTAAGTGCTCAGCAAGTGGACACGCAGTGGCGCGGAGGGGCTGGCATCCTTCCCTCGTGACGGCCTCTGCCTCTCCCAGGCCACCTGACCGATCAGCACCTGGCCGAGTTCCTGCGGCGCTGCAAGCGGGGCCTCCGCCCCAACGGCATCATCGTCATCAAAGACAACATGGCCCAGGAGGGCGTGATCCTGGACGATGTGGACAGCAGCGTGTGCCGGGACCTCGACGTGGTCCACAGGATCGTCCGCAGCGCGGGCCTCAGCCTCCTGGCCCAGGAGCGGCAGGAGAACCTTCCGGACGAGATCTACCATGTGTACAGCTTAGCCCTGAGATGAGTGGGGCTGGCAGGAGAGAGGGACCAGTGTGGGGTTGTGGGGGGGACTGGCAGCCACGCGAGGTCCACAGGCTCAACCTCGACGGTTCGGGGGTGCTGAGCGGGGCTGCGAAATATACCTGTCTGCCGGCCACTCACTATACAGACTCTTATTAAAAAGGCATAAGGGGACCCAGTCGGGAGGGGTGCCGCTGAAGGGGGCAGTGAGGCTGGAGCGAGCAGCGGGGACTGGGCCCCTGGTGCTCGCCCCGTGGGAACCCGGCGATCCCATCCGAAGTGAGACACCCTGCTTTCCGGTACCACCACCTGGCCTCCCTGCCACAGGCCTGGCTGGCTTCAGAGGAAGAGAGTAGCCATTAAAACGGCTGCTGAGGACTTTATACCTCCAAAGGGGAGGGGAGCAGGGCCCGTGGAGCCTGCGGCTCTCCGCACCCTCCTGCCTGCGCTGAGCCTACGCGGTGCCTGCCGAGTCGTGCGGTTGATGCGACGTCCACGCTCCGAGTGCTGTTTGGAGATGGGCCCGTAACGTGAGCGTCACCACAGCCTGCAGGGAGGGGAGAGGCCTGGGGCTTCCCTCTGGCTGTGCCTTGTGGCTCCTCCTTAGGGGGCATTTTCAGTCAAAAATAAAAGGGTGAACCCCTGTACCGGAAAGGCCTTTGCCAGTCTGGAGTGGTGCTTTTCTTTACTGGGACAACAGGGTTGTGCTGCTTGGAAACCGCTCTCCTAAGCTGGGCCTCTCATGCCTGCCAACTCTGCTTCCCTGAACTCGGGAAAGGGCGGTGGGGGGGCAGGGGGACGCGGGGGCGAAATGTTACACAAGGACCTTTAAGGCCAAGGGAAATCGGTTTAATTTTATAATATATCATTTGGTTGTCTCAGCTCATCTCCCAGGCATTTACACAATTCACAGTGACCACCCTGTGTGACTTGCAGACAGCCTGGTGAGGGCTCAGCACAGGGCGGAGGTTGGCTTTCAGTCTCGGTGGCTTTCTCCGTCAGATGAACCCTCACAAAGCGAGACATTTTGGAAAGACGGCGCCTGGTCATGCATGACTGCTTTTTAGAAAGCATGGTCCCCAAAACCCCAGGTTTGGCACAAACAGAGCTGCCACCAGAGCAGAGCCCTGCACCTCGGTGGGCAACCGGGGCCCAGAGCTGCAGATGCCACAGGGGTCAGCTCAGCTTCCTCCCTGCCTGCCCAAAAGCACTTACTTTCTGACAGACTCTGGAGTGAAGAGGCGCGTGGTAAAGGGTCTCGGCTGGGCTGCACCCCACGGGCCCCTCCCGCCTGCTCCGGCCTCAGCCACATCTCCACGCAGGGCAGGCCAGCTTCCTGCAGCCCGCAGGAGGGCCCGGTCTCGGAGCTACCCTGCTTCTCTAAATGGCTGGCGCTTCCCTCAGGTTAAGAGGGTACAAACGTGTCCCAAATCTAAACCCTGTCCCTTGTTCCACTGTGGGGTGAGACTTGGGGGTGCTGCCAGAGGGAAGTGGGGGCGGTCTCCCTGGAAGACAGAAGCCTCTCCCCACTGGAGCTCTTGCAGCTGCCGGGTCCCACCTGGCTTTCCCTGTCCTCAGTAAGGATCCAGTCTCGCCTCCAACATGCACCTTCTGACAGACGGGGCTGAAGGTTCCCTAAGGCCGCCACGGGTACTTAAATCCACCAACAGGTTGAGCTGCCCAGACCCTGTTCCCTGCAGTCGCAGCTGTCAGATGTCGTCTTCGACGGTGCCACTGTGCTCACTGAGGAGGTACCACTTGAGCCTGTCAGGCAGAGGTAGGGCCTTGACCTTCGCGTCCACAGGCCACGGCTGAAGGTAGAGCCGGATGTAAACGCGGCACAGGTGCTTGAGGGGTGGGGGGTAGCTCTCCAGCTGCCTCAAGGAGAAGTGAAGGGCCTGGATCTTGTCTGCCAGGCTGCCCACGGGATGGATATCGAAGTTTTCGGGCAGCTGGAGTTTGTGGGAGTTAGTCACCATGAGATCCAGGACGGTCTCGGCTTTGCGCAGCAGGTCCACGTGACTCTCGTCCTCCGCGCAGCCGGGGTGGGAGCACAGCCTCTCGAAGATGATGTGGAAGCCGGACCAGCAGGAGGCGCCGTGGAGGGAACAGTTGTAGGCGGCCCCGGACTCCAGCAGGAAGCGCAGGAGAGGGAAGTGCAGCTTAAAGCTCTTGAGGCAGATGTGCGTGAGGGACTCGTGGGCCGGGCACTCGCTGGGGTCGGCGCCGTGAGCCAGCAGCAGCTGCGTTACTTGGAAGCAGAAGCGGTTGATCAACTGGGCCTCCTCTTTGTCACCTCCCACCGTCTCGCCCAGCAGAAAGATGATGCAGGTGAACACGGTGTCCCCGTCTTTGGTGGTAGCCTTGACATCCGCCCCTAGAAGAACCAGGAGGGGGAAGAGACGGTTGGAGGAGGCCTTACACGCTGGCAAAGCAACGCTTCGTGTTCCGGGGGGCAGCGTGGAAGGACAGGGCTCACCTCCTTCCAGCAAGAGGCGGATGTTCTCAGTGTTGTGTATCTGCACGCCGTCACTGCTGGCCAGGGCGTGGAGCAGGGCGGTCTTTCCTGGGGAGGGAGAGTGAGTGGGGGGCAGTGGGGGGCAGTGGGAGGCCGAGGTCAGGCCAACCCCAGAGGTGGAAGGGAAATACAGACCTCGGGATCAGAAAACGAACTTCAGAGATGACTGACCTCTCTCAGCTAGGGCTGAGGGTGACAGGTTTCTTTCTTTTGAATTTTTTTGAATTTTTTATTCTTTGAATTTGTTTACTTTTTATATAGCAGGTTCCCACTAGCTATCTGTTTTACACATGGTAGTGTATATATGTCAATCCCCATCTCCCAATTCATCCCACCACCAGCCCCCCTGCCACTTTCCCCCCTTGGTGTCCATACGTTTGTTCTCTACATCTGTGTCTCTATTTCTGCCCGGAGGATGACAGGTTTCTCTGGCCATTCTTCCTCCACTCACACAAAAATGGGAACAGAAGGGCCAGGGAACGTAGGACTTTTCTAGACTCTGAGATGCTACCTGAGACTCAGGCTGGGTCTCTCCCGACAGGGAGCCCCGTCCCTCAGAAGCTGAGCGCACAGGTACCCCACTTCCTCCTACAGATGCCCTCACAGGGCCGATGACGCACTGGCTCTCAAGCCTCGGCGAGTCAGCAAAATGCACCAGTGTGCGCTCGGCCGTGCTGTGCCATCAGAGGGGCTGCCTCCAGCCTGCCTGCCAAGCCATCGCCCCGGGTTACCCTGGGTAACCTCACAAGGCAATTCGGCCCAGGCCCACCCTGCTTCTCTACAGGAGGCACCCACCATGCTTGTCGGCCGCGTTGACATCTGCTCCAAGGTCCAGGAGGCGCTGCAGGCAGGGCAGGCGCTCCGGCTCCTCGCTGGCCAGGTCCAAGGGGCTGCTCTCATGGATCTGAGTCGAGAAAGCACAGCCGCGTCGGCCCGGGGGCCTGTGAGCTGCTCAGGGCCCCGACCACATCCCCCCTTCAGAGCAGGCCGGACCTGGCTCTTACCCGGTCCCTGCGGTTAATGTCGGCCCCGTGGCGCACCAGCAACCCCACCGTGTCAGGCTGGTTTCGCAGGACGGCGATGTGCAGGGCTGTGTAGTAGGTGACCGGGTCTGAGGGCACAGACACAGCTTCGTCAGCCCTGCTTGTCGGCACATTCTCGCAGGGTCCCAGGACCATGCTGGCAGCCCAGCCCCAGTGCTCCGACCTTAGGGCTCCCAGCACCACGAGGGGTCAGGACACAGCTGTCTTCGTCGGACAGTGCACGGAGGCAGGCCTAGGTTTGGGTCCTGGGGGTGTTCTAATTAATGGACATGGTACTTAATCTGGGTTTTGGTTCCTTCTGTAAAATGGGACCTAAAGAGGGCTGTTGGGAGGAATACCCAGAATGACAGCTCCCTAAGTCTCACATAAAAGCCAAATTCTCAAGGCTGGGTCTCCCAGTGGCTGACTTCAGAATGCCTCCCCCACCTCTCTCAGCTCCTTGACCCTCCAGGAGCCCAGAAGCCTCTGAGCCTGTCCTCAAATGGGGAGGGGAGACACGCCTGGCCACACCCTGTGTCAGCACAAAACCCCCAGGTCGGCCACAGGTCAGCCCTGCATGTCTCCTGGCCGACTCTGCCTGCCCTCCCAGGGTGAGAGCGAAGAGGGAAGGAAAATGGCTCCATCACCATCCCCCAGCACACAAGCTAGAAGCCAACGCCATCATGCTGTCATTTATGCCCAGTGTGTCTTATCTGTTTTCCCCTCTCCCTGTGGCAGGAACAAGAATGCAAGGTGGCTCAGAATGAGTGGCAGAGAATTACATTCCCTGAGCTCTGGGCACAGCGCCAGCAGCCACATTTTCACATTAATGGAAGCAGGGATTTAGCGGGGAGCTGGGGGAAAGTTTGCTAAAGCATCACATGGTAGAAGCAGGGACAAACTCGCTCTTGATCAGAGGTGGTTAAGGGCCATTTGAAAGCCCGCAGGGGGATAGGAGGCCACCCAACGTGGGTTTCCTTAGTCATCATCCATGACATAAATGAGGGAAGTATCTCCCAAGAGAACAGTAAAAGCAGAGCCTGAAGGCTTGGCCGCCCACCCAAAGCAGGGCCACACTTAAGCCACCTACCCACCCCGGCCCCTCTGGGCTCCAGCTGACCTTCGAAGTTGAGGTTGGCCCCATTCCGCAGGAGCACGTCAGCTGCACGCGTCAGTCCCAGCTCGGCCATCTTCAGCAGGGCGTTGCTCACGCCTTCCTGGTAAAATGGAGAGTGGGCTTTTCTCTCCAGCAGCTCAGTGAGCACAAGGATCCGGCTCTCCTCGCTGGCGACATAACTGGGCCTGGGGCAGGAGAGAGGCAGACGAGTTGAGGGTGGGAAGAGCGGTGGGACCAGCTGGCTGGGTACCCTGTGGGCGGGTGGCCTTTAGTCTCCTGATGTCACACACAGGCAGGGCCCTGGCTCCGTGGGGCTGAAAGTCTCTTCAGAAGAGGTTGGTGGTAGAGAGGGCCCAGCTGGATCTGCTCACTGGAGCAGACTCCTTGGGTTTGCTGAGAAAGGACTGGGGCTGTCTTCAGCCTCCCTCCAAGCGGCCTAGAGAATCTAGCCCCTGGCTTGGGTACAAAGCCTCATACACCTGGGCTGTTGGCACTGAAGGGAACTCTTGTGGCCAAGATCAAGAACCAGACACTGACCTCCCCCCACCCCACCGCAGACAGTGACTGTCCCTGAGCTGCAGAGTATGCCAGACCAGCCCAGGCAACCCCACAGCCAAGGCAGTCAGCAGACCTCCTCCCTCGCTCACACCCAGAGACATTTGGTGTTCTGACGGCTGAGTGCACACAAATTCCCAACCCACCTACCTCCCTCGCCAATTCCAACTGATCCCCAGAACGCACACCTGAGCCCCCTTTCCTCTGCTCTTTTCTCCGTTCCACCTAATACACTATTAAGTTTACTTATGACTGTCGGTCTCTCTCCTTTGCAGCACAAGCATCATGAAGGCTGGGGGGTTTAGCTCACTGACGTATCCCTGAACGATGCGCTTTCTAACACCGTTCCCACCGGTTCACGGATAGGCCCACGCCCGTGCAAACTCGGCTACGGAAAGCACATTTCGCACTGCTCACAGATTCCACCCTGCTCCTCTGCAACTCCAGGTGGAGGGCACGGGACAGGCAGGGCGCAGGGTGGGGCCCTGTGGCGGAGGCCCTACCGACACCCCACCCTCCGGCCCTGCCTGCGCTAGCTGGGAGCCCTCACCACCGCCGTCTGTCTTATCTGTCAGGTGGGACACCGCCCGCCCCGCCCCGCCATGTCTGTAGTGACAATGAAAGGGATGCAGCTCCGGGTCGGAGGCGGGAAGGGAGCGACTTACCCGTCCAGGGGCTCCTGCCGCTCGGGGTCCTGGATCCCCAAGGAGCCCAGAATCGCATCCACTAGCGGCTGGTACTCGAAGATAATCCTCCGGAAGCCGTGCAGGAACGGCATTGCGGCGGCCGCACCTTCCGCCGAGGCCGAGACGCCGATTGGGCACGTTCCGGGGGCCGCGGTCTCGGCCAGGTTTGACCACTGCTGCTCCAGTCCCCTCGCCGGCCCACTACACCGCCCAACCAGCTGCTCCACGCCGGAAGTAACTCTGGCACTTCCGGCCCGCTCCAGCCCGGGAAAGAGAGCGGGGGACGACAGCGCCCTCTGCGGGCTGGGAGGACCGCGGCGCGACTGGGCGCGCCAGCTGAGGGTGTCTTGGGGGGCGGCCCTGGGGGACTGGAGGGCGCGGACCTGCAGCCCAGCCGGATCCCAGCTCTTGGAGGGCCCGTCCCTTGCCTGCCCTGCCCGGCTCCGCCCTGCGATCCCGCCCGCGGCCGCTGGGCGCCGTCCGAGCTCCGCCCATTGAGCGAGCACACCGGCTTGACCCCTGTCCAACTCCCTCCCGTGGTGGAGGTGACTAGAACCCCCCCGGCGCCCGCGAGACGCCCTGGATTCGGGTCGGACCACGGCTGGGCCTGGCTCTCGCCTTGCCCCACGCTGACTGGACCGCACTCAACCCGACGGGCGATGGGGATGATTCCTGAGTCTCTGTCCCCTGGAGCTCCTGGCCCCGCAGGCTGCTGGCTCCTTCCACTTTCTGCCTTGATGGACTCAATGAACTTCAGTTTCTTCATCTGTATAATGGGGATAATCAAACGCACGCGAGAACCTGGATCAAGAGCTCTGTCACTGTGCGTGGAAGTGGAGTCTAGCAGGAAGGAGCCCAAGCCTGGGGCCACTTTTCTGGGGTGAAGGCATCCAGCCCTGGGCCTCGCATTTGAACCTCCACAACCTTGAGGCCCACAGTGGAGCCCTGATGTCTTCGTGATTCTGGAAAGTCCGTTATGAAGGTGTGTGCCAGTCCCAGCTGTGCCCGTGGCAGCCCTGGTCCCCCATCTACCCCTACTTCCACCACATGGGCATGGGAGCTCTCCTGCCTGGCACCTGTCAGAGGCAAGCGTTGTTGAGTGAAGTAGAAAACGTTTAGAGATGAATTTAAAGACAACCCCGTGTGCCTATGATTAAATGTAAAAAGATAGATAGAATAAGGCTCCCCTGCCAAGAGCAAAATCAGTCTTAGCAAGAAAACCCAGTCCAAGGTATTCCAGGTCCAGCTATGGCGACCCAGCAGTGTGGAGTACACAGCAGGGGCTGGATAATTGCTCACTGTTATTATCGTTCAGTTTACAAGGTTGCTGTGCATACCAAGCGATGAGTTACTAAAATCCCCATCAGGCCTCAGAAGGCCTCATTTTGCCTGCCCCTTCGTTGCCTAAAGGAGCAAGAAAGAGGGGTGGGGTTTAAGCCCTGTTAGGACAGGCCAGCTTAGGGTTGCCAGAAGGGGCTCCAGACCATAGGGTCCCTGGTTCCCAGCACACATCTGCCTTGGTTCTCACTCCAGGAAGAAGTATCTTCTCCTTAAGTGAAATTGGGACATTTTTTTTGCTCACACAGCAATGGAGATTTCCAGCTTGTCTGGTAAAATCAGAAGATTGGGCACCTGGGCCCAAATTCCCATCTGGCAACAAGGCGCATCTGGATGGGGGTTTGCTCTGAAGTGCCTCAGTCTCCCCAGGCGTTACCCTGGGGGTTTGGGAATGTCTGCCCCTGTCTGAAGGATCCACACTCCACCCCTCAATTGATCCCCAGGCCCTGAATGGTGCAGCAGCCCCCAGGTTTCACAGCCCTATTTGATCCCGGGTCACTTGCTCCATGGCGCAGGTGAGAGCCCTGAGGGGCCTGGAGAAGGCTAGAGCACGTGGAGGTAACTGGAGGAGGCCCACCTAGAATGGGGTCCAGGGCAGAACTGGGAGTGGTGGGCACAGCCCGGTCTGAGGCCAGCTTCTGCCCTGGCTTCATAAGGCCGTGGTAACAAAGCACCGCACACTGGGTGGCTTCAAACAACAGAAATGTATTCTCTCCCAGTTCTGGGGGCCAGAAATCTGACGTCAAAGTGTAGGCAGGGCCATGCTCCCTCTGAAGACCCTGGGGAAGGTTCTGGCAGCCCCGGGCATGGCTTGGCTTGTGTCAGCATCACCCCAATCTCTGCCTACCTTTGTCTTCACGTGGCCTTCTTCCCTGTGTCTGTCTCTCTGTCCAAATCTCCCTGTGCTTTCTAAATGGCACCAGTCACTGGATTTATGGCCCACCCTAATCCAATATGAATTCATTTTAACTTGATCACCTTTGCAGAAACCTTATTTCCAAATAGGATCACTGCAATAGTTTCCACAGGGTTAGGACTTGGAAATATCTCTTTGGAGGACACAATTAAAGCTGCTCCAATGGATGACCCCAAGCATGGCCCTTCTGGTCTCTGGGCCTCCGTTTCCCTACCTGTAACCTGAAGGCCCTTCAGCTCTGACAGTGTTGGAGCCAATGAAGAGGTCCTTGATGTCACCAATGGGCTCTACCACCAAGATAACTATAACTGTCTTGTGATTAGGATAGTGACAATCCTGAGTTAACTTTTTTTTTTTTTTTTTTTTTTTTGCGGTACGCGGGCCTCTCACTGCTGTGGCCTCTCCCGTTGCGGAGCACAAGCTCCGGACACGCAGGCTCAGTGGCCATGGCTCACGGGCCCAGCCACTCTGCGGCACGTGGGATCTTCCCGGACCAGGGCACGAACCTGTGTCCCCTACATCGACAGGCAGACTCTCAACCACTGCGCCACCAGGGAAGCGAAGCCTGAGTTAACTTTCTTTTTTTTTTTTTTTTGGCTGCGTTGGGTCTTTGTTGCTGCACATGGACTTTCTCTAGTTGCAGTGAGTGGGGTCTACTCTTCGTTGCGGTGCACAGGCTTCTCATTGCGGTGGCTTCTCTTGTTGTGGAGCACAAGGCTCTAGGCGCGTGGGCTTCAGTAGTTGCAGCACATGGGCTCAGTAGTTGTGGCACATGGGCTTAGTTGCTCTGCGGCATGTGGGATCTTCCCTGACCAGGGATCAAACCTGTGTTCCCTGCATTGGCAGGCGGATTCTTAACCACTGCGCCCCCAGGGAAACCCCAATCACAAGTTAACTTTTATTTACTGAGCCCTTTTGATGTGCCAGGCACTGTGCTAAACACTTGACATACTAATCTAATCTTAATACACACCCCCTAAGTAGGGGATGGTATTACACCCGTTTTCAACAAGGAAACTGAGGCTCAGAGAGGTTTGCGTGCTTGCCCGATGTCACACAGCTAGGTTGGGACTTTAACCCAAGTTTGGGGGGGCTCTTCCATATACCTGGCCTCAGGTGCCCTGCAGTTCCTCTGGTTCTGGGCCTGAGAGGGTCTGGATATGCTGAAGGGAGGGGCTGAGCCCTGCTCTGTCACAGTCCTTGGGCACCACACCATGGAACAGGCCCTGTTGCCTGCCTGTCTCCCAGGCTCTCATCTTTAGAAAGCTCCGTGACCCATGACCTCCTTCCTATCAGCAAGGGCAACCCTGTTTCCTCCATCTGCCTCCTATTAAGGCTCTGTCGCTCAGAGCCTCTCATTTCAGCTCTGAACCTTCTCTTTTTTCCCTGCCAC
Organism: Mesoplodon mirus; assembly: GCF_964341445.2. Taxonomy (NCBI): domain Eukaryota; kingdom Metazoa; phylum Chordata; class Mammalia; order Artiodactyla; family Ziphiidae; genus Mesoplodon; species Mesoplodon mirus. The sequence goes on along the minus strand of NC_138976.1, from coordinate 6,624,351 downwards.
TGCCTCTCACTGCCCTGTCAGCCCAACCGCTTCCTGATGCCCAACTCCAAGGTTCTTAGCAGGCTGCGGGGGGGCTGGGTCCAAGCACCCAGTGCTCAGACCCTGGCAGCGTCTGTCCCTGCCTCTTTCTCCTGGGGCAGTTTGGGAGTCACTCTGACTATCCAATGCACAGAGGGGGATAACCTTCATATATAAAGAACTGTTAAAAACCAACAAGAAGAAGGCAAAAACACTAAGAGAAAAATGGGCAAAGGACATACACAGGCAAGTCAGAAAGGATGAAAAACTACGGTCAACAAACAAGGAGAGAAGTTTGGCCTCTCTAGCCCAACACCAACAGTGATAATGGCTGACATATAAGACTTACCACGTGCTTGACTCTCCCCTATAGCAGCTCAGCAAAGCAAGTTACAGAATAGTAGGTACCCTCTGATCCCATTTAGGAAAAAGTGGGTGTGTGTGTGTGTTTGCGTGTGTGTGTGTGTGTGTTTGCGTGTGTGTGTGTGTATGCATTTGCTCGTGGGCAGGAGTAATTCTTGATGACCCTGTGCTGAGACATGGGTGGTGGTTGTTTCTGGGTGCTGGGATCTGGAGAACTTTGATCTTCTTTGTGCTTCTCTGTGTCTTCTACCTTCTTACCAATGAATGTGTCTTACCTGAGACTAAATCAGCCAGAGGCAGGGGATCAGGCCCTGCACACTGTTATACCTGGGGTTGAAGGTAAGGCCGTGAACACCAGGGCAAGGTCCTTCCACAAAACCTTTTCTCCTCCCAACTCCACCTAGTGACATCCTTCCCAGCACACAGGGCTTCCTGAATCCCCAGCCCCTGGGCACCCCCCCCACTGCCCTCCCCAGTCCTTGGGTACCTCAGGGCCCAGCCTGATCATATGAATGGTACGTTGATGACAGCAACGGCCTTTGGTGGAGTGAGTCCTGCGCCTTGTGAATCAGATTAGAAGCTCAGCACAGATGTCTCAACAACTCGTCATAACGCTCCAGCAAGAAGTGACGGCAGGATTCCCGTGTCATAGTCTGGGGGACCGAGGCTCAGAGAGAGAACTGACCAGCTCCAGGGCGGCTGGCTAGCGAGGGGCCTCCGGGACTCGATCCCGAGCCTAGCCCTTAAGGGCTCCCTGGACCCCAGCTCAGGACACCTGGCCCTGCCCAGCCACGGTCCCCTGCACTCTCTCCTGCTTCCCTCCCTCACACACTCCTGCTCACCGGTTCACACACTCACACACATTCTCACACACAGGCGCCCTCACACACCCACATGTGCTTGTGACACCGCATTCACACTCACAAGACATTCTCACATGCAAACACTCACTTGCTCAGACACACAATCAGGCACACTCATTCATACACACACAAACACGCGCTCAGGGCAGGGGCTGCAGGAGGGGTGGTGTCACAGCCCCGGCCCAGCACCCCACCTTCCTGGTGCCCCCTGTCCAGGAGGGGCAGTCGGCAGCAAGGTCTGCCCCTTATAAGGCCCTGGAGAGAGAAATTGGGTAAGAGGCCCCCTTTTATTTCTCTCTCTCTTTTTTTTTTGATTTGGCAGAGTTTCCATAAAGTGAGATATTTGGAAAACGCAGCAATCTGCCACAAGGAATATGCTTCCCCCTCTCCTTGGTGGAGCCTCCAGCTTCAGACCTGGCAGCAGGGAGCAGCAGGCGGCCTGGGTGGACTCCTCCAGTGCCATCTTGGGGCCACTGCCCTGGGCTTCCTTCTGCCTGAACCCCTCCTCCTCGGGCCCGGCTTCCCTCCCTCTCCTTTCCCCTCCCCCACACCTGACCCCGCCCTGACCCCTGACCCTCAAGACCCCAGGAGGCCTGGCCTGCTTGGCCCTGTTTGGCCACCGTCCCCATGCTGAAGGGCCTGGCCCTCTGTGGGCTCAGGGAGGAGCTGAGGGACCAGGGGACCGGGATCAGGAGTGGGTGGCAGGGCCTCAGCTGGGCCAGGGAAAGACTTTCTTGTCCCCTCCCTCATTCCATTTGCTCTCCAGCACCCAGGAGCATTTTGTGACCCTGACACCCAGGGACATCTCTGCCCCCAGTGGCCTGCCCTGCTCCTCCCCTGCCACCTGCGCCCTCCAGGAAATCCGGCACTGCTGGCCAGAGTCCCCTGCTCCAAGGGCAGCCTCCTCCCTGACTTATCCCCCCACCCCATTCCACACCCAGACACTGCCACGTGGTCCCGATGCTTGGCCAGGTGTGGGGCCTGTGAGAGCCAGTTATGGGTTGGGTCAGGCCCTGGTGAAGCCCCAGGTGGGCATCCCAGAGCCTCAGAGGGGAAGATGAGGGATCCTCCCTTTCTCTGCCATCCTTGTGTGCCCACATCAGAGGCCCCACCTGACCCCCAGCCTCTTCCAGATGAGGTGGATCCTTAGGGATTCACCCAGGAGAACAGGGTGAGAAGGTGCTTACAGCCTGTCTTAGTCAGCTCGGGCTGCCATACAAAGTACTGTAGGTTAGGTGGCTTCAACAACAGATATTTATTTCTCACAGTTCTGGAGGCTGGGAAATTCAAGATCAAGATGCCAGCAAGGTAGGTTTCATTCCAAACCTCTTCTCTGGGCTTGCAGGTGGCCACCATCTCCCCATGCACTCACATGACCACATCCTGGTCTTATAAGGGCACTAATCCCATCACGGGTGCTCCACCCTCATGACCTCATCTAACCTAACTCCTTCCAGTGGGCCCACCTCCTAATACCATCACATCGGAGGTTAGGGCTTCAACATATGAATTTGCAGGTTGGGGAACGCAAACATTCAATTCACACAGAGACCCTCAGGCCCCTCGCCTCAAGACAGGAGGGAGTCTGGGGCCTGGGCTTTGGCCTGGCCCTCTCTCAGCCTCACTGCCTCACTGGCACAAGAAGATGGTGGTTGCAAGGCTCACCTAGATTCCTTCCCACTCCAGAAGTCAGGGAGGGGTCCTACTGAGAGTGACCCTTAGCTTCACGTGGGGGAACCATCCCAGGTCTCTCCCTGGCACAGCCTCTCCACCTAAATGCTGATCAGCCTGCCTCTGCCTTTCCCATCCCTGGCAAGCAGGTATGTGTGATCTTGGCCCTGGTCTTACCCTCTCTGAGTTTTGGTCTATCTCACTGCCAGATGGGTTCGGAAGGGTGCCCGGGAGGTCCGAGCCTGCCCCATCTCTGGCTGGTCTGTGAGCCCAGTGTACTGATCCCAGACTCCCCATCTGACCCCTGCTGGCACCCACGTGGCATCAGTCCCCAGCAGGCCAGCCCAGAGGCAGAGATCATGGGAGGGGACCACTGGGTCCCCTCCAGCCACTGCAGCTTGGCCCAGGCAGGCTGTGCCAAGGATAGGCTCGGGGGTGGGGGCGGGGGGGCAAGGCTCAGAGCCCTTGGGGATGGAGGGGGGCAGGGGTGGGCACAGGACGGGTCCTTTGTGCTCTGGGGAAGCCCCCTATTCCACCCCCACTGGCCCTGCTTGGCAAAGCTGACGGCAGGAAGAATCCCGTCGGCCATCCGTCAGGGAGACGGAGTGGGCCCGTTCAAGGAGGGGGGCCGGGAAATTTGATCATTAAGAAACCCTCCTGGCTGTCTGGGGGAATTTAATTAAATTGGTGGAGAGGGCTGTGAGAGAGAGCCACATCTGGAACCAATATGTAGGCTTTGATTTTTTTTCCCTCCTCTCTCTCTCTCTCTCTCTTTCTCTCTCATTCCCTCCCTCCCTCTTCCCATCTCACCGCTGTAAAAGGGAACACAGGAGAGCCCTAGAGTACTTGTTCCTCTGGGACACAATTCCTGGCAGACAGAGACAGAGGGAAACCAAAGGCAGTGAAACCATGGTGGAGGCCCAGACAGAGGCAGGAGAAGAGCTGGCTGAACAGAGACAGAGGCAGGGACGGGAGAGCCAGGAAAGAAGAGGTGGGGTGGGTGGCCGGGCGGTGCCCTGGGATTTGGCCTCAGAGGTGTCAGCAGTGACAGGAGGTAAAGGTCTACGTCACAGACCAAGACAGTAAGTCCCAGAAAATCCCAGAAAACAACATGCCAGGCCAAGGGTCCCTCAGGTAGCCAGCATTTACCAAGCCCCTGCCCTGCTTGAAACACATTGTGGCTGAATCCTCCCGACACCCCTGAGGTGTAGCTATAGATGAGAGGGAAGTGACTTGCCCAAGGTCACAGAGCACACGAGTGGCAGTGCCGTGGTTTGATCCCAGGCCTGTCTGATACTGTCTAGATGTGCTGCCTGGGTCACTGTGATGGTAATCGCTTCGCTGGGCAGTCAGTGCTGGGCCCAGGTCTAGGCTGTGGGGAGAAACAGTCTCTCCGGGCCAGAGTTGGCTAAGAGAGGAGGTGTAGACAGAGGCCTCGGGGTCTCTCTCTCTTGCCCCTGTGGAACAGGACCCTCCAGGTCCCAGGCTGCAGCCCGAAGCTGGGTCAGAGCGGGTGCTCATGGGCACGGGGACAGGTGGGCGGCTTCCCAGCCTTGAGCCCCGTGGCTGAGCCATCTGACACTGGCCTGGTCCCCTTTAAGCCAGACTCCTGCATGTTAGCAATCCTGCCCCTGGTCTCCAAGCTTACCGCCCCCACCCCCAGGTCCCAGAATCCCCAGGCCCCAAAAGGCCCCCAAGGCTCCTGCCAGCCAGGGCTGTAGGGGAGGAACAGGGTGTCCACTCTGGGGTGACCACTTCTGGACTAATTCCCTTCCTCCCCTAAAACCCAACACCTGCCCTGCAGCCTGTGCAGCCTGGGGGCCCTTCTCTGATCCCTCTTCCCCCAGCGCCGCCCCCCGCCACAGCCCAGGATGGCTGAAGTTTAGCCCCGAGTTCCGTATCCATCTTCACTCTTCCTCTGTAGGGCAGGAGCCAGCTCCAACGTGGTCCGCAGATTAACCCCAGGTCCAGCCCAGAGCAGGCAGAGGAAGGAGCATGGTACCTATTTGTGGAATGGATATCTCATGACCTTGGTACCTGCGGAGCAGTTGAAAAATGTAATTCAAGTTCTTGGCTTGGAGAGGAAAGTGAGACACAGCAGGAGCAAAAAGGATGCTTGGAACAGGTAAGGTTGGAGGCTCTGGGCATCCTTTGCACATGCTGGGTCTCCGGCCTGGCTACCCCTAGACTCTGTCTCCTGTCACCTGCTAAATCCTGCTCAAGCTTGAAGAGTCAGTTTAATGCCCCTTCCTTAGGGAAGCCCTCCCCGATGCCCCTCCCCCAGCCCTCTCCCCCGTGGAGCCCGGATCTGCTTACTTCTCTGTTGAGATTGGCTTATTGACTTCTCTGCAGGACTGGGCTGTCTGGGTCACCACTCTATCCCCAGTGCCCCAGCCGGCTCCCAGCACTGGAAGGCATTCAATTAAAAAACGTGTTGAGGGCTTCCCTGGTGGCGCAGTGGTTGAGAGTCCGCCTGCCGATGCAGGGGATGCGGGTTCGTGCCCCGGTCCGGGAGGATCCCACATGCCGCGGAGCGGCTGGGCCCGTGAGCCATGGCCGCGGAGCCTGCGTGTCCGGAGCCTGTGCTCCGCAACGGGAGAGGCTGCAATAGTGAGAGGTCCGCGTACCGCAAAAACAAAACAAAACAAAACAAAACAAAAACGTGTTAATAGAGGTACTAAGCCCTGCGTTTGGGTGCACCAGCCTGTGAGCTGGGGTGGGCTGGGGGAGGGGGGACAGTCCGGGTCCTGCCCTCAGGCTCTGCTCTAGGTTTGGGGGAGCAGTAATGGTGGTGACAGTGGCTCCTGCTCTAAGTGGATGTGCTCTGCAGGCTGGACGCCGGGCAGATGCTAGGGAGGCCCAGCAGCACCTCCTTGCAGCCCCCAGATGTGCATGTAATTCTTGTTATCCTCTCATTGAACAGATAAGTAAATGAAGCCTTAGGGAAACTGGGGAGATGGGGGAGGTTGGAAAGTGACCAAGTTGGGACTAGAGCTCGGTTCTGTCTGGGGCGGTCATGTCCGTTCTGTCACTGGCATTACCACAGAGCCATATTTCCTCGTGGGGCAGGGGACAAAGGACCCCGAGGGGCCAGCACTGAGCAGCAGAGGCAGCTGGGGTGGAGGCGGGACGGGAAAGCCAAGGACCGAGGACCAGAGGCCAAAGGGCTGTACTAAGATCTGGGTGATCAGACGGGGTGAGGGCGCGGGCACACAATGCAGCGGTCAAGGCCCTGCTCAGGGAGGCAGCGGGAAGAGACGGTGGCCGCCAAAGCAGCCGGACTGCAGGGCCATCCACAAGCCCCGCTAATCCGAAACAAACCAAGAGGGAGACTCGGCGTCCCACTTGGAGGCCCTGACAGGGTGATGATGTACAGAGTTTTAAATAAATGTATCTCATTAGGGACGCGTTGTCTGGCAAGAGAAAAATGATGCTCTTCCCCCCCACCGCCTCCCGTCCCTCCCCCCCATAAGAAAAAAAGGAGAAAAAGGAAAAAAAAATCCAACGCTATAGCTAAAAAGGAAATTGCATTAATACAGATTGTTTTATTTAAAAAACCTTGACCTCCACTTCAAAAAAAGTCATTAGACATTCTCCTTCTCAAAGGCCGCCGGAGCGATTACAGGGAGGCCTGTTCATTTCTCAATGACTTACTGTTCCTGGCTGCTTGGGGAAATGTGTGAGGAATGGGGAGTTATTTAAGGCTCCCTGCAGAAAGGTGTGTAAATCTTTGCATGTCTAAAGAAACTTTACCAGACCGCTAAGTCAGAGGAAAAGAAAACTGGAAGAGTCCCCCACCACCCCTCCTTTTTTTCCGTTTCTTTCCTTTGGAACTCTGATCTCTTTGATCGTAAAAATGGTCATATTTCACCCCCAAAATATCAGCAATCAGCGAACTAAGGAAGTGGGGGCCCTTGGAGAGTTTCACCGCCGATTAGGCCCTTGGTTTAATTATTTAACGCCTGCCTGGATTGTGCAGGCTGTGAACACACTCTCCTGGCGAGGGTTCAGGAGCGAGTTATAAATAATAATAACGATTAGATCCCCAATTAAGCTGGTGAGCGGAAAGCCTCAGCCCTGTCCTTCAGCCCTGCCTTGTCCTCGGCCACCACGGGGGCCCCATCGTGCACAGGCCCTCACCCCCATGCTGAGTGCCAAGAAGAGCCTCGTGCAGCTCCGCTCCGCTCTCTGCAGAATAATCACAGCAAGATGTTTCAGGGCCCGTGAGGGAGTGAGGGCAGGGCCCAAGGGCTCCGGAAGCCTTTGTGAAGGCTGGGGGCTGCCCTAGGCCTAGGCCTGTGCCCCTTGCCCTGCATCCTTCCCTTGACTCCTGGGGAAGGCAGGGCGGGAGAGGGTAGGGGCAGTTCACCAAAAGAGAATTCTGGAGAGCTCTGGGGTGGGGTGTGTCCCAAGTTTGGTCCTTTCCCCCTCTGAGCCTCAGTTTGTCCACCTGTAACAGAAAAGAATTCTCCAACAAGGGCCAGCCTGGGAGTCACGTTGGTTCCAAGAGCCCAAAGCTCATGACTTGGAAGATGTCTTTGTTGGAACAGAGTGCCCGGCCCACCGGAGTTGAGCCTGTGGTGCTCCGGCTGCCGAGGTTGGACAGCAGCATGTCCTCGGAGAGTCCCACTAGGTCTATGGCCTGGTGCTCACCCAACATGCCTCAGTATATAGTAGGTGCTCAATAAATCACTGTGGAATGCGTTGTTCAGGACTGTTTCCCATTGGTCCATCTCCCTGTGACGCCTACAGCAACCCCCCCACCCAGGGCAGCAGAGGGATTGTAGTGGGTCCAGAGTGTAAGTCACATGGGCACCATGCCGTACCATACACTGGGAGCCCTGCACACAGTAGGTCCTTAATAGGAGCTTGTCTTTGGCTCCAGACCCAGATCCAGGCCTGTCCCAGCCCTGGGGGGTCCTCGGGCCCCCAAAACCACCTGAATGCCATTGTGGCACTGGCCCAGGCATAGTGCACCATGCCAGCCAGGTGTGTCCTGGGCTATAGGGAATCTGACCACCAGCCATTCAAACAGCCATTCACTTTTGAAATAACCATATATGGAGGCCTACTGTGTGCTGGGTCAGGGCCTGCATCACTTCTCCTTTCTTCTCCTTTGTGGGCTCTGGGGACACAACGGTGAAAAGGATAAAGCAAGCAGTTTACAGACGGGAAGCTGAGGCTCAGAGAGGGAAGTACATGACCCAGAGTCACACAGCAGGTCCACAGCAGGCCGGCCTTGTATCCAGCCAAGTCTTCCCATTTAGGAGAGGTTCTCTCTGCTCTCTTGACTTTATCAAAGCCTTTTCTCACGCTCATAGGTGCTGTTTATTGAATATTTTCCACATGCCGGCTCATGCTGGGATTTTTATTTACACAGATCATTTCATTTGATTCTCACAACAGCCCTGTGAGATGGGTGTCATTGTTACCTCCAATTTACAGATGAGGAAACTAAAACCTGAGAGGTTAAGTGAGCTGATCAATGTCTGGAAAATGTCCAACACAGGGCCACCGCATCAAAAAGATTTAAAACAAAACAGGAAAATGAAAAAGTCACGTGAAAGGAGAGGAAACGAGAAGTTAATACACTGACTTGCCACCTGGACAGATAGAGTTCTTGTGATTATGTCTTAACATTAGCCCTGGGGTTCCTGGTGGCCAAGGCAGAAAGGGAAATGCAATGGGCTGTCCAAATCTCATTATTTGGTCTTTTTTTTTTTTTTAGGAGAGACCATAATTCTTCAGGAGAAACAAAAGACTTCCTAGCCCTAAATTCTCATGGGATAACTTGTGATGGTTAGGAGCCTGACGAACTTACCAGGAGACAGCTTAAGCTCTCTCAGTCTCGGTTTCCCCCTCCTCTCACGGTAGTTGTAAGGATGCTACAAAACAATATGGTTCGGTACGTCACCTGGTTTACAGTAAGGCTCATTGAACATGAGCCCCCGCTATTATGGAGCACATCTTTATCTTTGGATTTGCAGGTAGAGCAGAAACATTTTTCAAAGGGGTATAATATTTCAACCCTTGCCAAGAGCTGAGACCCAGTCACTTCAGCAGGATATCCTGGCTAGGAGGTCCTCAGGAAGGAAACTGAGGCTGGGAAAAGTTTGGGCAGTGAGCTGAGGGAGAGAACCAGATGTTCTGCCCCGTTGGGCTTGACTCCACTTCCCACAGGGTGGACCGGGGTCTGGGGTGAGCAGGGAGCCCTGCTGTGATAGCAGCCTGACACAATATTTACAGAACCCTGTGATCTGTCACGGTCACGCCTGGTCACATCTGAGTCACATCGTCCTGCAGTGTTTATGATTCCGCAGACGTGCAGCAGTGAACAGAGTTTGGCCTGTGAGCCTCTGTGTGCTGTCCCGGCTAAACCATCTCCTTCAGAAGAGACTCTTGGGTTTGGGGCTAAGGGGGCTGATCAGGTGAACAGAAGAGCGGCAGGATGCCATGTCATCCTTGGTCTTTGTTTTCCCATCCACGAAATGGGCTTGGTCCTTTAGTGACTGACAGTCAAGTGTCTTGCAGAGGTTGTTACAGTGAAAGAATGGCCCGATTATAACTCCATAAGAAACAGAACCATTCCACTAGAAAAATGGGTAGTGACTATAAATAGACATTTTGCAAATAAGAAACACTAGGAGCCATCAAAGTAATAACCTATATGGGAAAAGAATCTGAAAAAGAATGGATATGTACACGTATAACTGAATCACTTTGCTGTACACCTGAAACTGACATAACAGTGTAAATCAACTATACTCCAATATAAAATAAAAATTAAATTTTAAAAACTTAAAAATAAGTAAGCATTAAATATTCCCATTCAGTGATTCATTCAAGGTATGCAGATTAAAAGAGGGAAATTCCTTTAGAAATTTAAAATAAGTTATTATTATTAACCCTCTTCCTCTGTCTGAGGGCGGTATGATGCTAAGGAGAAAATGGGCAGAAACCCAGAGATATTGACAACAGGATACAGAGCAGATTAAAGGGCCTGTCCTTTTTTTTTTTTTTTTTTTTTTGCGGTATGCGGGCCTCTCACTGTTGTGGCTTCTCCCGTTGCGGAGCACAGGCTCCGGACGCACAGGCTCAATGGCCATGGCTAACGGGCCCAGCCACTCTGTGGCATGTGGGATCTTCCCGGACCGGGACACGAACCCATGTCCCCTGCATCGGCAGGCGGGCTCTCAACCACTGTGCCACCAGGGAAGCCCCATGGGCCTGTTTTTGATGCCCAGCAGTGGTTATGGGAGCAGCAAGGAAATGAGTACATGCTACCCAGTGGCTTCCTGAAGTTCCTGGTCCACAGCATCAAGGAGCTGGAAGTAACAGTGTTGCTGATGTGCAACAGATCTGACTGGGCTGAGAGTGTTCAGTGTTTCCTCCAACCACTACAAAGCTGTCCTGGAAGAGCAGCCAGCTGGCCATCAGAGTCACCCATCCCAGCATGAGGCTGTGCAGCAAAGAAAGTGAATAGACAGCTCACGTGCACATTTTTTCATGTTAAATAAAACCATAAAGACTGTGCCATCAATAAAGAAAATTAATAAAATAGCTCATGCTCTTCAGGGGTAGAAATTGATACAACTTTTTTAGCAATATTATCAAAAGTCTTAAATCTTCTGCAGTATCTTTGACTCAGTCCATTAGTTGTCTATTTGCTGCTGTAACAAATGATCACAAACGTAGTGTTTATAACAATACAAAGGCATTATCTTACCTTTGTGGAGGACAGAAGTCCTGGGCTAAAATCAAGATTCGGCAGGGCTGCATTTCTTTCTGGAGGCTCTAGGGAAGAATCTGTTTTCTTGTCTTTTCCAACGTCTAGAGGCTACACACATTCCTTAGTTCATGGCTGCTTTCCTCCACTTTCAAAGACAGCACTGCCCAGTCAAGTCTCTTATATTGCATTACTCCAGCACTGACTTTCCCATCTCTCTCTTCCAATTTGAAGAACCCTTGTGATTACATTGGGTCACTCAGATAATCTAAAATGTTCTCCCTGGGACTTCCCTGGTGGTCCAGTGGTAAAGAATCCGCCTCCCAATGCAGGGGACTCAGGTTGGATCTCTGGTCGGGGAACTAAGATCCCACATGCCTGGGGGCAACTAAGCCCAGGCGCCACAACTACTGAGCTCACGCGCCTAAACCAGAGAGCCCTAGCACCGCAAACTACAGAGCCCACATACTCTGGACCCTCGCGCCACAACTAGAGAGAAGCCTGTGGGCAGCAACGAAGACTCGACGGAGCCAAAACTAATAAATAAAATAAGTATCTAAAAAAATGTTCTCCCTATTTTAAGGTCACCTGATAGGTAACTTTAATTCCATCTGCTACCTTAATTCCACTTTGCCATATCCACAAGTTCCAGGGATTATAATATGAACATCTTTGGGAGGTTATTTTCTGCCTACCACATCCAGATACCCTACTTCTACGTATTTATTATCAAGAAAATAACTATGGGGAATTCCCTGGCAGGCCAGTGGTTAGGACTTGGTGCTTTCACTGCCGGTGCCTGGGTTCAATCCCCGGTTGGGGAACTAAGATCCCACAAGCTGTGTGGCATGGCTGGAAAAAAAAAAAAGAAAAGAAAGAAAAGAAAATGACTATGGATATATATTAATGGGGAATAATGTATCCCTAGGCTTTCACTAAAAATAGTGGTGGACAAGGCTAATGACACAGTGTGCAAGTTATTAAAAAGTTAGTACAACATAGTTTGACTTTTATAACATATATAACTATCTCTCTCCATCTAGAATATAGATAAAAGCTAGAGAGATATACTCTAAATTTATTTTTAGCTCACTCCTTTTTCTTGTCTTATTGCTTCTTCTAGGTCTTCAATTCAATATTGAATAAATAGGTTGATTATCATCAATCTCTTTCATTAAACCAACATATATATATAATACCTACTGTGTCTCATAAATCTCTGGGAGTGGGATATATGTGTTTTTATTTTCTTAATTTTATTTATGTTTTCTAAAGTCTCCTAAGAATATTACTTCTGTAATAAGGGAAGTTAACTTTTTTTTTTCTTTTAAGCATGCAAGTTTTTGAGACTGGGGCAAATATGCAGTTTTACTCGTGGTCAGAGCCAGGATCCAACCTCCAACTGAGGCACCAATTAAGGATCAGCTACTTCCTCATGGACTCCTCTTTGGAGAGCAGGGGCCCTCTCTGTTCCCTTCCCTTCCTCCCCATCCCCGCTGCCTAGAGCAGGGCCTGGCTCAATAACCACTCATTGAACAGAGAAGTTCCAAGGGATCCTATGCTCCCTTCATTCGTTGCTCTGGGTTAGCATCGCAGGATTTATCTAAATCACCATGGAAGTTATTTATCGTTTAGCTGTATCCCTTTCGGGTAATGAGTTCCATCCTTCCCAGGTTAACTGGAGTTTCCTTGGGTGCGTTTCCAGGCTGCGTCAGTCCTGGAGCTCTTGCTCAAGGGCTGAGCTTTGGAAGAGCAGTCTATGCCTCTTGCCCCACTCTGCCATCCCCGTGCCACCCCGGCCACCAGCCCCAGGACTGGCAAGGGTAGTAACAACCTGACAACAACAGCATTGATAATGCCAAGTTCACAAGGATCCTTTCGAACTGGTCCTTCGATTACACAGATGATGGATCGGACTCAGAGAGGACCAGCAAGTGACCTCCTCAAGGCCACACAGCTAGTAAATGGCAGTGAACAGATTCAAATTCATGTGTCCCCCTCCCGACTCCCCCAGCTCTAGAGTCTGAGTTTGCCATCACTGTCCTCCACTGCTTCTTGGAATAAATGTTTTAAAAATGGTAACTGGTAACACCAGTTGAGTGCTTGCCAGGTATCAGGTGCCCCCCATATATCAACCTACATAATCCTCCTAAGAGCCCATTTTACAGTTGAGGCAACTGAGAGGCAAGTAGATTGCTAAGGTCCACAGCGAGGAAGTGCAGGGTCTGCATTTGAACCCAGATGATGTCCAGGCCCTTTCCAGCTCTGCAAGCTGATGCTTACAGTGTTCTGTGTTCTAGGCCACAGGCCCAGGATTTCACCTGTGATGGAATCCCCATAGTGCCCAGGAGGTAGGTACTTCATTAGACCCCTTCTACAAGGGAGGAGCTGGGGCTCAGAAAGGGAAGGTGACAGGTTTGAGGTCACACAGCAGTGTATGGCAGACTGGGCCTGGCACATGGTCTTTGACACCATTGCTGTTCTGAACGCTGGGCTGTGTTTTTCCTGGGATAAGTGCCCCCACCCTTGGCTTGCTGGGTGCTCCAGCACGGGGGAGGCCCTTCTAGACAGTTCCTAGAGCCCAGTCACTGCCCCACCTTGCTCAGTCCCTTAGAAAGTCATTCAGCCACTTATATTGTGGGCAGTGCTGGGAACCCCCTGGTGCCACCTCTTTTGCCAGTCTTTCTCACTGGACCCTCGTTGGGGCAACTTTCCAAAGAAGAAAAATCTCATCATCTCATCACCTCCAAATCCTCAACCTACCCGCGCATGTGCCTCTCTGGATGGCGGTGGCTAATGCCACCTTGGGGGACACTCAGCCTCATCTTGGGGGCTATTCCTTTCTGGGAAGAACTCTCACTCATGCAGAGCTTGGGCTGCTGGGCTGCAGGTTTTCAGGGGGTGTGTGCAGCGTGGGTTTTCTGTGCGTGAGTGGGGAAAGGAGATTCTGAAGGCCTTCTCCCTGTGGGCTTATCTTTGTTTCTATAACATTATGGCTCTACAATGGTGGCAGGGACCACAGAGGGCCAGGCCTCCAAGCAGCCTTCCTGGGGAAAGAACTGTAGCATCTGGAGGGCTTACAGTCTCAGCTTCACCACCGGGGGCATCTTTTCTGTGCTTTCCTTGCAAAACAAAAACAAGAGCAGAGACTCAGCCTGTCCTCTCTCTTTCCCTGTCACCCATCTGTCAGTCTGGCTGTCAGTCTGGCTGTCTATCTACCCTCTGTGTGTAAACTAGGAATTCTGGGGGGAAACCCTTTCCTCCCGGTTTGGTTTTCCTTGGGGAGGGCCTGGAGCATCCTGGAGGTGGGCTCCGAGGTGTATGTGTTGGTGGGGGGGGGATGCATACACCCCAGAAGCTTGAGGATGTGCTGCTTTCTGGGGGAGAGTACCTGGGGCCAGGCGGAGTGAACAAGGCGGAACCAGGACTCTCCTCCGTCAGGTCAGGGACAGCGTTGGGGTGCATGGGGGGTGAGAATGGAGTTGGGAGTTCCAGATCTTCCCTGGCAACTGTCTCAGAGTCGCTCCCCCCTCCTCTGCGGAGGAATTTGTAAATGGAAGCGGGGCTGCTAATCCTTCCACTATCATGTCCCCAGACACTTGTTGGGGGATTAAAAAAAAAAAAAAAAAAGACACACACACCCAAACACTGAACTTTCCCATTTCTCAAAATGTGGGTGGGGAGGGTGAAAGGAGGACACCCCTTGTTCTCCCCCTCCCCGCCGCCAGCCTCCAGCCAGACTCAGGCGGGACCCCCTCCCTCCCCGCAGCCGGAGCGATGGGGGCGGGCGAGGCGAGGAGGAGGGGGAGGAGGAGAGGCAGGGGGCGAGGTTTGCTTCAAGAAGGGGCGTGTGGCCGGAGGAGCTCCCGTTTGAGCAACTTGGGAGCGAGCGAGGCGGCAGAGAAGGGGAGGGAAGAAAGTTGGTTTCCCCCGACGTCAGCGCCGGGCGGGCCGCGGCGGCCGCGGAGCCAGGAGGCGGCCGGGAGCGGGGCCGAGCGCGGGGCGGCCGGGGCGCGCTCGCTCCGACCCGCGCCTGCCACCCCCGCCTCGGACCCGCGCCCGCCACCGCCGCCGGCGACCCCGGGGCGGCCCGCGGGTATGGACAGCGCGGCCGGCGCCGCCTTCGCCCCGGACAAGCCGGCGCTGGGCCCGGGGCCACCGCCGCCGCCGCCGCCGCCGCCAGCGCTGGGGCCCGGCGACTGCGCCCAGGCGCGCAAGAACTTCACGGTCAGCCACCTCCTCGACCTGGAGGAGGTGGCGGCGGCCGGGCGGCTAGCGCCGCGCCCCGCGGCCAGGGCAGAGGCGCGGGAGGGCGCGGCGCGCGAGCCGTCCGGGGGCAGCAGCGGCAGCGAGGCGGCGCCGCAGGACGGTGAGTGCGCGGGGCCGGGCCGAGGGTTCGGGCGGGGCTGCCAAGGGCCGTGGGAACTGAAATACGGGGGTGCGGGGGCTGGAGGGGTGCGAGGCCAGAGGTTCGTGGGTCCGAAGGGGCGAGCACGGGTCAGGCGACGGATGCGGGGCGCTGGCTCAGTCGCACCCCAGCCTGGGAAGGAGGCGCCGCGGCAGGACCTCCGGGGGTGCGGGCGCCGGGCACTGCAGCCCGAGTGATGGCTTGGCCCGCCGCCGCCGCAGCCCTCGTTGAGGCTGTATGTCGCGATGGGGCGGGCTGCGGGACGGGAGCTCTCGACTGGCGGAGGGCACTGCCTTTTGGCCAGAGCCACCTCCAGTCGTTGGAAGCACGGGGAGCTGTGTGCTGTGTGCCGTACCCCGGAGGCAGCCCTGGAGGCCCCACTCCCAAAGAGCCTGAGACGATTACTCCTGGGGAAACTGAGGCTTCCGAGGGGCAAAGTGACCCGGTCGCACAGCTGAGTTTCAAACTCTGCCCCCTTCTCTAGCTCCAGGATACCAATCGAGCGACTACTAGGCTTTTGTAAGATGGATTTCCTGGCTGGGGTACCGATGCCTGCCCCCCGACCTGCCCCACTAGCAGCTCCCTAGGGGGAATGGCCCAGCCCTGAAGAGCCAGCTAGGCCTCTCTTCCCCTGCTGAGGTTAAAGGTCATCAGGAAAGGGCTTTAAAAACAAACAACCCACCCAAGTGGCTTTTTTCAAAAAGTCACAGAGGATTGCTGGGCCCTGAGCCCTTGTTAGGAAGGGGGGTGTGGCTAGGGCAGGAGAAGATGAAGATAAAGCAAAGATCCCGGGCCCTGGAGAGTTTCCTGGAGGGAGGGGGAGGACTGGAGTCCCCATAGCTCACCCAAGCCCTGAAAAGGAGGTGGGGTCGTCTGAGACCACTGCCCGCTTGCCCCCCTAGCTCTGGGGAGCAGGCTGCCCTGCTGGAGGCTCTGGGCCCCTAAGAGTCACCCACCTGATTCCAGCAGCCTTCCCACCTGTCACCAGGGGCACCCCCCCCCCACTTCTCGCACCAGCCCCTGGGTCTCAGGGAAGCTCTGGATGGCTGCGTGCCCCGCTTTTCAGATGAGAGGAGGTGCAGGGAAAATGGAGGTGACGGCAGCCTCATCGGAAACCTTGTCCGGGAGCCTGTGCGGTCGTGCGGGACACCTGACACACACCTGACTTTCATAGTGCACGTCGGAGAGCACCCAGCTGGTGCCACCTTTCCCAGTGGCATCCGCCTCCTGCCAGCCACAGCGGCTGGCATCTGTTCACCCGCCCAGGTGATCAGGAAGTGGGTAGACCCACTTCTGGGAGTTGGGGTTTCCCTAGTGGAAAAGTGGAAGGAAGGTGTCTGGTTTGGGCCAAGGGTAAAGTGGGGTGCCCTCTGGTGAGTGGGCGGGGCCGGCCAACCTGAGTCGTGTGAGCACCTCGGGACTCTGCTGGCTCTGAACTGGCCTCCCCGCAGGGCAGAGGAGAGGTCTTTGGTTTTGCCCTGATGAATGGGGGGCCCTGAGGGATGGGGAGAGAAGGAAGGAGGCAGGGCGTTTTGTACTCAAGTGCCGGCCGCGGTGGGTGCCTGCTCCGGTCCTAGCACCTGGCCGTGGGAACGGACCGGGGGAGGTCTTGCTTCTCCTGGACACAGCATAGAAGGGCTCTGAATGGCAGGTTCTCCTGGGGAGTCCCAGAACAGCTGGGGTCACAAGTACCTGGACAGGGCCACTGGCAGCCCCCAGACAGCTGGGTGGGCAGCAGGCCTCTGCAGCAGCCCCCTGGGGTCAGGCCACCCTCACTGAGAGCCCAGGAGCCCTTTCTCTGAGGAGGGGCTTCTGCACACGGGGAATTCCCAGGTACCGGGGACGGAGGACACGCTGGGTATGGCATCAGGTGGGACGGGGTTGGGGGCCCCTGATGCCCTCAGTTGGTCTGCTTCCAGAGGTGGGGATCGCCTTTCTCATCTGTGAGGGACAAGGGGCCGCAGGCAGAGTTGGGGCCGGGCTCAAGGGACCCCCCCAACCCCAAGCTCCGTCCTTCTGGCCCTCAGCCCTTGGGGCGATTTGCTCCAGGCCTCTGCAAATGGAAAGCAACGTGGACAATATGGAAAGTTCCTGAAGCTCTAAAATCCAGCTTAAAGGTGTCTCTTGTTTGGGGTTATATCTTTCCTACTCATTTTTGGTGTTAAAACACCCTTTCTTTTATGAAATAGGGATAATAACTGGAGATTGTTTTATTTTAATGTCCTTACTTGGCAGAATTAAAAGGAGGTAACCCTATACTCATTCCTCAGACTGAAAACAAATCACTAGGCCATGAAATCCAAATGTTTTATGTCGAGTCAAGCAGCTCCCCAAGGCCAACTGGGCTCATTCCAGGGGTGCCCGCTGCCAGGCGGTGGGGGGCAGGGGTGGGGGCACTCTGAGGCAGCCCCTGTGCCTGGGAGAATCCCTTGGCTTGCTTGCTGGGTCTCGGCCTGCAGACAGAAAGTGGATGGAGGAGAGGCCTGTGGCCCACTCTCCTTCCTCCCTTCCTTCCTTCCTTCCTTCCCTCCTTCCTCCCTCAAGCAGGTCCCCCCACCACTGCCGCTGGACTCCCAAGTCCTGAAGTCTCCAAAGCTGGGGGAGAGGGGACCTTTCGTCCCTGCATCCTGGTGAACCCAGCCTGCATCACTGGACCCCTTTACAAAGCAGGCAACCAAACCTCGGGATGCTGGGACTCTGGACCCCAGGCTGGCAGGCTTGGGTCCTGGGCTGTGGCTTCGTCCTCCAGTCCTGGACCCACAGGGAACCCTGGCCCCTCAGTGAAGATTTGGACCTACTCAGAAGTGGGTTTTCCTGTGGCTTCTGGAGCTGTTCCCAGGTCCAAAGAAAGCGACTGACACCAAACAGAGATGGGGTGCGCCTTATTAGAAAAATGAAGGTTAATGGGGAAACTGATGAGTTGGAAAATTGATATATTTTCAACCTGCCAGGTTAGCAGTCTCAAAGTTTTTTGAATATATTTTTCCATCTTTTGTTTTCACCAAGTCATCAGTAGACGTAGCCTATTTTTGCCAATGATTCCCCAGGACCAGGCTCCCCCTGGAACTGACCGGGAAGGCTGTGGCTTCACCGGTGACTCAGAGCGAATCGGGGTCTCGGGTTCCTCCCAAATCAAACGCTGAGGTCTGGGCCGGGGCACTGAGGTATGCCAAGCACGTTAGGAAAATAAACTCTCATTTGCTGCCTTTGCACTGACTTACAACAAAAGAAACCACATTAATAACTGAGATTTTCTTTAAAGCATTCCCTCCTGTGGGCAGGGCAGAAACAGGGATGTGGACACACTGAAAATAAACGAAACCCCTGGAACCAGGCAGGGGTGAGGCCCCCAGCCTGGGGAGGCTGCCTGGCCCGGTGGGGCTGGGACGTGTTACAGAAAATGCCAGGACCAAGTGGGTCCACTTCCCGGAGATTCAGGACAGTGGGGCACTTGGAGGCTGAGAGCACAGGCTGAGCCGGAGTGGGCTGGGACCCTGGCCAGGGGATTTGCGCTCCCCTTGCGGAGCTGGTCCCTGAGACACACCTGTTGATGGGTGACAGGAAGCCAAGGATGAGCCTGGTTTGTGTGGGGACCTCTACCTCCCCCTTGCCAGTGGTGGAAGGCAGGGCTGAGTGTCTGAGTGGGGAGCCTGAACGGACCACTGAGTTTGAGAGACTGGCCGAACGGCCTTCAATTTTTGGATTTTTCCTGTGGTCAAATACCCCTAACATATGATTTACCATTTTAACCATTTTGTAAGTGTACAGTTCAGTGGCGTTAAGTACATTCACATCATTGTATGACCATCCCCACCATCCATCTCCAAAATTTTTTCATCTTCCCCAACTGAAACTTTGCCCCCATGAAACACTAACTCCCTGTTTTCCCTCCCCCAGCCCTTGGCAGTCACCATTCTATTGTCTGTCTCTATGAATCTGACTCCTCTAGGGACCTCATATACATGGAATCATACGGTACTTAATCCTTCTGTGTCTTAGCATAATGTTCTCAAGATTCGCCCATGTCATAGAAGGTGTTAGAATTTCCTTCCTCTTTAAGGTTGAGTAATATTCCACTGTATTGAATAATATTCCACATTTTCTTTACCCGTTCATCTGTCGGTGGACACTTGGGTTGCTTCTGCCATTTGGTTGTTGTGGATAATGCTGCTAGGGGCATGGGTGTGCAAATATCTCTTCAAGTCCCTGCTTTCAGTTCTTTGGGGCATATACACAGGAGTGGAATTGCTGGGTCGCGTGGTGATTCTACGTTGAATTTTTTGAGAACTGCCATACTGTTTTCTGTATCTGACTTTAAAAAAAAATTGTTGTTTATTTATTCGGCTGCGTCAGGTCTTAGCTGCTGCACACGAGATCTTTGTTGCGGCATGAGGGGTCTTTTGTTGCAGCGTGCAGGCTTCTCTCTAGTTGTGGTATGAGGGCTCCAGAGCGCGCGGCTCAGTAGTTGCGGTGCACGGGCTTAGTTGCCCCGCATCATGTAGGATTTTAGGTCCCCGACCAGGGATTGAACCCGTATCCCCTGCATTGGAAGGCAGATTCTTAAACACTGGACCACCAGGGAAGTCCCTCATATCTGACTTTTTAACCGGCCTCCTTCTAACTGGCTCTGAAAGGTGGCAGCCGCAGCCTCTGGGGCCTTGGAGGAAGGAGACGGAGGGGGCTGGCCTGTGAAACAGGAGCAGGGCTGGTGAGGCATAAAGACAAAAGGGTTTCTTCAGAACCCGGCCTCTTAAAGATAAGCCTGCTTTCCTCCCCTCCTCCCTTCTCCCCTCCCCTCCTTTCCCTCCATCCATTTCCTTGGGGGAGGGGTGGCGAGGGGGGGCAGAGCCATCTGCTGTGAATGAGCCTTGGATGGGGGGGTCAGGACACCCAGCATCGGGTCCTGGCTTTTGCTGCCATCTCCGTGTGTGACCTCGGGCCTGTCACATCCCTTCTCCAGGCCTCGGTGCCCCACCTGAACAATGGGAGGTGGCACACAGATGTCTGTGGGGCTGCTCCTGTCTCTCACCATGATGTGATTCGGGCTGAGAAATTGCCCTGTAATGGGCCTGTCTCCCCAGGAAGGTGGAGTCTCTGAGGACTGGGTCCTGGCTGGGTCTGGACCCCCAGACAGGTGAGGGCATCCCACAGCACATGCCCAGGAGCAGGGAGACAGGAGTGGTGAGAGCTGAGGAACCAGGCCTAGAAGCTGAGAGCCCAGGGGGTTCAGTCTGAGAACGGCTGGGTTTGCCAGGGTGGCTGGTGGGAGTGGGGGCCATGGTCTACATCTCTGGCTTTTTGTCAGAGGGAGGGCTCTTGCTATTTCGTTCATTGTCTGTGGTTGCAGGGTGGTCTTGCTCCTCTATAGATCATCTAGGTGGCGCTTGGGGGCCTGGCACAGGGGTCTCAGACCAGCTGGCACCCCCATGAGGGCCCTTCCCTGTGAGCAGGAGCTCAACAGGGCAGGAGCTGTCACTGTTCCCTTCCAGAAGACTCCAGAAAAGTGACTTTGGAGCAGAAGAAATCATGCCTGCTGGCACGCCACCCTTGAGGCCTAGAAAGTACCCTGAGGCTCAGTGTTGCCATCTGTGAAATGGGAGTGCTGGACAGCAATGTCCCTTACAGGGTGGACCCTCAGTGGCTGTGGGAGACCATGCCTGCTGGCGCATAGTAGGTGCTAAATAAAGGGCCTCCGTTACAGCTCATGGAGATGCTCACAGCAGCCCTGTGAGTCAGGCAGGGCTAGTGATTGCCATTCCTATTTTGGGGAGGCCCAGAGAGGCAAATCAACCTGCCTAAGGTCTCCCACCTGGGAACTGAGGGGTGGGATTTGTTTTTGGATTGCAAGTCCAAGCTTCTCTCTCCTGCAGAGCTCAGCATTTGGGCTGGAGAAATGGGAGGGGGCAGCCCCATCTAGCTGCTGGGGAGACGCAGGCTAAGGTTTGTTTGGGAATCTAATGGGGGCAGGGAGGCCTTGAGGGGTGGCACAGAGTGGGGCTATTGGGATGGACTCAGTGCCGTGTTAGGTTTCTAAGTGGATAGAGACAGGAAGGAAGGGTTTTCAGTGGCTTGTCCTGGGCGGGGATGCGAGGTCAAGCTGGACGAGGCAAAACTTGGGAGGCCTTCCTGGTTTGCCAGACCCAAAGGGCAGTGGCTAACCCCAGGCGGAAGAGAACCTTGGGAGTGATTTAAGGGGGAGCCAGTGCGTCCCTGAACACAGCCTCCAAATGGGGTATCAGTGTTGGAACCCAACCAGGGTGCTGCCCTGGGGTTAGAGGCCATAGGAGTGGAGTTGAAGGGATGAGCCCTTGATGGGACGTGGTGAGAGTGACCAGTTGCTTCCTCTTTGCTGGCCGGGGCCCCATATCCCTTACGCCTCATTGTCTTCACACCAGCTGTGGAAGTGGGTCCTTTTATCATCCCCATCTTATGGAGAGGGAAAGTGAGGCTCAGAGAAGCTGAGCAGTTGCCAAGTTCACACAAATGAATACAGGCTTCCAGCCCAGGCCTGTCCCGAAGCCCCTGCCCTCTACCGCTGGCTGAAGCCATCCCCGGAGCCCCAGAATGCTGGGTGGTTTGGCCAGGGATGCCCACTCCCAGGCTGGTGTGGGCTGCATGCGGGGGGCCGTGAGGCAGCCAAGGCAGCCACGTCCTCAGCAGCCTGGCCTGGGTCACAGGTATATGGGAGACGGGTCAGGCCTGGCAGCGTGGGGACTGTCTGGCTTGGGAGGTTTGGGAAGGAGTGAGAACAAGTGGAGGTCTTCTACCCGCTCCTGCCTAGAAACGTCCAGAGTGGCCTCCTGGACACGGGAGAGCTGTGGAGGGTCCCTGACTCTGAGGAACAGCCATAGGACAGGCCTCCTTTCCCAGTCCACCCCTAGCTTCCATATTCATTCATTCATTCATTCATTCATTTATTCACTCATTCATTCAACAGTCATTTTCTGAGCACCAACTATGTGTCAGGACTTGACCTCCAACCACCTACCCAGACTTTCAGATTTCAAGCTCCAGTGAAAATTTCCAGGCACTTCGAAGAACTGGCATAGAGTGGGCAGTTTTAAAAGTTGCCAAGAAAAGCCATTTACTCACGACAACGACCATCTTGTTGCCCCTATCCGTTTATCCAAGAAAGAACCTTTCAGCATCTTTTTTTTCTTTCATCTTTTTAAAAAAATACACTTGTTTAATTTATGTATTATTTTTGGCTGCGTTGGATCTTCGTTGCTGTGCACGGGCTTTCTCTAGTTGCAGCAAGCGGGGCTTCTCTAGTTGCGGAGCATGGGGTCTAGGCATGCAGGCTTCAGTAGTTGTGGCACGCGTGCTCAGTAGTTGTGGTGCACAGGCTTACTTGTTGCAAGGCATGTGGGATCTTCCCGGACCAGCACTCGAACCCGTGTCCCCTGCATTGGCATGCGGATTCTTAACCACTGCACCACCAGGGAAGCCCAAAAGAACGTTTCAGCATCTTAATCTCGGAGTAAAGAATGTTCCTCGGGCTTCCCTGGTGGCACAGTGGTTGAGAGTCCGCCTGCCGATGCAGGGGACACCGGTTCGTGCCCCTGTCTGGGAAGATCCCACATGCCGCGGAGCGGCTAGGCCCGTGAGCCATGGCCGCTGAGCCTGCGCGTCCGGAGCCTGTGCTCTGCAACGGGAGAGGCCACAACAGTGAGAGGCCCGTGTACCTCAAAAAAAAAAGAATGATCCTCAAAACGGACTTAATTTGGCTTAACAAAAAAACTTGCGAATTGCTCCTATTTTTCTCATTTTGCGGTAGGTCGGTGAAAACTCTGTCATGGGCTGGCATTTGGGAACCACATGGTGGACTGGCTTTCCCAGGCTCACAGACACGGAGACATGCACAAACCCCCCATCCCCCCCACCCCACCCCCAATACACACGATCCCCCCCCCACCGTACACAAAGCTGCTCACTCACACACACACCTACCCTCACACCCCGGCCTGAGGGCTCCAGCCTGGCCCAAATGATCAGGTCCAGGCTGTTAATGGCCAGCGTGGCCTCAGGCCGCTGGTGGATAGATGAGCGGCCTGATCGCGCCGGGATGGGCCAAGGGTTAAGTGCCTTTTGCGAGGTGCTGAGTAGGAAAGCGCCGTGGGAGCTTCCTGTTTAGACAGAGTTGGGGAAAGTTATCTGGGCAAGCGCCCATGCTGAGCCGGCACAGGGAGGCAGGGTGCCGGGCAGCCCCCAGGGGCCCGAGGCATGTGGCAGGGCACTCCCCGCCCGGAGGGAACAGAGCGGAGGCCGCGCCTCCCTGGGCTTCGGGGTGTCTCCAGATGTCCTGGGAAGGAAGGTCGCTACCTCAATGACCCTGATGCTCGCGCTGCCCCCTGCCAGTCAGGCCCCCTCGCCCTGTGTCCCTTCCACATCTGGGAAGCTGCTTGCTCCCAGCCTGGCTCCAAGGGGCCACCGTGATGACAGGATGCTGTCCACATGGGGCCCTTTACGGCTAATGATATCTTTTATTGCGTCCTAAAAATGAAGCAGGCTCTGGAAGACATTACTTTTGGTCCTTCTTTGTGATCCCTTCTGCTTTCCTGTGCATGGGAGGGGCAGCCGGGACCTTCTGGTTTGGGGGGCAGTGGAGACCTTAGAAGGACACTGGGGTGACGAGGTATAGAGAAGCCAAGAGGCTGGGACCTGGTGGCCCGAGAGGTGGATGGGGGCTGCTGGAGGGATTGTGGTCTTTGGAGAAGGTCCTGGGGTGGGGGGCAGTGAGATCCAGAGGCCCAGAGGCCGCAAGACCTGGAAGCTTCTACAGAGGCCTTTCCTCCCAGAGCGGAGCAAGCACCTCTGTGCTTAAGAACTGACAAGGGAAGATGTGTCACCTCCTGTGACGTCGCTGCCCAGGAGGCACTAGGGCCCTGGACAAGGAATTAGGACACTGGGGCTTGTCCAGCCCTACAACTCGGGACACACCCTGACCCTGGTCTGTGCCTCAGTGTCCCCATCTGAGGGGGTCGGACCATCTGTTTGTCAACAAACAGTGGTCCCAGGAATCACTGCATTCGAATCACCCTGGGAGCCGGTTAAATGCGTGTTCCCAGGACCCAGCCCATGGAATGACACCCTCTGGAGCCCGGGCCTGGACCTCTGCATTTAGCAGGGCCCCGAGTGATTTTTATGTGCGTTAAAAGGTGAGCCCTGCCGCGCTCTCAGGGGCTCCTTCCAGGGCTAACGCTGCTCCTCTGTCGTCTTCCTCAGTTTGCCTGAGTGGAAAATGGTCCTCTTGTGGGAGGATGGAGAGGCCGGGTGGAGCTGCCAGGGAAGCCGGGCATCATCTGGAAGCACCTGGAAGGGTCCAGTATGTGGCGGGAGGGTGCTGCTCCCCAGAGACCTGACTGCGCTGGAAGCCGCACTTGCTGGGTCTAGGAGAGCACAGTCACTGTTGGCCGTCTGCCAGCACTCACTGGGCACGTACTGGGTACCAGCCCAAGGCCACCCAAAGATCTGGCATTGCCACGGGGGAAGATCTGTCTGTCTCTCTCTCAAGCATCCTGACTCCCTCTAGCTGCCAGGGTGACAGGGTGAGGTGGGGTGGTCAGAAGCCTCACTGCTGAGCTGGGGGTCTCTGTCACTCATCACTGGAAAAGCCCCCTCCCATTGTCCTGCCCGCCTGCTTCTCTTTCCTCTTCTCCACTCACCCTGCCTCTCACAACCCTGCAGGCTCCCCTAGCAGTGGTCCCCTGGGGTAGGACATCCACAGCCCCAGGAGGGCGGCCACCTTGCCCCAGGTTTTGTCCACAGTCCCCGATCCCGACTCCCTGCCTGTCCTCCCCGACCAGTGGCCTCCCGCTCCTGGCCGCCCCTGTTGCCCCGGGCGCAGCCGTTTACACACCAGAGATGGCGTTATTAAAAATGACATTTAACCAGAGCTGGAATTACCACGCGGATGGCTGCAAACCTCGGAATCAAAGCCGGAGCCGCCAGGCGCGCCTGGCAGGGGCCTCGCGGCCTCCTTTCGCCGCCAGAGCTCTGCGCCGGCCTCCCATATAAAGCCCCTGCAGAATGCCGAGGTCTTGAAAGCCCGTGCACCTCCTTTCATTAGACTAACAAATAACACGTAACAGAAAACATCTGTGAACAGCAGCCCCTAATGCTCTCAAGATGGTGCCACGGGCAGCCGGTCCAGCCAGCGGGCAGCCGGGCCGCCCGGGGCTCAGGTTCTGGCTGCCCCCACCCGAGACGGTGAGGACCCTCGGGAGAGCCTGGCACCCCTCCCCTTCTCTCCTGCACCTCCCCCTGGCACTCTGTGGACCCGGGGGCCTCCTTCTCCACCTCTCCATCTTCCTCCAGCTCAGTCTTCAGCCCTCTCTTCTTGCGGATGAGAACCAGTAATCCGAGGGTCTGTTTGCATGGGGACAGTGCCCTGGACAGGGCATCACAGCCCTCCACTCAAGGAGTGGGGGGCCTTGACCAGTCGTGTGACCTTGGCAAGTGTCTTCCTTTTTCTGAGCACCTCGTTTGTCATATGAGGAGAAGAATCATGCCTCCTTGCAGGGTGGTTTTAAGAATTTAGGGGGGCTTCCCTGGTGGTGCAGTGGTTGAGAGTCCGCCTGCTGATGCAGGGGGCACGGGTTCGTGCCCCGGTCCAGGAAGATCCCACATGCCGCGGAGCGGCTAGGCCTGTGAGCCATGGCCGCTGAGACTGCGCGTCCGGAGCCTGTGCTCTGCAACGGGAGAGGCCACAACAGTGAGAGGCCCGTGTACTGTAAAAAAAAAAAAAAAAAAAAAAAAGAATTTAGGGGAGAGACTTCCCTGGTGGCACAGTGGTTAAGAGTCCCCCTGCCAATGCAGGGGACACGGGTTCGATCCATGGTCTTGGAGGATCCCACATACTGCAGAGCAGCTAGGCCTGTACGCCACAACTACTGAGCCTGTGCTCTAGAGCCTGCGAGCCACAACTACTGAGCCCGTGAACCACAACTACTGAAGCCTGAGCGCCTAGAGCCCGTGCTCCGCAACAAGAGAAGCTACCGCAGTGAGAAGCCCGCGCACCAGCAACAAAGAGCAGCCCCCGTTCGCCGCAACTAGAGAAAGCCGGCGCGCAGCAACGAAAACCCAACGCAGCCAAAAAATAAAGTAAAAACAAAGAAAACTCCAAAACAAACAAACAAAAAGAACTTAGGGGAGTGATGGAAGCTGAGTAGCTAATCACATAAGAAGCTCAGAAAAGGTGTCTGTTATTACTATTACAGCTGGGAAACTGAGGCTCAGAGCAGTTACGTGACCCGCCCACGGTTCCACAGTGGGTGGAGAAGCGAGGTTTGGAGCCTCGGAGTTTACACCCTTTTCACGACCCCGAGAAACACGGAGTGAGGAGCCAGTTGTTGTGCTGAGTGAGGCAGATGTTCAGAAATGCACCTGCCACGGCCCCTGCCCTCAGGGGATGTCCAGTCGGCAGCTGATGGCAGAGGATGAACTCCCCTTTGAGAGAGAGCAGGTTGGCCCTGCCCTGAGGCCAGGTGCCCCCCCACCAGCACTCCCGCCACTAATCCCGTGGGCTAGGAAGCCACAGGGGCCTCCAGATGTGACATCCTCCCCGTGTGGCAAGAGACCGGATGCCTCCCCAGGATCTAAAGCACCATCCCCACAGCTCAAACCGGGAGGAGGAAGGACTGCATCCCAGACTAGGGAGGAAAATCCAGGAAAACATCCCAGAAGTGGGAGAAGAGACAAATTGGCCCTTTGTTCCCTGTTTCCCTCATGAAGAAGCTAGAGAAAACAGGCCTTTTTCCCTTCCCCCAAGAGACTGTATGTGAAACACCATGCCTCCCTGTCCCCCTCCAAGAGAGGCCTTGCTACTTGGTTCCATTCATTAATTCACTCGCCCATTCATTCATTCACCCATTCATCCATTCATTCATTTGGTGCACATGCGTGCTGTGTGAGGCATCAGTGGACAGGCAAGACGTGGTCCCTAAGCAGGAAGCAGAGCATGGAGGCAGCTCCCTGACGCCCAGCTCTTCACCTCTGTCCGGCTCCGAGCTCAGTGCTTCACAAGCAGCCTCACGCTAAGTCCTCTCAGCAGCCTTTTGAGGCAGGTGCAGTATTATCCCCATCTTACGGATGAGGAAACTGAGGCTCAGAAAGGCAAAGTGGGGCTTCCCTGGTGGTGCTGTGGTTAAGAATCTGCCTGCCAATGCAGGGGACACAGGTTCGAGCCCTGGTCCGGGAAGATCCCACATGCCACGGAGCAACTAAGCCCGTGTGCCACAACTACTGAGCCTGCACTCTAGAGCCCGCAAGCCACAACTACTGAGCCCGCGTGCCACAACTACTGAAGCCCACACACCTAGAGCCCTTGCTCCGCAACAAGAGAAGCCACCGCAATGAGAAGCCCGCGCACCGCAATGAAGAGTAGCCCCTGCTCGTCGCAACTAGAGAAAGCCCGTGCGCAGCAACGAAGACCCAATGCAGACAAAAATAAATAAATAAATTTAAAAAGAAAGGCAAAGTGACTTGCCCAAGGTCACCCAGAAAATACGCTATGATCCCCAGAGCCCAGGTACAGCACTGGCCACCCCATACTGGGCTCCCAGATGGCCAAGCAGCCACAGCGTCCTCTTGCTGGAAGCATCCCAGGCCCTGCCAAGGAGGGACTGTGCTACCCATCTCCTTGGTTCTCACCCCAAACCTCCACAGTGCCTGAGCAAGGTGCCACTTTTCCAGGGACACCACTGTGCAGAGCCTGACCCATAGCTCACCCAGGCCGGAGGGCTCTGGACTGTGCTGTGACTGGGGGGCTGGGGCTGGGGAGGGACCCCAGCCTTTGGGAATCTCGTATTTCCGAGAGACGTCGTATTCTTATTGGAAGGCCAGCCTCTCCTGCAGAGCTGGCTGCCCTGCCACCTTACCCCGAGGCGAGGAGAGTGTCAGGGCTCGAAGTGGGCAATTGCTGGAGACAAGAAGTAAAAACGAACTACTCTGGTTTCACTGGGAAGGAAAAAAGAAAAGGCAAAGATCTAAAGTGGCTGAAAGTGGGATCGTTATTTGAAGAAAATTATTGCTGTTGCAGTGGATTCAAGTTGGGGGCAGATCAGAGCTCCGAGGGGGGAATATGGGGGAGGCTTCCCACAAATATTTGTTGAGCATCTACTCTGTACCAGACCGAGGGCTGGATCCGGGGGTCCCATCAGGAAATAAGGGGGTGTGGTCTCCCTGCTATGAAGGAGGTAAGAACAGATAATGGAGCCCCCTACCTGGCCTGGAGGTTCAGGGGAGGCTTCCTGGAGGAAGGGGATTTTCAGAAGGGACCTAAAGGGATGAGTGAAGTTAGCCAGAAGAAGAGGTTGGTAAGGATGCTCCAGGTGGAGGGAACAGCAGACTCAGAGGCTCAGAGGTGAGGAGATGGGCTGTTCCAGGAGCAGAGGGGGTGGGAGGGAGCCCGGTGGAGAGGGCCAACGAGCAAGGCCTACTTCAAGATTTGCAATTTTTGTGTTAGGAGGGGTGGGAGTGCTTTCTGTGTGCCTGTGGGCGTTTGGAGTGTCCAGAGCTCCCAGGCCCTCCCCGGTAGCACTCCTGCTGAGTGGGTGTTCTGTGTCCTGTGGGAAGTGAATGGCTGGCTTGAGAACAGCTCTTGCGTCCTGGCTGCTCAGAGCCTCCTGGGTGCCCATCTCCAAAGGGGCAGATCACAAGCCCTAACTGTCTGCTCCGGCCCAGCTGCTGTGAGACCTGACATCCCAAGTCAGAGAGGGGTGGGTCCAGGAGCCGTGCAGAACCCGAGGCAGGGCGGGTCCCCATGCCCAACATGCGGCTCGCCGATCCGTCTGTGGGATGGCTCTACCCAAGACATGGACCCAACGCGAACTAGGGCTTTGTGCCATAGGTGCACAACGACTCTGAGATGGCAGTTTCCTTAGCAGACCCGTTAGCAAGATGAAGAAGGTCGCCCCGGCTGTCTGACTGCAAATCCTGCCTCCCAGGGGGAGTGGAGGGAGTTTGGGGTGCTTGTGGCTGAGTGGAGGGCTGGGTGACCAGGGTGTGCTGAGTGGCATTGGAGTGTGTTCATCTTTGTCACCGTCATCATCCCCAAGATCCCAACAGTCAGGACCATTTATTGTGCGCCGACGATGTGCTCAGCCCTCTGTGTAAATCATCTCATTAATTCCTCCCAGATACTCTAGGAGGTAGGCAGTCTTATGGCCCCATTTTCCAGATGAGGAAGCTGAGGCCCAGAAAGGTGGGCTATGTATGGAGGACACGGGGGCTCCAGGCCTTAGGCCCTTGTTTTTGGCGTGTTCCCCACCCCTGCTGGCCCGGAGCCCCTGGCTGTGCTCACTCTGACCTCGCCCAGCCTCTCCGGGTTTGTTTAGAAAGGGATGGGTGAGAGAGGTGATAACGCGGGGCACAGGTTTGCTGGACAGAAACCAGAGCTGCTCCTCAACCCAGGCAGGCAGGCCAGGACCCTGGGACAGGGACGGCCCCCATTGTTCCCATGCAGCTTGATGGTGACACAGGCATAGAAGTGGAGAGCTGGTTCCAGAGTCCCAGTGGGTCCCCTGCCTTCTCAGGGGCAGGATGTGCTGCCGGTGGGGACCCAGCTTAGCTGTGGGATTCCAGCTCCATCCTCACCCCCACGTCCTGGATGATCTTGAGAAAGTGTCTCGTTTCTCTGAGCCTCAAATTCCTCATCTGCAAAATGGGCACATCGCTAGTACCTGAGGCCTGGGTTGTTCAGAGGAATTGACAAAGTCAAGCAGGTAGGGGCTCAGCTCTAGGCCCACCTGGCCTCAGGTGGGTGCACAGTAAACGCCAATTTGTTTTCTCTTTCACTCTCCCTGACACTTGGGAGGAGGATACAGATGCACAGTTTAGGACTGTCAAGCCCCTTTCACAGATGGAAAAACCAAGGAGGGAACAGTTTCCCATGGTCCCACAGGAAGAGGAGCTGAGATTAGGAACAGAGTTCTTGGCCCCAGAAGCTGACCCCAGTGGCCTTTGCTGGTTCCTAACTATGCTTTCCAAAAAGGAGACAAGTTATCCAACACACACACAGGACCAAGACCCCTCTGCCCCTGACCAGCCCTGCCTGGTGACCTAGGGTGCCCTCTGTGGAAGGATGGTGAGTTTGCTGAAGCCCCAGCCTGGCTGGAACTGACCCCTGCTCCCGTGTGGCATGAGCATCTTGCTTTATTTTCCACGGCATAAATTATAACCATGTATAATTTCATGACAAATACCGTCTATAAAACACAACACAACTATTTTTATAATGTGGCGTTTGAGGTTAAAAATTCAAATTAGAGATTAATGGCAACTTCTAGAAGGTTTGCGGATAAGATGGCTTGGGGAGGAAGGCTGAGATACTCAGATATGCTCCCTCAGGCAGATGGGTTTTCATCACATGTCTAGAACATGCACACACACACACACACACACGCACGCTTGCACTCAACTGATCTCTGGCTTTAGTAAAGCTGGTTTAGACACGGTGTTTGCACTCGTAGGAAAGCTGATCTCGATGCTGGCTTCTTTCTCGGCCCAGGACTCTGATGTCCCAAGTGTCCATCAGAAGCAGGTTACATGATAATCAAACAGCCCTGGGGTTTGTGGAGGCGGATGGCAGGGGGAAATTCACAGAACTTGGGGCGCCAAGAAAAGAAGCGAATGTATCGGGTTAACCTCCATTGGGTGCCAGCTCTCAGATTCTCCCTAAGCCCTCCCCTGCCTCCACCCCGTAAAACCAAAACCAGATGGAAATCTAAGTGAATAGTGGGTCTGCGGACAGGGCAGACAGCGTGGGATGGAGCCCTGATCAGAGAGGAGGGAGACAAGCTGGGTGAGCCCCATTCCAAGGAGGCCAGGGGCAGGGTGTGTCCCCTTTGGCACCCACGGGCCAGATCTCAGCCTGCACAGAAGAACGCCGGGGCTCTGGAGAGCTCCGAGGCAGCTTCTTGGGCTCTGTGGGGATGGTGGCAAATGTTCGCTGCTTTCTTAAAACCAGAACAACAGCAGAGGTTGGGAGAGGGGGGCTGCCCTCTTCACTGCAGGTTTTCCTCTCCCCACCTTCCCATGGGTCCTGGCAGAAAGGCAGCAGCTCCAGGGAGTCAGTAGCCAAGGGTGGGGGTCCAGTGGCCCCTTAATGCTCCCAAGGGCCCCGGGGGGGGGCAGAGTGAGGCCAGCGAGTCCAACCGACCCCAGCTGGCTCCCTGGGGCCAGGGGCTTCCCCCTTCTGAGCCTCAGTTTCTTCATCTGTAAAGTGGGGATAATGGCGACTGAATTGTGAGGGTGCAGATAGGCAGCAGTACTTTCGCGTAGTAGTGGCACAGGGCCAGCCGCTGCTGATATCATTACTACCATTGTTATTAGCAACTCACAGGCAGGTCCCTGCGAGAGGGCAGGCCGAGGACCCAGGCACATCCCTGGCAGCTGCTGGTCCCCAGGGTCCCTCATCTCCCCAGCATGAGGATGGGAACTGTCCCAACCCAAACTAGCTCCATATTAAGGCAACAGCTCTCCTTCTGCCTCCACCCCCAGCCCCACCCTGGGGTGGGCAGTGTGAGTGGGGCTTGTTTATTCCCGTTGTCTGTTCCCATGTTCAGGGTGAGATGGAGGGGAGGGGTGCAGACAGTGTCTCCACCCCTCTCTCGGCAGCAGCTGTGTCCATCCTGAAGGACTGCTCAGGTGTCTTCAGCGCTACCGAGTCTTGGGCACAGCAGACAAAGAGAAGCCTCTCTCACTAGAGCAGGGTCAGGAACAGCCCAGGGGAGGGGCTTCCAACTCCGTCGTGGAGACCTCAGACCATTGCCTCCATCCCTCCCCCCATGCCACCTTTAATGTCACTTCTTTGGTTGAAGTCACTGTCCACAGGGAGCCCTTGCCGGGACCCCCTTCATAGCAGTAACACATCATTTCACTGAAGAGGCCCCCACTAATCCCAGGGTGTACATGCTAACCCCTCATCTTTACAAAAGGCTATCATAATGTCCATTTGGGGGACTTCCCTGGCAGTCCAGTAGTTAAGACTCCCCACTTCCCCCTGCAGGGGGCACAGGTTTGATCCCTGGTCGGGGAACTAGGATCCTGCATGCCACGTGATGGGACCAAAAAAAAAAAAAAAAAAATCCACCTTACGGGTGAGAAACAGAGGCTCCTCCACTCAACGTGTATTTCCTGAGCTCATACTATGTGCGGGCACTGGGCAGACATCCACCCATCACCCCTTAGGAGCTTCCAAATAACAGGAGACAGGCAATTAACTGGCCATTGCAGTACTGGTACATTCCAAGTTGAGAAGCACAGGACCTCTGGGGCTCAGATTCAGGAGTCACCATCCCAAGGCTGCACAGCCGTCAGCACCTGGCAGAGGTGAGATCAGACCCCAGAGCCCTTCCATCCTAACTGTCCCCACGGCACAACGCTGTGGCTAATGGGAGCCCCTCTGAACAGGCTGCAAAGACCTTCATCCCAAATCATTTGAATAACAAGGAGGGGTCCCTTCACACGATAGTGAAGCAGCTGGCGGGGGGGGGGGGCGGCAGATGAGCCCCTGAAAGTACTCTAGTCATTCATTCATTCGTCCAGTGTTTACTGAGCACCTACCTTGTGCCGGGC
Organism: Mesoplodon mirus; assembly: GCF_964341445.2. Lineage (NCBI taxonomy): Eukaryota > Metazoa > Chordata > Mammalia > Artiodactyla > Ziphiidae > Mesoplodon > Mesoplodon mirus. The sequence goes on along the minus strand of NC_138976.1, from coordinate 6,591,725 downwards.
ACCACTGTCAACACAGAGAACCCTGGAGAGGGATGGAGGGAAACAGGCTGGTGCGGTCCAAGTGAGTTTAGTTCATGATAGTGAAGCAGCTGGGGGGCACAGATGAGCCCCTGAGCCTTTCTGGGGCTGTGAGGGGAGAGTTCCTACAGGGTGTGGTGCCTAAGGTGAGAGGTGAAGCGTAGGCTGGGCTTCATGACAAGGTGGGAAAAGTATTCCAGCCAGAGGGAACCGCACGTGCAAAGACGGAAATGACAGAGTGCGGCTGGTGGGACATTTGTGGTAGGGTAGGGGACCCAGCCGAGCCCAGGGGAGGGGCGGTGGATCCTAAGTCTGGGATCTAGACTCCAGTCCAGCCTGTTGGCTCTTCTCTGGGTCAGGACTAGGGTGAGGGGGATGAGGCACCAAGGGTGCAAGCTGTAAGGAAGTGCTCACGGCTGGGGCCGTGCAGGTGCTGGGGGGCACCTGAGACAGCGCCTCCCTCCCTTTGGCCCTCTCGGTGGCAGGGCCAGCTCAGAAAGCGGTCTCTGCTCTTCAGGAGCCTTGGAATTTGTCTTCACAATCAGCCGCCCCTCCTCCACCCTGGGCCCCCTCCCCTCCTCTCTGAAAAAACTCCACCATCCTGATTTTTTAAGTAGGGGGATTGGTGGGTCTGGTTGGGGGCCAGGGGTGGGGGGGCCTGGGCAGAATGCTAATGAAATCAGAGGCACCCAGGTGGGGGCCAGGCCCCGGGTAGGGGAGAATTAAGCAAATACACCCAGCCTGCTGCAGGCTCTTTACCATATTTGATTGGTGCTGGCTGAGGGACAGCCCCCTGCCGTGCAGCACCGCCCCCCCGTAGAGGGGGATGGGGGGATATAATGGGGAGTGGGGGAGGGGTTGCTCCTTCAGTCCTCGGAGCCTGAGACGTGGGCTACATTTGGCCTTCAGGGATGCTTCCTGGAAGGGAAGGGTCAAAGATGACTGGCAGGAGCTTGGCCTGTACAGCCCGTCCCCTCCCGCTAGGCGAGGTGTACAGAGGCCGAACGAGTGCATGTGAGCCACAGCGACACTTGTGGGTTCTCTGTCTTGACCACTTTCCAGGTATTACCCCGTGGAATCCCCACACAATCCATGAGTGAAGTGCTCTACAGACAGGGAAACTGAGGCACGAAGCAGCGCAATGACTTGCCAGGGTCACAGAACCAGCAGCCTGACTCGCAGCCCCTTTTGGTCACTGTACCTGAGTCCACGCAGTCATGACAAGAAGCCGGTGGGGATGGCTACTCTCATTATATCCACATGAGATTTGGGGAGCAGAAAGGTAGCGTGGCCCAGGAAGTAAGAGCAGATAGACACACTCTAGCTCAGATCCCAGCTGGGCAAGCTTGGGCAAGGACACCAAACCCTCTGCCCCTGTTTCTCCTTCTGTAAAGCAAGTTAATGACAGAATCCCCTCTGGGTGGATGAGAAAGGCTTTGAGGACTGGAAGCGTCCCAAGATGTGAAAGGGGGTTGTCTGAAGAGCCACCCTGTACCCAGACTTTGTGGTATCGGCACTGACCATGAGCTGCCCACCTCAGTGTCTGCCCCTGTCTCTGGAGCTTCCTCCCCCCTCCCCAAACACGTTTAATAGCACGTCCATCTCACATTTTCTCCAAGAAGCACCATCAATGTCAGGACAAGGTCTATTTGATTCTGAAGGAGAAAGGCCAGGAGGATTCCCTGGGTCCACATCTCTGTCACTCTTTCTACTTCTGTTCAATTATACTACGTCCAGAGAGGCACCTGGGAGCTCACAGCCTAGTAGGGCTTGAGATAGAGGACCAAGCCCAGAAGCCAGTGTGAAGAGGTGGAATGAGACATGTGCACAAGGGGTTCTGGGCATCAGGGGAGGGCTTTTCAAGTGGGGTTTTGTAGGATGAGTAGGGGTCCGTTGTTTACCAGCTCATGCCACACCACCCCACTGCCTGTGTGACTTTGGGCCTAGCATCCCTACCTTCTCATTCATAGGATGGAATGGAAAGTGCCTACTGCGCTAAGACTTCCCATGAGTTATGGGTAAGTAGGGTTGCAGAGGAAAGAGGTGAAGTATGCATGAGGCCAGGAATGCTCCATGTGTTGGTTTTTAAGATGCCCCTGGCTTAGGGGTGCTGGTCCCATGGCACAAGGAGACACTCCTTAACACGCTCCCATCTCCTTTCCAAAGCCCTCCTCTTTCCAGCTGTCCTGCCATCTCCACCCCCACCCCCCCCACCCCCACCCCGCCACTCTTCTCTGAGCACCCAAGGCACTAACGTCCTGAGTAATGAGCCTGCCCCCCAGCTTGCTGGAGGAGCTCGGGCAAGTCCTCCTTCTCCCTGACGCTTGGCTCCTTTTCTGTAAAAGAGGAGTAAATAGGAGTGCTTATTCCCGGGCTGATGCATTTGGCTGAGTGCCCTGCACACAGGCATCACTCAGCACGTGTTTGCAGGATCCATCATTATTTCCCGTTCTCCCTCCGTGTACAATTCACCGTGCTTGGTTACCTGAGTTATCACCTATGACAACCCTGGAGGTAGATCTCCATTTTGCAGATGAAGAAACTCATTTTGGCTAAGTGGCCTGTTGCTGGGACTTGACTCTAGGCCTGTCTAATAAACAACTATCACACACTAGGCATTGTCAGTGGTTCTCAACCCTGACTACAGGGCAGCATGACCTGGAGAGCGGTCAGTGAATGCGATGTCCAGGCCCCACCCAAAACCTGTTGAGTCAGACTCTGGAACATAGAAGGGTGGAGCTTGGCATTCTTTTTTTTTTTTTTTTTTTGCAGTACGCGGGCCTCTCACGGTTGTGGCCTCTCCCATTGCGGAGCACAGGCTCCAGATGCACAGGCTCAGCGGCCATGGCTCACGGGCCCAGCCGCTCCGCGGCATGTGGGATCCTCCCAGACTGGGGCACGAACCCGTGTCCTCTGCATCGGCAGGTGGACTCTCAACCACTGCGCCACCAGGAAAGCCCAGCATTCTATTTTTAAAAGCTCCACCTACCCCACCCCACCCCCCACCCAGTGATTGCACCGAGCAGCTAGGGCTGAGGACCCCGCTTCCACCTTGCCACCTCCATCCCTCCCACCTTACTCCCCATCCTCGGGGGGTGGGAGGTGAGGCAGGGGGGTGCTGCTAATGGCCATCACCATCACTACAATACTGGTTTCCAGATCCAAAACAGGCTGTACACCATGATGCCAGCTCTGACAAAATACGCCTGCACATGGTTAAGGATGGGAGGAAATAGGCAAAACTGAGACCACTTCTGAGAACTTCCTGGTGGTCCAGTGGTTAGGACTCGGCACTTTCACGGAAGGGTCCTGGGTTCAATCCCTGGTTGGGGAACTAAGATCCCGCAAGCTGGGCTTCCCTGGTGTCGCAGTGGTTAAGAATCTGCCTGCCAATGCAGGGGACACGGGTTCGAGCCCTGGTCCGGGAAGATCCCACATGCTGAGGAGCAACTAAGCCCGTGGGCCACAACTACTGAAGCCTGCGTGCCTAGAGCCCATGCTCCGCAACAAGAGAAGCCACCGCAATGAGAAGCCTGCGCACCAATTAGAGAAAGACCGTGTGCAGCAACAAAGACCCAACGCAGCCAAGAATAAATAAAATAAATTAATTTAAAAAAAAGAAGATCCCATAAGCTGTGTGGCACGGCCAAAAAAAACAAAAACAAAACAAGCAAACAAAACCACAAATAACAAAAACAGACCATTTCCCTTAGATGGGCTAGAAATCATAGTAGTGTTCTAGCACCGGCTGGTGCTGGGCTCATGAGAACCAACTGTTAAATTTCCAGAATTAAAAAAAAAAAATTATTTATTTTTGGCTGCGTTGTCTTCGTCGCTGCATGCGGGCTTTCTCTAGTTGTGGTGAGTGGGGGCTACTCTTTGTTGCAGTGTGCGAGCTTCTCATTGCGGTGGCTTCTCTTGTTGTGGAGCACGGGCTTCAATAGTTGTGGCACGAGGGCTTAGTTGCTCTGCGGCATGTGGAATCTTCCCGGACAAGGGCTCGAACCCATGTCCCCTGCACTGGCAGGCGGATTCTTAACCACTGCGCCACTAGGGAAGCCCTAAATTTCCAGAATTTTGGAAGCTGGTTGTCAAATACAGATGCTAGCAAAGTTAAATTATATAAACTTACAATTACACAAATTATATTTAAAACAAAGGCAATATATACTCCAAACTTACCTCTCTCTAGTAATTTTACTACATTTTGCTATTATTTATGTTCTTGGGATTATTTGTATCTGGATAGTGGAAACACTATATACTGGTGTGCCTCTGCACACCCTAACTGATGTCACAGTGTAGCTAGAAATTGGCCATGGTGGAAGTATCTATACCCCAGAAACTGACAAACACTATAAATTAAGGGTCCCCTTTCCCAGAAGTCCAGTTGTTAAAACATTTACTAGAACACCATAGGCTATATTTTAATTTTTTATTTTCTCTTTTTCCCTTTTAAGTAGATTTTATTTTTAAGGGCAATTTCAAGTTCGTACAATATTGAGCAGGAAGTACAGAGAGTTTCCACATACCTCTTGCCCCCATCATACATACACACCCTCCCCACTATCAACATTCCCCCACCAGAGTGGTATGTTTGTTACAATCCATGAACCTAAATTGACACGTCATTATCACCCAAAATCCATAGGGTTTGGACAAATATATAATGACAGGTATTCACCATTATAGTATCACGCAGAAAAGTTTCACTGCCCTAATAATCTTCTGCACTCTATCGATTCATCCCTCCCCACCCCCCGTGCCCCCAACTCCTGGCAACCACTTATCTTTTCACTGTCTGCATAGTTTTGCCTTTTCCACAATCATACCGTACGGAGCCTTCGGAGACTGGCTTCTTTCACTTAGTAATATGCATTTAACCTTCCTTCATATCTTCTCATGGCTTTATAGGTCATTTCTTTTTATCGTTGAATAACATTCCATCGTCTGGATGTACACTGTTTACTTATCCGTTCCCCTATTGAAGGTGAATGGTTGCTTCCAAGTTTTGGCAATTATGAATAAAGCTGCTGTAAACGTCTATGTGTAGCCTTTTGTGTGGACGTAAGTTTTCAACTGCTTTAGGCAAATACCAAGAAGTATGCTTGCTGGATTGTATGGGAAGAGTTGGTTTCATTTTGTAAGAAACCGCCGAACTGTTTTTTTACAGTGTACGTATCGTTTTGCATTCCCACCAGCAACGAATAAGAGTTCCTGTTGCTCCACGTCCTCGCCAGCAGTAGATATTGTCAGTCTTCTAGATTTTGGCTATTCTGGTAGGTGTGTAATGGTATCTCACTGTTGTTTTCATTTGCATTTTCCCTAATGACCTATCATGTGGAGCATCTTTTCATCTGCTTATTTGCCGTCTGTATATCTTCTTTGGTGAGGTGTCTGTTAAGATCTCTAGCCAATTTTTTAATCGGGTTGTTTATAATTTAATTTTGTAAAAGAGCTTTGTCACGGTAGATAGTCTTTCAAAAAATGTTCCCTTGTGGCAAAACCTAGCAATGTGGTATTTCTGTGCAGGAGGTAGAATATTGTCCCTATTTTTTCCTTCTAGTTTTATTGAGATATAATTGACATACAGCACTGCATAAGTTTAAGGTGTACAGCATAATGATTTGACTTCCATACACCATGAAATGATTATCACAATAAGTTTAATGAACATCCATCATCTCACATAGAGGCAAAATTAAAGAAATGGAAAAATAATTTTTTCTTGTGATGAGAACTCTTAGAATTTACTCTCTCAACTTTCATATATAACATACAGCAGTGTTTTTAAATGTTGAAGGAGGCTGAATAATTCTTCCTGCACCACCAAGTCCCTGGACAAGGGTTTGCCTCTTGGCAACACCAGATTGCTACTCATTAATTTCCTTAAAGAGGCAGAACTAACTTAGCTCTCTTCAAATGTACTCCCGTGACCTATGTGGAACTTCCCAAAATGAACATGTTGGGGGCAAGGGGTGGTGAGATGGTGGCACATGTGACGCTGTTTGCTGTGTCCCTTAAGGTGGAAAGAGCCCTGATCAGTGAGTGAAGCCCACGTCCCCTACCTGGCTCTAGCCAGAACTCTCTCTGTGCCGTTGAACAAGTCATGCCTCCTCTCTGGGCTCCATCTTCCAGATCTGTAGAATGAGCACATCGGAACCAGGGGCAGGATTGGCAAATAGTTGCCTCCTTGTCAGAATCCCCTTCCTGAGCCCTGGCAGACAATACTAATCAACCGGAATCCTCCTTAACACAGTGTTCCAAGCAGCTATTACCAGGCTATTATTCTGAGTGATGGGCTGGTGGGGGGGGGGGAGAAATGATGCTGTGAGCCAGCCGTGGTCTAAGCACTCTCTAAATTCCCTTGCGACTCTGACCCTGTACTGGATGCTGCCTGGGAGGAGGTGAGCACAGACTTACCCATGCTTGGCAGAGAACTTCCCGACAGGAGGTAGTATGTTTCCGTAGTTAGGAGCTCAGGGGCTGCAATCTGGTGCATCCGGGTGTGGGTGAGTCCCAGTTCTTCCGCCAGTAGGCTGTGTGACCTTAAAGAAGTTACTAGACCTCTCAGATCCTGTGTCGTCCTCTGTCTCATGGGTTGATGATACCTGCTTCCTAAGGTTGCAGGTGTGAGGATTCCACAAAGTCACGTGTGTATAGTGCCCAGCCCATAGGGGGCTCCGTGGAGGGCAGCTGCGGGAGCCCCTTTCAGATCTTGATAACCCTTGTGGTGTCTGCACGCGGCTGTGATGGTCAAGCAAAGGCCTCGGGGCTGGGCCAAGCCTTTGGCCTGGAAGCTTCAGTGTCTCATGGGCCTCATGGAGATCAGGGCTGCTCTGGGAGTTCCAGGAGTCCCTCCCCCACCGCCAGCCCTGGAGTGTCGACAGAGTGCCTGCAATCAGCACTCCCTGCAGAAGTTTCTGACTCAGGGGGAGCGAGGGGGAAGGAGAGACAAGGAGACTGAGTTCTGTGACCAGAAATTGCCACAAGCCCTCTCTAGGAACAGAAGAAACTGCCTTTGTAGGGAGAAGGGATGCAGAAGTGACAGCTGCCTTGTAGAATTGGCTTCCCTCCAAATTCAGTCACTTGCTCCAGGCTCCACTTGAGCAGTGTGCTGCTTTGGTTTAGTTTTCACACATCAGAGCCAGTGTCAGTCCTGGCCAGTGGCCTGGCCTTCACCCCATCCCGAGCCCGCTGGGGAAGGGGCCAGTCTCACCATGATCGGGGGCTGAGAGCTGGGAGCTGGGTCAGGAGCCCCCAGTTTGCTTGAGCCTCCCCTTCCTGCACCGTGCTGCTCTTCCCCAGACCCCCACCTCCCAGTCGGCAACCTTTACTGTGCGACTTGGCTGGTAAGTAAAAATATTCCTTTCCCCATTGGTTTCCAGTGCCTGGGCATGTCCGTAGAGGCCATTACAGAGCTTATTACCTTCGGCCTGGGAATTTTAAAAGTGTGGTTTTGTTCTAAAACCCAGAATTTCTGACAGCCCAAGTTAATAAGCCCCCCAAGTGAATTCAGAGGGTGTGAATGGGAAAGTTCTGAACAGGATTCCTCTGCTGTAACGTAAGCATCTCAGAAGAAGCCTCTTCTTCTGGTTTAAGGCTGAGTGTGGCACTTTGATGTGGGCCCCTGTCCTTATAAAGTCCCCTCCAAGGAGGGGTAGGCTAAAACTTAACCTGGACCCAACACAGTACTTGCAATTTGCAAGTACACATGCTTAGCCCTTAGGGGCTAAAGGCCGTGGTTAAAATAAACAAACAAAGAAAGAAAGTAACAAAAAAAAAAACAAAACAAAAAAGAAAGAAAGAAAGAAAGTAACAAGAAAGACAAAACCCACCTGGGCTCACCGACCCACTTTAGCTCACTCAGACCAATAACCTTTATTCTGGTATGCGGACTGTCCCTAAAGATCATGGCCCCCTTTAGAAGTAGAACACATCATATAGCCTTGAATAATAAAAAGGAGCTTCTACCACAGAGCAGCTTTCTCGGGATCAACAGTAGGCCTGGGGGCTTCCCTGGTGGCGCAGTGGTTGAGAGTCCGCCTGCCGACGCAGGGGACACGGGTTCATGCCCCGGTCCGGGAAGATCCCACATGCCGCGGAGTGGCTGGGCCAGTGAGCCATGGCCGCTGGGCCTGCGCGTCCGGAGCCTGTGCTCCGCGACGGGAGAGACCACAGCGGTGAGAGGCCCGTGTACCGCAAAAAAAAAAAAAAAAAAAAAGAGTAGGCCTGGAGTTTACCCTCCAAATTCAGGGTTTCATGTGGGGTGCGATTGGGAATAAGCAGCCATCTTGGAACCTTTTGAAGGGAAAGCATCCACCCAGATTCCTGGGAGTCCCTGGGAAGCCTCACTGCCCCCAAGTGCTTGGGTCAGAGGACCTCAGCTAAGGGACCAGGGGTGCAGATAAGGAGAGGTTCTCCGAGAAAGGGAGGGGAGGGGCGCCCTGTCAGCTTTGGGAGGCCTTGGGTCCCAGGTGTGTGGATCTGCCAGGGGGCTGGAGTCCAACAGTGCAGCCGAACGCCAGCTCTGTTGCCTTCTCGCTGTGCGATCTTGGGCGAGTGACCTCTGCAGCCTCAGTTTCCCCGAGTGTGAAATGGGAACCGGAGATGGTAGCAGCCATCGCATAGGGTACCTGTCGCATAGGGTTATTATGCGAAGACGCGCCGGGCAGTGCCCAGCCCAGCCCTGAGCCAGTGGTACGCGCCGGGTAAACAGGAACTGCCTCTGTTACTAACTGGCGTTGGATTTCCTAGAACTTGGTTTCCCAGGATGGGAAAGGCCAGTGCTAGCTCCAGCCCGGGACCTAGCGGAGCCTGGGGGAGGGGTGGGCTGGGGAAGGAGGCAGCTGGAAGGGGGAATGGAGGGTGGGCACTGCGCCCCCGCCTGCACCCGCCGCGCGCCCACCCCTCCGACCGCGCCCACCCTCCCGCGCGGGCGGCCGCCTCTCACTCGCGCTGAGCGGCTTGGCGGCGGCGGGCGCGGGCCGCGCGGGGCTGGGCGCGCCGATCTATTAACGTCTGTGTGTCTGGGCCGCGGGTCTGCGGCGAGGCAGGCGCCAGAGGCTCGCCTGGAACCAGATGTGCCGCGGCGCCGCTCTGGCCGCCACCGGCGCGGCGCGCTCGCACGCACGGGCTGGAGCGCACATGGCCAGGCGGGGCGGGCGGCGGCTGGCGCGCCGGGCCGGGCACCCCCGGGGTTCCGGGGCCGACCCCAGACCCGCGGGTGCGGAAAAGCGCCCACCCCCGCCCACTAGCCAGCGCCGACAGTGCCCCGCCAGTATGGGAAAGTGGCCCCGGCACGCTGGGCTCCCGCGGGTGGGGTCCACCGCGCCCGCCGGCCTTGTCCCCCGAGGGCAAGATCCCTCTCGGAAAGCCCAGCCCCTCCACGCCCCCTACAAGGGCCGGGGACTCTTCCAGCCTCGCCCCCAAGTTTGTTTTCTTAAGTTTGTGTGTAAGATTTTTTAAAGTTCTGAGTCAGAGCTTCCCCTAAGATGAGGAGCTTGGGCCATACCGAGAAATGCCAAAATGGGGGGAGGGGAGCAGGAAATAGGGCAAAGGAAATGTAGGGGTTGGCGGCTTTTTAACGCCTGGGTTCGGAAGGGGGCTTTTCACCCACGGCGGGTGAAATACAAGGATTTCATTGAGGCCCGTCCCAGCTTGGCCCCAGATCTGCGTCAACCACAGGATGGTCCCCAGCCCTGGTTGCGGGGCAGCAGCTTGCCCCGCCTCACGCCGCGGCAGCCTTGGGATGCTCTGCTTTCCCCTCTGGGCCTCCTCCGGGGTCCTGTAAAGGGAGCAACGGGAGCTGGGCCCCCAGAGCTCCCCGGTCTCAGTGCCTGGGCTCCCAGGCTCTGGCAGCAACCGCTCCCAGCAGGAGAGGTTAGGAGAGCAGAAAGAAGGCAGAGGGCAGGCACGGCGGTGCTGTCAGGCTGGGCCAGCCCTTTCTGGCTGCAGCGGAGGGGGCCTCACGCAGGGCCTTTGCGTTGGGGGCGGTTCCCTCGGTTTGCAGCTCTGCCCCGTGTCTTCTAGAAGAGTGTCTCATAGAAAACCTCTGAAGATTTGTGGAAAGACTGGGTTTTCCCAGCCCTGCCAGCCTTCCTTGTTCTGGAAATGAGGAGCTGAGATGCTGAGTCGGGGGAGGGGAGGTCAGCCCCGTAAACATCAGACACTGAAAGACTAGTCTCCCCTAGATGCCTGCGCAATCCCCAGGGGCTCAGGACGGAGAGGGCTCAGCCCTGGGCAGCCAGAGCTCTGGCCGTTTGTCAGTGCTGCGGTGGATGCTCCCTCTGACATCTCTGGCATCCTGTGGGGACCATCACGTGCCCTCTTGAGGAGGAAACTGAGGCCCAGAGAGGAGCAGTGACAGGCTCGAGGTCACAGGGCTGGCAAGTGGAGGAGGTGGGATTCCAACCCAGGCTGTTGGGCTCTGGAGACAAAACTGGGCTTGGGATCAAATTCCCTCAGCGTTCGGGGGCTCTAGGAAGAGGGAGGGTGGTGGCCCCAGTTGGAGAGGGGATCAGGGTAGCCTGGCGCCTGCCCCTCCAGTCCAGCCCAGCCATCCCTTTCCTTCCAAGCAGGCTCAGCGGTTGTGGCTCCAGCCCAGGCCCCTCCCCCTCCCCCTCCCCCCCCCCCCCCCCCCGCCCAGGGGTAGAATGATGCCCCCATCCCTCTGGCCTTGAGCACCAGGCTGAAGCCTTTCCCTTCCGGAGGGGATTTCTCTGGCTCATGTTCTGACCCCTAAATTTAAAAAAAATAAGTAAATATATTTCTGCAGCTAAGAGGGTCAGGGAAGTGGGAAAGCTTGTAACAGTTCACCCAGTCTATAGTGCACGGAAGTCTTCACACGTTTGGATGGACAGAGAATTGAAATTACCTCCCCATTGGGACCCAAGTTCCGTTCAGTCAATCATATATGTATTTGTTCAGTATTTATTGAGCACCTACTATGTGCCAGGCACTGATAATAAAGAGGCGAGTTCGGCCTGTGACTGTGGCAGGGCTTCCTGCCTAATCCAGCCCAGCTTCTTCAGAAGCATCCGGGAAGGATGGATTCCTCGGGCACATTTGGGACAGCTCTGGGGAAAAAGTGTCCTACAAGCTGTTGTTTAGGAGCAAAGCTTCAGTGCATCCTTGATCCTCTTAACAGTCAGAGTGTCCGCTCAACAGATACAAACATGAGGTTTAGAGAGGTTAAGGAACTTGCCAGTAGGTGGCACAGCCACTATATGGCAAGTCTGGGGCTCAAACCTAGACCCATCTGACTCCAAGTAAATGTACCAGTGGCTAAGGTGGTTCAACGCTTACCCTGTCCCAGGCACTGTTTTAAGAACCTTGCCTATGGTAACTCATTTTATCCCCACAAAAACCCTATAAGGGAGGTGTCATTAGCTCCATTTTCTAGATGGGAAAACAGAAGCACAGAAAAGGAGTAACTTTCTCAGGATCACACAACAGTGAAGCTGGGATATGAACCCGGGAAAGCTAACTCTGGAGTCTGGTTTGTAACACTGTGCTGGGTGAATAACCTTTTATGCTTTTGTTGGGGAGCCTGTTCTGACTGACTTGGTGGTGAGAAAGAACCCAGAAAGTCCTGGCACAGGGGAGGGTGTGGCTGTAAGACCTTCCCCTGAAGCAGCTGGGGTTTGGGTGGAGGTTAAGTGAACATCCACCACACGCTCAGCCCTGGTCCATGCCACCCACAGCAAGAAACACTTTATCTGAACTGTCACATTGAGCCTGCTCCGTGAAATGGTGAGGTAATACCGGTCACCCACATAATAGCTAATGTTACTTGAGCGCTTACTAGGTGCCAGACATCGTCTAAGCACTTTAGGCACTGCCAACCCCATTTACAGTGAGGAAACCCAGTCTCGGAAAGGTGAAGCCACTTGTCCAGAGAGCTCATGTAGCTGGTGTGTGGTGAAGCCAGGACTGGAATGCGGCTATTTCCAGGAAAGAGAGGTACGGTTGAGCGGGTTATCCACTGCATAGCTATAGGGGGCACTAGCCACACTGTCGTCTCTAGGGATGCTGCCATGGAATTGTGCAGTGCACTACCTGCTCAACTCATGTGTGAGCTGCATACATGTGGACACGGGTCCAAAAGTCTGCCAAAAATTTAATAGATATGCTGGCATGGTGGGGTTTAGGGATGATTTTTCTCCTTTCAAATGTCCTTCAGTAAGTCAGAAAGAGAAAAACAAAGATCGTATATTAACGCGTAGATGTGGAATCTAGAAAAATGGTACAGATGAACCGGTTTGCAAGGCAGAAATAGAGATGCAGTTGTAGCTGCATGGACCAGTGTAGAGCTAGCGGGTGGATCGGCACTTTTCATGTCGAGTCATGACATTCTCTGTTTGCTGCACTGAAGCCCGTGGTTCCTAACCTTGCAGGTGAGGGCGACTGGGCTGCAGACTCTCAGCTGGCCCTGGGCCTGCTGGATCAGAATCCCTGGAGAAGGGATGGGAACGTCCCTTTTCTTTCTTTCTTTTTTTTTTTTTTGTGGCCGCGCGCTGCGTGGGATGTGGGATCTTAGTCCCTGACCAGGGATCGAACCCGCGCCCCCTGCAGTGGAAGTACGGAGTACTAACCACTGGACCGCCAGGAAAGTCCCACAATGCCCCTTTTTAATGAACTTCCCCGGGAGTCTTGAAGCAAATGGTCAGTGGTCACCCTTTGAGAAATCTGGAAGATCTGGTATCAGCCCCTCCCCTGGAGGCCACTGGAGTGGCGAGGGGGCAGGGCAGGCTCCCAGAATCACAGGAGACGCATTGGAAAAGCTGCCTTCAAATGTTAGCAAGGTGGCCCTGGGGAAGAGTCCCCTGTGCTGTCCCTCGCTTGAAGCATAAACTGGGGGACCCACAGGGAAAGGGATTCTGACTCACTGCAATAGAGAATTTTCTAGAGTCAGGGTTGACTGTGATCTGAGGGTGTGACTGGGACCAGTTAGAGATGTCACAGATGGCTCTGTGCCCAAGCTCTGAGTGCACCCTGCCGGTGAGGCTGGTGGAGGCCGGGAACACAGACAGGCGCCCGCCCCGCTGACACACAACAGGGGATAGTCAGCCTTGAGGGCACCAGGGCCTATGAGCCTGTGGTGGGGGTGGAGTGTGGGCAGAGCCCTCAGATTTGCTCAAGTAGAACAGAGGGGCCAGCTAAGCCACAGGAAATTGGAGTGGTCTCTGCACCCAGCCACCAGCCCTCGTCCTGCCTCCCAGCAGGCGCTGGTTGTGGGCTGTGAGAGGTCCGGAGCTCTTAAGTGGAAGAAAAAAAACCCACAGTGGGTCCTTAGCAGCAACTTCACCCTGGTCTGGAAATGGTTAATGAGGGCAGCTTCCACTGCCAGATGCCAGCCACTTAGGGGACAGACAGACTGGACATAAGCTCCCGCTTCATCACTGCCCGGCTGTGTGACCTGGGTCAGCTACTTCACCTCTGAACCTCACTGGCCCCGACTGAGAACAAGGCTTAGTTACAGCGCCTTCTGCATTGGAGAAGGCAGGGCTTCGTAACCCAGCGCCAGGCACACAATAAAAGTTCAGTAATGGGCTTCCCTGGTGGCGCAGTGGTTGAGAGTCCGCCTGCCGATGCAGGGGATACGGGTTCGTGCCCCGGTCCGGGAAGATCCCACATGCTGCGGAGCGGCTGGGCCCGTGAGCCATGGCCGCTTGGCCTGCGCGTCTGGAGCCTGTGCTCCGCAACGGGAGAGCCCGCAACAGTGAGAGGCCCGCACACCGCAAAAAAAAAAAAAAAAAGTTCAGTAAATGGAAGCCAAAAAAAAAGGGTAGGAAGTGAGAGTCCTGTCCTCACCACAGGCCCGCACTGTGCTGAGCAGGGCAGCAGAAACACTCAAGACAGCCTGGAGCTTCTCTGAGCTGAACCTCAAACTCACATTTTCCAGCGTGCCTGGAACTCACAGATGGGTCATAAAAACCTGCAGTGATACTTTAAATGTCAGCCTCTCTGGGAGTACAGCATCGACCCAGAGCTGGGGTCAGGGGAGGTCCCGCCAACCTTGGAAGAGGGGCCGATGGGCACTGCCTTTATCTCAACTGCTATCTGTGGGGACCTGTGCAAGGGACCCCAAGGTGAAACGGGGCAAAGGGACAGGTTCTCCTGGGGCACAAAAGCTGACTCTCCATCAAGCTGACTTTTTAGCGTGGCGGTCTGTGCACACGATTCAGAAAGTCTATGAACCACCCCCCCCCAACAAAGTTACATGCAAACTTCTGTGTGCACCTGTGTTTTTCTGGGGAAGGGTCCATAGCATTCCTCAGATTCCTCAAGGGGTTCATGACTGAAATGGAGGAAGAACCAATGAGCCACGGCCTAGGTTTCATTTTGGAAAAGTAATAGTGAGGGGACTTCCCTGGCGGTCCAGTGGTTAAGACTCCACACTTCCACTGCAAGGGGCACGGGCTTGATCCCTGGTCGGGGAACTAAGATCCCGCATGCCGTGCAGCGCGGCCACAAAAAAAAAGGAAAGAAAAGCAATAGTGAGGGTAGTGGGCATCTGTGCAGCCCACTGCGTTTAGCGTGTTCTTGGGAAAGCCCTGGACTGTTCCATCCTCTCTGTGTCAGCTTGAGAGGGAGGCATAGATACTGTTCTTGCCCCAGTGCACAGATGGTGAAACCGAGGGCCCAAGAAGGGAACTCTCTTGACTAAGGACACACAGGGTAACGTTTTCCTCAAGCTCAGATGCTCGGGAGAGGCAACCATTGGCTCTCTTGCTGGGCTGCTGGTTTGCCCCACCCCCTGCCAACCGTGCCCAATTGCTGGGTCAGGGATGCGCTCCCGCATGCCCCTCCCCAGGGAACCCAGAAACAGAGAGAGAGCAGGAAGGAGGAAAATGGGTGTTCTCAGGGGGTTGGACGTCAGTGGTCAGAACTTGGGGTCCCACTGCCTTGCTGGGAGCCCTTGGCTAAGTCGCTGCCCCTCCTCATGGCTCAGTTTCCCCATCGGCAAAAATGAGGGGCTTTGGGGACTTCCCTGGTGGTCCAGTGGTTAAGACTCTGCACTTCCACTGCAGGGGGCACGGCTCGATCCTTGGTTGGGGAAGTAAGATCCCCGCATGCCACTCAGCGTTGCCAAAAATAATAATAATAATAATAAATAAATTTTTTTTTTTAATGAGAGGCTTTGACAGACAATCTGTAAGGATCCTTCAGGACTGAGTCCTGGGAAGACAAGTGTAACAGGCTTGAGATCCCCAGAGCCATTTGCAGCTTTGTTTTAGGAACAAGCCACACGAAATCGGACCTTCTCTGCGCCCGACCCCCAGCCCTCGCCCTGACTCCCAGCAGGTGCTGGCTGTGGGCTTTGAGAGGCCCAGGAGCTCAGAGCTGGGAGAGGAAACCCCACACTGGGCCCTGAGCAGCAGCTTCACCCTGGTCTGGAAATGGTTAATGAGCTTTCCTCCAGATACCAGCCCCTTATTAAAATGTAGGTTTTACAATATATCTGGCATTTGGCCACCAACCTTAGATTAAAACCAGACGGGACAGACGCTAGCCCCCTTCTTAGGCCAAATTTTAAGCAAAGGGCTGCTCTTCCTCCCGATTGGTTCCCGGGCTCCCAATCCCCCTGTACCCCCATTCCAGCCATGTGCCCCCACTTTCTGGAGCTTGGTTTGGGGGTGTCGGGAACAGAGAAGACAGGGCTGACCACAGATGTGAACTTCTGGGTCCTGGAATGCTGAGGTGAGAGGTGATCTGGCCCTGGACCCAGAGGTTTTGGGGGCAGCAGAGGAGGTTCCAGGGACCCCAGAGCCTTTGAGATGGTCAGGGGTATCTGGCTTTTGACCTCCCACCTTTCTCTGTGCCTAAGAATAGGACACACATGTTCTCTGCCTGGTAGCTTCATCCCTTTTTCCCTACTTGGGCCCAATGATCACATTTTTCAAAGGCTCCTGGGTCTCTGAAGAAGTTTTGGCCTCACGCATCCCCTTGTGGCGGCCCCCACGTGGAGACATTCTGTCCGGAGAACCACGCCCCCCTTGTGGCAGCTGTCTTACTGAGCATTTCCCCAAAGACCCTGACCCAGAGTGGCTCTGGGGCTTCCCAGGCAGCACTGAGCCACTATCTGGGCCTTAGAGACTCTGTTCTCCCCACTCCCGGTCACATCCCCGCCAAGCGTTCAGGGGATCTCCTTTCCTTGCTATTCTCAGCCAATCCCAGTTTTTCTCTCTACCCCCTCCCTTTTTTCTGTGTTCTTCTTCTTTTTTTTTTTTTTTTTTTGCGGTACGCGGGCCTCTCACTGTTGTGGGCTCTCCCATTGCGGAGCACAGGCTCCGGACGCACAGCGGCCATGGCTCACGGGCCCAGCCGCTCTGCGGCATGTGGGATCTTCCCGGACCGGGGCACGAACCCGTGTCCCCTGCATTTGCAGGTGAACTCTCAACCACTGCGCCACCAGGGAAGCCCTGTGTTCTTGTATGATGACTTTATTGAGATTTAATTCACAGAACATACAATTCACCCATTTAAAGCATACAATCCAGTGATTTTTAGTCTGTTCAGTTGTACGACCATCACCACAATCGATTTTAGAACATTTTCATCACCCCAGAAGCAAACCCTGCACCCTTTAGTCCTCACCCACTCACCCCACCCCCATCACCCTCCCTCGGTCCCTGGCAACCACTAATCTACTTTCTGTCTCTATAGATTTGCCTATTCTGGACAGCTCATATGAGTGGAATTGTACATCATGTGCCCTTTTGTTAATGGCACCGTCTTCTCTCACTCAGCGTAATGTTTTCAGGGGTCATCCGTGGTGTGGCATGGATTAGTACTTCGTTCCTTTTTACAGTCGAATAATATTCCATTGTATGGATGTTTGGGGTACCCACTCATCAGCTGATGGGCATTTGGGTTGTTTCGACTTCTGGGCTCTTATGAGTATTGCTGCTATGAGCATTCATTCGTATCCAAGTTTCTGTGTGGACATATGGTTTCATTTCTCTTGGGTATACAACTGGGAGTGGAATTGCTGGGTCATATGCTAACTCTATTTTTAGCATTTTGAGGAACTGCCAGGCTGTTTTCCAAAGTGGCTGCATCACTTTTCATTCCTATCAGCAGTGCCTGGGGGTTCTGATTTCTCCACAGTCTTTCCACCACTTGTTATTACTTGCCTTTTGATTCTAGACATCCTAGTAGGTGTGACGTGGTATCTCACTGTGATTTTGCTTTGCATTTCCCTGATGGCTAATAATGTTGAGCATCTTTCCATGTGCTTATTGGTCATTTGTGCATCTTCTTTGGAGAAATGTCTATGCAGATCATTTGCTTATTTTTAAATTGGACTATTTGTCTTTTTATTGTTGAGTTACAAGAGTTCTTGATATTTTCTAAATACAAGTCTCTTATCAAATATATGATTTGTAAATAGTTTTCCCATTCTGTGGGTTGTCTTTTTACTTTCTTTTTTTTTTTTTTTTTTTTTTTTTTTTGCGGTACGCGGGCCTCTCACTGTTGTGGCCTCTCCCGTTGCGGAGCACAGGCTCCGGACGCGCAGGCTCAGCGGCCATGGCTCACGGGCCCAGCCGCTCCGCGGCACGTGGGATCTTCCCGGACCGGGGCATGAACCCGTGTCCCCTGCATCGGCAGGCGGACTCCCAACCACTGCACCACCAGGGAAGCCCTCTTTTTACTTTCTTGATCGTGTTCACAAAAGTTTTAAATTTGAAGAAGTCCGATTTCTCTTTTTTTTTAATTTAATTGCTTGTGCTTTTTCTGTCATATCTAAGAAACCATTGTCTGGCCCTTTTGAGGGCAAAGGGAACTGGCTTTGGAAGTTGAGACTTTCATCCCTTTTTTGGAATGAGGGCTTCCTTCATCTACATAATCATTCATTCAGAAATATTTCTGAAACCAAACGACTTGCCCAGTCCTGGGGATACAGCAGTGACAAGGCAAACCCAGCCCCCACCTTCCTAGAGCTTAGGATGGAATGGAAGAGACAAGCATGAAGCAGAAAACCAAAACAGAAGAATGACTTAATTACAGATGTACTGGAGAGGGAAGAGGGCCCAGGAGCCTGTAACAAGGAGATCTGTCCTGGTCTGAGGGCTGGGAAAGACCCCCCAGGACAGGGCATTTAGTCTGAGATTAAAGGCCGGGAAACATTAGCCAGGCAAAAGGGGTGCAGTGCTCTAGGCCAGGAACAGCATGTGCAAAGGCCCTGAGGTGGCAGGAACTCTTGCTGTCCGGTAAGGCAAATCACCTTGGCGCACTGGCGCCTCCACTGAGGTCTCTTGGGGGGGTCCAGTGGCCTGATGGAAGTGTGTGCAGCATGCCATGTCCTTAGTGTGTGTACGGAAGAGGTTCTAGACCCCAGAGAGACCCAGATGCATTGCAGCTGCCTCCAGGACCCTGATGAGGATTCGAGAGGACATGCAGGGGCCTCCCCCGGCCTCCTCCAGACTCCAGGGTTAGCCCAAGCCTGCAGATGCCTCCTCATAGCCATACTAGTTACTGGCCTCGGGCTGGGAGGCGGTGGGGGGTGCAGCAGTCCCAGGCTGAGGTGGCCCATGATGCTGGGTTCTTACATGCTGTCTGAGGCCTGTGAGATCATGGGGACATGGATAGGGCCCCAGGGGACCTCTCTGACTCCCTGGGCCCAGCTGTGTCTTCCTTCCTCACCTTCCTTCCTGAGATATTTTCTCCTTCTCTAGACTGGTAGCTATAAAAATGTATCAGCACCTTGGGTTTTTGTTCAAAATGAGTGAGATGAAACATCCTTGGAGGGGCAGCTGGACAGTGGGTGTCGGTGGCTGACTCCCCTCCCCCACTGCCCCAAGCCCCTCCCTCCTGCCCTGTGACACATGCGGTCATGACTCAGCCCTGGCCAGGTCTCTATGGCTCCATATGGAAGAACCTGGACCCTGGAGACAGGCCGGGACGGGGGCAGACTCTGAAGTCTTCCCACGCTCTTCCAGGGCCTCCTCATTTGTCTGTTCATCTCTTCATTCACTCACTCAACACTCAACGAATATTTGTGGAGAGTTTACCCTGGGCCAGGCCCTGTGACAGGTCCCAGAGAGACAGAAAACAGCAAGTTCCAGTCCCTGCCAGACAAATGACCCTGCATATACGCTGCAACATGACAGAGCTATGATGGGGGGTCTGGGATGGCTTCCTGGAGGAAGTGGCATTCTGCTGAGACCTGAAGGTGAGCCAGGGAGGCAGAGAGAAGTCACAAGCCCACGAATGGAGTGGGCAGAGGTCCTCAGGGGAGAGGATGTGCATGTCCAATGTAAATCCTGACCTCAGGGAGGCTGCGAACCTGGGACAGCAGCGCTGAGACCACCCCAGCCCCCCTGACCTGCCACGGCCCACCCAGGGCAGAGCCCAGAAACCCTCAAGACAAAGGCCCCATCCTTCTGTCATGTTCACCGTCAGTTTGTCCAGGGCTGGGCTGGAGGCTGGGGCCAGCTCCTCCCTCGGTTCACCCTGCCAAGTGGCTACCAGGGGAGAAAAGAAAGGACCTGGGGCTGGCAGGGGGAGGACTCTCACTCGCTGTGTGACCCTGGGTAGGTCCTAGCCCCTCTCTGGGCCTCTCTCCCTCTTCTCCTCCATGAGGCAGAAGCATCCCTGCCTCCCATCTTGAGGTTGCTGGGGGCCTCCAGGGAGGTGATGCTGGGAAGTCCGCCCGTGTGATCTCACCCCCCTTTGTGCCTTAGCCCTGGTCCCTGAGTGTCCTGGACTGAGGCCGGCCCGTCCAAAAATGAAAGCAGCTCTTAGCTCCTTGTTTGGATTCTGGCTGGGGCAGAGCTGGCCTCCTGGGGAAGCCCCCGGAAGCCCAGGCGCCCTTCTCCAGATGGCTGCAGGCTCCATGCTTCTTCTCCTTCCTCCTCCCTCCTGTCCATCCTTCCTTTCTTCCTTCCAACGTGGGTGACACACTTGGTGCCAGGCGTGACCCTGGCTCTGCCCTCACAGGTCTCACATGCCCCACCCCCTCGAAGCTACCCCACGCTGCATGCTGTTGACAGCCCCCCTGCCCTGTGTGCCGGGGACTCCAGCACAGATCCCAGCTCTAGAGATGCTCCTGTTGCCTTCAGCCCCCCTCTTCTTGGCTGACCCATTCACCCTAAGCCCCTGGGGAGAGACCCCCAGGATCCTGCCGCATGAAGACCTGGGGGTACTCTTAGGGCCGGCCGCCCATGCCAGACTGGTTAAAAGCCTGGGCTCCGTGCCAATCCTCAGGTTTAAGTCCCAGCTCCAGCCTTGACTGGCCACATGGATTTGGCAGGTTTCTTAACCCCGTGCCTCAGTTTCCTCATCTGTAAAATCAGGCTAAGAGCACACAGGTCTGACGGTTGTGAGGGTTCGATTAGGTGGCTCCTGTTACTTCCATTTCTCAGTGCAATTCCTGAGGCTGGTACAGAATAAAGGCTTCATCCACCGCCACGCTGCTGGTGCGCCAGGGCCAACCTGAGGTCCTAAACCAGGACCCCGGCTCCTTTACCGCCTGTCCTGCCTCTCACTTCCTAATTGAGGAGGTGAGATTCTCCCTCAAGTCTCTCCTGGTGGCATTTGAGCCAGGGATGCTGCCTTACAGAAGCTAGGGACACCGTTTCCAGAATTCCTGTCGGAGCCCTTCTCCCAGGGGTCTTTCAAAGGAACCCAAGTCTCTACCAAGAGACCTGGGTGTTTGAGGGGGGCAGCCTCTCTGTGCCCCCCACCTCCACTTCCTTCCTCAGACTTCTCTGGCTGTAAATATTTCTGCAGCTTCGAAGCTCCTTTGACCAAGGCCCAGTGTTAATTTGTTAAATCCACGTCAAGGTCCTGGGGACGCGTTGTTTATTTTTGTGAACGTGTTGGCAGAGATCACATTTGGGGTGGGGGGAGGCTGCTTATTCGGTCAGAATAAATGCTAATTAATAAAAGTTATTTATTTGGGTTGGAGCTTGCCATGGCCCCAGGGTCAGGCACAAACTGACTATTTGAAGCAAAAACAAACAGAGAGTGTCTCTCAACGGCTTGGGAAAGGCAGAAACGAAGAGGCCGGATTTATTTGTCTTAGGAAGAATTTGCAGTTAATTCCCTCCAGACTATTTAGACCCTTAAATTACACGGAATAAGAAAAACCATGGGTGCAGGAGAGGGAGCCAGGAACACTTGATCATTTGGCCGAGAGCAGAGTTTTTAAATGTCTTTGGCCTGAAGTCAGCCAAATAAATTGTACGTGTGAAATAATTTAATGGCAGAAAACTGTGCGCCAGTCACTTCTTTTTCATTGTAATGTAATAAGGGAGGGAGAGCATGGCTGGCCTCCCCTATGTGAGGCTGTTTTTCTCTTCCCTGATCCCGCCCCTCACAATAGCCCCTAAACAGCCCACGTAAATGGAGGTGGTTTCAGGCTTTATTTTCAATCCCAGAGGAAAGCAGAACTTTTACGGAACAAAAGGAAACTTTGGGCACAGCCCTGACTTGGACGGAGCTGGTCCCAGTGCTCGCTGGCCTGAGGCTTCAAGAGTATTTATTTTCCAAATGCTTTAAGCTCAAGCGTGGAACCCCCAGAGGACACACGCCTACCACAATCCACTTCTCAGGGGGTTATTCAGGAACTCATGGTAACAAATATCCAGCACATCTGCTGGGAAGCGGAGTCCAGCCCGAGAGCCCTGGCTGAGTCCAAAGCTGTGGGTTCAAGTCCTGGGTCACCTCCAAGACGCTGCGTGAATCTTCCTGAACCTCGGCTGCCTCTCCTCAGCCTCTGCCCACAGCAGGGATTGGAACCATCCTTCTACTGTGGGCGGGGCGGAGGGAGAAAGATCTTTGTCTTCAGGCGGGAAGAGGGTTGCACACAAGGAAGAAGGCCAAGAGCAGCGAACATATATCAAGCGATTACTATGCTCTTGGCACTGAGTTAAATTCAGCTCCTCCAGGAACTTTGTGTGACCTTGGGCAAGCCGCTGGCCCTCAAGGCTCCCAGAGGTGAGGTCTTCCTCCCGGAGGCTATAGGATGGAGACTCGGGGGCATTTCTGCACCAGTGAGATGACATGATCCATGGTGTCTCCCAGAGCTGGGGCGTAGAGTGTGACAGACCCCCGCATCACCTTCCCCGGGAACCGCGGGAGGCGGCCCCCTCGGAGACAGGCTCACAAACCGGGCCGCCTGAGCCTTCCCACAGACACAGATTCCAGTCCCCGCTGTGTGATCTTGGGTGAACCTCTCAGAGCCTCAGTTTCCCAGTGTGTGAAATGGGCCAGTGCCTCATAGGGCAGATGCCAGGATTCAGTGGATGGAAGCAGACAGAGCGCTTGGCATCCCTCCTGCCCACACCAACTTTTTTTTTTAAAGATTTAATTTTAATTTTAATTTTTGGCTGCATTGGGTCTTCATTGCTACGCACGGGCCTTCTCTAGTCGAGCGGGGGCTTCTCCTGTTGCGGAGCAATAGGCTCCAGGCATGCGGGCTCAGTAGTTGTGGCACGCGGGCTCAGCAGTTGTGGCACACAGCCTATAGAGCGCAGGCTCAGCAGTTGTGGCACATGGTCCCAGTTTCTCCTTGGCACGTGGGATCTTCCCGGACCAGGGATCGAACCCGTGTCCCCTGCATTGGCAGGCAGACTCCTATCCACTGTGCCACCAGGGAAGCCCCCAAACCAACTTTTGTTGAGCGCATCCCATCATAGCTGCCTTGATGGGAACCCCCAGGGAGATGTGACTCCAGACCAGTGGAGACCAGCTGGTATCAGGGGTGGGGAGAGTCTCAGGTTGTTGGGAAGGGTGTTAAGCGCCCTTGTGTGAGGGTTTCAGCTCCAAGGCACCACGCAGTTTGGCCAAAGAGCAGAGTTGTTTCTTCCGGCGCCCACTTGGAGGGGGCCGAGGCTGCAAAATGATTTTCATTTCAACACCCTCAGTTTTGAACTGCTAAATTTCCTGAAAAATTCTCCTTTTTTGGCTGAAATACCTCCTGCGTTGGGTTTGTGCCCAAGAAGCGTTGCCTGAAGGGGGGCGGAAATCGGCTCGCGATGGCTGGTGTTCCAGAAGCTTCTGTCCGCTCTCAGGCTCTTGATCACACAGGTTTTCAGCGCTCAGCCCTTGTTATTTCAGTTTAAGGTTTCTTCCAGCTCAAGGGGGTGGGGAGCGGGGGGTGGAGAGACATTCACCGGCACCAGACATTCTCATCCATCTTCACCTTTTCTTGGAGGAAAGGGGTGAGGAGTGAAGACTGAAGCGGGTCCAGGAGAAGAGGCCAGCTCGCCCAGGGCCACTCCGTGTTCCCTGCCATTGCCTACCCCACCCCCAGATGCGTCCCACGTTTGCAGTACTTCCCAAAGGGGAAACGTACTGGCCCTCAACTCCTGACCCTCCCTGCAAACCAGGGCCTCTCTCTCTCAGCTCTATGGACACGGTGAATCAGAGAATTCCCTGACGCGGGGCCTGCCTTGTGCATCGAAGTGTACTCAGCAGCATCCCCAGCCTCTGCCTCGACCCTAGGAGCACCCCCTCTCCCAGTCCTGACCATTAGAAATGTCTCCGGACATTGCCAGATGTCCCCTGGAGGCTACATTGCCCTCTGTTGAGAACCACTGGTCCAAACCAAGTAGGGTCATCTTTTTCCCGGCATCCTACCTGATTCCTGCCTGACAACCCCCCACCCTACCCCCGATGCAATGACTTACCAGGCTCATGGAACAATTTAGCCTCCGAACAAATCAGCTGGTTGCTTAAGAGTCAGTAAACCCTGCTAACCTGGGAGCTCATTCAAAACCCAGGATTGAGTGGTATCCGTGGCTGGGCCTGGAATGTTCTAGATGCTCAGCTGAACAACTTCTCAGCATCGTGGGAAGCACATAGCACGTATAAAGGGAATGTGTAACTGGGGAAGCAAAAATACAAGGTGTGGCCCCAAATCCAAAAGGTTCACAATGCATTCTGTTGGCCCAACTGTGGGCAAAACTGACCTTCCTCTCCACCGCTGCTGGGAAGCGTTATGGGGAATTTGGCCACATCTAGCATTTTACTCACTGGCCAAGCAATCCCACTTCTAGGAATCTGTCCCAAATATTCACTGGCAAAAATAGAAAATCATGTTTGCACAAGGTTATTCATTGTGGCATTCTTTAATTGCAAAAGATTGGAAACACACTACGTGCCCATCCATAGGGCTCTGGTTTCAGTTGACTAAACCACGGTACATTCGCACAACCGAGTGGTACAGAGCTGTGAGAAGGTACATGCAGGAGTTCTCTGCACTGGATGGAGGAATCCCTGGGATGTATTGCTCAGTGGGAAAAAAGGGAGATGCATAACAGGACGTGGTCTGCTATCTTTCAATATAAGAGGGGGAGAAAATATTATACTTGAAAAAAAAATTTGCAAAAAGCAATGCTGGGGACTTCCCTCGTGGTCCAGTGAGTAAGACTCCACGCTCCCAATGCTGGGGGCCTGGGTTCGATCCCTGCTCTGGGAACTAGATCCCGCATGCATGCCACAGCTACGAGTCCACATGCCGCAACCTAGAAGTCCACATGCCATGACCAAAGATCCCGCATGCAGCAGCTAAGACCCGGCACAGCCAATATAAATAATAAATAAATAAATTAATTAATTATATATTTTTCTAAAAAGCAATGCTGGAAGGATAGGGCAAAGGCTAATTTAAAAATTGTTCTGATATGTGGAGGGAGGGAACAAGAGGGAAAATATAATATGGAAAATAATGCAAATAAAGAGGGCTGGGTTTGTTGGGCTAGGTGGAGTGATCTCTGGAGCAAATTAGATAGGAAGAGGCGAGCTTCAGTTTTGGGACTTCCCTGGTGGTCCAGTGGGTAAGAATGCGAGCTCCCAATGCAGGGAGCCTGGGTTCAATCCCTGGTCGGGGAACTAGATCCCGCATGCATGCCGCAACTAAGACCTGGTGCAGCCTAAATAAGTAAATAAATATTAAAAAAAAAAAGAGAGAGACAGAGAGAGACAAGTTGCAGCACCAATGTGTTCAGCGTGATCTCATGCTTGTAAATTTTTTTAAATACACATTTGTAATTTTGTAAATCTTGGGGAGCAGAGGCGGGAGAAGGGAGTAGTTTGTTTCACTTTGTGCCTTTCTGTGCTGCTTGAATCTGTCACTGCGACAAGCAGTGACATTATTTGGTTATTAAAATGTACTTTTTTTTTCCTTACATGAAATCTCCAGATTTTTTAAAAATTAAATTTAATATTTATTTATGTTTCTCTCTTACTTTTGAATTTTGAGGTAAAGTTTGCATACAATAGTGTAGAAATCTTAAGTGGACCCTTCACTGAGGTTTTGTTTTTCTTCTTCTTTTTTTTTTTAATACAGCAGGTTCTTATTAGTTATCTATTTTATACCTATTAGTGTATACATGTCAGTCCCAATTTCCCAATTCATCCTGCCATCCCCCACCCCACTTTCCCCTCTTGGTGTCTATACGTTTGTTCTCTACATCTGTGTCTCTATTTCTACCCTGCAAACCGGTTCATCTGTACCATTTTTCTAGGTTCCACATATATGCGTTAATATACGATACTTGTTTTTCTCTTTCTGACTTACTTTACTCTGTAGGACAGTCTCTAGATCCATCCACGTCTCTACAAATGACCCAATTTAGTTCCTTTTTATGGCTGAGTAATATTCCATTGTATATATGTTCCACATCTTCTTTATCCATTCATCTGTCGATGGACACTTAGGTTGCTTCCATGACCTGGCTATTGTAAATAGTGCTGCAATGAACATTGGGGTGCATGTGTCTTTCTGAATTATGGTTTTCTCTTGGTATATGCCCAGTAGTGGGGTTGCTGGGTCATATGGTAATTTTATTTTTAGTTTTTTAAGGAACCTCCATACTGTTTTCCATAGTGGCTGTATCAATTTACATTCCCACCAACAGTGCAAGAGGGTTTCCTTTTCTCCACACCCTCTCCAGCCTTTGTTGTTTGTAGATTTTCTGATGATGCCCATTCTAACTGGTGTGAGGTGATACCTCATTGTAGTTTTGATTTGCATTTCTCTAATAATTAGTGATGTTGAGCAGCTTTCATGTGCCTCTTGGTCTTCTTTGGAGAGATGCCTATTTAGGTTTTCTGCCCATTTTTTGATTGTGTTGTTTGTTTTTTTAATATTGAGCTGCATGAGCTGTTTATATATTTTGGAGATTAATACTTTGTCCGTTGATTCATTTGCAAATATTTTCTCCCATTCGGAAACAACAAACAAGTCTTTTCGTCTTTTTTGTAGTTTGCTTTGCAAAAGCTTTTAAGTTTCATTAGGTCCCATTTGTTTATTTTTGTTTTTATTTCCATTACTCTAGGAGGTGGATCAAAAAAGATCTTGCTGTGATTTATGTCAAAGAGTGTTCTTCCTATGTTTTTCTCTAAGAGTTTTATAGTGTCTGGTCTTACATTTAAGTCTTTAATCCATTTTGAGTTTATTTTTGTGTATGGTGTTAGGCAGTGTTCTAATTTCATTCTTTTACACGTAGCTGTCCAGTTTTCCCATCACCACTTATTGAAGAGACTGTCGTTTCTCCATTGTATATCCTTGCCTCCTTTGTCATAGATTAGTTGACCATAGGTAAGTGGGTTTATCTCTGGGCTTTCTATCCTGTTCCATTGATCTATATTTCTGTTTTTGTGCCAGTACCATATTGTCTTGATTATTGTAGCTTTGTATTATAATCTGAAGTCAGGGAGTCTGATTCCTCCAGCTCCATTTTTTTCCCTCAAGACTGCTTTGGCTATTCAGGGTCTTTTGTGTCTCCACACAAATTTTAAGGATCCAGATTTTTTAATGTTTGATTAAATATTCTTTTTTTTTTGAAGTATAGTTGATTTACAGTGTTGTGTTAATTTCTGGTGCACAGCAAAGTGATTCAGTTAAATATATATAATCTTTTTTATATTCTTTTCCATTATTGTTTATTACAAGATACTGAATATAGTTCCCTGTGCTATATAGTAAGACCTTGCTATTTATCCATAAAATATACATTTTTTTTTTTTTTTTTTTTTTTGCGGTACGCGGGCCTCTCACTGTTGTGGCCTCTCCCGTTGCGGAGCACAGGCTCTGGACGCGCAGGCTCAGCGGCCATGGCTCACGGGCCCAGCCACTCCGCGGCATGTGGGATCTTCCCGGACTGGGTCACGAACCCGTGTCCCCTGCATCGGCAGGCGGACTCTCAACCACTGCGCCACCAGGGAAGCCCCCATAAAATATACATTTTTTATTAAGGTACACCAGACCCTGAACGGGACGGGGTTGGTTCTAAGTGCTGGGTGAGTGCAGTGGAGGAGAGGGGATTCCATATGGACTCAGGTGGTCAGGGAGGGCTCCCTGGAGGAGGGAATAATGAGCTGGGCCCTGCAGGAGGAAGGGTCAGCAGTTCAGCCCTTGGGTCAAATTGAAATGTGGAAATAAATAGTAGCTGAACATCCCCCCTCTCTTCTCCCTCTGTAAATGGGGCATGAAGAGCACCTGTCTATAGGATTCCTGTGAGCATCCATTGAGCTGTGGGTGCCTGAAGTCGACCCTTGACACTGTGACTCTCACTGCTCTTTCTTAATATATTAATATAATTCAACAACAAATACCCATGGAGGGTTTACCGTGCCCCAGAGCCTGAGCTAGGAGCCGAGGACACGTAGATGTCTCCAGTTGCCCCGCCCCCCCCACACCAGGTCAGTTGTCCCTCATGGCAGTGGGTGCTTGTCCCTGGGCTCCACAGGATGGGGACCTGGCTGCTTTTGTTCACCATTATGTCCCCAGGGCCCTAGCCCTGTGCCCGCCACCCAGTAGGTGCTCAGTAAATGTGTTGCAGAATGGATGGATGGATGGATGGATGGATGAAGGAATGGATGAATTGAGTGAATTAAAGGGAGGTGCTCCTGCTCTCGGGCTGCACCGTCCATCAGCAGAGGGAGACACAGGTAAAAGGCTCAGAGCACATTGCTGAGCTGGTGCCTGAGTCGTGATCATCTCGGCAGCTCCGGGCTGGGGGCCCTGCGGGCACCCACTGCGCGCTGTCCGCTGCCCCGCTGACCCTCGGGCCCCTCCCTCCGCAGGTGAGTGTCCCAGCCCCGGGCGCGGCGGCGCCGCCAAGCGGAAGAAGAAGCAGCGGCGGAACCGCACCACGTTCAACAGCAGCCAGCTGCAGGCGCTGGAGCGCGTGTTCGAGCGCACGCACTACCCCGACGCCTTCGTGCGGGAGGAGCTAGCCCGGCGCGTCAACCTCAGCGAGGCGCGTGTCCAGGTGAGTGCTGCCCATCCGTGGGCTCCCCGGGGGAGCGTGCAGCCACCACTCACCCAGGGTTAAGGAGTTGCCAAGGTGAGGTGTTTAAGAGCAGGACCAGCTGAGGCCAGGAGGCCTGAGGTTCAAATCCAAGCCCTGCCACTGACCCGCTGTGTGACCTTGAGCAAGTTACTCAGCCTCTCCGTGCTTTAGGTACCTCCCTGTAAAATGAGGATCACGTGGGTCTGTTTTATAGGGTTCTTACGAGAATGAAAGAAGTTGATATCTTTGTAGCTTAGAGCAGTGCCTGGCACATGGGGTTTGGATAAATAAAAGTCGTTTTAAAGTGTTCAGTGCTTGTTCCGTGCCAGCCCTGAGCTGAGTGCCCAGCATGCACCTCTCTCATTACAACCTCACAGCAGCTAAATGCTCATCTATTCATTCTTTCATTCATCCACTTGCACATTCTCCAACACATACTTACCCAGCGGCAGGCACCACTTATCACCCCCATTTTACAGATGAGAAAATTGAGGCTCAGAGAGGTGAAGCTGCCAGTGCAGGGTGGGTGGCAGAGCAGGCACACACTGGGTCCAAAAGGACTTGGGTCCCCTCGGCAGCCCGCTCACCCCTCCTTCCCGCCCCCAGGTCTGGTTTCAGAACCGCCGGGCCAAGTTCCGCCGAAACGAGCGGGCCATGCTGGCCAACCGCTCAGCCTCGCTGCTCAAGTCCTACAGCCAGGAAGCCGCCATCGAGCAGCCCGTGGCTCCCCGGCCCACTGCCCTGAGCCCCGATTATCTCTCCTGGACGGCCTCATCCCCCTACAGGTGAGAGCGGGAACCCTTTTGGGTCGGGAGGATGCAAGCAACCAGGGGACCCCGTGGGGTGTTTTAGGGCCCAGACTCCTTTGAGGATCTGAAGAGAGCTGGGAAATGTGCCCAGGTGCCCTGTGGACCTGGGGTGCACCAAGGGGTCTGTGGGCAAGTGTGTGAGCGTGTGGAGGGGCGAGAAAATGAGGCCTGTTTGGAAGGAGTGGAGAACCCACATCATCCTGAGGAAGCTGAAAACCTGCAGATTTCTAGGCTGGCACGAGCACCCCAGCACCCTTCGTCAACCATCCCGGAGAGAGGCCGGGGAGCCAAGGGAGTGGTTCCCTGTCCCAGGGGCCTGGCTGGGACCCAGAGTCAAAGTCTGGGGCAGTTTTGTCCCGGTCAAAGCTGGGGAAAGGTGGCAAGGCAGGAAGGGAGAGGAAGGAGATGCTGGCGAGTTGGGTTTCTGCACCCCACGACTCCAGGGACTGCCGTCCACCCCTTAGTCTGTGCGAGCAGCTCTGCTGGAGCCATGGTCTCGTGAGAGGCAGGAGCCGGTGGGTCGTGGGATCTGAGTCCTAGTGATGCCCACGCTAGCCTCACAGCTCTCCCAGCTCCCTCCCTGCCCTGCTCTTACCTGGGGCAGGAGAACCTCCAAGAGGCTTCCTTCCATACAGGTGTGTGTTCATCCCAGCCCCATCCTGCTGTGTGCCAGGCCCAGGGCAGGCGCTGGGGGTGAACAGGACACAGGGCCCGCTCTCAGGAAGCTCCTGGTCCAGCGAGGAAGGACCACAAGCCTACGGGGGTGGCTCCATGTCCCAGGGCTGACTGTGGGCACTTCTGCCTCTTACCCCCAGTCTTGGAAGGCTTCCCGGCCGAGTGAGCTGAGGAAGGGAGACAGGAGGACCAGAGGCTGGGGTCCAAGACTGGCCGCCAGAGGTGGCCAGCCCTTGTGGTCTGCCAGCCACAGCAATATGTCCTTGTGTCTTATGTCACCCCCAGCACGGTGCCGCCGTACAGCCCAGGAGGCTCAGGTCCTGCGACCCCGGGGGTCAACATGGCCAACAGCATCGCCAGCCTCCGTCTCAAGGCCAAGGAGTTCAGCCTGCATCATAGCCAGGTGCCCACGGTGAACTGACAGCCAGCCCCACCAGGACCCCGTTGCCTCCCTGGTCTCACGACAGCAGAAAAGAGGGCAGACACGCAGGAAGGTGACCTTCTCCTGTCCCCTGTCTCCAGGACAGGCTGGGTGGGCTCTCCTGGCCCCTCTCTTCAGCCCGGACTTCTGGGCCCAAGAGGCTGCTGAGGTGCCCAGAGCCTGGCTCAGCCCCCCATCCACGGCCGCTGGAGACTGCGGTCCCTGACCCTGGAGGTGTTGGGCTGGAAGGTTGGAGCAGCGGCTCCCCAAGGACCTCACTTACTTTGTGTATTAAAGCCAAAAAGCTGTTGTCTTTAAGAAATAAAAAAAAAAAATTTTAAGCCCCGAAAGATTGCGGGAGGGCGGACAAAGGCAGCAAGCCAATGAAGGGACGGCCTTCTGGGGCCAGCTGCCCTCGTCTGTGTGCCTCTTTCTGCAGGAAGTCCTCCATCACCCTGTAGAGCCCCAGGGGTGGGGAGCGGGGTAGGAAGACACAGACCTGCCCTGGAACCCCTGACACCCGGGTGTTTGGGAGAAACCCCGATGTGTGACCCTGGCCAGGACCCGAACCCTCTCTGTGCAGGGAGTGTCTCCCCTGCCCTATGGCAGGAGCAAAGGGTGTGTGGAGGCAGATGCTAAAATTAAATCCCTTGCTGCTGGGCATCAGAAGCTGGGGGTCCCCTGGGCATTTGACTGTGGGGGACCCGGGTAGATGGCCCAGAATGTCGGGGTGCAGAGTGGAGGTCCCAGGTGGGCTCACAGGACAGACGGGTGGTCCTAACAGACAGGGCCACCAGAGACCTTCTTCCAAGTCCTCCAACCTACCGTTTCAGAGATGGTCTCTGGGGGTCACAGAGGACACATATGCCACCAGGCACTGACATCACTTATGAGGAGTGTGCAGAAAACTGTGGGGTGAGGGGAATGGTCTGAAGCCAGCCCTCTCCACCTGGCCCCATGCCACGCCTGCTGATGGGCACACCCTCCAGGGAAGTTAAGAGATAATTTCTGGGAATTCCCTGGTGATCCATCCGGTGGTTAGGACTCGCTGCTTTCACTGCCAGGGCCCAGATTCCATCCCTGGTCGGGGAACTAAGATCCCAAAAGCCATGCGGCCGGAAAAAATAAAATATAATAAAGCGATCATTTCTGCAACCAGCCCCCAGGAAGTAAGACAACACTCCCCGACCCACAGAGGGCGCAAAGATGCTCAGCCCCTCCGGAGGGGCGGCCCTCACAGTGACACAGCCATCACACCTCTGGACTCCATGGATGGACCCCGTTTCTCTAGTCTGCCCCACCCACACCACATCAAAGCCCCCCCAAAGGGCCAGTGTCCCCCCCCCACCAGCCACAGGCTGCATCTTCTAGGTGACCTTGAATAGGTCAAAGCCACGTGACAATCCTAACACAAGGGATGGTCCCCATTTTTGTTTTAGAAGGTGTAACTAACCCCTGAGTGAGGTGAGGACCCTCCCCATCTCCCCCAGTTTACCCCCAGAGATTCTTCCCCATCCTCCATCAGGAATTCCACCATGAAAACACAGTTCTGGGCTTCCCTGGTGGCTCAGGTGTTAAGAATCCGCCCTCCAACGCAGGGGACACAGGTTCAAGCTCAGCTCCGGGAAGATCCCACGTGCCGCGGAGCAACTAAGCCCATGTGCCACAACTACTGAGCATGTGCTCTAGAGCCCGCGAGCCACAACTACTGAGCCCGTGTGCTGCAACTTCTGAAGCCTGTGCACCTAGAGTCCGCGCCCAGCAACAAGAGGAGCCACCACAATGAGAAGCTCGCGCACCACAACAAAGAGTAGCCCCCGCTCGCCGCAACTAGAGAAAGCCCGCGCGCAGCAACGAAGACCCAATAAACAAATAAATAAATAAGAAAACAAACAAAAAAGAAAACAAGGTTCTTGTGGGGTGAGCTTTGTCCCCTTCAGATGGGCCAACAGGCCCTGGGGACCATCGCCGTGTGACTTCCCTGTGGCTGGGCAGTTGGGACTCTGGTCCTTGGTGGGGGGAAAACGATGAGGGGGAGGCACAGGCTCCAGCTGAAGGCGTGGGGAGGGGGCATTCTGTTGATATATGGAGCTGGCTCTGCCGACCTGACTACGGCAGCCAGACCAAAGGGTTGACCTGTGCCCTGTACTGTGTGTGTGTATGGCGGGGGAAGGGGGTGCAGGGGGTACAGCCAGAGCTGTGTTTTCTTGCTCAGTTTGGCCTCTGCCTTGGGTAAGTGATTTCCGGGCTTCTATTTGCCATTCATTCACTGAACAAATATTATGAAATACTATATGTGTGCAGGGCTCTACGCTGGGCCCTGAGGAGAAAGCAGAGAGTTGACATGGGGTCCCTGGCTTCAGAGGCCACACCAAGCCCAAGGAGCCCCAAACCTAGTCTAAGGCATCCAGGCAGGCTTCCTGGAGGAAGTGTCCTGGAAGGATGAAGAGTCCACCAGACAAAGAGGGGAGTGAGAACAGTGTTTCTGGCTAAGGGAACAGCATGTGTAAAGGCCCTGGGGTAGGCCAGAAGCTGCCTCTTTGGGCCAGTGGGGATAGTTCTGGGCCTGGATCTCCTGCAGGATGAAGATGGAGAGAAGCAGGGACAGCTCACATGGGGCTTGTGTGTCCAGATCTAAAGTCTGGATGTCGGGACTTCCCTGGTGGTCCAGTGGTTAGGACTCTGTGCTTCCACTGCAGGGGACATGGGTTCGATCCCTGGTCGGGGAACTAAGATTCCACATGCTGCGTGGCACAGCCAAAAAAATTGTTTTTTAAATAAAAAATTAAAGTTTGGATGTCACCCTGGCAGTGAGGATCCATGGAGGGGATTTGCTCGGTGGAGGGACCCGCCCCTTGGACCCTGTTGGAAACAGAGAGACCCCTGCAGAGGCTGGGCTGGATGTCCAGGCAGGAGAAGTGGCAGCCTGGACCAGATGGGGACAGAGTGGGCAATCTGGGAGGTGTCCCAGACACAGCAGGGACAGGGGTTGATGACTAGATGTTGGGCTGGGGAACAAGGGGGAGCCCAGGGGGCCAGGACTTGGCTTAAGCACGTGGATGCCTGGGAGGAAGAGACCCTGGCAATAGGACCCACCTGGTAGAGGGGTCGGGAAGATGCTGGCCTGCCCTTCCACCCAGACAAGCGCTGGGGCCGTCCTGGTCTGAGCAGGGTCCTCCCTCACAAGGAGCTGACACCCACCCCAAGGATTTGCACCAGCGAAGGGCCGGCCCACAGGGCCCAGAGCTGTGCCCTGACGGGCAGCCCTGATGGCCTTTTTGTGAGCACGTGGACGAGCCCACCCAGGCCCTGGGCAGTGCCCCAGAACTCAGATGGAGGTGCATCTGGTCTTTCTATTTTCAGTCCAGAGGGAGGGGCCATGAAGAATCGCCAGGTTGGGGCTGCCTGCAGCAGAGATGGGGGCCACACTGGCGGGGAGCTCCCACTAGGGCCTGGAAGATGGGTCCCAAGAACACCAGCTTCAGAAAAAGCCATGGGCCCGGTTCCCCCAGAGGCGCTGGCCCCGCCATCGGGCCACAAGGATGTCAATGTCACTTCCTCTCAAGCGCTCAAGAAAAAACAGATCGGCCTAATCGTTTACACATGCTGCTCTGGGGAGCTGAGGGAGGGGCCACAGCAGCCCTCCTTGCGAAAGAAAATATATTCCAACATTGCTGTCACTATTGTAGCCGTAATTGCAGGGCTGTGTGGGCAGCTTCCCGGGCACCCGTCCCGGGATATAATTTTCCATGAGGATAAGGTACCCGAGGCCCCATCCCGGAATGGGAGAACTTGGAATCCTTCTCCCTCTGATTGCCTTTCCCCTTTTGGCCAAACAAGCTTGGGACAGGGCATTGAATGTATCTGCTTCTGTTTTTTTGTTTGAAATAAAGAAACTTGAGTTGAGAGAAAGAGAGAGAAATTGAAGGAAAGGCAGTCTGGCTCTTGCAAAACCCAAAACCTGAGAAATTAAGACCAGAGTTTTACCTTGGGCAAGGCACTTCTCCGGGCCTCAGTTTCCTCCTCTATAACATGGGGTGATAACAGAAGCCACCTCACAGGGTTGTTGGCAGAGTTACCCTCCATAAATGAGCGCTGTGGTGTATACGGTGGAAAAACACAGACCAAGGGTGGAGTTTAGGGAAGTCAAAATAGTCCCTGTTCTGGGGTGAAATTGCACATTCCCTCCTCAGAGAACCTGGCTCTTCCCCTTGTCCCTTCCAAGCCCACATTCCTTGGGCACCAGCTGGGGACCAAAGCTCCTGCACCTCTGCTGCCTGCCACTGGAGGGCGCTGTGGGGTCCCCGCCAGGCACAGAGCCGGGAGAACAAGGGCCCTCTCCCGCACGGATCACCAGAGATGGCTGCAGGCTCCTGACCCAAAGACAAAGAAACAAGCAAATCCCAGATCACCAGCAGGGGTCACAGCATAAACATCAGCACAAGTCTTTTGGAGGATGTACCAACAGCCACGAAAATGTTTGCATGCTTTCACCCGGTAATTCTACCTCTGAGCCCCACTTCAAAAACTAATCCAAAATGGGGTGGGGGGTGGAAGCAACATGTGCCAAGATGTTTATCATATGTTTTCATAGATTCAGTGTAAAAAATCTGGGAAGGGGCTTCCCTGGTGGGAAGCAGTGGTTGACAGTCTGCCTGCCGATGCAGGGGACACGGGTTCGTGCCCTGGTCCGGGAAGATCCCACATGCCGCGGAGCAACTGGGCCCGTGAGCCATGGCCGCTGAGCTTGCGCGTCCGGAGCCTGTGCTCCGCAACGGGAGAGGCCACAACAGTGAGAGGCCCGCGTACCGCAAAAAAAAAAAAAAAAAAAAATCTGAGAAGACGCAAACCAAGTTGTAAATACTTTAAATTTGATAATGGCTCACAATCCACTTGTCTCTATGTTTTCTGTAATGAGACTAATAACCTCATAGGGAAACAGAACAAGCAGGCCAATGTGATCATCTCAACTGCATGAGAAGCTCTTTGCAATGAAAAAAACGTGCTTTCTTCCCTTTTATGTCCCCCTTGGTGCCTCAGTCAGAGCTGGACTTGCCTTTTCCATCCCTATTGGTAAGTGAGTGGCCCCCATCCAAAGCTCGCTTCTCTGCTCCCGTTATCCCACAATTAGTCCTTCAGGTCTTGAAGCTTCGTGGTCGTCAGGAATTCCCTTCTCTATTGCAAGTGCTGGAAAGGGCGTGTTTGAGAACTTCTTAAGCTCTTAGTTCACATCTTAGAAGAAGTGGGAATGGATCGAGCTTGGGGTATGAGGACTCAGGAGTGGGCACCTTGAAACTGGAAGGTGCACTTGATAAAGTGGTGTGGATGACATAATTCTAAGATGTTCCCATGACTCCCACCCCAGGGAGACACACACTTCGTAATCCCCTCTCCTTGGGTAGGGGTGGAACCTCTGACTTGCTTCTAACCAATAGAATATGGTGAAGATGAAGGGATGTAGCAGATGTGATTAAGGTCCCTAATCAGTCGACTTTGACTAATCCGAAGGGAGATTATCCTTGGTGGGCCTAACCTAACCAGGTGAAACCTTTAAAAGAGAGTCCAGGTCTTCCCTGAAAGAAGAGATTCAGAGCAGAGAGATGCGTTCCCACTAGCCTTGAGAAACAAACAGCTGTGCTGTGACCTGCCTGTGGAGGAGGTGGCCCCCAGCAGCCAAGGGCCTCATTCCTACCACCACAAGGAACCCAATCCTGCCTGCAATCTGAATGAGCTCAGAATAGGATACTGAGCTCCAGATGAGACATCAGCTGAGGACTCCTTGACTGCAGCCTGGGAGACCCTGAGCAGAGAACCCAGTTAAGCTGGGCCCAGACTCCTGACCTATAGAAACCGTAAGACCATACATGGGGGTTGTTTTCTCTCTTTCTTTTTTTTTTTTTTTTGGCTGCACTGAGCAGCTTGCA
Source organism: Mesoplodon mirus (assembly GCF_964341445.2). Classification (NCBI taxonomy): domain Eukaryota; kingdom Metazoa; phylum Chordata; class Mammalia; order Artiodactyla; family Ziphiidae; genus Mesoplodon; species Mesoplodon mirus. The sequence goes on along the minus strand of NC_138976.1, from coordinate 6,555,625 downwards.
GGATCTTAGTTCCCTGACCAGGAAACCAGGGATGGAACCCATGCCCCCTGCTGTGGAAGCACAGAGTCCTAACCACTGGACCACCAGGGAATTCCCTGGGTGTTGTTTTCAGCTGTTACGTTTGTGGCAACTTGTTACCCAGTGTAGAAAACCAATGCAGATGGAGATGGAGCTTGGAAGTCCTCTTGAGCTTGGCCTCACTCTGCTCACAGCACACCCAAAGAACCCTGGGACCCATGACAGAGGAGACTTGACACCTCTGCTCAAATTATCTGCCATCTTATCACTTTCCAGGCCATTCTGCATAAGCCGACAGATTAGTTGCCCTAAAACACAGCTTTGGGACTTCCATGGTGGCGCTGTGGTTAAGAATCTGCCTGTCAATGCAGGGGACACAGGTTCGAGCCCTGGTCTGGGAAGATCCCACATGCTACAGAGCAACTAAGCCAGTGTGCCACAACTACTGAGCCTGCGCTCTAGAGCCTGTGAGCCACAACTACTGAGCCTGTGTGCCACAGCTATTGAAGCCCATGTGCCTAGAGCCCGTGCTCTGCAACAAGAAAAGCCACTGCAATGAGAAGCCCGCGCGCCACAACGAAGAGCAGCCCCCTCTCGCCACAACTGGAGAAAGCCCGTGCGCAGCAACGAAGACCCAAGGCAGCCAAAAATAAAAATAAATTAAAAAACAAACAAAAAAACACAGCCTTGATCATATCCCTCTCCTGCCTAAAGCCTTCTGGGGCTCCCCAAAGCCCTCCCATCAAAGTACCATCACCCAGGCCAGGTGTTTGAGGTCCTAGCATCCAGTCCTGCTCTCCCTGTCCGCCTTAAACCCGCCTTGTCCCCTACTCCAGATTATTCAGACAATCCTGACAACTCAGTCCCCTCCTCCTACTGTCCCCCTGCAGCAACATCCTGCCCACCCAGCCCCGCTCTGCCAGTGAAAATGTATTCTCCAGAGGGTTACAATGTAGTGTCAACTTTTTTTAAAAAGCAAGCTAAATTCTAGACAGAAGATGCATTGGCATGTCTGGGGAGATGTGTGTCGCTTGAAAAAGAATAATTAAATGTTGTAATTTTATATTTGGAAAATGAAAAGAAAAACCATATTATTTTCATAATTCAAACTTTAAAAAGTGAAGCTACTCAACATGCTCTTGGCAGGCACAGATACCAAGAGAAGCAACCACTGTCTCATGGGTGGCCACACGGCAGGATCTCCAGGGAGGAGAGGTAATATATAAAATATAAATATTATATATTTAATATGCATAGATATATACATATTATGTATATTGCATATAATTTGAATGTGTATTTAATATGCATAGTTTAAAAATCTGGAAAGTCATAAACCATAGGGTGAACAGTTGTTTTCTCAGGAACGTGGGATTGTGGGTGGTCTCTATTCTTTATACACACACTTGTAAATTTCCCTACTTGGGTTCTAAAAATTGACAAAACTTTTTAAAGGTGCCCATGAAAGCATTGCTTATGCTGATGCAGCGCGGAAAATTAATTATCCAACAATAAGGGCAGATTAAATAAATGATGAGGGTATCCGGGATGATGGAGTGCCAGGGAGCTGTTAAAATTCATGATATTGACCATCGAAAGCCCTGGGAGGAAGTGCAGATGCATTATTAGGGAAAATCTCAAGTGATGATAAAAAGGCCAGGCTGTGAGCCCCTGAGCACAGATGCCACCCACGTCTGTGACACACCGACGACATCTCCCCAAAGCCAAAAACCCTCGATCCATATTTTTTGTTGTGGAATTCCATCCTGGATAGAAACAGTTCGGAATCCCTATCTCTACACTATGTGTACACACACACACATTCATTTTACACATCATTCATTCACTTAATAGAAACGCCTTAGAAGCTAGGTGCTCTTCCAAGACCTGGGGACACAGGCACGGCAAGAATAACGCAGACCCAAATCCCCGACCCCCTGGAGTGCACGTTCTAGAGGGAGAGATGGACAGTGAAGAAGGTGGCAGGAAGATGGTGAGGGAAGATGGCGCGGGGCCTTGCCAGCCTCCTCTGGGTAGTGGGAAGCCACCGGAGGACTGGCACACAGAAGCCTCTGGTCCTGGGTGGGGAGTGGACGGTGGGGGCCAAGGGTGGATGGTGGATGCAGGTATCCAGTTGGGAGCTGTTGCAATGACCCGGAGCATGACCAGGACAACAACTGCGTGGTGAAAATACAGGAAGATTTTATTTTCTTCTTTGAGCTTTTCTGTAGTTTCTAAACCTCTGATAGTGACCATTACTTGTGAGTACCTGTAATTAACAGTTTAAAATCTCATCCACCTTTCAGCTTCCAACTCAAAGGATGCCTCTCCAGGGAATCCTGCCTGGATTCCCAGCCACCCGGACAGACACCCCTCTTCTGTGACTGCCCAAGGCCCAGCCCACCTGGAATAAGAAGGGGTCCGTCTTTCCGCCCTAGCCAGCCTGGAAGCCCATTCCTGAGGCCAATGGCCTCCCAGGGACACACACAGAAACCCCAGGAGCCCTTAATTCTGGGGGAATTAAGGGGGTCCCCAGGTTCTGTCCCCGCCTCCAGGACTAAAACCAGGCCCCTTTGTCCTCTCATCTTTGCCTGTTCCTCCAAGTCTGTCACGTACCAGGGAGGCTCTTGGAAGCCTGGAGCCAAGGAATCCATTAAACGAGGGAGCCCCAGTGGTTCCCCAGAGGGGCCCTCATAGGAGACTGGGAAGCCCAGGTGGATAGGGTACACCAGCCATCACCTGTCTTGGGCTTCCTCCTTAGAAGTGTGTGTACTCAGGACTTCCCTGGTGGTGCAGTGGTTAAGAATCCACCTGCCAATGCAGTGCACAGGGGTTCGAGCCCTGGTCCGGGAAGATCCCACGTGATGTGGAGCAACTAAGCCCGTGCGCCACAGCTACTGAGCCTGTGCTCTAGAGCCCATGCACCACAACTACTGAGCCCGCGTGCCACAACTACTGAAGCCCGCGCACCTCGAGCCCGTGCTCCGCAACAAGAGAAGCCACCGCAATGAGAAGCCCGTGCACGACAACAAAGAATAGCTCCCACTGGCCGCAACTAGAGAAAGCCTGCATGTAGCAACGAAGACCCAACGCAGCCATAAATAAATAGTTTATTAAAAAAAAAAAAAAAAAAAAGAAGTGTGTGTACCCGGGTGGGGGTGAAAGGTTCTATAGCATTAGGACCAAACTGGCAACATTTTGAGGAGAGGGCCCCTAACTCGCAGACCAGGGCCCTGACCCTGGGGTCTGTGTGACACCCCAGGCTGGCTCTGGGCTTTCCTGCCAGAGCCCAGGAGAAGTTGCCCCCAGCCACCAGGTCCCAGTCAGGGGCAGCTCCATTTTCCCAGGCCTGGGCTGGGCCCCAAAGTCCTTGCCTGCCCCCAGGGCTGTGGTTCCGGAGCCCCCAGGCTGCTGCTCAGCACTGCCCTGCCCCCCAGCACTGCCCACACTTCGCACCACCCCTAGCCCAGGGTCAGGTGGAGGCAGCCCAAGAGGGGGTCCGCATCTGGATGGGGTGCGATCGAGGTGAAGTCAGAGGAATTCACGGGCGCCCAGGATGGCCTGGGGCAGGGTGGGGGTGGGGCTTCCGGCCAGGCCAGCCCACCCGCATCCTCTCACCTGCTGTGCTCACTTTGCCGCTGCCCAAGAAAGGGGCGCTGTGGTTCAGCCACAGGGGCAGCTGCTCCGGGAAGCCGCCCCCAGCCCTTCCCCATCCTGGAGGGTTCCAGGTCTACCCTGGAAACACCGCCCGGCTCCTGCCGGCTGCCCTCCCTGCTCTCAGGCTGCGCCTGCCTCTCCCCGGCCCCTCGAGAACCTGGAGGGGAAGCTGGGCACTGTCCGTGTCAGTTGGGGAACAAGAGCCACTGCCCAGCTGTCACCTCACCATGCTGCCCTCCACGTGGCTTCTCGGAAATCCTCTTAGGACACAGACCCAGGTCACTAATCCCTCGCCCAATTGTCCTCACCCTGGCTCTGAACCCACCCGACAAGGCCCCAAGTCCTTGAATGAGCCCCTTTCCGCCCATCCCCCTTCCCCCACCCTCTCCCACACGCCCCCCTCCACTTCCCAGGCACAAGACCCCAGGGGGCTGAGCTCTGCTCGTCTTTCCTCAGCTTGATTGGACACCCCCCCAAAACCGGTCTGACTTACCCCCATGGCAGGCGAGCTGTCACCTCCCCTAGGAAGCCCCTCCCCAGCAGGGGTTAGAGGCCTTCCCTGTGCTCCCACTGCCCACCTACCCCCGTTAGGGCACTGAGCACTTGGAGTTGTCACTGTCTGATGTCCTGCCGTCCCCCCACCCTGTTGTGGCTCAGCATCGGAGGGGTCCCGGGGGACGGGGCAGGGAGTGACTGATGGGCCAGTGCACAAGGGGCTGCTGTCTCTGCAGTTCCGAGGAGCTGCCCCCTCCCTCGGTCCCAGGGCACATGGTCCCTGTGGGTATCGGATGCCCTCCTCACCCGGCTCTGAGCTGGGCACTTTGCCCTCTCAGTCCCTCTTTCCCCAGAAGGGAAAATACTAAAATACAAGCACACATACTGGGTCTGCTCCTCCTTTACCACATCCCAGCTCCGGGATGTTGGGCAAGTTACAGCTCCTTTCCGAGCCTTACTTTCCGCATCAAAAAGCAGAAATACCTCCTTCCTGGGATAGAGGATCAAGTGGAAAAAAAAATTGTAAACACCATGCTCAGCCGATGCTTAGCAAACAGCAGACACTGAATACAGGGATGTGCGCTTTCTGTTTCCAGATGTGCAGCTGCAGCCCCAGAACAGAGGCTCATCTCACCACCAGGAAGCAGTGTTACCCATCCCACCTCCTAGCACGGCCGGGCAGGGGGGCCGACTCGGATTTCTAGTGAGGCCTGGGGAACCCTGGGTCCCCAGTGAGGCCCCCACTAGGCAGACCCGTCAGTCCGCGGGGGCAGAAGCTCAGGGGCTGCAGGGCTCTGAGAGGAGGCCATGCCCAGGTACGAGGGGGGCTTCCCTAGATCCTGGAGGAAAGGGGCAGCACTGGGGAGGGGGTTTGGGAAAAGGCAGGACTGTACAATGGTTAGAGCAGTTTTGGAGAGCCAGACAGGCGGGGTTCAGAGCTGATCCCACACTGCAGGGAGTCCACCTTGAGCCTCGGTTTCCTCATCTGTAAAAATGGGGTTGACTGACCATCTTACTGGCCCACGGCAGGAGGTGGGAGGGTGTCGCCCAGCAGCCTGCTTGCTTTCTGCATGATTCAACACCCTCGTCTGGGTGGGTTTGTGTGTTTGCCAGAGACTGTGTCTTGTCAGTTTCGCCCCAGACACAGACCCGCAAAAGTGTCCGGCGAGCCGGATGCCCAGCCAGCCTGGGCGGTGGTGGATGCCAGGAACCAGCAGCCAAGGGGCCAAGCTGGTCAGACACTTCATTAATGACTAAAGCCATATGCTCTTAGAGCAAGATCCAGGAGAGACACATGATTCCCCGGCAGGGGTTGCACATTTGTGGTTTTCAAGCCTCCCAAATACCGAAGGAGTCAAAATTTCCTTTTAGCGGTTGGTCCTTCAAAGCCTTGTCCTTGAATGACAGCCCTTCGGAACAACTAAAGCCTCGGGAAGAGAAGGTCGACCTTACTGTGGGCCCTTCCCGTCGGCACCTGTGCCAAAGAGAGAAGGATCCAGCAAAGGAATGTGGCACAGGGAACTGTCAACAGGGCACAAAGGAACACAACCCTTCTCCCACCGTGAGAGAAACTCCTACCCTGCCGGTCCTGGGCCCTCCCCTAGAGGGAACTGCCAGTGGGCCCCAGGCTCCGCCATTGTTGGGGCTCACAGGAACTTTCTAAAAATGCAGACGCCCAGGCTCCCCTCTAGACCAGCTAAATCAGAATCTCTGGGGTGGAGGTGAGAAGTCCTTATTTATTACTGCCCTGGATTCAGAGGGTCGTTAGGTTCAGAAACCGGAACTGAGTCTCTGCTCGCCCTTCCCAGACTTGGGGAGGAAGAGGGAGGGATATTTTTCATGCTCTGTTCTTTAAGTGGAAGGATTTTCTATCATTCGTGACAACCGGTCTCTAAACAGTTCCAATCGGTGGCTTCACCCAGGAATCCAGCTGGTTGCCAGGAAACCAGGCTCCGGGGCCTATCACAATCTCAGAGGGGCACCTGGTCTCCCGGTGGCTCGTGGCCAGGGGTCTGGTGGCCGAGGAAGTGTCAGCGGCTGGTCACAGGTGGCGAGCTGCTTCCCAGACAATCTGCAGGGCCATGGAGGCGCAGGGGAGCTGGGCCAGGGTGTAGGCCAGAGAGCGGGTGGGCGCCCGCAGCTTCCCCAGGTAGGCCACGGTGTGCACCATGCGGCCCAGGAAGACGACCAGGAAGTGCATCCAGGCAACGAAGGGGTCAGGCCCCAAGAAGGAGTAGACGAAGCCCAGGAACAGGAAAGGGTAGATGGTCTCCATGTCATTCCGGTGGGCTCTGGGAAGGCAAGGGGGTGCAGTCAGCCAGGAGTCGGCTTTGAGAATGTCCTGGAAGCTGAGACCCTCCGCCCCGAAAGGCCCCACACCCCTGGGGACCATCTCGGGGGTGCCAGACTCACGTCCATCATTGCCAAGACAAGGAGATACCCCAGAGGCAGGGGCGACGGTGACTCCAAGCTTGTGCCTGTGAGCGGCTCAGAAAGTGAAGCCCTGTTAGCAGACCGGGAGCCACGCAGGGCTGCTGGTTGGTTTTCTTACCGACCCCAGGGCTCGCCAAGACGCAGCCTCTGCCATGGTCTCTCCTATCTTCCCCTCTGGCCTTGGACACCAGGCAGGAAACGTGGGGCTCAGTGGGGTTGAGTGAGAGCCGGGGTGGAGCCTAGGTCTGCCTCCAGCCCCTGCTCTTTTATTTATTTTTTTAATTTTGGCCACGCCGCATGGCTTGCAGGATCTCAGTTCCCTGACCAGGAATTGAACCCCGGCCACAGTAGTGAAAGCGCCAAATCCTAACCACTAGACCACCGGGAAACTCCCCGGCCCGTGCTCTTTACCACCAAGGCAGGGCTTTTCTGAGGCCGTCCTCCTTCCAAATGCAGGTTCCTGGGCTCTCCCCAGCGAGATGGGCTAAGAACATGCATCTGAAATCCACACCTGGCTCTGTCTTATTCTGCCCCTAAATCTAAGCAAACCCTTCCTCCTCTCAGGGATAATAAGAACGACTTGCACTCACTGGAGCCAGCCAATCGCCGGACAGCAGCGAAGCCCTGTTTTATCCGCGCTATCCTGCTTCTTTCTTTGTTTGAAATAATCAAGTGTGTGAGTATATGTGGTGGTGGTGGGGAGGGGCGGCTGTGTATAACCCTGCCATAAAAAAATGACCAACAAAGAAAACTCATCCACTTTTGCTAAGAGTTGGTTCACATTTTCCATGACTCTTGCTAATGGGCAGCTTCCTCTGTGGAGGGTGGGGAGGTCAAGTCCCATAAATTAGAGACTGAACAAATGACCAAAGCCAGAGATGGCGTGTTGGAGGCGCAAATAAACAGGAACGCGTTGCCTGGGCCGTGACCTCCCCCAAGGACAGGGCACATGTGTGAGGCATGAGGACGCTTCTAGAACTGAAGCCCCTTCTCCAAGCCTTCCAGCTGGAGTGCATTTCACCAACGCTGCACCAACGGGCCAAGCCCAGCCCAGCCCAGCAGCCCCTGTGTGGGGACCTGCCGCAGAGTCCTCCTCTTCCCTGCCACTTGCAAGGACCTCAGGCAAGGGCCAGGGTATGTGGATGCTAGGAATTGGGCAGGGCAGAGAGGAGGAGCACTTAGCAACCCAGGGCTGCAGGGGTCTCTGTGGCATGACTAGGGTGGGTGTAGTCAGGGAAGGAGACATTGTACTGAAGCCTGAATGATGAGGGGCCATCTGTGCAGGGGAAGAACTCTCCAGGGAGAAGGATGGGCATGTGCAAAGGCCCTGAGGTGGGAATGAGCATTGCGTGTTCGAGGCTCAGAAAAGTGACCCATGTGGCTGGAGTGTGGCACATAAGAGGGAGTGAGACCGGATAAGAGGGGGAAAGGGGCCTCATGAAGCAGGGTAAGGGGTCTGGAATTCAATCTGAGTGTACAAAAGCTCCCGTAAACCCAGCAGGGCCTGGATCTTAGGTCAAACTCAGGACACAGCAGTTGCTGTCTATGTCCCCATAACCTGGAGCCAACATGAGTCTTCCTTCTCCTTTATTCCCAAAGCTTGACCTTGGGACGCAGCCCCAGGGAAAGCAAGTCTACAGCAGGGCAGGTCTCACCAGCTGGGGGAAATACCGCCGGATGTCCATGTGAGAGAAGCAGGCCCTGGCCGGATCTTGGCTACAGGGCTGAACAGGGGGAACCTGAGGACTGGGGCCATTTCAATTCCTCAATCGAGCAAGTGTCTTACCTTACTGGGGAAGAGGCAGCCACTGTTGCTCTAAAATCACCCCATGCTATGGAGATAAATCTGTGTGCACCAGCATCCCCTAACGTGCTATGAGACAGACACCTTGGAAAACCTACGTTACGTTGTCAGTGTGTCCTAGAACGTGGTCTTCCTCCCACAGGTTGACTCATGAGACGGTGCCAGCTGGGAGTATTTTTGTCATGTTGTATATTTCTCGGAAAGTTTCAGAAAAAGGGTAACTAGCGTGTGAAACCCATTCAGTGAGACACTTCTCCTTAAAGTATGTATTTACGTTCTAAGAGTGAGTCACTTTTTAGAAAGCTGTTAAGAGGATCGTTGGCCAAACCCCAAAGCACAGGTGAGGGAAAGTAGTCGGGGGACACCAGGCAGAGAAGAGGAGTAAAGATGGGAGGGGCAGCCCTACCTCCTGCCTCCAGCAACTGGGACTAGAGGATTCAGAGGTCACCTTTGAGGGAGGAGAGGTGGCTGGGAGCTGAGAAAGCCCCTCAGCCCCTGGGGTGCCCAGTCCCCACCCCCAGTACATTGAAAACTGCAATGGGGCCCCCACGAAGCCACAAGTGGTGCCAAGGACAGGCATGATGCCAAGAAAACTCATTCCTCTCCTCCCCGCCATCCCAGGATCCGAATCAAGAGACATGGAGGGAGTCACATACCAGAGAGATGCTTGGGCAAAATGTGTCATTCCACTAATAAGCAGTTTTTTAAGGTAAAAGGCACTCAGAGCAAATTCCCGCTAGACTGGACTTGCATGGCTTCCTGCAGCATTAGGCCTGCCTCTCCCGTCAGCAGACACTGCAGCACCGGCTGCGTTTTACTGCATCAGGTGACAGGACTGCGGAGAGAGCCCTACAGTTCCCCCAGGCCTCCTGGGCAGGGACAGCTGCTGGCAGCCCCGCTAGCTCTCTCCTCTCCCCTCCCCAGGCTCTCCATCTGCACAGGTGATTTCCTTGAATTCAGGTTTGATATGAGATGAAGCCTGCTTAGTTTTAAAGGCAGGTTATAAAATAGAGTTAAACCACGTTCTTTTTTTTTTTTTTTTGGTACGTGGGCCTCTCACTGCTGTGGCCTCTCCCGTTGCGGAGCACAGGCTCCGGATGCGCAGGCTCAGCGGCCATGGATCACGGGCCCAGCCACTCCGCGGCATGTGGGATCCCCCTGGACCGGGGCACGAACCTGTGTCCCCTGCATCGGCAGGCGGACTCTCAACCACTGCGCCACCAGGGAAGCCCAAACCGCATTCTTGAAAGGAGAGCAGAGCCCATATCAGATGGCCTGGGCTCAATGGCAGCTTAGCCATCAGGAGCGATGTGGCCTTGGCAAACCTGCTTCTTCCTCTATAGATGCTAGTGGGGCTTCCCTGGTGGCGGAGTGGTTGAGAGTCCGCCTGCCGATGCAGGGGACATGGGTTCGTGCCCCGGTCCGGGAAGATCCCACATGCCGCGGAGTGGCTGGACCCGTGATCCATGGCCGCTGAGCCTGCGCGTCCGGAGCCTGTGCTCCGCAACGGGAGAGGCCACAACAGTAAGAGGCCCGCGTACCGCAAAAAAAAAAAAAAAAAAAAAAAGTATAGATGCTAGTGCCGGCCTTGGAAGCCTATATTGGGAGGCAGAGTGGGTTGGTTCCTATAAAGTGCTTAGAACACTGCCTGGCACGGGTTAGGTTTGCCCCAATTTAGCTGCTATCTTCTTTGTCATCATCACCATCACCATCAGCCCTGTCCTGGACATGATTGTTAAAGCTCATTTCAGCTCTTGGTTTTGCCAGACTCCCAGCGCCCTCAGATGCCCAGGCCAAATTAATGAACATTTTATGGTGCGAGGCTGCTAGCCTCGCACCTCCCCAAGGGTGCTCCTTAGACCCCTGGCCTCAGGCAAGTCTCTGTCTCTGGACCTCTGTTCACCATCCACAAAATAATGTGTTTGGATGGGGTCTTAAAAGACTTCTAGGGCTGAGATTTTGTGACCCAATCTCCTGACAAACCAGTTCGCTGAGATTAAGTCTCCACACCACATTCCAAATAATCAGAAATATCCCAAAGTTTGGGTCAAGTGTTTGTCTTCCTTCCTCGGGACCACTCAAAGACACACACCCCCACCGGCCCCACTGAAGTTGTATTCACATAAACTCAGAATCTGGCCCAAACATACATTGCCGGGAGACTTCGTTAGGTATCACTAAAAGGATGTGGCTGGGTTTCATCATTTTCCTTGAAACCTGGTTCCTGACCTCTCCCAGAGCTGGGCTCACATTTGGGTTCCAGCCTGTGCTAATCTGCAAGGCAGATCTGTGCTCCAAGAACTGAGACCAAAGTGCTTTCCTGTTTGTGCAGAAGGCAGCCCTGGTTGCACAAAAACCTCTGGTCTAATATTTAACTCACTTTTGCTTCCAGGGCATCTCCTGTCAGGTTCCAGCCAGTTCTCCGGTAGCGGATGGCAGGATGTTGATTCTCTGCACCCTCGAGGTTCCATGATGTTATGTAAAGTCAGCAGGAGCCCTGGGGCCCCAGGAACCCCCAGGTCTGGCATAGTAAGCCCCAGTAAATAACAGTACATGGCAGGTCACCAATAACACTCACTGAATGAATATAAGACATTATTACCTAAGAGGTGCTCAAAAAGTGTTGAATTGCGGGGCTTCCCTGGTGGTGCACTGGTTGAGAGTCTGCCTGCCGATGCAGGGGACACGGGTTCGTGCCCCGGTCCGGGAAGATCCCACATGCTGCGGAGTGGCTGGACCCGTGATCCATGGCTGCTGAGCCTGTGCGTCCGGAGCCTGTGCTCCGCAACGGGAGAGGCCACAACAGTGAGAGGCCCGTGTACCGCAAAAATACATAAATAAATAAATAATTTTTTTTTAAAGTGCCAGATTGGGCACTATTTACGATAGTCAGGTCATGGAAGCAACCTAAATGCCCATCAACGGACGAATGGATAAACAAGATGTGGTACATATATACAATGGAATATTACTCAGTCATAAAAAGGAATGAAATTGGGTCATTTGTAGATACGTGGATGGATCTAGAGACTGTCCTACAGAGTGAAGTAAGTCAGAAAGAGAAAAACAAATATCGTATATTAACGCATATATGTGGAACCTAGAAAAATGGTACAGATGAACCGGTTGGCAGGGCAGAAATAGAGACACAGATGTAGAGAACAAACGTATGGACGCCAAGGGGGGAAAGCGGCGGGGGTGGGTGGTGGTGGTGGATGAATTGGGAGATTGAGATTGACATGTATACACTAATATGTATAAAATGGATAACTAATAAGAACCTGCTGTATAAAAAATAAATAAAATAAAATTCAGGGATTTCCCTGGTGACGCAGTGGTTAAGAATCTGCCTACCAATGCAGGGGACACGGGTTCGAGCCCTGGTCCGGGAAGATCCCACATGCTGCGGAGCAGCTAAGCCCGTGCGCCACAACTACTGAGCCCGTGCACCTACAGCCCATGCTCCGCAACAAGAGAAGACACCGCAATGAGAAGCCCATGCACTGCATCAAAGAGTAGCCCCCGCTCGCTGCAACTAGAGAAAGCCCACGTGCAGCAATGAAGACCCAACGCAGCCATAAATAAATAAATAAATAGATAGATAGATAGAATCCGCCTGCCAATGCAGGGGACACAGGTTCGAGCCCTGGTCCAGGAAGATCCCACATGCCGTGGAGCAGCTAAGCCCATGCACCACAACTACTGAGCCTGTGCACCTAGAGCCCGTGCTCCACAACAAGAGAAGCCACCGCAATGAGAAGCCCGTGCACCACAACGAAGAGTAGCCCCCACTCACCGCAACTAGGGAAAGCCCACACGCAGCAACGAGGACCCAACACAGCCAAAAATAATAATAATAATTAATTAATTAATTAATTAAAAAAATAAAAGAAAAGTGTTGAATTGGGGAATTCCCTGGTGGTCCAGTGGTTAAGACTGGGGTGTTTTCATTGCCAGGGGGGCCCGGGTTTGATCCCTGGTTGGGGAACTAAGATCCCACAAGTTATGTGGTACAGCCAAAAAAAAAAAAAGTGCTGAAAATTGAATTTCAGTTATTTGAGTATCAGCACTGTAGATGACATGTCCTTTTGTTCAGAAATGAGAATTGTATCGGGTGGGTGTAGACATCTGGGCACCACACAGGTGTGTGGTCTCTCCCTGGCATGGTTGCAGCCAATAAAAACAAAGCGTTCATGACCCTATGTAACCACCCCTGTGCCACAAGTGACAGAAGTTTTGCTACACAGACCTCTCACCCCTTGGGAGAAGCCGCACACTCCTCTGGGTGGCTGCTCTGAGCTGGCTTAGCAACCGGCTGCCCTGCTACTCATCACATCCTTCTCCACTGGCCAGGAGAGTCATGCCAACCAGGTGGCATGAGGGTGAGGCTTTTGTTCACCAAAGTACAACGAGTGCTTAGCACAGTAGCTAGCGCATGGTCAGTGCTCGTTGAACATTGAATGAACGGATGGATGGATGGATGGATGGATGGACCTCGTAAGAAGGACTATATACTGTAGTTACATTAGAAAGGATGAAAGAGCAATGAATTTCACTTTCTACATTACACATTTCTGTCATTTTTAAAAACCACAAGTACGTGTTATGTTCAACGGCCAAGAAAAATAAAAGAATCTCTATTATTTATACTACTTGGTCCCACCCATTTCTGCCGGTGATTCACGGGAATGTGACAAGAACTAGGTGAGGGCTTGTGTCTTTCTCACTCCTATCCAGCTACCCATCCTCCCCAGACCCATCCCACGCCTGCTGACAACCCCCATCCCCTGGGAGCGCTTCCTCCTGGTTCTCCAGCCCATCGGTGTAAAACAGCAGAGAGGAAACTGCCGAAATACCCGCCACTGAGACTGGCTACGTGAAATTAACATTTAGTCTCTGATGGAACTTTACACAGCCTTTATTTATTTATTTATTTATTTATGGCCCCCACATGTGGCTTGTGGATCTCAGTTCCCTGATCAGGGATTGCACCTGGGCCACGTCAGTGAAAGCGTCGAGTCCCAACCACTGCACCGCCAGGGAACTCCCTCTGCATCCCTTTTTAAGAATCACTTTTAGAGTAGTCATTACTGACATGGAAAGTGCTTATGAAATAATTAACTGAAAAAAAATCAGAACGCCCAGTTGGGTGTACAATGCACACCCAGTATTACGAAAAATATTTAGACAGACGACAAAGAGGAGATAGATGAGCATGTTAACGGTGACTAGAATTGTGAGTGGTTTTCCCCTTTTTGCTCTATGTCTTTTCAATATTAACCAAATTGCTTGCAATGGATAGTTCTGAGTTTTATAATAAGAAAAATTGCTTTTGATTGACTGGGGGATGCTAAGCATATGAAAAAATGTTCAACTTCACTCAGAAATGCAAAGTAGGGAATTCCCTGCCAGTCCAGTGGTTTGGACTCCGTGCTCGCACTGCTGAGGGCCTGAGTTCAATCTCTGGTCAGGGAACTAAAATCCCATAAGCTGCACAGCACAGCCAAAAAAAAAAAAAAAGAAAGAAATGCAAAGTAAAACTGAAATGTGATGTACATTTTCACCCATCATGTTGGCAAGAGTCCACCCAAAAGTGGATACAGAGTTAGCAGGGTCGGAGACACATCTCACACACCAGTTGTGGGACTAGATTTGTGTACCATTTGACAGTATTTCTTACCATTTTATTGCAACCTGCCGTTTTGCTCACACTGACGCACAAAGGAAAGTGAAAGAAGTTTTGATGCACTCTGTTCATAACACAGAAAGACTTAGAACAGCCTAAATGCCATTGGAGGGTAAGTGGTTGGGTCAGCTACAGACCATCTATTTAATAGAGAAATGGTGTAAATACTACAGTGCCGATGTAATGAACGAGGCCCCTCTATGGGCTGATATAAAACAATTTCTGTTATGTGAAAAAAAAGGACAGTATAAATCAGTGGGTAAAGAGTGATCCTTTGGGGGTAAAAAGGAAAAAGCATAGCGTGTGTGTTGTAAATGCAGGAAAAGTGTCTCGGAGAAGATGCATAAGACATTGGTAACAGCACTGGCCTCTGGTGAGCAGATCTGGGCAGGACCTGCAGGTCAGAGGTGGGAGAGAGACCGAAATTGCACCGAATAGCCTTTTCTAAATTTGTCATCCTGAACCACAAGCACATATTACTTTTCCACGAGTAACTAGAAATTAAATTAATGAATAAATGAAAACAGTCTAAGAGGATCTGGAAAGCAGAAGACCTAGGCCCCCTGGGCATCCTCCAACCCCCCCGTGTTCAGAAGAGGACCCGAAAGGACAGGCTGTGATCAGGCTGAGGGCCAGTGGTACTTGCCTGAGACAACGTTCCACATCCGGGTCGCTCCGGCAATACTGGAGGCCGCCGTGTCTCTGAGCATCCTCAGGGTTGGCAAAAGCCTGGATGGAATACATCAGCTGAGAATTACTGTTCATGAGATGGACGGCCCAGTCGACTAGTCTGCGGCGATGCAGGCACATACGTGTCCATTCACCAGCATCCATGAACTCTTACTGTGTGCGAAGTGCTGGCACTCACCGTGAACAAGGCTGCTATGGATTAAATGTTTCTGTCCCTGCAAATTTCCTATGTTGAAGCCTAATCCCCAGTGTGATGCTTTGAAGGAGGCAGTTAGGTCATAAGGGTGGAGCTCTCTTGAATGAGATTAGCACTCTTATAAGAAGACCCCAGAGAGCTGCCTCGCCCCTTTGCCATGTGAGGACCCAGCAAGAACATAGCCATCTATGGACCAGAAAGTAGGCCCTCATCAGACACCACCTCTGCCGGTTCCTTGACCTTGGACTTCCCAGCTTCCAGAACTGTGAGAAATAAATTTTTGTTGCTGATAAGCCACCCAGTCTCTGGCATTTTGTTGTATAGCAGCCTGAAAAGACTAAGAAAAAGGCCCTCCTATCTCTGCTCTTGTGAAGCTCACAGTGTAATGAGGGAATTGCCAATGAACCAGGGAAGACCAGGCGGTGAGTGTTAAGAAACAGAAGACTGGGTTTGCTTTGAGAAAAGTTCACAGGAGACCCAACCAAGGCTGGGGATCAGAGAAGGCTTCGCTGAGGCAGTGACAGTAAAGCTGAGGCTTGAAGGATGCATCAACATTAACCAGAAGAAGGGAGGGTTATAACAATAGCATACGGAACAGCATGTGCAAAGGCCCTGGGGTCAGAAGAAGAGCATGTATGAAGAATGAAAAACCAGCATGGCTGGAGCATAGACAGCAAGGGACAGAGTTCCAAGATAAAGTTGCAGGGGTCAGCAGGGGTCCTGGAGGCAGGACCCTAAGAATTTAAACTTTGAACTAAGAGCAATAAGAGGGTCTTGACAGGTCCCGGTGAGAAACTCAGCTCCACACCGACTAACTGCAGGTTTCTGAACTTCCCTGGGTCTCAGCTTCCTCATCTGTGAATTCCAGATCAAATGAGGTTCATCTACCACACGAAGAGCAAAGGAGAGAAGTGGAGACGCCCCAGCACAGTGCCAGGAGGGCGCTCCCTCAGTGAATTGTCAGTGCAAAACAGGGACTTGAGGTCACACTCAGGTCATTGGAGGTCACACCCAACGCTCTTGTTGCCCTGTTCCCTGCGGGCATCCAGCCAGCCAGCCCCACCAACCCCACAGCAAACCTGAATCTCTGTAGTTTTCTAAATTGCAGATCCTGCTGTTTCTGATTCATGAGCCCTTGAGATATCTGTCCCCAAGTGCTGGTTTTTTTTTTTTTTTTTGCGGTATGCGGGCCTCTCACTTTTGTGGCCTCTCCTGTTGCGGAGCACAGGCTCCAGATGCGCAGGCTTAGCGGCCATGGCTCACGAGCCCAGACACTCCGCGGCATGTGGGATCTTCCCGGACCGGGGCACGAACCCGTGTCCCCTGCATCGGCAGACGGACTCTCAACCACTGCGCCACCAGGGAAGCCCGCTGGGGTTTTTTTTGTCCTGCCTGGTGGGTCTGCCCCTGCTCCAGTCCAGAGGTGAATGCAGCGCTTGTCACGATCAAGAATCCCCAACGCCCAGAATTCTTCTCTGCTGGCCCTTAAGTCATGGAATCACCAATTCTGATGGCCCTGCAGAGTCCGTGGGCCTGTGACACCTTTCACAGGGTCTCGGCATTCAGTGGGCAGCTGTCTTGGGTGTCCACAGTCCATGGGCTTGCTCACCCCTGAAGACAGCATGAATACAAGTTGGCCTGGCCAGGAGCCAGCGGCAGTGCAGATGGGATAAAGCCCCAGCGTCAGAAGCATAGGCCCTGCCTCTAGCCGGGGCCAGGGCCAGGACTCGGGATGCACTCCCACCAAGAGATCTATGGCCTGTCATGTCAATTCCAATTGTTAGTAAGTAATGAAGACTAACACTGGTGGGGCATTTGCTCCGTGCCAGGCGCTGTATTCTCCTGGCACTGCTGTGACCATCCTCAGTTTACAAACAAAGAAATCAAGCTCTCAGACTTGCCCGTGGTCCCGAGGCTAATGGGTGGAGGAGCCAGAGCCCGCATCCGTCACCTCCCCACGGTGTGGCTCCCCCAGCTCCTCCCCGACTGACTGAATGAGAGGGAAATTTCTAGTGTAGGGAGAACCTGAGACAGCCCAAGGGGAGGTTTCCTTCTGCCACTCCCTACTGACCCGGCAGACAGGCACCCCAACAGGTTTGCCTCTTCCTTCCCTAATTCCCATTAAAAGAAAAGCTCTGGGCCCTGCACGGCCCTGGTGAGAACCCCATCCCCACCATGGCAGGGTGTGGGTTTCAGAGCTGGGCACCTGGGCTCAAATCCTCTTGTGTGGCCTTCACAAGAGATGTCTCCTCTTTGAGTTCAGGTTCCTCAAGTGGATGACAAGCTGAATACGGCCCCACCCCGCGGTGATGGGGAGGTGGTGGGGATTAAACGCTCCATAGAAGGATTCAATGGGTGACCGCAGCTGTCCCCGCTGGGTGCCTGTATCTTGCCTCCCAGGATGCGCCAGGGCAGGGAGAAGTCAGCTTGATCCGTGTGCCTCTGCTTTGGGAGTTCTTTCACCTGGGGAGCTGCCCTGCCTTCAGTCCTGCCCGTACCTGCTGAGCCCTGCTGGTGAGCAACTTTCCTCTCCCCAGTGTCCACCCCCAGCATGGCACGACGTGGGAGCCGGCCTTGGCCTTGCCTTGGAACTGGACAAAGGGGCACGGTCGGAAACAAGTCTTCTCTGAAATACCTGGGGGGGATAATCAGCGGTACCCCTGGGCTTCCCTATGTCTAACAGGACGGCTGCTGCCGCTTTCCTGGCTCTGGCTGCCCCGCGGGCTAGCGGCCGCCCTGGAACAGGTCCACCCGCCCCCCTGCTCCCCCCTCCCCCCTCCCCCCGCCCGCCCCCACCGGCTCAGATCTTGGCGTCTTTATTGCTGTTTTGGCTCCAGGACTCGGACTGGCGGATCGGTGGGGGAAATTCCTCCCCGAGCACTTCAGCGAAGCCTGGCTGAGACCTGGCCTCTGGAGGGAGGCTGCGGTGGGTTTGGGAGCGACCTTGCCGGGCGAGCTGGGAATTTCCACTTAAAGGCTTCTCTGGGCTCCTGTTCTGCCGGTTCCCACCCCACCCAAACGTCAGATCTCCGGTGCGGGAAGCCGCCAGGTCGGACGGAGGCTGAAAGCTGCCTCACTCCACCCTCTGGGACCTGCTTCTCTCGGAGCCGCCGGCAGAGCTCAGTGGGACTCGTGGAGTCTTGCTGTGCCGAGAAAACTCACCTGGTGGCACAGCAAATGGTAAATGCTCTTAAAACAGAGGAAAAGGAGGTGCGGGCCCCGCTGAAACCAAGGGCCGCAGAGAAGCCATCCCAAAGGGCTGGGAGAGGCACCTGGTCCCGAGCCCGCTCGCTCAAACTCTGGCCCCGAAAACATCTGGGCCAAGGGTCCCGTCCCCAACCTTCCCGGCGGCGGGAGAAGGGAGCGCACGCAGGGCTGGGGTCCCCGAGGGCGGCGCGTACCTTCTTCCGAAGCCTCACTTGGCCCGTGATGATGGCCACCACGTACATCTTGATGACGAGCAGCGTGCTGCACAGCAGGAAGGCCGGGAGCACCCGGCCGCTCATCAGCTCCAGGCCGGGGGGAGGCATCTCGGCCGTGGCAGCAGCGGCGGCAGCTCCGGGAAAGACAGCGAGCGGCTGCGAGCTCGGGCGCGTGGCTCCGTCTCCGAGAGGAGGGAGGGGCGGGGAGAGCACACGGGAGGCTTGTCTGCACTCGGCACCCGCCCACCTCCCAGCAGCCGCAACTTCTGCCCCCAGATGCTGGGAGAAGCAGAGAGCCAGGGGGGGCCCCGATCGGGCCCCTGGCCCCGCCCCACCCCTCCCTGGCAAATCCTTAAACACTTTCTAATCAGTTTCCTCAATCTGTCAAGTCGGGGGTGCATGGCAGTGCCTGTCTTCAGGGCGTGCAACAAAGCCAGGAGCCTGGCAGGACTTCCACGGGTGGCAGAGTCACTGATCTGTGGCCACCGCCCTGAGGGTCAGGGTGTGAGAACCAAGCTATCTGTCCCCACATTCAGCCTGGACACTTGAGCCACAGCCAGACCTACATTGATGTGACTTTGCTGAATAGTGCTCCCCCCGCCACACCCCCAAAGATGTCTACATCCCAATCTCCAGAGCCTGTGAATATGTTACAGAACATGGCAAAGGGCCTTTGCAAGGACTTAGTAAATGTCTTAAAATGGAGAGATTATCCTGGATTCTCTGTGAATGCAGTTAAATCAGAAGGGTCCTCCTAAGACAGAGGCGGTAGAATTAGGGGGAGAAAAGATGTGAAGACAGCAGAGGTCAGAGAGGAGAGAAGATGCTACACTGCTAGCCTTGAAGGTGAAAGGAAGGTGCACCAGAAAACGCAGGTGGCCTCTAGGAGCTGGACAAGGCAAGGAGACAAATTCTCCCCCGGAACCAGCCTTGTGGATACCTCCACCTTAGCCCACCGAAATTGATTTTGGACTTCTGGCCTCCAGAACTGTGAGATAGCAGATGTGTGTTGTTTTATGCCACTAAATTTGTGTTCATTTGTTACAGCAACTGTAGGAAACTAGCACAGTGATCTACTGTCTTTTTTAGTATCACTTTATTTTCCAGGAGACTCCCAGGCAAATGGTTTCATTGTTCATTACAGGAACTTCCCAGAAGAGCCAGCTCTTCGATAGAAAGCATCAACAGCTTGTGATCCCTTTGAATCCCTTGCTTCAAAATCCTCACCCTGTTGTGTCCTCTCCTCCCCTCGGCCCCCTTCCCCAGGTTTGGGGTGGGACCTCGGTAGAGGCAGGGATCTTATCCCTTTAGTTTTGCCAGCACGGCTTGCTCCTGCTTGCAGGGGCACCCTGAGGAATCAGTTTCCGGTGCCCACTCCAAACTTGGACCTGCCCAGAGGGACAGCAGTGTCAGTCTTGTTACCTGAAAACTGGGTTCGCCTCTTGGTGGGTGTTGAGGCAAAAGACACACGAAGCCACAGATGGGGAGAAGGAAGGATTTATTACTTGCAGCAAGTAAGGCGGAACACCAGGGATCTTTCCCAAAGCAGTGTCTGTTAACAGCAAAAGTGGGGAAGTTTTAAGCTGAGGGTATGTGCATATTCATAGAGGGGCTTGAGCAGAGGAGAATTCAGCACAGAATTGGGGCAGAGGTCAACCGCGTCCAAGCTTTAGGTGATTGAAGTCAGGAGGGTCAGAAAATGTTATAGTCACCACCGTCCCCTAGGTTTCAGTAGATCTGGTGGTCGGGCGCCCGAGGGGGGTGTTTAAGTTCTGCAAAACATCTCCAGAAAGTGCTTCAGGCTACTGAAGCATCATCGAAACAGAACCAGGAGTTTTAACAACTGATAAATTATCTTTGTTATTGTTATTCCTCCTGCCCGATAACAGTTTGTTTTTTTGTTCCCTGAAGCTCCTTATTACTGAGAGCTGTTCAAGGACTAGCATTGTGGCCATGCTTAGATCACAAAATGGCTTAGGCCAAAATGGCTTCTCTTATGCCAAAAAACTATACCTGGTTCTTTTCCTCCGGGCACCCCCTACCTTAAATGCTTACAGCCTGGCTTGTGCCCCAAAGCAGCAGAGACCAAGGAAAGACCTGGCCAGAGGGCAAAGACACTTGCTGTGAACTCTGGAGCCAGACTCAGCTGGCATCAAAGCCCAGAGCAGCCCTCAGTGGCAGCTGTGTGGCTTTGGGCAAGCAGCTTCCCTCTCTGAACCCACTTCTTCAACTGTAAAATGCAGCCGACCGTCAGCCACTCCCCACAGCAGCTGTGGGAACCAGGAGGGATCATGTCTAATTATCAGGCACCAGGCACATAGTCGGCCCTCCATCTGCAGAAGCCTCTGAGCCTCAGTTTCCTCCTCCTCAAAACAGGAATAATGATGCCTACCTAGCAGGGTTGCCAGGAGAGACTCTTGGAAACCCCCCGCTGCTGAGGCTGGGGGCAGTGGGTTGGGGGTGGGGGACGTGAGGTGAGGGATAGCTTCTTGTCCATTTATATGTGCCAAGCCTTCCTTTATCTGGACAAAAGATGAGCTTGTAAACCGACACCCATGTCTCTGCAGCATGGGGCTGCCGGGCTGGGTTGTCCCAGCCCTATGAGATAAATGGTAGGACGAACATAGAAGGCACTGGATGTCCTGAAACGTGTTTTATCTCTGACACTAGATTGGGAGAGACTGTGCTGGCTTGCTCCTTGCCGATGTTTTTGTCTGAGAACAGAGGACTCCCGCTTCTCTTGCCCCCAACTCAGGGGAACCACTGCAGGGGGCTGTCTTCCTTGTCAAAAAAGCTCAGTTACGGGGCTGGGATCTCTGCACCACCCCCAGAATCGTGGACCAGAGACAACCAAGACGGGACGCTTGTGTTCATCCCTCCTTGGACCAGGGGGCGTGCTCTCCTCTGTTTGGTCTTCTAAAACAGCAAGATAGAGACCTCACCAGCAGAGGCTGGGAAAACCAGTATGGGCCAAGAGCAGATGATTACCTACTGTTACCCACAGCGGAAAATAAGAGGGACTTTGTAGGGAGGCCCTTCTGACCCGTGTGTGTGACTTTGTGATAGGAATCTTTTCTTCATCCTCTGCTGAAATGAACCAGCTAAGCCAGGGCCTGGTAAGGATAACAAACCCTTCTCTGATCTTCCGCCAAGAATTTCCCTAAAGCCTTCCTCAGTCAGTGCAGCTGCCCTTGTTGTTTTTGGTGGAGATGGTGATGGCGGTGTTACTTTTCTCTGAGCTCGGGTTACATTCTTTGCATGTAAAATGGGATCGGTGCCCCCACCCCTGCCCTGCCTTGCAGGGGGTGGGGGTACAGGGTCTCAGGGATGGGAGTGCTCACCGTGGGCCTGGCCCCAAGGCCCCCAGAAAATACACTGGTGCCTGCACAGAAATGACAGCCAGAGAGGGAATTCCCTGGTGGTCCAGTGGTTAGGACTCCGAGCTTTCACTGCTTAGGGCTCTGGTTCAATCCCTGGTTAGGGAACTAAGACCCCCCCCCCCCCCCGCAAGCCAAGAGGTGTGGCCAAATTAAAAAAAAAATTTAAAAAAAGAAAGAGGGCAAGAGAAGGCCCTGAGACCACCCCGGGAGGAGGCCTCCTGGACGTTGGAAATGTTTTATGTCTTGACCCGGGTGATAGTTACACAGGTGGATATATACATAAAAATTCACCGAGCTGTATAATCAAAATGTGTTACTATACTGTATTAAAAAAATAACCCACAAAAGTTCTCCCGTCCCAATTCTACAACCCTGAGCAGAGAGCAGCTGCCGTGTCTGAGCCTTCTTCCAGCTCACCCTCCTCGGCATTTCCTGAGGATCAGAGACCCGGCTCTGCACGCTGTTTAATTGTCTGTGAGTTCAGAGGAGGAAGTTGCTCCACCTTGCCACTGGTTCCTGACCTCAGTGAATATTGCTGGGGCTTTCTCCAGCCAGGGATGAGGAAACGCAGTGATAAAAATCACTGTCACTGAAGTGACCTTTTAGGTCAGATTTGTGTTGTAGTCATCACCGCGGCATCAAGCCTCCTCAGAGAAGCAATGTTTGAGAAATGTGGTACGTGGTCTATGGGAGAGGCAAATGGAGATGAGTGAGTGCTTTCTGATGGCTCTGCAGCCCCTCCTGGGTCAGAGGTCCACCAGGTGGGAACCCTGGGCTCCCCTTGGGATGAGCAATTCAAGGAAGGGCTGTTGTTTTTTGTCTGCTACCTTACCTCTCCTTTCTACCTTCCTGTGGGAAATCACAACCTTCCTTTCCTTTCCTTGCACCCTGATTGCCTGTAACCCTGGTGGGGCAGCCAGACTACTGCATCTTCTTAGTGTGGGGCAGCCATGTGACACAGACCAGGCAATCACAATGTTCCTGGCATCTGGGCACTGCGATTGGTCCAAGCAGAGCCAATCAGAGACCTTCCCTGGGAGTTTACATTCTGACACTGATGGAGAAATCCCTCTAGGCTCCAGGACGGGGCCCTGGCCTGGTGTTGTCCTGAAGCAGTGTGCAGCCATTCCCTCTCCCCGCATAGAGGAGGTTGTATGCTCAAGGAAACAAAGAGGCCCCAATCTCTGACTCACCCAGGCCTAGGAGTCTAGGCATTTCCTTTTTAGCTTCAACAAAACATCAGTCAAATCACATCTTTCCTTTGCTCCAAACACTGCAGTGGCTCCCATCTCACTCAGAGCAAAAGCCAAAGTTTGGCCCATGGCCCATGGCCCTATCCCATCTGGTCCCCATCTGGTTCTCTCTGAACTCCTCCTTCCTCCCCTCATTCATTCAGCCCAGTCACACCGCCCTCCTTGCTGGTCCTCAAACATGCCAGACACCGTCCTTTCTCTGATCCCTCTGCCTGGAATTCTCTTCCCCCAGCCATCCACTGGGTTGACAACTCATCTTCAAGTCTTTACTCAAATCTCAGCTTCCTGATGCGGCCCACCCTGATCACCTTAAATCAGTTCTGCATCCTGTCCCCACCCCCAGCACTCCTGATGCCGCTTCCCTGCCTTCACTTTCTCTTTTCTTTCCATAGCACATATCACTCAATGACACATCATATAATTTATTTAATATCCTTACTAATACCTGGCTTTCTGGGGCAGGGGTCTCTTTTGTTTATTGATGAACCACAAGCATTGGTCCCATGCCTGACATATAGACACAACTGTAATTTGTTGAATTGAACTGAATTAAGCTTATTTGATTTGGATTTCTTTTCTTGTAACCCAAAGAGTCTAGCCCAAGATAAGTAAAAAGCTCCAGAGTTTGGTTCTGCATTCTGACTGCTGCCTGCCTACTTCTTGGAATTCCCCTGGGGGAGCCTGGCTGTCTCTCCTGCCTGACAAGCGGAGAGCCAGGGAAGAGGACTATGTGTCTCTGAGTGGCACTGGCTGCCAGGCAGGTTGGGACCAGAACAAGGTAACTGGGGCATTGCCCCAGGGTACCTGCCTTTGATAACCATTCAGTTAGGACTGGAAAAGAAGGCATAATTTTAAATTTGGTTAGTTTGCATGTTAACAGCACAAACATTCACCCAGCAGTGTAGAAACACAGAAGCTGACATTTATTGACAAGGATAAATGGTTAAGACTGGAAGCTGCCCATCAGTGAACCAGGCTGATTTGGGGCTTCTTGCCAAGCTGTCTGCCTGGGCTCCTAAGCCCAGCCTGACCCTGAAACCCATTCCTGAGACAGCCAAGACTCCCTTCAGGGATGATGCCATCCCACTAAGGACAGCAGTCACGTGGGATGATGGCCCCAGGGTCGTTGGGGCATTGCCTTCATACCCAACACTGGCCTAATCACAGACGCCATGGTATTCAATCCTGAGGAGAGATGACTATTAGACCCATTTTAGAGATGTGGAGCCTGGGGGAAATTCCCTGGCAGTCCAGTGGTTAGGTCTCCTATCTTCCATTGCAGGGGGTGTGGGTTTGATCCCTGGTCGGGGAACTAAGATTCCACGTGCCGTGTGGCATGGGCAAAAAAAAAAAAAAAAAAAAAAAAGGAATGACATACTGATACTGGCTACATGTGGATGAACCTGAAAAACATCAAGCTAAGAGAAAGAAGCCACTCACAAAAATCCACCTATTGTATGATTCTATTTATATGAAATGTCCAGAATAAGCAAATCCATAGAAACAGAAAGCAGATTGATGGTGGCCAGGGTGTAGGTGGAGGGGGGAATGGGAGTGACGGCTTGAGGCATACAGGGTTTCCTTTGGGGAAGATGAAAAAGTTTTAGAGAGGGTTGGTGGTGACGTTTGTACAACAATATGAATGTACTTGATGCCACTGAATTGTACACTTTAAGATGGCTAGTTTTACGTTAAAAAGAAAAAGAAAAGCCAGGGCAGCTGTCTCGTTCACGGCTATCTTTACACACCTCACGTGGTGTCTGCATAAAGCTGTGCTGGGTAAATATTTGTCAAAAGTTGGACCACCTGAATGTGCGCATGAGATGCTGGTGAATTCTGGGGCTAGCTGTGGCGCCCATCCTCTCCTGCCTTCTCAGGGGAGAGAAACACCCTTCTGGCTGTTCCAAGCTCTGACGAAGCGTGGCCCTTGATGGAGCCCATCTGCTTACCGCTCCTCGGCCTCTGGGTCTCAGATCTTGTTACTGATGAACAGAGCTGCAGTCAGGCAGGAGTATTTCCTGGATGCAGTTTGGGGACATGACACAAACAACAGGAGAGGCAGATGGGGGAGGAGGGAGAGGAGAAACGTTTGTCTCAGCACAAATCCCTGCCAAGACTTTTCCAGGGAAGCAGCAGTCACCCCAAGTGTGACTCTAGGCAGAGGCTCCAGGGTCAGCGAGGGCCAAGACCCTCCCCTGCCTGGGCTGTCTGTGCGTCAAGCGGCACATGCAACCTCCCTCTCACACGCACGCCACCCACTGATGCTGTTTTCCGGTGTCCTGCTCTCAGACACATCAGGAACCCATTTCCTAGGAGGCCCTTGGAGGGGAGCTTTTGCATTCCTGGGATCTTGTTCAGCGTGGGATGGCTCAGGTGACAGCTGGCTGAGGTTTTCAAAGACAAGAAAAACGGGAACCCCTCCCACTTCTTCAGCAGCCTCCAGGACCCAAAGCTTCCTCTCCTCCACAAAAAACACCACCCCCTTTCCCTTGCTGCCTTTGTCACCAAGACGGTATTTTACGACTGCAGGTTTTTAAACTAATCATCCAAATACGCCAGATGCCGAAAGGGGGCGAAGTGGGAACTTCTTCCTTTAGCTCTGATGCAAGGGCCGGCTCTGCAGCTCCCTGTTGATCCGTTTCAGCTAGAACCCTGCCGGTCTGGGGAACTCACTACCTTCCAATAATAATAACAATAGCAAGGACAGCAATGGCACGAGATACCTCCTAGGAGCCGGGCTCTCTACATGCTGTACCTGTAAACTTGCCTTGTTTTATCTTTAGCATCTCACCCTGTATTAGGGAGCGTTATCAGCCCCATTTCCTAGGTGGGAAAATTGGCTCAGGGCTACAAATGACCTTCTCTATGGTCACAGATCTGGGCAGAGGTGGAGCTGCCGGAAGACAGAGCCCATGCCTCAGCCCCCAGGCAGAGCTGAGGTTTGAACTGAAGCCAGCCATTCCCTTCTTGCACAACTCTCCTTGTTTAAAATTCCTACCTTATCCTGGATCTGCCCTCTGGGGCCACAGAGAATACTTGAGTTCCCTTCTTTTCCCCACTGCCTTTCAGAAATTGGAGGATACGCAGTGTCCACGCCAAATCCCCTCTTCCAGGTGAAACAACTGCTGCCCTGTCAGCTCATCCTTGGAGCCCATGTTTCCCAGCCGCCACCACCCAGTTCGGAAAGGTCCCTCTTAGAGGGGCCATCACCCCATGTGCTGCTGAGCCAGCTCAGACCAGAGTGGGAAATTCACCCCTCACTGCTACAAACACAGGAAGCACTGTGACTCCAAGTAGGTCTGGCTGCACAGTTTGCGGGGCCCAGTGCAAAATGACAATGCAAAGCCCCTTGATCAGAAGTTATTACGAATTTCAATACAGCCGTGAATGAGACCGGCCACCCTTTTTTTTTTTTTTTTTTTTTTTTTGCGGTACACGGGCCTCTCACTGTTGTGGCCTCTCCCGTTGCGGAGCACAGGCTCCGGACGCGCAGGCTCAGCGGCCATGGCTCACGGGCCCAGCCGCTCCGCGGCATGTGGGATCTTCCCAGACCGGGGCACGAACCCGTGTCCCCTGCATCGGCAGGCGGACTCTCAACCACTGCGCCACCAGGGAAGCCCCGGCCACCCTTTTTAACGTAAATGAGACGGCTTTTCTTTTTAATGTAAAACTAGCCATCTTAAAGTGTACATTTCAGTGGCATCAAGTACATTCATATTGTTGTACAAACGTCACCACCAACCCTCTCTAAAACGTTTCATCTTCCCCAAAGGAAACCCTGTATGCATCAAACTTTAAGAGCATTAAACTGAGCCTGTGTGACTGCATGAAGCTGGCCCTGATTCTGAGCTCAGGGTGACTTAGCATGGGCTGAGGGAAGAAGCCATGTCCTCATAAAAGCCAGAGAAAGGATAACATCAGAACTTGATAGGGCCTTTCAGGATACCAACATCTCATGGTAAATAACGTGAACAGTAAGAGCAGCTAGCGTTGTTTAGTACTTCCCCTGAGCCAGGCATCATGATTACTTTTTGTGTGTGTGTGTTACACGGGCCTCTCACTGCTGTGGCCTCTCCCGTTGCGGAGCACAGGCTCCGGACGCGCAGGCCCAGCGGCCATGGCTCATGGGCCCAGCCGCTCCGCGGCATGTGGGATCTTCCCGGACCAGGGCACGAACCCGTGTCCCCTGCATCGGCAGGCGGACTCTCAACCACTGTGCCACCAGGGAAGCCCCATGATTACTTTTTAATAATAGCACTTATATGACATTCACCATGTGCCCGGGAAATATTAAACTTATTTAAAATTCATAACAAAAAATTCATAACAACCTGTTGAGGTAGGTACTGTTATTCCCATTTTACAGATGAGAAAATTGAGGTATGGAGCATCTGAGTAACTTACCCTAAGAGCTAATGAGAGGGACTTCTCTGGTGGCGCAGTGGATAAGACTCCGTGCTCCCAATGCAGGGGGTCCAGGTTCGATCCCTGGTCAGGGAACTAGATCCCACATGCATGCCGTAACTAAGAGTTCACAGGCCACAACTAAGGAGCCCTGGAGCCGCAACTAAGGAGCCCTCCTGTGGCAACTAAGACCTGGCACAACCAAAAATAAATAAATAACATAATAATTTATTTTTATTATTTTTTTTTTTTGTGGTACTTGGACCTCTCACTGTTGTGGTCTCTCCCATTGTGGAGCACAGGCTCCGGACGCGCAGGCCCAGCGGCCATGGCTCACGGGCCCAGCCGCTCCGCGGCATGTGGAATCTTCCCGGACCAGGGCACGAACCCATGTCCCCTGCATTGTCAGGCTGACTCTCAACCACTATGCCACCAGGGAAGCCCAAATAACATAATTTTTTAAAAAGAGCTAATGAGAGGTCTCACAACAATCTTTTGGGGTAATTACTCATAACACCATGACCTCCAATTATCCTAGAGGATTCCTGAGGTTCAGGGGCCAAAAAACAACCATAGTAATGAGAACACAAGTGGAGGATTCAAATCCAGAACCATGCAGTTACAGAGCTCCTACTCTAATCCCCTTTGCAGTCCAGCCTCTATCAAAGACAGAGGTAACATGTCTGTAGTGTGTTGAATAGTGTCCCCACAAAAGATGTGTCCGAGTCCTAACCCACAGCGCCTGTGAATGTGAACTTACTTGGAAACAGGGTCTGTATGAGTCAGGGTTTTCCAGAGAAAAACAAAATCCAAAACAGAATCAATCAAATCCTATTGATCTGATTGAGGAGAGATTATATGACTATATAGATATAGATATAATCTATCTATATATGATCTATATAGAGAGAGATTGTCTATCTATCTATCCATCTAGAGGGATTTTTTTTTTTTTTTTTTGACCCTCCGCCACTGCCGCCGCCGCCGCCCTGCAGGCTCCGGGATTTTTTTTTTTTTTTAAATAAATTTATTTATTTTTGACTGCGTTGGGTCTTCGTTGCTGCACGGGCTTTCTCTAGTTGTGGTGAGTGGGGGTTACTCTTCATTGTGGTGCGCGGGCTTCTCATCGCTGTGGCTTCTGTTGTTGCAGAGCACGGGCTCTAGGGCGCACGGGCTTCAGTAGTTGTGGCACACAGGCTCAGCAGTTGTGGCTTGTGGACTCTAGAGCACAGGCTCAGTAGTTGTGGCGCATGGGCTTAGTTGCTCCGCGGCATGTGGGATCTTCCCGGACCAGGGCTCGAACCCGTGTCCCCTGCATTGGCAGGCGGACTCTCAACCACTGCGCCACCAGGGAAGCCCTGGGATTTTTTTTTAATGAGAAATTAGTTCATATGATTATAGAGGCTGAGAAGTCCCACGACCTGCCATCTGCCAGCTGGAGACTCGGGAAAGCGGGTGGTGTAGTTCAGTCCAAGCCCAAAGGCCTGAGAACCAGGGGAGTCAATGGTGAAAATCTCAGTCCAAGGGCTGGGGGAGATTAGTGAGGCAGTGAGGCAGGAAAAATGGGGTGAATTCCTCCTTCCTCTGTCTTTGATTCTGTTCAGGCCCTGAGCATTGGCTGAAGCCCACCTACGCTGGGGAGGGTGTCCTACTTTACTGAGTCCACTGATTCAAATGCTAATCTCATCCGGAAACAGGGTCACAGATCCACTCAGAAATAATGTTTAATCTGGGCACCCAGTGGCTAGCCAAGTTGACACATAAAATTAAGACATACAGGGTCTTTACATATGTAATTAAGTCAAGGATCTTGAAATGAGATCAGCTCAGATTTGAGGTGAACTCTGAATCCAATGGCTGGTGTCCTTATAAGAAAACAGAGAGGGAGATTCAGACTCAGAGGGAAAGGCCAATATCTGCGTCTCTGGTGGACGCAGAGATTGTAGTGGTGCGGCCACAAGCCAAGGAACGCCAAGGGCTGCCAGTGATACCAGAAGCTGGGAGAGAGGACTGGAAGAGACTCCCCAGAGGGAACCAACGCTGCCAACACCTGGATTTCAGACCTCTGGCTTCCAGAGCTATGAGAGAATAAAATTCTGTTGTTTAAGCCACCCAGTTGGTGGTAATTTGTCACAGAAGCCCCAGGAAACTAATAAAATGCCTTTCTGTGTTTTTAAAAGTGTTTGCATGTCCACAGGACACGTGTCACTGCTGGTTGGATCTCCAGAGAGTGCTTACTTCATATAATCCAGCCAAAAACTAAAGATTTATTTAACTGGTACTGCCAAGCTGAAAATAAATCTACAGACACCTTCCTGGACCCCCAAAGACCCAAGGACTGTGGATGAGAAGTGCTGTCCCGGTTCAATGCCTTGTTTACAGACAAGGAGCCAGAGAAGGGAAGTGGCTTCCTCCCCTTATGGTTAAAGAAGAGTGAGAAAGGTCCAAGGTCACCACAAGTGCAAGCCACATATGTAATTAAAATTTCTCTAGTAGCTGTGTTAAAAAAAATAAAATGAAACAATGAAATTAATTTCAACAATTCTTTGAGCTCCCTGAGGACACTAACAAATCACCAGAAACTTGGTGACTTAACAGAAATTTATTCTCTTACGGTTCTGGAGGCTAGCAATCTGAAACCAAGCTGTCAGCCTGGCTGTGCTCCCCACCACAGCCTCAAGGAGAGAATTTGCTCCTTGCATCTTCCAGCTTCTGGTGGCTGCTGGCATTCCTTGGCTTGTGGCAGAATCACTCCGGTCTCTGCCTTCATGACCACAACCAACCGCACTGCCTTCTCCTCCTCTTCTCTGTGTGTCTATGTCACACCTCCCTCTTTCTCCCACTTATGAGGATACATGTGATTACATTTAGGGTTTACCTGGATAATCCAGGATAATCTCCTCATCTCAAGATCTTTAACTGAATCACAATCGCAAAGAAAGACACCTTTTCCATTACGGTAACATTTACAGGTTGCAGGGATTAGGACTTGATATCTCTGGGGGACATTGTCTAGTCTACTATAATAATATATTTTACTTAACCCACTAGATCCAAAATATCATCATTTTAACATCATTAATATTTAAAAATTATTAATTAGCTATTTAACTTTTTTTTCATATTAGGTCTTCAAAATTAGGTTTGAATTCTACACTCATGGCACATCTCAATTTGGAGCTCCACATTTCAGGAGCTCAAGGACCATATCTGGCTTGAGACTGCCATGTGGACAGTGCGTAAAGCAGATTCAATTTATCTCTACATAAAGTGTTCTAGAACTTGTCTTTCTGGTTTTTTATTTCTTTAAGGCACGTGGTACAGAGGTCACAGATGTGATTAGAATCTCGGGTGAAACTTGAGCCTTTCAGTTCAGACCCGAAGACCTGTGAATCAAGCTGTCGAAGCTGCCTGTGAGGTATGTGCCCAAATCTGGGGATGATTTCAAGCAAGCTGGACTTAAAATTTAACTCTGCAAACCCCAATTTATTACCAAGAGAACAGCAAAAATCCACTTCCTATCTGTGACAATAATGCCAACCCACGGGTTGAGTTTTAGTTTGAAAAGCGCTGATTTTCTGTGACCAATTCGTATGTTACATCCTCTTATCCTACTTTTGGAGAAAGTAAAACTGAGGCCTGGAGATGCCAAGTAACCTGCCACCAGGGCTCAGCGGCTGAGGATCAGGAAGGAGCACAGGTCTGAGCCAGTGCTGGTCAGTGTTGGGCACCGCTGCTTCCTCTCTGAGCACCATACTTCCCCTCTCCAAGCCTCGCTTTCCCCATCTGTAAAATGGGCACGAGAACAGACCTTCCTCCGTGGATTACTGAGGTAACCCAGGTAGCACGTAGCATTGTTTCTGGCATTAAATATACACTGTCACTGCTGCTGGTGGTGTTCATATTGGTTCATTCAACTGAGCCAGTCTAATTCCAGAGGCAGAGCCCAGGGGCTGGGGATGTGTGTGCAAAGGGCCACCTGCTCTCCAGTTGTCAGTCCAGTGGGGGTCGAGACCGCTATTGAACTAATTACCTTACAACAGGATAAGAACCATGCAGAATGATGAGTGTGTACCGGGTGAAGAAGAAAACAGGTGGTCGGGGTGGGGGAGCCTTGGGGGTTTGCTGGATTGCCCAGGAACCTGACTGACTGGTTGGAAGCCAGGGGGTGTACTTGACAAGCCCAGAACGCGGGCCTTCACTGAGCCCCCGCAAGGGGTCCTTCCCACCTCTCCTCCACACACACACACACACAGGTAGAGACATCTCCCCCAGGGAGGCAGTCCCAGGCAATTCCTGAGGTAGGGCCACCATGGCCATAGCTGATTGGACGGCAGAGAGCACCTGACCACAGGCAGCCAATGGGAAGCTAGCCAACAGACAATGAAATCTGCTGCTGGGGTAGCTCCGCGCAAACCGGTGCTTCCCAGGTGTGAACAGAAGATACCAAGAGAGATGGAAAGGTGGGCGTGGTTCAGGAGCCCAGACCACTGAGAGGAGTCTGAGCTCAGCGCCCGAGGAGTGGGATGCAAGCAGCAGGAACAGATCAAAGAACGTTGACAACCAGGCCCCTCCATGAACCTGCTTCGGGTCCCGTCCAGCCCTGCGATCCTCACCTGTGTTTCCGTGTCCTGACTGAGAAGTTCCCCTTGTACCGCAGCATCCTCACCATAAGTCCCTCTATCCCAGAATCCTCAGCGCGGCTCTGCCTTAGCAACAAGAAAACAACCTACCACCAACCCAAGCTAGTTAGCGCTGGTCGGCCACCTGCTCTACTGGGCGCCGGTGTCCACGTGAAGCCAAGGCCCCACAGAAGGCCATTTCAGATTCCGCTTGTCCTCTGGGTATAGTAGGGTAAGACGACATTTTCTATGTAAGCCTCTCACTGCTTCCCTGCCCCCCACCCGACCCTAACTCCTCCACCGTGAAGGCCTCCCTGCTCTCACCTCGTCCCAAGAGTCAGATCCTCCCTGACACGGAAGAGCACAGAATTGACCCAGACCAGCCTCTCGCGGCCAGCAGCCCCCTCCTCACTGCATTTTTCCTGCGAGGCCATTCTCTGGGCAAGATTCTGGCCATGTGGACCCATCAAAGGCCACTAGGGCCACTAGGGCTCAACAGTGTGTCACTGTTAAGCATGTTGGCAGCAGCAGCTGAGAGATGAGACCGACCAGCACTGTGGGAGGGGGTGAGACCCCGGGGATGAACAGACACAATTTGGCTCCAAGACAAGAGTAAGACCTGGCAAAGAGAACAGGCTCCTCCCTCCCGGACAGGGCCGCTGAGAGAGCTTCAGCTTGGGCTGGGAACACAAGCAGGGCAGTAAACTAAGTGATAACATGATAATCATTATATAACAAGATTAACAGTAATAAGAGCTAACTTTATTTTTATTTTTTTTTAATTTTTAAATTTAATTTTATTTATTTTTTTATACAGCAGGTTCTTTTTTAACTTTTTTTTTTTTTTTTTTGCGGTACGTGGGCCTCTCACTGTTGTGGCCTCTCCCGTTGCGAAGCACAGGCTCCGGATGCTCAGGCTCACCGGCCATGGCTCACGGGCCTAGCTGCTCCACGGCATGTGGGATCTTCACAGACCGGGGCATGAACCCGTGGTCCCCTGCATTGGCAGGCGGACTCTCAACCACTGCGCCACCGGGGAAGCCCAGCAGGTTCTTATTAGTTATCTATTTTATACACATCAGTGTATACATGTCAATCCCAATCGCCCAATTCAGCACACCACCATCCCCACCTCCCCGCTGCTTTCCCCCCTTGGTGTCCATACGTTTGTTCCCTACATCTGTGTCTCAATTTCTGCCCTGCAAACCGGTTCATCTGTACCATGTTTCTAGTTTCCACATACATGCGTTAATATACGATATTTGTTTTTCTCTTTCTGACTTACTTCACTCTGTAGGACAGTCTCTAGATCCATCCACGAATAAGAGCTAACTTTAGCTGCCAGATACTGTGCCCAATATTAGTCCACTGTCTTCCTTGTCCCCATTTTAGAGGTGAGGAAGTTGAGGTTCAGAGGAGTGAAGTGACTTGATCAATTTCCATGCTAAACCACCGTGATATATACACATCACTGCACTGGTGTATGTGAAAAAGACTCTTCAGAGAGCCCAGTGGGGAGGAAAGGACTTGGCTGAGAAGGGGCTGATACCCACACGAAGCTGATCTTCCACGGGCCCAGCTGGATGCTCTGACCTTCCCCCCAGTCTCCAGTTTCCAATCTGGACTCTGTGTCTCAGAACTGCAGGCAGCACTGTGTGCTATTATCGACTGCTCAGCCCAGAGCACTGAGGGGTGGTGTTCCAGAAGCTTCTGAGTTTGGAGCCAGAAAAGGACCAGAAATGTCCCTTGCTGCCTCCGCTCCCATTGGCCCTGCACAACCTGCAGACAGGGACCCAGGCATCTCAGTTTTAACCACCTTGGGAGGCCCTGCCCCTCCTGTCTCATCATGAGCGATGCCCTCCAGCCCTGGGAACGACACAGTTTTGACCACAGTTTTGGCGCTAAGGGAAAAAGTGCAGCTTCCTCCTGGCCAGAGGCCATTCTACACCCAGTTGTCTGTCATTCCCCAGCTGTGTACGGAGCTGGTGAAAATGCTGGCCTGTGACCAGAATGCCAGACCAGCCCTCATGGGAACCAGGGAAATGTAAAGCCCAAGAACAGTCCTTTTTTGTTTTTTGTTTTTGGCTGTGCCATGTGGCTTGTGAGATCTTAGTTCCCCGACCCGGGATTGAACCCGGGCCCTCGGCAGTGAGAGCGTGGAGTCCTAACCACTGGACCACCAGTGAATTCCCAAGAACAGTCATTTTTTTTAATTTATATTTTTGGCCGTGCCGCAAGGCTTGTGGGATCTAAGTTCCCCGAACAGGGATTGAACCCATGTACCCTGAATTGGAAGCATGGAGTCTTAACCACTGAACTGCCAGGGAAGTCCCCCCAAGAACAGTCACTTCTGAAATTTGCAGAATTAAAGTGGGAGACCAGTGTGCCCAGCAGAGGTGCCTTGCTCCCTAATTCATTCATTCATTCATTGATTCGTCCATTCAATCCCTGAACTCCGAGTGCTTAAGTGTGCCAGGCACTGTGCTGGGTGCTGGGGACACAGGGGTCACGTCAGAGGCGCCCCAACATTGGGAGGGGTTTGGGGCTCTCTCCAAGGAGACGCTCGACCCGGTGACCTCTCTCCAACCCAGGCCTGGAGTTCCTCTGAGCCAGCCTCTGCCCTTCGTCCTGTCTCTCACCCTGGCCCCAGACCCCTCTGCCTGAGCTCACAGGCGATGACTTCAGTGATGTCACACCAGAGGCCCTGGCCGGCCTGCAATCCCGGGGGCTTCCAGCTCCGGCTTTCTGGCTTTATCCTCCCCCTTCTCAAGCATGACTCAGGCGGGGACAGGACCTGGAATGTGGTAAGGCTCTCCATTTTTACGCAATGACTGTCAGGGTTCAGACACTGGGTAAATAAAGAGCTTCTCCTCTGCTAGGGGTCAAGGCCAGTCCTCAGGAAAGTGCCACAGTGGAGGAAAGCCTCCACTCCAGAGAAGCGCTCTGCCCGGCACTGTAGGGACCTCCTGCCTCCCTCCTTCCTCCTCCTCCACCTCTCTTCTCCCCCTCCCTTCTCCTCCTTTTCCTCTTCCGCAGCCAGCAAAGTGATCTCAAATGCAACCCATTGGCAGTGGGACATACGATTTTTCCTAAGCGTAGCTGTATTTCTGCAAAAGAAAACCTGAATAGATCATTCTCTCATTCATTCTTCATTCATTCATGGAATGATGGCAGTAGGACTTTTTTTTTTTAAATAAATTTATTTATTTTATTTTTGGCTGCATTGGGTCTTCGTTGCCGCGCACAGGATTTTCTCTAGTTGCGGTGAGCGGGGGCCACTCCTCGTTGTGGTGCGCGGGCTTCTCACTGCGGTGGCCTCTCTTGTTGCGGAATATGGGCTCTAGGCACGCGGGCTCAGGAGTTGTGGCATGTGGGCTCAGTAGTTGTGGCGCATGGGCCCAGCCGCTCCGCAGCACGTGGGACCCTCCCGGACCAGGGCTCGAACCCGTGTCCCCTGCAATGGCAGGCGGACTCCCAACCACTGCGCCACCAGGGAAGCCCGGCCGTAGGCCTATTAACAGCATGGGTTTGGGAGTCACCCTGTAGGTGTGTCCAGCTCCACTGCTTGCTGCCTTTGCAATCACGGACCAGTGGCATCCCCATCGTGCCTCCATTCCCTTGTCTGGGGTGTGGTGAGGACTCAGGGGATGGTGCAGGCAGGGTGCCCGGTGCCAGGTGATGATTAGTCTCGGTGCTGAGCACAGAGGGAGCTGGCACTACCCTGAGGACACTATAGGAGCCTTTGGGAAGTCTCAGGCAGGCTGCGTACTGCTCAGGTCCCTGGCTGCTGGGGAGGAGGGGGTGCCAGAGGAGAGGGGACACGTGAGAAGGCAGGTGCTATTGCCCGGATGAGAGGTGACAGGGCCTGAGAAAGATATGGCACAAGGACTGGCAGGCCTCAGCGATAGGCTGGCTGTTAGGTCTTAGAGACAGAATGTCAGCAGAAGTCAGAAGAGTGGTTACCTCTGTGTGCAGGGGGTGTAGTGACTGTGATGGGACACAAGGGAATTCACTGGGTGCTGAGAAATTTCCGTGTCTCCATCTGGGTGGTAGTTAAAATTTTTTTAACTTGGGGATGTCTACGTAGGTTAAATTTTTTTTCTTTCTGAGCTGTCACTTAAGATTTGTGTATTTTACTTAGGTAAATGGTACCTCAGTAAAAAAAAATAAAGAGAATCCCTTGGTGGTCCAGTGGTTAGGACTCAGCGCTTTCACTGCTGGGGCCTGGGTTCAATCCCTGGTTGGGGAACTAAGATCCCGCAAGCTGCATGGCGCGACCAAAAAAAAAAAAATTTTTTTTTTTAAATAAAAAAACAGAATAGGGCCTCCCTGGTGGTGCAGTGGTGGAGAGTCCGCCTGCTGATGCAGGGGACACGGGTTCGTGCCCCGGTCCAGGAAGATCCCACACGCCGCGGAGCGGCTGGGCCCGTGAGCCATGGCCTCTGAGCCTGCGCGTCCGGAGCCTGTGCTCTGCAACGGGAGAGGCCACAGCAGTGCGAGGCCCACGTGCAGCAAAAAAAAAAAAAAAAAAACCAGAATAAAATCCCAATGCCCAGGTCTGTGACTTGAATAGCTGAGTAGATGGGGATGTCATTTACTGACATGGGAAGCGTGGAAGAAATGCTGTCTTGAGAGAAAAGATCAAGAACTTGGTTTTGTATTTAACCAACTGCTGGACATTTAAGTTGTTCTCAATGCTTTCCCTGGTATAAACAATGCCAAGATGAATGTCGGTGTCCATTCAGGTAAATTCCTACAAGTGGGATTTCTGGATCCAAGTGTACAAGCATGTCTTTAAGACTTTTGACTCACACTGTCAATAAGGCTTTATCAATCTGTGTTCCCTCCCACATTCATTCATTTGTCCATTCATTCCATTGCTGAGCGCCATCTCTGTGCCAGGCCCTGTCCTGGGTACTAGAGACACAGTGGCAAACCAGACAGGGAGATTGCTGCCACCCGCTTCCTGGAGCGCCCAGTCTGGGGTTGGGGGCAAGGTAGGAAGAGGGACCCTCTTGTTCAGAGAGGTCTATTCAACCCTAAAGGGGTGAAACACTTGCCCAGAACGCTGGCCTGAAACCAGCTATTTTTAGTGATTTTTTTTTCCTCTGTAGTCAGAGAAAGATATATTAGACAGCCAGAGCGACCAGAGCTCTAGAGGAAAAGCGCTCCAGAGGGGGAGAAGCATTCCAGAAAAGGGCACAGAATGTGCGAAGGTCCTGCGCTGAGGAGTGCAGGACAGGGCTGCAGGGCCAGGCAGCAGGTTAGAGCTTCACCCCAAGAGCGATGGGAACCACAGGAGGATTGCTTTTTTAAATAAATTTATTTATTTTATTTATTTACTTTTAGCTACGTTGGGTCTTCGTTGCTGTGTGCGGGCTTTCTCTAGTTGCAGCAAGCGGGGGTTACTTTACGTTGCAGTGTGCGGGCTTCTCATTGCCGTGTTTTCTCTTGTTGCAGAGCCCAGGCTCTAGGCACGTGGGCTTCAGTAGTTGTGGCACGCGGGCTCAGTAGTTGTGGCTCGTGGGCTCTAGAGCGCAGGCTTAGCAGTTGTGGCGCACAGGCTTAGTTGTTCCGCAGCATGTGGGATCTTCCCAGACCAGGGATCGAACCCTTGCCGCCTGCATTGACAGGAGGATTCTTAACCACTGCACCACCAGGGAAGTTCCTGTGTTTATTTTTGATTGTTCGTGTTTTCTAATTTTCTTCATGCACATGTACTGTTTTTGTAATTTTTAAATATATTAATATATCTAAATTATATATACTTAGATATATAATACATTATATAATATATATTATATATTTTAAAAAATATATTTAAATATACATGCACATACCACGGATGCTTTTTATTTTATTAAAAAAAACCTCTCCAGTACAAAAAGTGCTGGGTGGCAGCCCAAGGCTCCCTACCCGCCTCGGTTAGACCCTTCACTCAGTTGCTCAGGGCCTTTCGAAGCCTATGTGAGGTCTGAGGTGGGGGAGAGGTGCCCACCAGAGAAATCAGAAACCCCGCAGGGAGGGCGCCCAGAGTCCTGCGCCCCCCTGGCCGTGAGCTCGGGTTTCGGCCCAGAGCCCTGTCTAGCCGGTTGTGCGTGTCCTTTTCTCTCCACTTTGGCGTCCCACCTGCGCTCCCCTTGCAATCTCCCCGACTGGGACCCCCTGGCGCGGCCGGATGCCGCCCATCGCGTAGGTGTTGATGTGCACGCACACCCGGAGCCTCTGGCGGCTGGGGTGAGTTCCCCAACCCGGGGGCCTCCCACTGCAGCCGAGCCGGCTCAGCAGGAACTCTGAGCGCAATTTGGAGCAAGGTGGGTGCCAGGACAGGGCCCGGGATGGGACGGGAGGGAGGCGCGGGGTCAGCAAAGCCAGCTGGAGAGCAGGTGCTTCAGCGTCTAGGCGCTCAGAGTCGGTCAGACGTGGGTTCAAATTCTGACTCCTCCAGGCTCAAGTAGGTGGATGCGGGCGAGGTGTGACATCAACTCCCACCTCTCCTCTGGGAATGTGGGCAGTAGCCCCTGCCTGGCTGTTCTGAGGACCGGGTGATTGCTGTTGGCATATACTTCCCTCAGGAGCCTGACCCGTTCAACTTCTCACATGGATTAGCAATTTCCATTCATTTTGGTTCAATTCAAAGCCTGGCTTCCAATGACAACCAAATGCAAGGCTTAATCCTTCATTAGCTCTTGAATTAAAAACAACAAACGAACAAACAAAAAACCCTGAAGGACATTATTGAGATAACTGGGGAAATTTGAATGTGGACCAAATGACTGATAACATAGTGTTGAAATTAAATTGAGTAAGATGATGGTATTGTGGTTTTACAGGCATTGTCCTTAACCTTAGGAGACACTTGATGAAGAGTTTGGGGCTGGAGTTTAATGATGGCTGCAAAGTGCTTTCAGATGGGTCAGTAAAAGAAGAGAAGGAGGAGGCCAATGGGAGAGTGTTCACACTTGCTGGATCCAGGTGAGCAAATGTGGGCATTCATCGTAGTATTCTTTCCACTTATCTGAAAGTTTAAAACAGTTTTTTTTTCCAAACTGAAATGCTATCAACTTTCTAAGAATGAGGGTCTTGCTTTCTTGTTGCATTAGGAGAAGTGTTGGGAACTTTCTCCCTCTTCTCTGTCTTCCTCCGTTATCACTCCAAGGGTCCCCAACTAAGGTGTGCTGTTGTGTGTCAAACAGATGTTTTGGGCCAGCCAGGGAGCCTCACCACTCTTCTTCTTTTTTTTTTTTTTTTGCGGTACGCGGGCCTCTCACTGTTGTGGCCTCTCCCGTTGCGGAGCACAGGCTCCGGACGCGCAGGCCCAGCGGCCATGGCTCACGGGCCCAGCCGCTCCGCAGCATGTGGGATCCTCCCAGACCGGGGCACGAACCCGTGTCCTCTGCGTCGGCAGGCGGACTCTCAACCACTGCGCCACCAGGGAAGCCCACCACTGTTCTTAATGCTGTTGCTAGGGAGAAGTGCTACTAACACACGTTCAGAACCCCTGTCCCCATCCTTGCTGGGCTGGTACATCCTGGACATTAGTCCCGAATCATGTCAGTTTGGCCATTGCAGCCACACCCCCAAGCCAAGGCCCTTTGACCAGAACAATAAATAACTCCACCTAATTTGGACCTCATCAAACCAACTTCGTTTAGTCTAGAGCCACGCTTCTCAATATATGGGACAACGGTCACACACAACCTTTAAAAGAATGGCATAGCCATAGGACATGACAAAAACTGGTTAGATCCCACATGCTGTGGAGCAACTAAGCCCGTGCGCCACAACTCCTGAGCCTGAGCTCTAGGCCCACAAGCCACAACTACTGAGCCCATGTGCCACAACTACTGAAGCCCGTGCGCCTAAGAGCCTGTGCTCTGCAACAAAAGAAGCCATCGCAACAAAGAGTAGCCCCTGCTCAATGCAACTTAGAGAAAGCCGGTGCACAGCAATGAAGACCCAGTGCAGCCAGAACAAAACAAAACAAACCAAAAAACAAAACTGGTTAGAACCAGCTAGATCCAAGATGGCGGAAGATTTGACTTCCAGTGGACCTTGAGCCTTGTTATATACTCATTGTAACACATTAGCACCTGCTAAGTGACACACCCTGTAGCACCATGACAGTTCCAAGGCCAACCATCAAAGACCACAAGTGGGCAATGGCCTATCCCGGAAATCTCCGCCCTTTCCCCCAAATAATTGGAATAATCCTCCCACTCATTAGCCTATGAAATTACCCAGCCCATAAAAACTAACCACGCCATATTTCAGAGCCTCTCGCCTTCTGAGGTGGCCCACGCTCTGTCTGTGGAGAGTGCTTCTCTCTTAATAAGTCCACTTCTTACCTATCACTTTGTCTCTCAATGAATTCTTTATGTGAGGAGACATCAAGAACCTGAGCTTCATCAAGTCCGGAAACCAGGTGTGTGATCTCAATTTAAAGACTGTGGGTTCAAGTCCCAATCTGGGTTTAGGCACTTGGCTTCAAGTCGCTATCTGAGGCGCATGGTTTCACTTTGAGACTCTGAAAATGACAAAATTCCCCTAAAACACACACACATTTTAGATGTCACGTCAAGGAGCTGACAGAAGCTGTGATGGCCACCAAGCTGTGATGTCCATCCACTGGCCCTAGAATTAAAATTTGAATGGGCTAGACAGAAACAGGAAACAACGTAAATGTCCATCAACTGGCAGATGGAGAGACAAAATGTGACATATCCTTATAATGGAACACTATCCAGCAATAAAAATGATGTAGCTACAGATACATGCTATGACATGGATGAACCTCAAAAATATGCTCAGGGAAAGAACCGGGACACAGGAGACCACATGTTGTATGGTCTATTTATATGAAATGTCCAGAAAAGGCAAAGCTACAGACAGAAAGAAGATTAGTGGTTTCCTGGGGCAAGGACCGGAACTAACATTCAATGTGCACAAGGGTTCATAATGGGATGATGAAATGTTTGAAAACTGATTTATGGTGATGGTTGCATAACTTGGTAATTTTACTAAAAACCACTCGATTGCAGACATGAAAAGTGTGAACAATCCGGTATGCAAATATACCTCAATAATGTTGTTTTCGAATGTCCCTGGGCTGGAACATACTGACCAACACTTTCGGGATTTCAGACACACAGGGTCCCATCATTCTGACGTGTGTGATCTTATCCCTGCCTTCATCTCCTTTGCCCTCTAGTCCTCACCACATAATGTTCTGCCCCACCTGGGCTGTACATCCTCAGGGGAGGGAGGGGCAGTGTGTGTCTTGCTCACACTGCATCCCAGGGCCTGCTCTAGGAAGCTGCTCTCTAAATATTTGTCTAATGAGTGAAAGAAGGAAGGGATGGTGTCATCCTCTTCTTGAGAAAGTGGCAGGGTTCCTAGAAGCTCCTTTTTTTAATTTTCAGTTTTTTTTTTTTTTTTTAATTCAGTCTTGTTTATTCTTCTTCTTCTCTTCTTTTGTTTTTGCGGTACGCGGGCCTCTCGCTGTTGTGGCCTCTCCCGTTGTGGAGCACAGGCTCCGGATGCACAGGCTCAGCAGCCATGGCTCACGGGCCCAGCCACTCTGCGGCATGTGCGATCTTCCCGGACCGGGGCATGGACCCGTGTCCCCTGCTTCGGCAGGCGGACTCTCAACCACTGCGCCACCAGGGAAGCCCTCTTCTTTTTTTTTAATTTTTAGTTTTTGGCCATGCCATGCAACATGTGGGATCTTAGTTCCCTGACTGGGCATCGAACCTGTGCCCCCTGCATTGGAAGGAAAGAGTCTTAACCACTGGACCTCTAGGGAAGTCCTTCTAGCTGCTCCTTTTATATGGTCATCAAATATCTCACCATTATCCTTTCCCATGGCTGGGTACGTGGGAATATCTTTACCCCTCAGGAGAGCATTAAATTCTGTTCATCGTGTTGCAGTTTGAAACCTTGTCCTTGTTCCCTGGAATTGCTTACTTTAGAGTGATTTGGGCATTAGGGTCTAATGCTTCTACCATTTACCAAAGGCTTACTATGTGCCGGGGGGGTTCACGTGTGTAATCGCATCCAACCCTGGCAACAGTCCTGTGGGCCAGGTGTTATTATTTCCCCTAGTTTGCAGATCAGAAAACTGAGGCCCAGAAAGGTTAAGGCAGTCACCCAAGGTTACACAGCTGTTCAGAAGCAGTGTCAGGATGTGAACTCAGGGCCTTCAAAGTCCAGGCACTTGAAACTAAACATACCTCTGGGTCGTTCAGTGGAATGGTATCAGTCAGACGCGGGGGTGGGAACTGGAGTTTCCCTGAACCCCTTGTTGACATCTGTTTTAAGGCCTAAGACTGCATCTTGGTAATTTTAAGGACTAGAAAATAGATACTTTATCAACACCAGTGAATGGTTTGCTACTTCAGATAGGGGTCCTTTTGTTACTTGGATGCTGTTTTTTTTTACCTCTACCTGTCTCTCATGTTCTCAAAGTCACTGCCTCTGCTTCTCTCGCAAAATTTCTTCCTTGTTTCAAGTTGCTCGGGTGAGCCCGTTTCTCCATTTCTAATCCTGCGTGCTCGCCCCATCTAGTGGTACGCCGTGGGAATTACACTATCCTCCCTCTGAGAAGCCGCAGGGTGAGGCAAGGTTTGGGGGAATGAATGCCTTGAGCCCTTCTGTCCAGGACAAAAATAGCAACAGTTCTCAGGTTACCAGAGGCCAGGTTCTCCAGATGCGTTCTAGCTACCTCTCTGGAGGCCACCTTAACTCTTTTATTTAATTATAAACTATTTAATCAAAAGAAACAATATAACACCCCAGATTTAATAGATGTTACATTTTGCTGTATTTCCTCCAGCTCTCTTTAATAAAAGTACCTTTAATAAAAGTAGAGCTCTAGGGCTTCCCTGGTGGCGCAGTGGTTGAGAGTCCACCTGCTGATGCAGGGGACACGGGTTTGTGCCCCGGTCTGGGAAGATCCCACATGCCGCGGAGCGGCTGGGCCCGTGAGCCATGGCCGCTGAGCCTGCGCGTCCGGAGCCTGTGCTCTGCAACGGGAGAGGCCACAACAGTGAGAGGCCCACGTACTGCAAAAAAAAAAAAAAGAAAAAAAGTAGAGCTCTAATCCCATCCCTTTGGCCTTCCTCCCCAAAAGTCATCTCCATGCCAAAACTGAAGTGTATCAATTCCTTGTTATGTTTTGTTTTTATTTTAACTACACATGTTATGTATCCGCATACAATGTGCATTTTAAAAAACTATTTATTTATTTTGGCTGCTCCAGGTCTTAGTTGTGGCACACGGGATCTTTGTTGTGGCACGCATGTGGGATCTAGTTCCCCGACCAGGGATCGAACCCAGGCCCCCTGCATTGGGAGCGAGGAGTCTTACCCACTGGACCACTAGGGAAGTCCCACAATGTGCATTTTAAATATGTGAACAGAAGGAATTCCCTGGCAGTCCAGTGGTTAGGACTCCGTGCTTTCACTGCCAGGGCTCAGGTTCAGGGAACCAAGATCCTGCAAGCTGTGTGGCATGGCCAAAAAACAAAACAGAACAAAAAAACAAAAAATATGTAAACACATAAATGGT
Source organism: Mesoplodon mirus (assembly GCF_964341445.2). Classification (NCBI taxonomy): domain Eukaryota; kingdom Metazoa; phylum Chordata; class Mammalia; order Artiodactyla; family Ziphiidae; genus Mesoplodon; species Mesoplodon mirus. The sequence goes on along the minus strand of NC_138976.1, from coordinate 6,511,997 downwards.
ATGCTGTACATCTCCTTTGGCTACTTTTTCTTTTTCACTCAACTCTGGTTCATGAGACTTATTGACATTGATACACATAGTTCTAGTGTATCCATTTTTATCTTCTGTATAATATTCCATTTTAGGACTAAACAATGGTTTGTTTATCCATTCCTCTGGTGATGGAAAATTAGCTTTGATTCCAATTTTTAATACTACAAATAGCACCTCAACAAACATCCTTGAATGTGTCTCCTTGTGTACATGGGTCCCTCTAGGAGTGGGCTTTGCCATGAATGGGTTACAGGTGGGCAGACGGAAAGGGCCCAAGGCAGCCAGGGCCCTGGGCTCAGTCACCTTGTCCAGTAGCCCTTCCACTAACACCAGTGGACTGTACCCATACTTTCATTTTCTTCATGCATCATAATGTGATAAAGGCTTGAAGATGGAATTTCTGGGTCACAGGGCATGTACATCTTCAACTTTGCCAAGTATTGCCAAATTGGTCTTGTCTTCAATGTCACTTTAAGTGACATCAGGGGGCTCTTGTTCCCCCAAAAGATCTGGGTGACTGCCATTTCCTGGGTATGTAGCTTAGGACTGGAGCGCGTGCAACCATCTGTTTACATCACAGATATTTACTGACATCTGCTGTGCCATGAGTAATAACATCCCTGTCTCTGACCCAGGAAGCTCATGTCTTTGACAGCCTCTGTGAAACTGGCAGGCTAACTTGTGAGCTTGCAAGCAGGGCAAAACCTGAGACACTTCACCATTCTTCACGAGACAATCCCCTTTCCCACCATGCACAAAGCACTATCACAAGCCTGAAGGGCTCAAAGAGAAGGGTCCCCTTGGCCTGTTTTGAAGGGTATGATGGTTAATTTTATCCACCAGCTTGACTGGGTCATGGGGTGCCCATACATTTGGTTAAATGTTATATCTGGGTGTGTCTGCGAGGGTGTTTCTGGATGAGATCAACATTTTTTTTTACTTTTTTTTTTTTGCGGTACGCGGGCCTCTCACTGTTGTGGCCTCTCCCATTGTGGAGCACAGGCTCCGGACATGCAGGCTCAGCGGCCATGGCTCACGGGCCCAGCCGCTCCGTGACATGTGGGATCCTCCCGGACCGGGGCACGAACCCATGTCCCCTGCATCGGCAGGCGGACTCTCAGCCACTGCGCCACCAGGGGAGCCCTGTTTTCTCTTTTTTAACATTTATTTTTTTAAATTTCTTTTAAAATATTTATTTATTTGGCTGTGCCAGGTCTTGGTTGCAGCACACAGGATCTTCTTTGCTGCATGCAGGATCTTTTAGTTGAGGTAGGCGGGAATTTTTTAGTTGCGGCATGTAGGATATAGTTCCCTGACCAGGGATCGAACTCGGGTCCCCGGCATTGGGAGCATGAAGTCTTAGCCACTGGACCACCAGGGAAGTCCCTGGTGTCTTCTTTAGCTTGAAACCCACAGTCCCTATGGATGCAATGCGTTAACTGCCTTCTCCAACCTTGGGTGTATGATCCATCTGGGAGGCAGATTTCTTTCCCCTTTGTGTTTTGCCTATGAAGCAGGTTGGCAGTCCTGAGCCCACGCCCATCGGGAGGTCAAAGAGGGTGGCTAGGTCCCAGGGGGAAAAGAAGCCCAGCTTTGGGTTAAACACGTTCCTCGGAGAAGCCAGTTCAGTCATTCCTGAGCCCAGCTCCTGGCCATCCATTTGTGATTGACTTGGGGGCTGGAGGTGACATTTGTTTAAGGAACAACAGTGAGAGACCTGAGTGGTGTGTCGAAGCGCAGAGAACAGGAAACCTTTCCAGGAGGTTTTTCAACAACAACGGCAACACCACCTTGGGGTGTTTTCCAACAATGATGCATTTACAAAGAATTCTCCATGGGGCAGCTGGTCAGTCTCAGGTGATGTTGGTAGAACTTGGAGGGATTGTAAAAGTGAGATGGAAGAATATTAACCCCCCCCACAGCGCTGATGACACTGGATGGTAATTGCTGAGACCCCTCCCCAGGCGCCACCCCCGGCCAGATGGGCGCCCTGTTGGGCGGCACCAAGTCTCTCTTACTCATTGTAAATCCCCAGGTGGACAGATACAGCACCTGACATAGAGGAAGCCTTGGACTGCTAGAAGATGGATGAGTGCATTTCCAGCACAAGTAGAACAGACAAAGGTCATCCAGGAATTCAAGGAGAGAACTTTCCAGAAGTCTTGCATCCCATACCAACTGCCCCCTTCCTACCTCCTGGGTTCCCAACGTGTCCTGGATGTCCGTCTCACTGCACTCACCTCCCACACCGTGACCACACGTCTACTCATCCGTCTTCCCTGGGCCCTCTGCTAAGGTGCCCCTACACTCATCTCGTCAAGTGACCCTCAGGGCAACCTTATAAGGCAGGGACTATCGTTAGGGCCAGTCTACAAATGAGGAACCAGGGCCTAGAGAGCGTGAGTAACCTGCCCAGGGTCATATGCATGGTCACAGCAGAGGCAGAATTTGAACCCAGGCAGTTTGTTTCCTGCCTGTTGGAGGAGAGAGGCAGGTCAGTGGGGGAAGAGCTCAGGTGGGGCCTCCGAAGGGCCCGAGTGCTCATCCTGACTCCACCACTTTCTACTCATGTGACAAGTTCCTTGGGCACGTTATTTAACCTCTCTGGATATTCACCTGTAAAATAAAGATTGCCACTTCACAGGGTTGCCTTAGAATTAAATGAGATGATGAGTCTAGTGCACCCAGAACCTGATCCTTAGCAAGCACTTAATAAATAAAACAATACAAAATAATGTTATTTTAAAAACATATGATAGCCTATAAAAAGTGTCTGAATCTGCAGTGATAGAAAGCAAATCTGTGGTCGATTGACAGGGGAGGGGGCGTCAGGGGAGAGGTGAGAATTACAAGATGGCAGGAGGAATCTTCTGGGCGTGAAGGCCATGCTCACTACCCTGATTGTGAGGATAAATATGTCAAAACGTAACAAATTGTACACTTTGATTTTTTAATTAATTAATTAATTGATTGATTGATGGCTGGGTTTGGTCTTCGTTGCTGTGCGCAGGCTTTCTCTAGTTGCGGTGAGCAGGTGCTACTCTTTGTTGCGGTACGCAGGCTTCTCATTGCAGTGGCTTCTCTTTTTGTGGAGCATGGGCTCTAGGTGCGTGGGCTTCAGTAGTTGTGGCACGTGGGGCACGTGTGGCACGTGGGCTCAGTAATTGTGGCTCATGGGCTCTAGAGCGCAGGCTCAGTAGTTGTGGCACACGGGCCCAGCCGCTCCGTGGCATGTGGGATCTTCCTGGACCATGGCTTGAACCTGTGTCCCCTGCATTGGCAGGCGGATTCTTAACCACTGCGCCACCAGGGAAGCCCTGTACACTTTAAATGTGTGCATTTTGTTGTATGTCAAACCTACCTCAATAAAGCTTTTTGAAGGCATATGTAATATTCTGTAGCCATTAGGATTTCATAGAAATAAAGTGCGTATCCCTGTATAAACGATAACAAGAAGAATGCCAAATACTATGTGCCCCAGCAGAGCCCCTCTGTATAAAATAGACACTGATAAGACTTAGATGAGAACAAGTCTTCGGGCTGACAGTTGGCTTTATTTATTTATTTATTTATTTATCTATTTTTAGCTGTGTTGGGTCTTCATTGCTGTGCACAGGCTTTCTCTAGTTGTAGCGAGCGGGGGTTACTCTTTGTTGTGGTGTGCGGGCTTCTCATTGCGGAGGCTTCTCTTGTTGCGGAGCACAGGCTCTAGGCGCACGGGCTTCAGTAGTTGCAGCACGTGGGCTCAGTAGTTGTGGTGCATGGGCTTAGTTGCTCCATGGCATGTGGGATCTTCCCAGACCAGGGACTGAACCCGTGTCCCCTGAATTGGCAGGTGGATTCTTAACCACTGTGCCACCAGGGAAGTCCGACAGTTCGTTTTTTATATAATCTAGGGGTTTGAACTTCTGTTGTCATTTTTTTCTGGAGGTCACAGAGGTGGTGAGGGCAGGATTTGAACCCACGTCTCTGAGTCCTCAGACCAGCAGCTCACCAGTACCCTCTCGTGCTTCACTCGGTGTGAGTAGGTCTCTGCAGCCTTGAGCAGTTTCCCATTCTATCAGCGTGGTCACACCTCTACGTACAGTCAACTCCGAAACTTCCCTGGAAACAGGTGTGGACCAGGGGGCGCTGTCTTTGGTCCTGAAAATCTCTGCCCACCTCGAACCAAAGGGCGGAGCCCTATCTGCAGCTCCCTTCCAAGACTTTCCTGGTTCCGCTTTCAAGTTATGACGGCCTTAAGGAGTCAAGTTGGTGGTTTTGAATGTTTTTGTTTTTGTTTTTTGCGGTACGTGGGCCTCTCACTGTTGTGGCCTCTCCCGTTGCGGAGCACAGGCTCTGGACGCGCAGGCTCAGCAGCCATGGCTCATGGGCCCAGCCGCTCCATGGCATGTGGGATCCTCCCGGACCGGGGCACGAACCCGTGTCCCCTGCATCAGCAGGCAGACTCTCAACCACTGCGCCACCAGGGAAGCCCTTGAATGTTTTTTATTAACAATTTAAACACTGTAGGTGATGTTCCAAGAGAGAAATGACAGAAAGATTAAAGGGGAAGGGGATAATGTAGGGACAAGAGGACGGGTGGGAGGTGAGATGACCAGCCTTCCAGGGACAGTGATGCAAGATGGCAGCTACCATGGGCTTGGACGATTTTTGAAAACAAAATGTGGATATAAATACCCAGAAGCACTCCCTTTTGTAAGATTTATAACAAAAATTAATATGACTGGAGTTAATAGTTCTAATGGAGTGGTCACCCAGTAGCCAAATCAGTGTTAGCAAAATGGCAGAATTCATGTAGCATCAAACTGGTCCAAAGAGAGCTTCAGCTTCTAATGTTGTCTAAAGAAAACATGAAACACCCTCAGCTGCCTGAAGGACAGTATTACAGCAATTAATAAAAAAGATAAACCACAGGCTCTCCACCACCCGCCTCCCAATCCGATTTCTTCATTTTCCACAGCAGCAAATTTTCTAGGTACGTCTTGTAGACCTCAGAGTACTAGAAGTTCCCATTCACAGGCAATTTCTCTTCAGATATGCTAAATGAACTAGTTTTAATCTTAAGATACTCACTGATACTGGAAATATATGTTGTTTTACACTCTTTAAAACTTTATTTTATTTTATTTTGTTTTTTGCAGTACGCGGGCCTCTCACTGTCGTGGCCTCTCCCGTTGCGGAGCACAGGCTCTGGACGTGCAGGCTCAGCGGCCATGGCTCACGGGCCCAGCTGCTCCACAGCATGTGGGATCTTCCCGGACCGGGGCACGAACCCGTGACCCCTGCATCGGCAGGCGAACTCTCAACCACTGCTCCACCAGGGAAGCCCTAAAACTTTCTTAAAAGAGGGGGAATGGGGCACAATGCAGTGTCAGGATCATTATGTAGTTGGGGGGCACTTGGGGGGCCCCATTCATATCCATTCCTGGGGCTCAGATATGTTTGGGTCATCCAGAGAGCTCTTTGTGAGGGTTTTGAGGCCCTCTACTCTTGTGGTCATCTTCCCACCCTCCATACATTCCAGTGGCCAACTTCAAGATAAGTGACCAAATGACAAATCAGGAAATAGTCACATTTTCAAGGAAACAAAATGTCATTTGAGTATGTACAATAGCGCAAACTGGGGGGGTTACCCAGGCACAACACCCTTGCCCATGGCTGGTAGATACGAGGTCAAGATACCCGACCCAGGTTGGGCCCATCAGCTTCTCTCTCCGAGGGCAGTGCCGGAGCAACAGGGTCCCAGAGCTCCTGCCACTGAGGCCCCCACACCCCACCTCTGGGATCCTCTCTCCCAAGTCGGGGTCGCTCCGCATTTTTTACATTTCCACGGGCCACCCTGGGTTCTTCTAAGAAGCCCTGGAGAGGCCCAAGCCAGTCAGTGTCCGTCTATTGTTTGGAAGCAAAGAACCTCATCTGATAAAACAGTTGGTAACAGAGAGGGGGAGACAGGCCGCAGAAGCTCAGGGAAATGCAGGGATTTGGACTTGATTACTGAACCCACATGGAGGACGCTGCAGGAGGCACCTCCTTCCCCGATCTCCATCTTCCAGGAGAGGGGAGCCCCAGAGCCCGCAGTGACAGAACAGAGAAGCAAGTGTCACTCAGACCCCCCTCGGGACCACATGCCCACCGAGGGGAAGAGCTCCAGGACCCTGAGAAGCTGAGGCCAAGACCCCTTCCACCACCAGAACCAGGATAGGGCTAAGTCCTAACAAAACTGGGAAGTCGAAAGCAGTTGCAAATGTCAACATCTTGCCTCAGAGACTCCCAGGCCTTTCTGTGAAGAATCGTCTGGAAAAATCTCCTAGAGCATCCAAAGGGCCAGGACCTCTGGAGAGTTGAGTTCAGACATGGATTCTATGGATGCTAAACCACATTGTGGTTTGATTCCATTTTTCCCAGTCTTTGCTAGAGAAAAAGTGGGATGAGGACAGTTGCGCAGAGGGCACTGGGGGCATCTGGAGGACTTGGCAGCACTGGAACTCCAGACCCTCAGAAATGGCTCCACAGCTGTGTCTGCCCCACAGAGCAAAGTTCTGCATCCTGCCCGCCCCCCAGCTTGAGGCTGGTCTCCCCCATCCTCTCTTCAGCCTCAGCACAGCCCTGCTGGATCTCAGTAGGAAAGAGGGGCCACCTCCAGAAGGAACTGTGGGAATCCGCTATTTTAGATAATCAGGCAATCTAGGGGGAGGTGAGAGCTATAGTTTTTTTTTTTTTTTTTTTTTGCGGTACGCAGGCCTCTCACTGTTGTGGCCTCTCCCGTTGCGGAGCACAGGCTCCAGGTGCGCAGGCTCAGCGGCCATGGCTCACGGGCCCAGCCGCTCCGCGGCATGTGGGATCTTCCAGAACCGGGGCACAAACCCGTGTCCCCTGCATTGACAGGCGGACTCTCAACCACTGCGCCACCAGGGAAGCCCAGGGTTACAATTTTTTTCATAAATAATTATTAAACCAAGCATTAAGATTTTATGGAAAATCTATTAATGAGATGGATGGGGTTCTCTCTCTTTTCTTTTTCCATTTACTTCGTGTATCCACTGGGGAAAATTACTGAGTGATTTTTCTTCTTCCCAGAGGGCCAGAGGTAAGACAGGGGAGGTGAGAAAGGAAGCTGCAGGAAGCTGGGCCACTGGGGTCTTGCTCAGGGAGGAAAGAGGAAAGAGGCTACGTTTCCACTGTACAGCACAGGGAGCCATATTCAATATCTGGTAATAACCTATAATGAAAAAAATCTGAAAAACTGAATCACTTTGCTGTATACCTGAAACTAACAAAACCTTGTAAGTCAACTATACTTTAATTAAAAAGACAGACAGAAAGAAAGAAAGAAAGAAAGAAAAGAAAGAGGCTGAGTTTCTAGGATTGGCATCCTTACAGTGACCCATCCCACATGTCCTTGGGAAGTCTTCATCTACCTCCAGGTGTTCACATACCCCAGGGTGAAGGTGGCTGGCTTAAGACAGGGTAAGGCCCACCACAAGGGCTGCCACCCTACCTCCAGAAAGTTGGGGCTCAAAGCACCTCTCCAGGGACGCCTGACAAGCTTTCTCCACCAGGGCTGGTGTGAGCAGGTGGCCTGGCTGCCAGGCCCTCTGTTATCTGTTGAACCTAATCGGTTTTCCTGCTGGCTCTGGGACAGAGGCCGCCTCGGGCATGCAGTTGGTCAAGTCCAGCGCGCTCCCTGGGGTGCAGCTGTGAGAGATGTTGGAGCAGCTCTGTGGCCTCCAGGGGATTTGCAACACGGGGTGGGGCGAGTGTGTGGAGAGCAGGAGGTTGAGGCCATAAAAGTTACAGAAACTGGTTCATTCCTTCTCTTCCTAGCTGAGTGGTTCTGGACATGTGACCCCACTTCTCTGGGTCTCAGTTTCCCTATCTGTAAAGTGGGGATCACAACAGTCTCTTCCTCTTGAAGTTGTTGGACATACCAATGGACTGATGCATATAGAGCCCTTACCGCTGCAGACAGTTAAGAGGTCAGGAAGACCTTTTACTGTGACTGTCACTGCTTTTGACTCTCTCAGCAAATTGTGCGAGGCTCACAAGTCAGGAGAGACTGTTTATTTTTTTAAAGATTTTGTTGACGTGGACCATTTTTAAAGTCTTTAATGAATTTGTTACAATATTGTTTCTGTTTTGTGTTTCGGTTTTTTGGCCGCGAGGCATGTGGGATCTTAGCTCCCCGACCAGGGATCGAACCCGCACTCCTTGCATTGGAAGGCAAAGTCTTTAACCACTGGACCGCCAGGGAAGTACCAGGAGAGACTGTTTAGACCACTAGTGTTTGAAAGGAAACTTTTGTGTCTTTAAGGATTGTATATAGTGCTGGAAGGAATCGATGGTGTTTGGATCTGGAATTACAAAAGCTCAGTAGCTGGTATTTATGACTCTAAATATAACACAGGGCTTCCCTGGTGGTGCAGTGGTTGAGAGTCCGCCTGCCGATGCAGGGGACACGGGTTTGTGCCCCGGTCCGGGAGGGTCCCACATGCCGCGGAGCAGCTGGGCCCGTGAGCCATGGCCTCTGAGCCTGCGCACCCGGAGCCTGTGCTCCGCAATGGGAGAGGCCGCAACAGTGAGAGGCCCGCGGACCGCAAAAAAAAAAGTGTTTTTGGCTGTGCTGTGGCATGCAGGATCTTAGTTCCCTGACCAGGGACGGAACCCATGCTCCTGCAGTGCAAGTGAGAAGTCCTAACCCTGGGCCGCCAGGCAATTCCCCTGTGCTCTGCTTTATCCCCAGCATACGGCACTGGATCTGACACAGCCAGTGTCTGTTAAATATTTGTTGATACACTGGCTGATGAGTGAACTCAACCAACTTTGGCAAAGCCTGGGCCAGCGTTACCTGAACAAACCCAGCAGCCATCGTGATCTTTGATCTGACCATGTCATTCCCGGTGTGCAACCTTCTGTGGCTCCCTATTGCCCCCCAAACAGAGGCCTTCCCCTTCCAGTCTCTGCCTAGCTCTCCATCCTCATTCTCACCAGCCTCCACCGTGTGAAATACTTTCAGTTCCCCAAACTGCACATCCTGCATATTCTGTTCTCTGCATAGAACATCCTACTCCTCAGTTTTTGCTTGGCTAACTCCTTTAATTCTCAGTTCAGACTGACAGCGTTCCCTGCTCCATGGCCTCGGCACTTCTCTGGCCGCTCACTATTGGCCCTTGCCCACTGCCTGCCTCTCCCAGAGCCCAGAAGCTCGAGGCGGGGGCGGGCAACCCCATCTCCTTCCTTGCTGTCTCCCAGCACCCAGCAAGGGGCCTGCCTTGTAGCGTGCTCAATGAAAGAGTGCGCTTCTGGGTTTGTGCACACCAGAGCACGTCTGCCTTGGTGTAGCCCCAGTGCTCAGCCTGGGGCCAGGCACCCAGAGCACCCTGCAACTGTTTCAGGAAGGCAGGCAGGATGGGGAGACTTGAGAAAGGCTCACGATAGCTCCAGGGGACGTGAAGAGAGGGATGACAAAGCAAAGCGTGAAGGATCTGAGAAGCTCTTAAGAAAAAGAAACCGTAAAAGCTAGCCGTGCGTTTCACCTGCAGCTGAGAGAGTCACTACCCCTTTCCGTGGCTCTCGCAAAGATGGTGGCGCGGAGCCACGCCCCTCGCCAACAAGGCCTTCCCACGGTGTGTTGGGGGTGGCCTGCGGGCGGAGGTGACGCACGGATCGGAAGTTCGTCCCCAAACTCGGCTGCCCGGGCGGCCCTAGCAGCGGCTGTGGCTGGCTGCGAGCTGGGCGATGCATCCGGCTGGGCTGTTCTGGGTCGCCGCGGCGCTGCGGCTGCTGCTGGAGGCCCACGTGGCGGCGGCGTTCGACCCTATCAGCTTGGGCATCGCCATCGGGGCCGCGTCGGCCCTCACCGGCTACCTGTCGTACAAGGACCTGTACTGCCGCTTCGCCGAGTGCTGCCGAGAAGAGCAGCCGCTCAACGCGTCGGGTACGGCGGGTCTGCCCCGGAGGGGCTCGAGGGGCGCGGGCGCCAGCGCCCGGCACCCCGCGCTTACCCTGAGGTGGGGTGGGAAGGAGGAGGGTTGGGGCCTCGGCCCGGACTCCAGCCTCGGAAGCCGTGTCTTCGGAGACAGATTCTCCGGATCGTGGGGCTCTGCCCAAGTTCCTTTCTAAAAGTTTGGATGCGTTGGGATGACAGTAAGAAGAAACTGAAAGCAGCAGCCCTTCGGCGCCATGTCACCCCTGTTAAGTAGTTTTCAGATGTGCAGCGTCTGCCCAGAAAGCCCACATTTGGCCCTCGGTTTTCTTACAAGCCGGAAGGGGTGGCTGGGGAAATAGCAAGCGGCTGAGTCAAGAGAGGGCCAATCCTTGGATGAACGAACACATTTGGCTTCCTTTTCTAGTCCATTTCCTTGGAAGTGGCGTCGTGTGACTGCAGCCCGTGTGGTTCTGCCTCGGCGCTAACCCTGGGGTTTGGCAGAGACCCTGCTGGACCACTTGCTAACCTGTGCCTCTCACTTTGGCCAGCTGGGGAGAGTGCTGCTTTTCTGGTGCACGTTTAATGTGTGTTTTTCTCTCTTGTTCCCGGGCTGGCTCCTGCAGCCCTCAAGCTGAATTTGGAGGAGAAGCTCTTTGGGCAGCATCTGGCCACAGCGGTGATTCTCAAGGCGCTGACTGGCTTCAGGAACAACAAAAATCCCAAGAAACCACTGACCCTTTCCTTACACGGCTGGGCTGGCACGGGCAAGAATTTTGTCAGCCAAATTGTGGCTGAAAATCTTCACCCAAAAGGTCTCAAGAGCGACTTTGTCCACCTGTTTGTGTCGACCCTGCACTTTCCTCACGAGCAGCACATAAAACTGTACCAGGCAAGGAATTCTGTTACCCCGTCCCCTGGCCTCTCGGACCCGTCCGGGCGACCTGCTCCCTGACTCCGGCCTCTGCTGCTTTCCTTTGCACTCCCGTAGCCCCAGGCCCCTGCACACTTCCCCCACCCTGGTAACCCTTTGCCATCTGCAGAGCTCTCCTGCAACTTTTTTTTCTCGCTGATTCCAAAATAATACAGCTGGGTAGGTGATGTTATTTCCATTAAAAGATGGAGCCAAGAGCGGCAAGGCGACTTGCTCCTTAGAATTTTTGTGCAAATCAGAAACCGGGACCCAAATCTCCTGACTCCCAGTCCACAGGGTAGCTGTGTTGCGCGGTGCGTATCTTCAGTATCCCCATCACAGCCCTTGGTTAAGTGGAGCAGGTCATGCGATTTGCTTGGACACGACTTCATGTAAGGCTCCTCCTATGATGCAGCTTCAGCTTGGCCTCTGCGGTTAGCAGTGGAGACCAGACGATTTTGTTTCTCCTCAATAGCGTTCACTTCCTTTGTTCCTCCCATCCTTCACATTCTTGGCATTGCTGTGTTAAGTCGTCCCGTAGGGCTCTCATTTAAATGGACGTCCTTGTGAAAGTTAGTGTTCCTGCTGTTAGGTGGGGACTGAAATAAGGAATAGAAACTGAACAAGGAAGTGAAAGTGGATAAACTGTAAGACAGGGAAGACTGCCAAAAAGAATGATTTTCTTATTTACCAAATTCTGTCATAAATCCCTAGAAATACATGAACAAACGCTTTTCATGAAATGTCATCTAGGTCAGCACCTTTGTTCACTGCACCAGTAAAAGGCACTGGTCTTGGGATGCTGTGCCGGTCTTAGTCTAGTTTCTTATTCCTCAGTATGTCTGGTAAAATTAACATGAGATTCCCAGCCCTAGGGAGATGAAGATGACAGGTTGGTGAACAGTGAAATGATCAATATTCATGTATCTTAGACCCCGATACCTTTAAAAAGTCACATTTGGCACGTCATTTGAGTTAGGAAAACACTTATTTGCATTTTAGCACCTATCTCTCTGCCAGTTTCCACTTCTTATAGATGAAGTTTTGGAAAAGCTCTCAGCCAGTGAGTGGAGGTTAGGGTGCGAGTTTTCTTTGTTAAACCCCAGAGAGCTCTGATTTTTCACCTTCCTGAGCATGAGGAACAGTGGAGCGCTCCTGCTCCCCTGGGCCTATCTTTTGAGTCCCTGCATCCTATTTCTTCTCTTATGGTTGGTGTAGGACCAGTTACGGAGGTGGATTCGGGGTAACGTGAGTGCATGTGCGAGCTCCGTGTTCATATTTGACGAGATGGATAAATTGCACCCGGGGCTCATTGATGCAATCAAGCCATTCCTAGATTACTACGAGCAGATTGATGGCGTGTCTTACCGGAAGGCCATCTTCATCTTTCTCAGGTCAGTGGGAGGTGTTTCTCTGAGGGCACACAGCCCTTCATTCTGCCAGGGCTAGAAGGAGGTCCTGGCAACCTCAGCAGGTGCCAGGGACAAAAGTGCCAGCCTGGCAAAAGTGACTTGCGGACTTCTTTTACTTTGGGGTTGCTAGTGTCAGCATGGTACAGAGCAGGGGAAGGAGGAAACAAATGAAGGAAATAGTAGATAACAGGTAATTTCATTACGTGCACATGTTGTCTCTGAGGGTTATAAAAAGTTGTAGTGGACTTCCCTGGTGGCGCAGTGGTTAAGAATCCGCCTGCCAATGCAGGAGACATGGGTTCGAGCCCTGGTCCGGGAAAATCCCACATGCCGCGGAGCAACTAAGCCCGTGCGCCACAACTACTGAGCCTGTGCCCTAGAGCCTTCAAGCCACAGCTACTGAAGCCTGCGTGCCTAGAGCCCATGCTCCGCAATAAGAGAAGCCACTGCAATGAGAAGCCCACGCACAGCAACGAAGACCCAACGCAGCCAAAAATAAATAAATAATTAAAAAAAAAAAGTTGTAGCATGACACACCAAGTTCTGAAAAAGATTTTCAGTTCCTGAGGGCAGGTGCTATTTTTTTTTGTCTAGTAACACTTAGTAAATATTCCTTGGTTAAGAATAAACCTTAGAGAAATATCACAATCTGATTCCATATTAGAAAACTCAGTGTTTCCTGATGATATGTGACATTTGTAAGAAGTCATTACAACCCTTTAATACATATAGACTGGCTTATATATTTGACTTTGAAACAAGCTGTATAGGGACCTCCCTGGCGGTCCAGTGGTTAAGACTTCGCCTTCCAGTGCAGGGGGTGCAGGTTCGATCCCTGATCGGAGAGCTAAGATCCCACATGCCTTGCGGCCAAAAAACCAAAACATAAGAAAACCGAAGCAGTATTGTAACAAATTCAATAAAGACTTTAAAAATGGTCCACATCAAAAAAAAAAAAAAAAAGCTGCATAGAAACTGAAAAAAAAAAGAATAAACTTAGAGCAGGTATGTTTCCTGATTAGAGAAGTCTTTTTATTTTTAATTAATTTTTATTGGAGTATAGTTGATTTACAATGTTGTGTTAATTTCTGCTATACAGCAAAGTGAATCAGTTTTACGTATACATATATCCACTCTTAGATTCTTTTCCCATATAGGTCATTAGAGTATTGAGTAGAGTTCCTGTGTTATACAGTAGGTTCTTATTAGTTATCTATTTTATGTATAGTCATGTGTATATGTCATAGAGAAGTCTTCATGTGTGATTTTAATCTTCGTTTCTTTGGCCAACTCAGCAATGCAGGCGGGGACCTCATAACTAAGACGGCCCTTGACTTTTGGCGGGCAGGGAGGAAGAGGGAAGACATCCAGCTGAAGGACCTGGAGCCCGTGCTGTCTGTTGGGGTCTTCAATAACAAACACAGTGAGTGCCCCTGGCGAGGAGCCCTCACCCTGCCCGCGGTCATGTGTCTCTCTTTAAGCCTTTCACGAAACCACAGAATCTGCTCGCCTCCGTGCCTTGGTTGAAGTAGGGACTTTTTCGGAGGGCATTCTATTCTAGAAGTTAGTTAGCAGGGGTAGCCAACCGGTCCTTACATCACGCTTGACCAAAAGAGAATCTTGAGGGCTACAGACGTGAAGCATGTGCTGGGCCCTGTTAGAGCAGCGAGCTTGGCCGGGTGACAGGGACAGGAACAGGCGAGAAACCCAGCTGTGCCTTGTTTCCCAGGTGGCCTGTGGCACAGCGGACTGATAGACAGGAACCTCATTGACTACTTCATCCCCTTCCTGCCCCTGGAGTACAGCCACGTGAAGATGTGCGTGCGGGCAGAGATGAAGGCCCGCGGTTCTGCCGTTGACGAAGACGTCGTCACCAGGGTGGCAGAGGAAATGACGTTTTTCCCTAAAGACGAGAAAATCTACTCAGACAAGGGCTGCAAGACGGTGCAGTCACGGCTGGATTTTCACTGAACTCTCATCCAGATGGGGTGAGACGCGGCTGGGAGCCCAGGGAACTCGGGGCCTAGCCTTTCCAAGCACTTTGAAGACCTCTTCAGGGTTTACACATTTGCACCTGTGGACTTGCGGGACATGGAAGCTTCTAAGGGTTGATTTTTGAAATGATGCTCATCTGTTAAGGGTACTTGTCATTTTGCAACAGGACAGCAACCCAGCTGTTCATTGTGGTTGAAGATGAACTTTTGAAGTCCCTCCCCTCCCCTGCCACTACCACTTAACTGACCTTGACAGAATGACAGAAGTGCCTTGAAAACAGCTGTGTGAGTGAGACCAAGGACTCTTTCTGACCCAACAGTACCCACACCTCAGAAGCTGAACTGAAGGAGTTCGAGGGCCCCGCTGCAATCTGGGGAGCGCTGGGTTTTCACCTGCCAGAAGCATTCTTCTGCTCTAGTTCTTTTTTTTACAGAGCGCGTTCACTGACTTGAAGTATTTTCAGGTAAAATCGGTGGCACCTTCAGGCAGTGTCGTGTGGGAGGACCTGGGCCCACAGGCCGAGCACGCAGCTGGGGGAACCGCCTGTGTGTGGCATGGGGGCTCCACGCCAGGGCCCTGCAGCCAGGCAGGACGGGCAGGACCTCTCCGTCTGTCCGTGGCTTTGCTACTGATGACAGCCCTGGTCATGGAATTCCTTCTCCCAGCTCTTACTTGGTACCGATCGCCGCCTTCCTTGTACCACCTCTACTCCTTAACTTCAGCCCCGGCTAGATGTCCCCAGCCACATCATCCCTGAAGTCGGATCAGAACGCGACTGTTGGCTTTGAGTCCTTGGCTCCCACGGTGAAATGTTTGTCTGTTACAGTTTACACGTGGGTCAGTCTCTCACTTGACTGCACAGAACCATTTGAAATCCGTAGGACAGAGTCCTTCTCCACGGATGACACGTGCCGACTGAACGGTCAGCTTGCACGTTCTCGTTGCTAAAGTGGAAGTACTGGACACTAGAAGTGCTCGAGTTTTCAAGGATATGTATGTTTTTTAATATTCTTACTTCTGAATCTTAGATAACAGAAATATGGGACATTGCTCATTTTAAAACATGGGAAGGAATAATTGCCTATTCCTTTATCAGATACTCTTAAGGTTGCGGCTGATCCTGGGTGTCATCTGAGAATGATACCCTGTATGGCAGTGTCAGGCTGGGCTGCCCTGGCCACTGGGAAATACGACTTCCATTCCAGCCAGTGTGGATCATTCTATCTTGTAGTTGCAATGCAACTGCAGACATGTGATGAGAACATGCAGCTTTTTTCTATATAAGATGTGGCAGAATGAATGTTCCTCCCACATGGCAATGCCTTATAGAGGATCACACTTAGTCTTTAAAAAATGCCAAGGTGGGGCTTCCCTGGTGGCGCAGTGGTTGAGAGTCCGCCTGCCGATGCAGGGGACACGGGTTCGTGCCCCGGTCCGGGAAGATCCCACATGCCACGGAGCGGCTGGGCCCGTGAGCCATGGCCGCTGAGCCTGTGCGTCCGGAGCCTGTGCTCCGCAGCGGGAGAGGCCACAACAGTGAGAGGCCCGCGTACCGCAAAAAAAAAAAAAAAAAAAAAAAAGCCAAGGTGAGGCTTAAAATTTTTAGTACATGTTCTCAAGTTGGAGCTAAGTTATGTTTCTTTTGTCACCTTTTGGGTGTCTGGTCAGGAGGAGATAAGATTTTTTGTTATGATGCAATAAACTCAACACACGTTGGTTACCTTTGGACTGCTGTTAACTGATTTGTAACTTGAAAAGGCCACAGCTGCTCATGGCCCAGTATCCCCACCCCACGTAAGATGCAGACAAACTTAAAGTGACCTACTGAATATCAAATAATAAAGCCTACATTTTATCATGTGAGATGCCACTTGCAGATTTTGTCTCTGGTTTATTTGGTAGCTCTGAGAAGTCTGAGCTTAGAATAAAGGCTCTTCGATAAGTCAGGTGTCTTTAGGCTCACCGTACCCTGGACACGCTGGGTGGCATTCTTTACCTCATAAAGAATCAGTATTTACCTTAGGGAGTTCCCTGATGGTCCAGCAGTGGAGAATCTACCTTCTAGTGCAGGGGACGTGGGTTTTTTTTTTTTTTTTTTTAAGGAAAAATATATATATAAAAGAAGAGAGCAACCAAATCAATAAACAAATCTACCAATGATAATAAATTCTAAATACTAAACTAAGATAAACATAAAACTAGAAACAAATTAGATGCAGAAAGCAAACCCCAAGTCTGTAGTTGCTCCCAAAGTCCACTGTCTCAGGTTTGGGATGATTCGTTGTCTATTCAGGTATTCCAGAGATGCAGGGTAAATCAAGTTGCTTGTGGAGATTTAATCCACTGCTCCTGAGGCTCACAGAGAGATTTCCCTTTCTCTTCTTTGTTCGCACAGCTCCTGGCGTTCAGCATTGGGTTTGGCCCCGCCTCTGCACGTAGGTCGCCCTCTGGTGTCTGTTCTTCACCCAGACAGGATGGGGTTAAAAGAGCGGCTGATTCGGTGGCTCTGACTCACTCAGGCCAGGGGGAGGGAGGGGTATGGAATGCAGGTGAGCCTGCGGTGGCAGAGCCCGGCATGACGTAGCAACAGCCTGAGGCGCACTGTGTGTTCTCTTAGAGAAGTTGTCCCTGGATCACGGGACCCTGGCAGTGGCAGGCTGAACAGGCTCCCAGGAGGGGAGGTGTGGATAGTGACCTGTGCTTGCACACAGGCTTCTTGGTGGCGGCAGCAGCAGCCTTAGCATTTCATGCCTGTCTCTGGTGTCCAAGCTGATAGCCGTGGCTCATGCCCATCTCTGGAACTCGTTTATATGGTGCTCTGAATCCCCTCTCCTCGCACACCCCTAAAACAATGGTCTCTTGACTCTTAGGCAGGTCCAGACTTTTCCCCAGACTCCCTCCTGGGCAGCTGTAGCGCACTAGCCCCCTTCAGGCTGTGTTCACGCTGCCAACCCCAGTCCTCTCCCTGGGATCTGACCTCCGAAGCCCGAGCCTCAGCTCCCAGCCCCCACCAGCCCAGTGGGTGAGCAGACAAGCCTCTCAGGCTGGTAAGTGCTGGTCGGCACCAATCTTCTGTGCAGAAATCTCTCCGCTTTGCCCCCTGCACCCCTGTTGCTGTGCTCTCCTCCATGGCTCCAAAGTCTTTCCCCCACCCACCCCTTGTCTCCACCAGTGAAGGGGCTTCCTAGTGTGTGGAAACTTTTCCTCCTTCACAGCTCCCTCCCAGAGGTGTAGGTCCCATCCTTATTCTTTTGTCTCCATTTTTTCTTTTTTCTTTTGCCCTACACAGGTATGTGGGGATATTCTTGCCTCTTGGGAAGTCTGTGGTCTTTTGCCCACGTTCAGTAGGTGTTCTGTATGAGTTGTTCCACATGTAGATGTATTTTTGATGTATTTTTGGAGAGGAAGGTGATCTCCACATCTTACTCCCCTGCCAGCTTGAAAGTCCTCTCATTATTTTTTTTTTTAGTCTTTTTTTTTAAATTTTTTGCCTTATAACAAATTTAATCAGTTATACATATACATATGTTTCCATATCCCCTCCCTTTTGCGTCTCCCTCCCACCCTCCCTATCCCACCCCTCCAGGCGGTCACAAAGCACCGAGCTGATCTCCCTGTGCTATGCGGCTGCTTCCCACTAGCTATCTACCTTACATTTGGTAGTGTATATATGTCCATGCCGCTCTTTCACTTTGTCACAGCTTACCCTTCCCCCTCCCCATATCCTCAAGTCCATTCTCTAGTAGGTCTGTGTCTTTATTCCTGTCTTACCCCTATGTTCTTCATGACATTTTTTTTCTTAAATTCCATATATATGTGTTAGCATACAGTATTTGTCTTTCTCTTTCTGACTTACTTCACTCTGTATGACAGACTCTAGGTCTATCCACCTCATTACAAATAGCTCAATTTCATTTCTTTTTATGGCTGAGTAATATTCCATTGTATATATGTGCCACATCTTCTTTATCCATTCATCCGATGATGGACACTTAGGTTGTTTCCATCTCCGGGCTATTGTAAATAGGGCTGCTATGAACATTTTGGTACATGTCTCTTTTTGAATTATGGTTTTCTCAGGGTATATGCCCAGTAGTGGGATTGCTGGGTCATATGGTAGAACTATTTTTAGTTTTTTAAGGAACCTCCATACTGTTCTCCATAGTGGCTGTACCAATTCACATTCCCACCAGCAGTGCAAGAGTGTTCCCTTTTTTCCACACCCTCTCCAGCATTTATTGTTTCTAGATTTTTTGATGATGGCCATTCTGACTGGTGTGAGATGATATCTCATTGTAGTTTTGATTTGCATTTCTCTAATGAGTAAAGATGTTGAGCATCCTTTCATGTGTTTGTTGGCAGTCTGTATATCTTCTGTGGAGAAATGTCTATTTAGGTCTTCTGCCCATTTTTGGATTGGGTTGTTTGTTTTTTTGTTATTGAGCTGCATGAGCTGCTTATAAATTTTGGAGATTAATCCTTTGTCAGTTGCTTCATTTGCAAATATTTTCTCCCATTCTGAGGGTTGTCTTTTGGTCTTGTTTATGGTTTCCTTTGCTGTGCAAAAGCTTTTAAGTTTCATTAGGTCCCATGTGTTTATTTTTGTCTTTATTTCCATTTCTCTAGGAGGTGGGTCAAAAAGGATCTTGCTGTGATTTATGTCATAGAGTGTTCTGCCTATGTTTTCCTCTAAGAGTTTGATAGTGTCTGGCCTTACATTTAGGTCTTTAATCCATTTTGAGCTTATTTTTGTGTATGGTGTTAGGGAGTGATCTAATCTCATACTTTTACATGTCCCTATCCAGTTTTCCCAGCACCACTTATTGAAGAGACTGGGGGACGTGGGTTTGATCCTTAGTTGGGGAACTAAGATCCCACATGCCGCAGGACAACTAAGCCCGTGTGCCACAATCAGAGAGAAGCCCGCACGCTGGAACTAAAGACCCGACGCAGCCAAAAATAAATAAAATTTTAAAAAAAAGTATTAGACCTTAAAAAAACATTTACCTTAAAGGCTGTTATCCCCAAACAAATACAAAGTTAAATTGGATTAGACGATGGGTTCTACTCCATCGAGTTTTCATGGATGAAAATATCATCAGAAAGAGCTGGTCGTCTTCCTAACAAATATATTCTCCTAAAATTAACGTAGGAAGGAAACTGAGGCACTCAAACGTGACTCATGGCTGCCATTCTGAACCTGAGCAAGGCCGAGCTCAGACCGGGAAACCTACTTGCCTGGTCTTGCCTGCCCTGAAGTGGTAAATAATGAAATCCTTGTTAGGTTAACCAGATTTCAGCTTAATCCCTTAACCTGGGCTCTTATCTTCGACAGTGATTTGTTAACACCAGCTCTTCCCAGGACTGAGGATGGAGCCCTTTCTAGAAAGCTGAGACCCTCTTCGCCACCACGTCGTCACCCACTCCTGTAAGTTCCCAGTTGGAGGTGCTCATCCCGTGAGGCTGCCCTTCTCCGTCTGGGTCTCAGGCTAATGTCGCTTCTACTTCACCCCATGCTGCCTCATCTCAAAGACTGAACTTTCCAAGGGGAGTCAGGGGACCCCTGTGTTCCCTAATTAGGGACTCCCAGGTGCTGGGGCTGCCATTTTCAGATGAACGGTTTGCCCTAATCCGTTACCCCTGGGGCCGTGACAACAGGCCAGTTTCAGGTCAACATCAAGCACTTTCCTACGTTCCGTGCTGCCTTAGGGGGCCTGGGCGGGTGGGTAGCCATGAGGCAGAGGGGTCCAACCCGTCTTCTGTGCCTGCTAATAACTGCCCCTGCGAGCACTGTGCAGATGCTCCCACAGCAGCCCTCAGCAGCCCTCGTAGGCACAAAGGTGTGTTGCACAAAACAAGGCGTGTTTACATTCCGACACTGCTCTGTACTCCTGGCCGGCTTCTCAGCGGGAGGTGTCTGTAGACTTGAATGAACTCCACAGTTGAGTGTCGGGAGCTCCAGGGGCCCCCTTGATGGAGTGTGACCCCACGGGCAGCTGAGCAAGGAGCCGGAGCTGCCAAGGTCCTCGGAGTCCGTGTCACACTCTCCTCCATTCCAGCCTGGGCTGCACTGTTAGGTCTAAATTCACAGCTTAGGGACTTCCCTGGTGGCGCAGTGGTTAAGACTCCGCCTGCCAACGCAGGGGACACGGGTTTGAGCCCTGGTCCAGGAAGATCCCACATGCCGCGGAGCAACTAAGCCCATGCGCCACAGCTACTGACCCTGTGCTCTAGAGCCCGTGAGCCACAACTACTGAGCCTGCGTGCCACAACTACTGAAGCCTGCACGCCTAGAGTCTGTGTTCCACAACAAGAGAAGCCACCACAATGAGAAGCCCACGCACTGCAACGAAGACCCAATGCAGCCAAAAGTATAAAATAAAAAAAAAAATTTTAATTAAAAACAAAAGCAAGTCACATGAGTGTTTATAAATAAATAAATAAATAAATAAATAAATAAAATTTATTTAAAAAAAAAAAATCTGCCTACCAACGCAGGGGACGCAGGTTCGAGCCCTGGTCCGGGAAGATCCCACATGTTGCAAAGCAACTAAGCCCATGTGCCACAACTACTGAGCCTGCGCTCTAGAGCCTGCGAGCCACAACTTCTGAGCCTGAGTGCCACAACTACTGAAGCCCACATGCCTAGAGCCCGTGCTCCACAACAAAGAGAACCCACCACAATGAGAAGCCTGCACACTGCAATGATGAGTAGCCCCCGCTCGCTGCAACTAGAGAAAGCCTGCACACAGCAACAAAGACCCAATGTGGCCAAAAATAAAAAAAAAATAAATTAAAAAAATATATTCACAAATCATACACAATTTTATTGTAAAATGGTAGCTGTTTGCATTAATAAATAAAAACACTGTTCTCAGCATCCTGGGGGGCAGCTGAGCTTCCCTAGAGGTTTGGGGAGTTCTGATTCAACATAATGAAAATTAGTAATCAGTGAGGAAGGTTTTAAGAAAATATGGCAAAACCTGGTACAGAGGGTGTGGCTCACTTAGGAATGGAAAGAAGAGAAGGGCCTTTGCAAAGCTGACTGACCAGCCAGTGACAAGCTGCAGATGCTTTTCTTTCGAGGAGGTTCTGTTTCTAACAAATTGTTCATGACGTTACCAAGATCATTCCCACAGTTCACAATGCTACTGTGACGAAAACTCTTGGGGAGGACATTTAGGTCTTGTCTGTGACGGGCCTGAGTGTGTCCCCTTACACACTTGTCCTTCTATAAACACTTACTGCCCTTGCGATGGTCATCCTGGGACAGATCGGCTCGCTGCTAGAGCCTCCGTCCCCAGTACAGTGACACCATCCTACAGAAGACAGGCCGAGGACTCAGGCTTTTTAGCAGTAAAGACATCACAGTGTATGTTGGAATGACAGGAACGTAAAAACACACACAAAGCCAACAACTTAAGAGTCTGAAAAGTTTCTTCATAATGTTAAAAACCATTTTAAATAAAATTATCACACTTTCAGTAAAACTGATTCATCCTTCCTTGAAACAGAAACACTTGAAATTAAAACATGATTTTTAAAAAACCATGAGGCCTGGCGGCTGGCTGCTCCTGCTTCTGCAGGCTCTGGGGCTGTTTCCACCTGTGATGCGTCACCGACGGCCCACAGGCCCTGCCGGATGAAAATAACGCCCAGGAAAGTGCCTGTCCTGTCACACCGGGATAATTCATTTTACTCCTCTTCTGGGACCAGAGCGGGGATGCGGGAAGCGACATCTCTGGCGCCATCAGTCATCGTAGTAATAATCTAACTTGGTGAACACAGTTTTGCAGCCTTTGTCAGAGAAAACTCTCTCCTCTTTGGGGAAAAATGTCATCTCCTCGGCCACTCTGCTTACAATGTCCTCGTCAACTTCGTAGCCTCGGGACTGCATTTCGACTCGGATGCACATTTTTAGGTGTTTATATTCCAGGGGGAGGAAGGGAACAAAATAATCAATGAGATTTCGGTCAATTAAGCTGCTGTGCCAGAAGCCACCTGGGGAAAAGAAAAAGGTGCTGTTCGTCTATTGTCCACCCACCTGTCCACCTGTCCACACACATCTGCTGGGTGTCAGCCATGAGGTGGAGCCCCGCACCTGCCCTCATGGGGCTCACAGCCTAATGAGCAGTCAGACTAGCCAGGGAGCTCACCCAGGGCAACCGCGAGGGGTGACGCTCCTGTGAAAGCCAAGGGCAGGGTGATGCCGCAGTGGGCAGGGAGGCCTCTCGAGATGTGATTGCTAAGATCTCAGGCGGGTACCCTTCCTATGCATTTATTAAAATTTTTAGATATGAAAAAAAAAAAGGATCTGAAGTGGGAAAGGGGCTCACCACCCACCCTGGAATAAGCAGGCAGGCCGAGTAGGAAAGGGAGCAGCTTCACAGAAAATGAAAGGTGAGAAGAAGAGTCCCCAGGGAAGGACCAGCACTCCCGCATCTTGGAAATTTGCGACTGGCTGGGGTTCCAGCGGCTGGGATTAGCAACACGGTAGAGACCCACTGCGGCTGCTGGCATGTCCCGACCCTCCAGAGTGTTTGCGGGACCAAAAGCTAGAATCCTCAGTAATGTGTGAAGACAGCGCTCTGTTACGGCCACAGGGCTCGCACTTTCCCTGGATGAGGACTGCCTCTGCCCAGTCTCGGGTCCTCCAAGATTCCCGGCCTCTTGACCCTCCCACTTCCCCTTTGGAGATGACGCAGCACCCACTGGATCACACTCAGCGTTTCTTCCCGAGGAGGGTTTCCCTTCCGCCTTGCCACTTCACCCCTGTGCCTTAATCCTGGTCTGCCTCCGACATCAAGTCCATCCTGTATTTCCCCCCACACCACCAAGAGGTTCTCTGAGCCCACCTGCTTTCAGCTCAATTCTGACACTCTCTACCTGGAGACTCCATCAGATCCCACAGGTTAAGGACGCAGCCCCACAAGACCATCCCCTCCTTCGGCCACCAACCAAAAGTTCGGGTTGTCACCTGTGCTTCTGAGGTTCCAATGACCCCCTCCTTGGGTTCAATTAATTTGCTAGAGCAGCTCAAAGAAACTCAGAGAAACATTTTCTTACTAGATTACCGGTTGATTATAAAAGGATATAACTCAGAAACAGCCAGCTGGAAGAGATGCACAGGGCAACGTGTGTGGGAAGGGGCGTGACCCTTCCATGACCTCTGAGCGCATCACTCGCCCCAGATCTCCGCGTGCTCACCAACCTGGAGGCTCTCCAAACCCTGTCCTTTAGGGGTTCCATGGAAAATTCTTTACATAGGCACGGTTGATTAAATCACTGGCCACTGGCGACTGATGGAACCTTCAGCCCCTCTTCCCTCCTGGGAGGTCTACAAGGGCTGGAGACGGAAAGTTCCAACCCTCCGATCAAGGGTTGGTTCCCCTGGAAGCCACCCCCCACCCTGGTATTTTCCAAAAGTCACTCATTAACACAAACTCTGATGTGGTTGAAAGGGGTTTGTTAGGAATATCAAAGACACCATCATGGCTCTTATCATTTTGAAACTCCAAGGGTTTTAGGAGCTCTGGGCCAGAAAATGCGGATGAAGACCAAATATACTTTTTTTACTATCAATCACATCTGGGGTTTATTCTTTTCTTGCCCAACGGTGCTTTGCACACAGCTGGTGCTCAATAAACATCTGACTGCCTGGATGCGGTGGAGTCTGTGGCCGTGGGAAAGCAGCACATGGAGCGCCGAGCCGGACAGCCCTGGCCAGGTCGTCGCCGGCAGGCCTGCCCTGTGCCAGGTGCGCCTGAGGCCCGAGGCAGGGGAGGGAGGAGAGCCAGGCAGACGTGGACCGGCCACCTGGTAAACAGACGATTCCAGGTGGTGCTGTGGCCTGTGAGCACTGAGCTGGGGCCATCAGGCAAGGAGAGTAGGAAGCTAATCAGCCAGGGAGTCAGGACGCCAAGGACCCGCCACACAGGGGCCCCGAAGAGTGCTCAGGTGGAGCGAGTGACTTTACAAACCACCAACCGACCACTGACCGACCACTCCACAGTCTGCATCCTCAGCCTGACCCCCTGCCCTGGAACTGTTCTGGAACTTTAGCCACCTGCTCCGCATCTCTGCCTTCAGACGAGTCATCCCTTGCCGGACACGCCCCTCTTCATCTCCCACCCTCTCTGCAAACCTCCTCCTCCTCCTGCAGGCCGTCCCCTAAACGGCAGTGTCACCCTGCCAAATGCTCAAGCCAGATTCTCGATTCGTCTCTCTCATTCCCACACACAGTCCCTTAGGAAATCTTATTGTTTCCACCTTCAAAATACATCCCAGTCAGACGGTGTCCCACCTCCCCCACGGCTGCCACGCTGGACCGAGCCGCCATCATCTCCCCCCAGGTTGTTGCAGCTGCTCCTCGCTGGCCTCCCCGTCCCTGCTGCCTTCAGTCTGTTCTCCACCCGGCAGCCAGGTGGTCCTGTTAAAACTAGGTCCGATCAGGGAACTGTCTGCTCAAAACCCTCCAGGGGCTCCCTCTTCCACTTGGAGCCAAGCCCAAGGCCCTCCTGTGGTTCCCCAGGCCTTCCACGATCTGCACCCCACGTCAAGCTCCACCTCTCATCTGACCTCCCGTCCCCTGCGTTCATCCTGGCCCAGGCACACTCCTGCCTCAGGGCTCTCGCGTGTGCTGTTCCCTCCCATGAAATGCTTTTCCCTCCCGTGTCCACATGGCTCCCTCACTCCTCGGGTCAGGCCAGATGTCACCCTCACAGTAAGCCTTCCCTGACCACTGTATTTAAAACTGCAGGGACTTCCGTGGTGGTTCAGTGGTTAACAATCCGCCTGCTAGTGCAGGGGACGCAGGTTCGATCCCTGGTCCGGGAAGATCCCACGTGCCGCGGAGCAACTAAGCCCGTGCGCCACAACTACTGAGCCTGCACTCTCGAGCCCGCAAGCCACAACTACTGGAGCCCACGTGCCACAACTTACTGAAGCCCGCACGCCTAGAGCCCGTGCTCTGCAACAAGAGAAGCCACCAGAGTAAGAAGCCCGCGCACCACAACGAAGAGTAGCCCCTGCTCACCACAATTAGAGAAAGCCCGCGTGCAGCAATAAAGACCCAACGCAGCCAAAGATAAATTAATTAATTTTAAAAATTAAAAAATAAATAAAACTGCAGCTCACCCTCGTCCCACACCCCCCAACCCCTATTTATTGGTTTACTTTTTCCCTATTGTGGGAAAAGGGGAAGATAAATCTCTACCTCTACGTAGATATGGGTCCCAGCATCTGACACGTCTCCTTACTTGTTATCATTAGGATAGAGACTCCACGAGAGTGAGGATTTCTGTTTTGGTTCACTGCTGGGTCCCCAGTTCTTGGACCCATGCCTGACACCTAGTAGGTGCTCAACAAATACGTTGAGTGAACGAATGAAAGGGTTCAGCCATCTGCCTAAGGCCGGAGTCAGGATGTGGCTGAGCCAGGCCTGCCCAGATCCAAAGCTCATCCTCTGGAACCCTCTGGAACCTGCAGCGTGGGTTCTAGGCCAGAAGCACTTGCTGTGGTATTCAGGGGCTGAGACGTCTACTGCATGTGTTCATACTTCTGGCATGCCAAGAATCTACTCAACACACTACAAAATATTTTGTCTTTCACTGTTAACATTCCACTTGCACGAACTGACATAAAGTACCCCATTACTGTTCATGTAACTCTGAAGTGCTATGAATTTCTTGACAAGTCTGTTTCAGAGCAGACCTTCTGTTTTACAATTTCAAGAACAAACCTGGGCAAATGGTAGCAACCCACCCACATGGCTCACGGATTTTACCCAGTGGGTCAGTCTCCAACATGGTGTCTTTCCACATCCAAGGGTTCAAGGTCAAAAGTGAATGTGTTAGGTCACTGGCAAAGCAATAAGCTTGGTAGTAAAAGCTCATGCTCTGGAATAGAGATACCTAATAGGCTGTGTGTCCTTGGGCAAGGGTTCTCTCTCTCTGAGCCTCAGTTTCCCCATCTATAAAATGAGGACAACAGTAGTTTCTACCCCAGGAGGTAATTATGGAGATTAAAGGAAACGTGCAGGTAGAGAGTTTCACACAGTGCCCAGTACAGAACAGGGGCCCAACCACTGCTTGGCTGTTACTCTCGGGCACAGACCCTCAGGGTTCTAGGTTAATGTGCAGAAAAAAAGGGATCTAATGGGCCCATCTCCTCCATCAGAGGCTCCCCAGCAGCCTTCCTTGTTCTACCACCCGCTTCTACAAAGGAAAATGATTTGGCTGAAAAAACCAGGAAACGAATTTTCAAGATCTTGATGATCAACAATGTCCCTATTTCTTTAAAACAGCATCTCCCAGACTTGCGTATGTGTAAAAGTCACCTGGAGCTTGTTAACACAGATTCCCTCAGGAATTTGGACTCAGGAGGCCTGGGGAAGGGACTGAGAATTGGTATTTCTAACCAGCCCCCAGGTGATGGTGAGGTCGTCAATTTAAAACTTAGGGGCGCGGGATCATGAAGTAGGGGGATGTTGTGCTGGGAATGGATGGCCTCACTTACTGTTGTTTTTTTTTTTTGGCCGCACTGCACCGTGTGTGGGGTCTTAGTTCCCCAACCAGGGATCAAACCCACAGCCTCTGCATTGGAAGTACGGCATCTTAACCACTGGACCACCAGGGAAGCCCCCCCACTTACTGTTTTTGTTATTGAAGGCCGACACAGACAAGGCATGCTCCATGTCTCTGAGCTTGATTTCTTCCCTCTGCTTTCCACTTCTCCAGAAATCTAAAGCCACGTCTGTGATCCTTTCTGCTCCAGCATTGCTGCAAAAGAATGCTAGTGAATAAGGACTGGGGTTTTTTTCCCCAAAGCCCCCAGGCTGGAGCTCAGAGCTCTTCAAACCATGTCCCAGCCCCGACTTTACCTGAGAAATACGAAGATGGCTTTCTGATAGGAGACCCCATCCAAGTTGTCATAATAGTCTAGGTAAGGCTTGATGGCGTCTATGAGGCCAGCATGCATCTTGTCCATCTCATCAAATATGAAGATGGACCTCGCACAGGCACTCACGTTGCCGCGAATCCACGACTGTAACTGATCCTGAGTGACAAGGGGGAAGAGCCAACACACAGATGTTCAGAAGTGTGAGTGACACCGCCAGAGTGAGCATTATTAATGCTACGACTGCCTCTACAAAGGCTGCATTTACGGACTACTTACTGTGTGCTCCCCACCGTGCTAAGAACTTTATATAAGCTCTTTTGTTTCTCACCACAACGCCATGTAGTAGGCATTACATACCCATTGTACAGATGAGAAAACTGAAGCACAGAGAGCATAGTCAACTGAGATTACAAAATTTGCCCGATTACAAAATTAGTATGTGACAGAGCTAAGATCTGAATCCCACCCTGCCTGATTCCAAGGCCCCACACTCTGATTGTAATTCTTGTCCTGCAACATGTCACGTCGATGCCGTGTCACTGAGTTGTTGGGCCTTTGTCATCAAAATGGCAATGTTAATACATATCCTGTGTACACCAGCCTTCTTGGAAGAAGGCAGAGACCAAGTAACCTCTTTTCTCATTCAGTCCTTAGATCAGCCTGGAGAAGGGGCTCTAACTTTCCAATGGGGGAAGTGAGGAGAACTCCAGAGCACAGACACTTGGGGATGAATGTGGTGAGGCAACACTCTTGAGTTTCTGGAACAATGCCTGGAGGTTGCTAAAATAAATTTGCTTAAGTGGAACATTCCCTAAGAACATATTTAGGTACTTCTTATATTAAACAATCAAGATAAGAGCGAGAAAGGACCCTTTACATCAGAAATTTGAATTATGGTTCTATACAGTTCTTTCCTGGGTGTAAGGAGAAAGAATTAGCTATCTGTTTCTGAGGAAAAATCTGTAAGTTACAATGACTTGACTTCTTGACTTCTTATGATTTGGCGTTTTGCTTGGCTACTCGGACCACAGTTACAATGTTCCATGGGTACATATTTAAGCAGTAACTCTGCTCTGTAGGTATGAACTAACCTCTGTTTACAGGACGAGAACCTTAGGGGAGCTGAAGTGACTTGCCAGAGTCCACAAAGCGAACCACCTTTTTTTTTTTTTTTTTTTTTTTGCAGTACGCGGGCCTCTCACTGTTGTGGCCTCTCCAGTTGCGGAGCACAGGCTCCAGACGCGTAGGCTCAGCGGCCATGGCTCATGGGCCCAGCCGCTCCGTGGCATGTGGGATCCTCCCGGACCGGGGCACGAACCCATGTCCCCGGCGTCGGCAGGCGGACTCCCAACCATTGCGCCACCAGAGAAGCCCCGCGAACCACCTTTTAAACAAGGATTCCTTCATGTCTGGCAGGCTCCAGCAACCAAGGTCTTCCCATTCTGCTTCTCCCACTTACAGACAACAACAGAGAACATGTATCGAGCACTCACTGCAGGTTAAGATGCTGTTCTAAGCACCGTTCATACAATGTTTTATTGTGACCTTCCAAAACCCACCATAGTAGTTACTACTGTGTTCCCTATTTCACAGATGAGGAAACTGAGGTGTAGAGAGGTTAAGTAACTTGCTCAAAGTCACACAGCTATTAAACAGTGAAGACAGAATGCTAACTAGGATGACTAACTCATCTCTATTTGCCTGGAACTTTCTCAGTTGTAGCACCGAAAGCCCCACATCCCAGAAACTCCTGGACAGTTGGTGACCCTGATGCTCTCCCAAGCCAAAGGGAAAATTGTGTTCACACAAGTGAGGATTAAAAAAGGCAATAGTTAACATTGATTTGAACGCTTATGTGCCAGGCATCATGTTACATACTTGACACACAGAGCTCAAGAAATCCTCACAACTGCCATTTGACAGATGAAGAACCTGAGTCTCAGGGAGGTCTTGTGACTTTCCCACAATTACACAGCTGCAAGGAGCCTTAGGGCTCAAATCCAGGTGTGCCTGCCAACAAAGCCAGACTGTTAAATAGGGAGTTAAACCGTAAAAGCAGACTGAGGCCTCCCTAGAAACATTTCCTCTTTTATAAAACATGTTAGATTTGAAGATCTTTAAACTGGATTTGATTATGTCCATCTCTCAAATCCTACGACCCCACTTAATATCACACTGAGCCTGTTTTCAGAAACCACCACGAGCTTTGATGGTATAATTGCTTCCTGCATCTCCAACCCTCTGTAAGTTCCACACTTTTCAAAGGGGGAACTGATGCATTTTCAGGGCTCACTCATTTCAACACGGAATTTCCAAATCCCGTTCCCCAACAAAGAAACCCCAAACCCAGCATCATCCAGGAAGGATCCCGAAATTTGGCCCTTGCCTTATACAGGGTGATGTTGGAGATGTGAGGGAAGTGCAGTGTGGCCACAAACAGGTGGACGTAGTCACTGTTCAGACCACCCTCGTAAATATTCTCTGCGATGATCTTGCTGACAAAATTTTTGCCGGTGCCCGTCCACCCGTGTAGGGAGAGGGTGAGAGGTTTCTTGGGCTTCGGGTTGCTTATGAAGCCAGACACAGCATTTAAGATGACTTTCTTTGCAAGATGCTGTCCAAAGAGCTTGCTGTCCAGATCCTTCTGCAGCGCTGGGAAAAACAAAGCCAGTCAGGCGGGGAGGAGGGGGACACACGTGGCAAAACGCAGCCCAGTTTACAGGCTCATGGGAAAGTCAGCGAAGCCCGCTAAGCTCTTCAAGCGTCTAGTGAGACGCGGATGTAGGTAAGCACTTGGCCCAGGTGACCGGCGGGTCCAGCAGGCCCTCCCTCTACTAGTCCTGCCCGTTCCCGAGCCCTCCTTCCTGAAGAGACCCTTGGCTCCAGTGCCTCCGCCACCAGCGTGAGCCCCTCATCCCCGCTCGGTCCCTCCCGCCCCACGCCCGGCAGGAAAAGGGCGGCGGTTCGGCCCTTACTGCTCCGCGCCGTTAGAGTCCCCACCAGCCTTCCCGTCTCCGGCGAGGAAGGAGTAAAAACTCTCTGGAGTTAGTTTCCAATCGTCCACACTCCCAGTTTCTGAGCGAAGGTGCCCAAACAGCAGCTGGCCTCCGCAGGTCTCCGACCAAAGTCCGGTCTGCCTGTGGCCGTGGCCCAGGAGCCAGGCCCCATCCCGCACTCCGGTTCCGGGTCCAGCCCCCGCTGGCCTCAGCCCTGCCCGGGCTTCCGGGTCTCCTGGACCCCAGCCTCTGACCCCCGCCCCAGCCCTAGCACCAGCCCCCAGCGCCCCCCGGGCTTCCGGGCCTCCTGGACCCCAGCCTCTGACCCCCGCCCCAGCCCTAGCACCAGCCCCCAGACCCTTCCCCATCCTACCGTCCCGGCTGAGGCTCCGCTTCTGGCTGCAGCACTCGGCGAACAGGCAGTAGAGGCGCGGGTAGGAGATGTAGCCGGTGAGGACGCCGGCCAGGGCCAGTCCCACGCTGATGGGCTCCACCGCCCGCACCGCCAACGGCGCCAGCAGCACCAGGCCCAGTGCGGCCCGGCCCAGCTTCATGCCCGGACCCGCGCCGCCCGCGCGTTCTCACGCCTACCGCAGACCGGCGCTACCGCCAGACTGCACTTCCGGTCCCTCCCACCGGGGGCCGCCATCTTTGTAGCGGGCGGACCTCCTCCGACGCCGGCGGCCGCCATCTTTGTGAGGGGCACGGCCCTTGCCTGCTTTGGGCGCTGGGGCCGCTGGAGGGGCCAATTTTTTTTTTAATAAAACATTTTTGGGAACAGTTTTACATTTATAGAAAAGTTGACAGGACAGTACAGAGAGGTTCCATATTACCACACCCCCGCCCGCACAGTTTCCCCTATTATTAACATCTTACATTAGTATGTTACATTTGTTAAAATTAATGAACTTATATTGCTAGATTGTAACTAACTAAAGTTTCTTCATATTTCCTTAGGTTTTACCTAACGTCCTATTTGTGATCCGGGATCCCATCCAAGATACCACATTATATTTAGTTGTCATGTCTCCTTAGCTCCCCTTGGCTGTGGCTGTTTCTCAAACTTTCCTTGGTTTTGATGACCTTGAGAGTTTGGGGGGGGGTACTGGTCAAATCTTTTGTAGGATCCCCAACTATTGGAATTTGTCTGATGCTTTCCTTATGATTAGACTGGAGTTACGGGTTTTGGGGAGGAATATACTTTACAGAGATAAAGTGCTATTTTTATAACATCGTATCAAAGGTACATACAGTCAACATGATTTCTGTTGATGTTGACCTGCATCACCTGGACAAGGTAGTGTTGGTTAGGTCTCTCCCAGGTAACGATACTTCCACTCATTCATTCATAATTTTTTTTTTTTTTTTTTTTGCTGTACGCGGGCCTCTCACTGTTGTGGCCTCTCTCGTTGCGGAGCACAGACTCCGGACGCGCAGGCTCAGCAGCCATGGCTCACGGGCCTAGCTGCTCCGCGGCATGTGGGATCTTCCCGGACCGGGGCACAAACCCGTGTCCCCTGCATCGGCAGGCGGACTCTCAACCACTGTGCCACCAGGGAAGCCTCATTCATTCATAATTTTGAGGATCGCCTATGGACTCGATCCTGGAGATTCAAGAAAAAAATGAGGCACACGTGATTCCTGCCTTCAGTGAACTTGCATTCATTCGAGTGAAGGGGAAAAAAAGCTAGAAGAAAATCTAGTTTACAGATGAGAAAACTGAGGCTCTGAGGCAAACGGATTTGTCCAACGACTTAAGGAAGCTGTGAGCAGGGCTCGGATCTGACTCCAAAGCCACACCTCTCTAATCACACAGTACCTGCTTTAAATCAGCCCAGGAGTCAACCGACCTGTTCTTTCCTCGTCACAACCTGTGTAACTATCTCAGGAAAAATGGTACAGGTGGGCCATACCTGACAGCTCAGAGACTGGAGCCTGTCCACCTCTCTTAAACTAAATGAGAAAACCCCTCTCAGTGACTGAATTCTGCTTTTGAGCTGCCCAACCCCCAGACTCTGAACACATTACCTAGCGTTGGTATAAGAAGACGCAGTACAAACAATAAGGCTGGGTCCATTTCATATTTAATACTTAAGTGCTAAAAGTGATAGAAATTGTTTTTTCTTTCATAATGAAAAGAAACAGATAACTTTGTAAAAGTCAGAAAATACCAGTGTCCCTTTGATCTCAACCTAGATTTTTCTGCTGTCAGCTGGATCCACTGTAAACAGTGATGGATGCATTTCTGAACCCCACTCCGGATACTTGAAAATAGGAGACATGATTGCATATATAATAATAATAAAACCACAATCTAAAGGGTATTATCTCACCCTGAAACAGACAACTGTTTCCTCCTGACCCAGGGCAAATATTAGGAGAAAGCCAACATATTTACAAACGAGATTTAATAATGCTCTCAAGAATAGAGTTTGTTCCCAAATAGGAAAACTACACATTGTTTCAAAAGGTACAAATTCAGTGCCTGAAAAATCCAGCAGGTAAGCAGCAGGGCTGATAGAGTCTGTTTTGGGAACTGTCTGCTAGCCAATGAGCAGGCTTCTGTCCAGGAAGCCTTTTATCAGGGGGATGAAGGGACTGAACGACACTGTTTACATCCCACTTTGCACCTCTCCCCTTTAGCCTCCCTCAGTACCGCCTGTTCATCTTCTTGAACTTCTCGTAGTGATAGTCATCCGTGGCCTTCTCGTTAGCAGGACGCTTGCGGTTGGGAGGGGACCCTGAGAAGGAAAAGAGGAAAAGCTGTTTGCCATGCTGGAAGCCAACAACAGGCTTAGCTCCACGTAGGCAAGGACGACCATGCCTGTCTCACTCCCTACAGGAGCCCCAGTGCCTACTCTAGTGAACAGGAACATAGTAGGGCCTCAGTAAGTAAGTAAGTGTTTTTGGGTGAATAGCAATAAACACGGTGGAGTCAGGTGCCAGCCAAAATATGCTGACTTCAATGTCAGACCAGGTGAACAGCAGTAGCTACGCTTCATTGAGAGCTTGACAACATACCAGGCGTGGCACTAAATCTTTTTAGACAAGACTTCCTTTCACCCACCCGGCAATCCTAGCAGGGGCATGTTACCATCTCTGCTCAGAGAGGTTAGCTGATTTGCTCAAGGTCACTCAGGAAGTGAAGGTGGGCTGAGTTGAACCCAAGTCTGGTGCCTCCAAAGTCCCTGCTTCCTAGGTATTAATAATAGGAAGCTCTTTGGGAATCAAAGACTACACAGCTGAGGTGTTACAGAAAATAATTTCTCAAGTAGGAAGGAAGAAACAGAGCAACAGGCTGGATTTTCAGAAGCCTCAGCAAATTGAGCATTTCCTTAGAATCATCCCATTGTTGATGAGAAAGATGACACCGCCTGGTGCTGGTGAGCACGTGGGAAAGGGGCACTGCTGGATGTTGCTGGCGGGAGAACAAATTAGGATCATTTGGTGAGTTCTCAGAAGGCAGCTTAAGGACATGACATGGGCAAGAATGATCATCATTAAATAGGGAAAAATGGGAAACAACCTAAGTGTCCCGTCAGAGGGAAATGGTTAGACTATAGGACATCTATCTATACAGCAGAACGTGATATGGCCATTGAAAGGGAAAATGTATTTACTGTCATGGAGAGACAGGCAGAGCACACTAAAAAGCTGTGAGATCCTATTAAGTATGTATACAGCATATGTATATTTTTTAAAAGTGGGCAAGGTTATACACAGTCAGCCCTTGGTATCCCTGGGTTCCGCATCCATGGATACAGAGGGCTGACTGTGGGACTTGAGCATCCACAGATTTTGGTGTCTGCAGCGGGTCCAGGAACCAGTCCCCCACGGACACTGAGGGATAACAATATATAAAAATGTTAACAGGAGCCGTCTTTGGGTGGTGAAATTATGATTAACTTTTAATTTACTTTTGCTTATTGAAATTTTCTAATTTTTTGAGTTTCTATTATATTTGACAGCCCAGTGAATCCTTAGAGCAACCCCAAGTGGTAAGTTTGACTACTATCCCCATCTTAGAGGTAAAGAAACTGAGGCTTGGAAAGGGGAAGGCACGTGACCATGGTCCAGAAAATGGACTAGAACCCAGATGCCCTGACCCCAAAGCCCAAGCGCCACCCCTGCCGAGTCCCTCCCCACCTCCACGGGCCCTGGGCAACGGTCACGCCAGGCAACCTGAGGCCTCTGCTGTACTCACGCTCAGGCTCCGGCTTCTCTGTGTCACCCACTCTTAACGGTCGGGCTTTGGGCTCTTCTTTGTTTCTCCGTATGGGTGCATTGAGCTCCTCGTGATAAACTGGACCAAAAGAGACCAGGGGACGGGTCAGACAGACTTTGGGAACCCAGGGACCTCGACCCAGTGGCGTGGGCTGGAGCTGCTTCCCCAGAGACACGACACTTACATCGGTTGTGCTGCACGTAATTCACAGCCATGTTGGTGGGCACGAAGGATGTCTCGCTGTCTTTCTTCTTGTTCTGCTGCTCTGCCAGCAGACGGGCCTTGGCATCCTCCGTGGAAATGATATTTTTTATTTTAGCACTACGGGGAGAAAGGAGCCACACCACAGTGAGATCGTCACACCTCTGGGCCTCAGACGGAACTGACTAAGGGGGCTGGCAGCCCCCCCCCACTGCATAAGGACGTCATCTTTCTTGGGGCACAGCTCTCTACAATTTACCAACTCCCCTGCGGTCAGACTGTCACGGAGCTCTCCCAGCATCAGAGATGCAGGAGTTACTCTCTTCTGATCAAGAGGAAATTGAGCTGGAGGTCAGGTGAACTGACTAAGGCTCAAAGCTAGTAAGGCCAAAAAGGAAGCGAGAACCCAGAAGTCTCCCAACTTCCTACCACACCCGAAGATGATTATGACCACTGTATTTCCTCCATAAAAATCCCCTTTTGGAGCAGATGCTTTGTAGTAAAAGTGAAAGAAGGATCACGGGGTGGGTGAGCCTTTATCATTGCTCCTGCTAGAATAAAGCAGAAGAATACAAGGACCTAAATAGAAGAGCTGAAGAGCTGTGAACAAAGGCTAAATAAAAACATTCTTGTTTTCGGCAGGCAGAGTCCCTTGTCTCTTTAACTACTTCTGACCAACCCTCCAGAGAAACTCCGGGCAACAACCATGTCAGCCTGCCACAGAAGACAGTTTATATCTGTGGGTGTCCAAGGAGACAGGTTAAGAAACAGTCCCTTAACTTTTAACTGGAAAGCAGAGAGCTCGTCTTTTCTGCCTAGGGGCGGGAGAGAGGCACGACCGTGGGTCTGAAACGCACTCGATGCCGAGGTCCACCTCCGGGATGCCACTCAGCATCTGGTTGGACAGCATCTCCTCAGTCTTCTTTGCTGAGGAAACCCGGATGTTTTCCGGCAGTTCGTAAAGGCAGTCCTCTGCATTCTTTGGCTTAACTTTCTGTTCCTCGTGTTCCACGATCCCTTTCCGCTTCTTCAGCTCCGTCTCAATGTACTTCATCCTGAAATGAGATACCCAAAGGCCTCAAAAAGGGGCAGGAAAGCTCACAACGGGTGTCTTTTAAATGGTCCCCAACACTGGCTCACGGAGCCGTGATGGCTGATGATGAAGTTGCCATCGTTTCATGGAGGAGAAAAATAAAAATAACTTGAGTTTTTAAATGAAGCTAAAATTTTTCAACTTAAAGCACCAACCTACATATTATGAGATTCTGTCCTACCACACCATGTGTAAGGTTCTTCGAAGACAAAAAGATAATGGTAGATGGTAGTTTGTTTAACAGCCTTGTTGGCAAAATGAAAAATAGGCAAGTCCATTGTTTATCCCTGCAATTTTGGGGGGATGGAACATTACTAGTCAAGGAACCTAAAATTCCAAGAACCACACTTTTAAAGAATTTTTGAATTTTTCAAAGTTCTCAAGCCTCAGGCGGTGGGGAAAGGGGAGGCAGGGGCGCAAGAGGGGCCGATTTGCTGTCTCTGGGTAAGTCTAGAAATGTCATCTGTGACAAAATATCTTGGACTCTGGCTGGCTGGAGCCCTCCCCCAATCTCTTACTGATGAACAGACTGACACCTACATGTCGGCATCCTCGTCCCTTCGGTTGGTTTCTGCAGAAAATGACGTCCCCAGATGGAGGTCTTCCTCTTCACTGATCCTAAACAAAGAGAACAGTGAAGCAGAGCCTTAGAGTCACAGCTAAATGAGGATGAGTGTGATGTTACATGAATAAAACAAGTATGCAACGAAATGCACAACATCCTGTTTATGGTCAAAAAATATATACATATATATGATATGTAAATCGAAGGAACTCTAGGAATATATGCAAGCACCCTGACGGCCTCTGGAGATACCTCGGGGGAATGAATAGATTCGTTTATATTTCACTTTTGTATTGTTTGTATTATTTTTGTAATTGTTTCTATGTTTTCCTCAAAAAAGAAAAACAACTTCCACATGGGTTTGAAAGACAATATATAGCGGCTTCCCAGGTGGTGCAGTGGTTGGGAGTCCGCCTGCCAGTGCAGGGGACATGGGTTCGAGGCCTGGTCTGGGGGGGTCCCACATACCGCGGAGCAACTAAACCCGTGCGCCACAGCTGCTGAGCCTGCGCTCTAGAGCCCGCGAGCCACAACTACTGAGCCCGTGCGCCACAACTACTGAAGCCCACGTGCCTGGAGCCTGTGCTCCGCAATGGGAGAGGCCACTGCAATGAGAAGCCCACGCACCACAACGAGGAGTGGCCCCCGCTCGCTGCAACTAGAGGAAGCCCACGTGCAGCAGCGAAGACCCAACGCAACCAAGGATAAATAAATAAATTTTTTAAAAAAAGGCAATATACAATGCATCTTTACAAGAGGTGCCTACCTGCATCACTCTAAGTTAACTTTTGAAGAGTTTTTGTTTTCTTTGTTTTTAAACAACATACCGCTTACAAAGCACAAAGGGTACTCCAAGATGTCTCATTAAAGCTGCGGCAGGACCCAGCTCCCTGGGGGAACACAGACCCAGGCAGGGGCTGCAGGTGAATTTGCCTCTCAGCCAGTTTTGCACTTACTTATCTTTGCCCCTTTCCTTTAGTTTCTTCATGTCCACCATCCCGCCTGTCTTCATCTGAAAGGGATCATCCTGCAGACAGCAAACACAGCTGAGAAGAAGCATCTATATAACTTGCAGTGGAATTTTTTTTTCTTTTAAGAAAACACAATCATCCACTGAAGAGCAGCCACATCTTCCCACTGCCCAGGGAGGACCCCACAACTCACCACTAGAGTGGTCTCTTCTTGTACCTTCTCTCCCACCAGCAGGGCTACAGCACTGAGAAAAGCCAAAAAGTGGGGGAGAGAGAGAGAAAGGGCACAATTCAGAGATAAGGAGAAACATTTAGGAAATCTGTAGGCTGCAACATTAGGGCAAGGGTGAGATTTGCGGGGTGAACACTGAAGTCGGCTGGAAAAGCCTACAAGAATAACAGGGTCCAAGAAACACTCTAGATGCTGGAGGTGGGGGTAGTGGTGATGTCAGTGGTATATTTTCCTGTAAAGTCATTTAGCATTATCTTGGCTTAGAAATCTCATTTCTAAGATTATGCCTTCAGGGAAAATGAAGCTAAAGACAAATGCAGGAAAATACTATTGCAGCCTTATTTGATGGTGAAATTTAAAAAAATGATCTACAGGTCCCAAACTAAGAGGTAAGTTAAATTATGATATGTACATCTGATAGAATATTATGCAGATATTAAAAAGGTTTTTGGAAAAATTACCCACAATGTGGTTGAATGCCCACAATATCATAAGCTGAAAGTACAGTAGTCCCCCTTTATCTGTGGTTTCACTTTCCACAGTGTCAGTTATCTGCAGTCCAAAAATATTAAATGGAAAATTCCAGAAATAAAAAATTCATAAGTTTTAAATTACCAGCTGTTCTGAATGGTGTGATGAATCTCTGCCATCCTGCCCCGTCCCACAGAGGAGGTGAATCATCCCTTTGCCCTGAGTGTCCACACTGTATATACTACCCACCCATCAGTATAGGAAAAAATAATCTACATAAGGTTCAGTACTACACAGGCTTCAGGTATCCACTGGGGGTCTCAGAACATAGCCCCCGTGGATAAGAGGGGACTACCGAAGAAGAACAGAATAAAAGTAAAGCTGCTCATCGTCTTTACAAAAAAGAGAGCAAACAGACAGGAAAAGAACATTAAATGTTAACACTGATCACCTCTGTATGGGAGAATTATGGGTACTGTTTATTTTCATGATTATACTTTTCTAAATTTTCCCAAACTCTTAACGATCAGTGCGCATTTCACAATTAATCACAGTGTGCATTTGACAATAAAAACACTGATCAATGACCTGTTTCTGTACCTCTGGAGCAAACTTCAAGATCACAAGGCTCGGGGCATGTCCTGGTTAAACATCTGCAAAAAACGCTTGGACCCCTCCCCAGGCAGTACAAGGTGTAAAGTGTGTCAAGAGAAGGGGCAATGTCTGAGTAGGTATTTGTGACAGCGACCGGGTGGGGATGGGGGAGTCGGGGTAGGTGGTGTCTCGGTCATCCCCTCCTCTTCCGGGTCCTCTCCCCCACGCAGTACCCACCTCACCCCGTTGGGCCTCTTCCTCAAGTTCTGTACCTCTCGGGTCTCTTCCAGTTTTAATCTAAAAAGGCAATGCACAGGCTGAGAGACCCTCCACGGAACTCAGAGTCAAAAGGCAGCTTCGAAGGACATCCCTGCCTCGCTGCCTGCCCGCAGTGGTCCAGAGGGTGACTCTGCGTCTGGACCCAAACGGGAGTCAGAACCGCTGCGCATGCCAGGGGCACCTCTCCCAACCATGAGACCCTGGGGCGGCGGTCTCATCCTTAGGGGCCTCAATTTCTTCACAGAAGGGGATAACAACCCGGCTCATAATTAGCAATGTTGTCAACAAGGTGCCTGGCCGGTGGTGAGTCCCCCTAGGCTGCCTCTCTCTTCCTGCCCCGTGGAAGCCCGCCCCAAACGCACCGAACTTCCTCTGAGTCCTGCTCATCTTCCTCCGACTCCGAGTCGGCCCGGCGCCGGCGGAAAGCCTTCCCGGTGACCGGCATACTCGCGCCAACCCCACGGTCTAGCCGCCGAGCCCCTGCGCTGAGATCTAGGATACTTCCGGCGCTCAGCAGTGAGATCAGAGCGCCGGCCCCTTCCCGGTCCGGCCCCAAGCCCTCAGGCCCCGCCCGCGGCCCGCACCGTTCATCTGACCACGCCCCTACCCCTGGCGTCGGCCTCTCCCGATTGGGCAGCCGAGGGGGAGGAGGCGGGGCGCGGCCGGCCGGACCTCATGACCCTGCGCTGCGCCGAGCCGCGGAAGGCACGCTTGACTGACAGGCGGAGGTGGCGCGGTTGCTACGGCAGGTGAGTTCCGGGCCGCAGCCAGCTGCTTTAGGGGGCCGGGTCTCTCCGAACAGGGGCGAGCCCAGTCCAGCTACGGGCCGGCGGGGGCCTGGCCCTACCTGGTACGCAGAACGCCGCGGCCAGGTGAGCTGAGCCTGGGACCCCCCCCCCAACCCTGGCCGCCACCGCCCTGTCCCCTCCTCCGGCCGGCGCCCAGGGGATCCTCTCGGGGCCCAGCAGCCCACTTCGAGCCCCCAGGGGCTCGTTGCTTCTCCGGAACAGGGGCCGCTATCTCTTTTATTTCTGCCTGGGCCTGACCCAGCGTTTAAGGCACGCGTGTGGCGTCTCGGAGCGCTGACTTGTATTTCCCCGGGGTCTGGGCCCTGACGGGCACTTTTTTCTTTAGGGACAAAAGATGACCACTTCTTAGCGGTGAGGAATTAAAGTCCCAGCCCCGACTGCCCCGCTAATGATCACTTCCAGCCACTTCTCCCCGAGGAGAGTCGCGTCTGGTGTTTTGAACCCACCCGGGAGGGTTTGAGGGTAGAGGGTGCTTGCTGGCCGCTTTCCGGGACCTTCGGGGGCCTTGTTTTCGTCCTTTGTCACGAGGACTGTCTCTCCGGCCTCCGCCCCTTCTACGCGAGGATGCTGTGAGGATTAAGTTTATTTGAAAAAACAGGCATCAACAAACGCTTAGGTTATACCTAAATGCATAAATAATGGCTTACGGGACGCCTAGAAAGCCCTTATTAGTTTTTCTTTTCTCAATGTACTGTCTGTCCTTTCCTTTGCAAGAACTACCTGTTATTAAGCACTTCTTATGTGGCTGGCACTGGACTCAGCATTATTTCATTGAACTCATCCAACAGTCCTAGGAAGTAGATTCAGTTACTGTTTTTCATTTTGCAAATGAAGACACCAAGGCTCAGAGAGGCAGTATGTGCCTCAGGTAATACAGCTGGAAGGTGGAGCAGGCGTCAGTCACAGGCCTACCTCTGCTGCACCTTGTGCACATAAGAGTTCAGTAGTGTTTACTGCAGGTTCCCTGTTCCAGAAGACCATTCTGAAGCAGGGCAGCATTTCTGGAATGCCTTACTTTTCTCTGGGACAGTCTCCTTGGAGGTTGTTGTTCTCTTCCTTGGACTGAGACAAATAGTAGACTCAGGACTTGTTGGAACAGCCTTTTGGCTTTGACGAAAAGCCATAGTTTAAAAGCCTCCAAGTCTTGCCCTCTGCAGCCTGGTTCAGCCAAACCCAGATGCACATGGAATCACTGGGCACCTTGTCCGTGGTGGCTGAAGGAGAGGCTCCTTGGGAATTGCTGCAGGAACCCAGGGAGTTGACATCTGCAGCTCTCACGCTCTCAAAGTTGGCTGCAATTTTGCCCTCCCAGCAGCGCTCCTACCGGGGGTACTGGACAGCACTGAGGAGAGGGCCACAAAGCCAAGGACATTTCCGGATCCTCCTCATCTGACATCCCAGGGAGGACCATCTGGTACAGATGCACTGTCCCCGCTGGCCAAGACCAGAGTGCCCACTGATAACCTCCTGGGCTGTAGCAGATCTAATTGAGACTTGTTTAGCAAAAGTAATGCTGATAAGTGGCAGCTGTGAATCTGGCAGCATGTGGCTGGGCCGAGGGGCTGCAGATCCTCTGAGTTTTGCTGGGCCTTTCTGGGGATGGGATGAAACTGCTTCTCAGAGGGAGCCTGTGGGAAATCTGGGTTCTCTTCAGTTCAGAGATAGACCATGTCTTAGTTTGGTTTGAGAGCTTGGTTCCTGAAGGAAATGTCCAGGTTTGACTTGAGTTTGGGTTAGTGTGCTGGTTCCTTTCTGGAGCCAGGTGAAATGTGGGCTTGTGTCAGTGAGCATTAATGTCTTTGGGATCCAGCAAAATGATTGCAGTTCACAGCCTGGCCATAGTACGTATTCAGTGAACGTTAGACTGGTTTACTTATTCAGCAGCTATTTACTGAGCTTTCAGTATATGGAGCAGGCACTGTTTTAGGTGCTTGAAAAACATCAGGGAGCAAAAGAGACTAAAGACCCCTGAACTAGTGGACTTTATGT
Source organism: Mesoplodon mirus (assembly GCF_964341445.2). Taxonomy (NCBI): domain Eukaryota; kingdom Metazoa; phylum Chordata; class Mammalia; order Artiodactyla; family Ziphiidae; genus Mesoplodon; species Mesoplodon mirus. Next base: position 6,470,394 of record NC_138976.1, on the reverse strand, counting down.
TCTGATAACATGATAAGTATGTAAGTATGTTACAAGGTGATGCCATGGAAATAGAAAAAAATAGAGCAAGGCAAGGGAATCGGGTAGGAGGGAGGATTGACTTGCTAATTTAAGTTGGTGTTCTGGTTTGCAGTTTGGTGGGTAACATGACAAAGCAGTGGACTGAATTATAGGCCCTGGGTTCAAGTCCCAGTTCTGCCAGCTTGCTGTGTGAGTCTGGCCAGGAAACTTCCCTTCTCTGAGCCAGTTTCCCCACCAGAGTCCCTGCTGTGCTGTTTACTGGCTGTGTGACCTTGGCATGAACCTCTCTGATCCTTTCCTGCTTGGTGGTTTTAGGGGTCCTAGTCTGAGTTTCTGCTTAGACCTACTCCAGGGTTTGCAGCTTCTCAGTGACCGTGGCCAGTCACTGCCTCCCGCCTGTCAAGCCCCAGGGACTGCCAGCGTGGGGCAGCCACAAACCCCATTAACAGACTCTTTTGGACCCTGGAACAAAGTGCAGTACCAGGTTTTGGGCCATGAAGAGATGTTATCCTAAACTTAAGGAATTTAAGTTGAGCAGAAAAATGCTGGGTGAAGAATGACTCAGAAGAGGCATTCGCGAGGGAGGCCAGGGGAAGCTACTCTGGGGGTGTGGGGGTGTGGGTTCAAGCATGTAGAGGTCATCCCCGCTCCAGTCTGTCCAGGGCTATTTGGGAGCTGGTAGAGCCGGCAGTTCAGAGCACTGACTTTGGGGCAGGCAGTCCTGGGTTTGAATCCTGGCTCAGCTGCTCGGTAGCTCTGTGGCCCCCTGCCAGTCACTTCGCCTCTCTGAGCCTCCGTCTTTCCTCCTTTAGTGATGGAGGTGGAGATGGATTTAGTTCTCAATGTTGCCCGACCTCCAGAGTGGTTGTGAGGACTTAGTGAGGTCTAGTAGTACCCGTTCCAGTACACAGGGCCACTCCGGGCGGCGGCAGGCAGGGCTTGGCAGGGAAGGAGGTTTAAGGGTCCTGCTTTGAGAGTCGGAAAGATGGTGGACTCGGTGAATTAAGACTGGTTAAAGGAAGGGGTGTATCTGGGATTTGGGGAAAATGGGGTTGCTTGGAAGTAGAATGGAGAGAAGGCACGAGGGAGGGAAGAGGTACATGTTCTGTGGGGCGGAGGGCAGCATGGAGGGGTGTGGGCACAGGTGTGTGGGGTGTGGAGTGGCCAGTGTGGTGGGGATCAGGGCAGGTGGGGTCCTTGTGTTGGGGGCGGGCTTGGTAGCATCACCTTCCCATCCTGAGGAACTGGGCTCTTAGGTGGCAGGAGGATGTAGCCAGAACCCCTAGGAAAGTGATGAGTAATGGGCACCTGAGGCCTGGTCGCAGCAGCTCTGCCAGGCCCAGACGTGCTGCCTCACTGCCTGCGCTCCTGCGCGGGGTTGAGGTGGGTTACTTCCCCCGTCACTCCGTGCAGGCCCCGGGGAGGGGGACCGTGCCTGCCCTTATTCAGGATGAAGCATCTTGGAAGTCTCATCCGGGGCCTGCAACGGGTGGGCTCAGTGCCAGACCTACCGGCCTGCCTCCTTGCTTCCTGCTTTCTTGTCCCTGATAGAGGAGGTGGGTCTGGTGGGTCAGGAGGGAGAGGTGCCCTGGGGTCGCTGTAGTGGAGGCGCAACCCCTCTGGCTGGCATCTCGGGCGCTGGCTGGGGGGCGGTGATTTCCAACAGCACAGCGGAGCCGCGGCTCTCAAGAGGGCCCATTCCTGCATCCAGGCCTCTCAGCAGCACAGGTATCTTTCCCTTTCAGTCTTTATTAAACGCCTGCCGTGGGCACTCCATTTATTTGCACAGAGGGAAGGGTGGGAAGGGCTGTGAAGGCGGACCCCACTTGGCTCACTTCCCACTGCACCGCTTCCTTGCTCTGTGGTCTCAGGCAAGTGGCTTCCCATCTCAGAGCCTCCGTTCTTCCTCCATAAGATGAGAAACAGCGGTCCTTACCCAAGAGTGTGTAGTGAAGTGCCGGGCATCGTGCCTAGCTCAGAGTAGGCCCTCGAGCTTCTGCTGTTGAGTTAGGGTTACCTTTTCCGAAAGACCCCTCCCTGCTCCCACCTTAAGTGAATTAAAAGGACTCTTTCAAAAGTGTCTATTTTAAAAAACATCAAACTTATAGAAAAGCGAAAAGAATAATAAAATGAAATCCCATTTATACCCTTCACCTGTATTCACCAATTATTAATATGTTTGCCCTGTTTACTGTCTGTATATTTATACACTCATTATCACCAGAATCATTATTGCCGATCTATTTAAGAGTAAGTTGCAGATATCATGACCCTTTGCCTCTAAATATTGCAGGAGGAATTATCTAAGAACAAGGACACTGTAATACATAACCAGAAAATGGTTTTCATCTTCAGAAACTTTAACACTGATATTGATATAATACTATATCAGTTTCCCAGGGCTGCCGTAAAGTCCACAGACTGGGTGGCTTAAACAACAAGATAAAGATGTCAGCAGATTTGGTTTCTTCTGAGGCCTCTCTGACTTGTAGGCAGTGACCTCCTTGCTGTGGCCTCACATGGTCTTTTCTCTGGGTGCATCCTTGGTTCCTCCTTGTGTATCCAAATTTCCTCCTCTTATAAGGACACCAGTCAGGTTGGATTAAGGCCCACCCTAAAGACCTCACTGAACTTAATTACCTCTTTAAAGACCTTATCTCCCAGGGGCTTCCCTGGTGGCGCAGTGGTTGAGAGTCCACCTGCCGATGCAGGGGACACGGGTTCGTGCCCCGGTCCGGGAAGATCCCACATGCCGCGGAACGGCTAGGCCCGTGAGCCATGGCCGCTGAGCCTGCGCGTCCGGAGCCTGTGCTCCGCAACGGGAGAGGCCACGACAGTGAGAGGCCCGCGTACCACAAAAAAAAAAAAAAGAAAGACCTTATCTCACAGTAAGATTACATTCTGAGGTACTGGAGGTTAGGACTTCAACATATGAATTGGTGGGGGGACACAACTGGGTCCATAACAAATGCTGTTATCTAATATGTAGTCCATATTCAAATGTGTCAGTTGTTCCACTAATGTCCTTTTCCCCGTTGATCCAGGATCCAACGTTGTCAAGTCTTTTTAGTGCCTTTTCTCTGGAACAGTTTCTCAGCCTGTGTTGAGAAAGGGAATTGATTTGCCTAGAAGCAGAGGTGCTGGCTGCCTTGGGACAGGAACCCTATTTAAGGATTTGCACCATTCCCTTGGGTCTCTTTTCAGGGCTTTACTTTGATGTCAGAAGCACCAGGAGGTGAGCTTGGATCTTTAAAAGTGTCACCGAGAGCCAGAACTGCGTTAGTCACCTGCTGTGTGTCACACTTGGTGGACGTTATACATTTCTCGGCTGGGCTGGTCGGCCTGCACTGCCCTGGGCAATGGAGCCCTGAGTGAAAAGCTAATGCAGGACATGCGACTTATGTTCCTACCAATCTCAGTTTCCAGATCTGTAAAACATGGCCAGTAACACAATTTATAGTACTAAGCATTTTTTGAACTTTGTTGCTGTGCAGATAAATACAAACTCTGAGCCGCCGTGCAAGTCCCGGTGATCAGAAGTCATTAAATCCTTCCCATGCACTGTCCCACTTCATCCTCTCAGTTACCCTAGTTGCTGTCTTTGTCCCCATTTTCCTGGATGAGGAAACTGAGGGTTGGGTGATTTAGCTAAAGATACACAGCTTGCAAATGACAAGAGCAAGGAACCGAACTCGGGGCTAGGTGTCTCCATAATTGCCTTGTGTGATTACAGACAACTCCGGGGATGACGGGTGTGGAGCAACTGGCATGTAGTAAGAGCGCAGTGGAAGGTGGCTCCCGTTAGTAATTATAGCATCCTTTGTGGCTGCACACAGGTGCCCTGGTGTGGAAACAGGGAACTCTGTGCCCTATGAGGGCAGGGCCTGGGCCTGGCTTCTTTCCCATCACCCTAAGGCGGTCAATGTTGGTTGGGGACCGAGATAAAACAAAATGAAAAATTTTAGACGGCTGGGATCAGTAAAGTATGATCCTTGCAGACACATGCACTTCAGATGTGTCAGGTCCTGCGTGGAATATTAAGCACCCAAAGTTTTTGGTTCTACCACTTGACATTTCCCTGTATGTAAACTGATTTTTTAAAACTTGAAGTAGAGTTGATTTACAATGTCGTGTTAGTTTTAGGTGTATAGCACAGTGATTCAGTTATACATACATACGTATATAGGTGTGCATAGGTATATATATGTGTGTATGTAGGTATATATAGGTATATATATATATAGGTGTGTTTATATATGTATGTATATGTATTCTTTTTCAGATTCTTTTCCTTTACAGGTTACTACAAAATACTGAGTATAGTTCCCTGTGCTATACAGTAGGTCCTTGTTGGTTATCTATTTTATATAATAGGGTGTGTATGTTAATCCCAGCCTCCTAATTTCCCCTTTGGTAACCATAAGTTTGTTTTCTATGTTTGTGGGTCTATTTGTATAAAATGATTTTTAACCATTAACTTTTAACTAATGTTAGTAAACCTTAAACTTTCTATGCTGCTCATACACTGTTGGGAGGCAGATAAATTTATATAATCTTTCTGGAGGAAAATTTGTCAGTGTATATCTAGTGCCTTCAAAACAAACATTTTGACCCAGTAATTTTTCCTGTGGTCAAAGATGTAGTCAAAGATTTATATTCTAAAATATTCCTCACTGCCATATATCTAATAACAAAACACATACACACACATACAAATACCCTAAGTGTCCAACAGTAGGAGAATGGTTAAGTAAGGTATTGTAGAGCTTAAATTGTATGTGGTGTAATGTTATTCAGCCATTAGAAATGAAGTTGTTGATGGGGCTTCCCTGGTGGCACAGTGGTTGAGAGTCCACCTGCCAATGCAGGGGACATGGGTTCGTGCCCCGGTCCGGGAAGATCCCACATGCCGCGGAGCGGCTGGGCCCGTGAGCCATGGCCGCTGAGCCTGCGCGTCCAGAGCCTGTGCTCTGCAGCGGGAGAGGCCACAACAGTGAGAAGCCCGCGTACCGCAAAAAAAAAAAAAAAAAAAAAAGAAGTTGTTGAAAAGAAGTCTAGTGATGTGGGAAACGTATATAATATAAACCAAAAAAAATCTGTATACAAACTATATCTGTTACAGTCTGGTTTAGTTTTAAAATTTATATATTCATACATATGAATAAGACTTACCAAAGCAGTAACCAAGTTTTTTTCTGTATAGAAGGATTACAGGTGATTTTTATTTCATTTTATGTTTGTCTGTGTTTTCCAGCTTCTATGGAGGTGAATATTAATTTCATTAAAACCAAACAAAAACGCCATTTTCTCTTTGCAGGATAGGTAGGAGAAGATGAAAATTTTTAATCCAGCACAGAAGTTTATGAGGCAAAAACAAAGGTATTAAGAGCAAATCTTCTTCTGAATGAGTCACAAGGTGAAGAGTTGTACTTTCAAGCCATCCAGGTAGCGGCTGAGGCGTTTCCTCTGTTGGGGCTTCCGGGTCCACTCAGGTGCTGCTGCCCCTCTCTGAAATGGCCCTCGAGTGTCCTGTTCACACTCTGTGGGCCTGGAGAGCTCCAAGGGATGAGGTCCTCCTCCCCCAGGGTGCTCTCAGGGGTCTGCAGAGAAGCACGGACAGACGCAAGAGGGGCAACCCCACATGCTCCTCTTATTTTCGAATCTTTTTTTTCTTTTTTTTTTTTTTGCGGTACGCGGGCCTCTCACTGCTGTGGCCTCTCCCATTGCGGAGCACAGGCTCTGGACGCGCAGGCTCAGCGGCCATGGCTCACGGGCCCAGCCGCTCCACGGCATGTGGGATCTTCCCGGACCGGGGCACGAACCCGTGTCCCCTGCATTGGCAGGCGGACTCTCAACCACTGTGCCACCAGGGAAGCCCTTATTTTCGAAACTAAAAATTATGCTTAAAAGTAACCTATTAGGGTCTATGTTACAAAAGCAACACAAATTCGTTGCAGAAAATGCAGACAAGCAAAAAAGGAGGAAAAAAAAATCACTTGACTCCATCCTCCCAGAGATGAGGAGGGCACCCTTTCTGTACGTGCAAAAACAAAATTATTTTACCAAAATGAAATTTTACTATAACAGTGTTTTATAACTTTTTGACTTTTTTTTTCCTTTTCCATTATGGTTTATTACAGGATATTGAATATTGTTTCTGTGCTATACAGTAGGACCTTATTTATCCATTCTATGTATAATAGTTTGCATCTGTATAGCTTTTTGACTTCCGATTCATTCAGCAAGTATTTACTGAGAAGTTACTGTGTTCCAGGTGCCGTTTTAGGTATTTGGGGTACAACAGTGCATAAAACAGATCCCTGCCCTAGGGGACTCACATTCTTGAGGAAAGATAGGAATTAGACAAAAAAACAAACAAAAAAACCCCGGCAGTCTAGTGGTTAGGACTTTGCGCTTCCACTGCAGGAGACCAGGGTTCAATCCCTGGTTGGGAACTAAGATCCTGCGTGCTGTACAGTGTGGCCAAAAAAAAAAAAAAAAAGATAAATGACCAAAATGATTATAGAGCATGCCAAGTATGGGGCAGGATGGACATAGGGCCTTTCTCAAAAGAGAATAGTGGGGTAGGGTGGGACTGCCTTCAGCAGGGTGGCCAGGGGACCTGGTCAGGGGACAGTGAAGCTGAGTACTGAAGGATGAGAGAGGGAGAGATACATTGAGCAGCATGGCAGGGCACCAGTGGGGACCAGTGTCTTTCCTGGTCATTGAGTATTTTACTTCATTATACCCCGTCCCAGCTTTTTCAAAAATTTTTTAATGGTGTCATATTATATGTATTCTTCTGCAACTTATTTAAAAGTTACTGTATTTTATTTTAGTTTTAAAATGTCAGTAGAATACATATAACATAAAACGTACCATCTTAATCATTTTTTAGTGTACAGTTCGCTGGCATTAAGTATATTCACAGTGTTATGCAACCATCACCACCGTCCATCTCCAGAACTTTTCCATCTCCCCAAGCTGAAGCTCTGCACCCACAAATCAACTCCCCATTCCCCCTACCCATGACAACCATCATTCTACTGTCTGTCTCTATGGATCTGACTCCTCTAGGGACCTCCTATAGGGAGAGTCGTACAGTATTTGTCCTTTTGTGTCCGGCTTATTTCATTTCGCATAATGTCATCTAAAACATTCCAAGACCATAGAAAGTTCTCTCTTGCCTCTTTGCAGTGTAGCCTTACCTTCTGCCCCAGGCAACTACTGATCCAGTTTCTATCACTGCAGATTAGTTTCCTCTGTTTTGAAATTTCATAAAAGTAGAATCATATAATGTGTACTTTTTGTTTCTTTGACTTCTTTTCCTCAGTTTAATGTTTCTGGAATTGATTCATGTTGCTGTGTGTATCAGTAGGTCTTTCTAATGCCATGTATTCTATGATACGAAAATACCAGTAGTTTGCTTCAGTCCCCCGTTTGTTGGACATTTAGGGTCTTTCCAGTTTTGGGCTATTATGTATAAAGCTATTGTGAGTGTCTGTGTACAAGTCTTTGTGTGGATGCATGTTTTCATTTCTCCTGGGAAAATATCTAAGAGAGGAATTGCAGGATCCTATAAGTATAAGCTTAACTTTGTAGGAAACTGTTAAACTATTTTCCAAAGCTTTTTATACCACTTATCATTCCCATCAGAATATATAAGAATTCCTTTACAAATTCAGCAACAGCTGGTAACGTAGGTTATTAGTTTTAGATATTCTTGGGTGTGTGAGATGTTATCTCATGGTTTTAACTTGCATATCTCTGATGGCAGATGATGTTGAGCGTGTTTTCATGGGCTCATTGGCCGTTCTTACTTGGTGAAGTATCTGTTTAATCATTTGTCCGTTTAACAAAATTAGACCATTTATCCTTTTGGGAGTTGTAAGAGTTCTTTATATATTTTGGATATTTGTCAGATACAGGTTTCGTGAACATTTTCTTCCAGCCTGTAGCTTGTCTTTTCATTTTCTTAAGAGCATCTTTTGAAAAGAAAAAGTTTTAATTTTGAAAAAGTCCAGTTCATCCATGTTTCCTTTTATGATTGATGCCTTTTGTGTCCTGAGACCTTCGCCAGCTTCAAAGTCGCCAAGATTTTCTCTGTTTTTTCCTCTAGAAGTTTCAGAGTTGTAATTTGTTTGTTTAAAGTCTGTGATCCGGAGAATTGGCAGGCTGTTCCGTGCCCAGGCTGGTCCTGGGGGGGCTGTTGGTCAACGGGAGGGTCACGGTGAGGTCCAGGGCTGCGGTGGAGGGGAGGTTAGCCGCAGCACCGTGGTGGCTCAGCAGACGGACCTTGAGGGCTCCGTGGGGTTTGCAGATCTCTCACATCAAGTATACAGCAATCAGTGAAGAGAGAGGTTGAATTCACACTTAGGGTTCTACATTAACCGACTCACGGATTTGTATTCTCCAGAGCATCCAGGTCCTTCCACAGAATAAAAAAGACCGTATAGGTGGAACAATCCAAAGTTTTCTACAAAGAAGGTGGTGTTCAGTTGCTGCTCACAATAGTTGATGCCCTGGGGTTTGGAGATGCAGTTGGTCATAGTAACTGCTGACAGCCCGTTACCGACTGCATTGATAGCACATGCGAGGACCACCTAAGTGCAGAATCTCGAGTGAACAGACGTTAGACGCTGGACAGCAAGATGCCGTGTTGTTTACACTTCGTTGCTCCTTCAAGACATGGACTTCAACCATTGGATATCGAGTTTATGAAGTGTTTGCATGAAAAAGTGAGTATTATCCCACTTATTGACAGAGCTCACACCGGAGAAGTGCCAACGGTTTAGAAAACAGATGATGAAAGAAACCCAAAACTATAAAATTAAAAGACGTGAATTTCCAGAAACAGATGATGATGAAGAAGAAAAACTTGTTAAAAACATGGAGGACCGTTTACCTCTTGCTGTGGAAGGTAGCAGTACTGTCCTCAAGGTTAATGGCAAAAGGGTCAGAGGAAGGTGGTATCCTTGGGGTATTGCTGAAGCTAAAAGTGGTGAACATTGGGATTTGACAATTCTAAGAAATACGTTGCCAAGAACACACATGCAGGACTTGAAAAATGTTATTGGTAACGTGCGCTACGAGAACTACAGAAGCAGAAAACCTGCAGCTGTGACTTACAATGGAGTTGTTAACAACAGAACAAAAGGCAGCTTCCTAAGAGCCCCCTGGCACAAATGGAAGAAGAAAGAAGGGAGCGTGTAGCTAAGATGAAGTTGGAGATGGAGCAGGCGTTGGAGATGAAGGCCAAAGAAGAAGTTCAAAAGCTGAAGGACTCTGAAGCTGAGCTCCAGCGGTGCCATGAGCAAATGAAAAAGAATTTGGAAGCACTGCACAAAGAATTGGAGGAAAAATGTCATCAATTTGAAGATGAGAAAGCAAACTGGAAAGCTCGACAGTGTACTTTCGAGCAACCAAACTCAGAGAACCGTGGAAAAGAATGAGAAGAAAGGGAAAATCTTTTAAACCCTCTACTGACCACCAATTACATAAAGTCTGTGATTCATTTCTAAATAATTTTTGTATACAATACGTAGGGTAGGGGTTAAAGTTCTTTTTTTTTTTTTTTTACCGTATGGATATCATTGTTCCAGTACCATTTGTTGAAAAGACCATCTTTTGCCCATTGAATTATATCAGTACCTTGGGATTTCCCTCATGGTCCAGTGGGTAAGACTCCATGCTCCCAATGCAGGGGGAGTAGGTTCTATCCCTGGTCAGGGAACTACATCCCACATGCCACAACTAAGAGTCTGCATGCCGCAGCTAAGAAGTCTGCACGTCACAACTAAGAGTCTGCATGCTGCGGCTAGGAAGTCTGCACGCCACAACTAAGACTTGGCACAGCCAAAATTTAAAAAAATAATAATAATGAATTATATCAGTACCTTTGTTGGAAATCAATTGACAACAAATGTGTGGGTCTAGACTCTCTACTCTGTTCCCTTGAGCTGTATGTCTGTGTTTGAGCCCATGCCACACTGACTTGATTACTGTAGCTTTATAGAAAGTCTTAAGTCAAGTGGTATAAGTCTTCCAACTTTGTTCTTTGCAAAAATTGTTTTGGCTATTCTAGGTCTTTTGCTTTTCCCTATAAATTTTATTTTATTTTTTTATGAAAAGAATTATTTATTTATTTAGACTGTGTTGGGTCTTCGTTGCTGCACGCGGGCTTTCTCTTGTTGCGGCAAGCAGGGCCTACTCTTCATTGCAGCGCGTGGGCTTCTCATTGCAGTGGCTTCTCTTGTGGAGCACAGGGTCTAGGCGTATGGGCTGCAGTAGTTGCGGCACGCGGACCCTAGGGTGCGGGGGCTTCAGTAGTGGCGGCACACGGGCTCTAGGGCACGCGGGCTTCAGTAGTTATGGCACACAGGCTCAGTAGCTGTGGCGTGCGGGCTTAGTTGCTTCACGGCACATGGGATCTTCCTGGACCAGGGATTGAACCCGTGTCCCCTGCATTGGCAGGAGGATTCTTAACCACTGCACCACCAGGGAAGACCCCTTATAAATTTTAGAATCAGCTCGGCAGTTTCTACAAACAAGGCTGCTGGGATTTTGATTGAGATTACACTGAATCTGTAGATCAATTTGGGGAGAACGGACATCTTAACAATATTAAGTGTGCTAGTCCGTGAACATGGTATATCTCTCCATTTATTTAGATCTAATTTAATTTCATGGATAGGAAGATTCAACATTCATCATCATTTTCAATGGCAACGTAGTACAACAGTGTACGGTTGTGCTGTTATTTATCCAGTTGCCTGTTGTTGTTCACTTAGATTATGTCCAGTTTCCCCCCATTATATAAACAGTGTTACAGTGGATGTCTTTGTCATTCTGTCTTTGCACACACCCTTGATGACTTACTTAGAGAACATCTGGAGCCAAGTCAACCCTCTTGACTGTTCTTTGCTCTCTGCCTTACTTAAACTGGTGGGCATTTGTGTGCGGTGGAATGTGGAATGCCGGTGATCGGGCTTGCTTTTGGTGAGGCCCAGTGCACAGTGACTCAGAACAGGGGTTGGCTAACTGTGACAGCAGGCTGGGATTGTTTTGTCAAGCCCTTGAGCTAAGATTTTTTTTTTAATTTATTTATTTTTTGCTGCATTGGGTCTTCGTTGCTGCACGCAGGCTTTCTCTAGTTGCAGTGAGCAGGGTCTACTCTTCGTTGCAGTGTGCGGGCTTCTCAAGGCAGTGGCTTCTCTTGTTGCGGAGCACGGGCTCCAGGCGTGTGGGCTTCAGTAGTTGTGGCACGTGGGCTCAGTAGTTGTGGCTCGCGGGCTCTAGAGTGCAGTCTCAGTAGTTGTGACGCACGGGCTTAGTTGCTCCGTGGCATGTGGGATCTTCCCGGACCAGAGCTCGCACCCGTGTCCCCTGCATTGGCAGGAGGATTCTTAACCACTGCACCACCAGGGAAGTCCGGAGCTAAGAATTTTTTTAAAATATATTTTTAATGGATTATAAAACAAAACAGAAACAAAGAAGAATACGTTTTGAAGATCACTGTGGGTAGCAAAGCCTAAATCCTTACTACCTGGGCCCTTACAGAAAAATTTTGCTGACCCCTGACTTAGAGCAGGGCTCTGCACTGGACAGACCTGATCAGGTCCCCGCCCACCACGTACTAGCCCAGGATCGACCATGGCCAAGTTCCTAGCTCATTAGCTCCAGTTCTGTTTCTTCATCTGTAAAATGGGCAGTGAGAGTACACAGAGGGTTGTCAGCCACAGGGCTATTTTTTTTTTTTTTCTATCTGAAGTTGCAGGAATGTAAGTAGTCTGATTGCACATGTGAGTCAAGAGTGGGCCTGTCACTGTCATCCTTGTCTGGGGCAATGTTCACGGCACTGGGCATCAAGCTCATAACCTGGCTCAGCCATCTAGCTGGAGAGATGGGGCACATACCAAAGCTACTCAAAAAACCCACATACTGCAGCTTAAAATAGTGTGGAGCTGCCACTCACCCAGTGCACTTGGCCTCAGTGGAAACGAAAAACTAAAAATCTGGGTTCAAAGGAGGAGGACTGGAATTTAGAACCTTGAACCCCGTCATTGGCATGTGACCATTTTAAATGGTAGCTTCTCACTGCCTCTCCCTCTATGAACTGCCCACACCTGGGAAGCTGTGGCCCACCAAGGAAGGGAGAGCATTGGTGACATGCGGACGAATCTGATTGTGTCTATCGCCTAGGGTCGGGGGTTCTGAGCAGTACAAAGTTCTTGGGAGGCTCAAAGGATGATCTGAGGGTCTCAGTGGCCCTCCTGGAAGGGGCGGATCCTTCTGTCCGTGGGGAGCAATAGCTGGAGAGGCCCCGTGGCCCTCTCCTGCAGATCCCTCTCTCGGGGATCGCGAAGGTAATGCCCAGCAGTGATTAGTGAAAGGTCCAGCACCCCCCAGGAGGGGCTGTTTGCCCTGTTTGCCAGCTCCACCCAAGCCTTCTTCAATGGCCCCTTCAGTGGTGTGTTTTTATTGTCCCTGTGGATGGACTGGGGAGTGTGTCCAGCCTGTGGATACCCCAAATGTCCAAAAATTCACTTTCCTCTCCCAGGAGGAATTCTGGGCTGTTTTTAGCCCCTGGTTGGTGCTAAGAGTGATCTTAAGGTAATGGAGCTACATGAGGTGTGTTGGTTTGTCCCTCTAGGTTCCCTGCCAGAAGCCTGCACTCACCCCGGCCCACTGCAGCCCAGCACTGTCGGCCATCACCGGAGAATGCGGATGCTGGCCGCTTCCTGGGACTGTCGCTTTGCACAAAGGTAGGCCCATAGCCTGCTCCACTCAGGTGTAGCCCTTATGCACAGACCAAGGAGGAAGTTTGGATTTTTCTTTTTAGGTGAAATAATGGAATTGTGGTTATGTTTGTTTGTTTTTACTTTTTCTTTTTTCAAGTCTCGTAGAAAAACATACACGGATGAAATGACGTGATATCTGGGATTTGCTGCAGAAAAAGAGGAAGTGGGAGGTTGAGATGAAGCAAGGTTGGCCATGGATTAGTTGTGAAGCCAGGTGATGGGTACATGGGGGTGTGTTACACACTTCCATCTGCATCTGCATATGTTTATATTTTCCGTAAGTTCCAAAGAGAGAGCCTTAAGAGTCTGACCAGCTTGGGTTTCGGCCTTAGCCCTGGTGCTCCTGTTTGCAAGACCTGAGACCAGAAGTGTCCCGTTTCCTCATCTACAAAATGGGGCAAAACACAGCTGCCTCAAAGATTGCCGGGGGAAGTTTTCAATGAAAGAATACACAGAAAGCACTTAGTCTGGGACCTGGCCCCTAATCAGTCCCAATCACTCCTGTTCTGGCTGGGAGTCTGGGCCAGTTCACCCCCGGCCGACCATATGGAGTGAGGAGGGGGCTTACAGGAGGGTGCCTGGGGGTGTCCACCTCCCTCTGGTGGGTGCACAGCCTCTGCCTTTGATTAAAGCACTTTTGGCTCCACCTACATCTTTGATTGGTTGGACCTTTCTTGATAATAGTTTGGAGCTAGAATCAAACGCCAGGTTCCTGGGTACAATTTCTGCTAAAATATTGGGTTGTGGAAGCATTTACTTAGGTATTTCTTCTTAAACATTTCCTTTTGAGATAATTATAGATACACAGTAAGTTGCCAGGAATGTGCTGGGAGGCCCCATGTACCTTTCACCCAGTGTCCCCCAGTGGTAACACATCTCTGGTGTTTCTGTACCACAGTGTCATGACCAGCAAAGTGACTGGTACAACCCAGGGAGCTTATTCAGATTTCACCAGTTTTACCTGCACCCATTTGTGTGTATGAGGTGTGTGTGTGTGTGTGTGTGTGTGTGTGCAGTTCTGAGCAGTTTTACACACATGTAGAGCCACGTAACTACCACCACAGTCAAAATACAGAACTACCTATCACCACCAAGGAGTTCCCTCAAAGGAAGCATTTGTTTTTCAAAACAGAAATACCTTTTTTCCTTCTGATTTAAAAAAAGAGAGAAATTATACACAGAAGAGTGTCAGGAAGGAAGTTTGCCACAGTATCATCAGCAATTTTACTTTATACTTTGTACTTTTTTTTTTAACATCATCTGAGTTTTGTTTTTATAATAAGCATGTATCATTGTAAAAAAACAACAAAGCTATTGTGAAATCTCTCACCCAGATACACCACCATTTGGTGCTTTAGTGAACATCTTTCGGACCTCTTCCTAGGTTGGTTTGCCCGCCCTTCTCTCTGACTTGCTCCTTCTCAGGAAACATTTTCTGGAGGAGCTGCTGCTCTGATGGCCTCCTCTAGTATCGTGGTGTTTAAGGATTCTTCTCTAAGTGGGGTTTCTCATAGGAAGTGAGATAAGTGGCCTATGGGGCACCTGGCCTCTCAGAAGCTCTTGAGAAGAGGGGTCTTGCTTGCTTAGAGAAGACTGAGGTCAACATCTGCTTCTTGCCTTTCTACTTGGTTTTGAGATCCAGCCTCTCCACCCAGCCCTCTGCTGCCCCCTTGGGTAGAGTAGTCTCCAGGGCATGGGTCTGGTCTCTTTTAATAAAAGTACCACGGTTTTAGATTCCTTGACACGCAGCTTCCCCAATGTAGGCAGGACCCTTGCATCTTCCCTGTCGACACTTTTAATCATCACACCCAGCGCTTGAATCCTAATCATCATCCCAGCACCTGCTCTCCCTGTGCCAGCCCTGTGCCAGGCTTTTGACATATATTATCTTCATGAGTCCTCTGAGCAACCCATCAGGGTGGGTGTTATCTCCCTCCCCAGTTCTCAGGCAAGGAGAGTGAGGCTCAGAAAAGTTAAGTCGCTTCCCTGGGTCACCAGCTGGTATGTGGCAGAGCTGGGACTAGAGACCAAAGTGTGCACTTCACCACCAGCCTCCCCTGCCTCTGGCCAGCAGTGGCTGCCATTAACCCAGGATTCCTTGTGTTTTCTTGTAGGTAAGCCCAGGCCAGCATGGGGGACTCCAGGGACCTTTGCCCTCATCTTGACTCTATAGGGGAGGTGACCAAAGAGGACTTGCTGCTCAAATCCAAGGTAAAGGGTCAGACCTTACGGGGCTGAGGCCCACACCCAGGGCCACCACATTCCTGGGGTACAAACGTTTCTGAAGCAGCGGAAGAACTGGCCCCTGACAGTCTCTTCTTGGCCTTTTCTGTAAATGGAAAAGCTGGCGACAGTTTAGGAGGCCTTCCAGGGGCTGTGTCCTAACAGCCATTAATTACCATGTAGACCAGTCCATTTGGGAACACTGATGCTCTGCCCATTAGTGGTTGGAGCAGGTGCAAGGCAGGGAATGAGTCAGACTCTGAGAGTCCATGGGCATTTTTGCACACGTGACCTGTGAAGGGCTCAGGGAGCCTCAAAGAGAGAAGGTGGGCCACTTTGAATAGGGGAGATGTGTTGTCTGTTTGTTAAGTTAAATTTTTTTAAATAGGTAACATGTGGTTCAAAAATGAAACAACGTAAGAAGAAAAATGTCAAGAAGTATCCCCCCACCTGCCCTGTGCCCAGCTTCTCCATTCCACCCTCATGTAACCAGGGACATTAGTTGCTTTCATATCTTTTCAGAGTTTCTTTATGGAAATACTTATTTTTCATTTTCCCCTTTATTACATAAAAGGTAGTGTACCGTAGCTATTTTTGTAACGTGGTTTATTCACAGGACAGTGTATCTTGGAGCTCTTTGGCCTCGGCACATAGATCTCATGGTTTATCTTGAAGCTGTATCATATTCACTGTGTGGACTCCATAGCTGCTCCTCTGTGGGTGGACATCTGGGCCCTTTGCAGCCTTCTGCCAATACAGTGTCGTCGTGTTCAGAGGAAGGGCCATGTGCAGGGGCCATTCCCAGAAGTGGGGGTGGGTCAGATTCCTAGACATATTTCCTTGTCTTCTTTCCAGGCACCTAATGCTGGTCATTCAGCCTCCCTGCACCAGCAGGTTCTGGGTGGCTTTTGGCCTGAGCTGGTTTAGTCTGGGCCCGCATGAGGGCGCGATTCTTCAAAGTACCCATGGCTTCTTTTGAAGTAGTTTCACTGGCTGTTACTGAACCAAGTTTGTTTGCCCAGCATGCATTAAGCCAAACGCTGAGACACTAAGGTTTGCAGCAGAGAAAGGATTTATTCACAAGGCAGCCAAGCGAGGAGACGAGAGAACAAGCCTGAGGTCCACCTCCCCAAAGGCCAGGGGCTTGGGGTATTTATGGATTAAAGAAGCAGGGTGGTCTTAGGCGTGGGGACAGGTGAGGTAATCGGTGTTCTGTGCAGGCGTATCTGAGTTACATCCTTCTTCCTGGGATGTGTGTTCAAAAATGGAGGTGCCTAGCATGATCTGAGGGTGGAGTTTTTGGCCCTCTGATGACAAAAGGTCATTCATCGGACACCTACGTAGGCCCAGTTTTAGGGTCAGTGGTCCCAACCAGTTTAAGCCAGCTCAAACTGGACAAGAGCTGACTCCAAGTTTCTAAAAAACAGCTTAAGCCCCTATTCCTATAGTGACCCACACATCAGAGCTGTTAGAGCTGTTATCTATAGGGGTTGTTAAGGAGTCTTGTGATACATAGGCTACGCGAAGCTTGGAGGGTATGCAATTTGAGAAAAATAATTAAGACAAGCTTGCTCAGTGAAGGCAGGCTCAAAGCAGAGGGGCTTTTTAAGGAGCTGTTTCCTTAGCTGCTATTCTGTAAGACAAGTTCAATTTCTGTTAATCACCAATTTCTGTTAACCCTAAGGGGCACGGTTTCAGTGTGGCCAGGAGGAGGGGCAGCGAGGCTCTGGTGCATTTGCACGGTCTAATGCTGGGTCTCTTCCTGAGTCTGCACAAAAGAATAAGTGAGACAAGCTGAGAGGATTTCTCAGGGAATCTGAGAGCAGGGAGGAGATAAACGAGGTGGGAGGAGGGAGGCAGAACGTGGAAAGACTGGGCTGGGACGTGGCAGCCTTTTGGAAATCTACAAAATGAAACCAATGTTGTTTTAAAATACGCAGAAGGGGCTTCCCTGGTGGCGCAGTGGTTAAGAATCCGCCAGCCAATGCAGGGGACACGGGTTCGAGCCCTGGTCCGGGAAGATCCCACATGCCGCGGAGCAACTAAGCCCGCGCGCCACAACTACTGACCCTGCGCTCTAGAGCCCGCGAGCCACAACTACTGAGCCCACGTGCCACAACTACCGAAGCCCGCGTGCCCAATGCAGCCATAAATAAATAAATAATAAACAAACAAATAAATAAAATTTATAAAATAAAATAAAATACCCAGAAGGGGCACGGATTGAACAGGTAGCTCAAAATGGAGGAAATGCAAATGGCCGAGAAACTCTTGAAAAAAGATGCCTGACTTCCCCGATGGTTAAGGATTTTGCCAGAGAAGCAACATGACACCATTTTCAGGTGGGCAAAGCAGAAGCTGCTCTCACTCAGAGCTGACCAAGGGAGGGAAGTAGACCAGGCGTGGTAGTGGGGTTAGGCATTGCTGTGACTTCAGGGGTGCAATGCCACCTCTGGGAGTTTATCTAGTAGAAGTGTAGTAACAGTTACAAATAGCAGTATTTATTGAGCATTATTTGTAAAAGGAAAATACTGGTGGCAGTCTGCATGTTCATCAAGAAGGGAATGAGTGAACAGATTGTGGTGTCTGTGCCCATGGTGTGTGCCACCATGCACTCATGGCAAAGAATGAGATGTGGTCTCTGTGGACAGACTAGAAGGATGACCACAAATAGGTGACAAAAGCCTGTTACCGAAAAATTTGTATAGGATGATCTTATTTTTACTAGAAATCACACCCCCCCATGCATATATGTTTATATAAGAAGATATGGAGGGATATACTTCAAATTATTACAGCATATATGTATTGCATATAGTATACTACACATTATATACAGAATATATGTATTGTATATAACATACTACACATTATATACAGTGTACGTGTATCATTTAAATTGTTAAACATACAATACTTTTATCATTCAAATGACTGAAATGAAAAAAAAAAAAACTTGGGAAGATGGGAGTGAACTGTGAAATCAGAAAATCACAAAAGAGATGACAGATTTGGAAAGGTCAAGAGCTGTGACTTTGAGTCCACTAAGCAGACTGATCTCTAGCCAGCCGTAGCATCCTTAGCAAGAGACCCTAAATCACAGATTGCAAATCTCTGCCCTGTTGTATGGGATGAGCTGTGTCACCTCCACCCTAGTGAGAGTCCCACATTCAGGCTGTTTACAAACAGCCAAAATCTGGGCTTAGTGAGACGAAGAAGTTCCCATGGAGGCCTGGGGGTCGACGTGGTCACCCTTGGGAGGAAACTGGGAAGTTTGATGACCGCGGCTCCTCAGCTTCCCCTTCTGACTCTGCTCTGTAGGGTCATGACCTCTGTGAGCCTCAGTTTCTCATCTTATGAAGGGGATCTTGATGGGACCTGCTGCACAGACTGTGGTGGGGATTACATGAGCAAGGTGTAAAATCTTAGCTGGGTGCTTGGACTGTTGTGATCCCTCACCAGAGGTCAGCTCTCACTCTGATTAAGTACTCTGTAACTGCTACCAGCGCTTAGAATTCATCTCACAACTGGCAGAGACACATTGGGTATTGTGGAGGCTCAGTTGGGGATTGCTGTTCTAGACAGGCACAGACAAAATTACTTAGAACAGTTTAAATTATAACGAAGAGACCCTGAGATACGGTGGCTTAAATGAGACAGAAGTTTACTTTTTTCTCACTGAACAGTCCAGACGTAGGTAGCACTGATAGAGTGGCTCTGCCATTCTCAACACATGGCTTACATCTCCAGGTCCAAAGTGGTTGCTTCACTTCCTGCCATCACATCTGCATTCCAGCCAATGGAAAGAGGAGAAAGAACAAGGGTTATGCAAAACTCATAAGTGGCACATGTCGCTTTTCGCTGTCATACTATTGACTAGAACTGAGCCCCATGATCACAGCGGGGGCTGGGACACATAGTCTGCAGCTGGCTGGCCATGTGCTCAGCCTAAATTCATGGATTCTTTTATTAAAGCAGGGAGGAGAGAGATTGGTAGACAAGAAGCAGGCTCTGTCATCCAGACCACCAGAAACCTGGGTGTTTTCTGTGGTCAGCAAATATATTGATCTCCTGGTCTGTACCAGGCTCTCTGTGAAGTCGCAGGGGTAGGCAAAACAGACCACCCTTCTTTCATGGAGCCCATAGCCTAGGTGGGGAGAAAGGCTTAAATAAATAAATGCAACGAAGGAAGAGTAGAAGGTGTGTTGAGGGAGCATATTATGGCATCTGTTTATTTAGGCTTTAAATGATTGTATTGAAAATGTGTTTACAGGCACATGATAAAACGAAATTCAAACATTAAAATTTAAAGTGCCCCTGTGGGCCAGCGAGGGCCTTTCTGAGGCAAAGCCTCTAAGCTGAGACCTTCAGGTGCGTCCGTCAGTGCACATCCAACAGGCCACTCACACCCTTCTCTTCCTCTCTCTCCGCACCTCACACAGGGCACCTGTCAGTCATGCGGTGTTTCCGGACCCAACCTGTGGGCCTGTCTCCAGGTAAAGTATCCTTGCAGCTGTCTGGGGTGTGGAGCTGGGTCCAGACTCTGCGGTGGGAACATCCGTCCCCCATGGGCACGGCTGGGAACCTTGGGAAGGGACACAGGGCATGGATGTCTCGGGTGTGGTTCCCAAGCCCAAGCCAAGAGGGCCCCAGAGTCTGCGAGCCCCCGGCCTGGCTGCCCTGGCAGCCATTAAAGATGCCAAGAGGAGAAAGTAAGTTGGAGAAGACTCTGGACTGAATGATCCCATCGGCATTAAAGGCAGAGAGAGAGAGAGGGAGGGAGGGAGGGAGAGAGAGAGAGTGTGTGTGTGTGTGTGTGTGAGAGAGAGAGAGAGAGAGTGTGTGTGTGTGTGTGAGAGAGAGAGAGAGAGAGAGAGAGAGAGAGAGAGAGACACGTTGTAGCATCTTGGCTCTGAGCCCTGGCCTGGGCCTTTGTTTCCTAGAGGCCACAACACTAATAACTGCCCCCTCCTTGCAGACCCACCTTAGCATAGAATTTGACAAGATGATGCCTGTGATGTTCTTAACAGGGCATGTGGCCGGTAGACAGTGTCCAGGAAAATCTGGTCGTGATTATTACTGCTTACCAAAAAGAGTAACCATAGATGTATCAACACGTGACAGTTTTCTCTGGGGGGTAGAATTATGGGTAATTCATTTTTCTTTGTAACTTTGTAGTGTTTTCCAACTTTTCTACAAGTATGTGTTGCATTTTGTAGTCATACTGAAAATGGCTGTTAACTTAAAATTTCTTTGAAAACAAATACAAGGAGAAACAAAAAAGCCCGCAGGGGTGAAAATACCATAGTTCAAGTCTGTCTTTTCAGAAGGCATAGGACCCCCCACGGGGCTTTGGCCTCCTCCTTTTGGGCCTGTTGCTCAGTGTAAACTACACTGCAAGACACCGTCTGGGCCCCCAGGGGACAGCAAGAAGTGCGAGGCGTGGTCATACCTCCTGGGAGCCCACAGGCCCCCCAGAGAGACAGAGACGGACCTGATGCAGAAAGTGGCACATCCTTTATGACACAGCCCAAAGGTCATTTCCTTGAAAGGTCCTCATCAGCCTGTGCAGTGGTGACCACAGCTGGAAATGACACCAAAGCACTCCTGCGGAGAAGCAGGCTGATCGCTGGGGCAGAGGCTCGCAGAGGAGAGACCCTTAAGCTGGGCCTTGGGAGCTGGGTGGATTTGGGAGAGGAGAGTGCAAGGCCAGAGGCAGGTCACCAGGGACACTGAGGGGCACGGGGTCCGCACCGGGCCCCAGCCGCCTCTGCCCGATTCAGTGTTCCCCGTTAGAAGATGGCTGTGAGGCCCAGTCTCCCCACCCAAAGTGTGGGTCCCGATAACTGGCCCCTTAGGAAGTGGGGTTTTGGTGAAAAAGGGACAAGTGGAGGGGGAAAGGGTCTGGGCGCCAAGCAGCCAGGCCTCAGCTGTGCCCAGATCTTGCTGCAACCCTGCCTGGCTTCTTGCAGGAGAGCAGCAGCTCGGGGCACAGTGCCCGTCTCGCTCAGAGGCGGGGGCAGCTGTGTGGTGGCCGTTCCTGTCCAGCGCGGACCTTGGCTGTGCAAGCCTGTGTTCCTGCAGGGCGGCAGGGCCTCGGTGCCTGTGGGTCCTGTTGGGTGGAGACGGGCACTGGCTCGCCGTGCTGGCAGCGTCCTCTTGGCCGCCCCATCCGTCCACTCTCCTTTCCTCTCCACCCCCCTCCCCAGGTCGCCTGCTCCTACGTTGGCTGCGGAGAATCCTTCGCTGACCACAGCACCATCCATGCGCAGGTGAGCGTGGTGGCCGGGAGCATGGGCGCTGCGGTCTGACAGCCCAGAGTTCAAACCCCAGCTTCGGCCGCCCCCAGCACCGTCTACCGCTCTGGGCTTCAGTGGTTATATGTGTAAAATGGGAAGAATCACGGTGAAGAAGCAAAAGAGAATGCTGCTGCAGCCCCTGGCACTCCTGGCCTGTGGGGGGAGTGGATCCTGAGCTTCTAGGCCTCTGACCTGATGGGGCTTTTTCCTGAGGCTGGAGAGCTCACGCAGCCCTGAGGCAGGCCTGGGGCACCCATTAGGCCACTGTATCCTTCTGATTTTGCATCTTGCCCTCTAGGCCAAAAAGCACAACCTGACGGTGAACCTGACCACGTTCCGGGTGTGGTGCTACGCCTGTGAGAAGGAGGTATTCCTGGAGCCTCGGCTGGCGGCCCAGCCGCCGGGCCCCTCGCCCAAGTTCTCAGAGCAGGTGAGTGGGTGCGGGCACCAGCTGGGGAGACGCCCAGGAGGGCAGGGCGGTGGGTCCCCGATGGCGTCCATTCCTGCTCAGCGTTCCCAGCTGGCTTTGAGGAGCTCGTGTCAGCGAACGCCCGCTGAACCCCAGCCCTGGGCGACTCGGAGGTGCCTGGAAGGAGGGCGGCCCTCCCGCAGGGAGTTTGTAGGCCTCGGGTGAGCCCAGGGCCGTGGGGCGGGGCACACCCTCCCTGGCCTGTGGAGAGCCCCTGGTGACGGTCCTACAGCCGCCGCTCGTGGGGAAACGCCCGGAAACCTCCCGCCCCTCACCAGGCAAGGCACACGCGGGGCGCCGAGCAGCCCTTAAAGGAGGCAGGCGGGTGAGCCCAGCGCAGAGCCGGCCTCGGGGAGCAGTCAGAGAGCCGGCCCTGGAGCCCCGGGAGGCCAGGCGTGTGTGTGTGTGCGCGTGTGTGTGTGTGTGGAGGCCAGGCGTGTTTGCATGCGTGTGTCTGTGTGTGTGCAGTGCTGTCTCCACGTTGGACAGTGACCATCACATAATGGGTGCTTGATAAGTGTATATAGAATACGTTTGTGGACATGGTAGATATTTATGATTTTTCACAAAAAAGGCTCTGAAGAAGTATATACAAATCCTGTTTTGAGGGTGTATGTGTATTAACAGTTAAAACGCTACATAGATAAGATAGGCTGTCAACAGTGGTTGTCTCAGGAAAGTTGGATTGCCTGTTGTTTTTTCTGTTTCTGTTTTTTCCCAAATTTATTATAAATAAATTATTACTACTCATTATTGTAAGTAAAATACAAAGCACGGAGTTCCCAGGGCAAGGCCACCAATGCCCCCTCTTTCCACGGTGTCCTCTGCTCGGATGGGCTGGCTCAGTGCAGGCTGGGGGCCTGGGCTTCTCCCCTGACCCTGAACCCCAGCGGAGGAGGCACATGGGCCTCTGACCCCAACCCCTCTCCCTCCTCACCCCCCTAGTTTACCTCACTCTGGTTCTCGAACACAGGACTCTGTGCCGCCCTCCCACCCTCTGAAAGCTGTCCCCATTGCCGTGGCTGACGAAGGAGAGTCCGAGTCGGAGGACGATGACCTCAAACCGCGAGGTAACGGCCCCACGCGCTGCGCTGCCTGGGCAGGGCGGGGTGACCTGTGGGGCACGAGGGCTTCCCTGGGGTGCCCGCCGCTGCCCTCAGCCTTGTACAGCCATGTGCCCCTGGGCGGGCCGGCCCCTCTGCACCCAGGCCGCTGCCCCTGCTCGGTGCTGACAGTGGGCTGGGCTGGGCGGAGGGTGGAGGGGTCCGTGGGTTCCGTACACTGCGGTAACCAGAGCTGCTGGGAGTGGGACCACGTCAGCGGACTCGGCAGGTTTCCGGGGTGGGTCCAGGGGACTCAGAACCATCCTCTACGGGTTCCTGCTGTGTCGAGATGCTCACCTTCCCCTTCCTCTGTGTGCGCTGGTCTCCCAGGCCTCACGGGTATGAAGAACCTTGGCAACTCCTGCTACATGAACGCAGCCCTGCAGGCCCTGTCCAACTGGTAGGTTGCGCCTCATCTGGGAGTTGGGGCCCCCAAGCCGGGTTCTGTATGTTGCCCACAGAAGCCTGTATATGGATACACATCAGAATGCCCCAAACCACACATGCCCTCTGACCCAGCAATCCCTCCTGTTGGAATTTATCCTAAGGAGGTACCCTGAGATGTCGAGAAAGCTGTCTGTGCAGTGAGGTGCATGATTCTGCCGTTTGCTGGAAACAACTTAAAGGTCGATAAAATCATAAATTTATTGTAGGGAAGCCTTACAATGAGTTCAGGAAAAAATGGTGCAGGACAATGTTTATTAAAAAGAGGAGGAGTTCAGAAGATGAGAAGTAGGAAAAAGGAGGTTATAAACCTTTGTTTGGTGCAATCCCATTTTGGAGGGAAAATATTATTTTCCATCTAGGATAGGGTGTCCACTCCCTGAGGCTGGGACATCTATTCCTGGCACTCAGGGTCTCCCACCTAGTAGGGGTTCAATATGTGTGTGTGTGTGTGTGTGTGTGTGTGAGAGAGAGAGAGAGACGAGGGAGGGATGGGGGATACGCATACATAGAAAAGTCTAGAAGGATATGCCCCCAGATCTACAGAGTAGCTATCCTCACGTAGTAGGATTAAGGTCAATTATTATTGTTTGCTTAGTATTTTAAAGTTTTTCTACAGTAAATGAGTATTTCTTATGTAATAAGATAACAAAAACAAAGAAAAGGGGAGTGGGGGAGATGCTTTTGGGCTCAGGAAGGTTTCCAAGAAGGGGCTGACGGGAGGACAGGCAGTGGTTCCTCTCGTTCACACAACAGTCTTTAAAGAAAGACCCTATTTCCAAACACAATCACATTCTAAGGTACAGGGGTTAGGACTTCAGTGTATGAATTTTTTTTTGTTTTTAAATTTTTATTTACTTATTTTTGGCTGCTTTTGGGTCTTCGTTGCTGCATGTGGGCTTTCTCTAGTTGCGGTGAGCGGGGGCTACTCTTGGTTGTGGTGCGTGGGCTTCTCATTGCGGTGGCCTCTTGTTATGGAGCACGGGCTCTAGGCGCACGGGCTTCAGGAGTTGTGGCACGTGGGCTCTAGAGCACAGGCTCGGTAGTTGTGGCACACGGGCTTAGTTGCTCCGTTGCATGTGGGATCTTCCTGCACCAGGGCTCGAACCCATCTCCCCTGCATTGGCAGACGGATTCTCAACCACTGCGCCACCAGGGAAGCCCTCAGTGTATGAATTTGGGGGGATACAATTCAGCCCATAACAGGTGGTGTCCTTCAATGCCTTCTACAGGCATTTCTGGCTCCAGGGGGCCACGGTACATCCCACATAAGACGCTTTTGCTTCTCCATCCGGCTCTGTGTAAACAATGCCACGCTCCCCTTCTTTTCTCTTCTGACCTGGCTCCCTGCCCCATCCCCCAGCCCCCCACTGACCCAGTTCTTCTTGGAGTGTGGAGGCCTGGTGCGCACAGACAAGAAGCCAGCCCTGTGCAAAAGTTACCAGAAGCTGGTCTCTGAGGTCTGGCACAGGAAACGGTGAGTTGACCGAGTCCCTAACCTGGGGCGGGGGTGTGGGGATGGGTTTTCTGTCGGCCCTTTGGTAGTGCACTTCCTGTGCCTTCAGCCTCTCACCATCACTTGCTGTGTTTTACCCTGTGCAATGCTTACATCAGCCCTTCGGGCTGTAGGTCATAGCCAACTCTGTTTCACAAATTGGGGAACTGAGGTTCAGAAGATTTAAGGATCTCGCTCAAGACAGCACGTCTTGTGAAAGGTGGAGCTAGAATTTGAGCCTGGTGTTGACTGAAGATGGCAGCATTTTGCAGCGTGTGTGCTGAGGTCCAGAGTTGTGTGGTGACCACTCCTAGGTCTCAGCCACATCCGCGCACGTAGGAAAGGATTTCAGAAGTGGCTGGCACTGACGTCCAGCGGCTTTAGCTCAGTGAAAAAGGACTTTAAGGACCAGAAGCCTGGGTTAGATCTGTTTCTCCAGGAAAAGTTAAAATTGGGACTAATTTAAAGTGAGTGCTGGGAATTCCCTGGCAGTCCAGTGGTTAGGGCTTTCACTGCTGTGATCCGGGTTCAATCCCTGGTCGGGGAACTAAGATCCTGCAAGGTGCGCGGTACGGCCAAAAAACCCCAAAACAACAACAACAAAAAACCTGTGAGTGCATAGAAACATATTAAGTGTAAAAGCAGATTATTAAACAGTGTGATGCAATATAATTCCAATTCTAAGAAGCCACATTTAAGTGTTTACCTGCATGTAATTTTGTATATGCGTCTGTATTTTCGTGGAAAAATCTGGAAATCTTAATGGTAGTTATCTCTGGGTGGTGCTGTTAGTTTTGATGATTCTTTGTTGTGCTTTTCTGAAATTTTCTGTTTTTCAATCATAAACATGTATATATTTTTTAAAGCAGCTGTCATTTTTATTTATTTTTATTTATTTATTTAGCCGCGCCAGGCCGCGTGCGGGATCTTAGTTCCCCGACCCGGGTTTAGACCCGTGCGCCCTGCAGTAGAATCGCGCAGTCTTAACCACTGGACCGCCAGGGAAGTCCCCATGTATTACTTTTGAAATTAGAAAACCACAATAAATATTTTATAATGAGAACAGTTTTGGAGTAGGTTGTCAAGGGCTGGTGGGACGTGATGCCATCCCAGTCAGGAGCCTTTTGCCTCACTGAACCGTGACTTGACGTTTTCCTTGACCTTAGAGATGTGCAAACTTGCTGGGGCTCCTGGCTAGGTTAGCACCTCCCAAAGTTGTAGTAAACGCATCACTGAGTCTGATCTGGCTGTCCTGGCTGCCTGGCTGCCCTCATGGGCTTGAGCAGCTCAGAGCAGGCCACCTGTACTAATGGGTCTGGTCTTCCTACAGCCCCAGCTACGTGGTTCCCACCAGCCTGTCCCATGGGATCAAGTTGGTCAACCCGATGTTCCGAGGCTATGCCCAGCAGGTAGGCCGTCCGAGCTGCCCGGGGGACACCCAGGGCTGTAACTTACCAGGCCTGGCTTTGAAGCCAAGACCAGTGTGGAAATCGGCAGCAGCAGCTCTGCTTTGCCAGGCAGGGCTCCTGGATCAGACCTGCTGCCTGAGCCCTTCACCTGCGTGGGGACGTCGGGGCCTCCCGGCAACCTGGTGTTCTCCCCACTCAACAGATGGGGAGACTGAGGCTCAGCGGCCAAGTCCTCACCCACTTACCACGTACCAGTTACACAGCTGGTACATGGCAGAGGGGAAAGTTGACCTCAGGCAGCCTCATCTCCAGGCGTGTGCACCTCAGCACTCACTCAAATCAGCACGTGGTTTCTTGCTCCCCAAGTCGCAGGCAGAATTTCACTTTTATTAAAGTAAACATTTTGATGACAAGTTTTTGTAAATCTAGAGAATCCCTCTGAAACCAGTGATATCTTTCTATGGTGTAAAATCCTGGGCCCGAGATGAAGCAGAATGCAGCCACACACCTCCCCCTGCCCCAGGCTGACCGTTCAAGTGGTCCAAGTCCTGCCCCAGAGTGGGGTTTCGCTGCTGCCCTGAACCTGTTTGCACTGCCGACGCTGCTGCCTGCGTGGGGGGCCCAGGAACAGAGCAGCGGTCACTGAGGGATGCCCTTGGCCCCCTCCTTCGGCCCCCACTCTCCCCAGGGTGAGGGCTGCTGGGCCTTTCTCTGCTCACACCCTCAGTTGGATGAACACTTGGCCTCTGCCTGAGAAGCCTAGCGTTGCCTCTGCACCTCCCTTTCTGGGGGGTGATAATACCCATGGTGATCAGAATCCACCGTGCACCATTTATTAAGTGGTCAGTACCTGCCACATGAGTTCAGCCCTGTTTCTACTCACAGACCTCTCACGAAGTGGGCCCCGTCATCACCTTCACGTTATAGGTAAGGAGCTGAGGCTCAGAGAGGTTCTACAAGTGGCTCAGGTCAGACAGCGCACAGCAGCAGGGACGGGATTTAGGCTTACCTGAGCCGTCCCTCACCGCAGTGCTGCCCTCCCTGTACAAGGACCCCTGC
Organism: Mesoplodon mirus; assembly: GCF_964341445.2. NCBI lineage: Eukaryota > Metazoa > Chordata > Mammalia > Artiodactyla > Ziphiidae > Mesoplodon > Mesoplodon mirus. The sequence continues at coordinate 6,443,072 of NC_138976.1, read as the reverse complement.
TGGCCCTCAGGCTCTCGGCGAGGACACCGCGGGGCAGGGCTACTTGGCCGCTGCCAAACGTCCACTCGACTCCAAAGCATCCCTTTCTGTGGATCTTGGACGTAGCACAGGGGATGTTTCTGAGTCTGAAACATACAGGTAGCTATAGGCTTCTCTGAATGGCCAGAGGATGCTGTCCTGCTTCCACATGGCTTGAGATTTTAGCCATGAACACAGGGTACTTTTGTTAAAAGGAAGAAGCAGGAAGAAAAGTAGATGATGTATTGAGCGCCTGTTTCTTCAAAGAACCTTTCAGTGTCCCTGACACACAGGACACACGCCTCCTGCCCCCTCCCTAATGCTCAATGTAATCCAACCAGAGCCCTCTCCTCCCTCTGCTAGAACTGAGAAAACGAGGCCCTTCTCTCCATATCGGTGACCCGAGGCTTTGGGTGCTTGGCTGGGTCTGGCCACTGTGTGATCCCCGCCTCGTTGGGCAGGAGTTGGGCTCGGGAGCTGCTTCTGACATCCAGGCCAGGGGCTGTGAGGGACAGGACTGGACTTTGAACCCAGTGGCCCCGCACAGCACCAAGTGTCCCCAGCTGTCAGAGGCCGGCCACCATCATCTTCTGACCTTTTAAAGCGCCTCCTGTGTGCACTGCTCATGGCTGGGCCAGTGGGCAGGCTGTGCCAGAGGCCTCGCTGCCCTGGCTTCCTCTGGGTTATGACGTAGTCACAGCGTAGTCAGAATAACAGCGTCACTGCTGGGATTTGAGACCCGGCCAACCTAAAGAGGCACCTTCGTCTGAGTCATGCCCAGGCCTGCGGGAAGCCTGTTCTCCTGCACCAGTCACAATGGCAGGGGAAGGCGTGGGCACGGGGGCTGGCGAAGGACTGGAAGGGCAGAGAGAACCAGAGGCAGGTCAAGGATGCAGGCAGCCTGGCCTGCCGGGTGGCATTGCTCCCTCCCTGTGGAACTCAGCTGAGCGCTCCCCTGCAGACGCACTCACAGTATCACCTTTGTCCTACTCGGGCTCCCTGCCCACCCTCACTGTCCCCTCCTTTAGGGAGCGAGGTGACTTTAATGGCTGAACGCGATACGTCCCCTCTCTCCCATGCTGAGTTGGAAGCAGGGCCGCAGGTGATGGATAGCAGGAGCTGGGAGTCAGGTGGACCTGGGTCACCGCCTCTGCTCTGCCGTTTCACAGCGTGAGACCTGGGAGGGGTCGGCCAGCCTCTCGAGCCTCAGGGTCCTCCTCAGTAGGAGGGGGGTTAGGACAGCAGTGTTGAGGAGGCCACTGTGAGGGGTGCCCGAATGGCCCCCCGGCATCCGTGTCGATGCCGCCCCTGGTTCCAGGACACTCAAGAGTTCCTGCGCTGCCTGATGGACCAGCTGCACGAGGAGCTCAAGGAGCCCGTGGTGGCCGCGGCGGCAGCGCTGACCGAGGCCCGGGACTCGGACTCGAGCGACACGGATGAGAAGCGGGAGGGCGACCGGAGCCCATCAGAGGACGAGTTCCTGTCCTGTGATTCCAGCAGCGACCGCGGTGAGGGCGACGGGCTGGGGCGTGGCGGGGGCGGCCCCCAGGCTGAGACGGAGCTGCTGGTCGCGGACGAGGCGGGCCGCGCCATCTCCGAGAAGGAGCGCATGAAGGACCGCAAGTTCTCGTGGGGCCAGCAGCGCACCAACTCGGAGCAGGTGGACGAGGACGCCGACGTGGACACCGCCATGGCCGCCCTGAACCAGCAGCCCACGGGCACGCAGCCGCCGTCACCGCGGTCCACCAGCCCCTGCCGGACACCAGGTACCAGCCAAGCCCCTTGGGGCCTCGCAGCCCCGTTTGTCCAGCTCCTGCTGGGGGGCAGGGCACCCACAGCCTGCTTGCTCAGCTCCCCCCCACCCTGGGGGCTCTTCCGTGAGACCCGACTTACCGGTGAGAAATCGGGTAAATGACGTGTCCAGACTCACTTGGACTCAGAGCCCGCCTGAGCCCTCCGCTGGGAACGGGAAGGGTGTGGACAGCGCATTCTGCGTGGGGCTGGGGGGCTGGGGTGGGCCCAGGACAGGGGAGATGTGGTGGGTTCAGGCCTCAGTCCCCTTAGGAGGCGCTGGCAGGTCTTCCTGACCAGGCCCGGCGCCGGCTCGGCTGCCCTGCCCCAGCACGGTCCCCCCTTTGCCCCCAGAGCCGGACAACGAGGCCCACATGCGCAGCGCCTCTCGCCCCTGCAGCCCTGTCCATCACCACGAGGGCCACGCCAAGCTGGCCGGCAGCCCTCCTCGTGCGAGCCCCGTGAGGATGGGGCCGTCCTACGTGCTCAAGAAAGGTTCGGAGGAGCGGGCGGGGAGGGAAGGTGGGCAGGGCATCCCCGCGCGGAGCTCGGGGCTGGGGTGGAAGCCGCGCCTCTGGCTGCCGTTTTTGGGTTTGGAGCGCTCTTTACCAGGGGCTGGGCTGCCGTATGCCTCACGCGGTGTCTCTGAAGCCTCCTAACACGGCTGGGACACGAGTGGGGCCCCATCCCACAGACGATGAGTGAGGCACCGGGAGGTGAAGTGACAGCCAGTCACGTGGCTCATACAGATTTGACTCCAAGTCCCAGCACCCACCCCTTGCCCCAGACAGGCCGGTGGGGGCTGGGCCTAGCCTTGTGCTGTGCCCCCAGCCCAGGTACCGAGCGCCGGCAGCCGGCGGCGGAAGGAGCAGCGCTACCGCAGCGTCATCTCGGACGTCTTCGACGGCTCCATCCTCAGCCTCGTGCAGTGTCTCACCTGTGACCGGGTGGGCGCCCTGGGGGAGGGGAGGGATGCACCGGGGTCCTCACGCAGCTTGGGGGTTGGGCGCCGCTTCTCTGCCTGGTGCCCCCTGCCTTTCTCTGGGGGTGGGCCCCGGTTGTGGGCCTCCCGTGTCCCGGGCTCGGGAGCAGGCTCTCTGCCCCACACCTGCCCTCTGGTGGCTGGGGTTTGGGGTGCAAACTCTGGTTGGTCTGGGCAGGACGGAACCCTGGGAGGTGGAGACCCAGGCTGACCTTCGACCCCACAGGTGTCCACCACGGTGGAGACATTCCAGGACCTGTCGCTGCCCATTCCTGGCAAGGAAGACCTGGCCAAGCTCCACTCGGCCATCTACCAGAACGTGCCAGCCAAGCCGGGTTCCTGTGGGGACAGCTCCGCCGCCCAGGGCTGGCTGGCCTTTATCGTGGAGTATATCCGACGGTACGCCACCTTCCCGCCCGCTGGAGACACAAGACCACCCAGGCCTGGCCTTTCTGGAACCCGCAGGCTGACAGGCGACAGACCTTTAACAGCAAGATACAAGCTTTTGCAGGGTTGAGAGTGTAGTTCGGAAGGGAGCTTGAGGCTGAAGGGAGCTCGGGGGTTAGCAAGTGGGGTGGGAGTGCTCCTCGGCCGTCCTGGGATGGCCCGGTTCGGGTGGGCCTCTGGATCGGAAGGCAGGTGACGATGGAGAGTGTGACCAAGTGGCATCTGGAAAGGAGGGCGGCGGCTGGAGTGCAGGCCTGGCCCTGTGGGGAGCGCCGTGGTGGCCTTCCGGAGTCCCCACTGTGTGCCCCGAGGCCAGCTTTACCTGCCTGATGTCAGGAACCTGTACTCTGCCCAGAAGACAGGCCAGCGTGATTGGGGCCCCTTCACAGATAAGGAAGGCGAGACTTGGGGTGGGGGAAGTGATGTCGCCCTTCCAAGGACACGGAGCTGCTGGCTGGCGGTCCCAGGCTTCTGGCTCCAGACTGCGGCCCATTCCACCCACTGGGCCAAGCTGCCCGTCTGGGCCCAAACAGACACCAGCCCAAAGGCCCCCACATCTTACTCTCACTGAGGCCCTGGCAGCACCCCCGCCACCCCCTTTCTGTCTCTGTAGGTTCGTGGTATCCTGTACCCCCAGCTGGTTTTGGGGTCCGGTCGTCACCCTGGAAGACTGCCTCGCTGCCTTCTTTGCCGCTGATGAGCTGAAGGGTGAGTGGACCCTGCCAGGCTGGGCCTGGGACTGCACACTCTCGCAGCCCCACCGCCTGTACCTCTTAGGGGTTCACCTGTTTTCCTTCCTTTACCTGTTCGGTGGACAAAAAGGATAACAGTCTTTAATTTTGCATTTCCTTCATTATTGATGAGCGTGAACTTTTTTTTTAAAAGTGTATTGGCTGTATTTCTTATTTTAGAATTTCCCATTCCTGTCCTTTTCCTGTTTTTCTGTTCAGTGATTGGTATCTCACTAACTTCTGGGAAAACTTTTTGTTTAATTTTTAATTGTGGTAAAAAGATCTACATAACATAAAGTGAGCCATCAGAACCATTTTTAAGTGTTCAGTAGTATTAACTATATTCATATTGTTGTGCAACCAATCTCCAGAACGTTCTCATCTTGCAGAAATGAAACTATCCCTTAAACAGCAACTCCCCGTTCCCCCTTCCACCCAGCCCTGGGCACCCACCATCCTACTTTCTGTCTCTATGAATTTGACTATTCTAGGTTCCTCATCTAAGTCAAATCATTACAGTGATTGTCCTTTTGTGACTAGTCTACGTCTATTAGCGTAATGTCCTCAAGGCTCATCCATGTTGTAGCAAGTGTAGAATTTCCTTACTTTTTAAAAAAAAAAAAAATTTATTTATTTATTTATTTATTTATTTTTGGCTGTGTTGGGGCTTGGTTGCTATGCACAGCCTTTCCCTAGTTGCTGCGAGCGGGGGCTACTCTTCGTTGCGGTGCACGGGCTTCTCATTGCAGTGGCTTCTCTTGTGGCGGAGCACGGACTTTAGGCACGCAGGCTTTAGTAGTTGTGGCGTGCGGGCTCAGTAGTTGTGGCGCACAGGCTTAGTTGCTCCGTGGCATGTGGGATCTTCCCGGACCAGCGATCGAACCCATGTACCCTGCATTGGCAGGCGGATTCCCAACCACTGCACCACCAGGGGAAGTCCCTCCTTCCTTTTTTAAGGCTGAATAATATTCCATTGTGTAAATGGGCCACATTTTGTTTATTCGTCATCTGTCGATGGACACTTGAGTTGCTCCCACCTTTTGGCTCTTGTGAATAATGCTGTGATGAACTATGGATACACAGATATCTCTTCAAGACAGTGATTTCATTTCCTTTGGTTATATACCCAGAAGTGGCATTGCTGGATTATATGATCGACCTATTTTTAATTTTTTGAGGAACCGCCATACCGTTTTCCTTGATAGCTGAACCAATTCACATTCCCACTAATAGTGGACAAGGGTTCCCTTTTCTCTACATCCTTGCCAACACTGTACTCTCTTGTCTTTTTTAAAAAATCTCTTTCTGGGAATTCCCTGGCAGTCCAGTGTTAGGACTCTGCGCTTTCACTGCCAAGGGCCCGGGTTCAGTGCCTGGTAGGGGAACTAAGATCCCACAAGCCACGTGGCACAGCCAAAACTAAATAAACAAACAAACAAAGAAAGAAAAATCTTTCTTTTTGACAATAGCTATTCTAACAGGTGTGAGGTGATATCTCATTGTTGTTTTTATTTGCCTTTCCCTTATGATTAATCATGTTGAGCATCTTTTCATGTACCTGTTGGCCATCTGTATATCTTCTTTGGAAAAATGCCTATTTAGGTTCTCTGCCCATTTTTTTTTTTTTTTTTTTTTTTTTTTGCGGTACGCGGGCCTCTCACTGCTGCGGCCTCTCCCGTTGCGGAGCACAGGCTCCAGACGCGCAGGCTCAGCGGCCACGGCTCACGGGCCCAGCTGCTCCGCGGCACGTGGGATCTTCCCGGACCGGGGCACGAACCCGTGACCCCTGCATCGGCAGGAGGACTCTCAACCACTGCGCCACCAGGGAAGCCCCTCTCTGCCCATTTTTAAATTGTATTATTTGTGTTTTGCTGTTGACTTATATGAATTCTTTACATAGTTTGGATATTAACCCCTAACCTGATATATGGTTTCTAAAATATTTTCTACCATGCTGTAGGTTGCCTCCTCATTTTGTTGATTGTTTCTTCTGCTGTGCAGACGCTTTTTAGTTTGATGTAGTCCCACTTGTTTATTTTTGCTTTTGTTGCTTATGCTTTTGGTGTCATATCCAAAAAATCATTGCCAAGACCAATGTCAAGGAGTTTTTCCCTGTGTTTTCTTCTAGGAGTGTTATGGTGTCAGGTCTTACATTTAAGTCTTTAACTGATTTCAAGTTGATATTTGTGAGTGATGTGAGATAGGGTAAAATTTCATTCTTTTGCATGTGAACATCCAGTTTTCCCAACACTGTTTATTGAAAAGATTATCTTTTCCCTACTGAGGATTCTTGGCTGCCTTGTCAAATATTAGTGGACCATGTATGCATGGGTTTATCTCCAGCCTCTCAATTCTGTTCATTGTTCTATGTGTCTGTTTTTATGCCAGTACCATACTGTTCTGTTTTGTTTTGAATTTGGTCATGCCGCACGCAGGATCTTAGTTCCCCGACCAGGAATCAAACCTGTGTCCCCTGCAGTGGGAGGGCAGAGTTTTAACCACTGGACCGCCAGGGAAGTCCCAGTACCATACTCTTCTGATAACTGTAGTATTGTAGGAGAGTTTGAAATCAGGAAATGTGATGCCTCCAGCTTTGTCCTTCTTTCTCAAGATTGTTTTGGTTATTTGGGATCTTTTGTAGTTACATGTGAATTTCAGGATTTTTTTTTCTATATCTATGACAACATCGTTGGATTGCTTTGAATCTATAGATGACTTTGGGTAAGATGGACATTGTAACAATATTTCTTCTGCTGCTCCATGACCACAGGCTTTCTCTTTATTTGTGTCATTGTGTGGGAACAACTCAGTCTTCCTCCTGTGTGTCTCTCCTCTACTCTCACACTACTACCACACAGCACTTGGGACACCAGGTGTGTGGTGGTTTTTCCACACCAAGCAATTATGCAACACCCGCCAGGTATCCTACAGTTTCACTTGATTCCAACACTATCTACCTGGAGATAGCGTCAGATCCCACAGGTTAAGGACTCAGTCCTACAAGCCCTCCCCCTCCCCAACTTCAGATGCCAGTCACAAGTGCAGGTTGTTGCCTGGGCTTCTGACTGGCTGGCTATAGACGGGAGGTTCCAACGGCCCCCTCCTTGGCTTCAATTAGAGCAGCTAGAGTGGCTCAGCTCGCAGAACTCAGAGAAACATTTTGTTACTAGGTGACTGGTTTATGATAAAAGGATATAACTCAGGAAGAGCCAGATGGAAGGGGCGCATCGGGCAAGGCATGTGGGAAGGGGCACATCGGGCAAGGCATGGGGGAAGGGGCCTGGAGCTTTCATTTGCTCTGAGCATGACCCTCTCCCCAAACTTCCCCGTGTTCACCAGCCCAGAAGCTTTCCAAACCGCATACTGTTGGTATTTAATGGAGGCTTCTTCACATAGGTATGATCAATTATTAGCTCCATCTCTAGCCCCTCTCCCCTCTCTGAAGAATGCCGGGTGGTGCTGAAGATTCCAAACTTCCAGTTATGGCTTGGTCTTCCTGGTGGCCAGCCCCAATCCAGAAGCCCACCCAGAGTCACCTCGTCAGAACAAAAGACCCTGCCATCACTCAGGAAATTGCAAGGGATTTAGGAGCTCTGTATTAGAAACGCTGGTCAGAGACCAAAGATTAGAACAAAAGATGCTTCCAGTGCTCTTATCACTTGGGAAATTACAAGGACTTTAAGAGCTCTGTGCCAGGAACCTCTGGGAGAGCCCAATATGTGTATTTTCTATTATCTCACATCCACCTTCAATTTCTTTCATCAGCGTCTCGTAGTTTTCAGTGTACAAATCTTTCACTTCCTTGGTCAAGTTTATTCCTATATGTTTTATTGTTTCTGATGCTTTTGTAAATGGGATTGTTTATTTCTCATTCAGATATTTTATCATTAGTGTATAGAAATGCAGCTGATTTTCGTATGTTGATTTTGTGTCTTGCAACTTTACCAAATTAGTTTGTCAGTTCTAACAGTTTTTTGTGGCGTCTTAAGGTTTTTTATGTAAAAGATCATGTCATCTACAAACAGAGAGAGTTTTACTTCCTCTTTTCCTATTTGGATGCCTTTTACTTCTTTTTTTACCTTTCTCTGACTTCCAGTACTATGTTCAATAGGAATGGTGAGATTGGGCATCTTTGCCTTGTTCCTGATTTGAGAGGAAAAGCTTTTATCTTTTCACTGTTGAGTAGGATATTAGCTATGGGTTTATCATATATGGCCTTGATTATGTTGAGTGCATTCCTTCTACACCCAACTTGTTGAGAACTTTTATCATGAAAGGGTATTGAAATTTGTCAGATGCTTTTTCTGTATCTATTGAGAGGATCATATGATTTTTATCCTTCATTCTATTAATGTAGTGTATCGTGTTCATTGATTTGCGTATGATAAACCATCCTTACAACCCAGAGATAAATTCCACTTGATCATGGTGTATGATCCTTTTAATATGCTGTTGAAGTCAGCTTGCTAGTATTTTGTTGAGAATTTTCCCGTCTGTATTCATCAGGGATATTGGCCTGTAGTTTCCTTTTCTTATAGTGTCCTCATCTGGCTTTGCTGTCAGCATAAAATGAGTTTGGGAGTGCTCCTTCCTCTTCAATTTTTTTGGAAGAGTTTGAGAAGAATTGTTAATTCTTCTTTAAATGTTTGGGAGAATTCACTGGTGAAACCATCTGGTCTTGGGCTTTTCTTTGTTAGGAGGTTTTTTTTTTTATTACTGCTTCAATCTCCTTAGTCATTGGTGTTTTCAGATTTTTCATTTCTTCATAATTCAGTCTGGGTAGGTTGTATGTTTCTAAGTATTTATCCATTTCTTCTAGGTTATCCAGTTTGTTGTGTTGGTGTATAGTTGGTCATGGGAGTCTCTTTTGATCCTTTATACGTCTGTGGTGTCTGTTGTGTGTCTCTTCTTTCATTTATAATTTTGTTTGAGTCCTCTTTTTTTTCTTGGTTAATCTAGCTAAAGATTTGTTAATTTTGTTTCTCTTTTCAAAAAAACAGCTCTTAGTTTCATTGATTTTTTTTTCCTATGGTCTTTCTAGTCTCTGTTTTATTTCTGCTCTAACCTTTATTATCTCCTTTCTTCTGTTAACTTTGGATTTAGTTTGTTCTTCTGATTCCTTGAGGTGTAAAATCAGATTGTTTGAAAGCTTGCTTTTTTCTAAATATAGGCATGTATTGCTATAAAATTCCCTCTTAGAACTGCTTTTGCTGTATCCCATAAGTGCTAGTGTGTTGTATTTTCAGTTTTATTTGTCTCAGGATACTTTATGATTTCCTTTTGATTCCTTCTTTGACCCATCAGTTGTTCAGGAATGTGTTGTTCAATTTCCACATATTTGTGAATTTTTAAGGTTTCCTCCTGTTACTCATTTCTAGTTTCATACCGTTGTGTTTGGAAAAGATATTAGATACGATTTCAGTCTTCTTAAATTTGTTAAGGCTTGCTTGATGGGCCAACATACGATCTATTCTGGAGAACGTGTGTGTGCACTTCTGAAGAACGTGTATTTTGGTGCTGTTGGATGGAACGTTCTGTTTATGTCTGTCAGGTTCATTTGGGCTATAGTGTTATTCCGGTCTGCTGTTCCCTTGTTAATTTTCTGTCTGGATGATCTATCCAGTATTGAGGGTGGACTACTGAAGTTTCCTACTAATATTGTACTGCTGTTTATTTCTCCCTTCAGTTGTGCTTTAATATTCAGGTGCTCCAATGTTGGCTGCCTATATATTCACAATGGTTACATCCTGTTGATGAATTGACCCCTTTATCACTGTGGGGTGACCCTCCTTGTCTCTTGTAACTGATTTTGGCTGAAAGTGTATTTTATCTGATACAAATACAGCCACTCCTGCTCTCTTCTGGTTACCACTGCATGGAATACATTTTTCCATCCCTTCACTTTCAGCCTCTGTGTGTCCTTGAAGCTAAAGCGAGTCTCTTGTAGTCAGCATGTTGTGGTTTTATTTCTAAAGCATAAGTCATTATGTGCCCTTCTCCCCCATTTTCCATCCCTGCTAACCTTTGTCTCTGTATTTTACTGCCCTAGGTGACAACATGTATAGCTGTGAACGGTGTAAAAAGTAAGTGTGTGCGTTCTAGAGGCTTCTCCCCGACTTCCCGTTTCCATCTGTGGTCCATCTGTGTTCCACGTACTTCCCCCGGGCTCCCCCAGATAGCTTGACCTCACAGAGTGAGCTGGGTGGGAGGGGTACTCCCCTGCCTGCCAGCCCCCTCCCTGGGACGCTCACGTCCCCCCCTCTCTGCTCCCAGGCTGCGCAACGGCGTGAAATACTGTAAGGTCCTGCGGTTGCCAGAGGTGAGTGGGCAGCCTCCCGCCACCTCTGCCTGCCGGGCCTTCTCCACCCCGAGCGGTGCCGTGCAGGGCAGAGGCCGACCCCCTCCCGGACTCAGGAGGCCCGTGGAGACTGCTGCTCTGGCTGGGCGTCCCCCCGGGAGGGTCTGGGCGGTGGGGAGGCTTGTTGCTCGGTGTGTAGCTTGGAGCCCGGCGCCTTCATCCCTCAGCACGTCTCGTGTGGGCGGGAGGCAGGTGTGGGGCGCCGAGGGCACCGTCTGGAGTGAAGCGTAGGCGGGGCTGTTGGGAGTGCCGTTCCGAGGAAGTGGCATCTGAGTGGGGCCTGAGGACATAGGCAGGGGTCGGCCTGGTGGAAGGAGAGCGGGGAAAGAACAGGTGGGCAAAACCCCAAAGCAGAAGCGGGCTTGGCCAGGGCTTGTGGCTGCAACGAGAGGAGTGCGGCCCGACGCGGGTGCCAGGCTGGGCTGAGCAGGTCTGGGGAGCCTTGGCGGAGAAACCTTCTACAAGTCGGCGCCCACAGAACTGGTGGCCAGAGTTCTTGGGATGGTCAACTCGACGGGCCAGTGACAGCTTCCTGTACAGACCAGCCCAGTGCTCGGGGACAGCCCACCCTGACCGCCAGTCCTGTTAGTGCAGCTCAGCTCTGTTGTCACATCTGCCTTTATCCCTGAAAGCTGGCCTGGCCCGGCTCCCACGCGTGGTTCTTAAGTGTATTCAGAGTCAAGGGCGGGGCCATCAGTTCGCCTGGGTCTCCGGAAGGCTCTAGCCGCTCCGTTTCTTGTCTTCCCCTGGGTGACAGGGCCTGAGTGGGTCAAACAGCAGATTAGTGGGTGTCCCAGAGCCCTGCTCCGAGGCCCCCGTCAGGTTACCAGGGGTCCCAGGGCCCTGGCCAGCCCCGGAGTGACTGGCACCTCCCCTCCTTCCCCCCAGATCCTGTGCATTCACCTGAAGCGCTTTCGACACGAGGTGATGTACTCATTCAAAATCAGCAGCCACGTCTCCTTCCCCCTGGAGGGACTTGACCTGCGCCCCTTCCTCGCCAAGGAGTGCACGTCCCAGATCACCACCTATGACCTCCTCTCGGTCATCTGCCACCACGGCACGGCAGGCAGTGAGTGCAGCCACCCAGCCCCACCCCGGCCCCACCCTGGCCCTAGGGTGTTTGTCACCCCTGCCTCTCCCGCCGCAGGTGGCCACTACATCGCCTACTGCCAGAACGTGATCAACGGGCAGTGGTATGAGTTCGACGACCAGTACGTCACTGAGGTTCACGAGACAGTGGTGCAGAACGCCGAGGCCTACGTGCTCTTCTACAGGTGGGGCCCGGGCAGCACGTGCGGAACTGAGGGACCGCGCCTGCGGCCCAGGACTTCAGCTGGTGCAGGTCGGGCTGGTGGCGCCTGCGAGGGCTTTAGGCCAGGGAGGAGTAAGGAGTTGGGTTTTTAAGAAAGAGCCCGCTGGCTGCTGGTGGGAAAGCTGGAAACCCAAGTAGCCGAGTTGGGTTTTCTCCGGTGGTCCCGGTGGGAGGTGATGGCGGCCGCCACTCTGGCAGGGGCGGCGGAGGGATGCTGCGGGGTCCGGGAGGCGGGGCTTTCCTGCATGGGGCGTGGCTGCGGCTCCTGATGTGCCCCCACCCCAACGCCGCCGCCCCAGGAAGAGCAGCGAGGAGGCCGTGCGGGAGCGGCAGCAGGTGGTGTCCCTGGCCGCCATGCGGGAGCCCAGCCTGCTGCGGTTCTACGTGTCCCGGGAATGGCTCAACAAGTTCAACACCTTCGCCGAGCCGGGGCCCATCACCAACCATACCTTCCTCTGCTCCCACGGAGGTGAGGTCGCCTTCTCTGCGATGGGCCGCGGGGCGGGTGGGCCGCGGGGCAGGTGGGCCGCGCCCCAGCTCTCCATCCTGTGCCTTCCTCCGCAGGCATCCCGCCCAACAAATACCACTACATCGACGACCTGGTGGTCATCCTGCCCCAGAGCGTCTGGGAGCACCTCTACAACAGGTACCAGCGGCCGCGGCCGGCCTCTGCCGTCCGGGCCGGGCATTCGTCTGGGCGGGAGGCGGGGCCAGGTGGGGGGATGCCTCCGTGACCCCACGCCGCGCTCACTCAGGCAGCAGGACAGCACGCAAGCAGTTGTGGGGTGCCCCTGGCAGCCTTGTCTGCATCGAAAAAGATGCCCGCCTTTGGGGGCATCCAGCCAGACCCTCCCAATCACAGGGGACGGAAAACTGGTCAAGCCAAAGCAGGGTATTGGTCCCTCTCGCAGACAGTCGTGGGGCTGCTGGCCGCCGGGCAGCCTGAGCGGTGCCTCTCCCCAACCCCGTGCCTGGCTCAGGGGGCCGGGGGCGTGTGCTGCCTGGGGCCTTCCAGGTTCAAGTCCGTCAAGACCCAGAGCATGTGACTCTGTCGTTGAGGGAAGAGCCCCTGGCCGGGCTCGGGTCACTCTGGATCCGGGAGGCCGGCTGTGTCGCGGCCAAGGGGGTGGTCAGACGGGCGGGGAAGGAGAGGCTGGGGAGACTCCTGGACTGGCTTTGCTTCACCCACTCACAGCTCAGGCACGGCCTGTGCCCTGTGGTTGGTGGATGGGTCAGAACTCCACAGGGAGCGGCATCCCCAGGTCCTGTGGGGGGACCCCCCCCGCAGAAGGATGTGCAGCCTCCCTTTGATGTCGTCCTTAGAATCAGGCCAGGCAGGCTTTGGCCGCCATGGCTCCTGCCCAGTGGCCAGGAGAGGAGGTGAGAGCATTCAGCTGTCCTTCGGCCATTGAGCACACTTGTGAGGCACTCCCCTGCGGCGGGCACTGTCCCGGGTGCTGTGGGTGCTCAGGTGCGCAGGTAGCCGTGCCCGTCAAGGGAGGAAGACGAGACAAGTAAACAGGCCGTGCATAGGGTGCCCAGGGGCCCAGTGGCTGGGCCAGGGCAGCATCGGGAAGCCTCGCTCTCCCGCAGGTTCTCTGCTGCCTTCCCCACGGGGGCCTCCCCTCAGGGTTCGTGACTCCCTCTCTCTCTGCACCTCCCGCCCTGGTGCAGGTTTGGGGGCGGCCCTGCCGTGAACCATCTGTACGTGTGCTCCATCTGCCAGGTGGAGATCGAGGCGCTGGCCAAGCGCAGGCGGATCGAGATTGACACCTTCATCAAGGTGCCTGGGGAAGGGGGTGGGGCGCGGAAGAGCCGGGGGAGCTGAGTGCAGTCAGGCTCTGTTTGGAAGACCTGTTCTGTGGGAGATCAGGGTGGCCGGAGGCCTGGCCTGACATTGAAGATTTTCACCGGCGGAAGGGGGTTGGGCTTAGCGAGTTCAGGTCCCTTTGCTGGAGGCTGTTAGGCAGCTGGTAAAGGGATAAGTGCTGCCGTTAGGGGCCGGATGGTTCTTTATTGTGCGGGTTGTAGGATGTTTAGCAGCATCCCTGACCTCCACCCACTCCATGCCAGTGACAACAAAAATTACCTCCAGACATGGGCGGGTGCCCCCTGGGGGCAGAGTCCCCCCCGCACGCCCCCCTTTGGGAACCACTGGCCTCTACAAACTGACACGGTAAGGTGCATTAAGTGAAAAAAGCAAGTTGCAAGATAGGACCCAGCATGACCCCATTTTAAGGAAGGGGACTTCTGCAGGGGACACGGTGGGGTGTGAGGACTGAGGCCCCTGGTGCTGCTCAAAGCAGGGGGACTCGGGGACCCTCTGTCGTTCAACAGTCCAGGGTTGGACTGTTAGATACCCTGCTTTGTGGTCATTAAATATGAGACGTCAGACCAGTTAAGGAGTGAGCAGGGGACACGTTCTATTAAGTGGTGGGGGAACAGCATCTACCGTCTGATCTCAAGTGGCTTTTTGAAAAGTTATTAACAAGAGATTCACCCAAATGCTAGCAGCAGTCATTTGAGTGGTGGGACCGTGGGGGATGTTTCTTTTCTTTGAACTCGTCTGTGCGTTCGAAACTTTCCCTGAGTATCTAGTGTTTGGTAAGGTTCCGGGGTGGGGACTGACCAGTGGGGAGTTGGATAGTCACACTGATCCTCCCCTCGGCCCCGCCCAGCTGAACAAGGCGTTCCAGGCTGAGGAGTCGCCCAGTGTCATCTACTGCATCAGCATGCAGTGGTTCCGGGAGTGGGAGGCCTTCGTCAAGGGCAAGGACAACGGTGAGTGAGTCAGATGGCACGTGCCCGCCACCCCCTACACCAGGAGGGGCCTGGGGCTGCCGACTGCTGGGAGTGTCCCAGGAGGCGGAGGTGGGGCGCCCAGGATCTGTGCCTGCCCGGCAGGTTTTCGGTGTCACCCCTTCAGGCACGCGCCCTCTGGGCAGGAGCACTGTTCTCACCCTGGCCAGGCCTCCTCACTGCAGCAGGACAGAAGCCATCTGGCTCCGCCCCTTACCCTCTGTCTGCAGGTGCCCAGGGGTGGCTGCTCTTCCCTCCTGCCAGGCCCTTTCCCTTGGGGACTCTGTTGCCCTAAATAATAGATTTTAGTTGAGAGATGGCTTCAGACTCTTAGGAAAGGACTTGGACACCATGTCCTCTGATGGCTCGCTTTACAGAGGTGGAAACAGGCCCCAGCAGAGGGCCGCTCCCAGAGTCCCTCACGGTCCCCGGCAGGGAACAGCTGAGCCCGAGCCGCGGCCTGCATGCGGCCACCCTCACCGCCCCCGAGTCCCACGCTCGGCTCCCAGGCCAGGCTTTGGAGCCTGGCGGGGTCAGCAGAGCCAGGAGCTTCTGCGCACTGGACATCTGCCCTTTGGAGCATAAGCACCAGGACGCGGGAAGCGGGGGGGCCTCCCTAGTGGCTGCGGTCGATCAAGAACCCGGCTCCAGAGTCGCAGCCCCACCTCGAGCCCTGGCTCTGCCTTCTGCCAGCGCTGAGCTGGGCGGTCACGTCGCCTGCCTCACCTCACCCAGTTGTTGAGGGTTGAGCTAGTGGGGCGCGTGGGAAGGATGCTCAGTAAGCACAGCTGCCATCAGATTAGGACAATGTCCACCTGGCACTGGACAGCTACCCTACCCCCCCCATGCTAAGGTCTGAAACTAGGGTGCGAGTCCTCAAAACTCCCTCTGCTGGGTCCAGGGATGCCACAGTCCCTTCTGGCTCTCAGACTCGTGGAGATGAACATTTGGTGCCCTAAGCACCTCAGCCTGTAAGAGCTTCACACTGACCCCTTGGGCCCAGGACAGCCTCTCCGGGATCACAGGTGTCGGTGGCACACTTTGAGAATGGCTCGTATCTGTTGAGGGGTGGAAGGCTGTGGCAGAGGAGGGGACTGGGCTTTCTTCCCATTGCTGCAGAGGCCCAGAGGCACTGAGCCTGAGCCCTGTCTGTTCCAGAGCCCCCCGGGCCCATTGACAACAGCAGGATCGCACAAGTCAAAGGAAGCGGCCACATCCAACTGAAGCAGGGTGAGAGTCTCACCAGCCCCAGCCCTGGCCTCCCAAGCCAGCCTGGCTCCCCGCTGCCCCTCCTGGCTTGCCGGTCTCACCAGGCGCCCCCTTGCCACCTGTCTGAGTCAGGCTGTGACATCTGTGTGTGTCCAGGTCCCAGACTCGAGCAGATGGGCCAAGGTGCTCGGCCTCTGTGTGGTTCCCACAGCCCCTGTGCCCCTACCCACGCCCTCTCCCCACTCCACCACCTCACCTGCCTGCCCTTTGGCATGAACCCCACCCCCTGGGAAATGAGGGGCTGCAGCCATCGTAGTGCCCTCTAGAGTCCTCAGAGAATGGGCATTCCCCTGGAAAATCCCAGAATTCCCATTTACAGCTTTGCACGGAAGCCCATGTTTGCCCTCCGTCCCCATTGGGGCCTGGCCCTCCCAGACCCCCCACGGCCAAGACGGTGGCTTCAGCGAGGGGGCGAGGGCAAGCCCAGCCTGACCGGTAGCCTCTCGGGCCCTGCAGGAGCTGACTACGGGCAGATCTCAGAGGAGACCTGGGTGTACCTGAATAACCTGTATGGCGGCGGCCCCGAGATCGCCCTCCGCCAGAGTGTGGCCCAGCTCCAGGACCCGGAGAGCTTGCACGGGGAGCAGAAAATCGAAGCCGAGACCCGGGCCGTGTGACTCAGTGGGCCCGTCTGTAAGTCCTCTCCTCCCTCCGCGGAGACCCTCTCGTGTCCCTCACGTGTTGGAAGAGCGCCCTGCACACACCTGCCCTGAGGCTGCTTGGAAGGACCTTCACGAGGCCCCCGCCGGCTGATGACCCGGGTGTCCCCACAGGCCCCCCACCTTTGCCCCCCTCCCTGCGGAGGGGGCATCTGTACCTGGAAGAGAGGCCGGCCGCTCTGGAAACCCAGATGTGTAAAGAGGCAGAAAAGTTGTTTTGGTTCACAGTGAGTAATGCTGCAACTAGGAAATACATCCACTTCAGGCTTGTTAAACGACCAAGGCTCTGCGACGTTAACTCGGGTCTTTGTCTCGGCAGTGCCCTCGTGTCACTGCTGTCGTTGTGTCCCCAAACCTGCCCTCTCGCTAGCTCGGGCCCAGCTTTTGTCCCTGGACCCTCAGTCAGGGGCCATGGCCTTGGGACAGAGGGTCGGGGAGCGGCTGCCGCTCTGCAGGCGTTTCCCGCGGGCTCCTGGTCCAGCACCTGAGTCACGGGTCGACGGTCAGGGCTGCGAGCAGGGTGCCGAGCACTCGGCAGTGCGGATGCTGCCGCTGGCCCCTGGGCCTGGTCCTCCCGAGGCCCCGCTTCGCCCCCGCACCTCCTGGTCGTCACGGAGGCCTCCTGAATCCTGGGCGGCTCTCGATGTTTCTCGTGCAGACTAATGACTCCGGACACGTTTGCGATTGAGACCCGAGGGCGGGGTTGGTTTTCTGTCAGTGGAGCTCAGTTCTGGAGGCAGCTGGTCCCCTCGCGCCCTGTGCTGCTGAGCTGGCCCTGTGGATTGGCTGTCATTTGCCCCTGCCAGGGACCCAGATGATGAAACAGAAACACCTCGCGTTGCTATGTCCGCTGCTGATGCAGCTTCCCCGGGGGGCTGACATTTCTCCCCGACACTGAGCTGCACAGGGCCCCTGGGCCGGCTCGTACGCGTGGGTCCCGGAAGTGCGTCTTCTGGGTGCTGAGCGAGGCCACTGCTGGGGGGCTGGGACCTCCGAGCACAGCGAGGTGGCACTGAAGCCCCTGGACGAAACAGCCGTGGCCAGTGCTCACCTCGTCAGGGCCAAAGCGAAAGGGGGGTGGGAAAGGGGTCCCGGGACCAAACCCCCCAGATACCGTGGCCCTCAGCCTCCAGAGAAGCAGATGTCAGTGGAACTTGCAGCAGGCGGTTCTGGCGGAGCCCCTGAAGCTCTCACGTCTCACTCGTTTCTGTGGTCTCGTTTCACCCGGATCTGTTTCCTTCTCCACCGGGGCAGCATAAGATCGAAGAACAAGCCGCTGCTGGGATTTCTGGACGTTTGCCGCAGTCCTTTGGGAGTTGCTGCTGGCCCCAGCGGCGACCCCCATGCAGAGCCCGGCGGTTGCATGTTGCACTGTTTGTGACGTAGACTCCGCTGTGCAGGTTGTCATCTCGCCCCACGTCTGCGCCGTCTAGTTTGTGCTCAGAATGTCATAATAAATATGTAACGTTCCCCACAGCCCATGCTCTCGTCTCTGCACCCGCCGCAGTTAGTTCTGTTCCTGGAGGGAGAGGGAAGCTGGCTGCCGTGGGGGAGGGTCATGGGGGAGGGCGGTGGAGCCGCGGTGATTAATGTTTGACCTTTCTAAGAAAAAAGGATTCTTATTCTAAGCTTTTGCTTTTTCGTTTTGTAACATACAAAAAGAATCTGCCAGAAAAACTTAACATGCGTTAGATTTTTAAAAATGCAGATAGAAACCATATTGCTAATGCTCAAATGAGCATGCTCCCTTTTGGCTTTCAGAGCGATAGAGGTCCTTACAAGTGTGCAGGCCCTGGAGTTGAAGGCGATTGGCTTCCTTTACAGACCCCTTATTCTAGAAGGGCTTTTTACTTGAATAAAATGATGCAACTTAGCAAACCAGTTCATGGCCTTAGAGAAACATGTTTGCATGAATTCTTGCAAACTGCTTCTTACATTTTCTGGAATGAAAAGTGAGAATTTATTTTAAAAAGATGTGCTTTTTTTAATATATGTAAATTTATTTATTTATTTATCTTTGGCTGCATTGGGTCTTTTTTGCTGTGCACGGGCTTTCTCTAGTTGTGGCGAGCGGGGGCTACTCTTCGTTGCAGTGCACGGGCTTCTCATTGCAGTGGCTTCTCTTGTTGCGGAGCGCAGGCTCTAGGAGCGAGAGCTTCAGTAGTTGTGGCTCGTGGGCTCAGTAGTTGTGGCTCGCGGGCTCTAGAGCGCAGGCTTAGTAGTTGTGGCACACGGGCTTGGTTGTTCCGCGGCATGTGGGATCTTCCTGGACCAGGGCTCGAACCTGTGTCCCCTGCATTGGCAGGCAGATTCTTTTTTTTTGTTTTTTTTGTTTTTTTAAAATAAATTTATTTATTTATTTTTGGCTGTGTTGGGTCTTCGTTTCTGTGCGAGGGCTTTCTCCAGTTGCTGCGAGCGGGGGCCGCTCTTAATCGTGGTGCGCGTGCCTCTCACTGTCGTGGCCTCTCTTGCTGCGGAGCACAGGCTCCAGACGCGCAGGCTCAGTAGTTGTGGCTCACGGGCTTAGTTGTTCCGCGGCATGTGGGATCTTCCCAGACCAGGGCTCGAACCCGTGTCCCCTGCCTTGGCAGGCAGATTCCCAACCACTGCGCCACCAGGGAAGCCCGGCAGGCAGATTCTTAACCACTGTGCCACCAGGGAAGCCCCAAAAGATGTGCTATTAAAAAAACCTGATAAAACAGTTTTTTGAGCCTATATATTTAAAAAACAAAAAAAGAGTGTGTACTATAACTCTTGAATTCCTGTGTGCAGCTTTCTTCACATGGAGCTTATCTACTCCATGCCTCCGTTTCCCAGTGATTCACTCTCCTGTGAGATGGTACACATTTGGTTCAGAAACCAGTTTTTATTTCTCCCATTTCCTGTTTTATCAAGATTTTGTTGTTGTTGTTCAGCTTGAATTATAACAGCATCATCTGAATATATGTAATTCAGAAAAACTCCTTGACGTGTTCTAGCCTTAAAGGTCCTACATACATTTTAAACACATCTTAACTATCAGCTAGGTTACTGTACTGGAGACTGTTTAGTGCTTTGCTTTTAGGGAAACAAATGTTGAACCTCACATTTTTATAAGGTAACAGTATAATTAAAAGGTGTAAATGTCTTCATCTCTTAGGCTTGCTTTCTCCTAAGGTTGCCCAAGCAGTGGTTGGATTTTATTCACATTACTACAGAAATAATACTGAAATTGGATAAGACCATTCTATGTTCATGTCTTTCTTGGGGCTAGCATCCCTGATTCAGTATAAACCACTTGTGTTTAAGGGTAAAAACAGTATATGCACTTTTCACTGAACTTAAAAATGAAAATCATGTCACCCTATTGTAATCTGTTGGTGCTTTTTTAGAATGTAGCTTAATCACGACAGACCTTGATGTTTATTTCTTATTTAAACCCTCCTCTTTACACTTAAGCATTTTTAGAAGGGTCAGATTTCTTGTTTAACTTATATGGAACTATGTATAGTACAGCCCAGTGATATCAGACAAGAATTAATATTTCACTCTATTTCAAATGCTTATAAAAGCTTTTATTGTGAGTTAGATTGCTAATGCAAAGTTTACAGCCTTCTGGTACTGAAAACTAGATACACAAAACAATGTTACGGACGATGAAGATAAAGAGTATGTTTTCGTTTCAGGGCTTTGGGAAAAAATCACTTAAACTCTTACTACTGAATAGAGTAAGCCTAGAATCCTATTTATATTCCAGGGAAAAGAAAGTCTGCATTTGTTTCATGGCTTAAAGCATCTGGTTTATACATATTACATTGCAGTAGTGATATTGAAAAATTGTCTCTTGCCTAACGGTTTTACTGTCCTATGAACAGGAATTAAATTTTAAAGTGCTGCTTGAAGATGGCTGTGCTAACTAATGTCAATGCAGCAGCAATATTTTTACCTGTTTCTAGATGACAGTATTACTAAAATTTCTAGAACGAAGGCATTTGTTTAGTCTCAGTTACTTAAGAAAAATATAAATTGTAAAAAGGACTCAGATAAATCATGAACTCAGAGGAACTTTCAGATCGTCATTGTTCAGAAGCCAAATAAATACAATGGACCATCAAAAAAAAAAATTAATGTGACAAATGACCAGTCACCACGGGGGGCTTTGCATGGCTCCCCGAGAGTCAGCTCATCCAGAGGCTTCAGGAGGAAGTGGAGGCCGAGCTGCTTTAAACACCCGTCGGCCTGTGTCTTTCCTTTCCTGGAACCACAGCCCCGGCCCCAGAGAAGGGGGGCCAGATGTGCTCGGGGGATGAGGCCAGCACAGCCCACAGGCCGCTCCCCTCCTGGCATCCCACCACGGACTTGGTGCCTCCCGGCTGCTCAGAGCAGCCTCAGAGCAGGGCTCCCCTCTCTGGACCCTACGGGGGCTGCACTGGGGGTACCCTTTCCCTTTCCTCCCCCGACGGCTGATGTTGGCACCTCCATCCCAGCCTCGTGGTCGCTGGTGTCTGGCATCGGGAACTCCCCCACATTTAGTGATGCTAGTGGTTTATGGTCCCTGTGGTTTTGGTTGGTTCTGTTTATGCTTTGGGGGTTTGGAGGGGAGAGGGGAACTTGAGATTTTATGTGTGACTTTAAACATTTACTTGTGAAATCCCATCAGACATGCATGTGCAGAAACAGGTTCAACACAGAGTGATAAAACAGGTGACAGATACCCGCCCCTAGGTAGGACTGTTACCAGTTCCACTGAAGCCCCTTCGGGGCCTCCTGATCACTGACCCCCTGCCCACCCCAGAGGAAGCTCCTTCCCTGCGTTTCCTTCAGCCCTCACTTTTCTTTATAGTTTCACAACATACGTGCGTGTCTGAGCATCATTTTAGCTTTGCTCACATTCAAATGTTGGATCCCATGGTACAAATTTTGTGATTGGCTTTTCCTGTTAAACATGGAAGATGGGAACGGGAAAGCTTTGTCTGGAGGGTTGCTTGATCCGGAGGTTTGGAGACATTCATTTGTTGTATGTACTACAGGAAGGTGAGAGAGAGAGGTAGGCACCAGTTGGCCTTAAGATGTTTCCTCTATACTTTCCCTTGAAATAACCAGGCTTGTCAGTGGCTCGGCCGAGATGCTGGCATGTGAAGACAGGACAGGAGCGTGTGGCTGTTCACCTCCAGTCACAGACGGGCGGAGACAGGCAGTGCTGGGCGGCAGGGGAGGCCGCCTCTGTGTCCTCTCTCCCACGTGCCGTCCCGTGGTCGGGCTTCTCCTCCAGGCTGGCCCGGGCCTCGATCCAGCGACACCTTTTAGAGTCACAAGCCAGCCGGCAGACTGGGGAGTTTGTAGGCCACGTGTGTCTGCAGGCCTTTCCACCTGTCTGTGCTTCTGCTGACAAAGCTGCATCAGAAAGTACATTCCCTGGTGGTCCAGTGGATAAGACTCCGCGCTTCCAAGGCAGGGGGCACGGGTTCAATCCCTGGTGGGGGAACTAGGATCCCACGTGCTGCACGGTGTGGCAGGGAGGAAACAAAACCAAACAAAAAACATTTGCAAGGTGCAGCCACCCCAGGAGTATAGCTTCCTACCTTTGTTCTAGTTGGAATTATGTGCAAACGTAAATTATCCTGCGAGTCTTTCACGACCTCATTTTGAGCCCCAGAGAGCCTCTGGGGAAGCAAATGGTGTTTTGGAACCGTACCTCCCTCTGGCTCTCTTCCCTACGACACCTTTACCTACAGCAGAGAGAGGCCCCGTTGGTCGTAGCAAAGGCACAGGGTGCAGAAGAAATTGATGCCCTTGGGAAAAGCTGGGAAAAAGAGTCGTCCTCATTTTGGACAAAGTGTGTCCTGGAAGGCTGCCCTAGGGACGTGTTGGGATGCAGCCTCCAGGCCTTGCTCGGACCTGACACCAGCGAGCAGCCCAGCTGAGGGCTGTTTGGAGAGCCCGAACTGCGGGCAGGGCTCTTGGCCTGGCGTGTGGGAGGATGTGCACCCCGTGAGGGGCACGAGGCTCCCGGGGCAGAATGCCGCAGCACCCAGGGGATCCTCCCTGCCCCCGCTGCTTCCGGGGACCAACAGAGGAAAATGAGGAAATCCCCGTTTCCTCCCGCGGCTTTTGGTCCCTTAGCTCTGAGGACAAAGCCACGTTGGGGGCCGGCCATTCTCAGTTTATGCTGTACCTTCTGTGGCTCAGCGGCGTCTCCAGCTAATGGGAGGTCATTTAAGTAAATGGCACTCACTGTACCGTCTGGACAGAGACAGCGTTTAAGTCAGGGCCTAATGCACGCAGCTCCGGAGAAACGGCCCCTGGCACTCTCAAAGAGGCTGCGAAGTGCGTGCGAAGTGCCGTTTGCAGCGTTTGCGCGTTAATCCCCGGTCTCAGAGGGCGCTGGCAACAAGGCTTATGCCTCCCCTTCTCAGAAAAGGCCAGCAGAGGCCAGGGAAGAGGAAGAGAGGCCCCCTGCAGGCCAGGTGGGCCCTCCCTCAGACCCGCACCATCCATCTCTTGCTGTCCCGTGGATCGCACAATTCCAGAGATCTCTTTTGCTTTAGTTTAAAAAGTGACGGCATACTCGAATCCCCCTGCCTCTGCCCACTTCCATTTCCTTCCTGGTCATCCTGCTGGGGACCTTCGTCCTTCCCTCCTCGCCCGCCGGCTTCTCTCCCACTAGGGGTCGCCAGCGCCTCTGCGCGGCGGCGGCGGCGGCGGCGGCGGCGGCGGGAGGGGGCGTGGCCTGGGCGTGGCCGGCAGGTGGGGAGCGGGGAGAGGCGGGGCCGAGCAGGGCGGATGCCGAGGTTCCCAGACCTACCGGAGGAGCCCGACCGACGGGTCTGAGTCAGGGGTTTCTGCGCTTACAGAGGCTGCCTTCGGGAGCACACCGGGAAACCACCTAACTGACCGCAGAACACACTGCGCTGCCGCCGCTGGTTTCCGTGTGCGATGGGGTGGGGCGTCACCGCCCCAAACGCTTGAACCAAGTAGGTGCGTAAAGACGGGCCAAGCTGGGAGGCGGTTCAGTGTTTCAGACCCGCGAGCGCAGTGTAAGGTCACAGAGGTGCCAGCCGTGAACTCTGTCCCCGAATCAGAACAACACAGGCTCCATCACGGAGCCGGGAGGGAGCTCGGAATCAGAGCTGACAGCTAAGATCTGTGGCTGTGGAGGTGGCGTCCACCAAGTGTTTTCCCCGCTACTGGGGAAACAGGCCCAGGGAGGTGGGGACACGCGCCCTATTCAGACCCAGCTCCCAGCCCCTCACGATGGCGGGGTCCTGCAGGGGGGAAGGTTCCACGTGAAACAGAGGGAGACATTCTTTCTCTTACCGACTGTTAAGAGATTAGTCCCCAAATATTGATAAAAGCCCAGAAAGAACATGCTGGAGACATTCTTCCCAGATTAACTTTTTGCTGACAACCTGGACAAGAGGGCCTCAGTAGGACAGTCGTAGAGCCACCTAGTTCCCTTGACCATCCCGTCTCCTGCTGAGAACCCCGACTGGATTGTTTGGAGGCCTTGGCTGCTGGACACCATCCTCCCCAGGACCGACGGCAGCAGACTTGGCTGAGTACTTGGCGAAGCTCTTGCTTGAAAGGCCAGTCACACGCGTCTGCGGGAGGAGGCCGCGGCCGCAGCCGAGGCCTGGCCCCTTACGGGTGGCCTCACCTCCCACCCCTCCGCAAGTGAGTGGCCCTTAGCATTAGGCCGCCCTGCTCACTTAATATTTCACTCCCTCAACAACTGTCTTCCTAAATCGGCTCTAAAGAGCCTTAGGAAACAAAGAGGTGTGGGCACGAACCAGTCTTCCCCCCAAAGCCCGGGGTGAGATTTTCAACTCAGGGTATGGAGAGGTCCTCCCTCCGGCTGCATGCAGCCGCTTGGCGCAGGCACGAGGCCCTCACCCTTAAACGCTGCACGCTGTCCGTGGCCTCACAGAAACCAGTGATTATTCCAGCCAAGCTGCCAAGGAGAGGGTGGGCTTGAGCACTCGTGACACCAGACCGCCAATGAAACGCAAGCCCGCTGCGATTTCCCGGCCCCTCAGTCCCCACAGTAGGGTCCCCGAGACCCCAGAGTAGCTGCCAGCTGAATTTGCATGCACAAAAAATGGCCTGGACCTAAGGAGCCTCCCCAAATCCCTGCACTGAATCAACCGAATCCCACATCACTGAGGTCTCTGACGGCTTCCCCCAGTGGGCGGGGCTGGAATTTGGAGCTCCCTGGGTCTCAGGCCCCTCCCCAAGCAGATGGCACCATGACACCGGTTGACACAGTAAATCAGTGACATGCAGATCGGAGCCCAGCCTCCAGCCCAGGGGACTCTGACTGCTTCTGTGACCCGGGTCGCCTCTTGTGCAACAGAACAGTCCCGCGATACCGTGCCAGAAGTTACACTTTTATTTAACATTTTAGAGGATTAACATATAGTTACAAGGTCAATATAAGCCTTCCAATGGAAGCAGTTTATTTGGTTTAATTCCATCTCCAGAGACAAATGGGCAATTCCATAACCTTTACGATGGCAATGGGCCGTTTACAACACTGAAATGCCTCCAAAGTGTAGAATTAGTGCAACACACACAGATAAACCAAGAAGTTTAAAGGTGCTCGACACCAGGTTAAAATAAAATTTTGGATCACTTTTTAAAGTTTTTTGATATAAGCACAGGAGGCCGAGCCATTAGGAAGTGTGAAATCGACATTTCTGGAAAAATACTTGGCATCAGCATAACTGTTTCATGTTCAGTAAACTTTTCCCCAGTAATTACAGATGTTACCAAAAGGCGTTAGAGGCCTCTGCGCTACTGCTGGAGAGACAGGCTGCTCGCACCCAAAAGCTTCAGGATGATCGTGATATAAACCCAAAGGAAAATCCCGTTACAGCTTTCCATGCCTTTTTATTTTTCCTATCCTGCAAAGGAAAAATTGGGTAAGCGACAGGTTCCTCTCTTTCATTTTGTTTAAGTTATTTTCAGGGTAGCTTCTTTAAAAATGAGTTATTCTTACGGCACAGCAATATCCTAGCATTGGTGGAGAAGTGACGGGCAGTGGATACGAGGGAAGGCTGAGAAAGAAGCACATGGGAAATTCCACGTTTCTACTCTATGTGAACTGCTCTATAATAATATATAGATGATTTCACAGTAGGATTCCCAGAGTAAATGATATATCTCAACTATCCTATAATAACTTATTTCCTTTACTAAGCCCAGCTGATACAGCATTGCCCTTTCCCCGTAGCCACAAAGACTGTCAGAGAAGCAAACACCAAGGTTAACATTGAAAAGCACTCATTATCCATTCTTTTTTGGACGCAGGTGGTACAGAGAAAAAAAAGGCACAGGGGATACAAGAGGATACCAGCATATTCTATTTTGGGTTTAACAGACATTAAAAGAACAAATTACTGCACTTTATGCCTTTTCTCCTAGGTTGTAAGAAATTCATCTATCCTGACCCCTAATATGAAAGATGCAACGCACATGCATTCCCAAGGCTCTAAAATCAGATTTTAAAAAATGTTTAGCAACCTTTTTGAGTGAAGAGCGGGCAGCTTGACTTGGTGAGATTCACAAGTTCCTGAAGACACCCGGTCACCCTGCCACTGGGACTGTCCATAGGAACCACGCACCTGCTGGTTTGCAGGGACACAGGTGAGGCCCTGACTCTCCTCGCCCTTTGGCATCCTGGCTTCACCGTCATCTGCCAAGACAGTCCTCTCATGGGACTGAGGCGTGTGTGACAATGGGGCCGCCCCTTGGGTGTTAACGGAGCAGCCCTCAGATGCCCACAGCTGCAGAGGCTCAGTCTGGGGAAGAAAGAGCGAGGGAGTGTCTCACGCTTGCTCAAACCTGAAGCCACTTCCTCTTCCCCTGCTTGCCCTTGGTATTTGCTCCCTCTTGGTTTCTTGTCACCAAGGGTTGACTGAGCCACTCTCAGAGGCTGGTGTGTGGTCAACCCTGGTTTGCCGAGAGGAACCGTTTTCCTACCACTGAACAAAGGCCCGACCCTCAGGACCTGTCCTTTCTGTCCTTGTCCCTTCGGCTCCTGTAAGGTTTCCTTGTCTTGATTCCTAAGTGTTGAGAAGCAGTGAGGATGCTCAAGGCGACCTCCTGGTCACCAAAAGCCAAACAAAAGAGGAAAGATGCCTGGTGGCATCCTCGGGCTTCTGACGGCATCCTCGCTCACAGAAACTCACAGCCAATGATTTCTCTGGGCTGTTTCTGCACCGAATAAGTAGAGAAGCTATGCTGCTCTAAGGCATGAGTGACCACAGGGTACATGACCTCATGTCTTCCCCAAAGATCCATAAGAGGAAGGAAATTTAGCTCAAAAAACAAACTTGATTAATTCCACTTGGCCTGGAGAGCAGGTGGGAAAATGTGGAAGCTGTAGCCACAGGATCACTTGATGGACCTCAAGAAGCACAGGGTCTTTGGTGATGAAAGCACTAGAATCCTAAGATGCGGATCTTGGACTTCATGGAAAGGGGAGAGTCTTCCCTTGGCAATGAGCTAATGCAGAGGTGAGACGCTCGTTCACGATCTGCAGTTCTCATTAACAGGTGGCCAACGGGGAGGAGGTGGGCTGGGGCCTTCCTTGACCCCGTGAAAGGTGGACACAGGCAGGGCAGCAGGGCTGGCCCAAGAGCTGGAATTTGACTTGCGCTGTGGACTTTTCCAGGCCACTGAAGACAGGGCCCCAAACAAAAATGTGTGTACGTGTGTGTATGTGCGTGTACATGCCCCAGTGCCTGCCACGGACATTCTCAGGCTGTGAAACGTTTCAAGGGCCAATTGTTTACTATGAGGTGAGGACGCACAGTCAAGAAAGGACCACCGAATACCCAGTGGACTTGGGAAAAGAGTATTTTCTAACGTAAAGGACACAGGGACACATGAGTGACATTCGGGTGCCCAGTCCACCTGGTGCAGGCCTGACCCTCCTTGTTCAGATTCGGTTTGTCTCCCCAGGAGACCAGTGGCAAAGTTTTCACGAAAGGCACAGTGTGAATTGTGGATGGGCCGGGATGCGCCAGATGGACTGAGGGCCGAGGCCCGGGAAGGAGGGACCACGCGTCAAGCCGCCTTCTGTGGCCCCGAGTTGGACGGGGACCAAGACAGGGACAGACCTCCCCGCAAGAGGCAGCCAGGCTGGGCCAGGGGAGGAACCAGGCTACGAGGAACATGCTGTAAAAAGAAAAGAAAGAAAAAGGCAAGCAGCTGCACGTGGGGATGGATGTCGCTTCAGGCTTAGGTTCCGAGGGCCACACACCAGCAGAGCCCCAAGGCGCTGGCGGGCACCCAGGCCTGTGGAGACAAGCAGGCCGAAGGTTTCTCCTGGGAAGGCTCTCCCGAGGCTCTGGCTCCCGGAACCATCTTTAGGAATCTACAACACAAAAGACAGAGAAAGGAAAAGGCTGTTAGAGCGGCTGCAGCAGGTCAGGGGCGGGCACTCTGCACCGCCCTGGGGAGGGGGGAGGGGAGGGAGCATTTTGAGAGCAATGGGTTACCACAGGGCGAGTCGGAGATGAGGAACTTTCACGGTTTTATCTGCAATCAGAGCAGCTAGTCTTTCCTTCAGGGGTAAGAGAAGCCGCCCAGGAGATGATGCACCCACGCACCCGAACTCATCTTTCTCATAAATTGAGTTCTGAGACAGAGAAAGAAACCAGCTTCCCAGAAGGACGCCGGGAGCCCAAAGGCCTGGTTCTCCCTCCGACTGACACTCTCAGTTCCTTGGCAGTAAAAGGCGACATCTTTGGTGAAAAGGAAAATCTGTCACTCAGCGTTTACTCAGCAATAAACAGTGAAAGTTCTTCATCTTGAGGGGACGGAAGAGAAACAGGAGACAGACTCCTCAAGCCCGGAGGTGAACACAGGGTGAGAAACAGAGGTGTCATCATATAAAAGGGGGAAAGGGTAGGATTTTTTTTTTTTTTTTTGGAAAAGCATTTGGCTAGAAAATTCCCCATTATTGAAGACGAAAGAGTTAAATACTCGGATTACACAGAATAATTTTCTCGGAAAGGTGGAAAATCATTTAAAATACACAACACTGAGAAAAATATAACGTTTATTAGAGAGGCAGATACGAGGGTACAACTAAAAGGTGCCAGACAGATTCTTTTCTTGTAAGATAAGGAGAGAGAGAAACAGTCACGTTGGCCATATTCAAACAAAACTTACTCAGAACCCAAGTGTCTACAATAAACTCAAGTGTGGATCAGCCGGCAGGGGACCTAGCTACCACTGTAACCGTCCTTCCAGCTCCCCCAGCGGTTACAAAAACAAAAAGGTCATTAGACATCAGAATCACCAATAAAACAAACAGAAAGAAGAGTAAAACATTAAAACAACGAATTCAAGTAATCCTTTTAGTTTTTCTATTGCAGTATATACAAATCTATTGGGGCGGGGGGCAGTTATGGATATATTTCACAGAGAGCAATTAAAAAAAACAAAACCAAAACCATAAAAGAGGACAGTCACAATTCAGTTGACCAGTTGGAACTTACTCTAGTCTAACTATTTTGGCAATTATTAAATAGTCACATGGTAGACACCACACACACAGAAAAGTGCACTGGCATTACTGACAATAAAACAACTCCTTTTGAGTTATGGGCCTTGGAAAGCAGCAGCCCCGCCCGCCTGGGATGGGCTTAAGGGGAGGGCAGTGTTTATGGAGCAGGCTGAACAGATTTATAAACAAGGCAGGGAAGGAAGGCTTCGACATAACATTATTAACCTCTAAGTGTATCTCTAAACAAAAGGAGAAAACTTTGTACACAAGCTGAGACTTTGCTACTTTTATTTTAACAGATAACTGTTGGAAGTACATAAAGTATACTTTGGGTGGAAACGGAAATTTGTGATTCTCTGGGAATCAAGACTTTTGCTAATCCTCTGTGCATTGACTAGATGGACCTGAAACTACAAAATATCTTTCACTGTTGAGTCGCTAGTACATAGATTCATCTGGTAAAGGTACTGAGGCATACAACCTAAAATAATGATCATACTTGATGTGCCCAAATCGCCCGTCCCATCCCCGAAAGCCAGCTGAGCTACTTCCTGAAAGAGCAGGGGAAAAACTAAAGAAACAACACCAACCAACCTCGTGGAATGCCGTACTTTTCAAGTCAGGCTTTTAAAAGACTAATGTTATCCTGCCTCATTTTATGACTTTTTCAGTGCTTAGTTTGCTGTCTCCAATAATTCACAGTCTGGAAATGAGTTCATCACAGGATAGAAAGGTTAGGTTTGAATATCTTAGGGATCCACTTGGTTACCTGCCCAAAGCTGTGACCACCTACTGCTCGTTAAATCCCCGTGGTCAGCTGACTTTCTTGCTGCCGTAGTTAAAAGGAAGAACAAATGATTCTCCTGAGAGGTCTGGGGTCAGGGTGAGTGGCTTTATCAATATTACGGCAGCAAAGGCATAATAAAGCAAAAGAAATCTGAATTACACAATTATACGTTAAAAAAATCAGGCTGGCCAGGGTCGGTTTCCCGCTTTTGATATTGGGCCACAGTTGTGTCAGATGCAACCACTGGGGGAAGCTGGATGTAGGGGATCTCTCTGCGCTATCTTTGCAACTTCCTGAGAATCTATAATTATTTCAAAATAAAAAGTGTTTTAAAAATCAGACAGTCAGGGCTTCGCTGGTGGCGCAGTGGTTGAGAGTCCGCCTGCCGATGCAGGGGACACGGGTTCGTGGCCCGGTCCGGGAGGATCCCACATGCCGCGGAGCGGCTGGGCCCGTGAGCCATGGCCGCTGGGCCTGCGCGTCCGGAGCCTGTGCTCCGCAACGGGAGAGGCCACGGCGGTGAGAGGACTGCGTACCGCAAAAAACAAAACAAAACAAATCAGACAGTCATTAAATAAAGGTTACTAAATTCCATCTTGGCGGCCCTCGGGAGACGTACGAGAGCTTTCTGCTAGACTCTGCAGCAGCCCCCGTAACTCCTGCCAGCTCCTAGACCCCTGAGGTGCTGCTGCCAGTTTTAAAATCAGCTTTAAATTGATCTGACGTTCTAAAAGGAGCCCACAGTGTAGAAGGCAAGGAGCTAATTTCCTATTTAAGAGTAGGAAGGACATGAATAAATAATTTTCAAAGCCAAATAAAGAGAATCTCAACCCCATACCTTTATTCTGACTCACTTCTAGCTGG
Organism: Mesoplodon mirus; assembly: GCF_964341445.2. Taxonomy (NCBI): domain Eukaryota; kingdom Metazoa; phylum Chordata; class Mammalia; order Artiodactyla; family Ziphiidae; genus Mesoplodon; species Mesoplodon mirus. The sequence goes on along the minus strand of NC_138976.1, from coordinate 6,412,559 downwards.
TTCTCTGTGATCTCAGGGAAGATTCTAGAAATGAGCACAACCATTGGGCATGTCACCAATTTCACTACCTATCCTGCCAATTTAAAAATGCAAATCCCCATGTGACCCAGATTCTTTTAAGATGGTGAACCATAAAACGAGCTAGAAATTCTAAAACAATTTTCAGTAAATTCACACTTTGGGTCTTAAAGATGCCAATGATTAGAAATCAAACCAAAAACCCTTGAAAAGCGACGTGCTGGGGTCTGTGTGTAGAAGCAGTTGCTTACAAGGGTCTATTCACAGCCCCACCTGGGCACGTATGAGCGGAATACAGCTCCACCTCCCACAAAACCCCCAACAGAACAGAATGAAGTGAGCTGTTTTTATGTAAGTTTATCTAAACAGCACTACCACATCTGATCAACTCTGTCAATTGGCAGAAGGAGGGAAGATCAGTAGTCATATGTAAAAATCAACGGGTTGATCGACCAAAGTTTTCCATATTTCAGTTGGTTGTTTAGGATCATATAGACATAACCTGAAAACACGGTGATCTAACAATTATCTTAAACATGTTTAAGGAAATATACACACTTTTGGTACCAATCTTATTCTTTACTTATTCTATACTTCATTGATGACTTCCTTCGAAGTGAATGACTGTAAAATTTAACACACTAGCGTAGTTCAGTTTATGAAGTTACAAAGTGTAACACTCTAAGGTAGTTCAACTTCTGGCAGATACTACATATAAATAAGAGAACTGGTCTTCTGCAGCCCTAGGATGTGCACGGACTTTTAGATTCAGAAATACGGATTAGAAGCTAGAAGGCAACTTTTCGGTTATCTACAGATGCTGCCCAAGAAGAAATGTTTATCAGATTTCAAAGGACACAGTTGTACATTGGCAGCTGGCAGCTTTCCAAGTAAAATGTCATTAGCAAGTGAAACTTGATTATCGTCAAAACCAGCCCAGGAAATTCAGGTGTAAGATGCCTGAAAGTCCACCTCGTCCCTAAAAGAAACTGCGATGCTCCCCATCCAGTCTTTTGAAGAACTGCCTGTAACAGTCATAGTTGTGGGGAGAAACAACTCCAATGTTTTAAAGTTTTTTGTTTTTTTGGGTTTTTTTAAGTTGTATTAAATATAAGTCTTAGCACCTTTGGCATTTTTGTCCAAATAGACTTCGACGTATGAAGTGGGGACATAACCCTCTTCATCTTCATTTCTCCGGATGCGGGTCCACCCGTCCCCTTTGTCTTCCTCTATAACGTACAGTGTTTCTCCTTCAACTACTGAAATGGTTCCTTCGTTCTGACCTGAAAAAGCAATATCAGAGTATTTTAGGTTTCTTGTCAAATCCAGGTTGAGAGCACAGCTTTGCAACGAGGAAACAAGTGTAGGAAAAGATGGATGCACTGACCCTTCTGCTCTCCTCCCACACAGAAGCTTCCAGGTCCTTACCTTGCGTCTCTCTAGGACCCTCTTCTAACTCCTCCTGGGAGCCTTCTCGTTCCTCCCTCCCAGAACAGGAGGTATTTTCCGCAGAGGAAATCTTGGGTCCGCTTCTCTACTCTTCCCTGAAGGTACTCCTATGGCGTCAATTACATCTCTTTACACAGCACCCCGACTTTTTTCTTTCTCCTGTTCTGGTTCTCGTCTGAGGTAAGGTTCCACTTGGCCTTCTGCCTGAAGCCCATTTCCACCTTGATGGTACCCGGGCACGTGGAACGCGATAGGGGTGAACCCGGACTCACTGTTTTTCCTCCCAAACTAGATCCTCCTCCCACTTTCCCCTTTCAATGGCCATCTCCATCATCCCAGGAATGCAACTTCAGGGATCATCTGTGATTTCCTCCCCTCTTTGTTTATTGGCTGCAGCATCTCTGTGTCCATTCCTTAATCAAGGCCCGGAACGCCATTTGCTAAGACAATATCAAAAGACTAGCCGCCATCGCTCAAGCAGTGTCCTGAAAGGCAGACTGTTTAGGGGGCTGTTAATAGCGGTACCGTGGGCGTGGCGGAGAGAGGGATGGTGTAGACGTGAAGTAAAACCGGGAACATTTAACCTGGTACTTCTCTTTCTTATTTTGTCACAATGAATATTTAGTTTATTAAAGGCTCTAAAAGTCCTAGAGTAAAGGGAATTCCCTGGTGGTCCAGTGGTTAGGACTCCATACTTCCACTGCAGGGGGCCCAGGTTCAATCCCTGGTCAGAGAACTAAGATCCTGCCAGCTGTGAGGTGTGGCCAAAAGAAAAAAAAAAAAAGTCCTACGGTAAAGAAATCCATTTATCCCAGGGCTTCTGAAAATGATCTGAGCTCTGATTGCTTCTTTCACATCATCCTTATCAGCATCCTGCAAGATGCCGTTTCAAGACTCATCAGTTTAGGAAACACTAGGCTAGTCTTTCTAACCAATTTCCCTGTCTTCTAACTGATCCTACACATACACTAAATGTCTCAAGGTACAGCTCTGCTTGTGTCAACAACCTGCTCAAATACTTTCAGTAGCTTCTTGACGTCTGCCAGATAAAACCCAGATGTTTCTGTTACCCATCCCCACCACTGGCACCGCCTACCCCCTCATCTTACCACCTAAGACACCTGAGCACCAGCCATACGAACCCCATGCCTTCCTCGCTCCATGCCTGGCAGTGCCCGTGCCTCTGACACACTTCAGCACGGAGAGTTCTCCAAATGCCCTTAAGGAAGTGATCTCATCCTCGCGGGAATCCCCCATCACTCTGTACCCATCCTCTGGTGAATACTGCAGGCGGCCCTCTCTCTCCGTGTGTCTGCTTTATTTCCTCCAAAGGTGGCTGCCAGAACATACCATCTGCCTCCCACCCTTTCAGGGGTCTTTACGGGACAGAAGTTCTCTAAGTATTGAATGAATGGATGAAGTAATCGTTATTCCATACTATCTGCTTCAGTGAAGCTCACTGAAAGTTGTCCGAAAGTACAGTAAACTATACAGCCATCGACCAGATCGTAATCATAAACACAAATACCACGGGCAGAGCAAAAGAGCAATGAGGGAAAGTTCTGGATGACTTCAAAAGAAAGCCTGATCACAGAAAGAGCAGAGTGACTCAGACAGTTCACGAAAAGGGGGGGAATTAGGTGACACGCAGTGTTACCTTCGAACGTGTAGAGAGCTTTACACGTCCCTATGGCGGGGAGGGACTCCTCGTCGTCAAACTCGTCGTCGAAATCCGTGGCCAGCACCTTGACCTCACTCTCCTGACTCCGCTCCTCCGTGTAACTGCCGTCCGGGCTGCTCAAGAAAGCAAGACACACAGCAACTATAGCCACTGACCCCAGCGAGGACTTGAATTCAGCCCCCGCGGGAGCAAAGTGCTTGCAACCCGCCCCCGTCCCCATCCCCCGACGGTTTTAACTAGGACCGTCTTCAATCACCCCGCAGGCTCGGGCACCATCCACGGGGAATTAGACACCTGCGCCGTGGGAAACATCACAGACGCTTGGGATCTAACAGGTACCTTGGGCTCGTCTCTGATTCCAGAATCGAGAAATAAATACAAAGCCAAACAACAGCAGGCGCCGCACAGATACTGTACCTCTCGCGATCCTGTGCGCAGCTGTTGACGGCTGGGGCGTTCTGCACGTCGTACATGCCACTCTGCCGACGGGCCTGTTCGCTGCGTGCTGGGAGTCTGCCTTCAACCTCGGCCAGCCAGGCCTGCAAACAGAAGCCATGAAAGACTGGTCTGAGCTCAGCTGAGGGCCTGACCATGCAGGCTTCAGGCCCCAAATTTGGGCTGCTCGTTGGTCATTGAAGCAGACTGGAGAAGGACCCCGTGGGGGCAGAGTCTCCAGTTTGTGTGCCTTGACTGTATAAATGTACTCAAAGGCAGAGTTGGAGAAGTACAGGCAAACTTATATTTAGCCACTGCTCATAATGTGGCAGAAAGACACTGGCCTCCGTTATACTCCTGGGCTTTTTGAGCAGCTGTGTGATTTTGGTTAAGTCACTTCTAGTTCCTTCTGGTTCCAAGAATTCTGTGACCATGAGGTCACACTGGGAAACATGAGGGTCCTGCCACACTTAAGCCATGACTCAGTTTGAAAGCCACACTTCCCATTTTCGTTAAGGAGTGTAACATTTTTCTTTTTTTAAATAGTGAAGAAAACTCATACATAGGAAATCAAAGTAGATCAAAGTATCTTCAGCAACATTTGAAATAGTGTAAAAGAATCAAAATGATCAGAAAAGGACATTTCTAGGTTCTAAAATCTCAAATGCTAATACCTTATTGACAGATTCTAGAAAGAATGAAAAAAGCCATATTTGACCTTTTATTGCTAGAAATAATCTATTCTGGTTGGAATGCTCAGTTACTAATTTATTTTTCCAGGCTCTGTAGTCTTTACATTTCGAGGGGAAAAAGAAGCCTTCTGCCCACAGCTTTTGAGTGCCCCGCTCCCTCCTTAAAAGATTTATTATTTGTGTTTCTTCCTCATTTCTTATGTGTGTTTCCTATTGGTTTTCACATATAACATCTTTTGATAATGGATGCTTTGAAAGAACAATAACATATTTCAATGTTCCCCCCCACCCCCACCCAGAAGTAAACCCTTGTATTTATGATCAATTGATTTGCGACAAAGGGGCCAAGACAATTCAAGGAGGAAAAGGCCTTTTCAACAAATGGTGCCGGGACGACGTAAAAAAGAACGAAGGTGGACCTCTACCTTCAACCATATACAAAAATTAACTCAAAATGAACCATAGACCTAAATATAAAAGCTAAAACTATAAAACTTAGAAGAAAACATAAGCATAAATGTTTGTGATCTTGGATCAGGCACTGGTCACTTAGCTATGATACCAAAAGCACAAGTGACAGAAGAAAAAAAAATTGATTCCATCAAAATTAAGACTTTTGGGGACTTCCCTGGCGGTCCAGTGGTTAGGACTCGGTGCTTTAACTGCCGTGGCCCGGGTTCAATCCCTGGTCGGGGAACCAAGATCCTGCAAGCCGTGTGGCATGGCCAAAAAAATAAAAACATAAATAAAACTTTTGTGTTTCAAAGGACACCCTGAAGAGAGTAAAAAAACAACCCACAGAATGGGAGAAAATATTTGTAAATCATAGATCTGAAAAGGAATTTGCATCCAGAATATATTTTGAAAACTTTTACACTGATACCAAAGCCAGGCAAAGACATTCCAAGAAAATTACAAGTATCAATGGTTTTTTAAAAATTGTCTTTTTGATTCACTGAGATGATGGACAACTATATATTCCCAATTATACCCACTGTCAACAGGAGATGAAGCAGAACAACTTAAGTGAAACACTTAGATGAAAAAAAAAAAAAAAACAACGAACACGGTATACAAATATGACCTTAAATAGCGTCCCTTGTAAGGGACACCATTAAAATAGGATATGCTGAAAAGCTGAACACCCAGTGGATGACAGTGTCTTTTTCCTTTTATCATAACTCGTGAGACACCTGATTTTTCCAGCCGCATCTCTCGCAGGGAAAGAAACGCTGGCGATTTACAACCATATGCATCTCGTGACCCCCTACACCCACTTCTATTTCTTTTTTTTCCAACAAAGCTTTTCCACACAGCTTTTTCCTACCTCAAATTTCTGGGCCTCCAGTCTCAGTTTTTCTATATTTTGGCTGACTTCTGCTAATTTGTGATCCAAACTGGCGGGGTCTCCCATTTGCGGATTCTTTAGGTAGACATCTTTCATTTTTGTGATGGCATCTCTGAAAAGGAGAAGAGGCAGAATGTGGTAAAGGTTAATGCTGTCGTCAGCCAGTCATATTCTCCCTCCACCATGAAAACTACGGGAATGAGGGCGTGGCGAGACTGCACCGCAGTGTGGATTGGAGGGGGATACTGGGTCCGCCTCCCTTCTAAAACGTCTCTATAAGGATTCTGCTACCAAGGTCTGTATGATCCAGAGACCCATATTTAAATTCCAGTTGCCTTTTCGGAACGAAATCTCCCTCTTGTTTTTAGCGAGTGAGAAACATAAATTAATCCTGCACCTCGCTTTGCCCTACATAACAAGAGACAAAACCCCAATATTTCCATGTACATGTTTTGCATGCAAACCATGGGTCTCGTGGGCTGCAATGTTTACCTCATGAAGAAGCGCAGGTCATTGCTTTGGGAATTCTAAAGATTAAGTTAAACAGTTCGATTTCAACTATTAAGAAACGGAACCCACAGTCGGGATCCATGACAGGTGGGCAACAGAGCCTTAAAGCTACACACTGCAAGATCCCACACCCCTCCTGCAATCCTGTCTGGAAGGCCGCCCATAGCAGCCCTCGGAAGGTTGTTTCTAGGACCAGAGAGCTCTGCTAACTGGAACCCTGGCTTCAAGGGACTTCAGGAGCATTCGAGTTAAGTTTAGAGCAAATGACTCCCTGCCGAGGGTGAGGGGCTAACTTTAATGAGCTTCAGCAAAAGAAATTCTACACCAATCACCCAGCATAAGACCAACAACACAAACTGTATTTTGAGTCATGGGAAATAGTTTAATCAAAAATACAGAAATAGGGGCTTCCCTGGTGGCGCAGTGGTTGAGAATCTGCCTGCCAATGCAGGGGACACGGGTTCAAGCCCTGGTCTGGGAAGATCCCACATGCCGCGGCGCTACTAAGCCCGCGAGCCACAACTACTGAGCCTGTGCGTCTGGAGCCTGTGCTCCACAACAAGAGAGGTCACGACAGTGAGAGGCCCACGCACCGTGATGAAGAGTGGCCCCCGCTTGCCACAACTAGAGAAAGCCCTCGCACAGAAACGAAGACCCAACACAGCCAAAAATAAATAAATAAATAAATTTATTAAAAAAAAAATACAGAAATAAGCAGAAGAGAATTTCCACAAGTCCTCACCACCCCTCCACCTGCCCCCTTGCCTCTGATCCCGTATTGCCCCTTGGTGGGCACAGTGAACCCTCTGTTCTTCCCTAAGACCACGTCTCCACGGGAGCCACCCACCCACTTGTCCTCCCAGCCCACTTACCTCGCTCTACTTTCTTTTACTTCCACTGCATGTATCTCTTCTCAACATTACATGACTTGTTATTATGCTTATTGTTTACTGTCTGTCTCTCCCACCTAGAACAGCAGCTCTCCGAGGAGCCTTCTGGGCTCAAGCCCTTTATGATCATGATAAACCCCCAGTGACGGGACCACACCTGGTGCACTATAGATGCTCACTAAGTATTTGTTACATGAATAAATGTCCCTACAACAAACAAACTGCAAGGTCATCCACATGTACACAAGTCTTCTCTTGACTTCATGGCCTATACCTCCAGTACCCTATTTCTCAGCAAAACTTCTCAAAAGAGTTGTTTAAAATCACTATCTCAGGCTTCCCTGGTGGCACAGTGGTTGAGAGTCCACCTGCCGATGCAGGGGACACGGGTTCGTGCCCCGGTCCGGGAAGATCCCACATGCCGTGGAGCGGCTGGGCCCGTGAGCCATGGCCGCTGAGCCTGTGCGTCCAGAGCCTGTGCTCTGCAACGGGAGAGGCCACAACAGTGAGAGGCCCGCATACCGCAAAAAAAAACCCCAAAAACAAAAACAAAAACAAAAAATCACTATCTCCCATTCCTCTTGTCTAGGTCTCTCCTAATCAATCTCTGCAGGTTTTTCAATCTTGTGAATCATTTCAAGGAACCAGCTTTGGGCTCTGTTCATCCTCTCTGTTGAATGTGTGATTCTTTCTGTTTCATTAATTGATACTCTTTCCTTTATCGTTTCCTTTCTTCTATTTTCTTTGGTTCAATTTGCTATTCTTTTTCTAACTTCTTGAGATGGATGCTTAGCTCATTGATCTGCAGCCTTCTTTGTTTCTAATATGTATTGGAAGCTTTAAATTTCCTTTTATAAGCATGGCTTTAGTGACATCCCCAAAATGGAGATAGAGAATGTACTTTAAGGTTAAGGCTCAGTTCTGTTTCATATATTTTCTAGTATCTATAATGACTTCTTCCTTAATCTATGTGTTACTTAGAGCCACATTTCTTTCTTTTTTTTTTTAAGCAGTAAAAACAGATTTTATTTAAAAAAAACCAAAAAACAATTGCAATCGGGGAAAAGACACCTCAGTTTAGAGCTGGGCTCAATTCCTAATACAGTAAAGACAGCTGGGGATTTTTAGCCAATAAGCAGAATGAGGGACTCAGTGGATGGAAAATCAAAGGTGAATGGATGATTCCTGCTAAACCAACTTAACAGGATTCTTCCTGATGTCATGCCAGAGTGATAACAAGGGTGGGGAGCCTTTCTAACTTGACTGAGCAGGCTTCATGCTGTAACCGAGCCATACGGAGAGCCACATTTTATTTTATTTTTTAAGGGGGTATAGTTGTTATACAATGTTGTGTTAGTTGAGAGCCATATTTCTTAATTTCTAAATTTTTGTTGTTGATATCCAGCTTAATTGCAGCCTTCAGAGAACATACTGTGAATGATGTCTATCCTTTGATGTTTGTTGAGATTCATTTTATAAAACCAGGATATGCCCAATTTTTGGAAATGTTCTATGTCTGCTTGAAAAGAATGTGTAGCATGCAGTTATTGGATATCTGTGTATTAGGTCAGTTTTGTTAATTATATTGTTCAAATCCTCTATCCTGACTCTCTGCTAATCTATTCTATCAATTACCGAGAAAAGTGCATTAAAAATCTCCCACTATAATGATGTATTTGTATTTCTTGTACTTATGTCTGAAAGTTAATAGCATAACCTTTTCTATACTTTGAGCTAATGCTATTATGGTTGTACAGATTTAAAATTGTATCTCTTCTTGGTGAATTGAGCCATTTGTTATTTGAATCATTTATTTTATGAAGTTGATCCTTTTAAGCTGAATAGTTTGGGGTGTTTATTGGCCTGAAAGTCTTCTCACATCAGTTTTCCTTCTGGTCAGTACCTGCATGGTCTTTTTCCATTCTTTTTTTTTTTTTTTAAAATAATTAATTAATTAATTTTTGGCTGCATTTGGTCTTCGTTGCTGTGTGCGGGCTTCTCATTGTGGTGGCTTCTCTTGTTGCGGAGCATGGACTACAGGCATGCGGGCTTCAGCAGTTGTGGCATGCGGGCTCAGTAGTTGCGGCTCACGGGCTTAGTTGCTCTGCGGCATGTGGAACCTTCCCAGACCAGGGCTTGAACCCCTGACCCCTAGCATTGGCAGGCGGATTCTTAACCACTGCGCCACCAGGGAAGCCCCATCTTTTTCCAGTCTTTACTTTCAACCTTTCTGCACTTTATGAGTTGGACGTGTCTTCTGTAACTAGCATACACGTGGGTTTTAGTTTTTTGTCCAGTCTGAAAATCTCTTAGTTGGAACATGTAGTCTGTTCACATTTAACATACTGATTCATTTTATTTTACAAACACAATATGCCAGGCACTGTCCTCAGCACGTGACATACCCTGACACACTTAATCCTCATAGACAGGCATATTAACTCCCTTTTCAAGGTGAGGAAACGGAGGTGCTAAGAGCTTAAGAATCTTGTCCAAAGTTTGCAAAAGAAACAGGTGGAACCAGATTGGAATCCGGGGTGTCTAGTGTGCTTGGTATTTTAAATCTTCCACTCTATTTTGTGCTTTTGATTTGTCCTGCCTATTCTATATATTAATATTTTTTCTCTCCTTTCTTGCCTTTTTGGATTATTAAAAAAAAACAAAACCGAAAACAAACAAAAATCCAGCCTTTTCCAGATCATGCCACCTCTGCTCAAAACCTTTTATTTTCTGTGCCTCCTGCACAAAATGTGAGTTGCATGAGAACAGATGTTTTTGATGTTTTGTTCATCGCTTTATCCTCACTGCTATACCTAGAATATTTCCTTGTACACAGTAAATGCTTGATAAACAGAGGCGAAGTGAATGGTTGAACGTGATTTGCCTTATTACCAGCAAGCGCTGCTCTGGGGTTTCAAACGTTAACCAAGTTCCATGGCCACAACCCAAGTGACAGAGAAACTTTTCTGCATGATATCAAACAATTAGAGAGAGTCTGTCAACAACCTATAAAATGTCATTTCAGATACTTGAGTCATAACTTGTTACTCCTGTGCAAAATATAAGTGCTCACTTAGTAAACAGCAGGAGGTTTATAATACATTTATAAACCCTTTTATATTTGGTCCCAGATGTTATAAAACGTACAAAGACTTTTATTTATAAAAAGTACAAAAATTTTTATTTCATAAAGTATATTTTTAATATAAAACTAGAACAAAGTTCATCATATGTGTTCCTCTTTTTAACATACTGCAACAATGTTTATAAAACGACCTATTTTTCAGGAGTTGCTCTCCCAGAGATTAAAAAAAAATCAAAACCCACTTTTCTTTTGCATGTACTCAAACTGACTGCCTTACCAAGTTTGTTTGTTTATTTTTTGCACAACCAAGTTTTAACCCCAGCTTCAATATAACTAAATTTATGTAGGACTACAATCTGGCCTACTTATAGAGCACAAAATCTCAAGTTATCTTTTAAGTTCAAATTGCCATTAATGATGATTCACTTAATTCCCTCAGTAAGAATAGAGAAGGTGAGAGAATAAAAAGTGGCTGTTCTTTTCTTTTTTTTAACTGGAGTACAGTTGATTTACAATGTTGTGTTAGTTCCAGGTGTACAGCAAAGTGATTCAGTTATACATATACATATCTTTTTTTTCCAGATTCTTTTCCCTTATAGGTTATTACAAAATATTGAGTATAGTTCCCTAAAGTGGCTTTTCAATCAGGATTATTAGCAAGTATCCCCTAAATGATGTGAAGGTATTATTCGTTATAAATGTGGGAAGGAAGTGCAAATGGGAAGAGATATTGAATCTTTTCCCAATTTTTTCTTTTCTTTTTTTGCATATGTACCAACCTACCATCCCTAAGATCAAACTTATAGAACAGCTCAGAAACCAGGGGACTCTCACAGTGGGAGCCTGGGCAGATGGGCAGATGCTTGTCAAGAACAAGCAAATATTTACACCTCTAATGGCTGGTGATGTGTACAAGACATACTGTGACTTGTTTTCCAGATACCATCAACACACTCTATAAAAAGACAAGAAGACATGAGAATCTATAGGAAGGCTGATTTTTACTTACCCTCAAATAGAAAGACAAGTACATTTTGTATCCAAAGCTCGGACGTGGGGCAAGGGAGAGGGTGGGGGTCATGCCACTTTGCTCTTCCTCATTTGTACAAAAACTTCACCTCTACACTCATGATAGAGAGGTAACAGGAGTTCCCTGGTGGCCTAGTGGTTAGGATTCCGGGCTTTCACTGCCACAGCCCGGGTTCAATCCCTGGTCAGGGAACTAAGATCCTACAAGCCACGTGGTACAGCCAAACAAAAGAAAACAAAAACAAACAAACAAAAACCACCAGAAAATCTTTTTGAAGCCAGTTGGAGCCTGAGATGTCTTGTCATTGTCTGAAGATTCTTCAATCACTATGCCAAGCGACATAGATGTTTCTCTTTCTTCATATGATGAAGATCAAGGATCTAAACTTACCCAGAAAGCTAGAGAGGCACCATTTGTCCCCATTGGAATGGCAGGTTTTTGCAGCAATCGTTGCATATGGATTATATAGATTGAAGAGCAGGGGAAATACTAAAATGTCTGTTTATTTGACCCACATGCACGTGGCAGCCCAAGGCTTTGTTATGGGAGCAATGACTCTTGGTGTGGGCTATTCCACGTATCGAGAATTCTCGGCAAAACCTAAACCTTGGAACAGGAGACGCTCTCTTGGCCTTGTTGGCGGTGCTTGCTTTAGTTAGACATCTCATATTGAGATTGTATGTTTATGTTGAAAATAAACTGGATCAGACAATAACATGGTAATTTTTTTGTGTGTGTGGTACGCGGGCCTCTCCCGTTGCAGAGCACAGGCTCCGGATGCACAGGCTCAGCAGCCATGGCTCACGGGCCCAGCCGCTCCGCGGCACGTGGGATCTTCCCGGGCCGGGGCACAAACCCGTGTCCCCTGCATCAGCAGGCGGACTCTCAACCACTGCGCCACCAGGGAAGCCCAATAACATGGTAATTTGAACACTGGTGTCCTTTCTTGCAGGCTTGGTTTGCCTGGTGACCAAGTTACCGTGACTAGTTCACTAGCTAGGTCATTCAGGGGAGTCAAGTTAGCACAGAAGAAACATGTCACTTTTAAATGCACTTGGTAGTGGTACAATGTCCACCTTATTTTTTTTTTAAGATTTATTTATTATTAATTAATTAATTAATTTTATTTTTGACTTGTCAGGTCTTAGTTGCGGCATGGGGGATCTTCGCTGTGGTGCGCGGGCTTCTCTCTAGTTGTGGTGCGTGGGTTTTCTCTTCTCTAGTTGTGGAGTGCGGGTTTTCTCTTCGCTAGTTGTGGCGCACAGTCTCCAGGGCGCGTGGGCTCTGTAGTTTGTGGCATGCAGGCTCTCTCGCTGAGGCGCGCAAGCTCAGTAGTTGTAGCGCGTAGGCTTAGTTGCCCCGCGACATGTGGGATCTTAGTTCCCCGACCAGGGATCGAACCCGCGGTCCCCTGCGTTGTAAGGCAGATTCTTTACCACTGGACCACCAGGGAAGTCCCCAGTGTCCACCTTCTTAAACTCTTCTGATGAAATTAGGTCTAAAGAGGACAACACGCCAATCAATCCTGAAATGCTCCCAGTTAGTTGCTGCAGAACATCATATGCTTTTGATGTAATGTAGGACTCTTACTTACCCCAGTTAATTTAACTCCTTCTGACTGCCTGGTGGACTGAGTACTGTTTTGAGGGCTGGTTGGCTTTTGAGGAACGCTTTCAGGAACGGAATACAACATTATAAACCTCCTAGCAATTATGTGTATGTTTTTAAACCAAACCTAAAAAGCTGATAACAGAGCTGCTTAGAAGTAGTATTTATTTCAGAATCATAGTTGTAAACATGAAAATAACTTAAGGGACTTGCCTGGTGGTGCAGTGGTTAAGAATCTGCCTGCCAATGCAGGGGACATGGGTTCGATCCCCGGTCTGGGAAGATCCCACATGCCGCAGAGCAACTAAGCCCGTGAGCCATAACTACTGAAGCCCGCGTGCCTAGAGCCCATGCTCCGCAACAAAGAGAAACCACCGCAATGAGAAGCCCGCGCACGGCAACGAAGAGTAGCCCCTGCTCGCCGCAACTAGAGAAAACCCACACGCAGCAATGAAGACCCAACGCAGCCGTAAAGAAATTAATTCATTAATTTTAAAAAAGAAAATAATTGTAGATCCCCGTTTAGCACTTTTGTAATTGCAGGGCTATATTTTGCTGCTGTTATATTAGAATATTTTTTTTTATTGGAGTAAAATTGCTTTACAGTGTTGTGTTAGTTTCTACTGTACAATGAAGTGAATCAGCAGTATGTGTACATATATCCCCTCCCTCGTGGACCTCCCCCCTGCCCCTGCATCTAGGTCATCACAGAGCACCAAGCTGAGCTCCCTGTGCTATACAGGGAGGTTCCCACTAGCTATCTATTTCACACATGGTAGTGTATTTATGTCAAACCTAATCTCCCAATTTGTCCCATCCTCCCCTTCCCCCCCGTGTTCACGTCTGTTCTCTACATCTACGTCTCTATTCCTGCCCTACAAATAGGTTCACCTGTACCATTTTTCTAGATTCCACATATATGCGTTAATATACGGTATTTGATTTTCTCTTTCTGGCTTACTTCACTCTGTAGGACAGTCTCTAGGTCCATCCACGTCTCTACAAATGAGATGTTGTTCCTTTTGTTCCAATGTTGTTCCAATTGTGTTCCTTTTTATGGCTAATATACATTTTGAAATAGAAATGTGATTTTTAAGTGCTAATGCAAAGGTAAATGAAAAACACTTTTTTAAATGTGTGCAGTCTGTTTATTTTCTCTATAAGAATCCTAAATATTAAACTAAATAGATTACCTATAATGGAAGTGATTTATGAGCAAACTGGTTTGGTCAGACATTATATAAACTTCGGTATGCTACAGAATGCTTTGCTGTACTTGTGAAATTTTCTTGTCTAACCTGAATTTACATTCCATGGTGATAACATGGTAAGTGTAGCATTATTAAAGTAAGTGCACACATACAAAAATAAAGAAGATAATCGAATGTATTTTCTTGCCCAAACTCAGAATAATACCTATTTGTTAAAAGAATCCTGCCTGTCTTTAATAAAGCAATCCAGTAGACTACAACCAAACACACGGCTAAAATAATCACTTGGATTAAAATCTAATTTAGGGCCTCCCATCTTTCCAAACTGAACTCAAATTTCTTTTTTTTTTTTTTTTTTTTTTTTTTTTTTTGCGGTACGCGGGCCTCTCACTGTTGCGGCCAGTCCCATTGCGGAGCACAGGCTCCGGACGCGCAGGCTCAGCGGCCATGGCTCATGGGCCCAGCCGCTCCGCGGCATCTGGGATCCTCCCGGACCGGGGCACAAACCCATGTCCCCTGCATCAGCAGGCGGACTCTCAACCACTGTGCCACTAGGGAAGCCCTCAAATTTCTTAATAAGTCATATTGATCCACTCTACCTTTGATCCATCTCCTTTTGAATTTCTTTATTTAATTCATCGACTTTCTGTTGTAGCTTTTTCCTTCTCTGTTCAGGTGGGAGGTTGCTGAAATCTTCTGGAGCCGCACCCTGCAGATGCAAATAGAAATAAGCCAGAAAACCTGACGGCACTCCTTGACAGAAAGACACCGAGGGAAGTAGCCTGCGGGAAAGATCACCCAGACAACAGGGCAATGCAGACGTCTGCATGTGTTTTCATGAACTAAATTAAGCTCTTTCCCACGACACCCAGCTGAGATGCAAAAATCAGTGCATGCAAACCGCAAAAGGCCCGCAAACCGTTTCATGCCGGCCCAGACACCTCCGACAAGGCAGGGAGCACCGAGACAGGAAGATATACTTTTGACTCCAGAGAGGATCAATGAAAAGCAAATTTGGAGACTGACTCTGCACTTTACTGTCAGTGTCGGTGGCAACACTGAAGCTTTAGGTTTATGTTTCTTCACATAAAACAGTGATAAGTGCCCCCGCCAACTGTTTCATTTTGATGGCACTGCTGGCCCCCACCCCACCCAGTCTGAGTATTCCTTCCCGTCTCTTCACACAGGCTGAGGCCAAAAGTTTCCATCCCTGTGAAGTGACAGATGGGACGTCTAGCTCCTCAGAGAATGTGGGTAAAAGGGATATTAAACCCCCCCCCACCTCCCTCCCATGCACTCTTCTTGCCTCTGCTGCCTCTAAAACTCTGGTCGGTTCTTTTTCGTCATCTTTAGGATCATCTCAGAGAATTCATAGAGAACACCGTCCCCAGCCCTAAATTCAAATCCAACTTCCCACAGTGGATGAAATCAGGCTTAGCTGTTTCTAATTCATCAGAAGAAGTGTACTTTGATATCTTGATTCCCTTTCAAAAAAACTGCTCTCTGTCCTCTATGCATGTGATTTAAGTGGAAAATATCATCCGTGAGTTTCTAGACTCCTACCTACGCTTACACGTCAGAAGCTGTAGCTAAGTTGTGGCCATCAAGTGCTTTTCCTTAAATGAGGCTATTTTCATAAAGAAAGAGAAATTTATCAATAGCCAGGGATAAGCCAGGGAATTTAGAAAAGAGATTTTGCTTTACAACCAATTAAACAAAGGCAAGACAGGCTTGCCTGGGAGTGGGTGGAAAAGAAGGGACCCGGATAATGTAATTGCAAAATTAGCTTGAGTTTGCCAAGCAGCTTACACGGGGGCTTGTGACTGAAGTTCCTAGGCTGCTTATGAGAAAATGCCAGGCTGCTGGGCTGGAAGTTTGTGATTCAGCAAATAGTTCACCACTAAGGCCACCAAAGACCTTTCAGCTAATAGTCTCAAAGACGTGTGTGTGTGTGTGTGTGTGTGTGTGTGTGTGTGAGCGAAAAGCAAAATAGAAGTGATTATTCCCTAATGCCAAACCAAGGAAGTTCAACTTGCTTCTAAAACTAAGATGAAGCCAACTATCTTCAATATAAAAATAAAGCAGACTTGTTTTTCCTTTTCCATATACTATTGTGCTATAACACTTGAAACCTTAATTAAGTGCTTTTCAATTTTCTCAACTCAATCACTGAACCTGAAAGCTCAGTACTTTTTCTCATGCTGAATTGACTTAAAACAGATCAGCATGTTTTCTAGAACAGAGATTTTGTTTTTGTTTTCATTTTTGTTTTAATGCTAGAATGCGACAAAACACAGCGTGAGATACGCTGCTGCAGAAGTCAGCAAACCTAGTAAGCAGTCAGTGTTAATTCATGCATACTTATTGAGCCTCGCTATGTGCTATGAGACCCAAAAGAACTTTCTCAGTGATGGAAATGTTCTCACATCTGCACTGTCCAATATAGTAGCCACATATGGCTGTTGAGCCCTTGAAGTGTGCCCAGTACAACTGTGGAACTGAATCTTAAAATTTTAGTTACTTTTCATTTAAATTAAGTTAAATTTAATTAAGTTCCCTGTGGCGAATGGATACCATATTGTACCACATAGGTCTAGACTGTGAACAGGTGTAAGATTTGCACTGGATAAACAGGTGCAAAGAACTCTGTAGTAAAAAACACTCTAACTTATGACTTATAAATAGATAGCTCAAACAACAACAAGAAACGCAACCCTGATTATCTACAAAACGAAAGCAATTAAATAATAAATGAATCCCCTTCACTTGATCAGGAGTTAGTCTAACTGACCAATTAGGTCCCTTTCAATAGATATTCTATATTTCTGTGTTGTTATTTAAAAACTAATCCCTGTAACTATGCCTCAAACACACTTCATGTTACCATTGGAGATTCAGGTCAACAGCTTCTTCTAGATCCAAAGAAACTTGAGGTTTCTGGAAAGTACCTTCAAAGGTTCATTTTGTCCTATTCACCTTTTTTTTTTTTTTCCTTTTTTTTTTTTCGGTATGTGGACCTCTCACTGTTGTGGCCTCTCCCGTTGCGGAGCACAGGCTCCAGACGCACAGGCTCAACGGCCATGGCTCACGGGCCCAGCTGCTCCGCGGCATGTGGGATCTTCCTGGACCGGGGCACGAACCCGTGTCCCCTGCATCGGCAGGTGGACTCTCAACCACTGGGCCACCAGGGAAGCCCTGTCCTATTCACCGTCTGAAGCTTGAATTCTTTCGAACAATACTCTCACCTATGATTCATTTTGCCACAAAGGAATTTTTATTTCTACCTTCGAGTCAGAATAGATTTTCTGAACTCTTTGGAGGGACCCCTAGGATACTGGCAGTACCAGGGTTTGGAAAAGGGGCCAAAATATGTATATTTTCAATGGCTGTGGCTCTAAGAGGATCTTGTTTTACCTGCTACTGGAATCAAACACTTGCTCCTGGGCAATAACACGAGCTGCTTCTTGAGTTTTATTATTTTTACACCCAAGCCATCTGTGTGTAACTCCTTTATTAGCTTCAAAGTAAGGGCATCAAGCAACAACTCAATACAAGGTTGGTAAAATGATTGATCTCAAACAGAAACACTGCCTGATAATATTATCTTTAGCTGCTAGCATGTGAGCAAAAGAATAAATAAAGGGCAAAAAATAAACCCTGGCATCTGAGAGACTCCCAGTTAATGGATCCAATTTCTCCCAAATTCATACTGCTGCTAATGACTGATGTTCATTTAAGATCTTTCCTTCCGCAAAAAAAAAAAAAAAAAAAAAAAAAGATCTTTCCTTCTTGTAGAACTCTTCTCGGAATTTTATTTTGCCGACTAAGAAATGTTTAATTTAATAAAATATTCCTTTTCCTTAGGGCTGGAACAGTCGCCAAATACTGAGTCAGGTAGAAAAATTATGTATATATATGTTTATGTATATACTGAAACACATATAAAAGTATGTATAAGGATAACCATAAAATACTGTCCTACATTCTCAACAGCAGCACATAAAATGCTGATCTTATTCCTGGTTGAAGTGTCACAGTTCCTGGTTGAAGTGTCACAGTTCATCATTGTCCATAATTTTAGGATATTTCTCAGCTGTGGTGTTTGAGACTATTACGTAACTTACACATATTTGAAGTACAGTAATGGGTTATGTGGTTAAGAGCTTCTTTTAATAGATTTAATGATTAGTTTGACTATTTACTAGGGCTATGGAATTAAAAGTAGAAACAACACCGAACACTAAAGAAATCATTTTAGAAAGGCTTAGGAGGCTCTTTTCATTGTCTATAAAATCATCTTTGATTTCTTAAATCAGCTATGCACAAGGCACCAATGTATTTATGTAGCAACTTAAAGATTTCATGACCTCCAATTCTCGAAGGTGCCTTAGACCTGAGTTGGAGCCTGGCATCATTCCTGCATGTCTCCCTCAGGTCCCCAGCATTTTTCATCTGCTTCTGTGGCTCCCGGGGAGGAGCAATTTCCAACGATTATATTTGCTTTTATTCCAAATGATCCAAAACATAAACTCCCTCATATTTAATATTCATATTTATGTTCATATTTAAATAAAGTTTATCAACATCTGTCATCCTCTTAAGACTCCAGTGGTAAAGAAAACCAAATCATGAGTTAAGCGTTAATTTTCTTAGCAACTTGAAGAAAAGATTACGATCACCTCTGTTAGACTCTGGACCTTTGTATTCCAGAGGTCTAATAAAGAAACACCGACAAAAGCACGCACAAGAGAAACACAAATCAACAGTTAACTCTGAAGATTTGTTGCACAATGGCACAGCACCCACAAAACATACACCAAAAAACCTGATTAGATTCAGGACATGCATGGAGGAATTGTGCTTACCAGCTTGAGAGAAAGCTTCGTGTAAAAATTGAAGGGGTGACAGGGAAAAAAAGAGCGAGAGAGAGAGAGAGAGAGAGAAACAACAACACATGAGAAGAAGAGGAACTTGGTCCATTCCACTGAATTAACATAACACATCAATTCACCTGGCGCTTTGTGAAAATGATTTTTAGCGGTTCTGTGCCAAAGTTCCCAAGAGGGGCTGATCGACCAAAACCTTTCTTTAGCTGCCACGTTGCCAGAGCAAAGAATAAAGATAGAAAAGGAGAGTTTCCGTTTACTGTTCTGGATTGGTCACATCAGCCTGAGTATAAACCAATATAAGTTTGCAGTCGGTGAAACAGCATGATTATAAAAGATGGAAATAATCACATGGCCTTTTGTTCACCAAATTTCCCATGGAAAGTTTCACACAGACTAAAAGCGTTGGGAAAGCGATTAGTTCCACAACATCCCAGTAATATTTTTATCTTAAGGAGATCTAATAAATACAAACAGTGGCATTTCCTAAAGGTATTAAGGCAAAGTCTCAAACTGGTAAATGGGAACAAAGGACTGGAAGATGCTCTAAGAACCAACCTCCAGGGAGCCTTTCAGCGCCTGGCTGGAGGTGGAAGCATGATGCTCTCTCCCACCTGTGGACTGCATGCACCTCTTGCTCTGCAGAAGGTGTCTTCTGGGGCTTTCTATCGAACTCAGAGCCCTACCCACAGGGGTTCTATAGCATCTGGGGAGTTAACAGAAGCTGCTGCTCTTACAAGTTACCTTTAGGAAATAGATAGCCAACTGTCTCAACTACTGAGGTGTACTCTCTCCTTGCTATGGATTTCCTGTTAATTACCAGGACACAGCAGCTGCAATTCTGCTAGGCCCGGAGACTGGCAAAACTATACTAACTACTGGATCCAAAACTAGATTAAAAGGCATCTCAAAATTAGGAAAAGAAACCTTGGTTCTTCAGAAACAGGTGAGACATGCTTTTTGGCTATAAAGCAGTATTTTGAGAGCTCAGTGCACACTTACTTAGCTGTTATCAACCCTAAAGTTTAGGCAATTGGTGATAGGATCCAAAAATATGTCAGAGACAAAGTACCAAAGAAAGTGTCCTTTGATTTTAAATTGGGAGGGGAGAGGGTGTTAAAAGTTCCTTAACTAGATTTAAAAAATCTTATTCTTCAAATTAACTCAAAGTTGATACTTCTTTGTGAACAAGCATTAAGCTTTTAAAGGAATTGTCCCTATGGGGAAAAAGACTTTTAAGGAAAGAAGTAGCAAGACAAAACTCTGGGGGCAACAGGTACAGTCATATTCATGACCGCTCTCCTGTAGGCAACCTACACGAATGCCTCGAGCCCCTCCTGTGAACTTTAGCACAGATTCTGTTCATCACAATTTCAGTTCTTTACAGACAACACGTATGGTGCACAGCAGAAAACTTTGCAAATATCTTCCCTGCAAAGCGAACGACCATATACAAATGTTTCTCAGACATCACTGTGTAAATGTCGCTAATTTGAACTCGGCACTCTATCTGCTTTCTATTTGGCTACTTCCATTGCTTAAAGTAATATATTCTTTCTTAAGCATTCCAAAAACAGAATTCTAACATCAAAACTAAGGACATAGGAATATAACCACTTCGTAATAAAAACAAGTCATTAGGATTGAGAACAGATCCCAGTAGAGATAGGCAATATCGAATTCTCAGACACATTCAATTTTCTGAAGTGAACAGTGATGGATAATCTACAAGAAGTGCCATCACAGTATATGGTACCCTTTTTAACAATTATAAACTGGTTTTTGGTCTTAAGCTGTAGGCCAGCCACTTAGATCATTTCAAATTAGAAACTGAATCATCTGCCAAGAGAATACTTTTAAAGGTTGCATTAAGTGCATGGCAAGACACCTGAAGAACTAAAAAGCTGTCAGTTTCAGGCAACAATTACGGAGCCTGGGGAGCCACGAGTGTCAATAACACATGAGGGCACACAGAGCTGGCAGATCCATGTGTTATTGGGCCGTCACAGGTACTAACCTCAAGTACAAAGAAAGGGGACAGTGAACATGAATATATAAGTATCTGGTTTAAGGTCCATGGAAAGTCATTTCACTGCTCTATGACCTTGCTCAGCCTTCGCTGATTTTTTTGGTTGTCCCTTACGGATCCACGGATCCATCTGTTTCAGACGTGGGTGTGGGTAAGCGTGCTACACGCTGCCGTCTGCGAGAGCGTCATTCTCCCGTGACCAGCTGCCTTTTAGGGGTGAAATTCTGCCGTAAAATCACACCCAGTGACAACAGCTCAGACGGCAACCCCAATCAATGAAAAGGGGAAAAACACAAGATCAGCTCACTGACATTTTTAGGAAGTTGGAGAGTTTGGTTCCTTTTTCCATGTAACTTTTCCGGAAGAAGAAGCCTGTGTGGTTGGATCGATACAGTGAGGCTTTTCCCAGTGTCTGGGTCAGAGAGCATCTGGGTCCCCAGTCTTGGTGCTATCACAGGGGTTAGTGCCTGTGCCGTGACCGTATGACCTAGCCGTCACAGGTTAACTTACAAAATAATCCCTAGCTTCAAAAGCATACGTGGGTTTCCCTATCGTCCTCTTCATGAGTTCTTTGTGAAAACAGAGAGACTGAGTCTGCCAATAATCAGCAAGAGAACAAGGTAAAATAAATAAAATGAAAGTAACCAGAAGATTGTTACATCTGACAAACAATTGGTAGGGATTTTTTGATCAACGATGATGGTATTTTTCCGTACAATTAACTCTAAAACGCGGGGAAAATGTGTCCATATTGTAGATTTAGAAGCCCCCTGCTCACATCAGAAAAAGAAATGTTAAGACAATAAAGTTACTTTGTACACTGCAAATTGAGAACACACAATCTAGTTTCATTTTTCTTTGACTTCGGTAAAGATGAAATAATGGTTAATAATGGTGGCATGCCAATCTTTAAAGATGTTCAATGAGACATTTGCTTACAAATGTGAATGATTTACAACAAAAAATATTTTATCCTACTTAGCTCTTCAAAAACGAAATTATGCGAAGAAATGTTTGCATAGGATTTATACATTCTGATAATAGAAACAAATGATTAAAATCTGGATCTGAAAGCTGCAAAATATGATAAATTAAAAGACATTAAAATAACAGATTTGTTATTCTCCTAGAATCCTTTTCCTATCTTTGGTGCAACAGTCTTAAAGTTAAAAAGTAGAATAAATGAAATAGCAAGGACAGCATCATTTTAGTCATGGATCCTGTTAAACCATGTACCTTCCGTTTTGAAATTGCTTTAAAATCAAATTTATTTCCCCAAACTTCAGATTTTTTTAAACTTCCTCATTTACTTCTATGATGTATTTCCTATCCTTTTTTTTTTCTGCACTGCTACTTCCTGAAGAAAAGTACATCAAATCTGATCCTAAAAACAGATCAACTAAAAATGAGGGAAGCAAAAATATGTTTCTATTTATTCACTGATGCTTCTAGTGTGTGTGTGTGTGTGTGTGTGTGTTTATTCTTGAAAACTCACGGTTTAGGAAATTTTTTTTAAAAAATAGAAGTTTGCTGAGCACAGATTTGAGGTGTAAGAAATAAAATTTATTTTTGCTAATTATTTTTTTTAATGGGATAGGGTTCCTTTAATTAATCAAAATAACCTGTTTCTCATTTCACTGTTTTTGTTTTCAAGTGTCAATTTTTTCCTAGACATCTTTTCTTACACTTATTGATTACTGACATTTTTGGTCTCTTCCTAAACATTTAGAGAACACCATGAAACATGATTCAGAAACCATTTGCAACCAACAGACTGTGATATTGAGAGAAGAGTGGAATAGATACATACACAAATGGTAAACAATCATGAATATTCAACATCCTTCATTATGAGATTCCAAAAGACAATGCAGAGATATTTTAATAAATATAATAAATGAGTGCTATGTGAAGGTTTTGGAAGCAGCAGAGATGGGGTAACTGATTTACAGTTAATGTAAAATTTTATAGTCTATAGTCTACTATAGCGACACATAGTCATATGTTGAAAATTCTTCGATGAACAAGGAGCAGAGATGGATGGAGAATTCTAAAAGCCAGCATAATGGAGATCTAATTATAGAACTCAACACGATTCATCATCCACTTTTGAAGCTATATTCTGCCTTCCAACAAGGCCTCTCTTGAAATCTTTAGGAAATTAAATTCTAATTCTTAACCTGGATATGCTGGGTAACCTTAAAACAGGATAATTCCACCAACTGCATTCTTTGCATAAAACTTTGAGATTCCATTACTAAAGGAACTCTGCATATAAAGAAATGAGGTTTTTGTCCCTTATTTTAAAAGGTAACAATGTAGCTATCTACTATATTTACAACTTTTTTACACAGAGGAAGGGAAAAGTAAAAATTATATTTGTACAAGAACACATCCCACTACAACTATATTTCAACTCCCACAGGACAGGACAAAAGAAAACCTTACTGGATATGTTAATGCACTTAATGTTTGTTTACTCATTATTCATTATAAAGAATATCTGGGGATGGCTTAGACTAGACTGACCATTTAGGTTTATTCAGGAGGCTAGGAATGAGCTTGTTCCAATTTTTTTCTAAAAAACCGAACTGGTATCTACTTTGGATTGCTGATCAATTCCATAAAACCCTGTGACTTAAGCACATGAGATCTTAATTAGGATGGCAAACCTGAGTCTAAATAACATCCACTTATGAGTCAATCATAGTATAATAGATTCTCCCTGAGTATGGACTCATAGAATCTCAGATCATAAGCAGGCTCCCTGGCTTTAAATCCTGGCTGTCTATCTTCCTAACTTCATCTTTGTATGCACCAGTTTTCTTATCGGTAAAATAAAGAGCTCTTAGTACCTAGGTTCATAGGATGGTTGAAAAAAGTAAATGAGCGCATAGAACAGAGTCTGGCAAATGACAAGCACTCAGTAAATGTGAGCTGCTGTTATTTCCCCCTTTAAGATAAATACTGCATTAGGCCTTTTTGCAGTCAGTCTGTTATCAGATATTTAATCAACATCTTGTACATCACCAAAATAGCTAAAGAAACCGCTGTAACCCATACCATTTCACCTCAAATCCTGAGGCATAGCTCAGAGAAAAGTACCCTCACTACACATTGTTTCAGTAATTATTAAGCAAATATTTTCTGACTCTGCAGTGATTTCCAGCGCCTCAAATGTTGCTAGCTTTATAAACGAAATCCAAGTTTCCTCTTTTGGTAAAATCAAGGTAAAATATTAATGACTTAGATGTTTCAAAAGGGAAACGGAGAAAGGTCCATCCAAAATGTACTACAGACAAAAAGAACTCTGGGGTGGCTTGCTCCCCACCCCTCCCCCACCCATCCTGCTTCCTTCCTTCTTTCCTCTCTCTGTGGCTCTTCTTTCCGGCTATAATGAATCATAGGTTCTTATTGTTTTATGTTATGGGAAAACACAATGGAGTCATTCACAAACAAAATAAGTTATGCAGAACAAAACATGCAACCAAAGCGCACAAGAGAGACAGGATTCCAGAGCAGAACTTACCCCACGCTTTAGACTCCTGAAGCAGTGGATTTTGGGTTTGGAGGTCATGAACTCGTTGAAGCGATGGGAGAGGGGTTCCTTTTGCTGCTTGGGAGACTGGGGGCCGTTGGGAACAGCAGAGGGTGAGGCAGAGGCAGGGGGAGGTGGGGGAGGCTGATGGGGGGATGTTAAAAGGGACATAAGCTACGTGTAAGAGACGGAGCAGTGACAGAGTAAAAAATCAGAAACAAGAAGATAAGACACAAAACAAAAATAAGCATCAAATAATATTTGAAACCCAAAGCAAGTCAAACACAAACAATTAAATATTTAGGCCATGGTCCAAAAGAAAATATGTAAGGATATGTTAAATGAGAATATGATGAAAGTGGGAGTTTTAGTAAGGAAAGCAACAGAAGAATAGCAAGAAATATCTGACAAGAAGCTCATGCAGACTTTCACATGCAAACTACTGTTCTAATTAGTTACTCTAAACCAGTGTAAGCCAGAAGGGTAAATATTTCTAAACCACCTAAACTAACACAGCTTGATGGGAGAAAATGAAAGTCCTTAAATGCTAAGGTTGTGAAAACAGCAAAGACAGTCTTGAAATATTAAATTATTCTAAGGTTAAAGCAGTCATGTCGCCTTGATCATACTTTATGCCTATGTTAATGCTGTCATGCACTTACGTATCACACTATAAAAAGAAAATGAAAAATGTTCATGGATACATATGTTAACATGAGTTGGAAACCAAGTTATTAACCCATGGAAACAATTTCAATTAGATATGCTGATACATGGTTATAGAAATGTTGTACAATTTTCCTTCTCCCAGCCCAGGTAACCAGCAATCTAGGAGACGGAGTCAAAGGCATGATGCAAAACAGCCAGAGGTCAGTAATTTGTTAGTGTGGGTGACACGGTGCAGGTGATAACGCGTCTGAAATAAGACAAATGGCCATGGCCAAGGTACCATCACCAAAGAGAGATACTGTCTTAAAATAAAATAGCACACTAGCTTTTTTTTTTTTTTTTGCATTCTGATACAAGCTTAAAATCTTCGTTCCTTTAAGACTAAAAGATAAAGTGAACATCTGCACACTTTATAACACTCATTTCACACTGGGTCCAGCCATCAGTACCTTATTTTTTTTGATGAACGGCCATAACTTTCCTTTGGATTTGCCAACAAATTTGAGCTCTGATTTGCCTTCTCCTCTGGAATTCGAAAGGCTGTTATCTGACACAGTGCGCTTCATCGGCTGAGTGTAATCCTCAAATTCAATGTCTCCAGGCGGCTCAAAACCGGACTTATAAGCTTCTATGGCCAGCTGTGAATCCTGAAATTACACCCATGACACACAAATACGTTCAAATGCATGCAAATACCTTTTACACAATGAACTATGATGACCTCATACAGATGATATTCTAAATAAGTTATATTGATTAATAATAGATTTTCTAGTAATATTTTTATCATTAGAAAGAATAATTTGTAAAGCTACATGTCTAGCTGAGATTTGTAGATACTTTTAATAACTAACCATTTTTCTACATTTACAGAAACAAATATTAATTAAGAATGACTTTGCTAAAAGCAGAAAAATTGGGCCATTTATTATGCAATTCCCTTGAAAAATACAGTAGTACAAAAACTGCTTCTCATCAGAAGGTCTTAAAGCAATTTGGCATACACAAAGTCAAAGCAAAGAGTAGATAATCTCTCTGATTTCTTTGGTTAATTGTGGTTCAAAGATATGAATTTATTGAATAAGTTTTCTTTATGTATATATTTGTTCACAGCCTCTCCTCTACTAGAATGTAAGCTCCCTTCTGTTTTTCCTCCACTGTGTCCCTAGTACCTAGATGGTGCCCGGTGATAATGGTGCAATAAATGTTTGCTGAAGAAATCAGTGAACTGATTGCCTACTCTGTGCTGTGCACCCTGCTAGGAACTTTGAGTTCAGAATCTTCCTGGGGTCAGGTGGTGAAGACCAATGTGTAAGGAAACGGCAACTGTCATGTCAAAGATAGACAGATAGATGTATAGTTAAACCGTTACAAAAGCACATGTGATTTGTAATAACTTTCTAACTCAGTGATCATCTGATTTAAAAAATCTACTAGATGGGACTTCCCTGGT
This sequence comes from Mesoplodon mirus, assembly GCF_964341445.2. Taxonomy (NCBI): domain Eukaryota; kingdom Metazoa; phylum Chordata; class Mammalia; order Artiodactyla; family Ziphiidae; genus Mesoplodon; species Mesoplodon mirus. Next base: position 6,386,027 of record NC_138976.1, on the reverse strand, counting down.
GGCGCAGAATCCGCCTGCCGAGGCAGGGGACATGGGTTCGAGCCTTGGTCCGGGAAGATCCCACATGCCGTGAAACAACTAAGCCTGTGCACCACAGCTACTGTGCCTGTGCTCTAGAGCCTGTGAGCCACAACTACTGAGCCCACGTGCCTAGAGCCCGTGTTCCGCAACAAGAGAAGCTGCCGCAGTGAGAAGCCCGCGCACTGCAATGAAGAGTAGCCCCTGCTTGCTGCAACTGGAGAAAGCCCACGTGCAGAGACCCAATGCAGCCAAAAATAAATATTAAATAAATAAATAAATAACCCTTAAAAAAAAAAAAAACTACTAGAGAAGACAATTTGGAAAAATCTCACCTTCCTACAGTGAGCCCACATTTTAATTTGCCGTAGCTATTTCAGTTGACACCGATTTTGTAGGTGTGCCATAGGCATCAATTGTCTTGCAATAGCCAATCACCCTTCCGTCTTAGTAAGAAGAACCCTGATTTTAAGTCAGGCACATGGCCACCCAGCAAAAAGGCTTCACTCCCCAGTCTTTTGTACAGCAGGAGGTGGCCCCTAAGTTTTGACCTCTGAGATCTCTTGAGATGTAGGCAGAAGTACAGGGAGCAATTTTAGGAAGCCTCTTTAAAGAGATGGCATGGGCCCTTCTCTATATAATGTTTTCTGGAATTTGGATGCGATGGTTGGAGCTACAGAAGCCATATTGAGTTTGAAAGTCATATCATCAAAAGCTTTTAACTAGGAGAAGCCTGGGTCGCTGAGAACTTGCAGACTATCTGCCCATACCATGGTTGGACCCTCTTGCCTCTAGACATCTTTACATGGAAGGAAAAATAAACCACCTTAAGACACTATTGCCATTGTTATATGAACCTAAACCCATACTAGCAGATTCAGCTCTACAATCCTAAGTGTGCCAGGGACTATACTAATCCAAAACACAGAAGGCTGAATTAAAAAACTCTAAAATGGTGCTGCTACTGTTGAAAAGTATTTGTGACCACTGAAAGCAACTACTTTCAGGTGATTAAATATGGTCACTGTGGAAAGGGGCAGGGAAATAATGGGACCCCAAACTCTTAGTTATAAATTAAGTCCAAACTATAGTACTTACATTTTTCGGATCAATTGACTCGGCTGCCTTGACTATTCCATCCAAGCACTTCCCGATGATTGGAATCACCTGCCGATCCAGCTCTGCATACGTCTTCACTGATTCTCCAATTCTCACTATCCTCCTCTCCTCCATCTCTTGTATTTTCTGAAACGTTAGAATTTGCATAAAATTAATTTGGTCCACCGTTTTCTGGGTTTAAAAAATTTTAATTAATTAATTAATTAATTTTTGGCTGCGTTGGGTCTTTGTTGCTGCGCGTGGGCTTTCTCTAGTTGTGGCGAGTGGGGGCTACTCTTGGTTGTGATGCGCGGGCTTCTCATTGCGGTGGCTTCTCTTGTTGCGGAGCATGGGCTCTAGGCACACAGGCTTCAGTAGTTGTGGCTCGTGGGCTCTAGAGTGCAGGCTCAGTAGTTGTGGCACTCGGGCTTAGTTGCTCTGCGACATGTGGGATCTTCCCAGACCAGGGCTCGAACCCGTGTCCCCTGCATTGGCAGGCAGATTCTTAACCACTACGCCACCAAGGAAGCCCCAGTTTGGTCCACTGTTACTTAAGGAAGTTTTTTTTTGGCAGCACTGTTACCTCTAAAAAATTCTCTAGGCGGGAAACAGGCCTATAAAAAGGTTAGAGTTACAACCATAAATTTCTTGTGCCTCTACCTTAGCCAGCTGGACACCTATTTTATGAATTGCTGGGCTGCCTAAATGTACACTTTACACAATTCCATTCCAATTTCAGTAAGAACCCGAAACTCAAGTAGTTTTACTATTAACACCATTTGGTATTAGATTTTAAACATCTCCTCTATCTTTGAGGCACTGCTTTATCCTTTACCAAAAGTATGGTATTTGTTTAACTGCCTTGACACAACACAGGCTTACATTAACTAGTATACCTGCCTTCTACAAGCTGGAGGTTCTTGTTTGCTGTGTAGATACTATGACACAAATATTTATTATTTTTTCTACAGTTGGACTTTAAGTTGTAAAAAATTCCCAGAGTGGGAATGTATGTATCTTTTCTCACACTATTTTTGACAACCTAAAGTAGCCAAAAGAAAAACAATCCAAAGGAAAGAACTGTCATCTATTCAAGTCCTACAACTGTCTCAATGCTGCTTAGATTCCTAGAGGTAAGTTGGAATTTTTGTAACCAGAATGGTCCTTTTAGCAAAAAGAGTGTTAATCTGAGAATCACAATTCTAAGGCTGACCAAGAATGGCTGCAGGGGCAAACCAAGGAAGTTTGCAAAGGCTATTGATTAATCTTGAGATTCATGTTATATTTCATCTTAATGTCAGTCAGTGCTTGATCTGAATGTTTTAAAAAATGATTTGAATTAGAGGAAACTTAGAATTATATAAATACTTAGAATATAAGCCCAGAAATCATGATTCCGAGGCAACATTTTTCTAAGCAAAGCAAATCTGAGAGATCTGAGCTCCTTACCTGAAAGATATTGGGAATGTGAGTATGGTAATATTCATGCTGCTCGTGGTTGAATTTCTGAAGAATTGATGAGTAATCTGCTTTGCTGTCCTCTGCCATTTGGTGACGCATTTGAGCTTGTTGTCGTGCCTTAGGGCAAAAAATGAGAATACCCCCATGTTTACACATAATAAGTAAAAGCCTAGGATTGCAAACTGGAAGAACTGGGGGATCAAATTTACCTCCCATTTGTTGTATTTAGCAGGTGCTGTTTTTAAAAAAATTGTTTAAACAATCCAATCCAAAAATGGGCAGAAGACCTGAAAAGACATTTCTCCAAAGAAGACACATAGATGGTCAACAGGCACATGAAAAGATGCTCGACATCACTAATTATTACAGAAACGCAAGTCAAAACAACAGTGAAATATCACCTCGCGCCTGTCAAAATGGCTATCAGGAAAAAGTCTACAAATAACAGATGTTGGTGAGGATGTAGGGAAAAGTGAACCCTTGTACACTATTGGTGGAAATTGGTGCAGCCCCTATGGGAAACAATATAGACGTTCCTCAAAAAACTAAAAATAAAACTACCATATGATCCAGCAATTCCACTCTTGGGTATATATCCAGAAAAAAAATGAAAACATTAATTCGAAAAGATACATGCACCCCGATGTTCATAGCAGCACTATTTACAACAGCCAAGACATGGAAGCGACCCAAGTGTCCATCAACAGAGGACTGGATTAGGAAGATGTGACACACACACATATATACACACACAATGGAATATTACTCAGATATAAAAAAGAATGAAATACTGACATTTGCGGCAACATGGATGACCCTAGGGAATATTATGCTTCGTGAAATAAGTCAGAGAGAGACAAATACTGTATGATCACTTACACGTGGACTCTAAAAAAAATAATACAAATGAATATCAGACTCACAGACAGAATACAAATTTATGGTTACCAAAGCGGAAAGGGACAAATTAGGGGTATGGGATTAACGATACAAGCTACTCTATTTATAATAGATAAGCAACAAGGATATACTGTATAGCACAGGGAATTATGGCCATTATCTTGTAATAACCTAGAGTGGAGTATAGTCTGCAAAAATACTGAATCACTATGCTGTACACCTGAAACTAACATAATATTATAAATCAACTGCAATTCAATTTTTAAAAAAGGAAAAAGAAATTATTTAGAATTTGAATTTACTTTAGGCAAGGATGTGCACCCTAATTTTTCACAACCACCAACATTCTCTGTTGTCTTAACTTGGCCTTACTTTCTAGTTTCACACACGTGCCAACATTCTTCATTGTCTGCACTTGGCCCAATTTGCACATTTATGTTACCTAGATTTAGGTTCCCTTATGGGAACCGCTGATCATATTTTTTATTTCCTGAGGAGGGGACGGGTGATCCATAAATTTTTTAATCCAATTCTCAATGGAGTTCATGAATTAAAAAGGCATATCGGGGCTTCCCTGGTGGTGCAGTGGTTGAGAGTCCGCCTGCCAATGCAGGGGACACGAGTGTGATCCCTGGTCCAGGAAGATCCCACATACCGCGGAGCAACTAAACCCATGAACCACAACTACTGAAGCCCGCGCGCCTAGAGCCCGTGCTCCACAACAAGAGAAGCCGCCGCAATGAGAAGCCCGCACACCGCAACGAAGAGTAGCCCCTGCTCGCGGCAACTAGAGGAAGCCTGTGCACAGCAGTGAAGACCCAAAGCAGCTATAAATAAATAAATAAATAAATAAATAAATATTTTTTATAGGTACATGAATCACTGATCTAAAGGGACCTTTCTAAAACTGTCCACTATGTTTATTTTCAGAATATACTTTAAAGAAGCAGTAAGTATGGTGCCCTCTTTGTGCTTTTTATGTGTGTGTGTGCGCGCGTGTGCTATTTTGTGTTTTACTGCATTGCTTTTCTCCTAAATAATAACAGAATTCATACATTTGTTTCTCTCTTCTCATTCATTTTTTGGCTAATTACACACAAGCAAGAAAGGGGCTCTTAGTGACAAGCTGCAGAATCGAATTGAAAGTTCAAACAAGAATGTCTGTAAAGTCGAAAGTCCTCCACAAATAGCAGAGATTGTTATGCTGGTAACAGCTCCTCAGACTCCTCCAGCACCTTGGAGGCGCCTTGATAAATACAATCTCATGAATCTCTAAGACATCTGAGGTCCGTGCAGGGCAACAACTACCCCCTGCCAGATGAAGAGGTGGCTTGGCCTGTATACTGGGCAAACTTACCACACTGAACCAAGAACACAACAGGAAAAGAGCCTTGTTCCAACATACCCAAGGCAACTTTTGTTTGCTGTTTTGTCTTGTTTTACTGAACCTAACTGCTTAAAAAAAGAAAAAGAAAAAACAAAGAACCGTTCAAGTGCCAACACGAAGACGAAAGGCTGGAGTCGTTTGTCCCACTCTCTGTCTGATCACTGGTACCAGATCGGTTTCTTCGCACCTCCATGTCCTTCATTGGTTTCCTGCCTCTGTGACTTGAAGGCTTAACCTGATTTCACTTCCTTGATATGCTTCGCTCATCTGTGTATCTGTGAAAGCCCAAGGTGGTCATTCAGAGCTGCTTCCTTTATTTTCTTCTCTGTTCATACGTAAACGCTACCCAAATGCAGGGAACAATCTTAATATTTCCAAACTGATTTCCTTATTACCTGAGGCTTCTTAGTTTCTTAAGACCTTTAGGTACCTCAAAACCAATTTACCAACTTCTCACCTCCCCTCAGTTAGTTCAGCTGCCACATTCTTCCTCTTTGTCAGCGGACTGTTAACTCCCTTCCTGACCATACGCTCTGGCTTCCGCTTTACTGTGTTCGCTAGCAAATACATTAAGCTAGTCCCCAGCATGTTGAGTCCCCAGCTACCCTGCAAAATCCATGCCTTTCCAATACACAGTAACCCTCCTCCATTTAAATAGTAGCCTCCCCACCTATGTGCACTCCATCTGTTCCCCTGATGCAACCAACTCAAAAATCCTTTTAACTCTTTCAATTACCTAGAATTTTATCATTTCTCACTCTATTATGACTATGGGGGAAAAAAAAACACACAAGGAAATTCCCAGGTAGACTCCCATTTCTAAAACATTCTCTCTCTCATTTACAAAACTTCCTCAGAAAAAAAGTCTCAGAAAAATCCCAGGGGAGGGAGGTTCCGTCATCTCTTTTGTAAGGAGAGTAGCAAGATGGACAGTCTCCTTATTTATTTATTTCGCAGAAATGATTCTAATTTGGTGAAAACTTAAAATAGCTTAGTTCTGAAACAGAGATCAGAATGTCATCATTAAGTATGCACTTATGTGTGTATACACACACACACAGCCCACATAAACAGATGAATGTTTCCTGACAATCAAGCCATCATAACGACCATGGAATATTTTACTCATGAGAACTGGAGGTGAACCTGCCAGAGGGACCCCAGCACCATCTGATTGGAAGTGGTCGCCATCCTCTAACCTCTGAACTCCCCAGAATCTCTAATCGTGTTTTTGCTTTGGCTATATAATTGCTTTTATTAATATTAATTCATAATGGTTTAATATTAATTAAACTATTAATATTAATTCATAACAATTAAATTATTGATTAAACTATTAATAATTAATTCATAATTAATATTAATTCATAATAGTTTCACAGTGCCCTGCACAATGCATTCCTGAAGTGTAACTAGGTGACCAGTAGATGTAAACTATGGAAGAAACTGAGATAAGGAAGAACATGGATAAAATCCAGCCTGGAAAGTGAGCCGAGTAGAAGCAAACAAACAGACCCCAGAGGGAATGGGTCTACCTTTTGTAAAGGAAGCATGATCTCTCTGGGAGTTTTCTTGAAAGGAAAAGTTTGGACCTGAGGTTGCAAAAGCCTCTGTACTTCTGCAGATTCTCTCTGACTCACTAAAAGGATAAAGCAACATTTAAAAGCAGCAAAATATTGTCACACATCAGATTCTGCAAGGCCACGGCAGGAAGACAGGACTGTCTTACTCTCAATCCCAGCATCCAGCTGCTTTGAATTAATACCCACGGTTGAATCCCAGGCCCAGGAATGTGCCATTGTTCTGACCAAGATTTACTATGGAAATCTATTTTTGTTTCGTAAACTGCTGTGTTTATTTTGCGATGGAACTTCAAGAGTCTCTCTCTAAAACTAGTGCTGAGTCAGTTACTCATTACTACAAATATGTTTTTAAAAATATCTTTAAAAGTATTTTCAAAAACTTACTTGGAGTAACCGCTAAGTAACTAGATATTTTCGAGAGTGTATCTCCTAATGACTAAGGCTACATGAAGATCAGAAGCATCACAACTCCTTCCTTTTTAAGTCCATCTGAAAATAGCAACTATTATCTTAAAGAGGTATAGTATTTCTATTCTCAGCCAGACCATTAGCTATTTCTTTTCATTCATGTTCTCATTCTAAGAATAAAAGATACTGCATCTTATAGCAATATTACTGTAGGGCAGAGAGATGGTCAGAGGATTTTTATTTTTTAATGACTCAGAGTTACAGAACTTAGAGATAACATTCTAAAAAAGTCCAGAATGACCACAACTGCCTGAGGCTGTAATTCACAGACATCGTTAAATAAGAACTACATGTTTCACTGTCAATCAGAAAGGCTGAATTTAAATTTTAGAATTTCTTTGACAAATCCTTGGGAATCTCCCCAAATAAATCCAAATAGGCCTAAGTATGTATTGCTTAAGCGCTACTTCACTGCTTAGTAATTCTTAGCACCTCTAACTCAACATCCTATGGAAATAAAGCTGTGCTGCCTGAAAGGTCAGAGTTACAGTTTCTAAATAAAGAAAACAATATTTTAGAAACTGAGCTGCAGCCCAACGCTTCTAAATCCTCACAGGTTTAAAGACAAGAATACTAAAATCCATTTAGTTAGTTAAATTTAGATGATTAGCATGGCCAAAATGTGTAGCTATTTCCTGTTCAATTGCTATTACCTTTTCCTTAATATTTCAAATAATAAGAAGAAAAGAACACTGCTGGCCGAGTCTCAATTGTCATAAACAGAGAAAATGAGCTATACTAAGGAATGGGGTTATACTTACTAGGTTATACCCTCACATCTTTTATCAGGGCTGCTTATAGCTTTTGACTTTTTAACAAAATGAGCAAATATGGACTGGTTCTATTTATATATTTATTGTTAAATACATAATGAGATGTATTATTATTATTATTTTTTTTTTGCGGTACGCGGGCCTCTCACTGTTGTGGCCTCTCCCGTTGCGGAGCACAGGCTCCGGACGCGCAGGCTCAGTGGCCATGGCTCACGGGCCCAGCCGCTCCGCGGCATGTGGGATCTTCCCGGACCGGGGCACGAACCCACGTCCCCTGCATCAGCAGGCGGACTCTCAACCACTGTGCCACCAGGGAAGCCCGAGATGTATTAATTTTTGAACATGACCTCAGACTTCTTAGGACTGTATACACTGCTGTTCCTTAAATGATAAACTATTTATTGCAGCAGCATTCCTAGTTTTGGAAAGTCATATTTTTCCTTGGTTAGAAGTATGTAAATGTAACAACTTAGAAAGGCCCCGCTTGATTACCAAAAATTTGGGGAGCACAATGAAAAATGTTTCATCACTGGTAGTTCCAAAAGCAGTAAATGTTCTCTGGAGCAGCTGGACTTTCAATATTTTATTTCATCATTATCATAAGAAGAGATCAAATGTATTTTAGGCCAGAGGGGAAAGGAGGGCTAAATTGAGATTTTTTTCTGAATTTACTGTTCTGAACCACAGCTAGGCTGTCCATATTTATTATCCAATAGCCAGTGACCTGCAACAGCTCCACTTAGGGGGCAGATGGCCTGACCACCAGCCCCGAAATCCAGCCAAAAGGGCACAGAGCCTGGGCTGGAGACACAGCAAGAATCCAGCAGGGCACCTGGCTCTCGATTCACCCCTCTGCAACTACCTGAGCTGCTGACTTCATATTGTGGATAAAATCAAACTTACGAATTTAATAACCTGGGTTATCTGGCCTCTCTCCATCTTAGTTCTTTTTTCACCCAATTACAAAAATATGCTTGCTGTAAATAATTCAAGTTTACAGAATTGTAAGGTTTAGAAAGTAAAAGTCCCTGCACATTCCACCCTCTGGTAAACATTGGTAATAGTGACAACCTAGTGTCCTTCCCTGGTGGAGCGGGATCTGAGATAACACTGAGAGGAGGTAGAGCAGCCTTGGGAAATTCACCGGAAAGTTCCAAGAACACAGCTGCAAGGACATCATTAAATGACACCATCACATTACAATGATCCCCAATCAACAGCTGGCAAAGATGTAGCTCCAACGACTGGAGCACCTTTCCTTTTGGACGTGGCCAGGTTAAAGAGAAGAAATGCACACATTTTCACAGCATACAAGAGAGGTAGGGGCCACTGGATATTGTGACCTATTCTCTAGGTGTGTCGTCTCCCCCCACCCGCCATGGAGCACCACACAGCATGTGGGATCTTAGTTCCCCGACCAGGGATCAAACCCACACCCCCTGCAGTAGAAGCATGAAATCTTAACCACTGGACCACCAGGGAAGTCCCTCTAGGATTTTTTTTTTTTAATAAAGGATGTACTTTTTTAAAAAATTTTATTTATTTATGGCTGCATTGGGTCTTCATTGCTGCGCCCGGGCTTTCTCCAGTTGCAGTGAGCGGGGGCTACTCTTCTTTGCTGTGCACAGGCTTCTCATTGTGGTGGCTTCTCCTGTTGCGGAGCACAGGCTCTAGGTGCGCAGGCTCAGTAGTTGTGGTGCACGGGTTAAGTTGCTCCGCGGCATGTGGGATCTTCCCGGACCAGGGATCGAACCCATGTCCCTGCATTGGCAGACGGATTCTTAACCACTGCGCCACCAAGTCCTCCTCTAGGTATTTTTGAGACCAGAAAAACAGCAATCTATTGAGAATCCCTGAACTTCTAACTGGTAAACTGAATTTCTCTATGATTTGTCAATGATTAGGAGTAAAACTGATTTCACCCTAGTCTTTGACCCAGCAATTTTACTTCTGGGAATTTATCCTAATGAAATAATTTTCAGTGTTCACAAAAGATATCCACACAGAATTGTTTATAATAGCTAATAATTTGAGACAATGTCCAGTAATGTGATTGGTTAATTATATGTCATACCCTTGATGGACTATTGTGTAGCCTGGAAGAAAAATAATGCGAAAGAGTATTTAATAAGGGAAAGTGAAAGCTATATATAATTTAATTTTTTTCAAGTTTCTAAAACAGTATTTACAGTATAATCTCATTATTATAAAAATAAAACATTAGGGCTTCCCTGGTGGCGCAGTGGTTGAGAGTCCGCCTGCCGATGCAGGGGACACGGGTTCGTGCCCTGGTCCGGGAAGATCCCACATGCCGCGGAGCGGCTGGGCCCGTGAGCCATGGCCTCTGAGCCTGCGCGTCCAGAGCCTGTGCTCCGCAACGGGAGAGGCCACAACAGTGAGAGGCCCGCGTACCGCAAAAAATAATAATAATAATAAATAAAACATTAATAATGATCACTTCTGAAAAGAGTGATTAAGTTAATTTTGCCAAAAAGCTTAGTGAAAGAGGCAAATTCTAATGCAGAATTCCAGAAACAGTGAAAGATTGAAGAGGTATGGCTTGCCTTTGAGGTACACACACACACACAGACACACACACACACTACTCTGAAAGATATAGTAGGAGGGATATTAACAAAGGAAGAGATGGAAAAGCTCTCTGTCTGGAATAATGTTGTTGTATGATAAATGGCATTGTTTCAATTTCCCAGCAAACTGTTGCATCTAGAATATATTTTCAAGTTCAAGACTAAAATGCATCTAAAAATTCCTATTCAGACAGAGCACCGTGAGTTTGTGTTGGAGACTTCCAGGCCGGGACTTGCCAAAACAATGAGTCTGTCTTTGATAAATTATAAGGGCAGCTAAAATACAGAACACAGAAAAACTTCAAAATAAGTTAACCAAAGAAATATGTTTGAAATATTCCAGCAATTTCCTGACTTCTTTTTTTTTTTAAACAGGCTTACAACTTCTAGCCCCAGCATTGCAGGTTACTTTAGTGCTGAAATAGGAGAGAATATGGAAAGATAGCAAATGAGACCAGCATCTCAATCCCTCAGGGGCCATTCACTTGCTAAACAGTTTTAAGAAAAGGCCTTCTGTTTCCCTATACCCCAGTTGCCTTATTTAAAAAGTAGAATTAGAAGGTGAGTGACAATTTCTGCTGAAACAGAAGCCACTGCTGATATGGTTGCTCTTGATGCTGGCATACCTCCAAGTTAAGCTGGTGAAAACAAACTTGGTATGAGCTCAGAGATCTTGGTAAAATATAAATCATGGTCTCCAAGACTTGCCCCCTCCTCCTCCCTGGCTTCTAACACATGATTATTGGCAAGGGTCTGGAGTTTTCAGTTATAGTAGGTTGAGACTGATGATCTCTTTCTCTTCCCTTTCTCCCCTTAATAAGTAACGTCACCCCAAATATGACACGCACAAGGTTCCATACGTGCACAGCTGAAGAGAACAGCCTGGATTCTGGAAAGTTGATGCCTATATGATCACCATTCTCTACGGCTGTGGCATTATTGAGAAGAGCAAAAATACTGAAAGCACTCTGAAATGCAGTTCTACAAAACATATATATTCCTTAGAAGAGTAGAAAAAATGAATCATGTTATATACCCCAGAAAAGAAATGAAATACCATGAAATCTGAGGTATATATATGTACACACACACACTGGAATATTACTCAGCCATTAAAAATAATGAAATAATGCCATTTCCAGCAACATGGATGGACCTAGATATTATCACATTAAATGAAGTAAGTCAGAGAAAGAAAATACCATATGATATCACTTATATGTGGAATCTAAAAAAAAATGAGACGTGAACTTATCTATAAAACAGAAACAGACTCACAAAACAAACTTATGGTTACAAAAGGGGAGGGGGGGGATAAGTTAGGAATTTGGGGTTAACAGATACACACTACTATATATAAAATAAACAACAAGTACCTACTAAATAGCACAGGGAACTATATTCAATATCTTGTAATAACCTATAATGGAAAAGAATCTGAAAAAGTATATATATATGTTTATGGCTGAATCACTTTGCTGTACACATGAAACATTATTTAAAAAACTACACTTCAGTTTAAAAAAAAAAAAGAGAAATCTGAGGTGTTTGGTGAGCAGCTGTTCATCCTTAGTACCCAAGTCACAACAGATGTTTAATCAGGAATGTTTAATTTAATGTTTAATTTAAAAATCTTACAGATGTTATTTTCAGTAATATATTCTTAATAGGTCAAGATAAAAGATTACAGGCCCTTCCTGAATTTTGACCACAGTACTACTTTCCTCTGCATTCTTTAAGCTGGGCAACACCTAGCAAAACTTCTAGTGGTCAAAGAAGACAACAAAGAAGTTTGATTAGGTATCAGGCTATGGGATGATGTGGGGTAAGAGTGTCCTCTGAGAAACAAAACCTTAAGCCTGTGTATACCATAAAGGTATTGTAAGAATCTCCACCACAAGAAATTAACATAAAAATCGGCCCCAGGTTGTCTGGCCAAAATAAATACAAAACCCTAATGGGAGTGGGGATACACCCACAATCCTGCTTTTAAGGGATTCCCAGAGGAAAAAACCATCCCTGTTGAAGGTATGCTCATATAAAAAATAATAATATCAATCATAAACGCACAAGGAAATAAACCACTGTGAAAGCTGACACAGTAGAGAGAAAAACTATCACCATAAAAACTTGAGCTAGGGACTTCCCTGGTGGTGCAGTGGTTAAGAATCTGCCTGCCAATGCAGGCAACATGGGTTCGAGCCCTGGTCCGGGAAGATCCCACATGCCGCAGAGCAACTAAGCCCGTGAGCCACAACTACTGAAGCCCGCATGCCTAGAGCCCATGCTCTGCAACAAGAGAAACCACTGCAATGAGAAGCACGCGCATCGCAATGAGGAGTAGCCCCCCTCGCCACAACTAGAGAAAATCCACACGCGGCGATGAAGACCCAACACAGCCATAAACAAACAAACAAATTAATTAATTAATTAATTTTTTAAAAACCTGAGCTAAAAGAAAAATTTAAAGAACATATAAAACAAGAACATTTAAAAGGATTAAAGAAATAAAAGAAGCAACAGAAACCACAAGAAAATGAAAGACATTATAAAGATGAAGTATATCTGAGAAAGAAGCAAATGGAACTTCCAGAAATAAAAAATGCACTCATTGAAATTTAAAAACTTAATAAATCAGTTAAACAATAGAATAATTGAAGAGAACTCATGAAGTAGCTGAGAAAGTTACACAAAGTGTAATATATAGAGATAAAGAAATGAAATGAAGGAAAAAGAAGTTAAGAAGCATGGGGAATAGAATGAGAAGTTTCATACATATCTGAGCCCCAGAACCAACAATTCAAGAGAATGAAAGAAAGGCATATTTGAAGAGTTAACACCTGAGAGTTTTCCTACATTTATGAAAGGAACAAATCCCCAATGAACCCTAAGCAGAGTAAATAAGAAACAAAAAGTCTGTACTTTGAAATATCACAGTGATGCCACGGAACACCAAAGGCAATGATAAGGTCTTAAGAGCTAGGGAGGACAGTCAAATATCCACAAAAGGAACACAGTTAAGTAGTTAGCCAACTTCCCAAAAGGAACAATCAATGCTAAAAGACAATGGAATGAGGTTTTCAAAATGTTTAGAGAAAATCATTGTCAGCTTAGAATTCTATACCTAACTAAACCATCCCATTAGAGTGAGGACAAAATAAAAACATTTCAGCCAAATAAAGAACTTGCTACTCACAAACCCTTATGGAAAAAAATAGAAACAACCTATCATTCAGAAAGGAGGGAATTTAACCCAGAAAGGAGGAATATGCACGAAGTAACAACACTTGGCCTGCCTTAGTTCATGTCTCTGGCTGTGTGGATAGATGGTGAAGACATGGCTGCCCCCTTTAGATGGTCCCTGAGCCCACTTCTCCTTACTGGGCCCCTAGTACATACTGAGGCTTCACATCAATTGCTATTTATCACCTTATCCCAACCCATTATCACCAGCCTAGTTCTGTAGGCAAGAGCAGTGGCTAACAATAAAGAGCTCATTTAATATAAACCAGGAGTGAAATCATACGGTACACTGGCAAGGACACTGAATTCACAAAGAATTCATAGACATGTGCTTCAGTCTAGCTCTCCCACATCCAGCATGGTCATTTTAGGTTAATGGCATTTTTTTTTTTTTTTTTTTTTTTTTTTGCGGTACGCGGGCCTCTCACTGTTGTGGCCACTCCCGTTGCGGAGCACAGGCTCTGGACGCGCAGACTCAGAGGCCATGGCTCACGGGCCCAGCCGCTCTGCGGCATGTGGGATCTTCCCGGACCGGGGCACGAACCCGTGTCCCCTGCATCGGCAGGTGGACTCTCAACCACTGCGCCACCAGGGAAGCCCGGTTAATGGCAATTTTTAAAAATTTTTTCAATTTTATTTTTATGGCTGTGTCAAGTCTTAGTTGTGGCATGCGGGATCTTCTTTCAGGTGTGCAGGCTCTTCATTGTGGCATGCAGGCTTCTCTCTAGTTGTGAAGTGCAGGCTTTTCTCTAGTTGTGGTGTGCGGGTTTTCTCTTCTCTAGTTGTGGCACACAGGCTCCAGAGCACGTGGGCTCCGCAGTTTGTGGCACACAGGCTCTCTAGTTGAGGTGCACGAGCTCAGTAGTTGCGGTGCGCGGGCTTAGTTGCCCTGCGGCATGTGGGACCTTAGTTCCCGGACCAGGGGTGGAACCTGCATCCCCTGCAGTGGAAAGCGGATTCTTTACCACTGGACCACCAGGGAAGTCCCAGGTTAATGGAAATTTAACACTGTATAGCCTTACCTTTTTTTTATCTATAAAGGGATAAAAGAATTATGGCAAGGACTGAAACCCTCTTCAAAAAAAATAAAACACGTTCCCAGTATAAGTTTTTTGAGAAATAGGTTCAATACTATTTCATGCGGATCACATTCATTCTCCCATTTCACTCTTAATATCCTTCACAATCTGTTCTCATGTCACCTCTCTGGGAGATCCTACTCAACTCCCCGTTCTGTCAACATCAGCAGCATGCTTCCCGCAATGCCTGGAATGAAGTTCTCTCCATCTCAGATGCTCCCTCTCTGCTCTATCCATTCAATTTCTACCCATCCATCATACTCAAGTCCTGATTCTTCCTTCAGCCCTATCCCAACAACCTGTAATCCACATGGAGCTTTTTCAGCTGCAGAATCTATGAGCAACTTTTAAGCTCCTAGTATTTGCTGGTCATAAGACCAGGTGATTTCACATATGATGTACCTCATTAATCATTTTTTAACTACTGCTGCTCTGAATATCTTCACCCCGCAGCTTAGCATGTTATTATACACATTATCTGATTCTGCAATTGACCCGAGTTTTCCTTGTCTCTCTATCTCTTTGTTATCTGCTAACCAAGGCCCTCGAGACAGGTATTCATTATAATCTTACGATGCTCTGAACTATTTGTTCAATAAATACTCTAATAGAATGTCTAGGATGTTTAAAATATACTTAATCAGGGACTTCCCTGGCGGTCCAGTGGTTAAGACTCTGGGCTTCCACTACAGGGGGCTCACGATTCTAGCCCACGCACCTAGAGCCCGTGCTCCGCAACAAGAGAAGCCACCGCAATGAGAAGCCTGCGCACCGCAACGAAGAGTAGCCCCCGCTCGCTGCAACTAGAGAAAGCCCGCGTGCAGCAACGAAGACCCACCGCAGCCAAAAATAAAATGAATTAATTAAAAAAAATATTAAGAACCAGCTCCTGGCCAAGATAGACCATTTACTGTCAGTAAAAATTAAAATATTTTATTAAATGAGTTGCCGTACAAAAGCCTTTAGAACAATGAGGGGCACAAAGGAAATGCCAAGTATTGAAGCCACACACACACACAAACACACACACTCAAATAAGTAAATATCATTTATTTATTTTATTTTATATTCATGTTCATATATTCGTATAATATGAATATTTGTATTCATGTTTTATTCAGTTCACTTTTATTTTCAGATCTAGGGTATGGGAATGACCTATCATCTTACTTCACTCTAGTGCTATTTTGAACATTCACTTAGAGGCTTGTTGTTAGGTGTACTAAAGCAAAGTTAAGATAGATTCCCATGTTAGCATTTTCATGTAAATGACATAATGCATACTGGAAATAGTTCACTGAAGAGGCTTTTAAAAGTATTTGGTCTTTATATACATTCACTTTGGGGAGGACCCCACCCCCAACATTTCTGATACTCTGAGATTTTGACATTTTGACTTTCCTGTTACTTTTCTTTTCTTTTCTTTTCTTTTCTTTTTTTTTTTTTGCGGTACACACGGGCCTCTCACTGTTGTGGCCTCTCCCGTTGTGGAGCACAGGCTCCGGACGCTCAGGCTCAGCAGCCATGGCTCACGGGCCCAGCCGCTCTGCGGCATGTGGGATCCTCCCGGACCGGGGCACGAACCCATGTCCCCTGCATTAGCAGGCGGACTCTCAACCACTGCGCCACCAGGGAAGCCCCCCTGTTACTTTTTAAATGTTTGTTTACCCAAACTCCATTTGCTGTGTAAAAACCACTTATTTCCAAAGCAAAGAAGCGAAAATTAAGGTCAACAACATAGAGGCTGTAGTAATTGCTAGCAAATGAACTAAAACTGGGAGCTGAATGCAACGTTAAGAATACCTGTATGGGGGCTTCCCTGGTGGCGCAGTGGTTGAGAATCTGCCTGCTAATGCAGGGGACACGGGTTCGAGCCCTGGTCTGGGAGAATCCCACATGCCGCGGAGCAACTAGGCCCGTGAGCCACAACTACTGAGCCTGCGCGTCTGGAGCCTGTGCTCCGCAAAAAGAGAGGCCGCGATAGTGAGAGGTCCGCGCACCGCGATGAAGAGTGGCCCCCGCTTGCCACAACTAGAGAAAGCCCTCGCACAGAAACAAAGACCCAACACAGCAAAAAGTAAATAAATAAAATGAATAAACTCCTACCCCCAACATCAAAAAAAAAAAAAAAAAAAGAATACCTGTATGTGAAACATCTAACCATAGTAAATAATTTTATGTTTCAACATTCCTATCACAAATTCATTTTTTAAATATTGAGTGTCACAGCCTTGAGAAAAACCAAACCGCATCCTACTAATATTCAAAGTTGCGTCCTGTTTCCAAATATAAATACATTTATTCCACATTTGATAATTGGGGAAAATTTCCATTAAATTCCATTTCCCATATGAAGCATCAAAAAAGAAGAAAACATACCCGTATTACTCAGGACAAACATTAAGCATCAAAACAACCGAAACCATTCAGGATGTTCACTTAATACAGGCACACTGAGAAGCAAAAGAAACAAAACATAAACTCTACAGATATGACTGCTTACAGGACAGATATAAACAAGAGGATAACAAAGATGACTTTTCTAGAATCTTTGATTTGAACACTATCCACTTTTAAAGAATAGTCGCAGCAACGATATCCATTATTCTATACATTTTTCTCTTGTTGCAAACGAAAACAATTTTAAACTAAAAGATCAAGCTGCCGTTGAGAAACGTATTTCCTGCATTCATACAAACCACTTCCTCTTTTGAAAAAAAAATTGTTTTCTAAATTGTTACAGTGAACAATTCCTTCAGATAACCAGTCAGACATTTGATATGAAGCAAATTTGGGGAAAGCCCCAAAGATATTAACATGTTTAATAAAGATGTCAACCTCGTGGTTACAGCAAGGGCAGAGAAAAAAATTTAATAGTACAATTCCTTATACGTACAATAACTAAAGTAGTCATCTTGCTAGAGAATGTTTCCCCAAATGGTAAAAAAATTTAACACTCTGCTACTCAGCTGGCTTCAGTTAGAACAGAACCAACTTTGTCCTGCCCGTGCTTCACAGAGCAGGCATCCCTGATTCCAAGTGAGGACAGCCTCCCAAATTAGTAAATTTCATTTGTTTTATCAAGATAATTATCAAACTGATAATCATTCAAAGTAAATTCCTTCATTCTTGCTTAACACGGACATAGATTCCTTACTAAAATTGTATTTTTCTCTTTAAAAGATCCTATTATGTAATATATGACACATAAAAAGAGTGCATGCATATTTTATTGTCATTAGAAATGTGAAGTTTTATCACATACTTCTTAGAATTCTACCTTAATTCATAAATGACTCAGAATGTCCTATTCTACTTCATGATAGGGGCATCTATGTAGAATTTAAAAGCTAACAATGTTCAAAGCCAAATATGTTTGGAAGCTGTAATATCACACAAAAATGGAATGCAAACTCCCTAAGAAATGGATACACTGTTCTAAGGGTTCATGGTCAGCATTTTAAGTTAATTTAACTTTTAAAACATTTCCTTAAATCGGGTTATACAGTAAAACTCATGATTAGGCCAAATAGGGCAACTTCTCACATTGTATAGAGAACTCTTCTGGTTAGTCAACACTCAGAACTGCAATGAATTTGAATTAAGAACCCAAGTTAACTGTTTGATGGCAAACAACTGCCCAGAAAATGAAGACGTTAGCAGTCCAAGAATCACTCAAGTTAAATGAAACTAGACCTGTAAGAAAAGGAGAAATTGATGCCAGAGTTTAAAAACCATAACTTGAGCTCACTAACAACTTCTGCAGCTACTTGTAACCAGGAACTGCAGTTTCTGTTAAACAATATCCTATTTTGCACTTAGAAATTATGTAAGAGCCAACAGTCACAAGGCAAGGGCGAATTAGAGAAAGGGAATTATTCATTGCCTGACATGGATGAACTCAGTTTAATGCATGCATTTAGAAAACACTGTTCTCTCTGTTCGGAAATATTAGTTCACATTCCATTCATTTTGATAACCTTTTCCTTTTTCATCCCAGCACCGCACTAGCCAGCTGCAGCATTATCAGAAAGCAGAGATTAGGCACTGCCTCTCATCCACATTTGTCTAGCATGTTATTATTCCAAAGCACAGCGACAGATAAAACCCGACTTTAAAGTGTTTGTCACCAAAATGGCATTCAAGAAGTATGTAGGGAGCACATGGGAAAATTCACCAAACAGTCACTAAGTATTAGGAAGAAAACGAAAGGCAAATTCCTCAAAGTCAAGGACTGTGTGATTCCACGACGGTATCTATGCCACCACCACACCTCACCAGCACATAGGCAACAAATAATGGGTGAGGGAATGAATGGATGGGAACACTTCACAACTCAGGAATTCTGTCAACAAGTTAGATGCTTTTTAAAAATGACAATAAGGTCATGAAATCATGATTCCATTAGAATTCCCTTAAATTAAAAAATACATATATACGGTAACTCATTTGGGAGCCCATGTTTAAACAGAAATAGACAAATTTGGAATTTAGTTGGATGAAAAGCTATACCAAGCAGAAGCAAACTGCAAGAAAAAATTTACTAGAAATATTTTAATAAAATAAATTAATGGTTACTTAGCATTCTGATTCTTCACAAGTAATCTCCAAACTCTATAAAACTTGAAATACTGACTCCACTAAAAAGTAGTCTCTTGCCCACCTCTTTACACACTATACTCTACCCCCGGCCCCCCAAATCGAGAATACATCAAGAGTTTAAATGGTCCTTTGGCACCATGTCCAATCTGATGGCACTGGTCTTCTGAGAGATGGGGCCAAGGAGAGCTGGGCTCTCTGTATTTCTAAGCCTGATCCTTAAAAGTGTGTAACTTGGAAATGATAATATTCTGGTTGTCTAGGCTTTTTCCATCACACAACAATATTTTAATAGCAATGATGAAAATTTTAAAATAAAAGATGACCCACATATCGATTAAAGGCATAGAGAAGGCTTTATTGGGGGTAAGTAAAGACAACTGTATTAGTATATACATACATACATATGTATATATGTACACACTCACACACACACACACACACACATATACATACACACTCATATACGAAGTGTATAGAGAGCACCTGTATGCCAGAAAGAAGAAAATATATTTTTAAAATGAGCTAAAGGGACTTTCCTGGTGGTCCAGCAGTTAAGACTCCACATTTCCAATGCAAGGGGCCCGGGTTCAATACCTGGTCAGGGAACTAGATTCCACATGCCACAACTAAAGATCCCCCATGCCGTGACTAAAAATCACACATACCGCAATAAGACCTGGCACAGCCAAATAAATAAATAAATAAATAAATTTTAATGTTGACCTTGAATGCAGTTAAATCACTGCACTTTATATTTTCTTTTCTTCTTTTTTTTAATGTTTTATTATTTTATTTTTATTTATTTATTTTTGGCTGCGTTGATGTACACGGGCTTTCTTCTAGTTGCCACAAGCGGGAGCTACTATTCGATGTGGTGCGTGGGCTTCTCATTGCGGGGGCTTCTCTTTTTGCGCAGCACAGGATCTAGGCGTGCGGGCTTCAGTAGTTGTGGCTCACGGGCTCTAGAGTGCAGGCTCAGTAGTTGTGGCGCACAGGCTTAGTTGCTCCACGGCATGTGGGATCTTCCTGGACCAGGGCTCAAACCCGTGTCCCCTGCATTGGCAGGTGGATTCTCAACGACTGCACCACCAGGGAAGCCCCTAAATAAATTTTTTTTTAATAAAATGAGCTAAAGATTTGGGCACTTCAAAAAAGAGGTACTCAAATGGCAGATAATGGCATACAAAAAGATGCTCAACATCATTTGTCATCAAGGAAATGCAAATGCAAATTAAAACCACTACCAGAGTCCACTCCATGCTCATCAAAAAGGCTAAAATAAAAGGACTGAGAATACCAACCGTCCATGAGGGCAAGGAGCAGCTGCCGCTGTGTGTCGGTTGGTACAGCCACTTTGTCAAAGCTCTGACAGTGCACCGCGCCAAATACACACCCGTGACTCAGGGTTCCACCGCACCTCAGGTACACGCCCAAGGCAGAGAGACCATGGCCACCAACTGACATGTATAAAAATGTTCACAGGAGCTTTTATTCTTTTTTTTTTAGGAGCTTTATTCTTAATTTAGTCTCAATATGGAAACAGTCCAAACATCTATCAACCTGAGAATGGATAAATTGTGGTACATCCACACAATGGGCACCACATGGCAACACAAACCACCCCTGCATGACAAAAATATGAATCTCACAGACATCATATTGAGTTAGAGAAGTCAAACAGAAGAATATATATTATATAATTTGTATGAAGTACAGAAATAGGCTAAATGAATATATGTCAGAGGTCAGAATAACAGTTATTATTATTATTACAATAACTTTGGGGTGGGGGGAGGGTTCCAGGGAGCCTGCTGGGGTCCTAGAAATGTCCCTTATCTGGGGTGGTGGCACACGATTTCATATATATGTAAAAACTCATTGAGCTGTCCACGTGACATGTGGCCACATTATGGTATGTAAATTACACCTCAGTAAAAACCTATTTTAAAAGGTCTATAAGAACACATACCAATGGCGAGAGTGACCACCTCTGAGGAGGGTCTGGGAGGTGGAGGGCTGGACAGCAGAGAATACTTCCACCTGATCCTCAGTGCTTTAAGTTTTTTACAAGAGACTCCTATATTTGAGTAAGACATAATATGGTTTGATTTTTCCATGTTCCCTTGCAGTCCTTTGACTGCTCAATATTACAAGACAGATAGTAAGGACTACTTTTTCCATGTCCTTAAAAAGGAGGAAAAAAGTCTGGTTTTACCTTCAACTTGAGCGTATGGGTCACGAGCCATGAGATGACCTATTCCAACCTCTACTGGTTCTTTGACATAGCCAGCTTCACTAATTTCAAATCACTACAACTCATTCCAAGTCTTCAAATCCAAAGCTTTCTGACAGTGGCATAAAAACCATTCCATTGAACTCATTTTCTTTCCCCATCATTCTTCTAAGGCACATGGCATCCTCACAACATCCAAATACATTCACTGGCCCAGAGGTAAAACTGTCAGTTTTTTTTTCTTATGTCTACTTTCAACGTATAAATTTACATTTAGTTAAACTGGGTGCCTCAAGGCTAACAAATACCCTCTTGTAAGCAAATGACTAAACATCTGGCCACACACTGAACACAAAGCAACAACGTGGACTTGAGCAGATTTAGGCAATTTGAACACAGAGCCAATCCCTCTGTGCAACATTTAACTTCCCAAAAGGAGAAGAAGAAAATCAGGCTCCTACCCAGATCCTACGCAGCTTAGAAGATGCATGCACATATAGTTCCCATGAGCTGTGTCATCAAACACAAGCGTAGTTTAGGAAAGTCCATCCTACTCATGGTGGGAGCAGCTACAATGTCTTTGTAAACACAGGCATGGCATTCCAAGTGTCGTGGGGCTGACTGCTGGAAAAAGGAGGGGGAGTGATCTTGAATACAATTGGATAATTTAATCATGGGCAGAAACTGGAGGAAAAGATTTATATTAAATCTGAAGGCTATTAGAAGTCAAAATGGGAAATTACATTAAGTATCCATAAGAACTGAAACACTGCGTCCTTTCAGCTTGTTACTGACAAGAGGCTTCACTGCTGATAATGCAAAAACTGATATAACAATCAAATCACAGTTTGTTTTGGGGAAATTACAGTGCTTCAAGTGATACTCATAAGCAAAATAACTTAAGAATTCCAATGTTTAGACATTGCTCTATGAGCTTCAACATTTGTGATGCTAAAATCCAGTAATTTATCACATCCTTAGGGAGGAGGTAAATAGTACTTCCATAAAAAAAACAAAATGACTCTCTACGTATGAGAAATAATAATAGGACTTCCCTGGTGGCGCAGTGGTTAAGAATCCGCCTGCCGATGCAGGAGACATGGGTTCGAGCCCTGGTCCGGGAAGATCCCACATGCCGCGGAGCAACTAAGCCCGTGTACCACAACTACTGAGCCTGCACTAGAATCCCCGAGCCCGCAAGACACAACTACTGAGCCCACGTGCCACAAGTACTGAAGCCCGCTCGCCTAGAGCCCATGCTCCACAAACAAGGAGTCACTGCAATGAGAAGCCCGCACACCGCAATGAAGAGTAGCCCCCACTCGCCACAACTAGAGAAAGCCCGCGTGCAGCAATTAAGACCAACACAGCCATAAATAAATAAATAAGTAAATTTAAAAATAAAAAAGAAAAAGAAATAATAATACATCCTTGGAAATATTAAAATAGTTGAGGAGAGCAATTCAATTTGGTAGCACCTTCCAAAAGTCCTAAAGCTGCAACTGGACCCAGCAATTGCACGTTTGTTAAGTTAACTACCTTGGATCTGACCTGAGGGAGGAAAATTAAAAAGTCATCCTGGAAATTTTTCAATCACAAAGGACTAGAACTCACACAGCATGTGTGGATCCCCAACCCCAAGTTGGAAATTCAGATTGATGCAGTCCTGGACTGGTAGTGACCCCAGGTAATGCCAGCTCCCTGGAGAACCCACTTTAAATGTAGGCCAGAGATGAAATTCCAAGAAACGCACATTTATAATCACACACACTCTGTTTTGAATCTCACATGTTTTTCTGCTGTGACATACTTTCTTATGTGACTGAAATATAAGGCAATGATGTTGGTATAACATAGAAGGCTTGCCAGTCTATATGCAATTTTTCACAGTAAATTAATGTTTGGAAGCAATTACAGGTAAGCCTTAGCAAGGTCATGCAGATTTTAAGAAAAAGGGTAAGTATGCCTGAAACTAATATAATATTGTACGTCAATTATACTTCAATTTAAAAAAAAAAAGAAAGAGGGCTTCCCTGGTGGCGCAGTGGTTGAGAGTCCACCTGCCAATGCAGGGGACGTGGGTTCGTGCCCCGGTCTGGGAGGATCCCACATGCCGCAGAGAGGCTAGGCCCGTGAGCCATGGCTGCTGAGCCTGCGCGTCTGGAGCCTGTGCTCTGCAGCGGGAGAGGCCACAACAGTGAGAGGCCCACATACTGCCAAAAAAAAAAAAAAAGAAAGAAAAAGGCTAAAAATCTACAGAATTGCAACTAGTGGCTGCTTCAGTGGCTTCAAGAACTGCTACAGTACTCATTCTGTTGAACTACCTGGTAAAGCTACGTATGCAAAATCTGGAAAGATATTTCCACCTGTGACAGAACAACAGATAAGTGCAGGAAGTATTTATCCAGAATCAGATTTTTCATTTTGCTGAAAGTGAATGCTTCCAAGGACCTACATGTCTTAAGGACCTAATACTCAGAAGGACCTACATCTTAAAGGACAAGGGCTGTGATACTCAGTTCAAACGCTAGCTGTTTTACTAGGATTGTTGTTTTGTTGGTTCTCTGGTTACAAAGTTCTGTAAGTATTGAGTGATCTATTTCTAAGCCTATTTTCCCCTAAGTCCTGTTCATTACTTTTAGCAGCTCTTTTTTTTTTTTTTGCAGAACATAAAGGTTTTCAGCAACGCATTTATGGCATTATAGAAGAAAGGACAAAAATATAGGAGGAAACAAGTCAGCAGACACAACAAACTGAAGAAACAGGCCCACATAAATTGCAGATACTGAAATTAATCAAATAGAGAATATAAAGTCAGTGTGTTTAGTATGTTTAAAGAAGTAAAATATGGTACAAGGGTGTGACAAAGCAACAAGAAAATAACAAATGACTATATAGATTTTAAAGAGAACTACAAAGAACTTCTAGAAATGAAAATGTAACAACTGAAATTAGAAACTCAATGGACATGTGAAACCACAGATTAGACACAGTTTAAGAGAGAATTACTGAAATGAAAGTTATATCTAAAGGAATTACATGGCACACAGCAGAGAAAGAGAGAGACAAAGAGATGAAAAATACAAATATAGCTTAATAGGCATGGAGGATAGAGTAGATATTTTAACTAATGCCTCATAATCAGAGTTCCAATGGAAACAACAGAATGAGGAATAGGCAAGCATCAGAAAATTCCAATCTGGAGGCAATAAGCCCAATGAATCAAAAGGTAGATAAAGAAAGTCACCCCTATTTTAAAGACAAAAAGACAAGAAAATAGATCTTAATAGTTACTAAAAAGAAGAGACAGATTATCTTCAAAGGATTAACAATTATACTGGCTTCTCACACACTGTGACTTCTCAACTACAAACGGGAGTCAAAAGATGGCAGCATAAGACCCTCCAGGTGCAATACAATCACCCTAGGGCTGTACACATGGAGAAATCATGTTTCAAGAATGAAAGTGAAAAAAAGACAGTCCTAATCAAACAATAACTGAGATTTTACTGTAATAAATCTCTGCTAAGGGAACTTCTAAAGGTGTCCTTTGGGAAGAAGGAATAAGACCCCAGGTACAAAAAGGAATGGTGAACAAAGAAAATAGAAAGTATACTTACAGAAGTATAAAAAAAAATTAATGCAGTTGAACCAAAAATATTCACAAATACATTGCAATGTTAAGAGGGAGCTGGTTTAAGTTAAAGTTGTCTGGGTGGACATTAGTAAAGATCACAATTTACTTTATAGTTAGGCCGAACATATATGTTAAAATGTCTAAGACTTCCCTGGTGGCGCAGTGGTTAAGAATCCGCCTGCCAATGCAGGAGATACGGGTTCAAGCCCTGCTCCAGGAAGATCCCACATGCCACGGAGCAACTAAGCCCATGTGCCACAACTACTGAGCCTGCGCTCTAGAGCCCATGAGACACAACTACTGAGCCCACATGCCACAGCTACTGAAGCCTGCGTGCCTAGAGCCCGTGCTCTGCAACAAGAGAAGTCACCACAATGAGAAGCCCTCGCACCGCAACGAAGAGTAGCCCCCATTTGCTACAACTAGAGAAAGCCCACTCACAGCAACAAAGACCCAATGCAGCCAAAAAAAAGTCTAGGTTTACCAAATAAAGCACAGAAACACAATACATAATCTCCAAAGCAGTAGAGGAGAAAATGGAGTGAGGAAAACAAAACACAATTTTCAAAAATCCAAGAAGGCAAGAAACAGAGAGTACCAGGGAAAGGGGGAAGGAAACATAGAAAAAGTGAAACAAATAGAAATAAAATGAGAAGGTATACATCCATCCAAACTCTCCAGGTGAAAGGTAAAGACCATCAGACTGTATTAAAAAGAAATCCAGGGCTTCCCTGGTGGCGCAGTGGTTGAGAGTCCGCCTGCCGATGCAGGGGACGCGGGTTCATGCCCCGGTCCGGGAAGATCCCACATGCCGCGGAGCGGCTGGGCCCGTGAGCTATGGCCGCTGGGCCTGCGCGTCCGGAGCCTGTGCTCCGCAACGGGGGAGGCCACAGCAGTGAGAGGCCCACGTACAGCAAAAAAAAAAAAAAAAAAAAAAAAAAAAGAAATCCAGCTATATGCCATTTACAAAAGACACATCTAAATATGGGAACAAAGAAACATGTAGACTAAAACTATGGGAAAGACTTGCCAGGCAAATGCTGACCCAAAGAAAAGGCTGGTTTATGTTGGGTAAAATAGACTTCAAGGCATAAAGCATGACTGTGGAAAGAAGATCACCATATATCAGTAAAAAATTAAATCACATTGAAGACATTACAATTCTAAACTTTATTCTTTAATAAAACAGCTTTACAATGGAAGAGCAAAATGGACAGAAAGTGACAAATCTTCCATCGTTATCATCGTAATAGTTAACGTAATGATCACTGGCCACTGCCATAAATGGCTTTGAGTATCTTGTACATATTATCTCAACCAACACTCGCATCAATCTTTTCCTTCTGTGTTCCCATTTTACAGACAAGGAAAGTGAGGCACAAAGAAGTGACATATCTCTATCAAAATACTTTACAACAAGTAGACAAAAAATCCTTAATTATAGGAAGATGTGAGTAATCAGCAAGTTTGCTCTAATGAAAAAATGTAGAACTCTGCAACCAAGAAATGGAAAATACACATTCTTTTCAATTACTTGGAGAACATTTATAAAAACTGACCCTGTACTAGGCTATAAGACAAGTCTCAACAAACGTAAAAGTCTCAAACTCAGACTTTCTATAACCACAATGCAATTAAATCAGAAATCATTAACAAAAAGATAAATTTAAATACGTCATACAATTGGAAATTTAAAAATATGCTTCCAAATAAATTACTGGAGAGACTAAATAGTAAGTGAAAAATATCTGGAAATGAACAATAATAATACTACTGCATACCAAAATTCGTGGGTTGCAAATAAAACAGTAGTTAAATGGGAACTTTGTTCCTTAAATGCTTACACTAGAAAAGAAGAAAAGTTGAAATGAGGAAAGCATCTGAAGAAAGAAATTTTTAAAAGGGCAATAAAATAAATCCAAAGATATTGACAGAAGAGGAAGAGGAGGAAGAAGAAGAAAAAGAAAATAAATAAAATAGAAAGTAAAAAGAAGTTCCATAAAGATAACTTTTGGTTCTTGTAAAATACTAAAAAAAAATTATTTTAAAAAACAGACCCTCGGGACTTTCCCAGTGGTCCAATGGTTAAGACTCTGTGCTTCCACTGAAGGGAGCATGGTTCGATACCTGGTTGGGGAACTAAGATCCCACGTGTTGCACAGCGTGGCCAAAAACAAACAAACAAACAAACAAATAAATAAAAGATGAAGACCATTAATGTCCTTTGAAAAAAAAAAAAACAGACCCTCGGAGTTCCCTGGTGGCACAGTGGTTGGGAGTCTGCCTGCTGGTGCAGGGGACACGGGTTCGAGCCCTGGTCAGGGAAGATCCCACATGCCGTGGAGCGACTAGGCCCGTGCGCCACAGCTACTGAGCCGGTGCTCTGGAGCCCATGAGCCACAGCTGCTGAGCCCATGTGCCACAACTACTGAAGCCCATGCGCCTAGAGCCCATGCTCTGCAACAAAGAGAAGCCACCGCAATGAGAAGCCAGCGCACCGCAAAGAGGAGTATCCCTCACTCACCGCAGCTAGAGAAGGACCGCGCAGCAGCAAATATCCAACACAGCCAAAAATAAATAAATAAATAAATATTTAAAAATATATACATTATTAAAACGAAACAAAACAAAACAGACCCTTCCCGGGACTTCACTGGTAGTTCAGTGGTTAAGAATTGCCTTCCAATTCAGGGGACGTGGGTTCGATCCCTGGTCGGGGAACTAAGATCCCACATGCCGTGGGGCAACTAATCCTGCACGCCGCAACTACTGAGCCTGTGCACTCTGGAGCCCATGTGCCACAATTAGAGAGAAGCCCACGCCGCATCGAAAGGTCCCGCATGCCACAACGATGATCCCGGGTGCCACATTTAAGACCAAATGAAGCCAAATAAATAAATAAATAAGAATTGATTTTTTAAAAAAAGGCCCTCCCCAAAAAGTATAAATAAATAATATTAGGAATGAATAAGGGGGACACAATATATGCAGCAAAAAATTAACGTGGGATAATATTATGGGCAACTTTTGGCCACTAAATTTGAAAACTTGGGATGAGATGGATATATTTCCAGAAAAATATAACATACCAGGATCAACCAAAGAAAAAGACAGTAAAGGAATTGGATCAGTAGTTAGAAACTCTCCCACAATGAAGTATTACAAAATATTTAAGGAACAGTTAATTTCATCTCACATATATTATCCAGAGAATAAAGAGCAACACTCCAAAACTAAAAAGAAGTAAAGCAAACTAGAACAGCCAAGAAAGAAAAATTACAGATCAATTTCAAAGACTATAGATGCAAAATCTTAAAATGTTAACAAAATAAATTCAGCTCTGTATAAAAAAAATACATCATAACCTAGTTATATTCATCCCAGGAACGCTAATTTGGTTCAATACAAGAAAATTTAATAATGTAATCTACCCGTTAATGGAGTAAAGGAAGCAGAAAAGGTATTTGATGATGTTCAATATTAAGTCAAGCTTTAAAAAAAAAAACTTCTTGGCAAAATAGAAAAAGAAGGGAAATCCCTTAGCCCAATAAAGGGTATATTATAATCATGCTTAATGGGGGAAACATTTAAAGCACTCTCTTTATAGTCTAGAACGAGATAAGGAAGTCCACAATAACTGCTACTGCCAGCATAATAGAGGTCATAACGAGCAGAGCAAGACAAGAGAAATAAATAAAAGACATAAAGATTGAAACAGAAGAAATAAGACTGTCATTATTTGCTGGTGTTATGACTGTCTCTACGGAAAACCCCAAAATAGAAATAAAAAGAGAGTTTAGCAAGCATCTGGCTCTAAAATTAAAATATAAAAGTTATGTGTTCTATAGTCCGCATGAATTAAGTAAAAAACATAATATCAAATGAAAAACAGTCAAGTCACAAGAAAAGAAATGAAAGTATGATTTTGTTTCTATAAAGGTGAAAAGGGCGCAAAATTATGAAATAAACTCTTTGGAGATACAGACACCTTCGGTAAA
Source organism: Mesoplodon mirus (assembly GCF_964341445.2). Lineage (NCBI taxonomy): Eukaryota > Metazoa > Chordata > Mammalia > Artiodactyla > Ziphiidae > Mesoplodon > Mesoplodon mirus. The sequence continues at coordinate 6,356,959 of NC_138976.1, read as the reverse complement.
GCTATGAAGAAGCGAGGAGATGATTAACACCAAATTAAGAATAAAGTTTACCTCTAGGGTGAAGAGAAGGATGAAGTTAGGAAGGGAGACTTGAAAGGCAACAATAAGATTTTTATTTCTTAAGATAGATTGTGGATTAGCAGCTGTTCCCTTTGTTACTATTCTTTACACTGTACATGTGTAGTATACATAATCTTTTTTAAAGAAAAGGCTCTGAGGGAATTCCCTGGCGGTCTAGTGGTTAGGACTCTGTGCTTCCACTTCAGGGGGCACGGGTTCGATCCCTGGTCAGGGAACTAAGATCTCGCAAGCCACGCGGCGCGGCCAAAAAAAAAAAAAGTAAAATAGCTTTGTTTAGAGACCAGGAAGGAATGGTGGAGGCTCTGAAAGGTATTTTATTAACCACAGTTGGATGTTTTAATTTTTTTCTCCCACTTCATTTGGTTGTATTTTCAGGTATTTCTACAATGAGCAAGGATAGATAGCTTTTTTTTCCAAGAAAAGGTCATAATAGTAATGCCTTTTAAAAAGTCTTTCAATAAATAAAAATCACTCCAATTTTACATTTAGGGTATAAAATATTTGCTACAGAATGCATACCTTTGTGCCAGGCATGTTTCTGGGACACATATACTGATTTTACCTCCTTTAACCCCAAATGTTTTTTGATAAACTTTGGGTCAATTTATTTTAATGGAATAACATATTAAATACTTCGGGGAATTAATATTTTATGAGAACTTATAACAAATTTATGGTAACTTTACCAGCAAATTAATATATCTTTTGGTAAAGTAAGTATCTCCACTCAAGATCAAATATAGGCATTAAGAACGTGGGGCTTCCCAGGTGGCGCAGTGGTTGAGAGTCCGCCTGCCGATGCAGGGGACACGGGTTCGTGCCCGGGTCTGGGAAGATCCCACATGCCGCGGAGCGGCTGGGCCCGTGAGCCATGGCCGCTGAGCCTGCGCGTCCGGAGCCTGTGCTCCGCAACGGGAGAGGCCACAGCAGTGAGAGGCCCGCGTACCGCAAAAAAAGAATGTGTTTTCTAATATATTAGAGAATTTTAGAGGAAGGCATGCTAATATATATCTAGGCTTTAAGCAAGGAATTTGGCAGAATTGGGCAATAAATAACACTATTTTCTGAGCAAATTCAACTCCAAATAATCTGGCAAAAGTGAAAGAAATCTACGCAAAAGCAGGGGTTTTCCCCACGTAAAGCATGAGTCTGTGAATGCCAAAATAGCCCTGGGCAGTCACCAGTGAATACTGTTATTTAACAGCCTACTTTTGTTTACACTAACATTGATGACTTTTATAAAAAGAAACTTTAACTTCCAGGGGAAAAAACACAGAGGGAACCACAGGAAGACACAGTACAAGCTTTATAATAATATTCCTAATTGCCAATACAAGTCCATTTCGGGAAAAGCTTTTGGGAGGACTTTCCAATGCAAGCCTTCAAGTACAACCTGTTATCAACCTGAATGAATCCATTAGAACACAGGCCACTTGTGTGAATCTCTTTACCTTTTGAACAGAAGCACTGTAAGCGGCCGAGCTCTTCCAGATGGCACTGGACAGTCTGCTCCAGTTTTTAAGAGGTTGACTTTTTCTTTGAAAAGCCATTATGAAAGAACCACAGTCTGCGGAAACCACCCCCTAAGGTATGTTCATGGTCTAAGTCTCCGTGTCTGATGACTAAATAAATCAACAAAACTGCTCAGATCATAACACCGAAGATTCCCCAAATTTTAGATTCTCCCCCTGCCACCCCACCGCCAACATCCCTCCGTTGACACAAAATGAAAATGATCCCAAGTTAAGTGGCCTTTTGTGGTTGCAGCAGAAAGGAGAACTTGGGGACCAGCAGTCTGGGAGGATACGTGATGAACATTAAAAAGGGAAATGAAAGAAAGACCCTCACTTTCACCTTACCTTTTCAACATCTGCCTTTGTAACATTTATGTCAGCATCCATTTTCTCAAAGTACTGCTGGGCTCGGTCAGCCTCTTTGCAATCCCGCTCAAAACGTCTTTTACTCTAAAAGCAGAGGAAGATGGTGGGGGGGAAAGTAATTTTTAATGAAACTATGAGATTCTTATGAGAAGATGTAATTTTATCGACATCTGCCCCCACCCCCCGAAAGCTTTCTTCTCCAAACTGATTTGTTCCGTGTCATCATTTCAGGAAGTTATTTCAAAATCCACATTTATTTCCATCCAAACTGTCTAATCTTTGTTCTTTCCATATGATTTTTAGAAAAAGACTCTGCTTGAACTCTTTTGGGCTTAACATTTTACTTTAAGTAATGATTTCTCGAAACCAGTTAAATTCAAATTATAAAAATCTCTCAAGACAATAAATAGTGTCTCTGTTTGTTTTGTACTTACTGGTTGATTCAAGCTTAAGTTAAATTCAAACGAGGAAATCTATAAAGACATTTCTTGAGAGGTTAGGTTTTCACTTACTGATTCTAGTTGCTTCCAGCAAGTCTCTATGTGCTGCTGTGCCTTCCGTCCGTCATGAAAGTGCTGGAGGGGGGAACAAACCCATAATTAGTACCCCCTCTTTCTCATATTAACACTTGAGAAAGAAAAATTCATCCACTTCAATGATATTTAAATATTGAATATCTAGCATGTGCATGCCAGAGAAATTTAAGAGTTAAAAAATAAACGGGAAATGAAAACAGTAATAGTCAAGAGTTCATTTTCAAACTTTAGCTATAATAATACTGAATGCTAAGACTTACATACACCAGTTGTAAAAATGACAGGAATGCTTTATTAAGACGGCAATCACTTTGATCTTTATTTTTAATTGCTTTGAGATGTAATTCATATACCAAAAGATTCACCCATTGACATTGTTCAGTTCAATGGATTTTAGTATAGTCACAAAATAGGCAACCCTCACGTCAATTTTAGAACATTTTTATCACCCCCCAAAAAAATGCCATACCTCTTAGCTGTCACCCTAGGCAACCACCACACCACTTCCTGTCTGTATAGATTTGCTTATTCTGGAAGTTTCATATGAATGGAATCGTACAATATGATGTCTTTTGTGACTGACATCATGCCTTCATTATTTCATAATGTTCACTTAGCCTAATGTTTTCAAGGTTTATCCACATGATCACATGTATCAGTACTTTATTCCTTTTTATTGCGGCGTGATATTTCTTTGGGTGACTATACCACATTTTGTTCGTCCATTCACCAGCTAATGGGCATCTGGCTGTTCCCAGTTTGGGGCTATTATGAATAATGCAGCCGCAAACATTTGTATAAGTTTTGTGTGGATAGATGTTTCCATTACTTAGATTTTCTTAAAACTTAAAATTCATCTCCCTGCCATCTGCAAAGGCCCTGAGGCAGGTATGTGCTTGGTGTTGACCATCAAGGACACCAGAGGGCCAGACCAAAGTGAGCCTCAAGAATATGAGGAGATGGGGTCAGAGAAGAAAGGGGCAGCCTGTGCAGGGTCTCATAGGCTTTTTGTATGAATGAGCAGGGGATCTGTAGATGCCGTAAAGGAAGGTTCCAGGTGGGAGTCTCTCTCCAACCCTGGAAACGATGGAGACTTGGACCATGGGGTAGCAGTGCAGGTGGTGACAGAGGCTCAGATTCTGGGTGTCCTTTGCTCAGGAAAACGACTAGGATTTGCTGGCGAATCAGCTCAGACGTGGGCTGTGAGATACAGAGGGGTCCTAGTGATTCCAAGGTTGTTCAGACTTGCATGGACTACGTGAACAGAAGCCCTTGCCCTCTGGTTCTGTTAGATTTGCCACGGAGAGGGTTCTGGCATATCAGAGGGCGTGAATTTCCATCTGCAGCTTTCCCTCGCTAGGATGCCAGGGGCTGGCCAGGTCCTTTGACCAAAGGCCACAGCTCTGTTCAGGCAGCACCCCTGCAGCTGATCTCTGAAGTTCCTTCAAGGCTGCCTTGCCCTTTGAGACCCAGGGCCATGGCAGCTCCCCACCATGATTAGCCTGGGGGTACCGGTCCATCCCTTACTGCTTTTCCTGAGACCTTTCCACAAGTGGTAAATGCTCCTTTTAATAAATGGCCTTCCCTCAATGACTAGGCTTGAATGTGCTGTCTGTTTCCTGGCCGCCGAGGTAAGCACGGCTGGGAAGGGTGTGCTGTAGAGAAGGCATGGTGAAAGGGGGACAGGCACGGACAGGTCCCCTCGGTACAGCCTCAGAGCCTTCTCTCTCAATTGTCAGTGCCTATGGCTTAGCCGAGTCACAAAAGGTAGCTGACTCCTGGGAGGCCAGGGAGGAGGAGACAAAATCAGATTTTTTTTTTTTTTTTAAGAACAGTGCTCCTTTATAAGGGAATGTTTTCTTGTCTCTCTTCTGAGGTCATGTTTCACCATTTTAAGAGCCTCTTGACAGCAAGGTTTATCCATCTAGCAATTTTTTGGTCTAGAGGAGCCCCGTGGGGCTTCATTTTTCAAGTCTCATAATAGACACAGGGATAGGACCGAAAAGAGATGGAGTCAAAGGTAGGAATAAACAAGCAAGAAAGGCTTGGGCTTCGGGAGGAGTAAGGTAAGCTGAGAGCAGAGTTAGGGAGCTTTGGAGGAAGTACAGGTTTTCTGAAAGCCACATATATCGTTTTAAAGAAGGAGGGAGGGAGGGCCTGGGGAGGGAGGGGGGCAGGAGGCTCCGGAGGGAGACCAAGGCTCAGCTGTGACCCTCGGCCCTGAGAGTCCCTAGTCATTGTCCCAAACAGTCCAGAGGACCAGCCCCATTTCCTAAGCAGGTCCCCTGTGTTCTGCAGTTTGCAGAAAAGATACCTCCATTCCCCCAAATCTTACTTCGAGATTCAAAGACAGACACAAAAAGAAAAAGAAAAGCTCAGCACCCAATTCAGAGCTGGGCTCTAGGCTTCCGCTCCAACTCGACAGCAACTCTGAAATGAATGTTTTCACAAAACGAAAGCTCCCTCACAGCCAGGGCCGTCCTGATGGAGAGGAAACGCACACAAAGAACATGGAGAAGTGACGGACACGGCACAGGAAAGGTGGACTGGGCTTTACTAGCAAAGGAATCTTCTCTGAAGACAATAGTGTTCCAGAAAAGGTCATGTTTTTGGAAGCACGAGGGATGATTTTTATTGAAAATCTACTACATAGTAAACTCTCTTGTCACTTCTTCATTCCAAGGTTCAAAAATAAATATGAATGTATTTTTCAAGCACGGTGTGGACCTTGCTTGACGTTACTGGTGAGCTTTTTGCCAGGAAGGACTCCTGTCACAACACACCCCATGACACCACAATTCGGTGGGACTGAAACAATTATCTGAGAACTACACCTGTGATTGCATTTCATGTAGGAAAAAAAATCTAGGTGTCACTGATTTTCCTTCCAGTCTTTCTTGCCTAGTATGTTTTCCTCCAAAATGGATTTGCCTACAACACACAAAAACAACCTTGTGGGCTTCCCTGGTGGCACAGTGGTTGAGAGTCTGCCTGCCGATGCAGGGGATGCGGGTTCGTGCCCCGGTCCGGGAAGATCCCACATGCCGTGGAGCGGCTGGGCCCGTGAGCCATGGCCACTGAGCCTGCGCGTCCGGAGCCTGTGCTCCGCAACGGGAGAGGCCACAGCAGTGAGAGGCCCGCGTACCGCAAAAAAAAAAAACCAAAAAACCTTGTGCTGCCTGATCCCTTAGGAAACTAATGGATGGAACAAAAGCCCTCTTGACAGTTCTGAGCATCCCATGACCTAAATAGCAGCGGCCCTTTGTAACTAGCTCCATCTTCCCTCCTTTAATCGGAAAAGCTACCTTAACAGTTACAAAGTTAAATAAAGCAACCAGCTTGCCAGATGTGTTTGTTGTTTATTAACAAACAATGGTCGAACATTTCTTCGTTGGGCAGATAGCAAGTGTGGATCTAAAAACTGTGTCTCCAAGCGCTAAATAAAGAGGAATTGTTCTCTAGAAAAAGATAATAGGCACTTCTTTTGGAGCCACGGAGTGAAGTCATCACAGCTCTTTTCTCCTATCAGAGAAGAGACAGGAAATGCCATCTCTAGAGACCCAGAAAAATGCTCTTTGCTTTCTCCTGTAATAAGATGCTTTAGTTTCTCTTCAAACATAATAATAGACCTTTTAAAAATGCCTGATGGTATCTGGGATGACAGCTAAACTTACTTTCATTTCAACTTTTTGGTCGAACCTTAAAAATATACAGGTAAAATCTATACAAATAAAATCAGCCTTGAAAAATTTTTTAGAAATTTCCTGGGGACCAGGGGTAGCTGCGATAAAAAAATCACAGGGAACCTAAAATAGGCAAGCATTAACTTAAAGCAAAATGACAATGTCAAAGCTTCTAAGGAGATTTTACTGCACTGCAAGAAATCATACTTAGGCTGAATAGACAAACGGTGAGAATGTTTATTATTCACATGTTACAATTAGGTACAACAGCTGCTCATTTTACTATATATGTATAATATTTCATTAATTTTTAAAACTACATTTAAAAAAGCAAAATATGGCATTGATGTGAGAACAGCCACTTCAAAAAAAAAAGTGGAAAAAAAAAAGAATAAACACTCAACTAAGGACAGTCAGCCATCTGGAATTTTAAATAAAACTCAGATTCCACAGATGAAAACAAAGGAACACAAAAACTTGAAAAGGCCAAGAGAAAAGGAGCTTCCAGAAAACATGTCTGCGACAAATATTAGAATTTCCTCAAAACCTACAATGTGGTGGGTTTGAGTACTAGCAGCTTCTAAGCCTGACTCAGGATTAATTAACATAGCGATAAATCTGTGTGTGTAGATCTTTATGTGGACCGTGTAGGAAAGCTGTGAAGCATCTTCAGACCTGCTCAAGGGAGCATTCTGTCACCTCACCGAAGTCCCAAACCATAAACCCAGAAACGTTCCTGAGAGGAGTTGCATTCTGCTTTTCTTCAGTAAGGCCTGTTTTCCCCAAATTGATTTATAATAAAAATACCTTCTCTATGAACTTGTTTAAAGTTCCTAAAAATGCCTGCCTCCCCGTGCCATGTTTTCAGTTATTTAACTTCCCCCGTAACACTGACCATCCAGGCACTGGGCAGCACCCCCACTCCTACCCGCCCCCCGCCCCCCAGTCCAGGTCCAGGTCCAGCAGCCCTGGCCAAGTTTCCTTCATCCCCTCTCCTGCTGAGCCCTTACCCCACCGACCCTCTTATTCTCATACTGGCTTTTACTCCCCAGAACTCTCCCCACATCCACACTTTTTTTTTTTCTTGGCTTTGCCGTGCAGCTTGTGGGATCTTAGTTCCCTGACCAGGGACCGAACCCCAGGCCTCGGCAGTGCGAGCACTGAGTCCTAACCACTGGACCGCCAGGGAATTCCCCATATCCACACTTTTTACCTAGACTCCAGTAGTCTTTTTTAAACTGTTCTTAAAAACGATCCCTTCTTTCACATCCCTTAAAATTCTAATTCCTCTGAAGAATCCCGATTAACTCAGGATGAAAGGATCTTCAAATAATCAGTATTAAGCAGCAAATGACTCAGATTCCTCACTTGATCTCTTCCAAGGGTATGAAACTGTTCTTCCAAACCAAAACAAGGAAAATCGTCCTTAATAAGGATTTTAGGTAGAGTGCGAGGTTGATGGGTGAAACTTTCGGGACAGTAATCCTTCCTTGGGCTGAAAGATCTTAAAATCTAACTCAAATCGTTCACTCGACAGGTGTTAATTCCACACCCACATGTGCAGGGTGTTGCTTTACTTGTGAATTAAAACAAAGCCCCTTTCCTAGTGAAATAGTGGACACAGCAGTAAGAGAAAGAGGGTAAGGAACTAAAGAGGAATGGGTGTGGGTGCAGGCAGCATTTAGATAGGGCGGTCTGGGAGGATGCTTGAGCAGAGACTTGAATAAAGTGTAGGAGTGAAATTGCAAAGTTCTCGGAAACACCCTTCCAAGCAGCAGGAACAGCTAATGCAGATGCTTTGAAGTGGGAAAGGGCTTGGCGTATCCAAGGAACAGCTAGAAGCCAGTGCAATTAGACTGAGAGGAAGGATAAGGCAGAAGAAGAAGGCAAGGGCTAGACCGTGGACAGCCTCCCAAGCCACATGAGCACAATGGAAAGCTACTGGAAATTTTAAGAAGGGAAGGGACATGGTCTGATTTGCACTATCACAAGGTTGTGCTGGCTGCTGTATAGAGAATGGACTGAATGGGGGCAGGAGGTGCAGGGGGACCAGGCAGGAGGATGGGGACCACCTGCCTAAGTATGAGCTAGTGGTGGAGACAGAGATGGGGAGCTGGATCACGGACCATGGGGCAAGCCTGGAAGCAGAGATAAATTAAAAATAAAAGGCTTAGGACAGTCCTCCAGATGAGAGATGATGAGAGACTGGATGTGGTGACAAGTGTTTGGATTCAGAACAATTACTGAAGGGGGAGCCGACAGGACTTGACATTAGACAGAAGATGGGGCATAAGGGTAAAGTAAGTCCTGGGTGCCCCACGTTTTTGGCCAGAACAACTGGGTTAAAAAGGACTGCCATTCACAGATGACAGGAATTACAGTTTGGAATGGGGCATGATAAAGGATAAACTTTGGGGAATCCAAAGTTTGTTTTGGACAGGTTGACAGGGCCACCGCATTGCACAGCTCTGGGGCATCCTTCACACTATTGCTGGGCTCCAGGGCCTCTGCTGACAGCGGTGTAGACATGGGTGATGGGTGATGCTATATCGGACATTTAAGGGGAGATGACTGGATATAGGAGAGTCAGGTGAGACACACCACAGTAGTCAAGAAATTCTCACACTTTTAGAAGAAAAAGAAGGTCTCATTCTAACTTACAAGGGGGAAATACAAAACCCAAAGTCGCATTTCAAATCCATGAAATCAAGGACAGAATTTAAGGATCCTGATAATTAAGTATGTGACCCCATAAATGAGAAAATAAAATTTCTTTGGTTCACCAGGCCAATGGTTTTGCAGTAACAGAACCACAGTGGGGACAGGGTGTTAATTAATCAAATGCCGCTGGCACATGTTCTTTGAAAACAAAGAGAACAGAACAAAACAAAATACACCTTCTAGACATACATTAAACCAGGGGCTATTAGTGGGTGCTGTATAAGCGTGACACGCAGAAGACCCACAACTTTGATAGGGTTCCCCGCTTTTTGACTTATTTAAATAAATGCAGTAACACCAGTAAGGAAGAACAGCTCTTTAGACCCACTGCTTCTTTTCCAGATCATGAAATCTAAAATCTGCCTTGCTTTTCTGTGTTTTCTTCCTACAGGTTCTGGCTTTATAACAGAGTATCCACAGTTGAATCTCAATAGGACTGAATAAATCAAAAACAGATTTGGAATTAGCTTGGTCATGTAGATATGCTCCTTCTACTTTTTGCTTTCCTTCATGCTAAGTTTTGTCTCTTTGCTGTCATCTCTTATAAAAACATGTTCTAGGGAGTGCCCTGGTGGTCCAGTGGTTAGGATTCAGCACTTTCACTGCTGTGGCCCAGGTCAGGGAACTGAGATCCCACAAGCTGCATGGCACAGTGCAGCCAAAAAACAAACAAACCAACAAAGACCAACCAAAAACCCAAAACATGTTCTAAACATATTAGAGTCAGTCTGGGCTGCAGAACTGCCTTATAGGAAATTGAGCCCCTTCGTAAGTTTCATAAATAGGACATAGCCAATACCTAAACTTTTAAATGTGTGGCTTTTATTTTATTTATTTATTTTTAAATTTTATTTATTTATTTATTTATTTATTTGTGGCTGAGTTGGGTCTTTGTTGCTGCACATGGGCTTTCTCTAGTTGCAGCGAGCAGGGGCTACTCTTCGTTGCGGTGCGCGGGCTTCTCATTGCAGTGGCTTCTCTTGTTGCGGAGCATGGGCTCTAGGCACATGGGCTTCAGTAGTTGTGGCACGTGGGCTTCAGTAGTTGTGACTCACGGGCTCAGTAGCTGTGGCGCACGGGCTTAGTTGCTCCACGGCACATGGGATCTTCCCGGACCAGGGCTCGAACTCGTGTCCCCTGCATTGGCAGGCAGATTCTTAACCACTGTGTAAATGTGTAGCTTTTAGTATCCATTTTTAAACATTTCCAAAACCTTGGGGGGAAATTTCATATTGTCAATTCTCAGTAATGTGGGGTCTTGCAAGCATTATCTGAGATTTATAAAAATTTTAGTGAGTCACTGTAGGTATAATTGTTTCCTCCAGAACTCTTCAGATAACCATTGCCAAAAAGTGATTCTGCTCCTTGCCAAAATTTCGTAATCAAGCGTTCCTTCCACCTGCCAGGAGAAATGTAGTTGGAGGTTCCAGTAAATGTTGGCTGGAACCTCCGCGTTCCCCTCCTGGAGCTATAAATCTCCATAAATCCCTCATATGTGGTCAGTGGTGACCACTGCAGATAACCCTACACAGACTCAAAGGTTGGAGCTGAACCTCTCTCTCAAAAATTCTTTAATAATTTGATTCAGAGTGCAAAAATTGCTAGTAAGAGCATATTTATAATAGTTCTTTCACAGGAATCTATCTGATAGCAACTCTGAATTACCCACATCTCAGATAAGCCAATTCACACCCAAGTTGATCCTTTCAGCAATCTGGGAATCTCATCTTTTCTTCTTTTAAAGACCATCAATCTCACAAATGGCCAAAGTTTAACCAAGAACCATGAATCTAGTCTGTTTTGACCTCATAGTCTCATTTCTGGGAATTTAGCTTGGAGAAATAATCCCCACCCCACACACAAAGAAAACAGCTACAAAAGTAAAGAATTCACAGCAGTATTATTTATATAACTAACTAAATAACTAAATAACTAGTCAGAAACCACTAATAGCCTATGATCAAACAATAATTAGTTAAGTGAATTATGTGTTAGAATAATACATAGCCACTAAAATTCTAATTATGAAAACTATATATTTTCATGTAGAACCATATAAAGTGCTTATGATATTGAATGGGGAATAGAGAAAAACAAATTATACCTATACTAGGACTAATACTCTTAAATATTATATGTATATTATATCCATATATAGAGGATATCAATACTTCTCTATATAAATAACTATCTATATATCTATAAATGACATCCAGAAGGAAACTTGGAAAAATGATGATTTTGATTGATAAGGATTGTGAGTTTTTGTTCTTTAATTCGGAGTTTCAGTAACATTCTTTAAAAACTTTGGTAACTAATCAATGAATCACAGCAACTCCCCTTAAAAAGGGAAAGTAAATAAAAGAAACAGACGTTCTTATTGTATGTGGTCAGCTTAAAGAGATGAGGGATCTGTACTTCCTGTAAGTTTGTAAAAATCTAGGAAAATCAAGCAAGTATAAAATGTCTAGACTTTACACATTAAAACTAATCATGTTGCCTTAGAAAGAACTGTTGATTTTCCAGTTATTTCTATCCATTATCATTGAACACCAGTAAATCCCAGACATTGTCACAGAATCAGATGCATTGATAATTTATGTTTGAGAATAAAAGACTGAAGGCAAAACAAAGGAACGCTCACTGTGTACTTTGACTTATATTCACCCCAAGGACTGGCCACTGAGTCCATTACCTCTAAAGAGAAGGTGAGTATCTTGCCAAAAATACAGTTGCCTTAAGTGGAGCCCATGAGGTGAAGAAATTAAGAGCCCCCCTCCTCTCAGGCTTCCAGGAGTGTTGGTGTTTCCTAATGAGAACTGCTGCTGGCTTGAACACCAGGCTTTGGAAAGAACCTCAATGGCTGTGCTCTTGCAAATGGCAAGTCAAAGCTCTCTTTTAAAGAATTTCCTTTTACAAAATCAACATATTCTCATCAAAACGAGCAAATGGATTCTTGTGTGTCAGGACCAACACTGGTTATTCATAATATTATGTGAGTGGGATGCATTGTAATAGAACATAGCATATGTGGAAACTGCTGCATAAAAATCATATTTTCTCAAGTCTACAAATAACAAATGCTGGAGAGGGTGTGGAGAAAAGGGAACCCTCCTACTCTGCTGGTGGGAGTGTAAGTTGGTGCAGCCACTATGGAAAACAGTATGGAAGTTCCTCAGAAAACTAAAAATAGAACTACCATATGATCCAGCAATTCCACTCCTGGGCATATATCGGGACAAAACTGTAATTCAAAAAGATATATGCACCCCTATGTTCACAGCAACACTATTCACAATATCTAAAACATGGAAACAACCTAAATGTCCATCAACAGATGAATGGATAAAGAAGATGTGGTACATATATACAATGGAATACTACTCAGCCATAAAAAAGAATGAAATAATGCCATTTGCAGCCGCATGGATGGACCTAGAGATTATCGTACTAAGTGAAGTAAGTCAGAAAGAGAAAAACAAATACCATATAATATCACTTATATGTAGAATCTAAAATATGGCACAAATGAACCTATCTACAAAACAGAAACAGATTCACAGACATAGAGAACAAAGCCAGGGGCGGGGGGGTGGGGGTGGTGTGGTGGGGAGGGAGAGGGATGGACTGGAAGTTTGGGGTTTAGCAGATGCAAACTATTACATTTAGAATGGATAAACAACAAGGTCCTACTGTATAGCACAGGGAATTATATCCAGTCTCCTGGGATAAACCATAATGGAAAAGAATTTTTTTTTTATGTTGACAAAGTCTTTTCACACTTTTTTTTGTTTGTTTTTTTGGCCACACCATGCAGCATGTGGGATCTTAGTTCCCCAACCAGGGGTCAAACCTGTGCCCCCTGCTGCGGAAGCACAGAGTCTTAACCACTGGACCACCAGGGAAGTCTCAAAAGAAATGTATATATATGTGTGTGTAACTGAGTCACTTTGTTGTACAGCAGAGACTGGCATAACATTGTAAATCAACTATACTTCAATAAAAAAATAAAATAAATTTAAAAAAATCATCCTTTCTCCCAAAAACATGAACAGCAAGTACTATCCTATTTCACTTTTAAGACTTCAAGAGTTTTTAAAATTAATTTTTATTGAAGTATAGTTGATTTACAATGTTGTGTTAGCTTCTGCTGTACAGCAAAGTGAATCAGTTATACCTTTAAGACTTTAAGCTTTTGTTTAAGATCAAACAGCTGGCTCATGAGCACGACATGGCCTCAGAGGCAAGGAGAATATCCATCTCTCCCACTATGTTACTGTCTTCTACTTCCTTTCAAATCCATTCAAAAAAGGAAGGAAACTTCATCTTTTGCATGGTGAGCTATTTCTCACCAGGCACTCTTGTTAGAGATTCATCTATTCAAATATCGCAAAATCTACATGAAAAATAATTTTCTACTAGTATTCTGAACTGAACTTGGAAATCCTCTCTATATGCAGTAACGAGATCCAGCAGTAATCCTGTAAATTCTAAATCTTCCCTTTGGGCAGGGAGGATTTCGCCACTGTATCAAATGGCCCAAAATGTATTAGGCTGATGGCTAAGAATGGTACTTAAGCAAGACACTATTTCTAGTCAGCCATGAGAAACAGTAACTCGACCTAAAATTTTAAAAGCGGCTTGTTTTCAATGCCATCAGCCAATTCAACATTTTTTAGACTGGTCCTGTTATGGACAATATTTTTATGACATATGGTCACAAGGAGACCTGTATCTGCTCCTGTTTTCTGTAGTAAACCCTGGTCAAACCCTTTCTGCAGTAGAAAGGAGATTCTGTATTGAGAAACAGAATGACCTGATGGAAGGTACCAGATATGCAGTGCCTATATATCAATACACAGAATGTGGTGCTAGGCGGTTTGTACCTGTCTTCTTGTGATCCTCCCCTTAACTTGGGAAGGTGGTTTATTATAATCAGCCTGTTATAGATGCAGAACTGGCTGCTCAGAGAGTTACATAACCTGCCTAAGGTTTCCTAGCTGGTGGGGCTGCCGGAGTCCTGAGTGGGTTTGTTGACTGCAGAGCCTGGGTCCTTTTCCTCTCCTCCCTGACGGCCAGGAGCTGCGGCTCTCTGGACATACTGCTGATTGAGGCTCTCCTCTCCTCTAAAGAAGATCTGAAGTTCACTGTCAGCCCTTCATGGTCCCGCATCGAAGCAGCAACTGCATTTGACCCCAGAAGAGCTGGATTTGGGCTCTCGCTCTGTTGTGGCACTTTTGCTGATAATTACTGTCACCAGAAAGTGGAAACCATCACATTCTACTGTGGTTTTGACAGTCATCCTTATGAAAATTAGATCACTTACTAAGAAAAGTCAGGGTAGCCAAAAGTGAAAGGTTGCAAGGAGAGATACTGCATAGTATGAGATGATCTCAAGGAGCCCTTTCTACAGCTGACTGCTGATGGAGACCTTCACACCAGTCAGCCCAGCATCCTGGGGTGGAAGTTCAAGAAAATAACTCAGTGGGAACCAGAGCATGTGTGTGAATGTGCGCTGCCCTGAGACGTGGGCTGCCTGGTAGCAAAATGTAAGATAATGAGCACAATGTATAAGATAACAGCCCTCCCCCTCCCCCAGGGATGCTGTGAGGATAGAAGTCAGTTATTATAACCTGTAAAAACGAACACTTGAGGCCAAACAGTTAAATATCCAATATTATGAGAGTAATTTTAGAAATCAGAGAACATCAACACAATGCCACATCATGCAGCCATTCAAAATAATGGTAGCTATTACCCACATAATAAGCAAAGCAGAAATGTTCATGATGCATGATATTAAAACACCACAAATGTACATGTACTTACTGATATTCTTTCTAGAATTTTAAAAGGTTTCACAATTTCCTAAATTTTCATCTCAATAGAATTACAAAAGGCTTTAAGAGAGCATACTGTTTACAGCTCCTCTCAACAGAATATCTGACTCAGAGAAGTGTACATGTAATTCTCCTTAAAATAAAAGGAACACTATGCATCGCAAGATATTATTTAACCTGTGTCTGCACCACCTATAATTTACTCATTAAATTACTATAATTTTTTTATTAAAAAAGGAAAAGAATTCAAAGTACAGACATGACAGACTATAAAAAAGACATGATTACCAGTGAGTAAATAAAACAAAAGGACACAATCATAACACAGCAAAGAAATACAAGGATCTGCAACTAGTAAAACAAAGTCTAACTGAAAACTAAGCTATGTCGAAGAAGGCTGCTTCTACTTCTCAATTCTTTCTTTCACTCCAAGAGTATTGATCGAGAGCCTGCTTTGTGCCACACTGGGCACCGTTCCAGGGACGGAGAATACAACAGTGGACAAGAAAATTCTTGCCCTAGTGGAGCTTACAACATGGGGTGAAAGAAAAACAAACAAGTAAATACATAAAATGTTAGATGTTGGTTAAGTACTAAAGAAAAATAAAGCAGGGGGAGGTGGCAGAAATGGGGTGGATAGGTGGGGGGACTTTGTAATTTTAAATAAGGTAAACAAGATAGACCTCAATGAGAAGATATTCCTGAGAAAGAAGTCAGGAAGTGAGTTCTGCAGATACCTGGGGGAAAAGCTTACCAAGGCGAGAAAAGCCAATGCAAAGGCCCTGGGGCAGGACTGCAAAGGGCATGGATCACACAGGGTAAGAAGGCCATGTGGTTGGAGGAGGAGAATTCAAAAAAGTAGGAGGAGGCCATGTTATGTGGGCTTCACATTTCATGATTCACTCCAGAAATACAATTAATGATTCTTACTAAGGTAAATGCACAGAGTTTTTGTTTAGGGTGTTGGTTAAAATGCTAAACTGTATGAGTGAAGGAAAGTCAGCAAGAGACACAGCCACTGACCAAAGTAACAAATAAGAAGAAGGTATAAACTTTGCAAGGTCAAGGGAAAGTCAGGAACCAGGGAAGTAGGCCAGCATCGTGTTCAGATTTACTGTGTTTACTTTATGATTATATTAGGTATTTTGCTTAATTCCAAACCTTAATATTCTGTTTCACTTCTTCCTTTCCATCATATATAAGAAAAGCTCTCCTTTTCTTATAAAAGACCAGTCTCCATGGTCTATAGAGACTGTCACCTAATTGGAGCTCTGGTGCAGGGTTTCTCAGCCCCTATGGACATTCTGGACCAGGTAATTCTTCGTTGTGGAGGCTGTTCTGTGTGTTATAGGATGTTTAGCAGCACCTTTGGGTTCTACCCACTAGATGCCAGTAGTAACCCCCCAGCTATAATGCCCCTAACAATCAAAAATGTCTCCAGACATTGACAAATGTTTGCTGGGGTGGGGAGCAAAATTGTGCCTGCTTGGTAATCACTGCTTTAATGTGAATAGATAAAAACATCAGCTCAGTGTATTAAGTCTTTTTTTAATCCAGTGGGTTGATCCTAAGGCATATATCTCTTCCTAACTTCTAAACATACCCAAAGTTCTTTGCTACATATTTACAGTTCAGAAAGAACTAAATCCCTCAGATGTTCCAAACACAGCTGCTCCCTATATTGAATGTTTGTCCCATGCAACTCCTACTTGTCTCTCAAGTCCCTTTAAAGCCTTAACTGTCAATCCCCCCCAGGAAGCTTTCCCATGATCCGGAGCATAAGCATGTTAGGTGTTCCCATTCATTATATGTTCTCACATGTGTACTCGTACTTTGTCGAAACTATCACAACTGCAATTAAATAATTATTTTGGTCATTATTATTTAATATCTCCCCTATTTCAGCAAGAACCCTATCAGTCTTGTTGTCTCATGTATCTCCAGAGCATTACAAGAATTACTGTGGACTCAAATTTATATAGAAAAGCATATCACTGGCCAACTTTGGTACTTTATTACTAACAAATTATTATGCACCTCACAGGTGATCAAAGTACCATGACACAGACCACCATGGCTTAATGATAAATCCCTTAGGGCAAAATCCTGACTATGAATATATTTTACTTGAGGGTACATTCTTCCCTTTTGTTAACAACAAAAGCTATGAAAAGACTGTAATGATGACAAGAGGAGCAAAAAGGCCCTCTTCATTAGATGACAATGAATGAGCCACGGAACGGAGTGGCTGTAGCTGAGGTCATCTTTCTGGCTCTTTTGAACTCCTTATAACATTTATTTTAACACAGTTTATTCCACACAGCATACATCATATTGTATTGCTTACTCTTGTATATCCGATAGCCGCAAATATATTTAAATTCCTCAGAGGGGTTAGTATTCTGGGATCCACAAATGAGTTTCAGAGTGTCCAAGGGACGCTTGAAATCAGATGTAAAGACCTAGAAACACTTTCTACAAACAGGGTCAGGAATGTTTATACGTGCCTCAAAGGTGGCAATTTAAGACCCACCATCTCATATGATTCCATTTATTGATAATTTTAAAACTTGTAGGGATATTCCCACCATCTTTGGTCCATCTCGTAGGAAGAAAAAACAAATTTTAGTTACCGATTTCCTCTCCTGCTTCAATTCCTGGACGTAGCGTGCTAACTCCACGGTGATCTGGGAGGTCATATTCTCGGAGATGACTTCATGCTGTCCAGCATAATCGTTCATCTCATTCAGGGTGGAAAGGAAGGCTTTACATGCTGTATACCTACGGAACAGAACGCACACCACTCCTTTTCAAACAAGGCACATCCTCTCCATGTTGCTTCCCACCAGCGAAATAGTAATTAAAATCAGGTTAATTTGCATCCAGCTCCCATAGGGTCTTGACAATTCATTACACATAAGAGGGTTCTCATCAAAATGGCGCAGAATAAATTACAACTGAAACATTTTTCATTTTGTAAAGCCAAATTGCCCTACATAAGGCACTATTTGGCTTTGTTAATAGCCCACATATAACCCAAAATACATATACGTACTATAGGTACTAATATAATGGATATTTAGATCTAAATTATAGATAATACTTTTGGACTTTTCACGTTAAGATGTCTTAATTGCTGTCTGAAACAGACATATTTCTGGGATGAATGAGACACCTGATATTACAAAACCAAATCAAGATGTAGAATGCATAGTCCACACTTCCTGTATTTGCTTAGATTATATTCTAAGCTTTTCCTAATTACCTTAATTGAAACAATCTGGAATAGGAGTAGGTTTTTATTGTCTTTCCCCCAATTTAAAAACTGGCACAGATATGAATGAGGAAGGCAACTTGTTTTTGTAGATATATTATATATACAAAATATATGTAGATTTCCTTTATAATCATCACCAATGCCACACAGATATTACCACATAACAATCAATGATAAACACACCTGTATTCTTCTTCCTCCTTCGAGTTCTTTTTAGGTTGGTATTTCTTCGAAAGATTCCTAAAACAAAAAGGCAGACATGTCACCTTATACAGAAAGATAACTGAGAAATCAGGAATGAAAGAAGTCAGTGCTTTTGTTTACAAGTTAAAAAAAGAAAAGTCACAAAATGTCCACAGCTGAAATCCATTTGTTTCCTTCCATTTTTCAGGGTGAAAGACTTGCATAGCTTTGACTCTTTTACCTAAAGGTAGAGCAAATAAGAACAGAAATGGTCGCCAACTGGTTGTTTACCTGGATGTTAAGACCTGACATTATTTAACCAGAGAGGGCAGATCATGTGTTTCTATGCAACCATTATTGCTCTAAATCCAAGGCAAGCATATCGACTGAGTCCAGATGTTTAAATGAAAAATCAAAGTGTCAAGGGCAGGTTTTCAAGGCTGTGTGCTGCTCTCCCAAAACCTAACGAAAACTACTTGTGAATAAGTCTTCTTGCAGGAAGTAGAGACAATATTTGGGGAGATGTTTACGCTAAGACATTTAGCAAGGAGAACTTTTAACCTGCCTAGCAGGCTTGCACTGAACACGCTCAGATTAGTCAAAATTGTTCTAATCTCTCTTCCTAATCCCATCTCCAGGTCAAGAATCCAGATACTCCCCTCTACATTCTGCATGCTTCAAGTTACACAAAAACTAAGAGGTAATCTTGAAAAAAGAAAACTCACTAACATCTGTTCCACTGATTGATTTCCTTTGGGTCCTGATTTTGGCTTCTGTAGTTAGAAGAACAGCCATAAAGGGACTTCCCTGGTGGTCCAGTGGTTAAGAATCCATCTTGCAATGCAGGGGACACCAGTTCGAACCCTGGTCGGGGAACTAAGATCCCACATACCACAGGGCAACTAAGCCTATGTGCCACAACTAGAGAGAAGCCTGCGCGATGCAACGAAAGATCCCACGTGCCGCAACTAAGACCTGATGCAGCCAATAAATAAATAAACAAATAAATATTGAAAAAAAGGAAGAAGAACAGCCATAGATAAAGAAGATGTGGTACATATATACAATGGAATACTACTCAGCCATTAAAAAGAATGAAATAATGCCATTTGCAGCAGTATGGATGGACCTGGAGTAAGGATGGACCTTACTAAGTGAAGTAAGTCAGAAAGAGAAAGACAAATACCATATGATATCATTTATATGTGGAATCTAAAATATGGCACAAATAAACCTATCTATGAAACAGAAGCAGACTCACAGACATAGAGAACAGACTTGTGGTTGCCAAGGGGGAGAGGGCTGGAGGAGGGATGGACTGAGAGTTTGGGGTTAGTAGATGCAAACTATTACATATAGAATGGATGGACAGCAAGGTCCTACTGTATAGCACAGGGAACTATATTCAATGTCCTGGGATAAACCATAATCGAAAAGAATATGAAAAAGAATGTGTGTGTGTGTATATATATATATATATATATATATATATATATAGAGAGAGAGAGAGAGAGAGAGAGAGAGAGAGAGAGAGTGAGCTGAGTCACTTTGCTGTACAGCAGAAATTAACATCAACTATACTTCAATTAAAAAAAAGAAGTGGGCTTCCCTGGGGGCGCAGTGGTTAGCAGTCCGCCTGCTGATACAGGGGACACGGGTTCGTGCCCCGGTCCGGGAAGATCCCACATGCCGCAGAGCAGCTGGGCCCGTGAGCCATGGCCGCTGAGCCTGCGCGTCCGGAGCTTGTGCTCCGCAACGGGAGAGGCCGCAACAGTGAGAGGCCTGCGTACCGCAAAAAAAAAAAAAAAAAAAAAGAAGAACAATAGCCCTACGAGTGAACTAGTGGTCCACAGTGGGTCTCTTCATACGACAGCATCTCAGTATTCACTTCCCTGTTTATTCCATGTTGCTATTCTGCTTTCATAGTAACTACTTTCATTATTTCACATTCTATTTCTTTCATTTCCCCTGAATCTACAGATGTGCCTAGAAAAGTGTGCAGTAATAAATTTACAGTTTTGATCATGGTACGTTTTACAGACAAAGCGAAAT
Source organism: Mesoplodon mirus (assembly GCF_964341445.2). Classification (NCBI taxonomy): domain Eukaryota; kingdom Metazoa; phylum Chordata; class Mammalia; order Artiodactyla; family Ziphiidae; genus Mesoplodon; species Mesoplodon mirus. The sequence goes on along the minus strand of NC_138976.1, from coordinate 6,336,706 downwards.
GCGAGTTCACCTCTAACAGGTGTTACTAGGTGACATGAGAGGCAGAGGACTTTAGTAAAAAGGACGTTGCTCTGGGAATCCAGAGGACATGTGACTAGATGGTGTAAACTCAGACAAAGCAATGGGCAGGCCTGTGCTTCCAGTTCCTCATCTGTAAGCCCGAGGCAGGTGGGTGAAATGACCTCTATTGTCCCTTAAAGTTTGGAAGTTCCCAGGGAATATATATCACCCAACAGAAATAGTGATTGTTGCAATTTAAAAAGAAGGCATGGGGCTTCCCTGGTGGCACAGTGGTTAAGAGTCCACCTGCCAATGCAGGGGACGTGGGTTCCTGCCCTGGTCCGGGAAGATCCTACATGCCGCGGAGCGGCTAGGCCCGTGAGCCATGGCCGCTGAGCCTGCACGTCCGGAGCCTGTGCTCGCAACGGGAGAGGTCACAACAGTGAGAGGCCCGCGTATCAGAAAAAAAAAAAAGAAGAAGAAGAAGAAGCCATGGGTATATAACAATTTAAAAATTATAATTAGACAAACTGATGAAAGAAAAATGTACTGACTTGGAGGTTGCTATCACGTGAGCTATGCTTAAACAAACTACATTGTGTTTTCTCTACTGATACTCTGGATACACAGTAAAGATTATCTAATAGATCTAGATTTGAAAGAATGTGAAAAAGCAGTATTTCCTTAAAGCATGTGCCTTAGAGAAAAATTAATGCAAAAGAGAGAAATTTTTGGTTTTAATTTAATGTTTTTAACATCTTTATTGGAGTATAATTGCTTTACAATGGTGTGTTAGTTTCTGCTTTATAACAAAGTGAATCAGCTATACATAGCTGATTCACTTTGTTAAAAGAGATAAATCTTATATACTGAAAGCATGGTAGAATCCTTTGAGTTGCCTACCACATTTAGTCCTTAAAAAGGTAGATTTAATAAAAACAATAGCTCCAACTTACATATACCAGGAATAAAAGGGGAGCCATGGAAAGCAGATGACTAATCAATAGGTTATTTTCCAAATATATTTAAAGCAGCATATATGGGACCTGCAGTATTGAAAAGCCTAGAGGTTACAAGTGAGATATTTTTAGTGCATGGTTTTAAATATCGACCATTTCTTCTGCTAACTATAAATTACAAATGGAAAATGTCACTTCTAAATTCACATCTTATATAAAAACTCATTCAAAACTGTTATTTTAGAGGTTGATTTAAATCTACATTTTCTTTTTAGCTTTCAGTCATTAGCAGACGTAAAAATAACTTAAACTTTATATCTAGTTGAAGGAAACATAGCTTGAAGAGATCCAGGTGAAGTCAGTACTTTTTATAGTTCCGTTTTACCAGTCAAATCCTAACCAGGATTAAAGACCTGTTGTGGGTGATCTCCAGTAAAGACGGTCCAGTACTGAAGAATGAGTATCACTTTGACGATGTTAGCATATATAGCATTCAAAATGCTTCTTAAAAGCATCAATGAATAATTCACTCTATAAACACCAGCAGAAAACTAAAAGCTTAAGAGGTCTAGAAGGGAACTTCAGATCTAAGGATATTTCTCTCAGGGACCACTACAAAAAAAAGAGCAACTTGCATTTCCATTCTCTGGAGGTGGGCTTTCTTGCCCTATTTGTATGAGGTTATTTTAAAAATAAGCAAGCAAATAAACACCAAAAACACCTTTAAATGTATGGGGTCTTTCTGAGAAGTTTAAATTGTTTTATATACTTGCTCTTCAGATAGGCTAATTAAAAGGTAAAAGGAAAATATATATCTTTTAATAAAGATACTGGATTTAAATTTGGTTGGTCCTAAGAACTGCAGTGAGGCTTCTAAAAAGGAAACACTTGGGCCTCATTCCAGACCCTCTGAAATGGAAGGTCCAAGGCTGGACACAGGAATGTTTTGTGTCTTTTTTTTTTTTTAATCTGTCTTTTATATTTTAAAAGCTCACCACAGATTGCCAGATAAAGATGGCACAATAAAATCTGATCAGAGAATTGCGCTTTTCCAACAAGAGGCGAAATAAAAGCCAGGAAATTTTCAACAGCAGAAAATAAACCAATGAAGAAAGGCACATAACCTCAGTCTACACACTTTGAGAAGTGGTGACCAGCATGAGGGACAGAAAATTCTGGAACAGTGTAGAACAGATGCTTGACCCCACCCTCACAGTCACAGGGAGGGAAACAAGTCCACAGAATCCTGAAAACCGATTCAGACAGAAGTAAACTGAGGGGTGAGTAAGCGCTCAGGGAACAGTGACAGAAAAGATCTGAGAGGAAGACATGCAGGCTGACCACCCAGATGCCAGGACTTGGCAGGAGCTGGGGCTGGCCACCTGGGTCTCTACTTCCCAGGGCTGCAGGGTGAATGCCTGGGGAAGATCACCACAAAACCTAGCGATTCCCAAGGAATAGGGATGAACGCCTTTGACCTAATGGAGTGAATGCTACAACAGAACCTCTAACAAAGTTTCAGAACAGACAACAAAACTCAGAGTCTCAAAGACAAGATGTACAAAAAGAAGTGCTTTTGAGACCATGCCCCATGGGGTTAATAAAAACTGGTGACTAACAGAAATTCTTGAGCTTGCCTTCCAGTTTATTAAAAACCCCTGCACGTGTAACCTGCCTTCACCGATCAAGCCAATGCTTTAATTGTTGCTACAAAACGCTGAGCTGTCCTCCAAGCATCACACAGCCGAAACAATAAGATGTTTGCCTGGATTGTTTTCCAGGAACTTAGAGCTAGCTGTGTCTAGCTCAAGCTCAAGCCAGCTAAGACTGGTTGGGACTACCTAAAACAGGGCCTGCACAGGTGTCTGGTAAATGACATTTTGACACCAGAGGGCCAAAAACCCCACCCTCAGATCATGCTAAGCGCCTCCATTTTTGAACACGCATCCCATGAAGAAGCAAGTAACTCAGATACGCCTGCACAGAACACTAATTACCACACCTTTTCCCTACCTGCAATCCCCTTTCCCCATGCCTAAGACCACCCTGCTTCTTTATCCCATAAATATCCCAAGTCTCTCGCCTTCAGGGAGATGGATCTGAGACTTGTTCTCCTATCTCCTCGCTTGCCTGCCTTGTGAGTAAACCCTTTCCCACCTGCAAACCTCGGCATCTCAGTGTTTAGCTTGCTGCATGTTGGCAAATGGACCTGGTTTGGTAACACTTTCCTCTACCCTTACCCTATAGGGGAGCTCAGAGGGAAAGACCAATGGCACGGAAGCACAGCAGTGATCATTCACATTCTATCATACCAAACAGGGGGACTGGTGTTGCTTGTGTTAGCAACAAAAACATGCTTAGGCATCAGCCTAAGACGTTTACATGTCTTATCTCATTAAGTCCCCTCAAGAGGCTTATAAGGTGGGAATTATCATCATTATTATTATTCACATATTACAGATGAAAAAGACAAAGCACAGAGAGTAATTTGTCCCAAATCATATTACTATTAAGTGGAAGAACATCCCAGGCATTGGGACTCTAGAGTCTGTTACTTGTAACCACTTCACTAAACTGCCTGTATTAAATATAAGCAAGGTGAAGGGATGTAGTATGTAATACAGAAGAAAAGGAAGGGACTTCCCGGGTGGCGCAGTGCTTAAGAATCCGCCTGTCAATGCAGGGGACACAGGTTCGATCCCTGGTCCGAGAAGATCCCACATGCTGCAGAGCAACAAAACCTGTGCGCCACAACTACTGAAGCCCGTGCGCCTAGAGCCCATGCTCAGCAATGAGAAACCCACACACCGCAACAAGGAGTAGCCCCCACTCACTGCAACTAGAGAAAGCCCGCTTGCAGCAACGAAGACCCAATGCAGCCAAAGATTTAAAAAAATAAAAATAAAAAAGAAGAAGAAAAGGAAGGAAGAAAATGACAGAGAAAAACCCAATCTGGAAGAAAACATACAAGGAAATGAAGCAAATCCTAACTCCTCCAGAATATTTTACACTATGAATAAATTTAATAAAAACACAAAGCCAATAAAGCAAGAATCCCCAGCCTACAGGATAAAACAGAATGGGATGAAACTGGGAGGCTGCAAAGCTAAGGAAATGAACTAGGAACTAAAACACACCACTCCAGAGCTAATAAATAAATTAGGCTGGATATCAAATTTAAGAGAGGAAAGTTTTAAGACAATCATAACGTGGAAAGCAACTCTCATAATCATAAAAAGAAAAAAGATATGAAGAACAAGATGCTGTAACATAAGGAAAATGGATCTCTGAAGCATATGACCCAATAAGTAGAATAGAAAAAAATTCAGATATAATTGAAGAAAGTTCCCCTGAAATAAATTATTGACTTTTCATATGAAAGGGAAATTGACAAAGCGTGATCAACCACAAGACATTGCTTGGTAAAGTTATCAAACTGCTCAGTGGAACAAAAAATTCTTCACATACAGAGTCAAAAAAGCAAGTCACCTACAAAGAATAAAAATTTGGCTGGCCCCAGACTTTTCAACGAGAAGACAATGCAGCAACAAAGTTTGGAGAGAAAAGTATGACCAGAGAATAATCAAGTCAAATTGTTGTTAAGTGCAGTCTACCCTCCACATCTGTGGGGTCTACATCCACAGAGTCAACCAACTGTGGATCAAAAATATTGGGGGGGGAAATTCCAGAAAGTTCCAAAAAGCAACACGTGAATTTACTTCATGATGGCAACTGTTTACACAGCATTTACATTGTATTAGGTATTATAAGTAATCAAGAGATGATTTAAAGTATACAGAAGGATGTGTGCAGATTATACACAAATACTATGCCATGTTATATAAGGGACTTGAGCATCTTCAGATTTTGGTATCCGAGGCGGGCGGGGGCAGGGGGTGGTGTTCCTGGAACCAATCCCCCACGGATTCTGAGGGATGACTGTATAGTGGCATTCTCAAACAAGAAAGAACTGGAGGATTATGCCGCAGGCTCCTATAGGGGGAAAATAACCCTATTTTTCTTGAGGCCAACGAACAAGTAGAGAGGCTGTGGTAGAAGGAATGGTGATGAGCATAAATCTATAATTAAGACAAATTAACTGTGAGACTCATGTTACAGACTAAATTATATAACTCAATTAGGAGAGGAAGTAAAACAGGTAAATACCATTTTCTTTATCTTTCCTGGCAGTGTGAGTCAATTGAGCCTGTTTAAAATTACAACATGAGTTAAAACAAAAACAAAAACAAATAACAGGAATGACACCCTACACATTTTTCATATAATCTTTTTGCTAAACCTTATAAGAATTTGTTTAATATTTCAAATTCGCTAAATCCTGCAGTTTCACTTTAATAAAATCTTTTTAATTGTTCAAGTAAATTTAAATTTAATACCTTGCATATACAATATGCAACATATTTTATAAAATGACTTTTACACAGTTACCTTTTATTTACAATGAGATCCAATTAAAAAAAAAAATTGACCAGGACAAGAATGGTTCATCAAGAAGAAAGTACAAACGGCTCAAATGTATAAAAACATACTCAACCTCATTCATGCTAAGAGAAACACAAATTACCTTTCAGACTTAGCAATTTTTACTTAACAAATCGGCAAAGATAAAAAAGATGGGTAACAAGAAGCATTGAGGGTCAAGGCGAGTAGCACCGCCACGCACTCTGAAATGGTGATAAGGGTCACAGCTTCCGAGAAGGGCAACTTGGCAAATTCTACCAGAACCAAAGTGCTGCTTTTAGGAACTTATTCTCTAAATATGCTTGCCCAAGTGTATCATTCAAGGTTATCCAGTGCAACTTTGTTCAGAGTTGCAAACAATTGGAAACAACATATCCACCAATTCAATGCATCACTGTATAGCTGTAAAAAATAAAAATGAACTCTCGGAATAATTTCCAGGATGCAGAAAGGCAAGGGCACACTGAACTGCTGGGGAAGCAAGGAAGAAAACACACTTCCTTGCCTGTGTATCCATAATATCTCTCTGGAAGGATACGTAAGAGACAGATAACATTTATTGTCCCTGGGAACAGGGGTAAGAGAAGGGACACACCACTGTAAACCATTTTGTAACTTTAGAAGTTTTAATCATATGAATTCATTACCTGGTCAAAACAAATAATTTAGTTTGTTTTGTTTTTGTTTGTTTGTTTGTTTTGGCTGCATTGGGTTGCTGAGGGCAGGCTTTCTGTAGTTGCCTGCTTCTTAACCACTGTGCCACAAGGGAAGTCCTGTTTGTTTATTTTTAAAGAAACAGTTGCTAAGGGGCAATCAGTAGTTGGTTCTCTTATATAGGTCATGTAAGATGTTTTAAGATTATATTAAGGGGACTTCCCTGGTGGCGCAGTGGTTAAGAAGCCACCTGCCAATGTAGGGGACATGGGTTCAAGCCCTGGTCCGGGAAGATCCCACATGCCACGGAGCAACTAAGCCCGTGAGCCACAACTACTGAAGCCCGCGAGCCTAGAGCCCATGCTCCACAACAAGAGAAGCCACCACAATGAGAAGCCCGTGCACCGCAATGAAGAGTAGCTCCCACTCACCACAACTAGAGAAAGCCCGCGCGCAGCAACGAAGACCAAATGCAGCCATAAATAAAAAATAAAAATTTTTTAAAAGATTATATTAAGAATTTGGGACTTTCCTGGTGGTCCAGTGGTAAAGAATCCACCTTCCAATGCAGGGGACATGGGTTCAATCCCCGGTCAGGGAACTAAGATCCCACAGGCCACGGGGCAACTAAGCTCCTGTGCCACAACTACTGAGCTCATGCACCTCAACTAGAGCCCGTGAGCCCAAACTACAGAGCCCACATGCTCTAGAACCTGCGCATCACAACTACAGATTACACGCGCCCTGGAGCCTGAACGCCACAACTAGAGAAGAGAAAACCCACACGTCACAACTAGAGAGAAGCCCACACAGCACAGTGAAAGATCCCACATGCCTCAACGAAGATCCTGCGTGCTGCAACTAAGACCCGATGCAGCCAAAAATAAATAATAAATAAATCTTTAAAAAAAAAAAGATTATATTAAGAATTTGATCCTATGCTGCCTTGAATGGATAATAACTATAGCAGGGGTCAGCAAACTTATATATAAGCACATATATATGTATATGCTTATATATAAAAGCAAATTTATAAAGGGCCAGACAGTAAATATTTTAGACTTGTAAATATTTTAGACTTGCAACCCCATAGTCATGGGGCTGCAAAAGCAGCCATGGACAATACATAAATGAATGGATGCACCTGTATTCCAATAAAACTGTTTACAAAACCAGGCAGTGATGGGTTTGGCCATGGCCATGGCCAGTAGTTTGTTAACCACTGACCTACAGAAATCAAAGCCCTAATTATCATCTTCCATGTCTAAAATAAGTTAAAGTTTTTTTTCCTCTAATGCAGAAAAGAAATTATTTAACGACAGACAACTCCCCAAAGAGACCATGATGGTTTTTCAACATCACATTGATGTTTTAAGCAAGTCTTTGTTGCATATGCTCCAGTCACACTGGTCTTTCCATTCCTTGAACATGTCCCCACCTCAGGACCTTTGCACTCACTAATTCCTTGGCCTGGAAGAACTGCTCTCAGATCTTTGCATGCCTGCTTTCTCCTTGTCTGTCAGTGCTCAAGCAATGGATTTCCCTGGCCAGTCAGGCTAAGTAAGCCTTGCCCCCCATCATGTTCTAATGCATCACTGGTTTTACTTATTCAGGGTGATAAATGCTATCTTTAAATGATTTACTGCCTTGCTTATTTGCATGTAGTCTTTTTTCCATAGTGAGAAGGTGAGTCCCTCAGGCTCAGGCACTTCCTGTGTCTCATTCACTAGAGTCTCCCCCGCCCCCAACTCTCTTGACACATTATTAGTTGTTCTGTTTGTTTTTAAACCTTCACAGCTCCCATAGGCCTGTGCAAACACATAATTCTCCTTGAAGCAGTGCTGACCAAATATTGTAGACCTGTTACCTGTTGATTCACTCTTTCTACAGCTATTTACTAAGCACCTATTTTATGCACTGTTCCATACTACAGGGATTCATTAGTGAACACAGTGCAAAGAGCCCTGCCCTTGAGAGGCTTATATTCTAGCAGGGAGGGAGCAGAAGTCAATGAACAACACAATATATAAGAAGATTACATAATGTTAGAAAGTTATCAGTGCTTTGGAAAAACCGAAGAAAAGTCCAGCAGGGAGCAAAGACTCGAAGGAGGTGAGGGAGTCAGCCACATGGATCCTGGGGGATGAACCTCTAGGCGACATCTATATGAAAGGCCAATGCAGCATCCCTGGGGTGACAGCATGCCTGGCACGTACAAGATACAGCAAGGAGGCCAATTCTGTTAGAGCAGAGAAAAGAAGGGAGAGAGAGAAAGAGATAATGTCTGAGAGCTAGAGAGACCCATTCATGTAGGGCTTTGTAGGACATCCACTGTAAGGATATTCGATTTACTTCGAGGGAAATGGGGAGACGTTGGTGTTTTGAACGAGGGGTACTGTGATCTGGCTGTCTTGTGGAAAAGACGGACAGTAGGAAATAAGGGAGGAATAAGAAACCAGTTAGAAGACTCATAGTAAGCCAGGTAAGAGGTGATGGGGACTTGGACCACAATGCCAGCAGTGGAGGTGCTGAGAAGGGCAGGGATCCTGGATCAATCTGGAAAGCAGAGGCACCAGGACTTCCCGATGGGGGCGGGGGAGTGTGGGAGAAAGACAAAAGCCAAAGATGACTCTGGAGTTTTTGACCCAAGCAAGGAAGGATGCAGCTGCCCTCGAGCCGAGCCGGGGAGTTGGGGGGAGCCGGGCTGCGGAGACGCAGATTTTGTTGGGATTTTTTTGTTTGTTTTTTGGCTGCGTTGGGTCTTCGTTGCTGCACGTGGGCTTTCTCTAGCTGCGGCAAGTGGGGGCTACTCTTCGTTGCCGTGCACGGGCTTCTCATCGCGGTGGCTTCTCTTGTTGCGGAGCATGGGCTCTAGGCGCGCAGGCTTCAGTAATTGTAGCACGCAGGCTCAGTAGTTGTGGCGCACAGGCTCAATTGCTCCATGGCATGTGGGATCTTCCTGGACCAGGGCTCAAACCCATGTCCCCTGCATTGGCAGGTGGACTCACAACCACTGCGCCACCAGGGAAGCACCGGAAATGGAGATTCTGAGTAACCTGTTTCTGGAGTTCAGGACAGAGGTCAAGCTTGGAGACATATCTGTTGCCGTAGAGATCGTACTTAAAGCCATCACCAGGAGAGTATAAATACAGAAGGGAAGATGACGGAGGACTGGGTGCCAGGGCACATCGGGGTGTAGTGGCAGAAGGAGAGGAGGAACCGCGAAGGGGGTTGAGCAGAGCTTCTGAAGAGCTTCTAGTGAGACAGGAAAGAAGCCAAGAGACTGGGGTTTCCGAGGCCAAGTGAGCAAAGTGTTTCGAGGAGGGAGCATCCACCCCTTCAAAGATGCTGAGGGGTCAAGGGCGGTGAGGACTGAGGACAGGCGACTGGGTGGGACAGGATGAAGGTCACTGGTGCCCCGAGGAGCTGTTCTGGTGCAGAGGTGCAGGTGAGCTTAATAGGGGGAGGAGGGGAACTGGAGAGACATTGTTGGGGAGGTTTGCTGCAAAGGAAGGCAAAGGAATGGTGGCAGCTCGTGGGGGAAGTGAGCTCGAGAGAAGTTTTGTTTTCTTGTTTGTTTTTTAATGATGGGAGACAGTGGTACATTTTTGTGACCATGGGAATAATCCAGCAGAAAGTAAAGCCTTGATAACATAGGAGACAGAGGAAAACTCGTGGGAACAGAGCTCTGGAGTCGGAGAGATGGGGGAAGATCTAGTGTGCAAGAGGAGGGCTTGGATTCAGCCAGGAGCATCAGAGGGAGGGGGCATCCAGGTGTGGGAACAGATGCTGACAGATGGGTTACAGGGCCTGAGAGTCTGAAGGTGTTTTCCTCTATCTGCTTCAATTTTCTCAGTGAAGTAGGAAGCAAGTGGTGAGGATGGGAAGGGAGGTGTTGGGGTTTGTGGAAAGAGAAGCTATGAAAGACGCAGGCAAGTGGGAAAGCAAATCAACAAAGGGCAGAGAGTATGATTACTCATCAGCATCAAGGGCCCTACCCAGATCTCAGTCCAAAGGATTAGAAAACACCTCCAAAGGATTAGTAATTGTAGAAAACACCTCTAAAGGATTAGTAACTGTAGAAAACAACTCCAAAGGATTAGTAATTGTAGAAAACACCTCCAAAGGATTAGTAATTGTCTTAAATTGTCTTCAGCTACTCATAATCTTTTTTTTATCAACTTCTCCCAATAAGCACAAATTTAGATACTTTGCAGGGATGTGATGAAACAAATGCTAACATTTAAATCTCAGGAAAAGGACTTCCTAAGAGATTACCATCATAGCAGTAATACTGCTGCTCTATTTCAAGTCATGAAACATGATCCAGAACAGGGTAAAACGGTCGATGGAGAGCTATTAAATGTTATCCCACACCTATTATCGGGATTTGGAGTCTTTTCCAATAGCCTCCAATTTTGTTACCTAAATATCACTCCCCTCATAGAGGGGGATGAGAAAGTGCAGGGAGCCGGGTGCTTCCCAGAGGGAAACAAAGAAAGCACCTTCTCTTCATGACATAGAACTGATGGAGAAATTTGCTGAGAACTGACTTAATGACATCCCATGACAAACCTCCAAAGCAAAACAAGACAGTGGATAAGGCACCAGGAAAGAAGAGACCAGGCTAAGAGAAAAAGAATACAACAAATATAGAGAAATCCATTAGATGAGACCTTACTTCGCCTCAAGCTGTTAGGTAACCCATTTCCACATGAGAGACAATATTTTATGACAGCGCAATGTTTAAATAATCAACACAAAGCAGCTCATTCTCCATTCACACTTTCAGTTTTAAAAGCCTTAAAGTGATAATGAGGCTGATACACATACAGGGCACCAGAAATTCATCTGGAATAAAATTTATTTATAAAAATAAATTTACTTATTAAATTCTTATTAAGTAAATTTAAGAATAATTTATTTAGGGCTTCCCTGGTGGCGCAGTGGTTGAGAGTCTGCCTGCCGATGCAGAAGACGCAGGTTCGTGCCCTGGTCCGGGAGGATCCCACATGCTGTGGAGCGGCTGGGCCCGTGAGCCATGGCCGCTGAGCCTGCACATCTGGAGCCCGTGCTCCGCAGCGGGAGAGGCCACAACAGTGAGAGGCCTGCGTACCCCTCCAAAAAAAAAAAAAAAAAAATTTCCAACAAACAGAAGTCCAGGACCAGATGGCTTCACAGGTGAATTCTATCAAACATTTAGAGAAGAGCTAACACCTATCCTTCTCAAGCTCTTCCAAAAAATTGCAGAGGAAGGAACACTCCCAAACTCATTCTATGAGGCCACCATCACCCTGATACCAAAACCAGACAAAGATACTACAAAAAAAGAAAATTACAGACCAATATCACTAATGAATATAGATGCAAAAATCCTCAACAAAATACTAGCAAACAGAATCCAACAACACATTAAAAGGATCATACACCATGATCAAGTGGGATTTATCCAGGGATGCAAGGATTCTTCAATATATGCAAATCAATCAATGTGATAAACCATATTAACAAATTGAAGGAGAAAAACCATATGATCATCTCAATAGATGAAGAAAAAGCTTCTGACAAAATTCAACACCAATTTATGATAAAAACTCTCAAGAAAGTGGGCATAGAGGGAACCTACCTCAACATAATAAAGGCCATATACAACAAACCCACAGCAAACGTCATCCTCAATGGTGAAAAACTGAATCCATTTCCTCTAAGATCAGGAACAAGACAAGGATGTCCACTCTTACCACTATTATTCAACATAGCTTTGGAAGTCCTAGCCACGGCAATCAGAGAAGAAAAAGAAATAAAAGGAATACAAATTGGAAAAGAAGAAGTAAAACTGTCACTGTTTGCAGATGAAATGATACTACACATAGAGAATCCTAATAATGCCACCAGAAAACTACTAGAGCTAATCAATGAATTTGGTAAAGTTGCAGGATACAAAATTAATGCACAGAAATCTCTTGCATTCCTATACACTAATGATGAAAAATCTGCAAGAGAAATTAAGGAAACACTCCCATTTACCACTGCAACAAAAAGAATAAAATACCTAGGAATAAACCTACCTAGGGAGACAAAAGACCTGTATGCAGAATACTATAAGACACTGATGAAAGAAATTAAAGATGATACCAACAGATGGAGAGATATACCATGTTCTTGGCTTGGAAGAATCAATATTGTGAAAATGACTTTACTACCCAAAGCAATCTACAGATTCAATGCAATCCCTATCAAATTACCAATGGCATTTTTTACGGAACTAGAACAAAAAATCTTAAAATTTGTATGGAGACACAAAAGATCCCGAATAGCCAAAGCAGTCTTGAGGGAAAAAAACGGAGCTGGAGGAATCAGACTCCCTGACTTCAGACTATACTACAAAGCTACAGTAATCAAGACAATATGGTACTGGTACAAAAACAGAAACATAGATCAATGGGACAAGATAGAAAGCCCAGAGATAAACCCACACACCTATGGTCAACTAATCTATGACAAAGGAGGCAAGGATATACAATGAAGACAAGACAGTCTCTTCAATAAGTGGTGCTGGGAAGACTGGACAGCTACATGTAAAAGAATGAAATTAGAACACTCCCTAACACCATACACAAAAATAAACTCAAAATGGATTCGAGACCTAAGTGTAAGACCGGAACTATAAAACTCTTAGAGGAAAACATAGGAGGAACACTCTTTGACATAAATCACAGCAAGATCTTTTTTGATCCACCTTCTAGAATAATGGAAATAAAAACAAATGAGACCTAACGAAACTTAAAAGCTTTTGCAAAGCAAAGGAAACCATAAACAAGATGAAAAGACAACCCTCAGAATGGGAGAAAATATTTGCAAACGAATCAACAGACAAAGGATTAATCTCCAAAATATATAAACAGCTCATGCAGCTCAATATTAAACAAACAAACAACCCAATCCAAAAATGGGCAGAAGACCTAAATAGACATTTCTCCAAAGAAGACATACAGATGTCCAAGAAGCACATGAAAAGCTGCTCAACATCACTAATTATTAGAGAAATGCAAATCAAAACTACAATGAGGTATCACCTCACACCAGTTAGAATGGGTAGCATCAGAAAATCTACAAACAACAAATGCTGGAGAGGGTGTGGAGAAAAGGGAACCCTCTTGCACTGTTGGTGGGAATGTAAATTGATACAGCCCCTATGGACAATAGTATGGAGGTTCCTTAAAAAACTAAACATAGAATTACCATATGATCCAGCAATCCCACTACTGGGCATATACCCAGAGAAAACCATAATTCAAAAAGACACATGCACCCCAATGTTCATTGCAGCACTATTTACAATAGCCAGGTCATGGAAGCAACCTAAATGCCCATCGACAGACGAATGGTTAAAGAAGTAGTGGTACATATATACAATGGAATATTACTCAGCCATAAAAAGGAATGAAATTGAGTCATTTGTTGAGACGTGGATGGATCTAGAGACTGTCATACACAGTGAAGTAAGTCAGAAAGGGAAAAACAAATATCGTATATTAACGCATGTATGTGGAACCTAGAAAAATGGTACAGATGAACCGGTCTGCAGGGTAGAAGTTGAGACACAGATGTAGAGAACAAATGTATGGACACCAAGGGGGGAAAGCCACAGGGGTGGTGGGGATGGTGGTGTGCTGAACTGGGCGACTGGGATTGACATGTATACACTGATGTGTATAAAATTGATGACCAATAAGAACCTACTGTATAAAAAAATAAATAAAATTAAATTTAAAAATTAAAAAAAAAGAAACAGAGCCTAAAAGCAATAACTTGGTTTTTATGTTTACTGTCCTCTAAAAAATAATTTTCAATATTAAAAAAAACAATTGCTTCTACTGAAATATAAGCTTACTAAAAAGGGAAAAGAAATATTTAAAGGATTATACATTTATAGTATAAAATGAGGATATAAATTACCTTTACATCCATTCTGCAGTTAACAAACAACCTTTCTCAATATCAACTTACCTGAGTTGCTTTGCATAGCTGAGTTCAATCTCTGTCCTTTCCTTTACAAATTTGATGTATTTCTCAAGAATATCAATTCCCCACTGTGTGTGTTTTTCTAAGTTGTCAAATTGATCCTGTTAATAAAAAACAAAGGGAGAGCTTGTAATCTTTCTCTGTGATTAACATAACTTCAGTGAACAATTCTCTCAACAATAAATCAGTACGTAGAAAGCAGTTCTAACATTTTCCATGATCGTACTTGGGTGCTTTCTCGCCGAGCAAATTTTAAATCAACATTACCAAATTTGGTTTGAAAACTGCCTGAGATATTGAACTCTGACCCCTCTGCTCACGTCCCCTATTCCTGTTTGAAACATGGTGCTTGGATGTATCTAATGTCCTAGCGCAAAGCAAAAACTGAGAGATGAAACACACTCCCGTGTCAACTCAGTCACACTATTAGCACCTTAACTGTCTATCTCTGAGTTAGCATTCAGGATAAGCTCACCGAAATTTGGGGCAAGGAAATGGCAGGAAGAAGAGTTACAAAATACTGCTTTCTTCAAACAAATGACTCATGCGGACTTCATTCCAACATTCAACCATGCATCAAGCCTACACTATTTGCCAGGAATGGTGCTTGGGGCTGGGGAACAAGAAAGAAGAGAATTATAGCCACGATGTACAGGCTGCCTCAAGATTCCTAGTCTGGAAGAGAGCGGGTAGGTATTCCAGCCACCCCTAATGCAAAGGCAGGGAGAGGCCCAGGAATCAGGGGGACTGGCCCTGCTGGAGCTCAAGGTGGGGGTAGGGCACAAGGGAATGAGTGGCGGTGGGTGACGGAACTAGAGGGTCCGGGCCTGATCACCCAGGGCCTTGAATGCCGAGTTAAGGCGTCTAGACTCTCTGGTGGGCACAAGTGAGCCGCTGAAGGGCTCGCAAAGGGAGTGGCACACCAGAGACATGTTTAGCATCACCAGCAGCTGGATGTCAGGGGACTGTTCAATAGTCCAAAGCAGAGAAACTGGGAGCAGAGGGGAGGATTTTATAGACCATGAACAAAGAATCAGCTAGTCTTAGTGACTGATTGGATGGGGAGGCTGGAAGGGATATGCAGGAGAGGGGAGGATTCTAGGGCGACTCCTTGGTTCTGCTTCCTGTGAGTACACAGGCGGAGGGGCAGCAGTTTGGGGTGAAGTGACATGTGGAGTCAGGGACTGACATGTCCAGAAGAGAGTTGGAAACACAGATGGATTCAGGGCTCAAGGACGGAGGCCAGGGAGCTGGTAGATCTGAAACAATAGCCAAGGATCAGAACCCCAGAGTCGGCTGCAGCTCTGCACTGAATTCATAAAGTGGGCCAAGCCCAGGGAGGAGAGCCCAGAAGGACCTACGAAGGTGGGGTGTTAGCACAACACTGGGGAAGAGAGAATTTGCAAAGGTGAAAGTCTCCTCATGAGAGGTAACAGTAATAGAGGATGAGGTTCTAGCCCCAGCTCTGGGACTTTGCAGAGAAAGGCCATGGAACATCTCAAGGTTTTAGTCATCCACCTACAAGATGAAGATAGAATCCCTGCCTAATTTGAGAAATCGGTCGTGAGAATCATGTAAAATGGAAAAACGCCAAGTCAAATATAAAAACACAAAGCCACCATGTAAACCTATCCCAGGCGTGTGCAATCTTACAATATACATTCAGCATCGTCCTTCAGCTTATTGTTTAGATCCCGCATCTTCAATTTTAAATCTATCATTGTGCTTTGATTCTATTTTCCATTCAAAGCAGTGCCGACTGTAACATGAGAAAACGTTCCATATACTTGACTTAGAGCAGGAGGGTGGCAGAGTCAAGACACTTTTTTTCTCAAACTTGAGAAACCCTGGGAATTCCCTGGCGGTCCACTGCTTAGGACTCTGCGCTTCCACTGCAGGGGGCATGGGTTCCATCCCTGGTTGGGGAACTAAGATCCTGCAAGCTGCACAAGAGAAACCCTCCTCTGAAGAAAAATAATTTCCTCAACCTTACTCCTGCCCAGGCCTACAGAACAGTTTGAGAAACCTCAACTTAAGAAATTCAGGCTTTCTTTTACAAGAATATTTTCTAATTGAAAGTAATCACTGTACAATGTTTACCTTTATACCTAATAATTTCTAATATTATCATAAAAAATCAGAGACCATTTAAAATTTTCATTGATTCTTGGTCCTCAATAACATATTCCACAAACTCTGAGATTTCATTTCAAGAAACACTGCTCAAGAATGTTATTTATTGGGGCTTCCCTGGTGGCGCAGTGGTTAAGAATCCGCCTGCCAATGCAGTGGGACACGGGTTTGAGCCCTGGTCCGGGAAGATCCCATATGCCGCAGAGCAACTAAGCCCGTGCGCCACAACTAGTGAGCCTGCGCTCTAGAGCCCATGAGCCACAACTACTGAGCCCACGTGCTGCAACTACTGAAGCCCGTGCACCTAGAGCCCGTGCTCTGCAACAAGAGAAGCCACCGCAACGAGAAGCCCGCGCACCGCAACGAAGAGTAGCCCCCGCTCGCCACAACCAGAAGAAGCCCACGCGCAGCAACAGACCCAATGCAGCCAAAATAAATAAATAAATTTATTTAAAAAAAAAAAGAATGTTATTTATTTATGTTACCTATAAGGTCAAGGGTTGTCAGGCAAATTTATAGTGTAAACAAGACTGTAGATCTCTTTAAACTACTTGAGAGAGCAAATATACAAAAGTTCAAGTAATGATTACAATCATTCCTAGTTATATAGAGCAAGGCTTCTTTAAAGCTCTCTGCTAATCGGTAACCCTTTGTTAATATAGTTTCATATTGACCTTATTTATTTAAAATTCCTTTTCACACACCTCCCTCTGTTTGAGAGCCCTCTCTCTGTATAATTTCCTGTCTCCAGAGCCTTACGATTTTTAGCAGTTATAGATGTTATAAACATCTATAGATGTTTATAGATGTTTCCTTGAAGACTTACTAAGATAGTCTGCTCTTAGATTTCACCCTTGTCCTGCTAACAACCTAAGTTCATATTTTTCCTTATTATATTACTTTGCAATTCTTTTTAGCCCTAATCTGTATAATATAAAGCAACAGCTTTTGAGATCAAAACACTTTTTTTTAAATCTACATTTGAATTGAGTCCACCTTAAAAATTACAGGCCTCAAACCAACAATATGTTTTCAATAAAGTTATCTGTATTCAAGAACATTCTGCAAGCTATAATAAAGCACTTACTAAAATAACAGGGTCTAAGTGAGATAGAAGATCTTAATAATAAAAAACCTGACTCAGTAACAAATAAACTAGTACTTGCTTGTGAATGTAGCATAGTTCTTTTTTATGCTACATTAAAACATCTCCGATGTCACCAGACTCTACTGCTGCTGTCACATGGATGGCCACAGCATGGACTTTCTTGACAGCAGCTACGAGAAAATTCAAAACAGATGAAAAACTAATCAACCCACTTACATTCTTGACTAAAATGTGGAAAACTTAATGGAAAAAAACCTCCAAATCTTAAAAAGACGCTTTTGTCAGCAAATATTTTAAGTGGTGTTTTTAAAAATAACCTTTGCTACTTTGGGGATGGTACCACTATCAAAAATGAGTCCTTTCCGTTATCTGTGAATTATACCTCAATTAAAGACAGGGAGGGAGGGAGGGATGGAGAGGGAGAGAAAGAGAGAGAGAAATGCATCCCTTCCTGTTTAATGTCACATGATGACAGTTTTGAAGACTCCTTTGCCCTCTTAAAAATCGTTGAGGAGGGCTTCCCTGGTGGCGCAGTGGTTAAGAATTCGCCTGCCAATGCAGGGGACACGCTTTCGAGCCCTGGTCTGGGAAGATCCCACATGCCGCGGAGCAACTAAGCCCGTGTGCCACAACTACTGAGCCTGTGCTCTAGAGCCCATGCGCCACAACTACTGAGCCCACAAGCCACAACTACTGAAGCCCACGTGCGTAGAGCCTGTGCTCCGCAACAAGAAAAGCCACCGCAACGAGAAGCCTGCGCAACACAACAAAGAGTAGCCCTCACTCGCCTCAACTAGAGACCACGCACAGCAACAAAGACCCAATGCAGCCATAAATTAATTAATTAATTAATTAATTTTTAAAAAAATTGTTGAGGACCCCAAAGAGCTTTTGTTTACATGGTTTATAGCTATCAATATTTACTCTATCAGAAATCAAAAAGTAAAAGATTTTTAAAATACCTATCAATTCATTTAAAGACAATAATAAATCCATTATATATTAATGTAACTAGCATATATATATTTTTTAATTTTTTGTTTATTTTTAGGAACTTTACTTTCCAAAACAAACCAAAAAAATGAGAAGAATGGCACTGTTTTACATTTCTGTAAATCTCTTTAATGTCTGGTTTAATAGAAGACAGCTGGATTCTCATATTCTTTTACATTTAGTCTGTTATGAGTCTTTACGTTGGTGGAAGTACATAAAAAAATACAACTTCACACAGACATGTAGTTAGAAAGTGGAGAAGTATTTCAATGCCTTCTCTAGGTAATTGCAGATGTTCTTATTTGACACCATACCCAAACTCAACAAATAGTAGTTTCTTAAAGGCTAGCTGCAATGTGAAATCTGAAACCACGGCAATGAATTTTTCATACTGGTTACAATAAAATGCACTAGTCTATCTTGCACTTTGAATGGATCTTTTACCTATGTATGAGTGCCTTATGCATTGGTCATTTGAAAAATATTATTTCACTGATATATGCAGATCTTCCAAGTGTTGACACATTTCAGTAAAAAATATTTTAAAATTCCACATTTATTTCACTACCTATCTTATCTGATGAGTCTTTAAATATTTGGAAACTGTCAAGCTCACAGTGCCATGTACACATTTTCTAAAATTCTAACTTCCACTTAAAAGCTGGAATTTTATCATTGGCAACAAATGTTGTCAGTTGTTTCCTTGAGGTGACAGGCTCACTTCATTCATTTTTGAGAAAATGTCTGCCAAATGCCCAAGAGTTTGTCTGTCGATCGTTCTTTGAAGTAAAAACGGTGTCCTATGATAAAAGCAGCTAGACCAGCTCAAAACAATCACTTAAGTATTTTGGTTTAAGCATACTTCCTGTCTGTCTTGTCACACACACTATTAAAAAGATGTATGATGTATATTCAAAGGTTGAGATTTAATAAAATTAATAATCTTTACTGTTTCATCAAGGACATTCAAAAATAAAACTGATTTTTTTTTTAAACAACTAATGGTGAAGAATTCAGTAACTTCTAGTACAGTTTGGAGCCACCGCCCTGATTCCTGCTAAGGCACCAGCCATCCTACCCACCACTGCTTTTGCACCATCAGTACAAATGCCACCACAGTGAAAAGGACAATGTCTGACTATCATTATGAAAATAGCTTTTGCCTCATGGACTCCATGAAAGGGTTTCTGGACCCTCCAGAGGTCCAGGGACCACACGTCAGGAACCACTGTCATACGACACATACTCTAAAATTTCTACTAGAAAGCTTCATATTGCCAAAGATGAAGAAAGTCAGATAATGTAGGACCTGATGGAAAATGTTTAATTTATAAGAGCATACTATATATACACTCAACAAGTAACTCCAAAATTGCCAAAAGGACTGCAAATGGATGTGTCCAAGTAGCTGGTTACAACCTGACAGGTACCTTTCCAGAACCTCCCCCCTCCCACAGAGCCTCCTCTTCAATTCTCATTGCTCCCTGAGTTCCAACCAACCAAAGGCTCCTGCCAGGAGCTTTCAGCTATAAGGGGCTGAGTAAGCTGAAGACACAAATGAGGAAAGCTGCAATTGTATTAATCAGCATACAATTGCTGTATTTTACAATTATTTTTCAGGTGTGGTTTTCTGTCCTAGACTGTGATTAAGCTCCTTTATACGCTGAAGATTGAACCGAAATAAGCATGAACTCTGGCATTTGTTTGGCTCATTATATCTTCATGAGTTTCTAAAAAATCATGAAGCTGGGACTTCCCTGGTGGTGCAGTGGTTAAGAATCCACTTGCCAGTGCAGGGGACACCGGTTAGATCCCTGGTCCAGGAAGATCCCACATGCCACGGAGCAACTAAGCCCATGCACCACAACTACTGAGCCCGCGTGCCACAACTACTGAAGCCCACGCGCCTAGAGCCCGTGCTCAGCAACAAGAGAAGCCACCGCAAAGAGAAGCCCTTGCACTGCAATGAAGAGTAGCCCCCGCTCACCGCAACTAGAGAAAGCCCACGCGCAGCAATGAAGACCCAATGCAGCCAAAATAAAAAAATAAATAAATTTATTTAAAAAAATCATGAAGCTGAATACAAACAAATTTTGCCTTCCTATATACCTACAATATAAACCCACCAATCAGGGTTGAGACTGGTCTCTGTAGGTCAGCATACAATGATTATTCTTAGTCATTTAGGAAGACTTCTGAAATCTGATTTTTTTTTTCAAATGATGCAAAAGAACTAACACAGGAACTACATGCACAAAAGCTATTTACTTTAAGATGAGGAGACCAAATCAGCCACAAGGAAGTTTTCTCCAAAGTGTAGGTCAATTTTTAACACGATACTTCCCGTAATCAAAAAGTATTCTAGGGACTTCCCTGGTGGCGCAGTGGTTAATACTCTGCGCTCCCAATGCAGGGGGCCTGGGTTCGATCCCTGGTCAGGGAACTAGATCCCACATGCATGCCACAACTGAGGAGCCCGCCTGCCACAACTAAGGAGCCCGCCTGCTGCAACTAAGACCCAGCACAACCAAATAAATAAATAAATAAAGTATGCTAAACAGATACATTCAGAGTCCCTGGAAAAAGCCAATCTAGTAAGAAACTAAGTTGTTAAAGTTACCTCTGTGTAAATGGCTCAGACTCAGAGGAAGGGTATACTGAGGGTAGCTCTCCTCCACTTAAATCCATCCCTCTGCAGCAAGTTACTCAGTTATCCCCGCCATATCACTGGGGCACTTCCATCTGTGCTATCAAACCACCATGCTAGGATACTCTAATTCTGTAAATATCCACTTTCCTAAGGACTTGGGCACTTTATAAAGCGGCAGACCTTAAAAGGCTCCATTTCAACAGAACCGCTTGGAATGCAGTTACCGGTGTTGGTTTCCTCTTCTCTTTGAGGGAAGAGTGTCAGAAGGAATTTGAAAAAGAATAGATACAGGTATATGTATAACTGAATCACTTTGCTGTACACCTGAAACTAACACAACATTGTTAATCAACTATACTTCAATATAAAATAAAAATTAAAAAATAAGAGTGTCAGAAGGCATAGATTTATCCTCAGTAAATGTAACAAAATCTCCATTTAAAGTGTTTTTAGGGACTTCCCTGGTGGTGCAGTCAGTGGATAAGACTCCACACTCCCAATGCAGGGGTCTCAGGTTCAATCTCCGGTCAGGGAACGAGATCCCATATGCATGCCGCAACTAAGAGTTCGCATGCCACAACTAAGGAGCCCACGTGCTGCAACTAAGACCCGGTGCAACCAAATAAATCAATTTTAAAAAATGTTTTAAAAAATCCATTTGAGTCTGAATAGTCAAGTGGCTGCATCTAGAGGAACAAAAATAGTTTTATAAAACTTTACAAACAAGGGACCTCCCTGGTGGTCCAGTGGTTAAGAATCCACCTTCCGATGCAGGGGACATGGTCCGATCCCTGGTCGGGGAACGAAGATCCCACATGCCGCGGGGCAACTAAGCCCTCGCACCGCAACTACTGAGTCCGCACACTCTGGAGCCCATGCACCACAACTAGCAAGAAGCCCGTGCACCACAGTGAAGATCCCACGTGCTGCAACTAAGACCCAACGCAGCCAAATTAATTAATTAATTAATTTAAAAAAAACTTGATAAACAAAAATGTGTCATCCAAAATAGCACCTGCAATTCTATTTCTTGAATGTTTAACAAAGACTTCAATTCATTTTCATGGACAAAAGAAGACTTGTTCTCATACGTTACATTAAAAGCAGAAATACCCCCAAATATAGGTTCAACATAAAAGTTGTCAAACCTTAAAAGTGATGAAAAACCATTACCCAAAGTGACTTCAATGTTTGACCACAGTAGATAAAATGTGAAAGGCAGCATTAGAGTGTTTCTTTCAAGCAGCCAGAAACCCTTGTATTTTGGCAATACAAGTAGAGGCAGATTCTGTCAAACCATATACACAATACATCTGCTGATTCTGAAACGGGTCCTGTGAATTAGTGTGGTGTGCTCCTTGGGTTGAAAATGCCTACTCAAGCAAGAGCCTGTGACATAATTGACAAAATAGGGGCTCTGATATCATAGGGTCATGGCTGGACAGTCAAGTTAGTACAATGGATTTTAATTAGGAAGGGAATGCACGCAAAATGAAAGGTTTTCCTGAACTCAGAATCTCTTTAAAAAGCAAGTCTACAACATGTCATAAAAATAGGTATACACATTTAGGTATATTTATTGTAACGAGTCACCATCGAACACTCTTTCTGTGGTGAAAATGAAAATACTAAAGAATTAGTCCATGTTCATGGTTCTTTCCAGCCATTGCATTGGAAACATGAGAGGTAAGAACATAAACAAACACAAGATGAAAATACATGTATGAGTCAAAAAAAAAAAAAAAAAAACTGTAGCTGAAGCTTGAGGCGACAGCGTATGGGTGAAGTTAGCGACATGAAGAATGTGGGAGGGCGCACAGAACATAAAAGCCGCATTTTGGCATTTTTCTAATGATAATTATATAGTGTAAAAAGGGCAATAAAGAGGCTAATGTTGGATGTACATCAAATGAGAGGCCCCAGAAAGCAGAAGACTTGGGGTTAATGAATGTGGGGTGCCCTCAGCCAAATGTGATGCGATTTTAACTGCATCCTGAAGTGAAAAGAGAAGGTTACAACTATCACATGGAGAAAAAGTACCAGAATTTTGACTCTACTGGAGTCCAAGCAGATGAGATTTGGAGGGGAAATTGCTATGGAACGTATTCCTTTAAGAAGCCACAATGGGGACTTCCCTGGTGGCGCAGTGGTTAAGAACATCTGCCTGTCAATACAGAGGACATGGGTTTGAGCCCTGGTCCGGGAAGATCCCACATGCAGCGAAGCAACTAAGCCCGTGTGTCACAACTACTGAGCCTGCTCTCTAGAGCCCGTGAGCCACAATTACGGAGCCCGAGTGCCACAACTACTGAAGCCCACGTGCCTAGAGCCCATGCTCTGCAACAAGAAGCCACCGCAATGAGAAGCCCACACACTGCAACGAAGAGTAGCCCCCGCTTGCTGCAACTAGAGAAAGCCTGCGCACAGCAACAAAGACCCAACGCAGCCAAAAATCAATAAAGTAAAAAAAAAAAAGAAGCCACAATGAGCTTCTGGGCTATTTCAATGTTCTTAGAACACCTTAGTCACTTTCCACCCCTATCTCTGCTCCTTTGGATACAGTAAAAGCAACAAAGAAACATCTGTAACTGCCCCAAACAGACTGAGTGAAAGAGACTGCAAAGGATAAGATTTTCAAGGAAAAAACATTTCAAAGAGCACTTACTTTCTTTCATTAAAACAAACAAACAAACAAACAAATCCACTAACTTTGTAAATGATTTTTTTTTTTTTTTTTTTTTTTTTGCGGTACGCGGGCCTCTCACTGTTGTGGCCTCTCCGGTTGTGGAGCACAGGCTCCAGACGTGCAGGCTCAGCGGCCATGGCTCACGGGCCCAGCCGCTCCGCAGCATGTGGGATCTTCCCGGACCGGGGCACGAACCCGTGTCCCCTGCATCGGCAGGCGGACTCCTAACCACTGCGCCACCAGGGAAGCCCTGTAAATGATATTTTTTAACAGTATTTTTCCAGATAGGCATTATCAAATATCTTTAAGCAGAGGAGGCAAAGAATTAAGGATGATGGGGTCAGGGGGGAGGGATAAATTAGGGAGTTTTGGATTAACAGATACACACTACTGTATATAAAGTAGATAAACAACAAGGACCTACTGTATAGCACAGGGAACTCTACTCAGTACTCCATAATGATGTATATGGGAAAAGAATCTAAAAAAGAGTGGATATATGTACATGTACAACTGATTCACTTTGCTGTACACCTGAAACACAACATTGTAAATCAACTATACTTCAAAGAAAGAAAGAAAGGAAGGAAGGAAGGAAGAAAGAAAAAAGGATGATGAAGCTATAAAAACTAGGTTCAGAAGGCTGGGTCTAGCTTGTAAGTAGTGGGCGGAATCAATGCTAATTGAAGATAGAAACTAGTCAGAGAACAAAATCTTGCTCTTTATAAGAAAAAACGCTCTGTCTCATTGACAGCACACAAGAGGGGCTTTGCTTTGTCAACTCATGACTGTAAGATGAACATCTGTAACACAAACAGCCAGAATCGTTACTGTCTGGCTTCGACCTGGCACGGAATCTCCTCATTCATTTCCTGGTTTCTGTGCATCAGCTTGGAACATTGAAGGTTGTCTAAATATGAACTGGTTCCTTTCCTGAGCCCACTCCATCAGCAGGTGCAAGAGAGTTCAGTCCCCTTCCCCTCCTCCAGCTGTCCAGCGTTCCTCTGAGCCCTGGAGGACTCACTGTACCTCTCAAACATCCCACACTGTCCTCCACGGGTGATCCTCTCCTCCAGGAAGCATGTTCAAGACCAACCCAAGGGCAGAAGAAAAGAAGCAGGGAAAGAGGAGGAAAACACACTCTAAATACCAGGAAGAACTTTGAAGGCAGTCCAAAGACTAATGAAGAGCAAAGTATATAAGCTAAGTTTTTAATGAAAAGGAAAAGCCGGATTTTAAAAGTCTGACTTATTTCTAAACTCTATAAAAATATTTCCAGGTGTGTGTGGGGCATTGGGCAAAATATTATAGAAATATCACAGGGAAAATTTTTTAAGCCCTGGCACCTGAAACTTAGTTAACGTCGATGAAAAAGATTATCTAAACACTTAGCAATTTACTCACTTCCAATTTTAAGTAAAGAAGGTTAAGCAAATACAGGCTGTCCCTTTCCAAGACAGGGGATACCAAGTCTCAATCCCACTGCCACAACCCAGTGTCTGACCCAAAGAACCCACGTGACAGGCTAGATTGGACCCATCAGAAAGTCTCTGGTAGGGCTTCCCTGGTGGCGCAGTGGTTAAGAGTCCGCCTGCCGATGCAGGGGACGCGGGTTCGTGCCCCGATCCGCGAAGATCCCACATGCTGCGGAGCAGCTGGGCCCGTGAGCCATGGCCGCTGAGCCTGCACTTCCGGAGCCTGTGCTCCGCAACAGGAGAGGCCACAACAGTGAGAGGCCCGCGTACCGCTAAAAAACAAAACAAACAAAAAAAAAAAACCTCTATCTCTTACAATACATACACAAACTAATTCCAGATAGATTAAGGACCTAAATGGAAAGGGCAAGACGATAACATTTTCAGGAGACAATACAGGAGAATATGCTTTTCTGACCTTGTAGGAAAGGATTTTTAAACAAGATACAAAAAAGCATTCACTGTAAAGAAAAATAGATTGATAAACCTGACTGTATAAAAACTAAAAACTTCTGTTCATGAAAAGATACCACGAGGAAAGTGAAACGATACAGGAAAAACTGGGAGAAGATATTTGTAACACATGATCAACAAAGGGGTAGTAAGTATGTAGACTACAGAAGGAACTCCTTCAAATCAATTTTCTTTTTTTAACTGAGGTATAACTGACATATAACATTATATTAGTTTCAGGTGTACAAAATAATTATTTGATATTTATATTGTGAAATGATTGCCACAGTAAGTCTAGTTAAAATCAGTCACCATACACAGTTACAAAAAAATGTTTTTCTTGTGATGAGAACTAAATCATTTCTCAAAAAGAGGAAATAACCCAATAGGAAAGGGGGCAAAAATCATAATAATTTTAAGAATGAAATGATATTTAGCTTTATTAGTAATCAAGAAAATGCATATTAAAATTATACCCACCCGCCTGGCAAAATTTTAACTCAGAAAACACCAAGCGTTAACAAGGACGTGTTGCTAGGTGAATGCTCATATACCGCTGGGGACCTTGGAACACAGATTGGTTTACCTAGTAAAGGTGAGCATTTGCCCCTGTATGACCCAGAAATTCTTCTGCTGGAGATGTATCTTAAGGTCTAGGACCAAAACAATAAACTCTTGCTCATGTGCACCAAGGGACATGCAAAGGAATGTTTATAGCAGCATAATTCACAGCAGCAAAATACAAACAACCCAACTGTCCATCTGATTCTATTTATATAAAGTCCAAAAAGAGACAAAACTAAACAATGTATTGTTTACCAATATATTCATAAGTGACAAAAAACTACAAAGAAAAACAAAGTAATATTTTTAATACAAAATTTTGAATAATACTCAATTAGGGCAGGAGACTATGAAGGTGGAGATGTGATCAGCCTCATAGGGGGCTTCTGGAGTGGAGTAAAGTTCTATTTCTTTCCCTGGGTGAAATGCACATGGATGTTCATCTCACTGCTATTTCTGTACACATCATTCTATCCATACAGTTTCATACATTCATTTTTAATATACCATAATTAATATTTAATTGCTAGTTTACAGTTGGATTGATAGGGAAATCTTCAGTATAAGAGGGACTTAAGATCACTTGAACCTCTGCCAACTGGAGATCAAAAATAAAGATACATTTATGAAAGAAAAAAAATGAAGTCAATAGAAACATCTCACCTAAAGTATTGAACTATTACTTTTTCCTTGATTGATGTGCTTATTTTGTTCCCATAAAAAATATAAAACATTCTTCAGAAGATGGGCATCATTTAATACCCAAGTATGGACTGATTATTGATTGCAAAAAAAGACTTCACACTTAGAAAGAAAAAACTTTTTAAAAATCCAAGACTATTATTGTCTAAAAGGCAGAAACATTTTTCACATACTATCACAGGAATATAATAGATAATTTCTCTCAAGTAAAATGTCGATGAAGTTTAAGAGAACACAAAGTATTACAGTCAACAACAAATGCTGTTTCTCCCCTATGCCAAAATCACATTCATCCATTCATTCATCCAGCGATATTTTATTGAGCACCTACTATGTGTTAAACACTATTCTGGGAACTGAGGGCGCAGCAGCAAAGAGAAACATAAATTTTCTATTCTCATGGAGCTTACATACTCCTAGATCTTTACTGTACAATGCTATAAAGAAATCTCAGAAAGATTAATTCAAAATTAGTTTACATTCCCATGAGAAGAACTACTGGGTCTCCAGATGGGAACATCTTAACACCCACTGATACCTATTAGCAGAAGTGAGAGTCAAAATATTTAACAACTACTTATCAACTGACTCCCCATCCAATCAGAACAGAGGCCAACTGTGTGGTAGCATCCTGACTGAAAACCAGCCTTGTCTGCTGCCCAAGCCTCTTCCAAAAAAGGTGAACCAATTACACCCCACCAACAGAGAACAAGGGTACCTATCTTACTAAACCCTGACCAGAACTGAATATTACCATTTGTAAAACAAAGAACAAATGAACAAAAAAAACAAAACAAAAAAACCCATTTTGCTTATTTGGTAAGGAAAGTGCTTTATTATGAATTTCTTTGATTATTCGTGGAATTAACCTTTTTTAGACATGTTCATTAGCATTTGGAATTTCCTCTTATAATGGTTCTCTTCTTAATCCTTATTCACTTCTCTGTTAGAAATTTTGAAATTATCTTATTGTTCTGCATAAGCTCATCATATCTTAGAGTGTCATATTTGGTATAAATGTTGGATTTAAAATTTGATATGTATTTTTGACACAGAGAAATATAAATGTACGTTTATCTAGGGGCTTAGAACTGTGACTATTTTCCACTTCTCTGTGTGTTCCAAATTTTCTTCAATGAGCATTTTTCCTGATTATCAATATAGTACAATGCTAATTTAGTTATTAACAAGTTATTATTTTAAAGACACCCAAGGAAATCACATAAGGAAGTATCTATTCTGGAAGTAACTTTTACCTTCACTTTATTGTATTACCACTTCCTTCCAGGTAGTAATTCATGATAAAATAACATAAATGTTGCCATTTTACTCAAGTTTGATGCTTTTAATAAAAGGAAAAACATCTCTACTGACATATCATGTAACATTAAATAGAAATCCAGGGTTCACTTTCAAATGTCTTTTCCTCTAGATTTCCAAATCTACTGCCAAGTGCTGCCACCTTCTTACTAATCAGTTTACCAAAGGTGCACCAGGCATTCTTACCTGTAATCCCAACACCAGTTAGCTCTTTCACTGAGCACGACCTCATCTGAGCCTGACTCACTACATCTTGCACCATCAGTCAAGACTGACATGGCACATACCACCTGGGGGCCCTTGTTAAATATTTGTGGAGTGAATGAATGAGTCAATGGAAACTCCTTCAGCCGTCACTGTAATTCTTCTGCTATTTAATTCCTTCAAGCCCATTATCAGAGTCAGTTTAGTTCACATATGCCGTTTATTTTCCTGGACTTCAGGATAATGTGTGCCAGCCTCTCTGCCAAGAGCTAGGGATGCAACTGTGAACAGAAAAGTACCCTGCTCTCATGAAGCTATTAAAAATGTTACTTTTGAAGAGCCTGCAGTAACATGAGATTTTACATATATAAGGTTGCTTTCTTTTTTTTTGTCTTGTTTCTTTTTTTTTTTTATTTTATTTTTTTTCTTTTTGCGGTATGCGGGCCTCTCACTGTTGTGGCCTCTCCCGCTGCGGAGCACAGGCTCCGGACGCACAGGCCCAGCGGCCATGGCTCACGGGCCCAGCCGCTCCGCGGCATATGGGATCCTCCCAGACCGGGGCACGAACCCGTATCCCCTGCATCGGCAGGCGGACTCTCAACCACTGCGCCACCAGGGAGGCCCTGTCTTGTTTCTTAAACCTCCAATCATACCATTAGGAGCACTTAAGTCCCTGAGCTCGGGTGCAAAAAAAAGCTTAAAAAAAATTCTAGTACATGGCTGCTTTCCCTAAGCTGTTGCCAAAGAATGTGAGACAGCTAAATGTTTAGATACCTATAATCCTGGCACAAGTGTTTTCTTTTCATTAATTATACACGGATAGTCAGTTTTCTTAATAACTAAAAGCTATTCAAGTTTTAAAAATAAACATGAATAGATAGTTCAAAGAAAACCCGCATGTTTGGCTCTATTTTTGAGTGATTGTAAATTATTTCTAGCTGCACCTTATTTCATTCTTTTGAGCTATTTCTGTGTTACAGATTTCTTTTGGGCAAATGCTAATATAACCCATACACTATACTAATGCTTTAAAAACAAACTGAGTAAACTAAAAACACACAGCACTGTTGGTCAGGCTCAGTGATTTACTGCAGGGCACGGGGAGGTTTGTGGGCTCTGCGGCATGAGACTCCAGTCGCGGCGCCTCACCGCGCTAGCAGTGTGAAGTTGCATAACTTCTGTGTTACCGTTTCCTCATCTGTAAGTGAAAATAAAAATACCACACTTAGGGCCTCCCTGGTGGCGCAGTGGTTGAGAGTCCGCCTGCCGATGCAGGGGACACGGGTTCGTGCCCCGGTCTGGGAAGATCCCACATGCCGCGGAGCGGCTGGGCCCGTGAGCCATGGCCGCTGGGCCTGCGCGTCCGGAGCCTGTGCTCCGCAACGGGAGAGGCCACAACAGTGAGAGGCCCGCATACAGCAAAAAGAAAAAAAAAAAAAAAAAAGAAAAAAAAAATACCACACTTAAAGCCATTGAACTGTATACTTAAAAGTGTCTAAAATGGCAGGTTTTATATTATGTATATTTTACAATAAAAAATGTTTATGAAAAAGACTATTAAGAGAAGTCAGAAAGATCACATTAGACTAGACAATATAGGGCCATGCCGGCCATTGGAAGGAGTTTCAGAGTAGGTTGGGGAGTCACTGAAATACTTTGGGAATAGTGAATTTGTTCTGATATTGCTTATTGACTTTCAGTATTCATTTTTCACCCCCTCGAAGTTTCTACTTTACCATAGAGACTAGAAGGCTAAAAACTACATTTCTCAGACTCTCTTGTACGTAGGGATCTGTGTTTAGGTTTCACAAGTGAGATAATGCTCATGAGATCTGAAAAGCGAAAATGAGGCAGTGGGGAAAAGAAGTACCAACCTGGCAAAGTGGTTGGGACATAAAATGAGTGAATATGGAGTATAAAGTGCTGAGAATTGGCACCAAGTAATTAAGTAGCTAAATAATAGCTTACTGACAAATTAAACATCATAGCGATATCATAACACAGGTCAAATGGTTAAATTCTGTACCCTAAAAGACAGGTAAGGGACTTCCCTGGCCATCCAGTGGTTAAGAATCCATGCTTCCACTGCAGGGGGCACGGGTTCGATCCCTGGTCAGGGAACTAAGATACCGCATGCCAAGTGGTGTGGCCAAAAAATAAAAAATTAAAATAAAAAATTAAAAGACTAGGTAAAACCATCTTTTTTTTTTTTTTTCTGTGGTACACGGGCCTCTCACTGTTGTGGCCTCTCCCGTTGCGGAGCACAGGATCCGGACACGCAGGCTCAGCCGCTCTGAGGCATGTGGGATCTTCCCGGACCGGGACATGAACCCGTGTCCCCTGCATCGGCAGGCGGACTCTCAACCACTGCGCCACCAGGGAAGCCCTAGGTAAAACCATCTTTAACACTAGATTCCATTCCCACTTTCTGCACATGGCTTACTCACGGTGTGAGCTAGTAAGGAATCCAACATTGCTAGTGGTTATGACCATAATACTGAGTATAAGAGCAGAAATCCCAGTGTTCCAGGGATTTTGGGTAGGACCGTAGGAAACCTCTAATTCAGTGGGAAGTGCTCATATTTCAGGAATTCTTCAAAGAATTATGCAAACACAAAGGTGCAGAAGATGTTAACAACTCAAGATAATCTGCATGGTCATCCATCGACCGATGAATGGATAAAGAAGATATGATACATATATACAATGTAGTACCATTCAGCCATAAAAAAGAATGAAATAATGCCATTTGCAGCAACGTGGATGGACCTAGAGATTATCACACTAATTGAAGTAAGTCAGAAAGAGAAAGACCAATACCATATAATATCACTTATGTGTGGAATGTAAAATATGACACAACTGAACTTATCTACAAATAGAAACAGAGTCACAGGGACTTCCCTGGTGGCGCAGTGGTTAAGAATCCACCTGCCAATGAGGGGGACACGGGTTCGAGCCCTGGTCCGGGAGGATCCCACATGCCGCGGAGCAACTAAGCCCGTGTGTCACAACTACTGAGCCTGCGCTCTAAAGCCCACAAGCCACAACTACTGAACCTGTGTGCCACAACTACTGAAGCCTGCGCGCCCTAGAGCCCGTGCTCCACAACAAGAGAAGCCACCGCAATGAGAAGCCCGCGCACTGCAACAAAGAGTAGCCCTCGCCGGCGCACCACAACGAAGAGTAGCCCCCTCCCGCTGCAACTAGAGAGAAAGCCCGCACGCAGCAACAGAGACCCAACACAGCTGAAAATAAATAAATAAATTTATTTATTTATTAAAAAAAAAATTAAAACATTAGCCTCTGGGGGCGGAAAATGTCTTTTTAAAAGAAAGGTACAACATTGTAAAGCAACCATATTCCAATAGAAATTAATTTTAAAAAAAGGAAAGGAAAGAACCAATGCAGGTGCTTTTAAGTTTAAAATAAAAATTGACAGACAATTTTTTTCCTTCACAAGAGCTAATAGGTTATTTAATGATCTTGGTTTACAGCACTGATTTTTTTTAACTTTTTAATTAATAGACTTTTTTTTCCCCAGCAGTTTCAGGTTTACAGGAAAACTGAGCAGAATGTAGAGTTCCCATATACTGCTCTCCCCATCCCAGTTTCTGCTATTATTAACATCTTGTGTCAGTGTGGTAAATCCTATGAATCATTAGCCAATATTGATACATTACTATTAACCAAAGTCCATAGTTTACACTAGGGTTCACTCTTGGTGTTGTACATTTTATGGGTTTCGCCAAATGAATAATGGCATGTATCCACCATTACAGTATCATACAGAATCGTTTCACTGTCCAAAGAATCCCCTATGCTCCACCTATTCATCCCTCCCTCCATCTTAAACCCTGGCAACCTGTGATTTTTTTACTATCTGCATAGTTTTGCCTTTTCCAGAATGTAATACAGGTGGAATCAGACAGTGGGTAGCTTTTTCAGACCGGCTCTTTCACTTAGCAATGCGCATTTAAAGTTTCTCCATCTCTTACAAGGACCTACTGTATAGCACAGGGAACTATACTCAATATTATATAATAACCTATAAGAGAAAAGAATCTGAAAAAGGATATATATATATATATATATATATATATATATATATGGGATATGTACAACTGAATCCCTGTGCTGTACACCTGAAACTTACACAATTTTGTAAATCAACTATATTTCAATTAAAAGATTTTTTTTAAAAAGTTCCTCCATGTCTTTCTGTGACTTGCTAGTTCATTTCTCTTTATTGCTGAATAATATTCCATTGTCTGGATGTACCAGTTTGCTTTACCATTCACCTACTGAAAGACATCACAGTTGTTTCTGAGTTTTGGCAATTATGAATAAAGCTATAAACATCAGTGTGCCTGTCTGACTGATATTTTCCCTTCCAAAAAAAATTCTTTTTTGTTCTGGAGTTGTTCTCTTTATTTCTTTATTTTAAAAAGCGACATGGATAACAAAAGAATGGCAGTATTATTTTAAAAAGCCCACTGCACAGAAAAGTCAGGATTTCCTCAAATTAAGAAAACTTTCTCTTGGATGGTTCTCTCAGCACTATTAGGCATTTATAAGAAATTCTAATGAACAAAAAAGGACATGGCGCCTTTAAGAATTATGAATAATTTAAGGTGGGGCAAATTGTAAGAATGCTGTGCAATTTTTTTCTTAAGGCAGTATTTGTAAAGATAGCATAAACTAGCAAGACAATATTTACTTCTCCAGGGAAGCCTCTTGAAATTACCTGGACTTAGCTGGCTCCCCAATCACAGTCTCATAATATTATGTACATTTCTCTTGCGACATTGATCAGAATATAAATCCACATCTACCTGGGAAGTTATTTAATTAGTAAGCTCTAAGAGGGCAGACACCCTCTGGGTGCTCACCCCTGTATTCCCACAGGACATAACAGAATGAATATCTTGGCAAAAGTACCATTTTTTTTTTTTTTTTTGCGGTACGCGGGCCTCTCACTGCTGTGGCCTCTCCCGTTGCGGAGCACAGGCTCCGGACGCGCAAGCTCAGCGGCCATGGCTCACGGGCCCAGCCGCTCCCCGGCATGTGGGATCTTCCCGGACCGGGGCACGAACCCGTCTCCCCTGCATCGGCAGGAGGACTCTCAACCACTGCGCCACCAGGGAAGCCCCAAAAGTACTATTTTAATAATATCAAAAGAGGGGCCTCCCTGGTGGCGCAGTGGTTGAGAGTCCGCCTGCCGATGCAGGGGATACGGGTTCGTGCCCCGGTCTGGGAGGATCCCACATGCCGCGGAGCGGCTGGGCCCGTGAGCCATGGCCGCTGGGCCTGCGCGTCCGGAGCCTGTGCTCCGCAACGGGAGAGGCCACAACAGTGAGAGGCCCGTGTACCGCAAAAAAAAAAAAAAAAAAAAAAAAAAAAGAAAAAAAAAAATAATATCAAAAGAGCCAGTGTTAGTGAGAAATTTCTTAAACTTAAAAACATATTTCTGGTTTTGAGAAGATTTAAATGGCATCACATTCATGGCTAATTAAAAATTATTGTAGAAAGAAAAGACAAAAGAATTACTAAGGTTCACTGCAATTTTCACTATCTCAAAATTTTGTTTTTAGACTTGCCATATAGCATATAGAGAATACCTGGATTACTTTAAATGCAGTCAAAAGAGTCCACTTTTATATACAGTTACCACTTAGTAAAATAAGAATATATGAATAAAGAAATGTGGTCTACATAAACAATGGAATATTATTCATCAAGAGAAAGATGGAAATACCACCAATTGTGACACATGGATAGACTTGGAGGGTATTATGCTAAATGAAAGAAGTCAGACAGAGAAAGACAAACTCTGTATGGTATCACTTATATGTGGACTCTAAAAAAGCCAAACTCAGAGAAACAGAGAGTAGAATGGTGGTTAACAAGGACCAGGGCAGAATATGGAAATGGGAAGATGTTGGGGAAAGGGCACAACCTTCCAGTTAGAAGATGAACAAGTCCTAATGTACAGCATGGTGATCATAGTTAATAATAATGCTATATTATATACTTAAAAGTCGCTAAGAGAGTAGATCTTAAATGTTCTCACCACAAAAAAAGAGATGTTAATTATGTGACATGATGGAGGTGTTAGGTAACACTAAGGTGGTAATCACTCTGTAATATATAAGTGTATCAAATCAACAAGTTGTACATCTTAAACATATACAATGTTATATGTCAATTATATTTCAATAAAGCTCAGGTAAAGAAGAATATAATGTAGCTGAATTGTACCAGAAGAATTTCTACTAACTCTGAAAATTCTGCCCCCTGAAAATCTGAAGTACGGACTTTATTTCAAGCAAGTAAGAATCATCTTTTGCTAGCTAGAAATAGTAAAATAATACATTAAAAAAGACAATCAGGGCCTCCCTGGTGGCGCAGTGGTTGAGAGTCCGCCTGCCGATGCAGGGGATACGGGTTCGTGCCCCGGTCTGGGAGGATCCCATATGCCGCGGAGCGGCTGGGCCCGTGAGCCATGGCCGCTGGGCCTGCGCATCCAGAGCCTGTGCTCCGCAACGGGGGAGGCCACAGCAGTGAGAGGCCCGCATACCGCAAAAAAAAAAAAAAAAAAAAGACAATCAAATCATCATATTTTTCCCCAGACAAAAGCCAACATACACCAGCCAAGCTGATTTTTTGGATTGAACTGACAATCAGATTGCATTGGTTTCATAAAAAGTCTTTATGAGTTTAACAGTGATTTTGGATGAAAGAAACATCCATGGAGTGATTTAAGAAAATATTTTGGAATACCAATTTTGTAATTTGCTCTGATGTTTACTAAAATCAATGAGTAAAGCTCCAAAAGAGATCATTATGACTGCGCCATCTGGAGCCCAAACTGCCACACAAATTCAAATCTGACAGTAATTAACTGGAAAGAAATCAACAATGCCACCCCTGCTTGTTTTGTTGTTTGTTTTGGTTTTCTGAATGATGGCTGGCCAGGAAGGAACCTCAAATTTTTCAAGGGGTCAAATGCACAATGCTGATTTTATCTCTATAAACACTGCACTATTTTAACAGGACCCCACTAGATTAAAAACAAAACAAAAAAGGCTACAGAACTTGAAAGTAACCACAAGTCCCTTATAAAGCTGTTCTGATGATTTGCCTTTTAGGCAACAGAACTATGTTTTAATCATATTTCTCCATGTGGATACTAAAGGGGAAATTCCCATTGGCTGTCAAAACCCTAGCATGACACACATGCCACGAACAGCAGTGATTCTGCCTAGGAGACAATGTCATATGTGCTTATTTTCACATCAGCAATATACATGAACATAGATTTTCTCATTTAATCGGGGGTACTTGAGAAATGTCCTCTAACTTTTCTTGTGTTAGGCATTTTTTCCCCCTTTTTGGTTTACTAGGTGTTGTCTATTTGAGACTCTTAGTGCAATAATAACCTTAAAACGACTGTTTCTGTAACACAAACTACCTCACGTCAACATAAAACCAAAGGGTAGGGCTTCCCTGGTGGTGCAGTGGTTGAGAGTCCGCCTGCTGATGCAGGGGACACAGGTTCGTGCCCCGGTCCGGGAAGATCCCACGTGCCGCGGAGCAGCTGGGCCCGTGAGCCATGGCCACTGAGCCTGTGCGTCCAGAGCCTGTGCTCCGCAACGGGAGAGGCCACAGCAGTGAGAGGCCTGCTTACTGCAAAAAAAAAAAAAAAAAAAAAAAAAAAAAACACCAAAGGGTACTAAGAATTTAGTAACAACACCAAAAATTACCAATAGGAAGAGAGCATTACTATGCTATGCCAACTCAGCAGAGATAGAGTCCAATTCAAACCTTAAGTTTCTTGTACTCTGCTCTGAATGCCTTAACAGATTTAAGGGAGGTTAGCACTCCAGAACTTTGAAAAGCTGCCATTTTCTCAAGTGGCAGGCAGCCTTCAGCCCTTCATTCCCACTGCAGGAACAACAGAGAATATAAAACCCACTGGCCCCTGTAGATCGTGGGTGTCAGCATACAGCCAGAGTTAGTTCTAACATCCTCTATTACTGAGATGAATTAAAATCACTGTTAAATAGATACCCATAGATTCCCACCTCTGTTTAAAAAAAAAAAAAAAAAGACTTCTCCAAAATAATCTCAGATTGCTGGCTACTTTTCCAAAGTGCTTCTGACCTAACATAAAACTGGTCATTCAGAACAGATGGGTTTTTAGGTGTTGAAAAATTATGATAGCAATTTCTAGAAATCTCATACCTATTCAACTTAAGGACGGCTGTCAGATCTTTTCATACCCACCCCCTCGGCACCTCGCTCGGTGTCTTGCACAATGCATGTTTGTGGAAGTGAGTTATAACACAGGTAAACTGAATGATGCTTATAGTCAATCTAGCTATAGTGGCTTTAGAAAAAGAGAGAACCAAATAGGTATTTTCGGTCCCACGCTGCAATTACAGTAAGGTGTAAAAAAGTCAGCCTTGACCGCTCACTCTCAGTTCTATTCTCTTCTACTTCAAAACACTATCATTGGGCTTCCCTGGTGGCGCAGTGGTTGAGAGTCCGCCTGCCGATGCAGGGGACACGGGTTCGTGCCCCGGTCCACGAAGATCCCACATGCCACGGAGCGGCTGGGCCTGTGAGACGTGGCTGCTGAGCCTGTGCGTCCGGAGCCTGTGCTCCGCAACGGGACAGGCCACAACAGTGAGAGGCCCGCGTACGGCAAAAAAAAAAAAACACTATCATTAGCCAACTTAACTGAAAGCCACTAAATACTGGTTTGGGTAGATAGCTTAACAACTGATTTGGTGAAAAATTAATTTTGCAGAGACAACAGTTACCAGTTAATTTTTTGAGTTCAGTCTCATGTTGTGGGTGTATTTTTAAATAGCACCTAATATACCCTTAGAACCTTTTTTGCAACAAGAGTTCTTAGACAGTCACTAAGGAGACTTCAAACACGACACAGCAATCCTTTAATTATTTGGAAAAAATTTCTAGAACCCTTCTGAGAAGCTTAAACTCAATTGTTTTATACAGTGTTTACAATGGATTTTAAATTTCCAAAGACCAAGGAGCTTCCCAGATGAGCTGTTTGCCATCTTAGAGAGAACAAATATGCCCAGTACCAGTCTGCTTTTTTTATCTTTTTTTCTTTTAAATCGAGGTGAAATTCACATGACATAAAATTAACAGCATTTGATTGTTGAGTGGATATCAAAACGTTTGATTACACACAGTTAGGGAAAACTCTAATACATGGCTGGTGAGAGCACAATTGTTAGACCCTCTTTGGAGGGTGGTTTGGTGATACTTATCTAAGTTCTTGGTATTTATCCTCCAAATATACTTACACGGATGTAAAATGACACATATAAGACTATTAATCTGTACTGTGTTTAATAGGAAAATATATTGAAGACAATTTAGTGACCATAGCAAATTTCAATATATCCATAGGATAGAATTTTATTTATTAAATAAGAATTAAGTTACATTAAGAAGAATGAGGCATGTATAGCACAGGAAATTATACTCAATATTTTGTAATAACCTATAAAGGAAAAGAATCTGAAAAAATATATATCATATACATATATGTATAACTACATCACTTTGCTGTACACCTGAAACTAACACAACATTGTAAATCAACTATACTTGAATTTTTTTTAAAAAAAGGAAAAAAGGGGAAAAAAAGAAGAAGAATGAGGCAGCTAAGGAAAACAAAACAAAACACCAAGATATTATAAGGGATAAAAGTAAGGTTAAAAAAAAGTGTGAATAGTATACTAACATTTGTATGGGGGGAGGGGCATCTGTTTATAAATGCTTGATAGCTCTCTGGAAGAACTCACATAAAACTGGTAATAGTGGTTGCCCCCAGGGAGGAAAAGAGGTATATCGTCTATTCAAATACATAAATAAATTCAAGACGTAAATAAGAAATAAATCATGCTTTTGAAATCATGACTTTTCCCCAATTTGGCTGCTTTAACAGAGTCTTCTATCATGGCTGAGCTCTCAGAGTTCACTTAAGTGTGGAAATGCATGAAGTATATTACGGGGACAAAACAACACACAAGTAGGGTTGGCGGGAGGAGGTGAAGGGGCACGTAGCTACCCCGGGCAAGGGTGTTCCTGGTGGAGGGCAAAGCTGGGACGAAGCAGTACAGAGCCCTGGGGGAGAAGCAGGCTGGTGCGTAGGATGGACTGAAAAGGCAGATGTGGCTGGAAGAGAGTGTCTAGGGGCACCGGGTAGGCAGACAAGGTAAAGGACTGTCTAAATTCAGCTTTTACTCTGAGATGGTAAAGGCCTCCTTAGGTTTGGGCTCAGGTCTGCCCCTCACCCACTGCATAGGAGGTAACCCAGGTTCCTACATGTTCTCCCCACAGTACCCCTTGGAGCTGCCTACAGGATCCAAAGGATGGGTCATCTTTTTAAATCTGGGCATTTAGCATTTACTCAGTTTCTCTGAGCTCAACCTTCTATTGACATCAGCAAATCTTACATTCCCTCTAGCTAGTCTCTCTTTTCTCCCTTTCTTTCTTTACTTTCATCCCATATGAGATTGCCTTGTCCCTAGGACGGGCCCACAATTCAAAGATGACCAAGCAAATAGTGTAGAAAATCCTTTAATCTCCCTTTGAGATACCCTAGTCTCTGCCACATTGAAAAACCAAGTTAAGTATAATCTTCAGCTTGGCCGACATTTGCAATCATTTAACAGCCAGCCCCACACTCCAAGCATGTGACCTGGGTGTGGTCTATACCTCAAACAAACACAATTTATTTTTAAACAAACAGATCTTTTTACAGACTACCGGACATGGGTAACACCTAACTGAGCACTGCTGATAGAGATAATCCTTTGCCCAATTCTACAACTGACTCTGCAATTGATTAAAGTTTTTAATCTTCTTCTTCTCTCCTTCTTCTTCTTCTTCTTCTTTGGTAATAATCAAAGAATGTATAGATCTGCTTGAAATTATCAGAAACATTCTTTATCCCAGCCAACTGTTTCCAATGTCTTTCATCTAACTGAGGGTTTCCTTCTCATCTAATTAGCTTTTCCTTTCACTTTCTCAATTACCAGCACTTCATAATCCAAAAATAATCCAGAAAGTAAAGGAGAAAGAAGTCATCAACCTGCATTTCATTTCCATCAGGTGCCTGAATATTTTTATCTAGAAATGAAGCACTTGCCTAAAGTTTTTCTGGAATGGTCTTATTTATCTACCTTATTTACCTACTGATCTACCAAAGTGACAAAATAAATTAAACATCAAGCCTTTCAGGTTTCTCAGCCAAAAAGCTTTTGTTCAGCAAAACAGTCCCTGATATTTCTGCTTATAGTGTCATACCCAAGACATTCAATCCATGTACAGAGTGCCTGACAACTCAAGGAATGTGCCTAATGATTCTATTTCTGTGTCACTTTTTGAATTGTTGAAACTTTTACAAACCTCCTATTAACATTATTGGCATTGCTTTGGGCTACAGTGTGGGAACTATACATAAAATTTCTAAATAGAGTTTTCTAGCCTTGGACGTAGTTACTCTACCATAATTGACCTTGATGTATGCTCCGTGTATTATGAATCAGTACTCCTGGGACAACCACTTCCAGTGTCAGTTGATCCTGGAACTCGGATTACCCTAGAACACTTGAGTTGAAGAGACTTGAGGTCATGCAGTTTAATTTACACCCAATTTACTGGTCACGTCTACAAAACCCCCAACAAAGAAGTATTCATTCAGTTTCTTCTAAACATGGAACCCAAGACGTGAACCCAAATATCACCGCAACCAGCAACATACGAAGGTGAATAACAATAGCCGATGCTCATAGAGCTTACTGTGTCAGACATTTAATGCTCTAAGTGCTCATTAACTCATTTAATGTTCTCAATAATCCCATAAAGCAGGCACTATTATTATCCCCATTTTACAGATGAAGGAACTGAGGTTAGATGACTTGTCCCAAATTACTCAGCTAGGTTCATCAGACTATGAACCAAGCAGTCGGCATCCAAACCCATGCTCTTGAACAATATGGCACTGACTAAACTGTAGAAATCTTCTAAGAATAAAACAAAAGAATTTAAAAATAAGCAGCCATTAGAGACTAGAAGCCCAAGTGTTCCACTCAGAGAGTGAAAACAGAGTGAGTAGCAGAGAGACAGCGAGATCCATATGCTTAGCTTTAGTCGGACAGATTCACTGCCTCCAGAATATTGTTTCTATTTCACAACTAAAGCTACAGAAATTACTGCACTTTATTTTATATTTCTTAAAAAACACTTCTTTAGTGGATCAGCATGGCTTACATTTCAAAGGAGAGAAGATGAATTTTAGGGGGAAAAAACTAGAAAAACCATTTCTTACAAAAAGGATGGGCAATGAAATGTCCTCTTCTGTGGGTCAATGGCTATGACAATAATGTAGAAATTCTTGAGATTTTGTAAAGAATGACACAGCATCATCATAGTCAAAGTGTACAATCTTGTGACAAGAACCTTAGGACAAACTTAGTTTGAGGAGTTTACTTGCTCCTATAAGTCTTCATGTCAGAGCTTCTCGCTTTCCTAGTCCATCATCTTCACAGAAAGTAAATATAAATACTTCTTGAATGTTCCCCAACTTTTCAATTTCTTATTTGAAGGGATTTCTTCAAAGAGAAAGTGATTTTATTTTATTTTTAAGAAAAGGACACATGGTAGCCCTATTCTTAAATGAATAAACAAGGATAGTAGTATTATTATCTAGCCTGACATCCAAAGATATTGTTCTAGTTGTTATTGTATAAGAAATGAACCCCAAAACTTAGCTGGAGAGAACCATTTAATTATATAGGTCGGCAATTTGACAGGGACAATTTGTCTCTGCTCCTCCGTGGCTGGGGCCCCAGCTGGAAAGGCTTGAAGGCTGCGGGGACTTGATTGCGAGGGGGTACAATCATCTGGACACCCTTCACTCAGGCTGGCCGCTGATTACATCTATTCGCCGAAACCTCAATTGGGTTGTCAGCTGGAAACCCTACAGTTGACTTCTCCATACGGATTCTCTATGTGGGCTGCTTGGGCTTCCTAACAATATGGTGCTTGAGTTCTAAGCGGAAACATCCCAAAAGAGCAAGGCAAAAGTGCATGGCATATTTATGATCCTGCTTCAGAAAGGATCACATGGCATCATATGGCACCATTTCACCGTATTCTACCCATCAAGGAAGTCACAAAGATCTGCCTAGGTTCAAGGGGAAGGGATGTCAGCCCTCCCCTTCCCCTCAGTGGGAGGAGTCTCAATGTCACACTAGAAGAGCACGTGGAATTGGAGATACTGCTGTGGCCATCCTTGCAAAACAGAATCTGTCACACGTATGAAGTAGAGCTCCCCCCAAAATCAGATCAATTTGGTGATCTAGTATTGCCGATTTTAAACTATCTCCGAGAACTGTAAAGAGGAAAAGTAAGCAATATATCAGGTACGACAGAGATCTAAGTCAACACAGTGTAAACTGAATAATTCTAAACATTCGCTAATCATCTCCAAAGCAAATAGGCAGCTTTCAAAGAAGTAAAATTGAAAATCTTAGACTGTCTGCAAAAACCTATTAAAATGATGCATGTGTGACATTAATTTCTAATTATTACCAAAAACTCACTACCCATCAGTGGCCATTTATTTTTATTTTTTCATTTACAAGTTGGTACATTAGTTTTATTTCTACACCTATCGAAGCTTCAAGATCTGTTTATTATGCTCACATAACAATTTACAAAACCAACCAACTCTTAATAGTCTATGCCCCTCCTAACCTAAATCAAGTTTCACATAATGATTCTCAGTAAGGCAAACAGTTCAGCAAACAGGGAGCACAGCCACTGTCCAAAAGGGCAACATATTATGACAGTTTTTCCAAGTGACAGGGTTCTAAAGTTAAATAAGAGTGCTTGCAGGAATATAACTATGGCGAGAGCTTAGAATTTTACCATTATAATTCTAGCTTTTCCTACTTACATTGGGTAATCAGATCCAAACAGACCCAAACAGCTTGGATCTGTTCCCGGAGCTCCAGATGCATACATTTAACTAGCTACTAGATACAAGATACTTAGATATCTAATAGGCATCTTGCAAAATGTCCAGCACTAAAATTCTGTTCTTTTCCCCATCAACCCTAATCCTACTGTTTTCAGTCTCTCAAAGCCTTATTTTTCTCCATAGCATTTATCATTACTGGATACATTAGCTATACCCTTATACTGGCCTTTAGATCACATATATTAAGGCAAATTTTATTTTTCTGTGGTTTACTGCCATTTTCCCTTCACCTAGAACAAGGGGAAATATGCCTGGCATATAGCAGGTGGTCAATAATACTGTTGAATGAATTATGACTTATCTGGGTCCCTGAGTGAATGATGAGGAGAGAACCAAAGAATAAAGGGATAAAGGAATAAAGGGTACCTTAGAACGATTATGCTTGTAAGTGGTTGGCAGGGTAAGAAAGTAGCTCCAAAATATTGCTAGATTTTAAATTTTTTGTAAAGAATAAAAATGAGCGAAAACTGAGAATGTATGCATAGGAATCTTAGTGTTAAATCATGCTACCTAAGCCACATCAGAATTACCGAGGAGAGCTTTTAAATTTATAGATGCTCATTCTTGCCAGTTTGGGAAATGTTGGATGGAATCTCAGGGATGCAAGATGGAACAGAGATTAGAATTTAGAATTCCAAAGGGACCTCCCTGGTGGCGCAGTGGTTAAGAATCCGCCTGCAGGGGACACGGGTTTGATCCCTGTTCTGGGAAGATCCCACATGCCGCAGAGCAACGAAGTCCGTGCACCACAACTACTGAGCCTGCACTCTAGAGCCTGCGAGCCACAACTACCGAGCCCATGTGCTGCAACTACTGAAGCCTGCACACCTAGAGCCCATGCTCCACAACAAGAGAAGCCACCACGATGAGAAGCTCCACACCGCAAGTAGCCCCCACTCGTCTCAACTAGAGAAAGCCTGTGCGCAGCAACGAAGACCCAATGCGGCCAAACTATCTATCTGTCTGTATCTATCTATCTATCTATCTATCTATCTATCTATCTATCTAACCAAACACCCTGTAGTCTGTTTAAAGAAAGGATAGGTTAAAAGGAAAGGGAATCACTACATAGCATCTGTAAAAACAGACTCTATTCTATCTTTAATGTAAATCTATCCCTCTAGAAGAGATAGATGCCTCAGGCTTCCATAGCTTGGTGTCACAATCCATTAAATTCCTCCAACTCGATTTTGATTTTATGCTCTCCAAGAAACTGTGTATAGAATTTAGCCTGCCACATAGATTAGCCTTCAGGGAGAAAATGTGCACTTCAGCAAATATGAATAGCTAGTCTCCTTATAGATAGACTTCTCATTATAAATTTGAAACTTGCATTCTGGTTTGTGCATCAGTCTTGGGAGTTCAGTTGATGTGAGTCACCTCCAAGGCATACTGAAAATACCAACTCTGTTAGCTTAAAAGAGCTGAGGAACAGACACTGGTAGCCCTATCAAGGTTGCACTGAGCAGAAACAAAGAGAGGGCAAGAAAGAAAGAAGTGACTGTAGGTTTTGGTTTTGTATCCAACTGCAGAAAAAAAACCCCAAAAAACCGAGGCTGATATACTTACTTAACCCACTAGCCAAAGCAGTGAATTGACCTCATCCTCCCGATGCCCTGGCTCACCACTCACGATGTACACTGCCAGGTCTTCTC
Source organism: Mesoplodon mirus (assembly GCF_964341445.2). Lineage (NCBI taxonomy): Eukaryota > Metazoa > Chordata > Mammalia > Artiodactyla > Ziphiidae > Mesoplodon > Mesoplodon mirus. The sequence continues at coordinate 6,292,551 of NC_138976.1, read as the reverse complement.
TCAGCATCCAAGACTCCTTAGCAATTCCTTTTCATCAATTCTGCCCTTATAAACGTGGAGGGGTACTCTCTGCTCCGACTCACAGGATAAATCCAATCAGCCAATTAGCCTAGTCTAGCCCGAAGCTATCTCCCTCCTTTCCAGTCCTCTCCACACGGCAGTAAGGAGACTGATGATCTGGCCCCATAGCAACTGCTTTCAGCAGTTCAAGCGTGGGTGCCTTGTTTGCCCTCAAGGTAAAGCCATAGTCACCTGGTTTCAGCTACAGTCTACCTTTCCAGGCTCCTCTTCACGTGCTCGGCTCATTCTGGAGCTCTGTGTCCTGTTACACTTATGAGCCTTTGGACATGGCAGCTACTCCCTCCTCCAGAAAGACTGTCTAGATCACCCTCCCAACCTGACCACCTCCCTTCACCTGTGTCACTTATCAGTCCTTCAGGACACCATATAGATGTCATTTCTTCCCCAACTGAGTTATGCTCCTGTGTACAAGTTTCCATGTAGTTACCCTACCTTAGTCCTTGTCACACTGTACTGCAATTTCCTATCTATGTTTCTGCCCCCCCCAACTAGACTATAAGCTACTTGTAGGCAAGAACCATGCCTGGGCACGTAGTAGATGCTCAAAGAACAAATAGATACTTTGGACAAAATATGGACGTCTCAATCATTCTCATTTCTCTTGTCTGATATAATTCTTATAATTTTGGTCTCTTATGTACTAAAGTCACATTACTTGCCACCAACATCACCTATCCCTCTGCCAAAAACGGTAATGGCAATTAAGAATTACATGTATCCTGGGAATTCCCCGCAGTCCAGTGGTTAGGACTCTATGCTTTCACTGCCATGGCTGGGGTTCAGTTCCTGGTCGGGGAACTAAAAGATCCCGTAAGCTGAGCAGAGCAGCCAAAAAACAAAACAAAAAAAAAAGAATTACATCTATCCTAAGATGATAGGGAGACTTTTCATGTACACTTTAGTATTGTTTGAAAGTTGAACAATGCAAACAGATTGCTTTGCTAGTTTTAACGATAAGTACATTTTATTTTATTTTTTTTAATTTATTTATTTATTAATTTATTTTTGGCTGCACTGGGTCTTTGCTGCTGTGCCTGGGCTTTTCTCTAGTTGTGGCGAGCTAGGGCTACTCTTTGTTGCGGTGTGTGGGCTTCTCATTGTGGTGGCTTCTCTTTGTTGTGGAGCACGGGCTCTAGGCACGAGGGCTCAGTAGTTGTGGCTCGCAGGCTCTGGAGCGCAGGCTCAGTAGTTGTGGCACATGGGCTTAGTTGCTCCGCGGCATGTGGTATCTTCCCGGACCAGGGCTCGAACCCGTGTCTCCTGCATTGGCAGGCAGATTCTTAACCACTGCACCACCAAAGATAAGTATATTTTAAATTTAAAAATTCAGTCATGCTGGGCTTCCCTGGTGGCACAGTGGTTCGAGCCCTGGTCCAGGAGGATCCCACATGCCGCGGAGCAAATAGGCCCATGAGCCACAACTACTGAGCCTGTGCTCTAGAGCCCGCGAGCCACAACTACTGAGCCCGCGTGCCACAACTACTGAAGCCCATATGCCTAGAGGCTGTGCTCCACAAGAGAAGCCACCGCAATGAGAAGCCCGCACACCTCAATGAAGAGTAGCCCCCACTCACCGCAACTAGAGGAAGCCCACGCACAGCAGTGAAGACCCAACATAGCTAAAAATAAAATTAAAAAAAAAAATTCAGTCATGCTGAAAAATACAGTTTACATACATATACACACATGAAATACAAATTTCTTTGCCCAAACAACCATTGCCAGGCATTTCCAAATATATCTGTCCTAACACAAATATTTTAAAACTTCTTGATTCTCTTTGCTAAGAAGAAAACTATCTCAAACTAAGCTGATATGTAGAATAATTCATTAGCTGTCTCAAGCAGCAAATATCCAGCTTTTGGGGGGAAATATGTGGTAGATTTTTTTTTTAAGTGGTATTAATAGCCAAAGAGAACTATCTCCCTCCCTCTGAGGGATAACATTTAAATTATCCCTTAAGTAGACCCAAGTATATTGCTAAAAAATTAGTATGGTTAGAGTTTTGCAGTGCATTTTATATTTTTGAAAAAAAAGGAAAAAGAAAAGAGATAAACATGCATAGTCTCCTATAATCCAGATTTCCTTTCCAAAGCACTGATTTCCAGGCACTTTCCTACTATTAGGTTATTTTATTTTATGGTTCACATGAAAACAGAATTTTAAATCAAAGGACAGACTGCACTGTGCAAACCAGAATTGCTCATTTTTCACAAGTCCCAGTTCCAGCAGGAGAGCTCTGCAATTTGTTCTCAAGGAACAGGATTTTTTTTTCCCTTTAACCCTCCCCTAGACTCTCCTAAGTACTTCCCCATCACCTCTCATCCAACAGTCTCAAAGCACTTCACAAACAAGCACTGATCTTTATGCTTTCTGTGGAGCCGAAGGCAAGCATCACCACACCACTTCATAGATCGGGAAAAAGGAGGAGCAGAGATGAAGACTTGCGGGACACTAATAAATGCCGGATGAGGCAAGCCATACGGCCCCGGCTTAGCCCTTCCAGGCTGTCTCATCCACCTGGGTGGGCCCATGCCATTTCTCCCAAGGACCCGTCGGGTATTTTAATGAATTGCAGGAACCCACTCTCAGTTTTGGTTGTGCAAATAGAAGTACAAGGGGAATAGCTTCCCGTAAAGGTGCTGAATTTTCTTTTGCTATTGATATGAAAGGAAATATTTAGTTTCCTGTTTCTCAAGAACCAAAACTCTGAAGCCCTGCATGGGACAGCCAGAGCACCCCCAAAGTGGTCAATACCTAATTCTCTTTGTTTCGTCTCAATTTCATTAAAAATACTTTTCACTGAGACATAATTCTGTTAGACCCCCAAATCAGAAAACTGATATTACTCTTACTATTTAATACCTTTACAAATTAATTTCTTTAAATTAAAAAGAAAAAAAAACTCCGGACTTAAAGGAATGGGGGGAATCACTAGACATATATGAAACACCTGCTAGAACAGACGCTTCGTTCATAATAGTTTCTGGTGCGTTTACAGCACGGTACTGTGAGTCATTGGCTCTTAATGATTCTCAATGTGAGTAACATGAAATGTTTTAGAAAGCAAAACCTCCATCAGTGATAGGGGAAATATGAGTAATGGGGAAAAGAGGGACTGTGAGCTACTAATACAGAGGATGAATTTTTTTACAACAACATTTGTTTAGTGTTGGGGAAAAAAATTTTAATTCTAGCACTAGCATTCATTGATTGGGTGGGTCTGGTCTATAAAATGGAAATAAACTCACAGGGTCCTTGTTAGGTTATGAAAGGATGCATTTAAATACCCTAATCAAGGTGTGTCAAGCACTTAACAAGCTGGCTCTCTTCTGTTTTCATACTTTAAAAGATGGAGGGAGAATTTGGGTTCTATGCATGATTCCTCAGAAAGGGAGGGAGCAGGAGTATTTATTACAGTGTGTGGCGGGGAAGACTGATCTAAAAAACCATGTGGCGGCAAAAAGATGAAACAAGAATGCCAAAGATATTGATGATATTGAAGTTGGGTGATGAGTACATAGGGGTTCATCATATTCTAAGTATGTTTGAAAATTCCTATAATAAAAAGTACAAACAGTAAAAATACATTTTGATGGTATTAACTTGAAAAAAAAGGACGAGAAGGAGAGCTCTAGAGTCCCAGACCTGGGATTGAATCTCTGCTTTCTACTCTGTGAACTTGATAAGTTATTTTACCGTTCTGTGCTTCGATGTACTCTCTTGTAAAAGGGGGTAATGAGGATGTGGCCAGTGCAGAGATGTGCCGCTCAGATCCTTCTTCCAGAAGGGACTCCCTGCCCATCTGGTTAGCGGACAGCCTCCTTTAGGGTACGGTCTGCTATTTATTTTATATATTTATTTTTGGCTGCGTTGGGTTTTCATTGCTGTGCACGGGCCTTCTCTAGTTGAGGCGAACAGGGGCTACTCTTCATTGTGGTGCGTGGGTTTCTCATTGCAGTGGCTTCTCTTGTTGCAGAGCACAGGTTCTAGGGTGCACAGGCTTCATAGTTGTGGCACGCAGGCTCAGTAGTTGTGGTGCATGGGCTCAGTTGCTCCACAGCATGTGGGATCTTCCCAGACCGGGGATCGAACCCATGGCCCCTGCACTGGTAGGCAGATTCTTAATCACTGTGCCACCAGGGAAGTCCTAAGAAATAATTCTTATTAAAAACTTCATGCCAATGATTAGAATGGTGTGTTCAAAGTTTTAAAAAGAAACCACAATATAGCTAATGTGATTTTATAGTTTAAATGTGAACAGGTCTGAGAGTCCGCCTGCCGATGCAGGGGACGCGGGTTCGTGCTCCGGTCCGGGAAGATCCCACATGCCGCGGAGCAGCTGGGCCCGTGAGCCATGGCCGCTGAGCCTGTGCGTCCGGAGCCTGTGCTCCGCAACGGGAGAGGCCACAACAGTGAGAGGCCCGCATACCACACACACACACACACACACACACACACACACACACACAATATATATATATATATATATATATATATATATGTATATATAAATGTGAACAGGTTTTAATAACTTTTGCAGGAAGAAATTGGAAGTTTCATCTATTTTGCTGTTGGCAGTGGTAGTATGAATACAGTGCTAATATTAAACAATTGAAGTTGTTAAGATTTACATAGCCCATCGACAGACGAATGGATAAAGAAGATGTAGTACATATATACAATGGAATATTACTCAGCCATAAAAAGGAATGAAATTGGGTCATTGGTAGAGACAGAGATGGACCTAGAGACTGTCATACAGAATGAAGTAAGTCAGAAAGAGAAAAACAAATATTGTATATTAATGCATATATGTGGAATCTAGAAAAATGGTACAGATGAACCGGTTTGCAGGGCAGAAATAGAGACACAGATGTAGAGAACAAACGTATAGACACCAAGGGGGGCAAGGCGGGGGGCTGGTGGTGGGATGAATTGGGAGATTGGGATTGACATATATACACTAATATGTATAAAATAGATAACTAATAAGAACCTGCTGCATAAAAGTAAATAAATAAATAAAATTCAAATTAAAAAAAGAATTACATAATTTTTTTTTCTTTTTTTTTTGGCTGTGTTGGGTCATTGTTGCTGCGCGTGGGCTTCCCATTGCAGTGGCTTCTCTTGTTGTGGAGCATGGGCTCTAGGCACAAGGGTTTCAGTAGTTGTGGCACACAGGCTCTAGAGCACAGGCTCAGTAGTTTTGGCACACAGGCTTAGCTGCTGCGTGGCATGTGGGATCTTCCCAGACCAGGGCTCAAACCCGTGTTTCCTGTATTGACAGGCAGATTCTTAACCACTGAGCCACCACGGAAGTCCTGAGTTACATAAATTTAGCATAACTTTTACAGATAAGGCTTATGAGTTAAAAGAATCAATATTAAAAACTTGTATATTCCCAACTAACTCTTTAATACAATATACATATTTGGCCCTTTATTATGACTTTTTAATTGTTTTTACCTAGACACATCACTAGGCTCAAGCTAGTATGACTATATGTTACTAAATCAGGAAACAAATATTGCATTACAAACACTAATTCCAGAAGACTTCACACCCACATTCCAAAATCTAATTAGATTAATTTCCCAGGGCATACGTGTATTCTTGGTAGCTTGCAATTTTTAAGTGTCAAAATAAAGCCTTATTTTTAAATGTGGGTGGTGTTGATGAAACAAGTATGAGTAATACTTGCAGGAAACACAATATTAGCTTTAGCAAGGAAGTGGGTGATACTTGAATAGTCCTTCAAAGAGGCACTTTCCATGTCGCACCAACGTAAAGCAAGAGTTCTAAATGTGGTCACATGGTAAGCACAGACAAAACCCCTTACGGTGCTTGAAACACAGTTTTACCTACCAAAAATGCAATGTTCAGGATGATATCTGAAGTATAAAGTGAAGGCAACAAGCTGATGGGTAAATCTCCAACCACAGAATAACCTGACCGTCCCTGTTTTGTTTAATATCTACTAACCAGAGAGACAAATATCATATCGCTTACATGTGGAATCTAAAAAAATGATACAGATGAACTTATTTACAAAACAGAAATAGACTGGGGATTCCCTGGTGGTCCAGTGGTTAGAACTTGGTGCTTTCAATACTGTGGGCCCAGGTTCAATCCCTGGTCGGGGAACTAAGATCACGCGTGTCCCGAGCTGCACGGCACAATAAATAAATAAAGACGAACAAAAACAGACTCACAGACATAGAAGAAAAACTTCTGGTTACCAAAAGAGAAAGGGGGGGGCGGGGAGGGATAAATTAGGAGTTTGGGATTAGCAGATACAAACTACTATATATCCGTAAAAAAGATAAACAAGAAGGACCTACTGTATAGCATAGGGAACTATATTCAATATCTTGTAATAACTTATAATGAAAAAATGTGAAAAAGAATATATATATATGACTGAATCACTTTGCTATACACCTGAAACATTATAAATCAACTGCACTTCAATTACAAAAAATAAAGATAAAAAAATAAACTAATTTTTAAAAAAATCGACTAACCAGAAAAGACGGTGCAAACCCTGTTTTAATAGAGAGGTAGGGATGACAGAATTAAACTTGATTTGGTCTATTTTTTGAGGCAGTTCTGCTCTGCTCAGCGAAGTTCCAAGAGGGATGTCTCCCCTGTTGGTCTTGCCATGTTTATCCCAAACAGAAATCTCTGAAGGATTAAAGAAGAAAGAGCAGGAGAAGAGCTATGAACTGTTGTTAGTACTCTACACCATTTAGTACTGGGCAGTAAGAAGAGGTACTAATTCTCCAAATCCTGCAACTATTAACAGTCCATTAGGGCTTCCCTGGTGGCGCACTGGTTAAGAATCCGCCTGCCAGTGCAGGGGACACGGGCTCGAGCCCTGGTCCAGGAAGATCCCACATGCTGCAGAGCAACTAAGCCCGTGTGCCACAACTACTGACCCTGTGCTCTAGAGCCCGTGAGACACAACTACTGAAGCCTGCGAGCCACAACTAGTGAAGCCTGCACGCCTAGAGCCTGCGCTCCGCAACAAGAGAAGCCACTGCAATGAGATGCCCGCGCACCCCAACTGGGCAATGAAGGCCCAACACAGCCAAAAATAAATAGATTAATTAATTAATTAAAAAATTATTTTTAAAAATGGTCTAGAGGGACTTCCCTGGCAGTCCAGTGGTTACGACTCCTCACTTCTGAACTAAGATCCCACAGGCCGTGCAGTGTGCCTCCCTGCCCCCCAAAAAGAGATCTAGACTGTGTATTTGTGAGGAAGCAGTATAAATCTCTGGACCTTCTGCCCAATTTTGCTGTGAAACTATAACTACTCTAAAAAATAGTCTATTTAAAAAAAAACGGTGCCTAGAATTAGTTTTTTTTAATGTTTACAACTGCCAAAGTGCAGAAAGGCATTAAAACTACCCTCCCATTACTTTAAAACAGCAAATGTTAAGACAAAATGAAAAAAAGGATTCATTCATTTATTCAATAAATATTTCTTTCTTTCTTTTTTTAAAATATATTTATTTTTGGCTGCACTGGGTCTTCGTTGCTGCTGGCGGGCTTTCTCTAGTTGCAGTGAGCGGGGGCTACTCTTTGCTGTGGTGCGCAGGCTTCTCATTGTGGTGGCTTCTCTTGTTGCGGAGCACGGGCTCTAGGCACATGGGCTTCAGTAGTTGTGGCATGTGGGCTCAGTAGTTGTGGCTTGCAGGCTCAGTAGTTGTGGCGCACGGGCTTAGTTGTTCCGCGGCATCTGGGATCTTCCAGGACCAGGGCTGGAACCCAAGTCCCCTGCACTGGCAGGCAGATTCTTAACCACTGCCCCACCAGGGAAGTCCCTCAATAAATATTTCTTGAACTCCCAACTGTGAGGCAGGCATTGTTCCTGGTCCAGTTAGTAGACAACTCTTTCACTGTTGCCTCTTCAAGGTGCACACCACAATCAATGTCACTATATTCAACAAATTGTGGAATGCACATTATATGCCTGTCCTAAAAACATAGGTTTAAGAAAAAAAATGAAGTACAATCAACACAGGTGGCTTAACATAGTAATATGTTAACCAATATGTAGTATTCGGGTCTCTCTGTTTGCTTTCTTGCTGTTATTATTTTGGGCTACTCCATTTCTTATTAGCACCAAAAGAAAGATGGCAGAGAGGACACTAGGAGATAAAGGTAGATTCTATCACTGAGTAAATTTTTAGCCACAAAGAGTAGAACAGTTATAAGGAAAGCTAAAATTTCCAATAGACTTTTTCTTACTTCACATGAATGATCAAGCTTACAAAAAGTTGAGCTGACACTTCAATAACTTCTCACTTCTTTCTAACATGTAGGTACAAAACCAAAAAAAAAAACAAAAATTCAAATGTAAGAAATTCTTGCTTTGCCATTTCTCCAATGACCAGTCACAATTTCAACAAGTCAGTGAAAACTATTTAGCCTATTAACATGACTTTTTAAACAAAGTCTTGAGTAAATGCATTTTGGTTAATTTTGGTACAGAAACAATTTTACCCTAATCAGCCGTTTATACTTTGTTATAACTTCTGATATAAAATAGAAAGCCCTTATTTTAATACAATCTAATCCAATAAAGTTATTACAAATTATGGGTTTTGAGTCCATTTTTATGATTGCCTGATAACTTCCTGACATTTCATGATATCTCAAAAATGTCCTAGGATATCAAAGTTTACGCCTATGGAGAGGTTAAAAAAAAAAAAAGAAAAGAGAACGGTTTTACTCTGTCTACAAAGCAGGATGTGGCTAAGAACAGGCCTTTAATGTAAAGTTAGAAACCTGTCGTTTTGAAAAGCCTGCATGAACGTTGACTGGCATCCTAAAATGTGTGTGAAACTTGATGGCATTTGTGAAGGTCTATGAAAGCTGCAAGCACCTATTACAAAGAGCTCGTGGCTACCCGAACCAGATCTCCATCTCTCTCCATATAGAAGCACCATTCTGCCAAGTTAGGCCTGAGAGCCCCATCATTATCTCATTACCTATGTGCATGATCCCCACAGCCACCATTCAAGGAAAACCTTCAATCACAGCCCTGTCAGGCTGCCCACTGCTGCCCAACGCACCACACAACACTGAGTCTCTCACCACCAGAGAACTGGAGGTTTATTTTTCAGAATCCTTCATTATTCTGATTTTTTTTAAATCTCAAATATTAATAAAACAAGGCAACTGGAAACAGACATTTCATTCCCCTTCTACTTCTTGGAATTTAAACTCAGATTTTGCACTTCTCTTAGCACAAATTATGTGATCATTCTTTTCCCTCTATTAACCTCTAAGCCACTCAAGGGCAAAGGGCAATACTCTACTGGAATGCCTTTTTCTTTTTTTTAACTCTTCGCTGACACATACTTGTATAGAGGCAACGGATGACTCATTCTTCCTCATAAACTTAAAACCAAGTGAAAAAAATTCTCAATTAGTTTACACACCTTCTCCCTTAAAAATCTTTTCCAATTATTTTCACTGTAGGAAATTTCAAACATAGACAGTAGAAAGCATAGTATCACAAGTCCTCCTGTACCCATCACCCAGCTTCAACAATGATCAACTCCCAAGCACGTTCCCTTCATCGACATCCCCATCCACTACCATCCCAAATTCTTTTGAAGCAAATCCAAGATTTCCTTTCATTCATATATATTCCAGTTCCCACTGATTTTCAACAACTCCCTGTCTTAGCCTTCCTTCCCACCCTCTACTTCCAAAAAGAAGTGTACAGAATAATACAGGTGATTGTAGCTATTTTCTGGTTTTCTTCTCTTAGCTACCCCCCCTTTTCTGGATCACCTTCTAATAACGTTCACCAACATCACCGTGAAGTGCCCACCATTGTGTTCAGTACCCTTAACTACAGCCTATTTCACTTAGAAATATATTGTATTCCCCCCACCCCAATAATCCCTTTCTCTAGTTTGAACAAGTGAAAAAAATCGTGCCAAATTTTCTATTCTCTTGATTAAAAATTACTTCTGATTTGCTCCCCTCATCCCAGAAAAGGTAAAATGAGCCAAAGGGAGTGGAGAAGGAATAGAAGAAGAAAGAAATTCAACACTTAAAATGGTAGATTCTGCCTAATTGGCCTGTGTAAATACTTAAAACCATCTGTTACTTTATTTTTAAAATGAATATTTGTAAACATCAGTCGAAAATTGGAGTCCCTTTTGATAGAGGATGTTTATAAAATGAGTTATCTTAATGTAAGGGAGCTATTGCCTTCAGGATTTTGGTTTTAATACCAGTGGATGATTCTGAGCCTAAGAAATGGTTATGTAAAAACAATTAAAGCAAAAAAAAAAAATAAGGGAGGATGTGCTGTTTCTATAGCTGCTCTAACCTTGTTTTATTTTGACGTGAGATTTCCTCGCCTCAGCTCAAAGAGCAGCCACCACCTCACGCTTTCTCCTCCACGCCCTTTACAAATGGGATTCCGAAGGGAGGCACTTTCGAGTTCATCATGGGAAACGTCTCATCTTGAGAACACTTCAGGGCGATAATTGAGATTTCATCTACTCCTCCCTCTGGACACTGCTCTGCCCATCCCTTGCCTAGTGATTGCCTCAGGAATCCAGAGGAAGGCAGGGAAACAAGCTCCAGTCCAAAAGCCACAGCCTCTCCTCCCCGAGGACGGCCTGTGCACCGTCTTGGCATCCTCCTTGCGCCTTGGTCCGGGGAGAGGAGCTTCCAGACAGCACGCTACTTGTTTATCCATCCGCGCCCCAGGTTAAGAATCCCGGCGGGGCGCTCCCTACCCCAGTTTAGACTCTTTCCTCTGAGCAGTTAAAAAATATAAAATCTACCCCGCGCATGCCTCTTCCTGAAGGTGCTAACACCAGATCTCCCTCTAACTCCGACTACTTTCCCCTCCAGGCCAAACGCCGCAGTCCCCACATCAAATCGAGAGGATCTGAGCTGCCCCTCAAAAAATCACAAGTGCACCCCTAAACCACCACAGGGCAAACGTCCTCGCCACTAGGAGGAAGACACCAGTTCTCGCCCCTGCGACCCAAAACCCAAGACCCGAGACCGGCCCCGCCAGGGCCGCCCCGCCCCCCGGAGGAGCGCCCGACCCACCCGCACCTCCACGAAGAGAAAGCAGCCTAGGACCTCGGGTCTGGGCGCCGAACACCGAACGCAGCACTGAAAATCCCCGGGCCTCCACGCCCCCACTGAGTCGGCCCGCGGCGCATCGGTTACTCGCACCGGGGGATTAAGGCTCTTCCCAACACACACCGCTGGCCTCAGGGCGCCGAGGAGAGGGAGTCCTGAGCCTCCGGCTCAGGCCGCGGGGGGACCCAGATCCGCGCCCCCTGCTCGGGCCGCCGGGGACCCACCCCAGCGCCCCTCACCTCCGAAGAGCGAATCTGGCTCGCACCTCCTGCTCAAGCCAAGGCCGACGAGAGGCTCCCGGACCTGCGCCTACTCCCAGGCCGCCGGGACCCCGACCAGAGCGCGGTCGCCTCCACCCGGGCAGCCCGGCCCGCGCCCCCCGCCCAGGCGCGCCAGGCACCTTCCCCCGCATCCCGGCGGGCCCAGCCCCTCACTCACCCAGAGCTCGGTGCCCCAGCTCATGGTTCAGGGGGCGGGAAGGGGCGCGCCGCGCGGCAGGCGCGGCTCTCCGGTCCCCTTCCCAGGCGATCCCTTCGCCCCTCGAGATCCCCGCGATCGAGGAAAGCCCGTGCCCGCGCGGTCGCCGCCTCCTCCGGCTCGCCGCTCCTCGCCTTGAGTCTCCTCGGCGGCTCCTCCTCCCCTTCGCTCCTCAGCAAAATGGCCCGAGGAAGCAGCAGCCGCGGTCGCCGCAGCGCCCGCCAGCCCGCCCGCCCCACAGCCGGAGAGCAAGGGGAGGGGGAGGGGCGGGAGGGGCGGGAGGGGCGGGACTGCACGCCGGAGGCGGGGTCGGCCTGACAGCTCGCGCACGCGCGCGCCCCGCCCCCGGCCCCGGCCCCACCTCCCGCTAGGCGCCCTCCGCCCCGCCCGCGTGGCCCGGGGGTCCGGAAGGACCCGGAGGGAGGAGGGGGGTCCGCCGGGACTTGAAGGCTCTGACCTTCTCCCCGCCACCCCACCACCGATTTTTTTTTTATTACTTATTAGCAACCACACTCTCTGCTCTTAGGACAACCACTCGCCTTTGAACATAGCTGGCCCCTGTTATTACGGGTGCTTTGCAGAGGCCTGAGGTTGCTCCCCTGCGCCGAGCGCCGCTTTGAATTTCAGGACCATACTTTTCCCTGGCAGCCATTCACACCGACCGGAGTTCGCTCAGATGGTCTTTCCCCACCGCCCGGGAACCGTGGAGGCCCGAGGAGCCTTGCAGCCTTGCAGCCTTGCGCGGTGGGAGTGGGGCCTGGTACGGTGCTGTGTGTGTACTGCACACAGAGGGACGTCGAGGCGAAGAGCGGCCAAACAGCTTAAAGTTTGATTCCTGGGGAAGGAATCCAGGGGCGCACAACCAGTGATTTCCAACTTGTTCGGCCAAGAAACTCTCAGACGTGAAATCACGTTGCCGCTTAGTGGGTAAAAGGAAAGGCGCTGGGTCCACAGATGACGCGTGGACCAGCCTCCCGCACTTACTAGCTGGATGGCCTCCGACAATGCCTCCACCTCTAGAAGCTCAGAGCCCCCGCCTGACAAATGGAGTTATTTAATAACGTAGCCATCTTGCCGTGTGCTGGCGAGGATCAAGGAAATGAGCACCTGTTACCTGGCCTGTTGTTGGTAAACTGAGAGCTCATTTTTCAGTAGATACGGACTCCTTTTTCTCTGTATTTGGAGGGTCTACACAAATAACATTCCAGGAATGGAGAATTGCTTGAGTTCCAACTCCGTCCTCTGAATCGCTAGGCTTTTTCTCCCCAACTTTTCTTTCTTCCTCAGCTAATGCTACTGACTTTTCTGAATAACTGCGGACTCCTAAAATGGGCCCCATTTTAGAAATATTTCACAGTGATGCATCTCTCCAATCCCACTACACCCAGCCTCAACCAGCTTATCATTCTCCACGAGAGGGTGGAGCAAGGGTGGTGTTTTACTCTTGCAGATAAACCAAGTTCTACTTCCTTTGTTGGACAGAATTACAATAAATTTAAACTGTCAAAACTGTTTTGGTCTGTCTTTCTTCGGTTACAAGCTCCCTCCATCCCCTTGTTTTTAGTGTGTGTATTTAAATGTTTTGTTCTCAGTTACCAGGTCTGGGAACTCCTTACCCAAGCCTGCTAGATGTGTAACAATCAGAACTGCCATCCACTTATCTCCCAAGGTAGATTAATAGCCAGAGTGAGTTGGAGGGGTTAGAAATTCAAACAATACTGCACAGTTTAGTTGGCTATTTGGAACCGGTAAGTGAAATGCAGATCATCTAACAAGACCCTGCCTCAGTATTCACCTCAATTTCCCTTCCTGCCAAGGTTTAATATTTTTTCAAGTACACTTGAGTGCCTTCTAGAAGACTTCTCAAAACCAGAGTGACCACTTGTGAAAAGATGCTAATCAGGAGGAAAAACAACCTGCTGCTCTAATGAAGAGAAAGAAGAGGGGACAAAGAGGAAGGAACAGCAGAAAAAAAAAAAGAGAGACCATATTAAAAGGAAACCTTTGAAGATGAGTAAGCAGGAAATACTTATAGGAGCCCATAAAAAGCCACAGCAGCAGAACTATATGGAACTGGGTTAATCAGACCACACTGCAAATATCTTTAACTTCATTAAGACTGGTGGTAACTGAAAAAGGTTTGAAAGTATCAGAATCTCCAAGAAGTAAAAGAAAAAAACACCATTGATTTTAAAACAATGGAAGCCAACAGGATTCGGGATAAAGAGAAATAAGCCAGCAGAGAAAAAGATTAAATAAATACAGCACAATATTTTTTAGGGTGAACTAAATCCACTTCAGTTTCCTTATAATAAAAGGGAGTGAGTTTAAGAAATTATATTAACATTACTGTGACTGACCTACTTGGGAATCAATTTTCACAAGAGGTATTGTAAACCCTGTCTATGTAAAGGCTGGAATTACCTAGGTGGTCAGTCTGGGTTATATACACCTGTTTTGCCTTTCAGGAACATCTTGAGAACACTGATTTACAAAGTTATGATCTTAGCAGGTGACTGTATAAATTTCCACTGAATAATCTGATCACATGGACATTATTAGCACTGAAATAAGGTATCTAGACAAATAGAGACCATGTATAGTTGCCATGTAGTTACAGGTAAACAATTCTAACAGGGTCGTTTGGCAACTCAAATGCTGCTTACAAGTAATAAACATCTAATTCAGGGGCTTAGATGTACAGATATCTCTATCTAATCTATTTTAAAGAAGCTAGGTTTTGTAATTGTTCAATTGGCACCCTAGTGTTCCACTACTTATTAGGTACGTGGCCTTCGGCAAGTTACTTAAACTCTCAGTTTCACTTAAAACAGGGACCTCACAGGTTGTTGTGAGGCTGGAAGGAGGGAGCTGGCGGTGAGCACAGGCTTTGGTGTTAGCCAGAGTGGATAGCCCTGCACAGAAAGCTCTAGAGCTTTGGTTGAATTATTTTCCTTCTCTAAGCCTCATTCTCCTCCTCCATAAAATGGAAATAATGCTACTTTGCTCCAAAGGTTGCTGCAAAGATTAAAAGAAAGAATACATGCAAAATGCTTAGCACGTGAGGGCACAAGTATTGGTTCCCTTTCCGTTCCTCTTGTTTTCTGGAGGATTTTTACTTCCTCTATCAAGTAAAGCAATCCTTTAAAGCACTTCTGATGCAGCAAGACAGATTGCCTGAACTACAATTGATTGGTGGTTGTCTATTGGTGAAGTACTCTTCCTAATGAAATTCTCAAGATTTTTTTTTTTCTGTTAAAATAGCTTCCATCAGTTTCTAGCTTTAAATTCTCCATTTGCTTATCATTCAAACTCCAGTGGAAAAAGCTGAAGTGGGATAAAAGTAGGAACTCTGTGGTGAGTAGAATCTTAAAACTGAAACCAATTTTTATACCTGACAGTGGAATTCTCCTGAAGTTCTATAAAGATGTGCATAAAATCAGGAAAAACCAGCTGTATGTGGCTGAGCAAGTTACACACTGTGCCACCAAACTGAGGAGTAGTGAATTGGAAATTTTTCTCCAGCCTGCAGGATTCAAGATGGGTCAGGGCCTAGCTTTTCCAAGATCACTCTCTGCAAGGAGAGGCCATGGGCTTCCCCCACGCCCCAAGAAATGACATTTCAAGCCAAAGAACGAAAGTGACATTTGACTTCTGAATGTGTTGCCAGACCCCAATTGGACTTTTGGTTCCCTATACTGTGTTTATAGAGGGTTTTGGTCTGAAATGTCATCTCTTTTGATAAGAAAGACAAATGGCAATCAAAACTGGAGAATATTAACCCAATAATTACATTAAACATCTCTGGAAATTTCTAAACTGATGCTAAACGTTATGAATCACACTAGGTTCAAACTACCAATTCTGCTACTAGGGGCAAACTTCAGTGGATCTTGCAAAGTTAGAGGAAATAGAAAAATAAAATCCACTTGACTAAGAGGATAAGGCTGAAAGTCAGGTTTAGGAGATTATATTTCCAGCCCCTCCAGGCCTTTGCAGTCAGTACCTCAAAGTTTAATGCCCCTTTGAAAATGTTGCCAGGGAGAGGCAGGCCTAACTTGTTCTGTTACTCAACAGGTCTGTTCCCAGTTACAGTACCATTATGCAAATAATCTGTTCTTGAAACTCTGAAATCATGTGCTTAAATATAAAAATATATAAATAAATATAAAATTGCCAAGATAGCAGTTTTCACAGAATTTGAGAACTAACTAATCAATACTTCACTTAAGTCTTTGTAATTTGTGTTCCCTTTCTTACTTCTCTCAATTCCAAGCTAATGACTGGCACAATATAGTTCTCAAATACCTGAAGAAGCTATTCCTCATAAACGTCTGGACAGATGCCATTGGTATGTGACCCTGTGAAGGTCACATAATAATTCCCAAATGAAAAGAAGCAAGGAATAAGAACCCAGCTTTGAGCCCTTGTAAAACTGTTTTCCAGAGACTAAAAGACAAATGTCTTCTACTTTATAAATTAGTTATTATAATATTAAATAAAATTAATATTCTTCCTGATCAATCTTTTAGAAGCCTATTATATTCAAATTTAAAACCAGAGATTCTCAAAAATGGTACCTCACTTTAAAAAGTAAACTATAATAATACTCCAAAACACTGTAAATTGCCTTTAAAAATGAAACTGCACTTGAAAATCCCCATTTCTTTTAACAATTAGTTTCATACTGAAGTGAGAATCAGCTAACTGCCTTTGGTATTTCCTCTAGATACCTAAAAGAAAGTATCAACTATTTTACATTTCTTCTATGTTCTTTCATACTGCTGATTGTTAAAATACTTTCTGAAAATTTCTCTTGCATTTCACTTGATAACACACTGGTTACTCAGATTCTGGGATTTTATTTTTTGAAAATTTAAAATTATAAGAATTAAAAAATAACAATAAAATTATAAGAATCAGAAAACCATGTACGGTATAGTGCAAGAAGCGCAGATCCTGTTCTGAAGCAGATGAGGTTCCAGCCCTGGTTCTAAAGATGCTTGCCAAAAATTACCCAACTCATTGTGTGATCTTGAGCAAATCACTTGAGTTCCTTGGATTTGTTTTCACATCTGTTAAATAAGGTGGAAGGATCTGTTGGTTATCTAAGGACCCTTCCAGCCTCATATGAAATTAAATTTTTACAATTGCAGGACAGGGATTAAGCGCTGGGCTTTATGGGAGAGGCCTGGATGAGAGTCATTTATAAATGATCAGACCACCCTGAATAAATTAATTTATCTAACCAAGTCTTATCTTTAAAAAAGGGACAAAAATATAGATCTTATAAAGATTTTGGTCTTAAATTAGAAAATGTACATATAAAGTACTTAGCAGAATATTTGGCAAACTTAATTGCTCAATAAATAGATTAACTATCATCTCCTTTGTGGATTTCCAAAACAGTAAAGTTTCTTCTTCGCAGTTTCCTGTAAGATGGGGTAGTGAGATCAGATGAGAATTCTGTTCAAAGAAGGAAGGTTGCATATTCACAACAGATGGCTAAGTATATGAGGTTGGAGAAAGAAGTAAACCACCAAATAGTAAACATTGCCTTTCTAGCTTCTCGGCTACACCTTAGTACCGTTTTTGTTCCTGCAGAGGGTGTGACCGAACCTGTACTAGTTTTTGACTCAAGGGAAGAATTCATAGGTTCATGACTTTTAGTATTATGATTGCACAGCTAAAAGATCTAGGACCCTCCCTCCTCTATTCTGTACTTTCCCAACTGATTCCTTCTGAGTGCAGCACTTTAGCTCCCTTTAAATATATCATGTTGGGCTTCCCTGGTGGCGCAGTGGTTGAGAGTCCGCCTGCCGATGCAGGGGACACGGGTTCGTGCCCCGATCCGGGAAGATCCCACATGCCACGGAGAGGCTGGGCCCGTGAGCCATGGCCACTGAGCCTGCGCGTCCGGAGCCTGTGCTCTGCAACGGGAGAGGCCACAACAGTGAGAGGCCCGCATACCGCAAAAAAATAATAATAATAAAATAAAATAAATAATAATAAATAAATAAATAAATACATCATGTTAATTTCAGTTCCTACGTCCAGCTAAAAACGAAGACTCTGATTCCGTCATAAAACACATTAGTACACTGATAGTCACTCAGTATTGGGATTCCTGGTGGTTTTTATTTTCTCCTCTTTTGCTTAAATGGTTGCACACAAAGAGCATGCATTATTTGTGTGGCAAGAAAAACAAAACAAAACACAAAACCAAACCAAAAAAACTCAAAAAACTAAAAACTAAATAAACCTAGCTAGTCTATCGCCAATTTTAATAAGCACGTTCTTCTATAACTCCTTGATAAAAAATAGTGAGTTGAAGGCAATCAGCTACTGAATCCTTCCCTTAAAGATTTCCTTACATAAATTAAAAGATAAATAATAAAAAAAAAGATCTCCCTACAAATTCCAAAGATAAGAGGCAAAGGAAGTTTCCACACAGAATTAAAAGATTCATCCTCTAGTGGTTGGATAAACTAGCATGAAGCAATATAACATAGTCTTTAGTAGTTTCCACGTGATTCCCAGTTCAACCTGGAACAAATGACTTAGTTTCTTAGAGCTTCAGTTTGCTTACCGGTAAAGGGGGATAATGCTTATACCTACCTCCTATCTCATCAGATTGTTCCAAGGATTAAATGCAAAAATGCACACAAAGGTCTAACGAAGTGCCTGATAAGGGCTCAATAAATTCATATCACTACAACCACTTCGTCAAAAATTTCAGTGTGAAGAGCCTCAAAAAAACCAAAGGACTAAAGACAAGCCACGAACTTGGCATTTTCCACCGAGTCAACGCTGCTCGGGAAATCAGTCCCATCAACGGCCAGGCGCCCTGGAGGTACCCCCACCCTTGGAAAGCGGGGTAACTCGGTGGGCCGGGTCGCACAGGCCCAAGGTCGCTTTCCAAGCTCCGCCGGGCGGAGGCGACGACCGGGCTGGTCCTGCCCAGCGACTGCTGCCATGGCAACCGCCACAGGGTCCCCACTGGAGGCGCCACCTCTTCTGGCTTAACCTAAAGTCCTCACAGCGGAAGCCAACTGAACGGCCTCGAAGTGGCCGGCTTAGGCCTCTCGGCGACTTCCCGAGCCCCACACTCCAGGAAAAAGGCCGCAGTCCCCGCGTCGCTGTCCGCGGAGCCCCTAACCCCCCCTTCCCGGCCCTTCCGGCGGCCGCCGTCCTTTAACCCCCCGGAAGTGGGCGGGAGAGGAAGCGGCTGGTGATGCTGGAACAAATATGGCCGCCCCGGCGCCCGTCGGCTCCTCGGGCTCCCGCAGTCCTCGGCTGGCCGCCGGCCTTCGGCTGTTTCCACTACTGGGGCTGCTTCAGCTGCTGGCCGAGCCTGGCCTGGGCCGCGTCCACCACCTGGCGCTCAAGGTAAGGCTGACCGGGGCCGGGTAGGAGCGGGCCGGGGGCCGGAGGCCGCGGCCGCTTCCGGGGGCTGGGGGCAACTTTGGCCCAGAGGAGGGGGGGATGTTTGTGAGCTTTTGGGTTCCCGCCTTTTTTCCCGGGCGCGGCCTCCCTCCGAGATGGGTATGTTGGGAACTGTGGGAATGGCGGGAGGCCTCGGTCTGTCTGGAAAGGGCAGGAAGATTCGAGCTGAGAGAGGGGAAGGGGCTGAACTGCGGCGTAACCCCGAAGGACTCCGGAGGCCGCGCTGGCAGTCCCTGCTGGTTTCCCTAGCTTCCTTGCCGACAGCAACCTGCTTTTCCTCCTCCCTTCTCACCTCCAACTTTTATTTCCCACTTCGCTTGTCCGCGGTCTCCACTTGTCCATGCCCTTGTACTTGGCAGAACCTTTGCCTCAATTTCCTCGTTCGGCTTCGGGCGCACTCTGGACTGATCAAAGCGGGAATCTCCAGGAGGAATTTCATTTCAAATCTCGCTTGAAATACGTGACCGGAAATTTAAACCCAACATTTAAAATATGTTTCTAATTAGAGGGCCTGCCTTTTTATCTCTCGCTCCTGTCATTGTCTGTCTAGGGAAGAGATTTATGATAGGCCTAGAATGATCCCCTGGATCCTTGCTTTATAACTCAAAACATGCCTCCAGGCGATTCAGCAGGTTAATATATCTGGAAAGTTGAAAAATAAATCGTTATGACTCAAAGCCTTGTGCATTGTTTTCATAATATACAATTTTCTTAGAAGTGTGGGATTGTAGAAAGTTTGCTTTATTAAAACAGTACTTTTAACAAAGCATTGTATTTTGTGAATGTACAGTTTAAAGAATACAGAATCTGGATTAAAAAACCTGGCCAGACCCATACTCCATACCCTGGCTGTCAGTTGTTTGTAAATAAAATGTGTCCTGATTAAAATGGTTCTCAACCGCAGGAAGCCAAGTGAGTCTTGGCTCCTTTTGAGAATCTGCTGAAAGGTATTGAATCTGTCCCCAGAAAATGCAGGTAGAAATGTAGGCAAAACTTTCTTGGAATTTCTAGGGCTTTATAATTCTGCGGAAGCTTATCCATAGGCCCTAGTCCCCAGGTTTACGACTCCAAGAGATGAACTTCTAAAATTCTTTCACTTTATAGTTTGGGATCATGAGTCTTAGATGAAGTCATGCAACTGAGTTTATGTAGTTTATAAATTAGAGACAAAGCTAATACTAGGACACACTGGATCATGTCTCTTGGCTTTGGGCATTTCTAAAATTAAAGTGTCGGATGGCCAGCATCAGTAGGTAAATAAATACTGACCATATTGGTATAGAGGAAAAAGTATACTGTCCTCAGTGGTAGAAGCAATCCGAGTTGGTGTAATTCTGGTGATTGGTTTCTCCATATTGTGCTAAATTAATTAATATTTTTAACCTTTGTAATTGTTTCTCAAGTACTGTGGTGCCCTTTCCATAGTCAATACTGTAGTTGCTCCTTTTCTCTTAAACAGTATGTCGTTTTGCCCAAGGAAATGGAAATCACCTGAAGAGAGCCTGTCAGAGCAGCAACATTAGATTATCTTCTTTTGCTTGAGACTGAGAGAAATAGGAGAATTTCAACCATACACCAAATAGACAGAATAGTATAGTGAACTCCCATGTAGCTGTCACCCAGCCTCAGTAACCATTAACCAGTGGCTAATTCCTCCCCTTCCCCACACAAATCACTTCTCACTTGCATTCTTTAGTTTTTAATTAGAAACAAGTCTTTTCATTTTTTACTCAGTTTTCTCATCCCATGCTACATTTTCCATCATTCTTCTGGTTTTCTCAGTCTTCTCCAATTTCTTCTCTTTTGTTCCTTCTTTAGATTCCTTAACTTTTTGAAACAAATTTATTGAGGCATAGTTTATATTCATTAAAATTCACCCATTTTAAGTGTACGATTCAGTGATTGTTAGTAAATTTACTGAGTTGTGCATCTATCACCACTGTTCAGCCATAGAACGTTTCCATCACCTCTGTAAGATCCTTGTGTTGGTTTACAGTTAATTCCTATTCCCACCTCCAGCCCCAGACAACCACTAATCTACTTTCTGTCTCTGTAGATTTGCCCTTTCTAGATATTTCATGTAAATGGAATCACACAGTATGTGATCTTTTGTGTGTGGCTTCTTTTATTTATGTTGTTGAGGTTCATACATGTTGTACTGTGTATTAGTAATTCATTCCTTTCAATGGCTGACTACTATTCCATTGTATGCATATCCCACGTTATGCTCAGCCATTCACCAGTAATGGACATTTTTTGGCTATTGTGAATAATATTGCTGCAAACATTCACATGCAAGTCTTTGTGGGGACATATGTTTTCATTTTGGGGGGTGATAGCTAGGAATGGAGTAGAATTGCTGGGTCATATGGTATTTAACTTCTAAAGAAACTGCCAAAGCACTTTCAAAGTGACTATACCATTTACAGTCCCACCAGAATCTGTGAGGGTTCTCCTTTCTACGTATTGTGCCAACATTAGTACTTCTTATGTTATTTTAGAGTGAATCAAAGTCATCATGTTGTTTGATCCATAAATATTTCAGTATGTACCTATAAGAAACAGGGACTCTTTCAAAAATATAACTACAGTGCCATTATAACAAAGAAAAAAGTTAATCTTTAATATCATGAAATACCAAATCAGGTTCACATTTCCATTGGTCATAAATGGATTTAAACTTTTTAAAAATCAGAGCGGGGGCTACTCTTCGTTGCGGTGCGCGGGCTTCTCATTGCGGTGGCTCCTCTTGTTGCAGAGCACAGGCTCTAGGCTCGCAGGCTTCGGTAGTTGTGGCACGTGGGCTGAGTAGTTGTGGCTCGCAGGCTCTAGAGCGCAGGCTCAGTAGTTGTGGCACACGGGCTTAGTTGCTCCGCAGCATGTGGGATCTTCCCGGACCGGGGCTCGAACCCTTGTCCTCTGCATTGGCAGGCAGATTCTTAACCACTGCGCCACCAGGGAAGCCCGGACATACGATATTTTTAAAAAAGCATTTCACAGAAGAAAATCCCAAATGGCTGATAAACCTAGATGAGGTGCTCTTACTCATGAAGTACCAGGAAATGCAAATTCAGTCAACATCAGCCTTGATTTTCCCCAAAACTGGGAAAAATGAAATGTTTGATGACATCAAGTTTCAGTAAGGCTGTAAGGAAACTTTCATATACTTTGGGGATCCATTTGGCAATTTCTAGTAAAATTGAAAATGTGCCATCTAGATATATATACCCTCAATCCCCACACACATAATGCATAAGATATGTACAGGGAATGTTCATAACAGCATTGTCACAGCAGAAGATTGGGAATTAACCTAAATGCACAAGTAATGCTTTGGGGAAATGGATATGCTGTGATGTACATAATGATGGAACACAAGCAGATAAAGTGAGGAACTAGAGCATATTCAGTGTATCAGCACAGTTAGGCGCTCAAAGAATACAGTGTTGTCTGAAAATGCAAGTTGCCAGACATACACATACATTGGGACACAGTTTATCCAAATTTTAAAAACATAGCAATGCTATATGATGTTTATGGTTATGGATACGTCCAGTGAAAAATAGAAGCGCACTTAACCAATTCATGAGCTTGGGAAGCGATGGTGGAGGGGAATAGGATTCAGTAGAGGTACAAAGGCGCTTCACTTTGTCAATGAAGTTCTGTTCTTTTCCTCCTTCCTGCCCTCCCTTCCTGTGGCTCTGAAGCAACTACAATACAGACATTTGGTAATTGTGGGGAGTGGGTAGTTGGGTATTTGTCGCTATTCCTTTTACTGTTCTACAGCGAGGGGTATTGTGAGTCTTCTGAGGGCAAGGGCTCGCTTGTCTCGCTGACCATTGATTGCGCAGGGCCTGACACAGATGAGGATTCAGGAAGAGTATGTTGAATGAGGAAATGAATGTGTGTCTGTGTTCCAGTTTTTCTAAAATGAGTGCTTAGTACTGGAAAAAGTATGGTTGCCAGTGTTTATAAAAATAGAAATTCTTTGCACCTGGGTGGTGGGCTTGTGAGTGCTTAGTACGTGGCTGATCTTGTTATAGATGCCACCAAACAGCAAGATGATAGATTATGGCTCTGTACTTTTTCTGTTTTGTTTGGTTAGTACCACTGAAAAGCTACAATGACTGAAAAATGTGTTTTAAGTATTCTTAGATGTAAAAGGAAAACACCAAACTATTATTATTAGTTTATAGCTGAGTGGTAAGGTTGCAGCTACTTTTCTGTACTTTTCCAATTACATTTTCTGAGAGCATGTGCAAGTTTTATAATTCAAAATAAATGATATTAAAATAGAACAGAGATTAGAGGGAAATCTCCATATTCTGAATAGTTTTCACAAGGTGGTGAAATAGTAGTGACTTGGGGGCAGGGGAGAGCTTTGATTCTTTTTTCCCTAATATAGTTGTCTTTGGTTTTTTTGGCCACAGCATGTGGGATCGTAGTTCCCTGACCAGGGATCTAACCCGGGCCCCCTGCGGTGGAAGCACAGAGTCCTATCCACTGGACCGCCAGGAAATTCCCCATTTGTATTTTTTTTTTTTTTTTGCGGTATGCGGGCCTCTCACTGTTGTGGCCTCTCCCATTGCGGAGCACAGGCTCCGGACGCGCAGGCTCAGTGGCCATGGCTCACGGGCCTAGGCGCTCCGCGGCATGTGGGATCTTCCCGGACCGGGGCACGAATCCATGTCCCCTGCATCGGCAGGCGGACTCTCAACCACTGCGCCGCCAGGGAAGCTTCCCCCCCCCCATTTGTAATTTTTAAAAATTAAATTTGATTACAAAAACTATCCTATTCACTCTTGAAGTCAAATAAAAATGATTTTTTTGAATACAGTACTTCATTTTCAGAGGCATAGTTTACAGACAACCAAAAATTTTTTTGCTTGGATAAAGTGTAGATTAGAACAACAGAAGTTATAATTACCTTTCGTAAAACATTTGAAGGAGTCAAATAGCATTTATTATATGACAAGTAAGTTTGCTTTTTGGTGACCTAAGAGCTTTTCTATTATGAGTCATAGTCCTTCCTGTTCCCCATCCCCTTAGTTGGATTCTTCCAAGTTAACCACTCGTACCATTTGGTGTGTCCCTTCCACATTAAGGTCTTCATATACACATTCCCCACACGTATGTTTCTTTCTTTTCGTTTTTTGGTGTAATCACTTTATAACATCTAAGTCAGGTCAGGGTGTGTGCAGAGCTCTTCGATGATTTCTAAGCCAATGTCCAGCCATCCTGGCCTCTTGCAGTCCTCCGTCCACAAAGCAGAGGTTCACCAGAGGGTGGCACTCCTGGGTGCCGAGGCCCAAGTGCCCTTCCTCTTTACGCCTGCAGGCTGATGCCCAGCTCCTCTCAGTCCCTGTTCAAAGATGCCTTCCAGTGAAGCTTTCTCTGACCAGCCTCGCTTAGGTGGCAGTGCTGCGCGCCCTCCTCCTCTCCCTTCCCTGCTGTATTTCTCTGTAGCGCTCATCACCATTGAGCAGACGAAGTCTTATACTGTTTATTTGTTCTTATCTGTCTGTCTCTACTAGAATGTAAGCTCAGTGAGAGAGGCCTGTTTGTTCATTTTTCAGTGTTTTGTTCTCAAAACCTAGAGCAGTGCCCGTAGGTACGCAATAAATACTTGTTGAATGAATGAACTTTTTCATTTATTAGTTGTGGATATTTAAAAAATGTAAGCGTATATATGGGTCTACTTCCTTCTGTTTCACTATTGCAATAATACTTCATTGTAAGAGGGACTCACCATTTCTAAAAATCATTCTTTTGTTGATGGAAATTTATAGTGTATTTTTATTGCTTGATTTTAGCTATTATAAACAAAGCTGCTATGAATATTCTTGTCATATATCTTTGTGTATTTCTGTGGAGTAGATTCCTAGGAAAGGTACCAAATAGCCCTCTATGAAGGTTTTATCAATTTACACTCCACAAGTAGAGTATGACCATGTTCAGAGTGTTCGTTTACCCACATACTCCACAGCACATTATGTCTTAGCTTATGCCAGCCTGATGGGGAAAAGGTGACATCTTGTTTTAAGTTGACTGTTGGTGAGGTTCAGGATCTCAGCATGTTTATTAGCCCCCTGCTGGCTTTTAATTTCAGATCTTCTCTGTAGACCAGAAATTTTAGGAAAACTTATTTCAGTAAGAGTATACTTTTCAGTGTATATATGTTCTTAAATGGTAAGCATTTAAAAAATGCTTTAAATGCTGGTAAAGCATTTGTGGTAGGAAAAATAAAGTTGCATGCAAACAGAAAACATGAAGAAGAGAAAAAAAATTGCACCCATAATTAAGACCCAAAACCTTTTAAAAAATAAATTTATTAATTTAATTTATTTTTATTTTTGGCTGTGTTGTGTCTTCATTACTGCACGTGGGCTTTCTCTAGTTGTGGCGAGCGGGAGCTACTCTTTGTTGCAGTGCACGGGCTTCTCATTGCGGTGGCTTCTCTTGTTGCGGAGCACGGGCTCTAGGCGCATGGACTTCAGTAGTTGCGGCACGCGGGCTCAGTAGTTGTGGCTTGCGGGCTCTAGAGCACAGGCTCAGTAGTTGTGGCACACGGGCTTAGTTGCTCCGCAGCATGTGGGATCTTCCCGGACCAGGGCTCAAACCCATGTCCCCTGCATTGGCAGGTGGATTCCTAACCACTGCGCCACTAGGGAAGCCCCAAAACTTCACATTTTAAATAAACTTTTTGGGTAAATATTTGGCTTAGAATTTCAATAATCTTAAAGTTTTAATTTTACAAAGTAGTTTATTGCAGATAAGAACAAACCTTTCAGGGGACTTCCTTGGTGGTCCAGTGGGTAAGACTCTGCACTCCCAATGCAGGGGGCCCAGGTTGGATCCCTGGTCGGGGAACTAGATCCTGCATGCATGCTGCAACTAAGATCTGGCGTGCTGCAACTAAGACCCGGCACAGCATGCATAAATAAATAAATAAATAAATAAATAAATAAATAAATAAATTTACCAAAAAACCTTTCAGAATAATCTGAAATAATCCAGAATAATCTGATGCTGCATTTTTTTCTGAGATCCTCTATGATAAATTAAGTATACATTAATTCAGATGGCTTCATCTTCATCATCAAACTAATGCTTATGTCTTTGTTTGAACTAGTACTTTTGAGATTATAACTGTGGGCCAATTATGTTTCCACCAACTTCAGATAACATAAATCTGCTAAGGAAGGCCACGAAAAAGTATAAGTTTTTACAGTCAACCATATAAATATGTACCTGGGAACAGTCCTGTATTTTGTTTATGTTCTGGTAGCCTTGACTTCTCATGAGTGAACAAATTCATTTAATTAACTTGATAAGCAGTTTACTGTGATTAGGAATATAACTTGTTTTTATGGTTATTTTTTTATTCCTCCCCTATATGGGGAGGAATGTAAGGGAACAAAATTGATCACAGTTGATGGCTTGAAATTTTCTATAATAAAATAATTTTAAAACAAACAAAAGATAACCATTTATTTGGTTGTAAAAAGTATTAATTTTCTTTTTTTCTTTTTCGGCTGCACCACGCGGCATGTGGGATCTTAGTTCCCCGACTAGGGATTGAACCCACATCTCCTGCATTGGAAGACAGATTCTTTACCACTGGACCACCAGGGGAGTCCCTGTAAAAAGTATGAGATGGATAAGAGCACAGGTTTGGGTTTTAAACAAACCTGAGTTAGAATACTGGCTTTGCCACCTACTAACATTACGATTTTAAGCAAGTTTTACCACTCTGAGCCTCATGTGTAAAATGGGCATAACAACACCTGTCTTATAGTATTGTAATAAGAGTGAATGGTGATAGAGTTCTTCCTAACACAGTACTGGGTATAAGGTCAAATGTTTGCGATCTCTGTGATCCTTGGAGAAACAGACAAACCTTACTGCTGGTTCAGTGCTAATGGAAATGATTGAGTGGGCTTTGAAAATGTAATTAAATCTTCATTGCTTGTGTCAGATATTGTCATCTTCACCCCACTTTGGCAACTCCTTGCCTTGCCTCCTTTTACTTTGTCACTCTGCCAAGACACTGACATTGCTGCCTCTTACGTGGGAGAGTATCTGGAGGGACAGATGTGAGTGCTGAGGCTTCTCTCTTCCCCTCTCACACCCCATCCCCAGATGTTGCCTGTAGCACTCTGGCTGTAGCACTTACAGTGGGCGGGATGTTCATCCCAGGGCCCCCAGATCTCTGGCTTCCTCTTGGTAGAAGGAGAGGTTTCCTTGTTCCTGGACAGTTAGGCCTGGCTGTTGGAGATTTTTTTTGAGACTGAGTATTTATCACTTCTTGGGCCTCAGCCCTTAGGGGTGTTTTGTAAATATTGGTTTATTTACATTGAATTAAATCCAAGTTGAATGAGTGGTTAAAATGTTTGACCTTCCTGGTTACTTTCAATCTCAAAGTTTGTGTCTCTGATTTGTATAGTGAAATACAGTTTACAAAGTCACTTCCATACGTATCTTATTTGATATGGTGACATGATAGCTTAAAATGGAGTGTCAGAGGTTAGGTTAGGCGAGGGTCCTGCAGTTATTACTGGCAAATGGTAATACTTAGAAATAACGATTGATTTTTTTTTTTGTAATTACAGATTAACACATGGTCTTTGTTAGAAATTTAGAAAATATAGAAAAGTATAAAGAAAAAATTGCTACCCACCATCCCACTGGTACTAACCTTTTCATGGTTTGATGAATTTCTTTCAAATCCTTTATAAATAATTGTAAATATATATACCTTTTAATTTTTTAAAACAAATTTAACTCTTAACTGTATATAGTTTGTTTCTGTTCTTTGCATTTAATATTTTTTTAGCTTTATTGAGATATAATTGTCAAATAAAAATTGTATGTATGTGTGTGAATAGTTAAGATTTACTCTCTTAGATTTCAAGTATACAGTATTTTTTTAAAAAATAAATTTATCTATTTATTTATTTATTTTTGGCTGCGTTGGGTCTTTGTTGCTGGTTGGGTCTTTGTTGCTGCGTGCGGGCTTTCTCTAGTTGCGGTGAGCGGGGGCTACTTTCGTCGTGGTGCATGGGCCTCTCATTGCAGTGGCTTCCCTTGTTGTGGAGCACAGGCCCTAGAGTGTGTGGGCTTCAGTAATTGTGGCACGTGGGCTCAGTAGTTGTGGCTCACGGGCTTAGTTCCTCCGTGGCACATGGGATCTTCCCAGACCAGGGCTCGAACCCGTGTCCTCTGCATTGGCAGGCGGATTCTTAACCACTGTACCACCAGGGAAGCCCCAAGTATACAGTATTGTTAACTGTAGTCACCACGTTGTACATTAAATCTGCAGAACTTACTCATCCTGCGTATCTGAAACTTTGTACCCTTTGACCAACATCTTTCCATTTCCCTCTACCCCCAGCCTTGGTAACCACCATTCTGCTCTTTGCTTCTTAGAATTCAACTTTTTTAGGTTCCACATATAAGTGAGACTGTGCAGTATTTGTCTTTGTGTGTCTGGCTTATTTAACTTAGCGTAATATCTTCCAGGTTCATCTGTGTTGTTGCAGATGACAAGGTTTCCTTCTTTTTTAAGGCCGAAAAATAGTCCATACATAAACACATTTTCTTCATCCATTTATCTGCTGACAGCTACTCAGGTTGTTTCCATATCTTGGCTATTGTGACTAATGTTACAGCTATCTCTTCAAGAGAGTGATTTTACTTCCTTTGGATTTATACCCAGAAGTGGGATTGCTGGATCATATAGAGTTTTTTTTTTTTGGCCGCACCCGCGTCTTATGGAATCTTAGTTCCCCGACCAGGGATTGAACCTGGGCCACGGCATTGAAAACAGTGAGTCCTAACCACTGGACTGCCAGGGAATTCCCTAGAGTTCTAATTTTAATTTTTTGAGGAACCTTCATACCGTTTTCCATAATGACTCTTCTAATTTACATTCCCACCAACAGTGTACAAGAGTTCCCTTGTCTCCACTCCCTCATCAACACTTGTAGTCTTTTGACTTTCTGATAATAGCCATTCTAACATGTGTGAGGTGATGTTTCATTGTGGCTTTAATTTACATTTCCCTGATGATTAGTGATATTGAGCACCTTTTGTGTCTTCTTTTGAGAAATGTCTATTCAGATCCTTTATCCTTTTTAAAAAATATTTATTTATTTATTTTTGGCTGTGTTGTGTCTTGTTACTGGGCGCGGGCTTTCTCTAGTTGTGGTGAGCAGGCTTCTCATCCTCGTGGCTTCTCTCTTTTTTTTTTTTTTTTTTTTTTTTTTGCTGTACGCGAACCTCTCACTGCTGTGGCCTCTCCCGTTGCGGAGCACAGGTTACGGACGCGCAGGCCCAGCAGCCATGGCTCGCGGGCCCAGCCGCTCCGCAGCATGTGGGATCTTCCCGGACCGGGGCACGAACCCGTGTCCCCTGCATCGACAGGCGGACTCTCAACCACTGCGCCACCAGGGAAGCCCGTGGCTTCTCTTGTTGCAGAGCACAGGCTCTAGGTGCGCAGGCTTCAGTAGTTGTGGCACGCGGGCTTCAGTAGTTGTGGCTCATGGACTTAGTTGCTGCGCAGCATATGGGATCTTCCCGGGCCAGGGCTTGAACCCGTGTCCCCTGCATTGGCAGGCAGATTCTTAAGCACTGTGCCACCAGGGAAGCCACCTTTATCCATTTTTAAATCAGGATATTTGTTTTCTTGCTATTGAGTTGTTCTAGTTCCCTGTGTATTTTGGACATTAACCCCTTATCAGATACATGGCTTGCAAATATTTTTCCTCATTCCATAGGTTGTCTCTTCACTCTGTTGATTGTTTTCTTTGCTGTGCAGAAGCTTTTTTGTTTGATGTAGTCACATTTGTCTATTTTTCTTTTGTTGCCTGTGCTTTTGGTTTCTATCCAAAAAGTTATTGCCCAGACCATTGTTAAGAAGCTGTTTTCGGGCTTCCCTGGTGGCGCAGTGGTTGAGAGTCCGCCTGCCGACGCAGGGGACGCGGGTTCGTGCCCTGGTCCTGGAGGATCCCACGTGCCGCGGAGCGGCTGGGCCCGTGAGCCATGGCCGCTGAGCCTGCGCGTCCAGAGCCTGTGCTTCGCAACGGAAGAGGCCGCAACAGTGCGAGGCCTGCGTACCGCAAAAAAAAAAAAAAAAAAAAAAGCTGTTTTCCTATGTTTTCTTGTAGTAGTTTTACAGTTTCAGGTCTCACATTTAAGTCATTAATCCATTTTGAGCTGATTTTTTATATGGTGTGAGAAAAGGGTCCAGTTTCATTCTTCTGCATGTGGATATACAGTTTTCCCAACACTATTTATTGAAGAGACTATACTTTCCCCACTGCGTGTTCTTGGGAGCTTTGTCAAAGATCAGTTGAACATAAATGAGTGGATTTATTTCTGGGCTCTATATTCTCTTCCATTGGTCTATATGTCTTTATGCTAGTACCATACTATTTTGATTACTATAACTTTGTAATACATTTTGAAATCAGTCAGTGTGATGCCTTCAGCTTTGCTCTTGTTCCTCAAGATTGCTTTAAGGTCTTTGTGGTACCATGTGAATTTAGGATTGTTCTAGTTCTGTGAAAAATGCCACTGGAATTTTGATAGGGATTACACTGAATGATATGGATAGAATGGACATTTTAACAATGTTAATTCTTCCAATCCATGAATACAGCTTATGTCTCCATTTATTTGTATCTTCTTTAATTTCTTTCATCATTGTTTTTGTCGTTTTCAGTTTATAGTTCTTTCTTCTCCTTGGTAAAATTCATTCCAAAGTTTTTTTTTTAATATTTATTTATTTAGGCTGCAGTGGGTCTTAGTTGCAGCATGTGGGATCTTCGTTGTGGCATGCAGGATCTTTAGTTGTGACCTGCGGACTTCTTAGTTGCAGCATGTGAAATTTTAGTTGTGACATTCATGTGGGATCTAGTTCCCTGATCAGGGATCAAACCTGGGCCCCCTGCATTGGGAGTGCAGAGTCTTACCCGCTGGACCACCAGGGAGGTCCCTGTTGTTTTTTTTATGCTATTGAAAGTAGAATTGTTTTCTTTATTTCTCTTTCAGATATTTCGTTATTGTATAAGAAATGCCACTAATTTTTGTATGTTGATTTTGTCTTGCAACTTTACTGAATTTGTTTATTAGGTTTTTAAAAATATTTTATTTATTTATTTATTTGGTTGTGCCGGGTCTTAGTTGCGGCTGGTGGGCTCCTTAGTTGTGGCATGGGAACTCTTAGTTGCAGCATGCTTGTGGGGTCTAGTTCCCTGACAATGATTTGAACCCAGGCCTCCTGCATTGGAAGTGCAGAGTCTTAACCACTGCACCACCAGGGAAGTCACATGAATTTATTAGTTTTAATAGTTTCTTGGAGGAGTCTTTAGTGTTTTCTATATATAAGATCATGTCATCTCTGAACAGAGACAATTTTACTTTGCCCTTTCCGATTTGGATACCTGTTATTTCTTTTTCTTGTCTGATTGCTCTGGCTAGAACTTCTAGTACTGTGTTGAATGGTGAGAGTAGGCATCCTTGCCTTGTTCCTGATCTTAGGGGGAATGTTTACATTTTTTCACTGTTGAGTATGATGTTAGCTGTGGACTTGTCATATTACAGCCTGTATCATGCTGAGGTACATTCCTTCCATACCTGATCTGTTGAGCATCTTTATCATGAAGGGATGTTGTATTTGTCAAATGCCTTTTCTGCATTTACTGAGATAATCATAGGATTTTTTCCTTCACTTTGTTAATGTGGTGTATCACATTTATTGATTTACATATGTTGAACCATCCTTGCATCCCAGGGATAAATTTTACTTGATCATGGTGTATGAGCCTTTTAATGTGCTGTTGAATTTGGTTTGCTAGTATCTTGTTGAGGATTTTTGCATCTTTGTTCATCAGGGATATTGACTTGTAATTTTCTTTTCTTGTAGTGTCCTTATAGGCTTGGTGTCAGGATGATTCTGGCCTTGTAGAATAAGTTTGGAAGTGTTCCCTCCTCTTCAATTTTTTGGAAGAGTTTGAGAAACACTGGTGTTAATTTTTCCTTAACTGTTTGAATACTGATTCAGTCTCCTTATTCAGATTTTCTGTTTCTTCAGATTGAGTCTTGGTAAGTTATATGTTTCTAGGAATTTGTCCATTTCTTCTAGGTACTCCAACCTGCATTTAATATTATATTGTTATTACTTTCCAGTATTAGGGGATAGTGGTGTGAAAATGGCTTTCATGTCAGATCTGTGTTGAAATCCCAGCTTTACCACTTAGAGTGTCCATAGTCTTGGGTAGCGTTTCATCTCTGAACTTGTGTCTTCATCCCTGTCATGGGGATACTGCTTTTAACCACACTGGGCTGAGTGAGGATTAGACATCATAGGAAAGCCCTTGGCACATAACCCAGTTCTTGGTAAGTGCTGAAAACAGGGAGTTGTGATGCTGTTGTGATTGTTTAAAATATTCTTCAAAAACATGTTTTTAATGGCATTGTATTATCAAGTGAAATGCTATACAAAAGTGGAAAAAAAAACAGTAAAGGAATATAAAGTTTGTATGGAAAAAAATCACTGTTATAAGGTTACAATTGAAACATTTTCCCCCCAAAACCTAGAAAATAGACATTGTGGTGGACTACGTGAAGATAAAAATCAATTAACAGGCTTCCATTTTTGCTACACAGCATCTAAATGCGGGATAAATTAGAACAAACATACTTTCAAAATTTAAACTTATTGAAGTATAATATACATGCTAAAGAAAATACTCATTGTAAGCATACAGCTCAATGAATTTCCACTGTGTAAGAGTACTTGTGCAACCAGCAACAATGTTACCAAGCATTTCCAGAAGCTCCTAAAGGCCGCATCCCCCAAGTGACTGGGAAGTCTCTCCCTACCGAGAATAACCAACCACCATCCTGACCTCTATCGCCTTAGCGTATTTCCCCCGACGTTTGAATTTGAATTTGTTATACCTATGGGGAATATGGCTTGTTTTGCTTAGTGTTATGTCTGTGAGATCCATCCACCTTGCGTGGGGCAGGAATTTTTTCATTTTCCTTCACTGTCCCTCTGTAGCCCTTCTCATCTGTGGATTTTGCCGGGGTATTAAGCCCTGATGTCCAAAGTGATCCATCATATGTAGCTGAATTAATTTCTGTCCTGTGAGTCTAGGATGGTAGTAGCCTTGTCACACTTTCGGGAGAACTGAGAAGATGCCCGCTCAAATCATGTTCCGTGGAGGTTCATCTCTCGTAGAGTCCCAGGAAAGACTGGGAGCTTTAGCTTTTCTGGTTTTTGTGGTCTAGCAGCTCTCCAGTGTCTTCTAGCAGATGACTTCTGGAAGATAACAGTTAAGTTATCTTATCTGGCTTTTTTTTTTTTCTCCCTGGGAGTGCTGGTTTGCTGCAAGCTCCTCCATCCCACCTGGAAATGGAAGGAAGTCTAGCAAATGCATAGCTGGGCTCCTAGAAAGGGGAGGGAAAGTCCCAGGGCCAGATCAAGGGGAGAGGGAGAGAAGGAGCTGAAACCCCAGTGGCAAAATAACACAAGCCAGGGCTGCCCCAAGGTGTAGAAATCTGGACCCAGAGCCTTGGATTTTGAGCAGCTGGTGAGGGAGGGCAGGAGCCAAAGCCCTAGACGCAGGCCAGTAGGGCCGCTGGGACTGTGTCCCTCTCCTCGGCTCACAACAGCAGACTCTCAACAGCTCTGTTCCTCGAATGAAGGAGTGGGCTAGGAAATAGAACCCTCCTAACGGCAGTGGGAGGAGTCCGTTTGATTTTTCTGCTGAAGATCTGGTCCTTAGCCTCTCATCATAGGCGTTTGGTGTTTGCAATTACACTACCTCTGAAGTCCAGGAGCTCCAAGTCTAGAAATAAAAAATTACCCCTCACACAAAGAAACAAATTGCTAGGAAAGTCAGCAGAGATGACCAAGAACAGAATTAGGGGTTTCAGAGCTCCTCAGTGTGTTGTAAGATGGCTCTATTTAAAATGAAAGAAATAACTGATAGAGTTTTAAAATATGAGCAAGAAACAAACACTATCATTAATGACTATGCAGATTTGAGGAAGAACCAAATCCGAGTTTTAGAAAAGTACTTAGCCTAATGCCTTTGCATTTAGGAGCTACTTAATAACTGTGAACATTTGGGCAAATAATTCTCAATATAAAACTCATGACTTTACACAATGTGAAGCGTCTTTGTGGAACCTCAACTTTAGAAGTACTCACTAATACCATTGTTCCGTTGGCCCTAAAATTTGTTGACTGAGTTGACATTGGAATCACCATTTTGAGATAGTTTCAAGTAATGTTCAGCTATTCCTGTTGTCCTGCAGTGGGAGGAGCCGGTTACACCAAAACGCCTAAGAAGGTTCATATGAATGAGTGTATTCTTGGAGCAGCTTTGGCCTCTTCTCCCTCCCTCCATGCCCCCCTCCCCCGCCTCCATGTTTTGAGTGCCTACTGGATGCCAGGCCTTGTACTTGAAGGAAGCATGGGAGGATGACTGTTCCTCCTTTCCTGGAATCCACATTCCACAGGCCATCGAGTCTGCCCCCGGGACCCTTACAGATACACTGGAATGAATCGAATCTATTGTGTGTTTCCTTCTGCAAAATTGTTGCTATATTATGAGTTTCTGATGAGTCTTCTTCAGCTTTGGGAGCAAGAAAAGGCCCCACAGCTGTCTATATTACTGAATATATAGAAACATTGGTTAGGTAGCAGGGACCTAGATAACCATAGTTTTCCAAGCAAATGAATAGGTTAACTCATCAAGTTAACTTCTCCATGTTACTAATTCCACCACCGCAAATCCTTTCAGGACGATGTGAGGCATAAGGTTCATCTGAACACCTTTGGATTCTTCAGGAACGGGTACATGATGGTGAATGTCAGTAGCCTTTCCGTGAATGAGCCTGAAGGAGCCACAGACAAGGACGCAACGGTAAGTGCCTTTCCAGGAGATCTTTTCTGTTGCTTAGGTGAAAGCTTCATCCCATACTTAAATATGAAGTATCAGAATGTAGAGAAAATTAAACTTGTGAGCGAGCGTCAGATGGTTTTATTCTTTTTTTTTTTTTTTTGAGGTACGCGGGCCTCTCACTGTTGTGGCCTCTCCCATTGCGGAGCACAGGCTCCGGATGCGCAGGCTCAGCGGCCATGGCTCACGGGCCCAGCCGCTCCGTGGCATGTGGGATCTTCCCGGACCGGGGCACAAACCCGTGTCCCCTGCATCGGCAGGCGGACTCTCAACCACTGTGCCACCAGGGAAGCCCAATGGTTTTATTCTTAACAGTTAAGCTGTAATAATAATAATAATTTTTTTTTTTTTTTTTCTTTGCTGTACACGGGCCTTTTACTGTTGTGGCCTCTCCCGTTGCAGAGCACAGGCTCCGGACGCGCAGGCCCAGCGGCCATGGCTCACGGGCCCAGCCGCTCCACGGCATGTGGGATCTTCCCAGACCGGGCACGATCCCGCGTCCCTTGCATCGGCAGGCAGACTCCCAACCACTGCGCCACCAGGGAAGCCCAAATTGTAATTCTTGAATAATTTTAGTAACAACTGATCATTCTTACAAAATGAATGCTAAGAAAACCAAGAGGTGGCCAGGCCAAAAGAGTCACCTTTCTGCTCTTGGAGTAATGAAGGTAAGGGCGCCGGGCATCATGTGGTTATTTACTTCCATTGTTTTTACCTCCTCTTAGATTGGATTCAGCCTAGACCGCACAAAGAATGATGGATTTTCTTCTTACCTGGTGAGTATCAAATGCTTGACCTGATCCCTCCCTTCACTTGAACCCAAGACACTGCGTGGAAACACCCTGCTTCCGTCAGTGCTGTTTTCTTGAGGTGGTAGTGGCTTTGACTTGCAGGCATCTCTGAGCACCCACAGTTGTGTTATTTGAACGGAGTCTGGGCCACTTATTTGCTTTGTTCCTGAAAACGTTTTGTTCTTACTCTAGTGTGAATGAATAAGGTGGTGTGTAATTGGGTCTTCCTTTCTCAGGATGAAGATGTGAATTACTGTATTTTAAAGAAACAGTCTGCCTCTGTCACCCTTCTAATCCTAGACATCTCCAGAAGTGAGTAAGTAATTCTACTAATCCTTCAGTTCAATCCTAGAGTAAAGTTAGGGGGAATTTGGTAGTTAAGTTACCATTTATTGTCTGCCACATGCCAAATATTTTGCTGAGTGCCGGAGATTAAAAACAAGATGAGGAAGACAGAGGTCCAGTCCTGGAGGAGCTTCTAGATGGGTGAGGGAGCAAATGATCACAGCAAACTAGAGAAGTAGTGGAGCAGAGAGACTGAGGATTGCAGAAGAGAAGGGAAGGCTTCAGAGAAGTGTTGGTGCGACCGCCCTTCTCATGAATAGACTTTACAGATGAATAGGAGAGGGAAGAGCATTTTAGGCAAAGGGAACGTGATATACAAAGGCAGAATGGTGTGAAATAGCATGGTGTGTTCAGTGAAGTGAGGTCATTGTCCGCATCCAGCTAAGAGGAAGAGAGGAAGGCTCCGCCCCGTTCAGTGCTAGACATGCTCCCCTTGGTACGAGTGATGGTGCCAGCTGAGGCTGCGTGTCCGCCCAGGCATGGAAACTTGCTTGTTCCTCCTCAGGCGGGATGGGGCAAACAAAATTGCGGTCTGGTAAGCAGGGAGGAGGGAGGAAATGCATATTAGGTGGGCTACTAATAGTGATCACTGCCCCTCGCATGCTCCCCAAGGCTTCACTTTAACATCTTACTGGGTTTTTGTTTTCGTTTTTTTTTACCTCTTGTTCCTTTTCCCTTGTACACCAATTTGTTGAACACATTGCACATACTTAGGGGGGAATGTGTACCTCAGAATTGTATGGTTGCTATGAACTTAAGCTTTAGAGTGAGACTGCCCAGGTCCTTGCCCAGCTGCTCACTAGCTTACTACTCTTGGGCAGGTTCTTTAACCTTTCTGAGCTTTCATTTCAACATCTGTAAAATGCGGATAATAGAATCTACATCATAGGACATCATGGGACTGCATGAGATGATGGATTTAGAGCTGGAAACAACACCTAACTTATAACACTTACTGGCCATAAGCATTACCTTGAACTCTTTTTCTTCTGTCTTGTTTGAATATAGAGTGCGAATAAAATCTCCACCAGAAGCTGGTACCCAGTTACCAAAGATCATCTTCAGCAAGGATGAGAAAGTCCTTGGTCAGAGCCAGGAGCCTGGTGTTAACGCTGTTTCAGCAGGCAGCCAGACTCAGAAAAAACAAGGTAAACTGTGAGGTAGAAGCTAGCATTTTCTTCACTATCCTGATTTGTAGATTCTTTTTTGTTCCTAAGTAAAAACAAATATGATCTTAGCATTATTTTATTTTTGAGGTGATATAAAAATATGTAACAAAGAAAAATGTGGAAAAGGTGGGAGAAGAAATGTCATTTCTCCTTACTCCCTGTGTTAGAATTTTAGTAATTTATATTTCCTTCTAAACTTGTTTCCTAAGTCTAGAATATTTGATTTTTAAAACTCATACATGTTTATAATTTTATAAGCATCCCTGTTCACTCAACTTTAAGTTATTTCATACTTATTAGATATCTCATTCAATGGATACTGTAATTTGCTCAGCCTTTCCCCTTAAAGAGACATATTTCTACCTTGATGCTATTATATTAAAACATTGCTACATCAGACATTGTTATTTGTAGATTTTTTTTCATATGTAGAACTTTCTTTAGGATGGGTTCCCAGAATTGGAATCTCTGGTTCAAAGGATATGAATACTTTTGAGAATATTGATACATATTTTCATTCCTCTCCATATGAGTTGTGTGAATTTATACTCCTGTTGGGAAATATATAAGAATAGTGCCCACGTCACCATGTCCTAGACAATACTGGGTTTTTGGTTTTGTTTTGTTTTTTAAATTCTAAAGTGAAAGGCAAAAAGGTATTCTTGATTTTGAAGTCACTTTAAAAAAAAAATTAATTAATTTATTTATTTTTGGCTGTGTTGGGTCTTCGTTTCTGTGCGAGGGCTTTCTCTAGTTGTGGCAAGCGGGGGCCATTCTTCATCGTGGTGCGCAGGCCTCTCACTGTCTCTGCCTCTCTTGTTGAGGAGCACAGGCTCCAGACGCGCAGGCTCAGCAGTTGTGACTCACGGGCCTAGTTGCTCTGCGGCACGTGGGATCCTCCCGGACCAGGGCTCGATCCCGTGTGCCCTGCATTGTCAGACGGACTCTCAACCACTGTGCCACCAAGGAAGCCCTGAAGTCACTCGTATTACTGAGGCTGCTCTTTTCCTCCATATGTTGATTAACCAATTTATATTTATCACCTCTTTCATTAACCGTTAGGTTTATCTAATAATTTATATGAGTGCTTTAAAGATAACTATTTATTGTATTATTTATGTGTCTTTTTCTCAGTTTGTCAAAATTCTAACCCAGGTTAAAAGATGTGCAGAAATGTTACATTTGTGTGATGAGGTAGTTTCACGTATGTTCACCATCTCCTCCTTGTCCAGGTTCCTCAGGCTCACATAACCATTCCCTAGGCAGAAAATCTTCTTTTCCTTCTTTTTATTCTGAAACTCTCTCCCTTCCTGCAGGGAGTTTGAGATGCTGTCTTCCTCACGAAGAGGGTCTTAAGTAAAAATAAGACACAGATGCCCTCTCTTTTCATTGAAAGAAGTCATTAGCAATTTCTACACTCCTTGATGTGGAAATAAAAATAGTATGCTTTATGCTAATATTATTTCCTATTTTTCCGTGTATATAAATAAATCTCATATATTATATATATGTATTTTAAACAATGATCTGTTTTCAAATGTAATTACTTAGAAGATAAGGAAGTCATTCCACGTGGTATCTCTGACAGTAACATGCACTAGGTTATTTAGAGATGATTTCCCTCGTCTGTACTGAGTATTATCATTTATTAGATTGCATTTATAATAGAACAGGTTGCCATTTGCGGCTTCTACAGCTCAGGAGTGTTTGGGGTTCTAAGCAGATGGCATTTCACTAGATGGCACGTGGCCTCACCGTTTTGATTGTTTGAATTATTTGATATTAGATGAGCTAGAGTCTCATAAAATGATACTGTAATATACATATGAGCTGAATCATGCAATAATAGCTCTTAAATGGTTCTGCTTCTAGACAGTGCAAAGTCTGAAAGAAGTACAGTGGATTCAAAGGTAAGAAATAACCTGACTTATGCTCTCAGCTTTCCTGGGTGTATATGTATGTCTGTGTATGTG
The DNA here is from genome assembly GCF_964341445.2 of Mesoplodon mirus. Classification (NCBI taxonomy): domain Eukaryota; kingdom Metazoa; phylum Chordata; class Mammalia; order Artiodactyla; family Ziphiidae; genus Mesoplodon; species Mesoplodon mirus. Next base: position 6,253,159 of record NC_138976.1, on the reverse strand, counting down.
TGTGCGTATAGGAATGTATATACATATGTATATATGTACACACACAGGTGCGCACACATACATCTGCATGCCTGATCTACAGGGGGTTGCCTTCTGTTTGGGGAGATAACTTAGGCACTCGGAAACAATTTCAAAGTAAGACTGAGTGCTGAGCTATACAGCACTTACATGATAGAGGCTCAGATAGTGAGAGGAGAGGGAAGTGGGCTCTCGGAGAGCCCTCTGGAGGGAGGCGTCACCAGGGCTTGAAGTTTGGTAGATTGTTTGGGGAAGAAGAGAACGAAGGAGATGAAGACCATCATGAGCAAAGACCGGAAGTGGAGATGAGCGTGACAGGTGCTGGGCACTGGCCTATTGGAAGTAAAAGGTACCTGTTTGGGAGCAGAGAGAGGTGTCTTAGATAACAGAGGGCTGGAAAATTGAAGGCATCGATGCACAGAAAACAGGAAGTCATCATGTGTTCTTGATAAGGATGGAATGTGATACAGAAGGTGTTAAGGGAAGGTCATAGTTCTGAAGGAATGTGTAGGGAGAGGGAGACAGTGAAATTAGAGGGACCAGGAGGAATACTGTTGTGATAATACAGGTTTAGGGTGATGAGGATCTGAACTAGCGCAGAGCTTTGGAATCAGTCTGGGAGGTCATTTGGGGGTGGTGGGAGGGTAGGAGAAGAGGTAGATTTTTTTCCCCCCCCAGAGGTGTAGGAAGTAGAAATAGCAGAAGGAAAAATGGGAAAGTTTTGGTTTGGGATATCTTGATTTTTCAGTGATGGGACATCCAAATGGCGGTATTTTGTTTTGTTTATTTTAACAGCTTTATTGAAGTATAATTGATATTTAATAAACTGCACATATTTAAAGTGACAATTTGATAAGTTTTGGCTTGTGTGTACACCTGTGAAACCACCACCACAACAAGAGAGTGAACCTGTCCATCACCCCAGAGGTTTCTCCTGTCCCTTTGTCACCCTCCTGTCCCTAAGTAACAACTGATCCGTAACTATAGATACGTTTTACAGAAGCTGCTATAAATGAATTATGCAGTACCTACTCTTTTTTGTCTTCTTTCATTTAGCATAATTATTTTAGGTTTGCCCGTGTTGTTCCATGGATCAGTAGTTCCTTCTTCTTGTTACTTACCTTTAGTCCGTTGTACCGGTGGCAGTATGTAGATCATTTGAAGTCGGGGATGGAGCCCAGGTGCCGTGCCAGGGTGTGACCTGGGTTGGCATCCGTTGTCTAGCTGAAGCTTTAAGACTAGAGAGGTGGTCACTAGTGAATAGGGGGTATTGAAGAGACAAGAGGTAGATGAGAAAAGGAAATGGGTAAAAGAATTACCATTCTCTGTGGAAGGTGATTTCATACATCTTGAAAAAATGGTGAATTTCTTTTTCAGTGAGCTTTTGAAGAAAGCTTGGGTTTAAGAAAAGCATGTTTTGGAGTTTTAGAATTTTTATTTTTATTAGCATGCTTTTTCCACCAGTCTCATTCTAAAATAGGTTGTTACTGTCTTTTTTAGGCAACAGGAGAGAAATCCTTTTCTGTTCGTAATAATGATGGGGCAGTTTCATTTCAGGTATGTATTCTCTTTCAGTCAAGCTTCGTAGAATTTATCTCTACCATGTAGAAGGGGGAATTTTTATAGAAAATTTGAATTTAGGAGTAGTAATTTAGGTATGCTACGTGTCAGTCACTTGAATACAGTAGCTCTCTCCATAACCTACAAGGTGGGTATTGTTAGCCACCACTTATCAAATCGTAAATCTCTGAGAGAGAATAACTCAGAGTGTGTCCAGTGTGAGTGAGGAGGCCCGGATTCCAACCCAGTTCTCCCTGGCTGTCCCCACACCTCTGCCTCTCCAGTCCCATGCTGCCTCCCATTCAGAGTGTGTCAGAAACACAGACTTCTGTACCTGAAAGGACCATTGTGATCTTTTAGGGTGATGTTGTCATTTCAGAGATGAGTTCACTGAGCCTTAGAGGCCTGAGTGACCTGCTTCGCTGTCACCCTTGTTAACTGCGCACGGGTGTTTACGGCAGCATCGCAGCCCGTGTGTGGGGTCCGGCGGAGGACACTGGACTGGACCTCAGAGCCCATGTGCTAGCTGGTGACCTCGGACAGCTCAGTCAGCTTCTGAACCTCGCTCTTGAATGATCTGAACATGGAAAATGAGGGCGCGTGTCTCACAGGGTTGTTAGGTGTATCATTCTTCAAAAGTAAAAGTGCTTTGTAAAGCACTATACAAATAATCTTTTATCATTAATTTGTAAGAATCACTGTCTCTTTTCTAACCAGGTTTCATTAATTGAGGTGTAACTTGCTTAGAGGGAAATGCCCAGGTCTTACGTGTATGGTTCAATCAGTTCTGACACCTGCGTGCACCCACATAACCCACTCTCAAGCTTCTCTGTATTTTCACCATCTCCGAAAGTCCCTCACCCCTGCGTCTGCTCTTCTGATTTCTTTCACCATGGATTCTTTCGCCTATCTAACGATTTTTATATGTTCTTTCAAGTTCAATGGCCGTCGGTATTAACAGCTAATAACTGAGAGCTTTTGGGGCGCTCATCTGCTCTGAATCCTCGGCAGCTTCCCATCTGTCTCAGAGTAAAAGCCCGAATCCTTCCACGTGGCCTGCAAGCCTGCGTGGTCCAGCTGCTGTCAACTTTCTGACCTCAGCTCCTGTTTCCTCCCCAGCCCCTGCTTATTACTCGCTTCCAGCTACACAGGCCACCTTGCTGCTCCTAGAAAAGGTCAGGCCTTGGGCTCTGCTCTAGCTGTACCTGCTGGAGGAACATTCATCCCTCAGAATCTGTGTGATCAATTTCTTCCTCCTTCAAGTCTTTGCTCAAATGTCACCTTCTCAACAAAGTTTACTCCAATCGCCCTGTTTTAAACACAGCACCCCCCGCCCCGCCCCGGGCTCTGTTTTTTCCCTTAGTGCTTCTTTCCAACGTACGGTATACCTGTACTTATTATTGTATTTATTATCTGTCTCTCCCTTTAGAAGGTAGCCATAAGGGCAGGGATTTCTATCTGCTTTATTGCTGCTGTATATGAAATTGCTCGTCTTGGGCCTGGCCCATAACAGGCTGCCCATCTGTCATTACGGAGATGAATGAGTGAGTCACACATCGTGCTGAGTACTTATGTGTCATCATTATCTCAGTTCATCCTCCCAACAGTCTGTGAATTAGGTACTGTTATTATTCTCCTTTTACAGATGAGGAAACTGAGGGTCAGAGAGGTTAAGTAACTTGCCCAAGGGGAGGGTTCAAACCCAGGTTTGTCTGACTCCAAGGCCCATGTGTTTAATCACTTTGCTTTACTACCTTCTTAAGAAAATACAAGAGGTACTTTTCTGTCTTCTTTCCTTCACTTTAAAATGTTTGTTAATAAAATAAGCATTTTGAATGTTTCTTTTTTAAGTCACAAAAGGAAAGCATTTATAGGATACACATTTGTCAGTTACTAGTACTTTGTGTCAAGGTGAGTACTGAGGGGAAAGCAGCATTCGTGGTGATTCAGAACATTGCCTCAAGCAGCCAGTGCATAGGGTTCTTGGGATGCATAGAACAGGCGGCACACAGAATGGGTAGCTCGCTTTCTCTCTGGCCTCCCCCCTCCTTGTAAAGAAGCCAGCAGATGGCTCGTTAGTGTTCTGCTACCCAGTGTCCTCCCGGTTTTGGGCAGCACAGTCACTCCGAGCTTTTCTGCTCCATCCACAGAGGAGGTCTGATAGTCTGTCTACCTAGAGCTGGAAAGGGACTGTCAGGGCTTACCTCAACCCTAACGTTTTCATTTTTGCTTTATTTTGTTTTCTTTTTTTTCCTTCAAGTGTCAGGTCTCTACTCTGATCCACCATGATGGTTCTATTGATTTTTTTAAAAAATATTTTTTAGAAATTTCATGAGAGTCTTACTTTTGTAATTAAAATTACATGTTTAGAAAAGTTTTCTTTTTGTGGCTACCTTGGGTGGACAAGAATACATGCTCTCACTTTACAGTGATGAGTTTGGGACATGGTTTTTCGGTAATAATTTCAGCTTGAATAATTCTTGGTCTTTTCTTTTCGTCTTCTTGTCAGATGTCTCTTTTTTCCCCCCATTCTTTTAAATTTTAAGGTATAGTACCTATAGAAGAGTGTATAGTACTTATGTTGAGTACAAGTAATTATAAATAATCACCTTTGTAACCATCACTTGGGACAAGAACTAGAACAGTGCCAACACCCCAGAACCCCCTTGTGGCCCTCATGCTCTTCTCAACTCTAGATAGGGGTATCGTGAAAGATGTTATCGTAACCATTTCCTCACTTTTCTTCATAGTTTACCACCTATATATGTAACCCTAAACAGTATATTTTAGGCTTTGAGTAAAATGTTCTCTGGAATTGATTAAGGTGTCACATTCTGTGATCTTTTTATATATATACATTTTAAAATTTACATTAAACTTCATTTGAATACATGAAATAATGTTGAAAACAAAGAAAAATGTCTAAATGTAGAAATTGTAGCCTCTGTTACTATTGTTTAAAATCATATGGGTAAATTTTGATGAGGGAATACTGGTCCTTTAACTTTTCAAGTATCAGATGAACCTCCTTTCTTTCTCAGAAGTATTTTTTACCAAAGAGCAAAACAACAATATGTTGGCTTGAAAACTAGAAAACTGTATCTTAGGTTAGCTCTGCAGACTTCTGCAAAAACCCATCACTGATGGATAAATATGTGATAAAGCAAGTGTAGTAAACTGTTAATTGTAGAATCTAGGTAGTGGGTACATAGGTATTCACTGTATAATTCTGTTAACCTTTCTGTTAGCTTGAAAATTGTTATAACAAAATATTAGGAGGGTATCATAGAATAAGAAGACATCTATTTAAACTCTGCTCTGGGACAGTTTGATTAATCTAAGTAAGCAGTCTGTTTTCTTCTGCTCATGGTATTCACGATTTATTTCTAAGATTTAAAAATTTAGCCGAGGATTTGGGTACGCTTAAATTTTTTTCTTCTTCACTTTCAGTTTTTCTTTAACATCAGCACTGAAGACCAAGAAGGCCTCTACAGTCTTTATTTTCATAAATGCCCTGGAAGTGAAATACGGTCTAATGACAAGTTTTCATTCAGCCTCGATGTGAGTACCATACAGAAACTCACATGTGGGTGTTGTCAGCCGTGTAAAATGGGAGACAGTTATTTCTTCATGAGAGTAGTCTTAAGAACACTTAAGCCAGAGTAAGAGAAACATGTGGCCAAAATAACATTTATGCCAGTGGGCAGGATACTTCAGCAGAGGGTTCATAAATAAGAAAATATAAAGCGATTTAGGATGTGTTTACACTTTCAGCCTATGCATTAAGAATGTGGGTGTTATCTGCTGGTACTCACTTTCTTGAACTTCCGTGAAACAGCTAAGATTCCAGATTGCTGAATATGGGATGATCTGTTTCTGAAAAGTAAAAATTAATGTCATGTTGGTTTCAGATTGAGATCACAGAGAAGAATCCTGACAGCTACCTCTCAGCGGGAGAAATTCCTCTCCCCAAATTATACATTTCTATGGCCTTTTTCTTTTTGCTCTCTGGGACCATCTGGATTCACATCCTTCGAAAACGACGGTAAATTATCACCTCCTTGAGCCCTTTATCCACGAGTGTTTGGGGATTTATATAATTTCACCTTTTCCTGTTTTCTGAACCTGGAGCACTTGGCACTAGCAATCCTGTTCTCTTCAAAGGGCATCTTCCCCAAAACAAAGGGAGACCGTGCAGGAGCCTTGCCGCCTGGGAGGCCTTTGCATGCCTTGGTGTTTGTTCACTTCCCATTGCTTTGTTTAAAAAGCAAATCCAAATATTTCAATAATATACAAGCAAAATAAAATGTATAAGCAAAGCGTTTCCATAGCGAGGACACTAGAGTCCAGGACTCAGAGTGAACACATTGGTCCCATTCAGGGGCTCTTTGTTCTTAAGAGACAAGTGACGACAGCCCAGTGCCTGGTGGGAGCATGGAGTTGCTGCTGAGCACCGAAGGCCCCTGCCCAGAGCCTGGGCGGGGTACATACCGACCTCCAGAGGATCGTCACTTGAGAAAACCTCTGCAAAGCCCACCTGCCTGACTCTTGGCCTTTCTTCTGAAATCCCTGAGGCTTTAACTTCCTGGTCTCTTGGTACTTGAGGGCAGCAGCAGCATATGTGTGGAGCTCGTGTTTGTGTCCATCCCCCAAAATGGAAAACAGGATACTAATTTTCAGTTAAAAAATAGTGTGAAGTGTTTGTTATAGTATAAGGCCCACAAACTGTGTAAATGATGGTATGTGAATACGGTATTATAATATGGATTTAAATTCAGACAATAATCGAGCACCCCCAAGTACCAGACACCTCTTTCTCTGGAGCAGTGGGACACATTGAGATCTCTTTAACCTCTGGTGGCCAGATTGCCTTCTAGTGGACGTGTTCAGCTCGGGTACTGGGCTCTGCTGGATGTGGTTGCTGGTTCCTGTTTGTTGTAAATCTTGTACATCCACTGGATGGAACTGTGTCTTGTTTACTTGTGAAGAACCCTGCATAATCATGTTTGGACTGGAGATCAGGCAGCCATTAATAAGAAAAAAAGAATCCTACAAATTCAGGCCATAAGAGGTGTTTGGGGGGTGGCGTTTGGTTTGTTTTTTTAAAGAAAGTTTTGCTTTTGCCGTTATTAGAAAAGTAAGAACTAGGGGTCGGAGACCTGATTTCAGGTGTAAATGCTGTGACTCTTAACTGCCTGTGTGCCTTCCTTCAATCTAAGCCTCTTTCTCCTCGGCTACAGAACTGGGACAGTCATAACTGCCCTGCCTTCCCCTCAGTCTTAGATCCTTAGTTTTCTTATGTGATTCCCCCTGAAATGATGTGTACGAGAGTGTTTTGCAGATCAGGGTGCCGTGCAAAGATGAGGGGCATACAAAATAGTTTAGCCAGATGTTCAGTGGTATTTTAATTTCCCTTTATTTAGCGATGCAACAGTCACTGTCACTGGTTCACTTATGTAAACTCATGGCAGCAGTTTGAAATCTGTGTTTAAACGCGGCTGACCTACTTTGTACAGCGTATTTTACACTCCTTGTGGAAGTATAGTGTGTGTACAGAAGCGTGCCATTTCAGCCCCCTGCCCCATCCCCGTGTTTTTCCTGGAGGCTCACAGCCAGCCACGTGAGTCACGTCACAGATGTGACTCCAGGGCTGCCAGCGCATTTCAGAGACTTGTAGCCCCTTAGTGCTGGAGGGAACTGAGAGATTTTTTTGCCTCGTCTTATTGAGGCCTTGAGGGGGGGAAGTGAGAGACATGGCTAGCATCCCCCGACAGAGCTGGCCCTGGGACCCAGACTGGCTTGCTGTGCCTTTGTGGCTCTGTCGTAGGCCCCAGAGCACGGGGAAGTGGGAGGGGCACGCGGGCAGCTGATCGGTTTGGTACCTGCTCTCTGCCCAGCCAGGCACTGGATGTCACGGCTCCTTGAGGCCACTGTTGGCCCATTTTCAGCAGAGGTTTCTGAGGCCTAGAGAGATGAAGGTCGTCAGGGTGGACCCCGCATGTGAGCCAGGTCGGTGTGGCTCCAGTGCCCGAGACCTTTCCCTCATTCACGTAACGGCCCAGCCATGAGTGCTGCAACTTGGACCGCGAGCCTTGGTGGCCGGGGCGTGTGGTGAGCACAGCCCTGGACGGTTCTGCACTCTGGGTAAGTCTCATTACTATTCAGGAGGGACAGACTCTCTGGCCTTGACTTCCCTTTCGACCTTCACGTAGGTAGGCACTGGAGCAGGAAAGTACCAGGGAGGAAACCAGTTATCCGGAAACTGGGTGTGCTGCGTCAGCGCGCCACACGCCCTCCTTATCCTTCTGTGCACGCCCTCTCCTGTTTTACTTCCTGTCCCCTCTCCCGTTCCTTCCCCGCACGGCCAGCCACTCGGATGCGTTGAGTGTGTGTTTTGGGGATATTCATGTATTCTTGTAAACAAATAATGTTTATTGGTATTGCATATATATATATTTTTTATTATTATTTTATTTTTTATTTTTTCGGTACGCGGGCCTCTCACTGTTGTGGTCTCTCCCATTGTGGAGCACAGGCTCTGGACGCGCAGGCTCAGCGGCCATGGCTCACAGGCCTAGCCGCTCCACAGCATGTGGGATCTTCCCGGACCGGGGCACGAACCCGTGTCCCCTGCATCGGCAGGCAGACTCTCAACCACTGCGCCACCAGGGAAGCCCGCATATATTTTTTTAAATAAATTTTTTTTTTTGCGGTACGCGGGCCTCTCACTGTTGTGGCCTCTCCCGTTGCGGAGCACAGGCTCCGGACACGCAGGCTCAGCGGCCATGGCTCATGGGCCCAGCCACTCCGCGGCATGTGGGATCTTCCCAGACCAGGGCACGAACCCGTGTCCCCTGCATCGGCAGGCGGACTCTCAACCACTGCGCCACCAGGGAAGCCCTAAATAAATTTATTATTTTATTTATTTATTATTTTTGGCTGTGTTGGGTCTTCACTGCAGCACGTGAGTTTTCTCTAGTTGCAGCGAGCAGGGGCTACTCTTTGTTGCGGTGCGCGGGCTTCTCATTGCGGTGGCTTCTCTCGTTGTAGAGCACAGGCTCTAGGCGCGTGGGCTTTAGTAGTTGTGGTGCATAGGCTTCAGTAATTGTGGCTCGCGGGCTCTAGAGCACAGGCTCAGTAGTTGTGGCACACGGGCTTAGTTGCTCCGCAGCATGTGGGATCTTCCAGGACCAGGGCTCGAACCCGTGTCCCCTGCATTGGCAGGCGGATTCTTAACCACTGTGCCACCAGGGAAGCCCTGCATGTATTTTTAATTTATATAAACTGTTCCATCTGTAGGTATTGTTTTTGTACATTCTTCACTCAGAATATCCTCTTTAAGATCTAGTCACGTGGCTGCGTGCACGTCCAGTTCATTACTGTTCAGCCACAGTGAGCGTCCATGTCATCCACAGTGCGCGTCCCCATTCCACCCACCCACCCCCACCCCCTTAATGGTGGACCCCTAGGTTGTCTTCATTTCCCTGCTTCCCCGTGCTGTCATGATCCACCCTCCCTCCTGTCCCCGGAGGGGTCTGCAGCCTCTGAAGTACATCCTCGGAAGGAGGTGCCCTGGGTGTCGGGGAGCTCTCCGTTAATTTCGCTAAGTGCCGCCGGTTGCCCGCCAGGATGCGTGCCTGTGCCGGCTTGTGCTCCTACTACACGTGTGCCGACACTGGCACCTTATGTTTTGCCAGTGTGACGGGTATAAACTGGTGCCTCATTTTCTTCTGCATTTCTCTGAATATCAGTGATGTGAATTATCTTTGCAGAGACATGTTAACCTTCTGGGTTTTCCCTCTGTGACTGCCTGTATTTGCATCTTTTTCTGTGGGATTTTCTGTGTTTTTCTTGTTGCTTTGCATAAATTCCTCACACATTCGGATCTCAATCCCTTGTATGTCTTAGACATTGCAAATTTCTTCTCCCAGTTGAATTGTTGAGTAACAATCTTTCATACTAATGGAGTCACAGCTATCTAATTTTAGTCTTTGGGGCAGTGCTCCTTGGAACTTAAGAGGCCCATTCCTACTCCAAGATTACAAAATGTGTATTTTATGCTTAGCAGCAGACTCCACCTGGGTTATAAGTAAGTGTGAAGCAGAGATCCAGCTTTCCTTATTTCTTATATAGGTTTGAGCTAATTTTTTCCCAAGGTCAGTCATTAAGCAGGCTGTTCTTTTCCCACTGACTTGGTATCCCCTTAACTATCAAGCTTCTGTACACACACGAATCTATTTATAAGCCTTCTAGTCTATTCTGTTGGTTTACCTGTCTGATGCGACACCCGTTTCCCGTTTTTTACGGCTGTGGCTTTGCAGAATGTCTTGATATCCGAAAGTGGGAGTCCCCACTGTAGCACTTACTCAAGTCTTTGCTTTCTTTAAGACTTTTCTCCATCGTGGTTTTGTTTGTCTTCTTAGGTTAATTCCTAGGATGAGGCAAGAAGGGGTAGTGGAGTTGAGTGCCTGGCAACCTGAAGGTGGACTCGTGCCCGTAGGGGGAGGTGGGCAGTGGGTGCTTTGCGCCACTGTCCTGGTATGTTTGGCAGTTTCTAGCTGTGAGGAGGGAGAGAGGGGCACAACCCCAGCGCTTTCTCTCTGACCAGCCCTGCTGCCTGGCTCCAAAGCCTCCTCTCCTCCTGGCTACAGATTTCCCCTGTAGCTGTGCCTAATCACCTCTGCCTTCTTGGGGATTTCATGCCATTTTCATAGATCCATCTGCCTCATTCTTGATTCTGCGGGCTTTCCAAGGTGGTTTCTGGAGAAGCAGCGGGCAGCCTGTTTAGATTTCCATCTTATCAGGCCTGGAAACCCATTGTGCATAACTCGGCTCCATTCACAACATTGAATTACATAGTAGAGGTGACTTGGGACTCCATTCCAGGCCTTTTCTGCTGCCAGCAACCACTTGTTTAAAAAGCTTCATGTTTGTGGTTTGCTTAGATTATATTTCCTGCCTCCTTATAAGTATATGATGCCTGGAGCTTCACGTGTTCTTTGGGAGTATGAAATATGCCTTTAATTCTTTTCTCTCTGTTTTTACATAGGAATGATGTATTTAAGATTCACTGGTTGATGGCCGCCCTTCCTTTCACCAAGTCTCTCTCCTTGGTGTTCCACGCAGTACGTATTAGTATTTTGGGGTCATTTACGAAATGATGTACAATGCCTATACTGTCTGGAAAAATAAAGTAGAAGACAGGACACATCAAATAAAAGATGAGAGAATACCTTTGTCATGAAGCCTCCTTTGGTCTGGGAGGGACTCTGGTCACGGAGATGAATCATCACAATCTCCCTAATGCTAGACTTGAGATCTTCACACGTTACCTTCAGACTCAGAGTCTTCTCAGAACACTGGTTGGTGTTTATTTGTTTTGTTTTTGTTTTCCCAGTCATTTCTTAAGATTAGTGTGCCATCTGCTGAATTGTTTCCATGATTTCCTTTATTTTTCCAAATATTCCCTCATGTTCCCGTTTGATTTGAAGTTCAGTGTTAGGATACTTATTTGAGAGAAAACTGATGCTCTAAAGATTGAGGCATAAGAATTGAGCTTAAGCTTTGAATATTTTTTTTTTTGCCTTTTTATTTATTTATTTATTTATTTATTTATTTATTTATTTATTTATTTATTACATCTTTATTGGAGTATAATTGCTTAACAATGGTATGTTAGTTTCTGCTTTATAACAAAATTAATCAGCTCTACATATACATATGTCCCCATATCCCCTCCCTCTTGCGTCTCCCTCCCACCCTCCCTATCCCACCCCTCCCGGCGGTCACAAAGCACCGAGCTGATCTCCCTGTGCTCTGCGGCTCCTTCCCACTAGCTACCTACCTTACGTTTGGTAGTGTATAGATGTCCATGCCGCTCTTTCGCTTTGTCACATTAAGCTTTGAATATTTAGTCCTGATGCAGATTGAAATGAGCCTGCCCATGGGAGTAAGATCACAGCTTCCCTGATTTGTAGGCCTACGAGGTATCCATGGGTCATACGTGAGGGTGACAGTCTCCAGACATGTGCACAAGATCCTACTGCACTTAAAAATGTTGCCATAGAAAAAGTAATAATATAGCCAGTTACAATCAAGAAATGACAATTATTTGGATCATTTCCCATTTGGGTGTAAAGTAAAAGATTCTTTCTGGAACCATGTAGATGACGAATGATAAGATTCTTGAGTCACTTTCATATCTAGACAGCCACGTGTGGGGGAATGAAAGATGTATAAAGAAACTGATGTCAGCTTTGGGAGTCCTGCCTGGAAGCATTTGGGCCACTACTGAAACTGGTCACTTTAGTTAAAATGCACTGGTGATTTCAGGTGGCTCTAAATTTACAGATTTTTTTCCAAAGAAAACATAGTTGAAGCTAGGTGATTCCATGTAGATTTATTTACTGACTTTACTGACTGATTTACTATGTAAGCAGCAAGGCTATGAAAGGTAAAGCTCTTGACTGGGGCATTGAAAAGACCTGTGGCATTTGGACGTCTTTTTTCTTGTTTATTTGTTTTTTGGTGGTTTTATTTTTATTTATTTATTTATTTTTTTTTTTTTTTTGCGGTACGCGGGCCTCTCACTGCCGTGGCCTCTCCCGTTGTTTTGGTGGTTTTATACGTCATTTTATTTTATTTTATTTTACCTGGGCTACGGCAGTGAAAACCTGGAATCCTAACCACCAGGGAACTCCCTTGGAGATTTTAAAGAAAGGAATAGGCATCCATTTGCCAGAGTGAATCACCTGCCTCAAGAGAGGGGCCCTGGGACTTCCCTGGTGGCCCAGTGCTTAAGACTCTGAGCTTCAAATGCTGGGGGTGCAGGTTCGATCCCTGGTCGGGGACTAAGATCCCACATGCCGCGTGGCACGGCCAGAAAGAGAGGGACCCGGACTAGGTGTTAGTGACATGGAACCCTTGCGTCAAGTTCCTTGTCAGGACGCAAGTTTCCTGACATTTGTAGTGCGCTTACAGGCTTCACTGTGCATCAGCAAGCTCAGCATTACAGATTGGGAGTGGGTGTCCCCCGTCACGAGGGCCTCTGGTGGCATTTCCTGTTCTGCTGTGTGTAAGGCGTGTAGTAGATGATCTCTCTGAAATGCACTTGTTTGATTGCAGATCGACTACCACTACATCTCCTCCCAGGGCTTCCCGATCGAAGGGTGGGCTGTGGTGTACTACATCACTCACCTGTAAGTATGCAGAGTGACACAGGAAGCACCCATCCCGCGAAGTAGCTTGCCAGACAAGTTGGGGGAGCCGTGGTAGGACGAGACCTGCCCCACGTTGACTGGCCCCACCCTCCCAGGGCAGCCTGCCGGATTCCTGCCAGGCCTGAGGCGTGTGGCGTGTAGTGGCTGTCCCGACCTGAGAACGTGGGGCCGTCGACGTGCCCCTGCCGATCAGATAGCAGGGTGCATAGCTAGCTACCGTGTGCCTGAAAGTGACGCTCACTTACGGTGGATTCCCTGAGTTTGGCCACCTGTCTTTTGCAGGAAGTGCGTGAAATCATAGAACTCTCAGAGTGAGACGCTAAAGACACCCATTGGTATCTGTTCATTTTTTTCCTTTGCAGCTTGAAAGGGGCCCTGCTGTTCATCACCATCGCGCTCATTGGCACCGGCTGGGCTTTCATTAAGCACATCCTTTCTGATAAAGACAAAAAGATCTTCATGATCGTCATCCCGCTTCAGGTAAAGGAACCCTCGTCCTGCTTGTCCTCGTTCTCTCTTGACACTTAGCTGGGCTCAGCTCCAGGCCTGCCTGGGAAGAGGGAGTCATTTCTCCTGGAAACCCCCGCTTCTGCCTTTGGGGTTGAAGACTGGGCCTCTCTTTCTGAATTCTGACAGACCTAGACCTCAGGTCATTGCACTGGGGGATGCTCTACCATCTACCATCTTTAAGCCAGCATGTGAATAGGGAGCTGGTGAGAAGTTAGGGAATCTGTTTGCCTCGTAACAAGATGGTCCTGTTAACAAAGAAGCTTGGGTACACAGTGACTTGATCAACAAATTTTTCCCCCCCGGCATGCTGCACGGCTTGCAGGATCTTAGTTCCCGACCCAGGGATTGAACCTGGGCCACGGCAGTGAAAGCGCCAAGTCCTAACCACTGGACTGCCAGGGAATTCCCAACAAATATTTTAAAACTGAATGACATCACTGAGTTTCCACAAGGTAGAATATGAGACATTGGGGCAAACATTTATTAAATGCTTCATATGTTTGGGGCCCTGGACTGAAGCCAACTTTATAAAATTGTGAGCCCCTCAGGAGAGGAACCTTGTCTTACGTATAACAGTCTTACTGGATATAGAACCTGGATGTAAGGGACGCATAATAAACAGAGAGGTCCTAGCAGGGATGCACAGCTCCTCAGCTCTGCTTGACCAGGGAGCTTCTATTTGATAAAGTTGTTCTCATCAGCCAATCATTTTGGAGCACAGAGTAAGTGTGGCAGGTGAGGGTGGGAGAGGGACAACTTTCTGGGCACCCAGGTCGGCCTGCTCCACTCTGGTGATGGGCGGTTTGGCAATGCTTGCGGCAAAACCATCTTCACGTTCAATAATAAGGGGCCACACTAGTGTCAGGGGAATGATGCAGGCCAGCTGCTGTAGGTTTCCAATGAGAGGGTATTCACCCCAGTTCGAATGATCTGGAAGAGCTTTATGGTGGAGATGGGCCTTGCCTAGGTTTTAAGGTAAGACACGTGACAGAGGCAAACATGACACGACTGTCTCGTGTACAGGAGATGCTGAGGCGCTGGGCAGGTCTTGGCTGTTGAGCCACTGGGGCCACTTCTCTGCCGGGCTGAGCTCTCCAGCCTGCCAAGGTCTCAGAGCTCGGAGGCGGTGGACCGGGGTGCTCCTGCCCCTGCCGTCCTGCCCCGTCTCGCCTTCCCTCTAGGAGCCGCTGCCTTCCCCCCCAGTTTGACTCTTCCTCACATAGCCTAAACTGTGATATAAGGGACACAGCTTCCCCCCTTTTGTTCCCCACAAGGTTACGTGGCAGGTCACTCGGAGGAAACAAGGCCACTTACAAAACTGAATGTAAGGAAGTTAGGAGTATTTAAGTGTCAGGACTCGTCTGGGAAGTCCTCGAGCGCCAGCCTTGAAAAGTTGAAACCATTTCCTTTTGGTCATGGGGAGCCACTGTGCGTTTCTGAGTAGGGAGTGAGGGATGTAGAAATGGAGTTTCGAGAACATGATTGGCGCTTGGTTCCACACCAGCGCCTCTGGGAACATTTTGTGTCTCGTGTCAAGAGTGTGAACTAAGGACAAAATGGCATTAAACATTTAAGCTGTCAGTTTCCCACTTTGTCTTCATGGACAGAGCCACAAATGCACATGTTTAGGATGGACTGGGCTGCAGGAGGAACCCAGAGGCTGGGTGTTGGTGGGAGACTGAAATTTCAAGCTAATTTTTGCATTTGTATTAAGTGAATTAGGGCTTCAGTGATGATTTAACTGATAAGTCCTAGGAACGAGAAACTACCCTCCCCAAGTCATTGCACGACAGGTTGCACATTTTGGTACAAGTGTGGAGAATTCCCTTTAGAGCAGTGAAGCAGAGTATTTGGGACCACGGACTTCGCATGGAGTACAGAGGTGGGATTCTGATCTCTGCTTTCGGACCTAGTGATAATCTTCGAAAGAATATCTCATAAGTTATGTCTCCCTTATGCTCAGTAGTGTCACAGTTTTAAAAATATTGCTCTCTCTGTTTAGCCAGCTGAGGGACTTTTATAACATGCTAAGAGCTTAATGACAGGACCGAATGTACAAGGCATGTCCTTCACTTTGGAGATTGAAGCAGGCCGTGGACGTGGACGCACCTCAGTGCGGAGAACCAAGCCGCGTCCGCTATGGGGTGGGCCGACCCGGGTTATTCCTCTGAGGAGCAACGTGGCCACTCACCCACTGGGCTGAAACCGGCCCTCCTTGCCGCTCTGGTCTCTGATAAAAGAGTCCTGTTATCTGTCCCCGAGGGCCAGGGGCCCCATGCGTGAGATCTCAGGCCTGAGGAGGTGGCTGAAGGGGATGTGAAGTGCCACCTGTTCAGCACCTGAGCCACTGCTGAGGCTGAAGGTGTCTGCAGGGCAGCGTGTCCCGGTCGTCTGTGGCTGCATAACACGTCACCCTGTTGTGACTCAGTGACGTCACAGCGCAGTGACTGTTGACTCTGTCTCACGTTTTCTGTCGGTCAGGAATTCGGCAGTGGCTCACGTGGGTGGGTCTGCTAGGTCTCATGCAGTTCTGGTAGACGGTGGAGGGGCCGTCTTCACTTGCCTCTGTCCCCTGGGCTGGGAGGACTTGGTCAGATGAAGCGGGAACTGTGGGGACTCCTCGGGCATCTTCTCTCTCTCTGGGTTCTCCGGCAGGGCGGCTTCAGGGTAGCCAGACTTCTTATAAGACCGGGTCTCCAAAGGTGTGTGAGAGCCAGGCAGGGGCAGTGTCCTTGGCGTGACCTGCCTTGGAAGTGACATGTGTCAGTCACGGCCACCCTCTATTGGTCAGAGCAGTCGCACGCTCGAGGAGGCACGGAGACTACTTCTTGATTGGAGGGAAGCAAAGTTCTGCGAAAGCACGTGGACCTGGAAACCATGCTGTGGCCCCAGGGTGGGGCCTCTAGGTCCCAGTGTCCCCCCCGCGTCGGGGCTGCTCTTGTAAAGATCTGTCCATGCTTTGGGGCCTCAGCGACTTCTGTGTCCTGTGCAGGTCCTGGCAAACGTGGCCTATATCATCATAGAGTCCACCGAGGAGGGGACGACCGAGTATGGCTTGTGGAAGGATTCTCTGTTTCTGGTGGACCTGCTGTGCTGTGGAGCCATCCTCTTCCCGGTGGTGTGGTGAGTGCCTGCGGGGAGGGAGGCCGTGTGTGCACCGTGGGCTTGTCTGTCCAGCCCGACGGCTGAACCCGCCGTTCCCAAACTGGTCAGAATCACACGGAGCATCTGTTTAAAAATGACAACTTCCTGGGCCCCAGACTCACCTGAATTAGTCTCCAGGGGCAGGACCTTGGAATTTTTGTCTCTTTCAAGTTCCCAGTAGATTGTGATAGCGCTCATATGGCACAGGCTTTTAGCAGTTCAGACACTAGAGAAGATTCTTGAGATGAGAACTTAGTAGCAACATAAAATAGCAGAATGAATTTAAAGGGAAGGGAGTTGAAGAAAGCCCATAAACAGCCTCATCTTGCCAGATTAGGTAGAAAGTGAGGAAGTTTATTAACATAAAACTAGTGATAGTTCTCAGCTCATAAACATTGCAGATATCTTCAGAATGGTTTGCTTCATTCCTGGAAGTGGCAGACTTTAGATGCATGTATGTATTGTGCTTTGTGTGTAAAGACACGTTAGTGCCAAGTCAGTGGTTGATGAGAAAGAATATCCTCCTGAGATCTCATCAAAGTGAAGGAAATTCTTGCTTCAATAGGAAGCAGTTAGAGGAAGAAGGGCTAACAAAACTCAGACACTCGCCTTCATGATGATCTAGTTCCGTGGCTACTTGAAAGCAATCAATTCTTTTAGAATAAAGTTTAAAAATACAGATTTACCTACCTTTTATTAGAAGTGAGGTGTTGCACTCTGCAGTGCCCCATGCAGTGAATTAAGATTTTTAGACTCCTGGGGTCGATCAGGTCATTCAGTTATTCTGATTATTTAGAACATGGTGCCAGTGGAGTGTAATGCTCATTCCGGCCAGTTATTTAGATTCACTCTTAACCCTAACTTCGTCATACTTCACATGTGTACATGCATCAGTTCAGTAGATTGAGCAGACAGCTGCCAGCACAGGAGAGAGAGCGCGTGTGAGTCTCGTTAATCTCCACAACCTCCCCGTACCCTGCCCAGGCTTCTGTGACAGGATGGCCAGTGTTGTCTTCAGGTAGAAGGAGCATCTTATCATCAGGGAACAGAGCCTCCGTGCCCCCTGCCACATGTGCGCATGACATAGAAAGGCCCTGGGGGACGGGGAAGCCCCATACGCTCCAGAGCTACAAGGGGCAGGTTCCTGCCGTTTGTTAATTACAGCACTAAGGAGCAGGTGCCAGATGGCAGGATTCTTCAAGGTAAACGCTCTGAAAATTGCTGTAAAATGAAGAAACTCAAGTACTAGAGAGGTGATTTAAGAAACAGTATCAAAAAGTTTTTAAACATTCAGATTCGGCCAGCTTTGGTCCAGTGTCAGCTTTGTGCCACTTAATTTCACATGTTGCACCATTCAGTTCTCACAGGTGGGCAAACTGCGGAGGTTTTAGGAGAAATGACTTACTTACAGTTGAGTAGAGAGCGGGCAGCTGTGCCAGGACTGCAGGCTGGGTCTGTGTGACCCCAGCCCTTCTCCCCCTGTGCCATGTCCGCTTGTGCTGTGCCCTTCCTCCCACACAGTCCTTCCCTCGGTGCCTGTGAACTCTGCCTAGGACGCTGGTCTACAGCTTCTTTAAGAACGTTCACGTTCCCCTGTCTGAATGGTAATTAGTTACCAGCACCTCACAGCCAGAAAAGATTCCCTGGAGGTTGGCATTTTTTCAGCAAAGTTAGGAATCTCAGGTCGATGAAGTATCGAGTTTGCATGAAGCCTTGTGCTCGCAGCTCCTAGACCTAGACTTCAGAAGTCGGCCTGTGACCTTCTTATAGGGTCCATTCTCTCCAGGTCGCAGGTGAACTCGCTGAGGCTCCATTGTCCTAGCTGTGTTGCGGCGGGGGCGTAGCTGTGGGACTGAGAGATTAGGTAGAAAAAGATGAGGAGTGTTACTGTGTTTTGATCTTTCCCCTCACACCCAGGTCTCTGCCAGGCTTTTTTGAGCCAGCAGAGGGCATCTTTAACCCTCAGGCTTGGGCACCATACATGCTGAAGGGTTGATTATCAACAATCATGTTGTCTAGGGGGAGTGCTCTAAAATCATCTAGTCCAGCCTTTTAAGTTTATAATCGAGAAATCCAAGGCCTCAAGTTACTACTGCTGAAAATAGAGAGGAATGCAAATTTGTTAGCTAACCTTTTTGTTCTCCAAATGTTTATTTTTAGGTCAATCAGACATTTACAAGAAGCATCAGCAACAGATGGAAAAGGCAAGTTCCTTTTGGGGCCGGACAGCGTTCCCTGAAGCAGCATGCCTGGGCACTGCTGAGGGTGGAGCAGGAAGGCCGGTGCCCAAGGGAGAGCCCTAGGGGCTTCTTTGTAAGAGCAGCCCCGGGTTGTTTGGTGGGGAGGCAGGTGGGGAGCATTACCGAGAGGCTGTGTAAGGCCTGGAGGTGACTGCTTATCTCCACTCGTGAGTGTGAGCTTCACCTTCTCAGAACTGAGTCAGGAGGAGAAAATGTTGTCTTGGAAGGACCAGATAACACTTCACTGTGAGAACAGGAGGTATTATGGATTGGGAATGGCTACGTGTAAAGCATCCCTTCCTGCTGATTTAACACGCTTTCAAAATAGTTGTGTCGGTATTAATTTAAAAAGAGACTCATGCCAGAAAGAACCTCTGAAACTCTGATTTTTAAATGGTTGTGCCATTATAACCCTTTTGCATCTTCTTGATTTTCGAACCATGCCTCCTAAGTCTGAAAAGAAGCCACAGAGAAAATGTTTTGCGTTTCTGGGCTAACTTGAATAATGTCCATGACTACAGGCTGCCGTGGGCCACGCGGGGATTTCAGGCCACAGCTGGTTGAGGAGGCGTGCTCTCTCTATGGTCCCCTCTGCCTCTGGATCCATGAAATCCCACACCCAGTGCTGGTAGTAATGTTCTTTAAGGCAGATTATTCATTTGTTCTTGTTAAATAAAATTTTGTTGCTGACCTGTTTTCTGATTGTAAAAGTAATGTAGATTCATTTTGGAACTTTTGGAAAATAGATAGTAGGTACAGATCTTCCTTCACACTTGCTATACAGTTAATATCACATGATTTTCCTTGAATTGAATTAACCTGACTTCAAGCCTTCATACCAGTGTCGGGCACGATCCCGGCGTTCTTACTGAGAGCACAGCACTCGCTGGGGCGTCTCCAGTTTGGGGTCCACGGTAGTTCCTGTCGGGATTCCTGCTGTCTGGGTCCGTGAAGCGCTCTTGCTGTGAGAAGCCTGGTGCGTGACGGTCATGCCAGGCTGGGAGCCCCCGTCCTCAGATTCCAGGCTCCCAAGGTGCCCCCAGCTTCCCAGGTGGCCGTAAGGCGCCACTTGCAGAATGTACCAGCTCTCTTTCTAGTCCCAGGAAATAGCTTTTTTTTTCTCTCTCTCTCTTCCTTCAAAGGCCCTGGATTCCGTTCTCCCTCTGGAATGCTCTCTGGGATAGATTCTTTTTTATTTTTTTTTTAATTTATTTATTATTTATTTTTGGCTGTGTTGGGTCTTCATTGCCGCACGCAGGTTTTCTCTAGTTGCGGCGAGCGGGGGCTACTCTTCGTTGCGGTGTGCGGGCTCCTCATTGCTGTGGCTTCTCTTACTGCGGAGCACGGGCTCTAGGCGCTGCGGCTTCAGTAGTCGTGGCTCATGGGCCCTAGAGCACAGGCTCAGTAGTTGTGGCTCACGAGCTTAGTTGCTCCACGGCATGTGGGATCTTCCTGGACCAGGGCTCGAACCCATGTCCCCTGCACTGGCAGGCGGATTCTTAACCACTGTGCCACCAAGAAACTCCTGGGATAGATTCTTTTCAGTGAGTTTAAGCTGGAACGTGGTCTGCAGAAATCTTTTGCTTTTAGCCTGGCCTTCTGAGCCACGGATCTCAGAGAGCCGTTCTGCCTTCTTGGAGTGGGGTAAAGGAAAGCAGCAAAAAATAAACCATGAATTAGAATCTTGATAAAGTACGTTGCCACAAACAGAAAGTAAAAACCCACCTTCTGGGAACTTATTGTTTGGGCATATTCTTGCCTTTTTTTTTTTTTTTTCCTTCGATGCATGTTATATAAAAAGTTGGTTTTATTATTTCTGTAACTTAATGAATAGGTCTTTCTCTTATTTTAATATATTGAAATGAGACATGTTAACTTTTTCATCTTTTTACACTTCAGTAGTTCTGGGTTCATTTTACTGACTGTTTGACTGAAAATGTCCAAAAATCCCAAGGGTAATGTTTTCCAGTTGATAAGTTTTATCTGTACTTTTCTTTTTTTATTAATTAATTTATTTGGCTGCATCAGGTCTTTGTTGTAGCGCGTGCGTTTCTCTCTAGCTGTGGTGCGTGGGCTCCAGAGCACGCAGGCTCAGTATTTGCGGCGTGCAGGCTTAGTTGTCCCACGGTAGTTGTGGCACATGGGCTCTCTAGTTGTGGCGTGCAGGCTCAGTAGTTGCGGTGTGCGGGCTTAGTTGCCCTGTGGCATGAGATCTTAGTTCCTCGACCAGAGATCGAACCCGTGTACCCTGCATTGGAAGGTGGATTCTTAACCACTGGACCACCAGAGAAGTCCTATCTGTACTTTTCTTCTTGGCTTCATCCTTACCCCTTTGTGAATTCCTCTATTCCTTCCTCACCACTCCCTTCTCCCCTTCTCCATTGTTCTGATCCTTTGACACCTCTCTGCCTTCTCCACTTTGCTTTTAGAGGGCTTGGAGGTGACTGTGGTAGTTAACTGTCTCTGTGACCATTTATTCCATGAGACATTAATTGTTGGCTGAGGATCTTAGTAAAGTGTCCTGCCTGCGGTGGACAACACAGCAAGTGAAGCCCAAGATGCGGGGGTCGCAGTTGTCCCCCAGCATCTGTAGTAAAGAGAAACTTTATGGAACAGGAACGCTTTTGTCATCCCCTGGGGCATACAAGGTAGTTTCTTGTTTTTTCCACCAGGTGACAGCATGGGACCTCTTCAGCAGAGAGCGAATATGAAAACCGGAAGTCATGCAGGCACACCAGGGCTTTTGTTCCACCATTCTCGGGACATACCATTAAGAAAGCACCCATTTCTCGTCAGCAGATATCACAAGCCCTTTGAAAGAGGGACAGAGTTGATTAGAATAGGGGTGTCTTCTTGATTCGTCTTCTTTCACTGAACTGATGTAGGCTGTGGGGTGCTTTGGAGCTAATCCACAAATGCATATTTCACTCTGAACTTTGAAGAATGGTTATGCTTGTGACCCTTCCAGAAACAGGGCAGCCATGTCCCCACGGTTGAAGTCTCCCCTGCAGAGAACTCAGGGACAGCACGCTGTGCTGGCACACCATCCTCGGGCATGGCTGCTGAGTGGCCGTGCCCTGCTCGGCTACCCCAGGACAGAGGTGAGGCAGCACGGGAGAGCTTGAGTGAGCGCACTGCCCACCGCCTGCTGGTTCTGGAATGTTGCGGTCAACCCTCTCTGCTCCTCAGTTCGCGCGGCCTGAGACCTAGCCCATCCTGGAGGCAGCTGACAGAGCAAAGGCCGTGGGCAATAAAATCTCTTGCGGGATTTGGAAGCTTTTGGCTGGATGGAGCCTGACACTTTGGTTCTTATTAGTCTCATTATTCCACTGACTCATTACATGACCTTGACCGCGACTTGGGCTTAAGAATGTCAGTTTAAGTGCAGTCTAGGCCGACTGATTGCAAGTGGGGGAAAGGCTGTAGTTGTTCTCCCTGCACTTGGGATTCATATTGCTTTCTTTTCTTTTTTTCTTTTTTCTTTTTTGATAGGTAAGAAGTAGATATATTTAGAGAGAAATACACTCCACAGAGTGGGGGCCATCTCAGAATGCGAGAGCGGCACCAGGGTACTGGGTTGTCAGTTTTTATAGAAGCAGGTAATTGCATAGGTAATGAGTGGGGGGAGGGTGTTCCAGCTATTTGGGGGCATGTTGCTTTCAAAGAATGTGGGTTTGGATTTGTTTACTTCTTTGTGTCTAGATTCCTTTTGACAGAAGCTGAGAAAGTATAAAGGAAAACGTTAAGGGCAAAGCTGCCCACTGTCCTTAAGTCGTGTCTTTGTCTCTTCTGTTACACGTGGTGGCTTCTCTCAGGTGCTCTGTCATTTAGTGTCACTGCCGTGCCACATCCTCTGAGAGGAGGCTTTGTTGAGTCTTCACAGGCACGCCCAGCTCTGCTGCGCTGTGTTTTGCCTTCCAGGAGTCACTGGCTGTTTCTGCCTTTGAGCCTGCACCCTTGTTCCCTTCTGTTAGTCCAGTGTCATTACCTCAGAGGACTGGACTGGGGAGACACACCATACGTCTAATTAACAATCTCTGCTTCTGAGCATCTTCTTTTTTCCCCTTTTGTTTCTGAGGAAATTTCAGCGGAAGCCTTCTTCGGAATCTTAGCTTTCACATGAGCTTCAAAAGCACTTAAACAGATGGTGATTGGCTGGTTGAAGAGGTTATGGGGGAAAGGCTTCATCCCCAGCTGCCACTATGTTCTGAAAGTAGCTGTGGCCTTGAGAGGGCAGCCGTTCTCAAGAGGGTCCTCGGGATCAGAACTTTTTTCATAACAAGACTTTATCAGCCTTCTTTGCTGTTGATGTTTGCCCTGATGGTACAAAAGCGGAGGTGGGTAAGGCAGCTAGCGCCTCAGCATGATTCAGGACGGTGGCACCAAACTGTTAGTGGCCACTGCATTCTTCATTACCATCTACTTCCTGGGCGTGAAAAAGAATGACCTTGATGAATTAGGAGAAAGTACTAATGTTATTAAGTCTCAACCCTTGAATATATGTCTTTTACCATTCTGTGTGGAATGGGAAGTACCCAGGAGGCACTTGTGCGTCGTACCGGGGTGTGGTGGTCATCTTGAGGAAAAGCAGGTGTGCAGTTGTTTGAGTTGTGAGCCCAACTAGCTGCTTTCTCTCAGGACACTGTTTTTATTTGAAAGAATGATGACAGTCGAACTATGTTTACTCAGACCTGGGCTTTTGGCAAACATTTTCCTGAAAATGAACGAAGTGAATGTGTCACTTCAGGAAAACAATTAAAAATATTTGTTGTCAGTGATCTAATTTTCACTTGAAAGCACAGATTTTAATTTAGGAAAACTTATAATCTACCACTGTAAGCTTGACGGCTTCCCAGTTCTTAACAGACATCTGGTGTGAGCAGGGGTGATATTCAACAAATGTGACTTTAAAAATATTTTATGATAAAAGTTTCAGTATTTCAGAGATCTGCTTAACTCAGTGAAACAATATTTTCTACCTGATCAGTGCATGTTACACAGTCATGCATGAATAAAAGATCCATTCAGAGTCTAAGATGGACCAGTGGATTTTACTGTGACAGAGTGCGAGAGTTCATTGCTACCGGGACTTCCCTGGTGGCGGAGTGGTTAAGAATCCGCCTGCCAATGCAGGGGACATGGGTCCTATCCCTGGTCCACGAAGATCCCATGTGCCGCGGAGCAACTAAGCCCGTGTGCCGCAACTACCGAGCCTGTGCTCTGGAGCCTGCAAGCCACAACTGCTGAAGCCCGTGGGCCACAACTACTGAGCCCATGTGCCGCAACTACTGAGCCCGTGTGCTGCAGCTGCTGAAGCCTGTGCACCTAGAGCCCATGCTCCACAGCAAGAGAGGCCACCACAGTGAGAAGCCCGCGACCCCGCTCACCACAGCTAGAGAAAGCCCGTGTGCAGCAATGAAGACCCAACGCAGCCAAAAATTTAAAAAAAAAATTTTTTTTTAATTAAAAAAACCCAATAATCTAAAAAAGAAAAAGTTCATTGCTACAGTTTCAGATTCCCTACCTCACCTATCTTTAAGAAGCTGCCATTTGTCAAGCTTTAATGCAGAATCAAAGACGACTGTTCACAGTTCTCTGAGAAGGCCGACATCTGATTAGGCCCTATTTTCTTTATAGACTTCAACCAAAACACTCCCTCACTCCAGATTTGAAGGCAGAAGCAGATACAGGAATCCAGTTGTGTTCTATTAAGCCAGACGTTACAGGAATTTACACAAATGGAAAACAGTTTTACTCTTTTCATGAAATTTTTTTTGAAAGTTATTTTTTAATAAGGAAAACATTGTTTATATTAACATGTAATGGATTATTTATTTTTGTTACTTTTAAATGAATTATTAAATGTTTTTGTTTCAGTTTCTAATATGGTAAGTATTGGTAGACTCTACTCATATTAACAAAAGCTCCTTGTGGTCCTCAGTAATTTTTTAAAAGTGTGAAGGGGTCCTGAGACTGAAAGTTTGAGAAACGTGTGTTAGGGACAAGGCTTCCTGAGTCTGGTGGTCACGATGACCGTGAAAGGGAGTGAAAGCCTGCCTGGTTCTCTTCTCCTGTGCCTCCTGAGCCCGTTTCAGACTTACTTGGCCATATTCTATGACTATTTAAGATGTCTGTTCATTCTGGGCAACTCACGGGGGGAAAAATGTTTTATTTGGATGTATTCATATAAACAGGCCTAATGAAATACCCACTGATGAGAAAGGAAGAGAAATATCCTCTGTCTGTTTTTATAGATAAAGTCTTACTGGAACACAGCTGTGCAGTGTGTATGCCTGTGGTTTGTGGCTGCTTTTGCACTAAGGTGGCAGAGATGCCTGGCCCACAAGGCCTAGACGCCTGCTCTCCAGGCCTGTATAGAAACAGTTTGCCGGCTCCTGGCTGTTGTAGACATTGAAGAGATACCATTTTAAAAACCGTACCTACAATGTGGTGCTATTGACTGACTTTATTCTATACTGAGCACTTTGAAAACTCTTAAGCTCACATAGATGTAAGAAATCACTCCTTTTAAGCATTTGCCAAACTCCAACTTTTGTATCCAGAACTGTGTTCTTTGTTGTTTGATTGGAACAATAGCTTTTGCATCTTCATCTGCTCTGATGTTTTACCTGACCTGTTACTCTAATGGGAATTGGTACTTTCCTTTAACTAGCAAGATGGCTTTTCGCATGGATCTCCTCTGTTTACCAGCGGGGCTTTGGGTTGTACCCTTCCACCTGGCCCATGTGAATAAGCACCTCTTCCTCAGTTCCTGGTTATAATTCCAGGTTTGTCCAAACTTTTTTTTCACTTTCCAAGTGGAAACTAAGGTAGCCCCAGATGTACTGATGCTCTAGGCACTGAGGACTGTGATTAGGTTAAACTTGGAGACTCTGGGTCAGAAGCCTGGAGGGGGAGAAGGAGGGCAGGAGAAGGGGGAGCCTCCCGGCTGCACATCTGGCGTGATTCCACCTCCTCGGCATGGGGCTGGGGCCGGAGGTGAGGGTTGAGGGCGGTGCTCTAGGACGGGGTGCGGCCTGGGCAAGGCTGATTTCCTCCAGAACTGCCGTCTGCTAGTGTCTGCCCCACTGTGGAGGATAGTCTGTTGGGCTCCTGGCTCTGGAGTGCTGTTTCCTGATGATAGAAGAGAAGAGGCAGAGAAATGAGATTCCCTTTAGCTGGTCCCTCAGAAGATGTTCATGCTTTTGTCCGTGTGTAGCCAGAGCACGTACTTGCAAACCCACCTCTGTGCCAGCAGTCTGATGCATACCACGGGAGCCCTGTAACAGTTCTCGGCTCCAGAAGGGTGGAGTGTCAGCAGGCAGAACGCTTTCTCTCCGGCAGTGTGATACAAGTACTCATAAAACTCCTGCCTCTTAAGGCATGAGGTGAGCGGGCATATGTCGAGCTCTCAAAAGGATTCTGTCCTGTGCTCAGGGCCACTTCACTGAAGTGTGTGGCAACCCTGTGACTCTGATGTTCTTCCCATGGCATCCGTGAGTACGTTACCCTGGCGTGTGCCACCAGGCACTTCAGGCGTGGGTAGGGGGTGCATGGCCTTCAGCAAATTTTCAAACAAGTCTGTGACCCTAGGAAGGGTGAAAACCATAGCTAAGTAGACTGTCATGAAGAGAGAATGAGAGAAAAAATTGTATTTTATGAGAGTGGCTTAATACAGTGATTTTTAATTTTTAAAAATTATTTATTTATTTATTTATTTTTGGCTGTGTTGGGTCTTCATTGCACGCGGGCTTTCTCTAGTTGCAGCGAGCGGGGGCTACTCTTCGTTGTGGTGCACAGGCTTCTCACTGCAGTGTCTTCTCTTGCGGAGCACGGGCTCTAGGCGTGTGGGCTTCGGTAGTTGTGGCACGTGGGCTCAGTACTTGTGGCACACGGGCTCTAGAGTGCAGGCTCAGTAGTTGTGGTGCACGGGCTTAGTTGCTCTGCGGCATGTGGGATCTTCCTGGACCAGGGCTCGAGCCCATGTCCCCTGCATTGGAAGGCGGATTCTTAAGCACTGCGCCACCAGGGAAGCCCAGTGATTTTTAATTTCTTTAAACACCAAAACCCCTCTTCTCATTACTTTTCCTCCTCAGATCACACAAAATTCCTTCAATGTCGTGAACCTAATCACAGCTTCTGATCAACATTTTGAAATAATCATTTAGCCAGTGATACCGCCCTGAGTTCGTATAATCTACAACCAGAAGCAAAGGGGCCTCTCATGTCCTCAGGCTGAGAACCAGCCTCATCATGGTCACATTACCAGTTTTTTTTTAGGCCTTTAAAACATTGGGAACCTAACTGCCTGAGGGGTCCCTCCCTCGGCCACCCAGCGGGCCTGGTCAGTAATCTGGCTTGGAGGCCCACCTTGGCTCCGGGCGTGGTTCTCTGTCTAGGGGTGTCAGCACGCATTTGACTCTGAGAGTCTCGAGACAGACACAGTTGAAACCAGCTATTCTTCATCACTGCAGTACTCAGGGAGGTCCGGTTCTCTTATTGAGAAGGTGCTGTCCGCTATTAACCAGCTGTGTCTTCAAGCAGTGGGATGTCTGACTTCCGCCACGGACTGAATCTGTGCAGTGGGCGGCCCTGGGGCTGGGGGGAGTCCCCGTCATTCTACTCAGCTCAGCTCATTGCGGGCTTCCAGAGATGGGACGTGATGGGAGGGGCTGATAGGAGCCAAGTCTGAGATCAGCTTGACCCTGAGGACCCCCCCCCCCCTCTAGCGGGGCCTTTGGTGTGGTTCTAGAGTATAAGGGAAGCGAAAGGCAGAAACTTGCTTGACTTGACAGTGAAAGTCTTCATAGAATTACTTTCCTCATGTGGGATGGCCATCAGCCGCTCTCTTGGGCCATTCTTGTTTCTTTCTTTTTATTAGTCATTTAAGATAAAATTTTGCTTACAGTAAGATGCACAGTCATTAACTGTTCAGTTCAGTGACTTTTGACCACTCCTGGGTCATTGATTTAAGTATATATTGGAAATGTATTTTGAACCACTTTTCACACAACCCTCAACAGTTTGAAGGTCAAAGAATTTCATTCTCTAGGTAGTTCTTCTTGTATTAGCGCACCCTTCCCCGTACTTGCTCCTGATACCTTCTCTGCGAGATGCGTTAGTGGAATCTCTTCTTAATGGAGGCCAGAGGGCACCCCATGAGCTGATCACTCCCCAGAAAGGACCCTTTCAGAACAGTGGGGTCCTAGGTCAGTGTGCGGCCTGGCTTTCAGGTCTGTGCTTGACCATGAACAGGGGAAGCAGCCCTGTCCCCCGTACAGAGTGGGCCTGAGCCCGAGGCTGAAGCAGGTTGTGGAAATGGTACTACTGAGAGTGAGTCAGAGTGAGTCTCCTGCTGTCCAGGCTTTGCCATCACACTCATTTCTTTCATTTTTGTGCTTGACTCACAATCCCCTCTGAAGCGTGGCAGGGAGGAAGCAGGAGAAAAAGGTGATGGGTAGGTGAGGATGTTTTTAAGCCCCGAGGCTTTCCTTGCTCCCGGGGAAGGATTGTTTTGGAGATTTTTCACCCTTTAAGTGGCTGTCGTGGGCCTTTGCCTCTGTGTGTCCCATGGACCATCCAGTATTGACTCCTCAGTACTGGATTGCTGGCAGCTCCTGGGCATTGCCCACACTCTGAGCCACCATCACATCCCTGAGCTGCCAGTGGATTACAAAGCTATGAATTGCCTTTCTCTTAGAACAAAGTATAGGTGTTAAAAGCTTGGTCCTTGGAGGGAGGGACCTGGGTTTGAGCACTGGCCTCCCCACTTACAAGCTCTGTGACCTTGGTAATTGACTAAACTTCTTCAGGCCTGAGTCCTTCATCTGCGAGGCAGTGGTAACAGTGCCTCTTCCGTTGTGGGGATGAGGTGAAGCATGAGGTGAAGCATGAGGGGTGCCCAGGCCGGTGCCTGGTGCATGGTTACCACTCAGTAGATGTGACCACCAGCACTATTGTTCTTTTCATTGTCACAGTTCCGAGACCACCCAGGGAAGACCACTGGGGAGGAAGGGGACGACCTGCCTTCTTGCCAGCCTGTTTAGTTGCCCATTGGTGTAAAGGGGAAAGGTGAAAGTCTAGGGAAGGTGTGTTTCCTGTAGATCGGGTGTGTTTGCTCTTTTGCTACTGTGTCAGAGAACTGACTTGTTGAGTATATGAGAACCTGGGTTCTTCCTGCCTCGCAAGCACTTGTTCTGTTCTCATTGGCCACTTGTTCTGTTCTCATCAGTAAAAAGCACTTGCCAAAATCCAGGGTCATGGCTGTTTTCCTGAGAGTGAGTGGGAGGAAGAGGAATGCACAAGAGGCCAGCCTTGTAGGAGCTCCTGAAGCAGGTGGACCTGCTCCCTCCCTGCCCCCAATCCCTGCCCTTCCCCATTTCCTGGGAGGCTTTTCAAAATCCTTATAGCCAGGCCCAGTTGCCGAAGAATCAGGGGCAACCTGGGCCTCTATCCTTAAATAAAGCTCTCCAGGTGATTCTGGTGCTCACCCGGTTAAGAGCCATTGCCATAAAGAAATTCTAGCCCACCATAAAGACATTCTCCTCTAAAGGAGACTGATGCCCAGAGAAGGAAGTGGCAGGCCAGGCTAGGGCACACTGAGTTACGATGGTGCAGCGACCAGAATTCAGGTCTCCTGGCTCCTTCCGAGGTATTTTTCCTCTCGTCTTGCTCATTCTTTTACCATATTTGCTGTTCCTCGTGGTGGAGTCAGAAATAGCCCAGACTTGGTGAGCCTTCACTCCCGTGGGAGACTAGCCCGGCCGTGGTCCAGTGAGCTGCAGGCTGTCAGCATTCTTAAGTGCAGGCAAAGCTTTTTTGGAAGAAAAGCAAGGGGAGGCTTGGGATTCCAGGCTGCGACGTGCCGCATCCCTGCCCATTGCAGCACACGGGTGAGGTTGCACCTCGGAGCTGGTCCTCCTCTGCTCAGCCTGCTGACTCAGCACGTGCACGTGGCAGCCCTGCTTCCGGGAGAGCCCAGGGCCACCACTTGTTCCCGTTTCACTTACTAGAGCCTGGACTCCTGCCAGATGTGGCAGCCACCACAACGCACTTGGTATTGGAAAACTAAACAGTTGACCCTTGAACAACGCAGGGCTTGGGGCAGTCGAACCCTCTGCGCAGTCGAAAATCGATGAGTATAACTTACAGTCACTGCTGTTCTTCCGTATCTGCATTCCACAAACCACGGGTCCCCTAGGGCTGTAGTATTTACCGTTGGGAAAAAAAATCCACGTAAGAGTGGACCTGAGCAGTTCAAATCCGTGTTGTTCAAGGATCAGCTGTGATCCTAATACAGTCCTAATGCTGTAACATCGGACGTTCATCCAGTGCTTACTGTGTGCTGTTTGTCTTCCATGTACGGTGTCAGTCAGTCCCTCCAACCAACCCTAGCGGTAGGTGGTGTTATTCTTGTTTTACAGGTGAAGGAACTGAGGCCCAGAGAAGTTAGGTGAATTATCTGAGGTCACACAGCTAGTAAGCAACACAGTTGGAACTAGAACCCAAGATGTTCAAATGTGCAGGGCCTACGCTGTTACTCACGACAATAAGTGAGCTTGCTTCCTGCCTTCCCAGCCTTGGCTGTGACTAGAACACCCGTGTGGGACCCGGGAGCCTGATCCCACGAGCAGCAGACTTGCAAACAGATGTCTTTCTTGTGACCGGAAATGATGTCTGTCGTGACTGGTGGGTTTCGGGATCAACCTGAGCTCTGCGTATTGTGGCCGCATTTCTCAAGAGTCAACACCGGCTGTTCCCAAGGTCCGTTTATCCGTCCTAGCATGTGTCCTGGGATGGCACAGCATCGGTGCCCGTGCTGACGTTTCCTCGTGTTGCCTGGACGTGCGTGTGCAGGCTCATTTTTCCAGTGCTTCCTGGCCTGCCTGACTTCTCGGAGTGTCTGACAGGCAGCCGTGGTGGTGCAGATCGCAGGGGATGGGAGAGGCAGCGCCTCCCCCCCTTCCTCTGATCCCATGGAGACCTGCGGTGACCTGACCCCTCTGCTTCCTCTCAGTCAGCCCTCCCTCTGCCCCTGATTTGCTTTCCTGTGATGGCGGGGGGCTCAGACTTCACCTGAAGAATTCTCTCTGGTACCCTCAACTTCATCCCCCCCTCCCCCAGCCACTAAGACAGGATCCACCTTGTTCCCTGGCCTGCCACTGCTCTGCCCTGACAGATCCCTTGCCACTTCTTAGAGGAACCTCTACAAATTAAAGGTTTTTGACCTTAGTGGGGCTCTCCTTCTTCTTCTTCTTCTTCTTTTTTTTTTTTTTGTGGCCGTGCTGTACAGCTTGTGGGATCTTAGTTCCCCAACCAGGGATTGAGCCCCAGCCCTCGCCGAGTCCTAACCACTGGACCGCCAGAGAAGTCCCTGGACTCTTATTCTTGACTCTTCATCTTTTCTCTGAGAGATTATTCCAAAATGTAGATGTGATTCAGGTTTTGCCCTGCTTGAGACGCCTCAGAGACTCCCTGGGGCCTTGGCACCAACAAGGAGTGCAGCTCATGGTCTGCGTCTGACTGAGTTTTGGGCTTTGTCCTCAGCCCGGCCGTGTCCCTAGCCTCTCCGCGGTCCAGCTGCGCTGAGCTGCTTTCTCTGCACTGAGACATGATACCAGCATCTCCAAACCTTGGTATCTGCTCTTCCCAAACATTCTCTCCGTTCGGCCTCTCCACTCTCGCTCCCTCCTGAGCCCCCGTCAGGTCTCTGCTTGGACACCACCTCCTTTGGGAATACTGTCCTTCCTCCCTATCCCCTTAGTCTGAGTTGGGAGCCCTTCATTGGGCGTGGCCATGGCAACCATTGCATATCCCAGCACGGCACCTTGAAATCCAGGAATAGAAACATGCCGCTTCTCTCTGTTGGGCTGATGTTCCTTGTTGCAGCAAAGGCAGGAGATTCATTTGCCAGGAGTTATTTCAGCAAGCAAAATTCAGAAGAGACTTGTAAAGCATTTTTATTGTTTAAATGGGCTGATGGTTGGTGCTGTTTTTTGTCAGTTATTCACAAAGAAGAGGATTGAACGTACAAATTCAAGACCGATTTTGCTTGTTTGGAAGGGGCCCAGTTTTTGTAGGCCACCTGGTTTTATGGGGCAGAGTGCAGGAGCAGCTGGCCATGTCGTTGACTGCCGCCAGTGTGAGCAGAGACTCGCACGCAGAGAGGAACACAGAAGGAACGCTGGTTCATGCAAACGTGCAGAGTTTGAAATCTGGTGACGTAGTTATCCGACACTTCTCAGTTTTAACATCTTGACCTCGTGTAGCATAGCCTCTCTTGTCCCCCAGGCGGGGAGGAGACCCTGACCCCACACCCGTACCGCCCAGTACTATGTGCGCTTAGCATTGTGAGTGGATGGCCAGTGATCCAGTGCCTCTCCTTCCCTAAGGCATGGCAGCCACCCCTGGGGCAGGCGCCGTGGTCACTGCTGCATCCCGGGGCCTGGCCCAGAGTCAGAGTAGATGAAGAAGGACCGAGAACCAGAGAGATTTAATTTAAAAAATAGCAAGACCGCCAGAAGGGTTGCTAGATAAGAAAGCTTTTGCTGATCTGCCTACTTCACGTGTTACTTGAGTGCATGAATCCATCACAGCTCTGTATGTGGGTATTATAGCCTCTCAATTTGGGGAGTTGGAATTTCTCAGATTTTCTGAACCGTCTCTCATTGACACACTCACTTTCTCAGCGTATTCTTGCAGATACTGTTAGTTGATAATCACCTTGACGATTAATTCAGGATTCCAGGAATCCTAAGCTTGAGTGCCCCCCGACTAATCATGAGTCAGAGGAGGGAGATGGAAGGAAATCGCTCCTTCACCACCCACAGTTCCATTCCTAAAGGGAACCAGTAATTAAATGTTATTAAGCAAAATTAATTTGCCTCCTGCAGGGAGGTTTCTGATGAATGAAAGGATTGCTGATCGGGGAGGGAGCCAGGCTATCCTCTGGTCATCAATATTTCATGGCCGTTGGCGGTGGCAGGAAGTTAGCTGTCCTGGCTCCCTGACCTTGAGCAATCTTGAAGGTAGGGCAAAGCTGGGGAGGTTGTATTTAAAGGGCTCTGTTACAAGACACTTAGTGCAAACCTAAGTGAAATTTGCAAAGCGCACCCATGGGTTAATTGAATTTACACCCTCAGTTAGCTGGAGGCTCCCCTGGATGGGGCTTAGGGACCCACCTGGGACTGGTCCTGTTGGGGGATGCAGCCCTGTAGTCACAGTGGCAGAGCTGAAATGTTTAATGATGGCTCTGGGGGAGGCGGGGCTGGGGGAAGAGTCCTGATTTGTAGTGTCTGCCGATTTCTGTGGTGTCACTGTATTCTCAGCATGGCTGTTTAAAGCTTCTGAACGTGGAGCGGGGAGGTGCACTGGTTTACTG
This sequence comes from Mesoplodon mirus, assembly GCF_964341445.2. Lineage (NCBI taxonomy): Eukaryota > Metazoa > Chordata > Mammalia > Artiodactyla > Ziphiidae > Mesoplodon > Mesoplodon mirus. The sequence goes on along the minus strand of NC_138976.1, from coordinate 6,220,088 downwards.
GAGCTGGGAGTCCCAGCATGTTGCCGCCACAACTCCCAAATTCTTCCTGGTGACTGGGGGAGACCCTGCCAAACTGCATTTCCAGAAATACAGATGTGCCCCCTCCCGCCCTTGGGCGGTACTCATGTGCATTAGACTTGGCCTCTTGACTGAGAGGGTACCTGAATGTGATGGGCTTTAAGAATGAGAAAAGAAGTAGCCTCTCATTTTGTTCTTTTCTTCTCCCCAGCTGCCATTAACTTGGCAAAGCTGAAACTTTTCAGACATTACTACGTCTTGGTGAGTAAAAAATTCCTGAATTTGTAAATAAGGTCAATTCATGAAGTCGAGCTAATGAACTTCCAAAGCATTGGTAAAGCACAGGAAGTGTGCTACCTGGAGCTGTGTGGGGTTCGTTTTACAAAACCAAATGGTGGCTGTGGACATGGGAAATTAAATATCTGAGTTACTTCTTTTTAAATTTTAGTTTTAAATTTGGCTTTAAATACTCAGAAAAGTAATACATGCTTGATATTTTTAAAATGCAGGATGATAGGAACACAGCAAAAGCCCATTATGACCCCGACCTTCTACACCCCTTCCCCTTTTCTTCCTCCTACCCCAGGTATTATGGTTAACAGTTCAGTGGTTATTTCTCTAGATTCTTTTCTAAGCATATGCCACTCATAGCTGTTCCTTTGACTTGCTTTTTAAAAAACTCATTTACAAAAATGGGATCATAGCTACAAACAGGACTGGAATGAACATGAAAAGTCCCTGTAAACGTAGCACCAGAGGCAGGACTTACTATAAGTTATTAGAGTCATAATTTCCTGGACTATATAAGGTATAGATTTCTTCTGGAATTTGCTTCCGTACTCCTAAACGAAAGCTTCTGAGTCATCTTTATCTGTGGTTTGGGCATTGGCTGTCACTTTGCACAGTCCCCTGCAAGCCTGTCTGCCCTGGGTGCGGTCACAGTGAGCCGTCCACTCTCGAGGGGTCAGCGTGTTGAATCCTTTTCACATCCTCTCTCACTAGAATGCTTAGGATTATTGGTACTTCCTCTGAGCGTGGACCTCGAACATTTACAGCATCTGCTGAAGAGACTAAAAATCAGTATTTTCCCTGTGTGGCTTTATTTTGCTATTACTGCTGGAAAATATTTCTCAAATCCTGGGAATAAAAAACTACTACCCTTTGGGGCTTGAAATCAGTGGGTCATGTATGAGAATTAGGCGACGAAGGGGTTACTCAGGAATTAAGAGCAACTACAGCAAAGTGTCCTCCCAGTGGGTGTGACTGTGATCAATCAGCATCTTGGTCACCTAGAGAAAAAGAAGAAATCCTTTCTAGCGTAACTAGCAGAGCATCTGTCTCTCTGCCATGTTTACTAATTAGCACTAAAAGTGTCAGGTAATCTTCAGGTAATTCTGTTTTCTCTTTTGTAGTTAGTTTGTGAAAGCAGGTCATTGGAAGAAAGTGGTGCCATAATTTCTATGTTGATTTTATTTCTTGTTTTCTTTGCCCCTCATATAGATCGTATGTTATATATACTTCACCAGGATTATTGCATTTCTCCTCAAACTTGCTGTTCCGTTCCAGTGGAAGTGGCTCTACCAGGTATGCTGCTCAGAGGGGACAGTGCCAGAGAATTTGTGTCTGAGGATGAAGTCTTAGGGTGTAACTTAAGATTGTTACTAATTTATTTGGCAGTGGCCACTAAGACCTTTTGTCTCTTCCGGTCTGCAATTAAGACGATATGTTTGTCCAGGAAAGCTGCTGGATTACATGAGAAATCTGGAAGTAATTGCATTATTGATTTTAGTTTTCAATTTTTAAAGTTTTTGCAGAGAAAAGCCTCAGGCCGAGAAAGACTTGCCCTGTATAATTAAAATCTAGATGAAATCAGTTATATTGGGCTTAGAATAACTTGGAATCTAGACCTCCCTTTTTCTTGCCCATTTTAACTATTTCAATAATAAAGTATCTTTGCAATATACTAGAACTAGTTTAACAACTAGGGTAGCCATCATATGATTTCGAGACTTTTTTCTGGAGGCTCTCACTCGGTGCTTTAGACCCTGTAGGAAAATGTATGTATGTAATGAGCTCTTAAAAGATGCCAGTGAAGACACTTAAAGCAAGGAGTCTCAAATGTCATCTCTGGGCAGAATGCTTCTAGCTAAGGCTTCAGCAAATCCTCTAAGGAAAATGCTCCCCAGCGGTCAGCTCTGGCATTTGAGTGACTGATTGGCGAGTCGTCGGGGGGAGGGGGTCAGTTTGTTTAGTTCCACTGCTTTCTGAAGAACAATATTCTAATCCCTTTATTTGGGGGTGGTTTTAAAATTTGCAGCTCCTGGATGAAATGGCCACGCTGGTGTTCTTTGTTCTAACGGGGTATAAGTTCCGTCCAGCTTCAGATAACCCCTACCTACAACTTTCTCAGGAAGAAGATGACTTGGAAATGGAATCTGTGTAAGAATCTCCTTTCTTCCCTCCCCTCCCTCGCCCCTTACGTAACTAAGAGCAGCGTGGTATGAACTGGAGCAGCTGCTCTCCGCAGTTTGTTGCTCCAGAGGTTGTCCCTCTATTTTTTTTTTTTTAATTTTTTTTTGTGTGTGTGTGGTACGTGGGCCTCTCACTGTCGTGGCCTCTCCCGTTGCAAAGCACAGGCTCCGGACGTGCAGGCTCAGCGGCCGTGGCTCACGGGCCCAGCCGCTCTGTGACATGTGGGACCTTCCTGGACCGGGGCATGAACCTGTGTCCCCTGCATCGGGAGGCGGACTCTCAACCACTGCGCCACAGAAAAGCCCATAGTCTTTATTTTAAAGTCTATTTTGTCTGATATGAGTATTGCTACTCCAGCTTTCTTTTGATTTCCATTTGCATGGCATATCTTTTTCCATCCCCTCACTTTCAGTCTGTATGTGTCCCTAGGTCTGAAGTGGGTCTCTTGTAGACAGCACATATATGGGTCTTGTTTTTGTCTCCATTCAGCCAGTCTTTGTCTTCTGGTTGGAGCATTTAATCCATTTACATTTAAGGTAATTATCAATATGTATGTTCCTATTACCATTTTCTTAATTGTTTTGGGTTTGTTATTGTAGGTCTTTTCCTTCTCTTGTGTTTCCTGCCTAGAGAAGTTCCTTTAGCATTTGTTGTAAAGCTGGTTTGGTGGTGCTGAATTCTCTTAGCTTTTGCTTGTCTGTATAGGTTTTAATTTCTCCACTGAATCTGAATGAGATCCTTGCTCGGTGGAGTAATCTTGGTTGTAGGTTTTTCCCTTTCATCACTTTAAATATGTCCTGCCGCTCCCTTCTGGTTTGCAGAGTTTCTGCTGGAAGATCAGCTGTTAACCTTATGGGGATTCCCTTGTATATTATTTGTTGTTTTTCCCTTGCTGCTTTTAATATTTTTTCTTTGTATTTAATTTTTGTCCGTTTGATTAATATGTGTCTTGGCGTGTTTCTCCTTGGATTTATCCTGTATGGGACTCGCTGCGCTTCCTGGATTTGATTGACTATTTCCTTTCCCATATTAGGGAAGTTTTCAACTATCATCTCTTCAAATATTTTCTCAGTCCCTTTCTTTTTCTCTTCTTCTTCTGCAACCCCTGTAATTTGAATGTTGGTGCGTTTAGTGTTGTCCCAGAGGTCTCTGAGACTGTCCTCAATTCTCTTCATTCCTTTTTCTTTATTCTACTCTGCAGTAGTTATTTCCACTATTTTATCTTCCAGGTCACTTATCCGTCTGTCTCAGTTATTCTGCTATTGATTCCTTCTAGAGAATTTTTAATTTCATTTATTGTGTTGTTCATCATTGTTTGTTTGCCTTTAGTTCTTCTAGGTTGTTGTTAAACGTTTCTTGTGTTTTCTCCATTCTGTTTCCAAGATTTTGGATCGTCTTTACTATCATTACTCTGAATTCTTTTTCAGGTAGACTGCCTGTTTCCTCTTCATTTGTTTGATCTGGTGGGTTTTTATCTTGCTCCTTCATCTGCTGTGTGTTTCTCTGTCTTCTCATTTTCCTTAACTTACTGTGTTTGGGGTCTCTTTTTCGCAGGCTGCAGGTTCGTAGTTCCTGTTGTTTTTGGTGTCTCCTCTCAATGGCTAAGGTTGGTTCAGTGGTTTGTGTAGGCTTCATGGTAGGGGGGACTGGTGTCTGTGTTCTGGTGGATGAGGCTGGATCTTGTCTTTCTGGTGGGCAGGTGGTGTGTTTTGGGGTGTCTGTGACCTTATGATTTTAGGCAGCTTCTCTGCTAATGGGTGGGGTTGTGTTCCTGTCTTGCTAGTTGTTTGGCATAGGGTGTTCAGCAGTGTAGCTTGCTGGTCGTTGAGTGGAGCTGGGTCTTAGCATTGAGATGGAGATCTCTGGGAGAGCTTTTGCCGTTTGATATGACGTGGGGCCGGGAGATCTCTGGTGGACCAGTGTCTTGAACTCAGCTCTCCCACCTCAGAGGCACAGGCCTGACACCCGGCTGGAGCACCAAGACCCTGTTAGCTATGCAGCCTCTTAATAAATGTTTAAGTATATAATACAGTGTTGCTAATTATAGCCACAGTGTTTTACAACATATATATGGAACTTAATCATCTTGCATAACTGCCTTTTAAGACATGCTCCCAGGCTGCCTTAAATCAAGATAGCCATTCCTTCCATTAGGTCTCTCATTTGTGTAAATTTGTTTTCATGCTTCACGTTCATATACAAGTTGTTTAAACTAGTCATTTTAGTTTTCAGGAAAGCTTTCTAGTCAATTCTCTGTTTCATTAGGGGCTTTTTCTGAGGTTCTGTCTTTTCTTTTGTCTGGAACATAGTCTTCGATTTCTTCATTTTGCTCGACTCTGTGTTGGTGCCTATGCATTAGATTAAACAGCCCCCTCTCCCAATCTTGAAGGAAGGGCCTCATGGAGGAGATGAGCCTCCCCCTTCAGCCCTGCCCTGACTCTTGGTTGTCTCTCAAACCTTTGTGGTCATCCAAGTGGCCTATTTTATTTTTTATCAGTGTCCCGAAGGGAAGGATCTCAGGCAGCACCGAGATTCAGGCAGATTGGAAGCCACACCCTCAGGCCAGAATAGTTTTTTTAAATTAAGGTTTATTTTGAAGAAGTCTGAGTTCAATTTAAATGTCTGCCAATACCTTCCAAAGTAAGGTAATATTCAGAGACAATCGTCCTCATCAGATGGCTTAGAGAAATTTCTGGAATATTCACATCTGAAGATTCCTTATTGATGAATGCCTTTGACTTAAATCTAACCAAAAAGTGCAACATAATTCTTTGTACATTTTTATTATATATTTATAATGAACAAGCTTAGTTGGAAACAAAATACTTAAGCTGTTGGTAAAAAAAAAAAAAAAAAAAATAGAGTCCATCTGGTAAGCAGCAGCTTTGGGAAGTAACCGTAGACGTGGTGTGTTTTTCCTTTCCCTGCGGGGAGCCCTTCAGCTCAGCATTCCGTTACCGTTAAGGCAGGGTTGCTCTGGGGTCATAGCGAGAAGCTGAATGGCTGGGTCCTAGCATCTTCCCTTTGACTGAAGTGTGATCAGTTGATGTTCTCCCCAGCAACGCAGGCGTTCCTGTTCCCCACATCCTTTCCTTCAGCCATGGCATCTAGAAGTGCAGATGCTTTGTTAAGATATATTTGTCTCATTGGCAAAATTTTTAAAAATTTGTTTTGGTTTTTATTTCTCTGACAGTATTTGGTGGTAGTGGTAACGAAAACGCAAGAGGGCCTGTGTGTGTGTTAAAATCAGGGGAGGAAGAGGGAAGCAGACAGACAGACCAGCAGTCCACTGGAGACTAGGGGGAGTGTGTTTCTTTCTTCTGGCAAGATTTGGGGAGGGTGGGCAGTTTGAGCCAAGGTTGATCCTTGGGTTGCCTCTGCTTCTGCTCCTGTTACTGGGGAAGGGCGCTCCATGCGCTGTTCTCCGGGGTTGGCTGAGTGTGGGCCCTCCCGTAACGGCGAAGTGAGCGTCTCTTCCGTGACGGGAGGGCTGCACGTGTACCAGCTAGAGAGGGAGTCGGCCCAAATGAACGTTTGCTTACAGGGGTGGTGGTGGTGTTCCTGGGAGCACCGGCCCAGATGAGCCTGTGAAAGACACATTGAGGAGCCAGTTGAGGCCAGGTGCCTTTTACTCAGCAAGGCAGTTGTGCTGGGGTTTCTCTTTAGCTGAGAACTCGACTGTTGGGAAAGTTCTGTGAATTTATAAGATGTGACGGCAGAAGAGGCCTGAGGGGGGAGGCTTCAGCCGCAGGTGAGGGTCAAGGCTCAGCAGCTTCTGGGACCGCCGAGGCCAGGCTGTCATCTCCCTTTTCCGCTCGGAAGTACCGTTCCTGGAGGGCCCTTCTTAAATCCTCCAGAAATAACCCAAACCAGAGACCAGCAGAGCCTTGCCTGTGTTTTCTAGAAGGTCGTGAGTACTCTGTCTTGCACACTGGAGGGTGTTTCCTGAAGGAGGCGTGAGGTCCGATCCCCACCCAGGACATCAAGCACCTCTGTGTGCAAAGTGTCAGTAATAACGTCTATGCCTCACACACCTAAGACGAATTCACACCCTTCCTAACATGCCCTCTGCGCCAGAACTCTGACCTGGGCCACACACTGACTTTGCCGACTGAGGTTCTGGGTAGCTTCTCATTCACCTCTTCTTACCTCCTCTGTCTGAAGCTGTGCTGCATGAGGGCGGTGCATCGGGAAGTGAGTCTGGCGCAGGGTAGTGCATCCTCCCCGCCCCCAGACTAGGCCTGCGTGCAGTCCGGGCAGCTGCGCCCTCTGGGCCTGGGGAATGAGGGCGCCTTCGGAAGCAATGCCGACTTTCCATCTTTTTCTCCTTCTGTTCCTTTTGACATCTCTCTTTGGGCTCAAGCTCAGAGTGGCTTACTGATTTTGGTAACAGAATTTATCATAACAAAATCAGCAAGTTAAGTATTGGATGTAATTTCAGTTATCAGACTTATAGCCACCGCACGTGCTGTGCGTATCCTTGATGTTCTGAATTATTTCTGCCATCTTTAGAAGCGGGAGTGGGAAGAGATCTGGTTTGGGTTCCAGAAGCTGTCTCTCTGGAGTCCCCCTTCCAGAGTGCTGGCTTCGGGGTTGCCGGTAACCTTTTACTACTTCCTGCATTCGTGCAAGTGGGTAACCAGTAAATGTAGAAACAGAGGTTGGAGACTAATAGAATTGTCTCTTAACCAAGCCTCTCTACATTTCAAGTCCAGAAATGGTTAGCATTTCGATTTAGTTTGGTTACAGAAACAGAGGCATCCGTGTGCCACTTGGGCCCAGGCCACAGTTGACGGCAGTCTCGTGTGGCAGAGGGAGCAGTGGGGACCCGGAGCCCCCTTTCTTGTCTTTCCCGTATTCATTAGGGCCCTGTTGCTTGCAAACACGAGACTCAGGCCTCTACAAGGAAAAGAGAGGTCACCACGTAGGGGTGGAAGGAAAGCGGCAGGCAGCTGGGTCCATCCGCCCCCCCCCCCGTCTCCGCTGGAGCCCCCCCTCCTCTGGGCGCCTCTCCCCCCTCCTCTGGGCGCCTCTCCACTCCACTGTCTTCTCCATCCTCCACGCTACCCTGGACCCATCCCCTGGGAGCACCTCTGCCGGCTTAGCACTGTTGCCCCTTGCCTCAACCGGCTCAGGAGCTGCTGACCCTTGGACCAGTGTCCTCTTGAAGTCCGGAGTGGCCACCTCGGCTCAAAAAAGTTGAGCAGGCCCTGGGGGCAGGACAGCTTCTGCTGGCAACAGCGTGGGACTTGCCAGCCAGAGAGGCTGGCTTGGCCCGGGCACCGACTCGACTCGTGCTGGTGTGAGCGCTCTGTGGGCCCTGCAGGTGGTTCCGGACACCAGCCGGTGCCGAATCCCCCAGACTCCTACGGGAACAGCGTGACAGAGTGTGGACAGCGCTGTGATACAGGTGTGTGTCTGGAGTCGCAGAAAGGCATCTGAGCAGTGGGGGCGAGAAGGAGCTGGTCGGGCAGGGCAGGAATGGGCAGGCCTTGCCCTCTGGGGACCGGGCTCTCCCCGCCTGGGCGGCTCCGGGGGCTGCGCCTGCATTCCCATCCCTGGGGTTTGAGTTTAGACTGAAAATCACCGCTGCTCGGTGCTTGACCTGAGCTTTGTCCGGCGTCTTTCTGCGCCACACGGAGGGCCTCTGTGCGGGTTGTGTGTAGTGCGGGGTGCTGCTCCGAGGACGGCACTTCGGCTGTTGGTCCCCCTTCAGTGTTTGTACTGAAACCAGGGCACGCAGGGGGGTGTGCGCGGAGCTGTGAAGTTGCCAAAGCGCCGCCTCCTGCCCGGGAGGCTCCCGGGCGTCAGTCTGACCACGGGCTCCTCCTCTGTCTCCTCCACCTGGCGTCCCTCTCACTTCCCAGAGGTTTCACTGGGGAGCCAGGGCGCAGCGCCGTCCAGCCTCACGCCACATCCCATCATCGCTGGCTCCGCCCGTGCCACCCTTCTGTGCCCGCGCACCCCTCACCCCACAGCCGGGGGCCTCCCGCTCAGCCGCTTCTCGCCCGGGGCGCCTCCACTCCGCTCACTGACCGCTCCCCAGTCTCCAGCTCCAGCCCCGTTACCTGTCCTGAGCTTCGGGTCCCTCTGTCCACCTGTCCACCGTCACCCCAAGCTTGCCTCTCCCCTGCATACCCTGTGGGCTTCGGCATCCACCCAGTCGCTGTCAGCAGAATATGGGTCTTGGCCTAAATGCCTCCCTCTCCCTCGGCCTGTGTGGGGTGAGTGACTGCTTCTTGGAGGCTTAACGTCGTGTCTCCCGCCCTCTCCCCGCTTGATCCTGGTGCCCTGCCCTCATGTGGCCGATGTCCTCACCTCCCATCTTCTTCCCTTCCCGTCCATTCTCCTCAGCTACCCGAATCACCTGTAGACTGTTTTTTAGAGGATACCCTGGCTCCTCCCCAGAGACTCGATTCTGAATGTTGGGGGTTCAGGTGTCTCTGTGCTTTTTTGACTGCCCTGGATCCTGCTGGAGGCCAGGCCCGAGAACCCAGGTATAAGAGTCACGCCCACTCCGGTGACACGGCACGGAAGGCCGTCCACAGCCCCGCGTGCCCACCCTCAACTCTCCTGCCACGTTCCTTCACCAGCAGCTGCTTAGCACTCCCTGACTGTCGGGGGGCTTTCTTGTGTTTCCTCCAAGCCTTTTCTTGTTAGATTTCTTTTCAGAAACTCCCCTGCCCTCTCCCCACCCCTCCATCTCGCTGCTGCTCCTCCTTGCCTTTCAACACAGGCTTCAAAGCGGCCCCCAGCGGAGGTGACTCTTCTCACCCCAAGCCGTCATCACACCTGCGCCCTGGCACTCCCGTCCTGTCCTGTGTGAAGTGGCTCTGCGTGTCCGTCTGGAAGACCGTCCCTTCTGCTGGGCAGCGGGCTCCCTGGGAGCACCAGTTCCAGCTCTCTGTCCTGGCCCAGGCCTGTCCTGACAGAGGGAACGTTGTTTTCTCAGTTGGGCTGCCATCTGGCAAGGAGTATTTCCTTAGGGAAGGAAAGGGAGCAAAGGGTTTCCCAGGCCCGCTCTCCGAGGCGTCCTCGGGTCACGGCGCCTGTGCTCTGCCCTCCGCGTCCGCGCGGGTTGGCCTCCTCCTTGTCCTTTTTAACCTGGAGCAGTAGCCACAGACCTGCTGGCTGTTGCCGGGAGTGTTTCTGGAAGACTCGAGGTTGTACCTCTTCCCTTACATCAACAGGTTTGGAGGCGCATAGGGGTTGCTCTGCTGGGGCTGGAAAGGCTTGTGGTGCCCGTGTCCTAGTCTGGAGAAGGTCCCTTTAGAAGCTGCCCTGGGTGCATGGATTTCTCCTGGGAGAAGTGTGAGCGCTTCCCGGTGAAGTCAGGCCCGAGACGGGCACCGGCTGGCAGGAAGTGATGCTAGGTTCTCTCAGTTGGTGTTCCCTTTGTTTGGGGGCTGCATTTATACTCACCCACAGCCTCTGCAGGGATCCCTCAGTTCCCACAAGAGCCACCTACCTGCATCATACTTTGTCCTGACTTTACCAGAAGTACAGATCACGCATGAGTCCAAAGGACGCTTGTTTGAGAAAAGCCCCACCTCTGGGGAGGACTGGATGGCTTTGGGGCTTGGTCACAGCAGCAGCATGGTGGCAGGAAAGAAGGGAGAAAAAATTTTCTTTCCTTACTCAAATAAAGTAATTTATCTACTGTGAGGTCCAGCTGGACAAACTCTAGATGTCACATGTAGGGCCACTGAGTCGCCATTTGTAAGTAACAGGATTTGGGAGTTGGTGGGGGGGCTAGGTAGGGTCCTTGGAGAGAGTCTGTTGGAATGATTGTTTGAATTTATTCTACTGATTAGGAAATTCCTGTTGGTCCGCGATGGAGGAACATAGGTGCCTCCTTGCTTCCTAGAGTCCTTAGGGAGATGCTGGGCCAGGGGTGTTTGTTTCTAACACTTTATTTTAGGTTCATAACATTGAACAAAATTGAACAGAGGGGACAGATACTTCACATATGCCCCCGCCGCACACACACATAGCTTCCTCCATTATCAGCATCCCCTGTCCACAGTAGTACGTTCCTTACAGCTGATGGGCCTGTATCGACTTACTATCATGCAGAGCCCGTAGTTTACAGTAGGGCTCACTCCTGGTGTTGTACACTGTGTGGGTTTGGACGGATGTGTGCCCACCATTATATAATAGAATCATACAGAGTCATTTTGCTGCCCTGAAAATCCCCTGTGCTCCGCCTACCAGGTGGAGTTCAGTATCTGCTTGGTGTTTCCTCAGCTGCGTCATGGATACCCAGATCCTTAGAATCTGTCTAGCTCACATTTTGTGAGGCAAGAGGCTGTCTTCTCATAGACCCCCACCTTCTCAGGAGATGTCGTGAGTCACTCTCTGTCTCTAACGGTCAAAGAATCTTTGGGCCCAGAAGGTTCCTCCAAACCTGTGGTTCTGTCCCAGGACTCAGAAATGACCCACTGTGGCTGACTAGTGTAAACGTCTACAGCTGATTAGCTTTCGTTTAGAACGTTAATTATGATACAGATACTGGTGTCATAATTGTGACTAGTGTGTATACGTAACATAAAAATTTGTGACAAAAAGAAAGAGATGAATGCTGGTTGTGGTAACAGCTGGTATGTAGTGACTGGGCACGACGGAGAATCTCGTTTTTCCCTCACGACAGTTCTGGAAAGTGGGGACTGTGTTCCTCCTGCAGCACAGAGAGGTCACGTGACTTGGGCAAGCTTACACAGCTTGCAAGGAGCGGGTCCTGATTTGAACCCAGGTGTGTCTAATTCCAGAGCCAACACCCTTTACCCCTGGCTGCCACTGTGCTGTGGTGAAGACGGCCTTTTACTTTAAGACTGAGGTTTTCCTCGTTTTTTCCCTCAGAGTGACCACGTCAGGGGTGATGGAGAATATGAAGAAAGTCAAGAAGGTGACCAACGGCTCAGTGGAGCCGCAGGGTGAGTGGGAAGGCAGCGCGTGATGGAACAGCTCCGAGGCGGCACTGTCAGAGGAAACAATTTATTCATGGTCCTGTTGGTCAGCGAGAGAGGTCGGCCCCTCCCGACGGTGACACCGCAGAGCACGTGGCTGGGAGCAAATTGCCACGGAAGCCTAACTTTTCACTCTTTTCTGGAAGCTGGATCTGTGGCTGGTGATAGGCAGCTAGAATTCTCCTTCAGGTGGGAGTGCTGGGTAGGGGGTGTAAGAGGAGGAGGGTAGAAGGAAGACTTTGTTTTTAATCTCTATTATTTTAAATTGGGAACTCTTCAGGTAGGTGCAGTTGTGACCCAGTGTGTAGCAGCGGAATGTTGGTGGATGGGGCACGGCGGGGGGCGGTGTGTCTGCAGCCGTGCAGGGGAAGGGACTTTAGGAAACGAGCAGATGTCGAGTGGGGCACGGAGGCTCACAAAGAAGGGAAAGGTGAGCATCGCTGCGTCTTGGGGACAAAAAACGAGTGAGATCAGGTTATTTTAGAAAGCAAAGTCAAAACCCAATTTAGTATTAAGAGACTGCCCCAGGACTTCCGGCCCTGAATGTCACCCAGACCTTCATCCCGGATTCTGAAAGTGACCAGAAACAACGGTCGTCCGAGGGCTACCGTGTCAGAGTCAAGGCTCTGGTGGTGGCAAATGGTTCTCTTGACTGAAGTGTGTTCTGTGTTACCTAATGGATGGACGGAAGTGTGTGTTTAAGCTCGAAAAGCCGCCTCCTGTAGGATTTCCCTGAACATCTGGTCCCCCCGACGGCCCAGAGCAGCACCGTCTCTGGCGGCCCTCTCTTCTCACAGCTGCGTCTATTTTGTGTGATCAGAATATGGGGAAACGGGAAGGACTTTTCCTTAAGGAGCAGCTGGGGGCAGAAAGGATCATGTCGAAGCACATCCTTAAGGCAAATCGTCATCATGACAAAGCTTTTCCTGTAGCCAGGTAGGACTTCTAAAGGGAGGAATGAAGCAGACCTTGTCCCTGTATTCCAAGAGTAAGTATGCAAAGAAGATGCGGGTGATTAAACAGGTTTACTCTCGGGGTGTGGGGATGATGAGATCTTTCACAGAAGCTCAGTGAGGTTCCCTTCCAAACTTTCAGAGCTTGGAGAGGAACACGGATAGCTTGCCTGAGGTGAACAGTATTGCAGCTCGTAGCCAAGTCATCTGAGTAGTGGGACGAGCTCAGAAGTTTCCCCGTGACGGAGGGCATAGCAGGGCTTACCGCTCGTTTCCTACGAAGGCTTTGGCTGCCAGAGCCTGAGATGGGGACTGAAACACTGCATCAGGCAAGCTCCCTGGAGCGTGGGGCCCCGGCCGGGTGGGGTAGCTCCCAGTGCCCACGTGCGTCAGGAGCCCGAGCCGCCCCCCCCCCCGACCTCCTGGCCTGCCTCCTGGGTGCTGGATGGTGACGGTGGCTGGTGGTTATTCTCTTACCTCTGGCTTGGAAGGGTCGATCAGAAGCCACAAGATTTAGGGGTGCCGCTCAGTATGCCCGGTTTGGGAACCTGAAGTGTCTTTACTCAGAAAACAGTTATTTTCCCTCTCCTGTACCATTTCACTTCCTAAATGACCAGTGAGGAAGCAAGTGTCCTTTCTATGCGCTTCGATGAGCCCTCTGCTCTGCCCAGTGCCCCCTCCACAGGGGCTCGGTCCTGGCTGAGTAGGAGGAAGAGCCAGCATCTTCCAAGGCTGCTGCTGCCCACCTCTCTGCAGATACCTTAGGGAAGGGTTCGTGTGTCTTCCCATCTTCAGGAGCGAGGAAATATGCCCCATGTATTCATCTAAGGGCCTTTTTTTGTCTTGTAAGTAATCCTGGAGCTGTGTGACAGGAGAAGGAAGTGGCAGGGAGGACGGGAGTATTTTTGAGACTATGTTTTCCTGACGTGAACACCATCCCAGTGATTAAGAAATGTGTCTCATACTGTGGCCAGAACTCCCTTTGCTGCTTCCCTCCGAGGGACGTGTTTGCTGTTTGTCCTGCAAGCAGATGTTCTCGGCTAGGCCGTAGACCTCTTGGCAAGAACCAAAGGTTTGAAGAAACACCCCACCACCACCACACACACACACCCACGAAAGGGTCTCCACAGAGGTGTCCTCACTTCATGTGCTGGAAGCGGGGAAGCGAGTGAATGAAGATGAGTGTGTGCATGTGGGCTGGCACCGGCCCCTGCTCAGCCCTCCTGCTCTGAGGTCCCCGGGCCCCAGCGGTCACAGGAGGGCATGAGCCAGAGGGCTGGGCTTCTCTGTGGTACCGGGTGGTCTTCAAATCCCACGCGGCACCTCTAGGCTTGCAGAATGGCTGAGAGGCTACAGTTTTACAGTCCTGACCCTTCCGGAACCAGAAGGTACAGATGAGATAAGATAGTGCATTAGAAATAAAGGCAGGCCACAGGCTTCCTAACAAACGGGTCGTCTGCCCACGTCCTGTATTTTAACTGGCAGAAGGTTTAAAGGCAGGCCGCTGATCAAGAGGAATCAAAACCCCAGCCCAAGATTGGGAAAATAGGTGGTAGTTCAAGTTTTGACAAAATTGTTTAAGCTCTTCATCCTGTTGTGCAAAAATTTGTTCTCTTTCTCTATGACTTGACGGCAGTGAGCAGCATTCAGCTCTCCTCTTGAGTAAAGATGACTGATTGGGGTCTAAAGCCAAGTTGTTTCCCCAGCTGACAGCCCACTCCCTGATTTTCACAGTCCACTTGGGCTCGTGGTGATGCCGTGTTTGAATAGTTAAGCCCTCTCAGTATTTCGGGGATTGGGCAGACAGGATTGGTGCACATCACAGAGTGATCGGTGGTATTTATAGCTTCGCTCTGTGTTCTGCTCCCCGTTTCTGCCTACGCGAAATATACGTACTTCCTCTGCGAATCCGGCCGTGGACTGGAAGTGCCGCTGGCTGTGAAACTTTAGGAAGTAAAGGGTCTGTTTTCCTTTAATAAAGTGTGTGTGTTTTGCTAGAAAATTACTTCTTGGACAACAAGAACAATCACTGATCTCTTAATCCTGGCTCTTAACAGTGGCCAGAGACTCCATCGGCCTGTTTCTTGGTCCCATGATACTTGAACGGTTTAGCAGCAGTGCCTCCCCTGAACACGCCTGCTGGCTCCTCTTGGAAAGAGAAGCTTGCTCTAGTGTAAGAGATGGTTTCTCAGATCATAGCCTGAGTCTGTTTAGTTTCCTTTCAAGAAACCACTTTAGAGTAAAATTTCCAGGTTTTTTTTTTCCCCCGGACAAGTCCAGCCAGCCAAGGCGGCACCCAGTCTCTTCATAAGTCCACTCCACGGGGCTGCCACGGCCAGACGTCCACTCCCTCGTTGTGATCTCGCCACAGGATGCTCTCCTCCCCCCTCCCTCTCCCCCCACTTCCTCCTTCCCCCTCCCCGCCCATCTCTTCTTTCCTCGCCTTGGCCCTCGCCCATCAGTTCCACATGGGCTCAGTCTGGGAGTACGGGCTGAAGCCTTTGGTGCATTGCAGCATTTTCTCCCAGCAGCTGTGTGAAGGATGTCTTTTCCAAGCTAAGAATTGTATCCCAAGAGCACATATTACTGCTTCGGACCATATGTGATCTTCCGCCCCCGCACGGAAATGTCTGTCTTGTTTTAGTCCGTACTGACCAAGAAACAGTGTCAAAGATGCCAGTTTTAGGGCTTCCCTGGTGGCGCAGTGGTTGAGAGTCCGCCTGCCGATGCAGGGGACACGGGTTCGTGCCCCGGTCCGGGAGGATCCCACATGCCGCGGAGCGGCTGGGCCCGCGAGCCATGGCCGCGGAGCCTGTGTGTCCGGAGCCTGTGCTCCGCAACGGGAGAGGCCACAGCAGTGAGAGGCCCGCGTACAGCAAAAAAAAAAAAAAAAAAAAGATGCCAGTTTTAATTGTGAGTGGCTCTGGGCATCTCTGCCATCCTGGAGCATATCCTTCGAGGGAGGCTTCTCGGACCTGGGACAGTCTGACGGGTTATTGGCCCTGCTCTGTACACCCCGTAGAGCTGTGGGACCGGTGGTGCTTCCTGCTGCCGAGCAGCTTGTTCAGAGGACACGGGTCCTCGCCCCCTCCTCCTCCTGCTCTGCACTCCACACCTCACCCTTGCTTCCCTGACCCACGCCTGGCCTTCAGCAGATTCCGAACACGCTGAGTCCAGGATGCCTGTGGCCTGCTGCTTTTTTTTTCTCTTCAGAATTCAGAATTCCCCACTGAAGAAGTTAAGTTAGACTTTGACTTGATACCTCTTGGTGTATCAAAAACCATACCAGACGTTCTAGAAGATCCGCCCTTTACTCCAGTTTTCTCTAGGGTGTTTCTGGCAGGAGGTCGTACAAGAGCTCCACCTGAGTTGATGCTAATACTCGTCACTACGACCTGCAATGTAGATACTGATTGGCAAGCTGGACATTCCCCCCAGGCCCCTTCTGTCGCTTGCGATGCATCTGCCCTCTCCGCACAGCTTATGCTTGAAATATAATGTTTTTCAGTGGCTCGTTGCTAGGACATGGACACGCACATCCTCTGAGAGACTGTGTGCAGAAAGCACTCGGCGGGGCGGGGCGGGGAGACCCAGGAGCAAGGATTCGGTTGTGTTGCGTCAAGGACCTTTGGGACCTACTGGCAGGAAGTCTGCAGGCCGTTTGGGCAGGAGTGCAGATAAAGTCAGTAAAGGTCAAGGTGAGATGGAAGAGCTAGCTCACCCCCAGACAGCAAGCTTCTCTTGGGGCGGGGTTTGAGGCTTTGGGGTGGGCAGCCAAACCATCAGGGGGCCAGGCGGTCAGCCTTCTTAGCGTGTAAGACACTTATTACAAAAGGATCCAAAAATCCTGTGCACACGGGGGTTTCTTGATGCCTTAAGCAGCCTTTGCGGATGATAAATTGGATTTGCCTAGTCATGTGACCTCAGAAGAACATCCAATCCAGAAATAAGTTTCATTTGGGGGAGAAAATGTAAATATTCTTTGCTTTCCAGGTTAGATTGGGATGCAGCAGGAGTTTTCAGTACTTTTTTTTTTAACACTGATGGTCACTGAAGAGTGTTTATGTGAACATCTGCCGGGTGGAGGCTCCGGTCGGGATGATGTCGGGGCCGGGTTCTCCTGCTGTGGTGCACACGTGTACAATAAAGATTCTGGGACAGGGACGCATGTTTGTCATCCGAGGGGGTTGCCGACTCCTGCCTGCTGTCTCTCCGCCCCCTCCCCCTTATAATTCTTTCCTTTGTGAGTTTTGTTCATTAAATTAGTTAATTGCCTCCCACTCGCTCCCACTGGCAAGAGTGACACCTGCTAGAGAAGCTCCCTGTGTCTCAGCTGCCATTGAAACTCAAACGTGACTTCAACTCCAGAGGCTTTGTTTTGGAACAAGCTGAAGATCAGTTGTAGTTGACTGGTGTCCTGCCTCCAGTGGGGACGGGGTACTCTCTGAGTCAAGGCCTGGGCACTGCTGCCATTTGAGGGGAGATGACGGCGGAGACTTGGGGTAAAGCCCACCCTGCAGCAGGCTCGGGTTCACCCTCTTATGATGTTGGTCATCAGATAACCCTGCTGGTGTTCCCACATCAGAATCAGAGAAATCCAAGATTTTAGACTCAAGGCATTTTTGGAAGTCATCCAACTCCAAACCCCTTATTTTACTAGGAATGTTTTAAATGGAGGTGTAACTCACATACAGTAAAATTTACCCTTTAAGCGTACAGTTGGATGAGTTTTGACAAGTGTATATACAGTTCTGTAGCCTCCGCCCTAAGTGAGATGGAACATTTCCACCACCCCATAAAGTCCCCTGTGCCCCTTCTCAGTCAAAACCGCCCCCTGTCCAGAACTACCACAGCCGCTGCTCTGATGTCTACGCTGTAGCTTAGTTTATTCTGGAACTTCACGTGAGTGGAATCACACTTCCGTGTATGGCTTCTTCCACTCAGGAGACTGTCTGTGATTTGTCCATCCAAAGCCCTGGCTTTAAAGCTGCAAAAAATGGGGGCCTAGAGAGGGTTGTGCCCCACCCTCCCCCTCACCCAGCCAATAAGTATCGGAGCTGAGGTGAGAACCCAGGTCTCCTGACTCCAGCCTCGGTGTGGTGATGAGGATTAAGTCAGGGGCCTGGCCTGGAGCTCTGTCGGGTTCTGTTGCTGTGTTTACAGTGACGTTAGAATGATCCTCAGTTCACTGTATCCCAGAAGCTCGGAACGAAGGGCCTCAGAGTCCATGTCGTTTCCCCTGGGCCTTCCGGTTACTGGCCATGCCTCACCCACAGCTCCTTCCTGACTCTGCAGAGGCCTTGGGTTACCCAGGGTGTCCATGGAAAGAAGCCTGAGGAGCGGGGACAGGGCATTCCAAGAGTAGAGCCCAGGAATCGGGTGAGACTCTCAAGGGTGAGAGATGCTGAGGCCCCCCAGGAAGGGGACAGCTGAGGAAAGGTGTGGGAAGGACCTGGGGACCATCTAATCCAGTACTTCACAAACTGGAGCAAGCATCAGTGTCCCCCTAGGCCCCAGGGCTTCTGATTCAGTAGGTCTCCTGCGGGGCCCGAGACGTTGCATTGCTAACAGGCTCCCAGGTGATGCCACCTCGGCTGGTCCCAGGTCACACCTTGAGAACCGCTGATGTAACCCAGCTCCCTTCTTGAGACTTACCCCAGTCATTCAGGGGGTGTGTCGAGCACCCACCCGTGCAGACTCCTGCTGGACACACAGCAGCGAGACGGCGTCCTGACTCCGGGCCCGCCTGGCAGGGTTGCAGTGGTAATCCGGTGAGCGTGCCAGCGGGCCAGCTGAACTGCTCCCCTCCATCAGCCTTGGCTTCCTCCTCCCCCGTTGGAAGTGCAGCCGTCCGGGCCGAGGACTCTGCACCTCCAGTGACGCTCAGGGTCAGGAAGGCCTATGCCAGTGGGTCTGACCACAGCTCACTCGCCTTCCGGTTTCTCTAACGAGCCGGAAGAGCAGACCAAGTGGGCAGCGGACAACTGACCCAGATCTACCTGCTGAGAGCGGCCGACCGCCCCTGGGACCCTGTGGAGTCCTCCCAACGCCCACATGGGCTCCTTCCTGTGGCAGCGCCTTTGGGCGCCCTGCCCTTCCCCAGGGATCAGTCAGGTCGCCAGGTTGAGAGCTGCGCGGTCCCTCAGGCTACTCGACAGTGAGGCTGGCAAGTGGGGTGAGAAAGTGCTGACTTTCTTCCCGCAGATCTGCGCCCGAGCTGCGTACACAACGGGCGCTTCCGAGCATCCATCCAGCCCTAGAGCTGGCCTGGCCCCCACCACGTGGAGAGAAGCTGCCTCAGCGGTTTGGGGGCTGGATTTTAGGGGGTCAGTGTGCCCCTTGCAGGAGCTGCACCCTGCACCACTCCTTCCCAGTTTGCCAGGGTTGCTGACTTTCATAAAAAACAAGGAATCTGCTCATGGAAACATCTGCACAACCAACCGAGCTTTTAAGTCTTGTTTATACACTTAGCACCACGTGTCTCATTCAGGGCCCGGGTTCTAGGCTGCAAACCTCACCGAGGGCTGAAAGCCCTCCTCAACGCACTAGTATTTGCAGGACCACAGCATAAAATGATGTGAGCCTGGTTTCCACCGCATGATGGGAGAGCAATAAGGGGGGGTGCGTGGGGGAGAGTTGAGCGCATGACTGCTGCCCCCGCTTTCTCCCCTCCTGCCTCCCACCCTTTCCATTTTAACTGGCCCCTTCGCATCAGCAGTACGGCTTGATCAAGAAGTTTTCTTCCCATTAAAAAAAAAACATCTCCCTAGGCCAAGCTGCAGCCCCCGCCCTCCACTTACAGGGTGGACTTCTCAGGTCTGCCTCTTTCCCCTCCAGTACCCCCAACTCACTGAGGTCTGGGTTCCACTGGCCAAAGTCTCCCGCAGCCTCTGGGGCTTGGTTATTACCTGCCGCGACTGTAGCAGCCTGTGGCACGGTGGGACCCCTCCCCTTTCACCCTTGGCCACATCACCTTGCACCCACTGCCTCCCTCCTCGGAATTCCACGCCAGCCAGGTTAGACTTCCCGGTAGTTTTCCTTTTCTCTCCAGCTGCTTGGCCACAGTCGGCTTCCTGTGCCCAACCCTTCGGTGTTGGGCTCCTCGGCACTGCCCCAGCTCTCTTCTGCTCTCTGAACCCCAGGATCGTATTCCCAGCCTAGAACTGTCCTGAGCTGCTAATGGTTTATCCAGCTGCCTCCTGGACTGTTTTGTTTTTGTGTTTTTGGCCGCGCCGCGTGGCATGCGGGATCTTAATTCCCTGACCAGGGGTCGAACCCGTGTCCCCTGCAGTGGAAGCATGGAGTCTTAACCACTGGCCCGCCAGGGAAGTCCCTGGACTGTTTTAAAGGCACTTCAAAGCTACACTTTCAAAATGAAATTACCACGTCTCCTCCCCAATCCTAGTAAATGTGATCCAGGCCAAAAACTTGGGCCTTATCCTTGACACTTCCCTTTCCCTCACCCCATCACAGTCCTGTGGCTCAAGCCTACCCATTTCTCTCTCCCCACTGCCACTAGCCAGGCCAGCCACACTCACCCGTAACCTGGATTACAACATCAGCTGCTGCCTTGCAGCTGGTGGCCTGACCTCCAGTCTTGCCCCACTCCCAGCCTTTGCCATGCCTTGGCCAAGTGCCTGCCTACTGTGTTAAGCATATAGGTGCAAAAGCAAGCAAGGAGGATGCATGGTCAATATACAGAAATCAACTATTTCTATATACTTGCAATGAACAATCCAAAAAATGAAATTAAAGCATTTCCATTTACAACAGCATCAAAAAGAATAAAACATATACTTAACAGAAGAAGTGTAAAATTAATATTCTGAAAACAAAAACACTGAAAGACGATCTAAATAAATAGAAAGCCATCTCATATTCATGGATCAGGAAACAATATTGTTAAAGATGACGATACTCCCCAAATTGATCTCCAAATTCATTGTAATCCCTACCCAAATCCCAGCTGGTTTCTTTGCAGAAATTCACAAGCTGATCTTAAAATTCATATGCAATGCAAGGGATCCGGAATAGCCAGAACAACCTTGAAAACAAGGGACAAAGCTGATGGATTCCCCCATCTCAATTTCAAAACTTGCTAAAAAACTGTAGTGATCGAAGAATGTGGTAGTGATAGAAGTATAAATGTAGAGCTCAATGAGATAAAATAGAAAGTCTTGAAATAAACCCATTTATCTATGGTCAATTGATTTTCGGCAAGTGTTCCAAAACCATTCAATCTGGAAAGAATTTTTTTTTTCCAACCAATGCTGCTAAGGACAACTGGACATCCCCATGCAAAAAGTAAGTTTGTAACCCTGCCTCACACCATATACCAAAATTACCTCAAAATGAACCATACACTTAAAGCTATAAAACTCTTAGAAGAAAACACAGGAGTAAATCTTTATGACCTTGTATTATTAGGCAATGGTTTCTTAGATAAGACACCAAAGACAAACAATAAAGAAAAAAGATAAACTGGAGTTGATGAAAATTAAAACTTCCATGCTTCAAAGGACATCATCAAGAAAGTGAAAAGACAACCCAAATACTTGTAGACTGTATATCTGAGAATGGTCTTGTCTCCAGGATATATGAAGAACTCTTACAACTCAATAAAAAGATAACCCATTTTTTAAATGGGCAAAGGATCTGAATAGGTGTTTCACTTAGCATAATAATTTCAAGGTTCATCTGTAATGTGTATGAGAATTTCACTCCTTTTTAAGACTGAACAACATTCCATTTTATGTATATATAGACATACCATATTCTGTTTATCCATTCATCCATTGATGAATACTTGGATTGCTTCCACTCTTTGGTTATTGTGAGTAGTGCTGCTGTGAACATGGGTGTACAAATATCTATTCAAGTCTCTGTTTACAACTCTTTTTTTTTTTTTTTGGCTACGTTGGGTCTGTTGCTGTGCACAGTCTTTCTCTAGTTGTGGCACGCAGGCTTCTCGTTTCGGTGGCTTGTTGGTGGAGCACAGGCTCTAGGCGTACAGGCTTCAGTAGTTGCAGCACGCAGGCTCAGGAGTTGCGGCGCGTGGCCTCTAGAGCACAGGCTCAGTAATTGTGGCACACGGGCTTAGTTGCTCCGCCGCATGTGGGATCTCCCCGGACCAAGGCTCGAACCCGTGACCCCTGCATGGACAGGCAGATTCTTAGCCACTGTGCCACCAGGGAAGCCCTGTTTTCAACTCTTTTGAGTACATACCCAGAAGTGGATTGCTGGATCATATGGTAGTTTTGTATTTAAATTTTGGAGGAACTGCCATACCATTTTCCACAGCAGGTGCACCATTTTACATTCCCACTAGCAGTGCACAAGGATTCCAGTTTCTCCACGAGTGTTCTTTGCCGACACTTATTATTTTGTAGGTGATTTTGTTTTTAGCATAGCCATCATAGTGGCTGTGACTTGGTATCTCATTGTGGTCTTGATTTGCATGTCCCTCATGAACGGTGATGTTGAGCATCTTTTCTGTGCTTCTTGGCCATTTGTTTATCTTCTTCAGAGAAAATGTCCATTCAAGTCCTTAGCTCATTTTAGTTTTAGTTTAGTTTTAATTATGGTAAAATATACATAAATTTATCATCTTAACCATTTTTAAGTGTATGGTTCAGTCGCGTTAAATACATTCACGTTGTTCTGCAACCAATCTCCAGAACTCTTTTCATCTTGCAAAACTGAAACTCGACACCCACTAAACCACAACTCCTTATTCTCCCTTACCCCACAAATCCCTGGCACCCCCCCCCCATTCTACTTTGTCTATGAATCTGACTACTATAGACACCTCGTATAAATGGAATCACACAGTATTTGTCTGTTGTGACTGGCCTATTTCACTTAGTGTCCTCAAAGTTCCCTTTGCCCATTTTTGGATTGGGTTTTTTTGTTGTTGAGTTGTAGGAGTTCTTTATATACCCTGGATACTAATCTTTTATCAGATACATGGTTTGCAGTATTTTCTCCCACTCTGTGGGTTGAATTTTCACTCTTGATAGTGTCCTTTGCTGCACAAAATTTTTAAATTTTGATTAAGTCCAATTTATTTATTTTGTTGTTGCCAAGAAATCATTGCCAGATCCAATGCCACGAAGCTTTTATTTTTTTTTCTAAGAGTTTTAGGTCTTAGGTTTAGTTTGATCCATTTTGAGTTCATTTTTGTGTATAGTGTAAGGATGAGGATCCAGCTTCATTCTCTTGCGTGTGGATATCCAGTTTTCCCAGTACCGTTAGTTGATAAGACTGTCCTTACCCCAGTGAAATGGTCTTGGCATCTGAATAGCCATTTCTATAAAGAAGATAGGCAGATGGCCAGCAAGCATCTGAAAAGACTCTCAACATCCAGAGAAAAGTGAATCAAAATTAGTGAGATACTACTTCACACTACTAGGGTGGCTATAATAAAAAATATATAATAACAAGTGTTGGTGAGGATGTGGAGAAATTGAAATCCTTACACACTTGCTGATGGGAATGTATAAAATGCTGCAGCTGCTTCAGAAAAGTTTGGCAGTTCCTCCAAAGACGACGTGTAGAGTTACCATGTGACTCAGCAATTCTACTCTTAGGTACACAGCCAAGAGAAATGAAGACACAGGTCCACATAAAAACTTGGATACAAATATCCATAGAAGCATTACTCCTGATAGCCTAAAATTGGAAATAACCCAAATGTCCATCACTGATGAATGGGTAAATAAAAGTGGTTACCTATACAAAGGAATATTATTCAGCAATAAAAAAAGCATGAAGTACTGATACATGTTACCACATGGATGAAACTTGACAACATTTTGCTAAATGAAAGAAAACACAAAGGCCGCATATTGTACGATTCCATGTATATATGTCCAGAATAGGTAAGTCTGTAGAGACTGAAAGTAGATTAGTGGTTGCCAGGGGCTGAGGGAGGGGGGTTGCAAGGGGTGACTGCTAAAGAGTGAGTTTTGCTGCTGCTGTTTTTAATTTTTATTGGAGTATAGTTGATTTTCAGTGTTGTGTTTCAGGTGTACAGCAAAGTGAATCAGATATACATATATACACTTTTTTTTTTAGAAGAGTTTTTTTTTGAAGTGATGAAAATGTTCTAAAATTTTGGTGATGGTTGTACAACACTGAATATACTAAAAACCATTAAATGTACAGTTTACATGTGTGAATTGTATGGTATGTGAATCATAGCTGACAAAAGCTGTTAAAAAAATAGTGGTCCAAACTGAGAGGTGTCTGTGGGAGCACAGAGCCTGTGCACCCAACCCTAGGTAGGTCAAGGAGGGCTTCATGGAGGAAGTACCGTTTTGTATGGATTAGCTCAATGAAGCAGGCAGCGATGGAAAGGTGTTTGGGTGGGGGGAATGGCATGTGCTAAGGCCAGTGATGAGATCCTGGCACATTGGGACGAATCCAGTAGAGCTGGAATCATGAGTGGGAAGTCGGGAGCAGAGAGGGATGAGACTAGAAAAGCAGATGTGGGCTGTATCAGGAGACCCTCTGCTGAGGAGGCTGGCCTTCACCATGAAGACAGTGGGAAGGCGCTGGCAAGTTTTATCAGGGAAGTGATGTGGTCAGACTGCACCCTGATCATCTAGTGCGCTGGTAACTACAGCACAAAGGAGCGATGTGGGGACATGGCCTGGCTGCCTCTCGCACTTTTATCTCTTCTCTATCCCAAACTGGACCTCAGATTTCTCAGGCTTGTGTTTTGGAGGAGACTGACCCCATACTCCTAACTCTAGGCTTGAACCTCAAGTGATTGAAACTGATCAGCACATCCCTTGTCTCCCCACCCCACTACATTGATTGGTTGGCAGGATGAGGGCGGGGAGGAAGTGGGTTGCTTTCAGCAAGATGTGAACACCAAGTGGGACGCCTAAACTGCCACCTGCAGCACGTTGGAGAGGCTTCCTGAGAATGGCCCTAACACTGCGGATGCAGAGCCAGAAACGGAGAGAGGAAACCCAGATCCTCTCATAGCCTATAAGCCGGGACCAAGCCTTGCCTGAAGGCAGATACTGCTGGACTCCTGAGTTACATGCATCAAAGTTCCCTTTATGCTCTAGCCAGTTTAGGTCAGGTTTTCTGTTACTCTGAAGTGTTCCAGCAGACAGACACTCTGACAGAAGGGATGCACAAGGGATCAGGAAGCCCTGAGGAACCTTTGCAGTCTGCCTGGAGGGTTCTGGAAGGCTCCCTGGAAAACATTGAATTCTGAGACGAGAAGGGGGGAGTTAGCAGAGGTGGAGGGGCTGTCATGGGAAGGGAGGGGATGGTTTATACAAGGTGTCCTTCCTGAGAATCTGCTGATGACGTTCATTCATCACCGATGCCCTGAGGGCAGGCAGCCAGGTGGGATTTCAGCAACCCTGACCCCAGACCCAACACTGAGCACGAAAGGGGGCCCGCCCAGTTCCATAGACCAGGCAGCCAAGGTGAGGTCCCAGGGGGCAACTGACCTGCGCACGGCCACACAGCAAGTGCCGGACTTGGAGCCCAGCTGTGCTGTATCCTGGGGCGAGTCCTTCCTACCCACCACTCTGGGTTTTGACTGGAAGCAACAAGCCTTCCAGGGCTGAGCCTGGGATAAAAGCTGATTTTGTTGGTTTTGAGAGAAAACTTCTTTACCTCTTCTGGAATTCACATGCGGGCTCCTTTGCCCACATGCATGTTGGTGGCCCCGACTGTTGTGGCTCCTGCCTTTTCCTGGTCCAGGCCTCATAAAACCCATTAGCGGGTGGCCTCATTGATTTTCAGTCGTGTTTAACCTCCCGGTTATGAGTCTCTCCAGGCCCCTATGAACCACTCTTAGCACAGAGCAGCCAGAGGCCGGGTGATTCAGACAGAATTATTAACAAGGCTATATTTACTTCTCCGGAGGGAACTGCCGGGAAACCTGGCCATGCAGCAGAACAAGGGAGAACCTAGGGCCACACGGGCAGTAAGGGGACAAGTCATCACAGGGCCTCCCCCACCCCACAGCCTGCACTGGCTCCCATGGCCTTCCAGGCTCAGGACCCATCCTCACCCTTGGAGACAAGCTGGCCCTTAAATCACCCCCGAGCCACCAGCCTCTTTGGAAGGAGCCAGAAGCTATGCCTGTTTTCCCTCTGGTTGGTTGTTTTCAGTCTCACCCCAGGCCCCAGGCCCCGAGGGGCACTCTGTCACCTGCAGGGCCCTGCTGTCAGCTTGCTGTTGGCAGGTGTCCTTCAAATGGAGTGGGGCAGAGAACCACAAGAAGCAGAAACTGGTGGGCTGGGCAGGAAGGCGAGAGAGGCCGAGTTCCACGGACATCAGGGCATATCTGCCCTTCCCGCCCCCAGCCTGGGAGCGACTTGGGACTCGGATCAGGTGTGCTGCTGGATGGGCTCTCGGAGTGGGAGCGAGGGGGGAAGGACGTCCCCTCTCCAGCCCCCAGCCCACACTTAACCTGTTGTGGGGCGAGGGGGCGTGTGGCCCTGCTAGCTCTAGAAGCATTTCACAGTCAGGAGAAGCAGAGGCCATTCTTTTATAAATGAAGGGCCAGAAAGATGGGGGCTGGGGGGTCCAGGAAAGACACTTCTAGAACTCCTCCTCCAAACTCTCAGCCCTGTGCCCTCACCCACCAGAGGAGCTTTTCCTACATCCTAATGTGCAGCATTCTGCCTCTTTATTCCCAGAATCCACACGAAGACCCCTTCTGAGTCCCCCGCAGTGGGTTGGGCTTCGAAGGGCGGGCAGGGATCCCATACTGGGCATGGAGCCCTGGGTCAGGCATCCTTGGCCAGCAGTCAGTGAGGGAGCGTGAATTTCCCTGGGCTGGGGGAGTGGGTGTGTGAATTTCCCTGGGCTGGGGGAGTGGGTGTGTGGTCTGCACGTCAGTATGTTAGTGATGGCCCAGCGGCCGTTGAGAATGAGGGCTTTATTTTATTCTACTATTTTTTTTTATTATTATTATTTTTTGCAGTACACGGGCCTCTCACAGTTGTGGCCTCTCCCGCTGCGGAGCACAGGCTCCGGACGCGCAGGCTCGGCGGCCATGGCTCACGGGTCCAGCCGCTCCGCGGCATGTGGGATCCTCCCGAACCGGGGCACGAACCCTCGTCCCCTGCACTGGCAGGCGGACTCTCAACCACTGCGCCACCAGGGAAGCCCTATTTTATTTTTTAATATTTATTTATTTGGCTGCGCCGGGTCTTAGTTGCAGCGGTCTTAGTTGTCCTCTCCAATCGCCATTTGCCCTGACTGGGTGGTAATTCGCTCGGGGTGAATGATGTAGCCTGCCCCGCAGGAAAGGATGGGAAAGACCACAGAATTCTTCCCAAGGGAACACGGAGGTACACAGTGCTGCCTCTTCCTCCGTGATGGCCATGACCCGCAGTGCAGTGGTTCATGCCACTCTCTCCAGCCCAACCCCTGCCCAACACAATGCTACAGCAGCCACTGCCCACGGGCTGGAGTCAGCAGCCCACTGCAGCATGTTTTGGCGACAGGGTGAATCAGCTCAGCTGGACCCACCCTGTGGTCATGCAGCTCCCACTGTGGGCCAGGTACCTGCAGGACGTCTGAGACGGGGAGACAGCTGGCCACTGGGCGGGCTCTCTCTAGCAGTGCCGACCCTGTGAATATGACAACTAAAGACTCAATGCTTCGCCTCCATCCATTTCACCTCTTCATTACATCATTTCTCCCACGGGAGAACCCATAAAACAGTGGATTCCTCATGTTTGTGTATTCCACAGGACATCAGTTCTTCAAATGCTATCTGGAGTTAAGGAAAAAATAAGAGTAGAAATACTGAAATAAAACAAATTTCTTTCCCGCAGGATTTCTCAGAGCCTTTAGTATGCTAATGTGCCTGACTCTTAGATGGGATATCCCCCCAAAGCATTTGACCAGGGAACCCTTTTCCCCACAGGACATGTGTACGACTGAGACTGGTTTTTCTTCAGGAGATACTGGATTATATACTTTTGATAATCTTTTTATAATTTGGAGAAAAAATATGATTAAAAACTACTTAATTAAAAAACACAGGGACTTCCCTGGCGGTCCAGTGGTTAAGACTCTGCGCCTCCACTGCAGGGGGCATGGGTTCCATGCCTGGTCTGGGAACTAAGATCTTGCATGCTGCACGGTGTGGCCAAAAAAAAATCACACACACACAATGAAGAACACAGATTTTTTTTTCGTCCCACAGTTGGCATCGTCCTGGGATTTCTGAAACTTTTTTGTGCTGTTAACGGATCTGTGTCATGTAAGTAGATTTCTGTCCATGCTGTAATTTAATACTGTTGGACAGGATTCCATGGTATGGATAATGGAATCCCTCGGTTTCGGATATGTAGGTTGTTTCCATTTTTTTTTTTTTTTTTTTTTTTTTTTTTTTTTTGCGGTATGCGGGCCTCCCACTGTTGTGGCCTCTCCCGTTGCGGAGCACAGGCTCCGGACGCGCAGGCCCAGCGGCCATGGCCCACGGGCCCAGCCGCTCCGCGGCACACGGGATCCTCCCAGACCGGGGCACGAACCCGCATCCCCTGCATCGGCAGGCGGACCCCCAACCACTGCGCCACCAGGGAGGCCCCTAGGTTGTTTCCATTTTTGTTGTTGTCGTTATATAAGTGCCGCTGTAGTAATGTCCTTGAAGCTAAACACTTGTGTAGAGCTCCAGTTGTTGGCTTCGGGTAATTTCCTAGAAGTGGAATTGCTGAGTCAGAGACTATGGATATTTACTGCCGAAATGTTCTTCAGAAAGGTTGTACCAACTCAACCTGCCTGGCAGTGGCTGGTTGCCCATTTTCTCACTTCTTTGCCAACACTGGGTTATGGTCACGGACTCTTTTTTTTTTCCAGTTTGTTTTGTGCTCCTCTAATGAGTTGTCAGGGACGGCTTTTGTGCTGACGGGAGGCTTGCATTCGCTCCAGTATCACCTCCTTGAGTCCTTTCCCCACTTTCAATTGGGGGCTCACCGTTTGCTTCTTAGCCTAGAAAGTTCTTAATAGGTTAAAGATGTTAACTGTTTGTCGTGCGCTTGTGCCCAGCCTTTTTGATGCTCATAAACCCTCCCCTCATGAGAAGATCAGATTCGTCCATGAGATGGAAATGATTTGCCCAAAGCCACACAGTGCATGAGGAACAGGATCAGGCCTGAACCTGGGCCTCAGGATGCATGCTCCACGCCGGGGATTCACTGGGTCCCCTCCTCTGCCTCCCCACACTGGGCCAAATTCCAGCAAACCCTTCCCCCCACTCCTAGCAGCTGGCTGTACCTGGGCAGCCCCCATTCGCACCCACCTGACCGATGGAACGAGGGATCGGAAAGGACTTCCTTGGGACACACCTCCTTAAATCACATAAAGTGCTGCAAACCCCAGGACCAGGTGCCGTTGGGCGTAGGTGCACACTAGGGGGGCATGAGGTCACCTGTGGGACCCCGGGAAGGCTCTGTGGAGGTGATGCTTAAATGGAGACTAGAAGGGATGTCCAAGACAGCACTGTCTGTTAGGAATGTAATGTGGCCACAGGTGGAAGTTTATATTTTCTAGTAGGTTCATTTAAAAAAAACTAAAAGAAACAGATGGAATTAATTTTAATAATATATTTCACCCATTATAGCCAAAATATTATTGGTTCAATGTGTAATCAAATTTTTAAAATATATGAATGAGATAGTTTTCATTCTTTTTATTTTGTATGACCCTTCGAAATCCAGTGTGTACTTTGTGCAGAGAGCACATCTCCATTGGATCGGCCACGTCTCAGGTGCTCAGTGGCTGCAGGTGTGGGAGGGGTTTCCGTGTTGGAGCTTGAAGGCCTAGGCAGTCACTGCAATATGGGAGGGGGTGGGAGGGCAGCCCCGGCGGGGTAACAGCTTGTTAGGGGGACCAAGAGATGAGGCAGGAGATGGTGGCTTTGAGAAAGGGCAGTGGCTGGATTAGACCTGTTGTGGGCTGGGGAGGAGTGGAGAAAAGCGTTAACACCTTGAGGGCTATTTAGTCAGTGAAATCCCATGGACCAGGTTGATGGATCTAGAGAGGGGAGTTCCTGGGGAGAGGGAGGAGCCTAAGATGTTTCAGATTTCTGACTGGAGCCACTGAGTATGGGGGGCGCCATGTGCCCAAGGGGAGAAGGTTCTTTTTGGGAGGGAGGGGATAAGTTATGTTTCTGTTGTGATGAGATGCTAGTGAGACGTCCAAATGCACAGTTTCGATCAAGCAAACCCAGGATGAAAGCCCGGTCTACTGTCTTGAATTCAATCGTCAGCAGACTCAGCTCCTGGCTGCTGGCGATGCCAAGGGCATGGTAAAGGCGTGGCAGCTAAGCAGTGAGTTCACTGAACAAGGACCCCGGGAAACAGAGGACTTGGACCAACTGGCAGCAGAGGTGGCCACCTGAGGTGGGGGGAGTCCCAAGCACAGAGGCAGGTGGGGTGAGGCTACATCTGTGCTATACGTTTCTGATGGAAGCTGAATGAAGACACGACAAGCAAAAAAAAAAAAAAAAAAAAAATGCTAGCGAGACGTTCAAACGCACACACCCCATAAGGCACTGGATACATGGACTGAGACTTGGAAGAGATCAGGATGGAGCTGTTGATCAGGCAGAAGAGGTGACCGACACCCAGGATGCAGTGACCTGGGGGAATCTTTAATCCTGACTCTGCCCACCACATGTGTGTCATTTCTCCCTCCCCCCGACCAAAAGCTTTCTGGAAGAACTACCAAGCAAGCGTCTGGGGTCACTCTCCCAGGTGAGCTTATAACACAAGGGATGGGACTCTCAGCTGAAAGGCGAGAGAGGGAGACCAGATGCTGGGTTAAAATGCAGATTCCAAGGCCATGATGCCACCTCCTTCAGATTCACCATGTCTGGAAGGGGGCTGGGCAACCAGGTCATCCACGAGCTCTAGCAGCTGACTCAGGAATGCGTATTCCTGGGGCTACTGGCAGCTGAGCAAAATGACTTATCAAATATTTTTCTTATTCAAAAGCAATGCATTTAGTTGTAGAAAACAGTCTATATAAGACACAGAGGAGATTCTGGAATTAGGTAGTGATAATGGCTGCAGAACCTAGTGAATATACTAAAACTACTGAATTATATACTTTAAAATGGTATATTTATGTTATGTGAATTAGATCCCTTTTTTTTTTTTCCGCTGAGCGGCTTGCTGGATCTTAGTTCTCCTACCAGGGATTGAACCCGGGGCCACGGCAGTGAAAGCACTGAGTCCTAACCATAAGACCACAAAGGAAGTCCCGTCCCAATTTTTGAAAACACAAGGAAAAATACAGATGAGAGAAGAAAATAAAATGACCTATAATCCCACATATGCTGGTAGCAATTGCTGTAACCCCCTGGAGGTATACACTTCAGACTGCTTTCTACATAGGTATATGGAGCTAATTCGATGATTCTGTGCGCACTGGTTTATGACCTGCTCCTTGCTGGGCTCTCCCTCCCCCCCCCCCCACCAGGGATCCATTCCGTCCCTTCCTCTCTCTCATCCCCCCAACCCCTATCTAATCAGTTGCCACTCAAACTGCCTGGCTCTTCACCGGCCTCTGGGCTTTGACTCTGTCCCCTGCAATCCACAGCAGCCAGAAGGGGCCTCTGAAAGTGGGAATCTGGTCGTGAAACCCTGGCTTGAAGCCTGGCTGCACGTTTTTCTTCACCTTAAACACCAAATTCTTGTGGCAGAAAGACCCAGAACCGGTGCTCTCAGAACGACCCGGGCATCAGAGAGTGGATCTGAGCGCTTAGTCCGGGGTGGCTCAGGATAAGGTATTTGGATGTTGGCAGGGACCCTTTGGGCTGAAATCCAGGTCAGGA
This sequence comes from Mesoplodon mirus, assembly GCF_964341445.2. NCBI lineage: Eukaryota > Metazoa > Chordata > Mammalia > Artiodactyla > Ziphiidae > Mesoplodon > Mesoplodon mirus. Next base: position 6,188,853 of record NC_138976.1, on the reverse strand, counting down.
AAGAGGGTGAGGCTGGCCCCAAGGCCCAGCACCTTCCCACATGCCCTCCCCACGTCATGGGGGCCCGGAACACTCTGCCCAGCCTTGCCCGACCAGCTCCTATATATCTATATGCTCCCTTAGTGACCTTATCCTGTCGCAGGGCTTTAAATTCTATCTCTGCCAGGATGACTCCCCAGCTGATCCCTGCAGCCTGGACCTCTCCATGAACTCCAGGCGCCTGTGTCACCTGCCTCTTCAGCATCTCCCCTTGGATGTCTAATAAGCCTCCCATACCTCACACGTCCAGAGCCGGACTCCTGCTCTATCCGCCTGCAAACCTGGCCACTCCCCACGGTAGCAAATGGAAACCATTCTCCCAGTGGCTTAGGTCAAAATCCTTGGCCTTGATTCCCTTCTTCCTTTGTCTCACGCCCCTACCCAATCCATTCAGGTATCCTGCCGTCTGTGCCTTCAAAATATAACCGAGTCTAACCAGTTCCCTCTATGCCCTCGCTGCCACGCTGGACCCGGCCACCACCGCCCCAGCTGATGATGCTGTGACCTCCCAAGGGTCCCTGTTTCCACCCCACCTGCCTGGAGTCAGTGTGCAGCAGCCCAGGGATCCGGCTAAGTACCAACAGATCCCTGAGTCTGACCTCATCTCCCATCTCTGCCTCACTCTCTAAGCCCCATCTTGCTGCGCCCCTGCCAGGCCACACACAGGCCACCAGGCTCCACTGCAGGGCATCCCCCTCCTTCAGGTCCTTGTTCAAATAGCACCTCTTCAGTGAGGGCTCCCTGCCAGGAAACATCTCACAGCTCCCACCCCAGCACTTGCCATCCGCCTTCCCTGCCTTATTGTTATATTTCACCTCTGACATTATATATTTTACTCATGAATTTTGTTTATATCACTCTGCCCTCATTAACTGTACACTCCACAACAGCAGGAGTTTCATCTCTATCCTCTAGGCCCGGCACATAGTAGGTGCTCAGTAAATGCTTGCTGAATGACAGAGTGAATCTGTGAAGCCCGCAGGAAGCTCCCTGCCCCCACAGGAGTTTCTGTATATGGTTCACATCCTTCCGTGGTGTTTGTCACCGGTGTGATTTGGGGACCAATGTGGGGCAGACGGGAGGGGGAGGTCCCTGAGCTCCCTGAGGAAATGGACCACGTGGGTCACGGTGGTGTCCCCAGTGCTCAGCACAGTGCCTGGCATGTAGACAGTGGGCAAGAAATACAGGAGGAGCACCTGGATTTAGGGCTTTAATTGCTACCGCTGTCACTGTCATCCCAACTAGGCCTTGGTCCCCTTGCTGGCTCCCCCTCCTCCCAGGCAGGACGCTCAGGCTGGGCTGGCCAGCTCTAAACCCCTCCCCGCGGGTCCCTCCCTACTGTCCATTCCTAGCCAGTCCTCATGGTTGGGACATCCTGTTCCCACGTTTAAACCGGGTCCCTCCAACTGTGGGCCCAGCTCTTGGGGTCTGTACCCTCCTCACTTCCTTGACAGAATGAGCTCTAGCAGGCCAGCAAGTGTACCCCTCTCTGAAGGCTTCCTGGGGCCGGGGGCTCGAGCCAGGCAAGGCCTTCAGGAGGAAGGCTGGAATGGGGCATGTCTGGAGGGAGGAGGAGGCATCTGGGGGTTTGAGAAGCAGGGTTTCTGTCTCCCCTGTTCCTCCGGGCTTCCCAGATCCCCTGAGGTCTGAACACTGTGCCAAAGTGGGGACAAAAAGACACCCTGCCCACCACCTCATCCCTGCGGCCCTGAGGAGGGCGGCCTCTTCCTGCCATGCTGTGTCCACCCCCAGGCCCCCAGCACCGGTGTCCTCCCTCCCTCAGCCCTTCACTCATTCACAGAGGTTTGCTGAGTGGCCACTGCAAGTCAGGTGCCTTCCGGGTGCTGGAGATACAACTACAAATGAGAAAGAATCCCTGCCCTCGGGGGGCTCATACTCTAGCTGAGGAGACAGCAAAACACAACGAAAAAATCTGCTAATGAAATCTGTGATATTGTTTGTTCCTCGTTCTCTAGTTCATTTAGGTGTAAGGTTAGATTGTTTATTTCAGATGTTTCTTGTTTCTTGAGGTAGGATTGTATAGCTATAAACTTCCCTCTTAGAACTGCTTTTGCTGCATCCCACGGGTTTTGGATCGTAGTGTTTTCATTGTCATTTGTCTCTAGGTATATTTTGATTTCCTCTTTGATTTCTTCAGTGATCTCTTGGTTATTCAGTAGTGTTTTATTTAGCCTCCATGTGTTTGTGTTTTTTACGTTTTTCCCCCTGTAATTCATTTCTAATCTCATAGCGTTGTGGTCTGAAAAAATGCTTGATATGATTTCAATTTTCTTAAATTTACTGAGGCTTGATTTGTGACCCAAGATGTGATCTATCCTGGAGAATGTTCCGTGTGCACTTGAGAAGAAAGTGTAATCTGCTGTTTTTGGATGGAATGTCCTATAAATATCAATTAAATCTATCTGGTCTATTGTGTCATTTAAAGCTTCTGTTTCCTTATTTATTTTCATTTTGGATGATCTGTCCATTGGTGTAAGTGAGGTGTTAAAATCCCCCACTATTATTGTGTTACTGTCGATTTCTTCTTTTTTTTTTTTTTTTTGCGGGACGTGGGCCTCTCACTGTTGTGACCTCTCCCGTTGCGGAGCACAGGCCCCGGACGCGCAGGCTCAGTGGCCATGGCTCACGGGCCCAGCTGCTCCACGGCATGTGGGATCCTCCTGGACCGGGGCACGAACCCGCGTCCCCTGCGGCAGGCGGACTCTCAACCACTGCGCCACCAGGGAAGCCCCAATTTCTTCTTTTATAGCTGTTAGCAGTTGCCTTATGTATTGAGGTGCTCCTATATTGGGTGCATATATATTTATAATTGTTATATCTTCTTCTTGGATTGATTCCTTGATCATTATGTAGTGCCCTTCCTTATCTCTTGTAACATTCTTTATTTTAAAGTCTATTTTATCTGATATGAGTATTGCTACTCCAGCTTTCTTTTGATTTCCATTTGCATGGAATATCTTTTTCCATCCCCTCACTTTTAGTCTGTATGTGTCCCTAGGTCTGAAGTGGGTGAAAACCATAATTCAAAAAGACACATGCACCCCAATGTTCATTGCAGCACTATTTACAATAGCCAGGTCATGGAAGCAACCTAAGTGTCCATCGACAGATGAATGGATAAAGAAGATGTGGCACATATATACAATGGAATATTACTCAGCCATAATAAGAAACGAAATTGAGTTATTTGTAGTGAGGTGGATGGACCTAGAGACTGTCATACAGAGTGAAGTAAGTCAGAAAGAGAAAAACAAGTATCGTATATTAACGCAGGTATGTGGAACCTAGGAAAATGGTACAGATGAACCAGTTTGCAGGGCAGAAGTTGAGACACAGATGTAGAGAACAAACGTATGAACACCAAGGGGGGAAAGCCACAGGGGTGGTGGGGATGGTGCTGTCATGAATTGGGCGATTGGGATTGACATGTATACACTGATGTGTATAAAATTGATGACTAATAAGAACGTTCTGTATAGAAAAAATTAAATTAAATTAAAAAAAGAGATCTGTGATAGTTGCTAAAGAGAAAAAAGATAAAGCTGGGGAAGGGGACAGAAGAGGTCCCAACATGTTCACATTGGAGATGGGGTGGTCCTGGAAGCCCACGTAGACTCTCTCCCTCACCATAAACTTACCCCACCCCCATCCCTTGCCTCTGTCCATCCAGGTGGAGCCCTGGCCACTGGTCTGGGCCACAGCTCCTGACCAGAGCGCCCCTCCACACTGAGGCCAGAGAAGCAGAGAAAGCAGATCTGACCCTGTTACCTCCTTGCTTAAATCGCAGAGGCCCAGCTCCTTGGGGCGAGCGCAGGCCTGTCCCCACTGGTCCTTGCCCTTCTCTCTGGCCTCACATCATACCCCGGGCTGTGCGTGGAGTCCCGTGCACGGAGAGGAGCTCTCCCTGGGGTTCAGGCCTCCTTCCCTCCTCCAGGTTTTCTGGGCCTTGAACACGTTCCCAACCACCCTCCCTCCCCCCTGGCTTGGAGGTCACCTTCCCCAGGCCGCGGTAGGTGCCCCCCCCACCAGCCACCACATGTGACATCCTGCAGAGACGTGTCCTCCCCTCCCGCCCCCGCCCCGTCAGGGCTGGGACTGCGCCTGGCCTGCTCCCTGGCTTCCCCAGCGCCCAACAAATCAGTGTCGAATGAATGAATTTCGCCAAGCCGAGCCTCAGCCTCATTCACTTCAGATCTTCCGGGCCCTCCCCCGCCCGGCTCCGCCCTAGGGGGGGGCCGGATCGCCGCGAGGGAGGTGGCGGGGGTGACCTCGCCCTCCCGCCCGGGGACCGATGAGGCCGGGGGCGCCCCTCTGTGAGCTTGGCTTGGCGCTCGCGGGGTCGTCGTTCCGCGGGCGCAGGCCCGGCCGGGCGGGTGCGGGGCGGGAGGTGGCGCCGGGCGCTGAGTGGCGGCTCCGGGTCCACCCCTGGCGCGCCGGTGCGGGCGGGAGGCGGGAGGCGGGGAGCGCAGGGGCGGCGGCGAGAGGGAGCGCAGCAGCGAGCATGTGCCGCGGAGCTCAGTAACCAGGGACGACCGCGGCGACACCGCGGCCGCGTCGGCGCCCAGCCCAGCGCAGCTCTGCGCCGCGGCGCCCGGAGAGGGCGGCGGCCGGACGGCCCGGGCCTGCCGAGCGGCTGCCCCTCGCCCCGGGCCCCGCGCCGCGAGCCGCAAACAAAGGCGCGGCCCCGGCCCGCCGGCCCCCCGCGCACCCCGCCCCGGCCCAGCCACTCCCGCTGGGCGCCCCGACGGGGTCCGGCCCGGGGCGCGGGGGCCGCGGCCGCCGAGGATGGGGAAATCCAACAGCAAGTTGAAGCCTGAAGTTGTGGAGGAGCTGACCAGGAAAACCTACTGTGAGTGCGCGCGCCGGGACCCCCGCCCAGCGCTCCCGGGCGCTGCCTCCGCCCCCTCGCGCCCCTCCCCCCACGCGCGGTCACCCCCACCCCCACCCCCCGCCCCGCGTCCGCTCCGGGCCCGCTCTCCGCTCCCCACGACGCCGCCACCCTGCCTCGACCATCCCCTGCCCTGCACCCGCCCCGGGCCCCTCGGAAGCTCCCGGCCGCGCCCCCAGCCCCACACCTGGCCCTATTGTTCTAGGACACCCCCCAACCACGCGCGCCCGGGACCAGTGCCGCCTGTCTGCGAGCGCGGGGCCACCCCCAGACCCGGAGGGAAGTCCCCAGCCCCCCGCGGCCCCCCCAGCAGAACTGTCCAAAAGGGCAGGGGTGTGCAAGGGCGAGGGGCGGAGAGGGGGCGCCTGCTTGCGAGGTGGCTCCGGCTGCGCGGAGCCGACTGGCACGAGCGCAGCGGGGCGGGTGATTCATGCATCACGGTGCCGCCGCCACTGCCGCTGCCGCCGCCGCCGCTGCTGCTGCTGCTGATGCGAGGTTGGCCTGTCGCCCCCTCCCTGGCCCTGATCGTGTGTGGTGGGGTGGCGAGACTTGTCAGAGAGCTCATGGCAGCGGCAGCGGTGAAGGGTCCTGGGCACCCTCTTGGCTGCAAGGTTTATAGGCTGAATTCTCCTCTGGCCCTGACTGCGCCTTCCCAGCTTCTATCTGTATCTGCCAAGCTGGGAAATGGGTTTCTGCAGCCCTGGGTGATCTGGTCCATCTCATCTTTTAACCGTCTGGGGCACCCCTGAGAGGAGGGTCTGTCAATTTCAGATTTCTCTAGATCTGTCCCAGGGTGTCTCTCTCCACGTGCCCAACTTCGCAACTCTCCGGTCGCCTCACCTCTCCAGTTTCTCTGTACCAGACTTCTCCCTTCCCTACAAACCTCTTGGAGCTGCCCCAGAGTGCCAAGGGTTAATGGCACTGGGTCCTGACCACACGGTCTTTCTTTTAGGGTCTTTCTTTTGGGGGATCGGAGGAGGACTGCTGAGTGGTCTGGAAGGGCTTCTGCCTGGGGATCTGACTTGGAACGGGGCAGGGGCTCTGGGCTTGGGCTGGGATTCTGAGCCCGCACCTGGGCGGCTGCGTGGGTCCAGCCGCTCTGTGCCGTCCCTAGACGGAGGCAGATTGACCGCCACCTCCACGCGTTGATGGAGGCTTGGGAGGCAGCTTGTGATGGTGCATTGCACAACCTCTGCTCGCCCCTCCCCCCACTCCATTGGTCTTCTGGGCACGTTTGGCGGTCTTTCCAAGCCCACACTTCAGCTCCATGCCCCTCACCCCCATGTGCTTGGATTGAAGGGGTCTTTCCTGAGTGGGTGCTAGTCCACTGGGAGGTACTGGCCCCTCTCCAGTGGAATTCTGCAGCAAGGCGCTCACATCTCAGTAGCTGCTCCTTGAAGGGCTGAGGCTCTGAGGACCAGGGACTCCGTCCTTGCTGCTCTTACCTTCTTTCCAAGGTGTGTAGGTGGCCCTTCCCAGTTTGGCTGCTGTTTTGTGAGATTTGCTGGGCCTTCCTTCAGGCTCTGTCCAGCTGCGGCCTGTAGCTGTCAGCAGGCAGGCTGCACACGGGGCTTCCCGGGCCCCTGGGCTTGGGGAGGCAGAGGGTCCAGTGGGTTTCAAAGGCGGGTGAGCTTGGGCTGCACCAGGGTGTCTCCATCACCTGCGAGCTGAGTGAAGCCAGGTTTCCTGCTTCTGGAGCACATCACGCACCAAGCTCCTTGCCTCCCTAACGCGTTCAATCCTCACAGTAGTTGCGGGACCCGAGATCCCAGGGCCCGTCAGCAGGCAGTGCCAGGTCTCGAACTCAGGCCTGTCTGGCCCCCAAGTGAATCCCCTTGAGAGACCTCAGAGCTCACACTGAGAAATCTGGAGGGGCTTGTTTTCTGTGTGTCCCTTTCCGATTTCTAAGCCCATGATGGTGGCCTCTGGGTTGGGAAGGCACCTGGGTCATTTTGTCCATCGCCCTCTCTCGGGGCAGATCTGTTAACTTTGGTAGAAGATGAGTCAACAAGGCCTTGTTAGGAATCAGGCCCATGGTGCTGGGCTGGGCTGGGCTATTTTAAAAGGCCTTTGGAGACCTGGAACAGTTTCAATGAGGGAGAGAGTGAGCCGGGTACTTTTCCTCTAGGGCTCTTATTGGGTTTGGGCTGATGGAGGTCGTGGTGGGCTCCTGGGACTCTTATCTATCTCCCTTGCTGATGTCGGCTCCCTCAGGGCAGGCCCTTCCCTGTCGGGTTGCGTTGGCACTTAGTAGGGCCACAGGTATCTGTTGAATGAAAAGTCTCCCGGCGGGAACAGCAGGAGAAGCCTCCAGCCTGTTCTAAGGCCCCAGATGGGCCTCCTTTGGCCGGGATGTGAAGCCGTCTGCTCTTTGTTCAAGGGGTTCTGTGTGTGTTCTTGACCTCCAGGCCCGGGGATCAAGAGAGGAGCGCTTAGGAAGGACTCTCAAATATCAGAATCTCCTGGGGGGTCCATTAAACACCAAGGTGCCTGGGTCTGGTCACCCTCCCAGATTTCCGATTCTTAGAGTCTGGGCCGGGCCCACGAATTTGTACCCTTAACGAGTGTTTGTCATGCAGACCTTGGTTCTGAGGAGTCCCAGTTGAAGACCCACAACTGGTTCTGGGAGTCCTCCTGGCATGTGTAAGCATCACCTGGTGTCCTAGGCCACCTCGGCATCCCACAGCCAGCCACAACGCCGAGGGGGGCCCAGAGGGGAGCCCCAGATGTTCACGCCCAAGTCAGTGCTGGCTGCCATCCTTGGTGGTGAGTCTCCTGCTCTCTGGGAAAGACTGTCTTGGTGATCTGTGTGTGTGAGGACGCAGGAGAAGTTCTCAGAGCTCCAACCGTGTGGCCCTCCCGCGGCACATCTGGATTCAGCCTAGCTAAACCTCTCTGTCATTCAGCCTTAACACTGCAGAGCAGATTTTTTTCCCTCCCCTGCAGAAAAGATTTTGTAAGTCGTCAGCGCCCCGTAATCCAATCCTCACTCTCCCCGGCACAGTTCACATCCAGGGGCAGCAGGAGGTTTGCGAGAGACGGAGGCCCTGCCCAGCCGGGACTCATCAAACAGTGCTCGGTGTGGCCAGCGGCCCGGTTTCTGTGAGGTCTGGCCCACTTTTGTGCAGTTTGTTGGTGAGGATATTGTCATCCCTGTGTGCCCAGGCTGTGGGACAGGCCAGCCCTTCACCTAACTGAGCCTCAGTTTCCTCATCTGCAAAATGGTTGTGCTCATGGTCCCTGACTCCAAGGGCATGTAAGGAGGCAACAAGATGATTCACATACAGCAGAGTATAAGGCGTATGATAAGAGGTCCCTGATGCGTGACACACACTTGTCAAGGATGCAAGGATGCATGTTAGCGATCGTTATTAACAGGTTGTTTTGACTACACAATTCGGCTTCATCCTGAACTGGTCGTAAATATATCTTGTGAGCAAAGTTCATCCTCCATGAAGGAACCTTCCTACGGCCCTGGTCTTTGTGCCTGGCACTCAGGAGGCGTGGAAAGATGGGACTTTTGGTTTGCCCGAATCTTAGCAGGTTCTTGTTTGACCTGCTGCAGTCTCTCCCCCACCCCCATCCCACTTGTTAATTTTGAGGCTGCCCTGACCTGCCCTTCACCGAATGCTCACTCTGTCCTGGGCACAGAGATGGAGACGTGAATGAGAGAGATGTAATTCCTGCCCTCAGGTGGAAACTAGCCAGGTCGTCCAGAAAACCGAGCTTGTGGGGCTCAAGCCGTTTGTCGTGGTCTGAGCTGCATCCGTTTAAACTCTTCTGGGCCAAGCCAGCCAGCCCCAAGAGGCAGAAACCTCCACCCTCTCTCCCCCTTATTCTCTTCCCGTGGTGCTCACGGCTCTCCCCACGGAGCCTCCTTCCAAAACTCAGAGGAGGTCACCTCCTCCCTGCTGTTCTTGGTCAGTGCAGGCTCTGCCTTGACCTTGCTTGCCAACCTTGGGTCTCTTCGGCCTTTCCCTTGATGCCAGAATGGTGGAGGGAGGGGCATCTGGATGCGGGGGTGGTCAGGGTAGCCAGCAGCTAAAGCGTCTGCGGCCCAGAGCAGAGAAGGGGACCCCCAGGAGTCTGGTTGGGAGATGCTGGATGTCACCAGCCTCTCTGGCTTTGGGAAGGGTCCGTTCCTGTAGAATAAGGAATACTCTCTGATTGGTGCTTCCCCCACCCAACTCTGCTTGACCAGGGAGGGCAAGACATTGCCTTGGGGGGAGGCAGTATCTGGCACCCATCTTAAGATAAATGAGCGGGTTGTGGTGTGGAGGGCCCCACAGCCGAGAAAGGGATAAGCCACCCAGGAGAGGGAAGGCCCTGAGGGAGGGAGGCGCTTTCTGCGATCCCTCTGCCTCCTGTGTGCATGCGGGTAAGACCAAGGAGGCCGCTCCCCGATTCCACTGAAGGCTAAACAGAGCAGCAGCAGGAGGAATCGAGGTTAGACTGTTAAAGCTGGGTTGGGCAAGAAATATCAAGCCTGTTGTAAACTCAGTATCCTGGAGAATGCGCCGGGTCCTCACTCAGGGCTCTGTGACCTTGGGCAAGTTGCTTACCCTCTCTGAGCACCAGTTTGCTCATCTGCAGTACCTGCCCACGTGACTCTGTGGATCTAAAGGGGAGAGGGCTTGGAGGTCCGAGCGGGAGCCAGAACGGGAGGGGGCGCTGTTTAGCCACAGAGTCTCAGGGAGGGAAGTAGACCCCGGGGACCAGATGCGCTGGGGTTCTGGCCCTTTCCTTGGGCAAGCCCCGTCTCATGGAGCTTCACTTTCCTCCTCTGGAAAACAGGCATCAGGGGGGCCCCAGAGGGGGGAGGAATCGGCGCACTTGAAGGGTTTAGCATGGTGCCTGGTTCTGGGGGGACCCTTTAAACCCCTCCTGGTGGCAACTGACCCTCAGATGCAAGTCCTCAGTCCTCCAGAGCAGGACGGGCCCACTGGTTTACAGCCGCCCCTTGCTGAGAGAAGCAGAGGTCAGAGAGGGGCAGGGACTCCCCCGGGGCCCAGAGCCCAGGCCTCCTCCAAACACCTCTTCCGGCTCTATCTGCATCCTCCAGCTCCATCCACCCCCATCTCCACCCTAGAGAGTTCTGGCATGTCGTATCTCACAGTGTCAGGTGAGAGCCCTTCCTCCTGGCCGTGGCCTTGGGATTGGGCCCAGATTCCTTTACTCCCAAGGCCAAGCCTGAGCCCCTCTGGGGCAGATGCAGCTGGCCAGTGCCCTGGGCTCACGCCATCCCTCACCAAGGGCCCCAAAGGCCGTAGGAAGGGTTTTGGACACTTTCCGAGATGGGCGGGGCCGGGGGTGGCCGTCTATGGATGGAGGTGGCGGAGACATTAGATTTGGGTTTGGATATCCTTTTAGCACGTAGCCCCTAGTATGGAGGGGGTTGGAATCAAGGCCGGGTGATCATGGTGATAAATTGGGGGTATCACTGGGGGCGACGTCAAGGACAGATCCTACATATATTTAGGGGGAAGACTCAATAGGACTTGGTACATAGGTTTCATTTTGGGGATTATATACATTTTAACTTTTCAAAATCTCACAACTGTGAATGTTTGCCCATGATTTTTTAACAGTACATCATATGAATGCAACATATTTTATTGAATCCCTGGCCATTGGACATTTAGGTTGTTTTTTTTCTCCCTAATATAAACAGTGCTTAAGAATCTTCTTTGTACTAAATCTCGGCATGAACATCTTTGTAGTAAATCTTTGCACATGTCTCTTCTTGAAGATAAATGTCCCCAGATGAGGGCCTCCCTGGTGGCGCAAGTGGTTGAGAGTCCGCCTGCCGATGCAGGGGATACGGGTTCGTGCCCCGGTCTGGGAGGATCCCATATGCCGCGGAGCGGCTGGGCCCGTGAGCCATGGCCGCTGGGCCTGCGCATCCGGAGCCTGTGCTCCGCAACGGGGGAGGCCACAGCAGTGAGAGGCCCGCATACCGCAAAAAGGAAAAAAAAAAAAAAAAAAAAAAAAAAAAAAAAAGTCCCCAGATGAAGTTGTGGTATTAAAGGCTGGGAACATCTTAAAAGGCTTTTGATTGAAAAAATTGTTCAATTGCTCTCCACAAAGTATGTTCCCATTTATATTTTCAGCAAAAGTGGATGAGAGAGTGCCTATTTCCCTGCATCCTTGCCAGCACTGAGTGTTATTGTTTTTCTTCATAATTGCCAACTCGATGAGGAAGAAAAGAGTAGCTCACTGTTTCAATATTCATTTCTTTGATTAGCATGAAATAAAATCCTGGAATCTTTGAGCTAGAGGAGACTTTGGGGTCATGTAGTCCAAAGTCCTCGTTTTACTAATGGACCAGTTGAGTACCAGAGGTGAAGTATCTCTCGCAGGGTCACATGGCAAATAACCGGGGCAGGTTGACTCCTGTCGGGTGCCTCCTGTGGTGCCGTGATGGGTTCCCTGCTGGGGTGGAGATGAGGATGTCTTGCTTTCTTCATTGAAGCTGATAGGGCTCATCTTGTCCTAAATCTCTCTTGCTCTCAAGTAAGGAAAAGAAAAACCAGTATAAATTAAAAAGAGGTTCCTCCTTACTGTCATTTTGAGACGAAACACTTTGCACAAGTGGTCTATCTACCGCAGCAGAGATCGTCATAAATTAACACGCCAGGTTTCCAGGTAATGTGAAATTGGGGTCAGGTTCCTGGCCGGGGGTGGGACAGCTTGCCGGCCATGTGACCCTGGGGAGCCCCCCACCCTGCTGAGCTCTGGGTGCCAGGTGTGTGCCGTTGGCAAGCACAGGGACCGACACCTAATAAGTGCTCAGTAAATGTCCTCACAGGAATGGGGCTGCTTGGCCATCAGAGTCAGGAGACAGTTCGCGGCCACCCCCCTGGGAGGTAACAGGGTGAGCTGTCACAGGCCCTCGGCTGAATTGGGAGTGAATGGTAAATGCAGATGGCTTCTGTGTTTGGCCTGGCTGGTAGCTGGATTGTTCCGGGAGTTGGGGAGGGCGGGCCGGCTCCTGAGTGCTGGGTTTTAGGATCCTGCGTGGATGCGGGCCTGGAGGACTGGAGACACACCTGCTTGGGGTTCTGTCCCAGAAACACTGCAGCCTGGACAGTGACTTTAGAATCACTAGTCCCCCCGGGCCTCGGTTTCCCGCTCTGTACAATATTCAGATGGCCAGATGGTGAGACTTCCGTGGGGCAGCTCCTCCTGGGCCCCAGGGACGGAACATGCTCGGGCTCCGGTGTCTGATGACGTGGACTCTCTGGCTGGCTCAACCACAGGCAAGTCTTTCATCTGTTGATGCCTCAGTTTTCTCATCTGTGAGTTGGAGATCATAATACCCTCATAACACAGGGCTGTTGCGTGCGAGGTTAGAAACAGCAAAGGCACTGAATTTGGTGGCTTGGGTGCTCCCCGTAGCTCATCAGTGGTGATGGAGACCCCGTAACCAGCAACGAGTAAGGATCAGAGGCTGTCGCCTCGGCCGCAGTCTGGCATTAAGCATGCCAGCCCAACTCAGCGTTGGTGCATTCGTCACCCACTCCTCCCAGGAGCCGTGCACGGTCCCCACTTTACAGATGGGGAAACTGAGTCTCAGAGGGGACCGGCGCTGGCCCAGAGCCACACATCTGGTGAGTGGTGTGGGGGAAATTGACCCTGGGCTGTGATGAGGGGCCCCGTGCAGTTGGGGGGCGTCGAGAAGCTTCGGTGCAGGTGTGCGGGTGAGCATGAGTAGTGTGGGTGTGCAGCCCTGGCTCACGTGGGCATGCTCCGAGTGTGAGTGACGGGGTCGTGGCATGTGTCAGGAGTGAGTGAGCGGCATGTTGGTGTGTGTGAGGGCAGGTCTGAGCAGGTTGTAATGTAGGTGTGCAAGGGGGGTGGGTACTCAGGTGGGAGGCACAGACAGGCTGGGCCCTGGATCAGAAGCTGATTGCTCAGCTGCCTGCCCTGGGGCCAGGTGACGTGGCTGCCACATCTCTTCCCTTCTGCCCCGGCCTCGATGGTCTCTGGGAGCCCCTCTGCCCTTGAGCAGTGGGGAAATGTCATTGGGAGGAGTGACAGTGGTGATGACTCTTGTTTACCAAGTGGGCACTCGGTGCCAGGAGTGTTGAGTACAGATTTTCTCTCCTGTGATCTCACCACAGCCCTGGGAGGAGGAGCTATTATGCCCATTTTACAGATGAAGAAAAGGAGGCCCGGGCAGGTTCAGGGACATGCCCAAGGCCTCCCAGCCAGTCAGTGGCCAAGCTGGGGCTCAGGCTTAGACCTTTGTCTTGCCAAAGCCATGCCCTTCCCACCCCGTGCCCGCCTCCCATGGCCTCTGTGAGCCTTGTATCCTTAGAGCTGCTGCCAAGAGTAGTGAGTCTGCCATCACTGGAGGCATTCAAGCAACTGCTGGAGTGTCAGACACTGCCAGGCGTCCTGGATTCCTGGGCCGGATGTGAGGTTGGATGGTGGGGTGGTAGGATCCTTCCAGCTGGGAACACACAGCCCTACTGGTCTTTTTTTTTTTTTTTTTTTTTTCTTTTTTTGGCCATGCCGTGCAGCTTGCAGGATCTTAGTTCCCCGACCAGGGATTGACCCCGAGTCCTCGGCAGTGAAAGTGCGGAGTCCTAGCCACTGGACCGCCAGGGAATCCCCAGCTCTACTGGTCTTGCTGTTCTGATCCCTGCAGGGGACTGGGGGCAGCCTCACTTGGCTTCCTCTGGGATGGAGGCAGAGTTGAGGCCTTCAGTAAGGTGACAGGAGAAGGGTCGTGACAAATCCAGGGAGCACCACTAGGAGTGTACAGCGGGCTGGGCCGCACCCAGGCCTCTGACGCTCTCTTAGGCTTTGCCCCATCCAGGGGGGGCCTTGGGTGCTAAGGCGCAGCCCGAGGATGAGGCCGTGGAGGCCCAGAGTGCCCCGGCCATCCTGCCTTGCCCATCCCTGGCGTGGCCTGGGTGCCTCAGGAAGTGTCTGTTGGACAAGGGAGAGACCAAGTCCTCACGGGTGCCATGCGGGGCTCAGAGGCACAGTGACAGAGAGGACCTTGGGGTCTGGAGGTCTGGTAGCCGTATCCTGGGGGACTGTAAGCACCTTGAGGGTAGGGACACATCTGGTGGATTTGGGCATTTGTTCAGTGCCCAGCTGGGAGCTGTGCACAGTGCAGGCCTGTGAATGCCTCTGGGTAAGGCTTGGGCTTTCCAAAGTGCTTGTCCATGTGTTGCTTTGTTTTGCTTCTCTGCTGACCGGGGCGGGGCCCACCTGTGTCCCTGACCTGCAATCTGATGGGGGTGGGGAATTGCCAGGGAGCTGAGAGTCTGGGGTCCTGGTTCCAGCCCAATTTGCTGTGTCTGAGCCTCTCAGGGTCTCAGTGTCCCCATCTGTCCCACTCTCAGTGATATGGATGTCACCTTTTCTCAGCCCCAGGGAACCCTGACGGTGCCATCTAGGAAGCCGTGCTCCCCACCAAGGGAGTCTGGGTTGGGGGTTCCTAGGATGGGTTCAGGGCAGCTGCTGGCCCTGGCACTCCTGGTCTCATGAGGTGGCCCCAGGAAGCTGGCGGGGCATCCAGGCCACCGTGCTCTGGATTCCCTGGCAGGGGAGAAGGAGAGGGGAGGAATGTGGCTCTGAGGAATGTTTAACCCAAGGCAGAAATAGCACTCTGCATTTTTTATTTCAGGCTTGGGTTTTCAGCTAGGAAGTGAGCTCAGAGCGCCATTCTCTCTTTCTCCAGGCTCCACCAGCTCCCCCACTGCTCTGGCCTTTCGGGGACAGGAAGTGGCCTCTTTTTTTTTCTTTTTTTGAAGTAAGAAACTGCTGTGGGAGCCAGAAAGGACGCTGGATTTGGAGGCAGACAGAGCTAGGTTCAAATCCCCTGTTCTCCACTTCCCAGCCCTGTGGTCACTTCCTACCCTGAACCCCTGCTTTCTCTTCTAGGGAACTGGGGGGAGGGGGACGGCAGCTGAGATGGCTTGTTGGTAGTGTCAGGAATTCCTCCTCAGGGACCAGCAGGGCCTGGGTACAGAGCCCAGCTCCTCTCATCAGCTCTGGGATCTTGGCCAAGCCCTTTCCCATTGAGCTTCCTCACTTCATCTGTAAAATGGGCAGATGATGCTAACCCTGCCTCCCAGGATGGTGGATGGAATGAGTGTGAAAATATTGGCAAAAGGGCCTGGCACACGCTAGGCTCTTGAAACCCCTCCTCTGAGTCCTGGTGGCCTCATACATAAAATGGGAAAACGCCTCCTGCGGGCCTGTTGCGGGAGAAATGAGGGTCCTCACCTGGGCGAGGGGCAGCTGGGACCGCCTTCCATCTGGCCTTCTGTTTGCCTCATTCCTCTGAGCCTGAGCAGGACCCACCCCCGCCCACACTCAGCTTGCATCAGCGCCCAACGTCCCCTTCCATGGAGGTGCCCTGAGCCCAGCCAGTGCCCGCCCCAGACCTGGTGCTGAGGACCTGTTTAACCCACCTTCTTGCCGTTCGGCTGTGAGTGCCGTGAGGGTGGGACGCGTCTGGTTTCACGGTTCACCGCTGCATCCCTGCTCCTGGGACACAGCCTGGAGCACATTTGTTGGAATGAAGGAAAAAACAAATCCATAAACAAGCAAGCTAATGAATGAACGACATTTCTTTTCTTTCTTTCTTTCTTTTTTTTTTTTTTTTGGCCACGTGGCATCTTAGTTCCCCGACCAGGGATCGGACCTGCATCCCTGGCAGTGGAAGCGCGGAGTCTTAACGGCTGGACCACCAGGGAAGTCCCTAAACGGTGTTTCTTCTCATCCATCTCGGGTCTTTGCTTTCCATTTGTCTGGCCTCCTCCTACCTCCTGGCCTGGGTGACGAGGGGCTTAACACATCGGCGTGGTGGGGGGCAGGGCGGTCCTCAGAAGTCAGGTGCTGGGAGGCTGGGCCTTAGCCGGTGAGGCTTAGCAAAGACCCCAGCCCCGCTCACCGTCTGGGGCTGGGGAGCCGGGGAGGGGTCCAGCCAGCCAGCTTGGCCCCTCCTCCCAGGCCCCTCCTTCTCCTTTCTCTTTGTAGGAACCAAAAGATTCCTGTTCAAAGGCAGGAGATGGGGCTATTTTTGGCACTGTGGGGGAAAAAGCGAACGCTTCCCTTCTGTTCAAAAATGTATGGTGTATGTGCTGGGCAGGCAAGGAGCTAGACGAGCTCAAAGCCTGTGCTGGCGGGGCTCCTGTCCCCCGGCACCTGTCGCCCTGTCACCCTCCGTGGCTCGGTAGCCTACACGGCCATGTTGGGTGATTATTGTTTCCAGACTGCCTATGATGAGGCCCTTGCTGGGCCTGAGCAGGACAGGATCTTAATTAAAACCAACAGTGGCCGTCAAAACACAGGAGAGGAGCCTGCTAGCTGCTCTCGCCTTGATTCGTGTTTCCTCCGCTCTGGCTCCGTGGAGGGGGGTGAGTGGTCATGAGAAGCATTCTGGGCACTTCTTGGGGAAGGAGGCCCGTCCTCTCACAGCTGGAGGCCCTGTGTACCCGTGTGGGCCAGTCTGGCCGAGGGCATCCCCGGGCCGCTCTGCCGCCCCTCACTGCCTGATGCAGGAACTGTCTGTGGAACAGCTGTCTCCTGCCAGGTCCCGTGGGTGCCAGGACACGAGGCACATTGGATGGATGGATTTCTGGCCCTCGTGGCATTCACAGCTTGGTGAGGAAACAAGACAGAGCCTTGCACCACGCTATGGGAGCCCGCCGGCTCTGTGGTGCGCCTGGGAGGGCTTCTTGGAAGAGGCAGTGTTTCAGCGGAGACCCAAGGGTAGGGCTGCCAGACATACTAAATAGTTATTCATTGTTTATGTGAAATTCGAATTTCACTGGACATCCTGTATTTTTATTTGCTAAATTTGGCAGCCCTACCTGAGGGAGAAGTAGGAGCTGAGAAGGCACACAGAGGTTTTGGGGGCGGGGGAGGGTTTATGCGAGATGTTGAGAGCGTTTCAGACAGAAGGAACAGTGTGTTCCGGGTCTGGAGGCCTCGAGGTTGCAACTCTGAGGCCCTGGAAACCCGGAGCGGGGGCGGGAGTGTAGAGAGGATGCACGGTGAGCCAGAGGCCTAGCGGCGTAGCCCCTCGGAGGGGCCCGCTGACCAGCAGGGAGGGCCCCACCCGGAGGGCACACGGATGGGGCTAGTCTTGGGAAACAGGCAAGGACACAGGGCACACTAGGGGAGACAGGGCCCTCCTTGGGCGAAGGAGGCACCAGTGGGCATCTTGGGTCAGGATCAGGGTCCAGCCTCTGGGGGGGCTCTGGCCAGGCTGATGGGTGTGCGGCTGTGCCTCTCTTGGAGTCCCAGTGCCGGGGACTGCTGCCCAGGACTAGGACAGGGACCACAAAGGGTGACTTCTGTGCCTGCCCACAGAGGGTGGGTCCGGGCTGGCCTCTGCCCTGGGCTCTTCAATGGCCAGAGCTGGAGCCGGACCCCGCAGTGCTGCCGCCCTGGGGCACCTGGAGCTCCACCCTCCCAGGCCAGGTGCCCTGGGATTTGTGCCCCGGAACCCCCTGGGCCCCCCGCTGGAGTCATTCCGCCCCATCTCGGCTCAGGTGCAGGCCCTGGCTGGCTGGTTACTCTCAGGAGGGGATCTGCCGCATCCTGGGCGGGAAGGGGAAGGGAGGGATGCTGGCGGTGGGGTGGGACTGGGTCCTGATGACCCATGACTGCCCGGTTCCCGTTCCAGGAACAGCCCCTGCTTATTCGTCTGTGTCCTTGTCAGGGTTCCCTGGGTCTCTCCCCGTGTGGGGCGCTGTGTGCCCTTTCCACGGCTCTGAGTGCCCCTCCCCCGGCTCTGAGTGCCCCTCCCCCACCCCCATTCTGAGGTTTCCTTGCTCTACTGGTGGTGACCTTAAGGACGGTGGCTGATCCGGCTGTGATGAAGGCCAGCCCAGCGTGTCCCACCCCCTCCCAGGGCTGGGGATGAAGCAAGGAAGTGGGGGCTATGGGTGGGGGGAGGCAAAAGCCACATGCCCCAGGACGGGGTGGGTAGGAGGAGTGGCAGCTGTCCACGCCTTCCTGTAGCCCCTCCCCTCCCAGGTGCTCACGTTATCGCCCTGGTCATCCTGCCTCGTCTTTGGGTGCTGTGACACCTTTGTTAATAATAGTAGCAGTTGTTAATATCTTGGAGCCCTTTGCTGTGCTCTATCCCCGTAGCCAGAGGAAGCTCCACACGGCGCTTCCTCTGGCTAGTGCTTTGTTCTAGAGAGATGCGGCTTCTGGTGGTCCCCTGGCCTCACCGTTCTCTGTACCGTCTCTGGGTTTTGGACATCGCGCCCCACCCCCCTTGCTGGAAAGCCCTTTCTCTTTGCCTGCTGAAGTCTGATCATCCTTTATGTGTCAGCCTAAGCGCCCTGTCCCCAGGGAGCACGCCCTGACCCCCCCCCCGCCCCCCGCTTGGGTCGGGTTCCAGCTTTACACTTTACCTTCTTATCATGGCAGATAATTAGACAGCTGTGTGGTCGTGTGCTGTAGGTCCGCATCTACTGTTACATCAGGGCCTCGGAGGACAGGGGTTAGGGTCTGGGTCACTGCTGTGTTCCCTGGCCCATTTGAGTGCTCAGAAATTAATTGTTGGATGAATGAAGGGGTGAAAAATCCCATTTGTTCCTTCTAACCACCCTGGAAGGAAGGTATTGTCACCACCACCACCCCCATTTTACAGGTGAGGAAACTGAGGCTCAAAGAGGTGAACTCAGTTTCTCCAGGTCACACAGGGGCTAAAGAATGACTCAATTCAGAAAAAGACCTTTCCTGTTGACCAGGTGCCTCAGGGCCTCCCACAGCCTCCGACCTTGGCAGGTGCTTGGAAAATGTTCATAAAATTGGGCTGAACCGAACCCCTGAGCACTCGGCTCGGCTCGGCTCTGAAATGTTTGAGAGGTTCTCCACCAGGAGTCCTGAGAAAATCCCACATGCCGACCGTTTCCCAAGGTCTCAAAGGAAGCAGAAGGTGTGGTTCACTTCCTTCAGGACTCACCACTCTTCTAGAATATTCAGAGTCTGTTTTTTCTTTTAATTAGTTTCTGCTTTATAACAAAGTGAATCAGTTATACATATACACCTGTTCCCATATCCCTTCCCTCTTGCGTCTCCCTCCCTCCCACCCTCCCTATCCCACCCCTCCAGGCGGTCACAAAGCACCGAGCTGATCTCCCTGCAGTAGAGGTGGCTTGAACCAGGGAGTAGTTGGAGTCTTACCTTGGGGTGTGTGTGTGTGTGTGTGTGTGTGTGTGTGTGTGTGTGTGTGTGTGAGAGAGAGAGAGAGAGAGAGAGAGAGAGAGCCCATGTGTAGCCACCAGGGCAAGTCCATTTATTAGCCAGGAATAACTGAGTTTTAGGAAACTAAAGTAGGCATGTCTACTTTCCAACTTACCCACCTAAATCAAGCATAACACGTGCATTCTACAAGAACGAGTACACACTGAGCGCCTACTGTGTACCAGATGCTGTTCCGTGGCTGTGATGTAGGCAGACTCAGATCCTGCCCACGGAGCCCCCAGTGATTGGGGAAGGACAGAAGTGGAAAATAGGGGCCATCACAAAGATGAGAACAAAACCACTCCTTGTACCGTCTCTCTGACATCACTGTCATTAACATTTTCACCTGTTCCTTCTAGTCTTTTCTCTATGTATACAGCTATGGTAGGCTTTATCATCCTCAGTTTCCTGACAAGGTTCAGAGAGCTTAACTGATGTGTCCAAGGTCACACAGCCAGGACATGGGAGAGCTGGAATTTGAACCCCCACTTAGTCAAAGCAAGTTGTTAATAGATCAGCAAATATGGAGGACCTTTGCTTCGGAGCCCCGGTGGCCCTTTGTTGGGGATTCAGAGAAACCAAAGATTCAGTGGGACCAGACAGCGGAGTGCAGGAAGCAGTCAGGACGTTAAAGAAGGTTATTCTCAGAATGCTTTTGTGTGACGTTTTAAACACTGCACTTCTGCACAAGCTCTGCAGTCACCCAGACCCTGGTTCTGGTCCCAGCTCCACTGCAGACTGACTTTGGTCCTTGGGCAAGTGGCTTCAGCTCTAAGGGCTTCAGATTCCTGATCTGTACAATGGGATAATCGAAATCCTTGCCTGAATGAGATTCAGGCGTGTGAAGTGCCTAGTCTAGGACACAAACAGTCATGCCTAGTAAATGGCAGCTCTTTGTCTTGCTATTCCTGGAAACCACAAGACGAATGACATCTTCCTGCAGTTTTACTTGAGAACATTTTGGCAAAAGTTATTTAACTTACACAGAAATTAAAATCAATGCATTTTGTAACTTTAAAGTAAAACATCTATAAATGATGGAATAGAATGCAAAATCTGCAGAAATATTTGAGCTAAAACACAAGATTTGAACTACACCTTGTTTCGGTGGTTGCCTAGACTCTACCTCTCACTCCCGGGGGCAGGGGCACTGGCCTTCTCCCTTCACGGGGTCTGGGGAGGGCACCTTTGGGGAGTCTTTGGACTCTTCTACCACATGGCCTTGCTCCAGGGACCAAGCGATTTCACCTACCTGTGAGCTTGTCAGAGTGAACATTCTTTTTTTTTTTTTTTTTTTTTTTAATTTATTTTTGGCTGCGTTGGGTCTTCGTTGCTGTGCGCGGGCTTTCTCTAGTTTTGGCGAGCGGGGGCTATTCTTCATTGCGGTGCACGAGCTTCTCATTGCAGTGACTTCTCTTGTTGCGGAGCACTGGCTCTGGGCGCGTGGGCTTCGGTAGTTGCAGCACGCGGACTCAGTAGTTGTGGCTCGTGGGCTCTGGAGCGCAGGCTCAGTAGTTTTGACGCACGGGCTTAGTTGTTCCGTGGCATGTGGGATCTTCCCAGACCAGGGCTTGAAAATGTGTCCCCTGCATTGGCAGGTGGATTCTTAACCACTGCGCCACCGGGGAAGCCTCAAAGTGAACATTCTTACCCCATTTGTCAGATGAGAAAATTGAGGCTTGGAGTGGGAAATGAATCACAAAGATTCAAGCTCTATTTGGTAAATCTGAAAGCGAGAAGGGTCACAGCATCCAGGAGAGAGATGGAGCCCAGGGGCCTGGCTCTCCAGTGGAGGTACTGCCAAGGGGCACTTGGACTGTCAGGAGCCGGCTGCTCCCCAAGTCTCACACACCCCAGTGCCTGGCCCACAGCAGGTGCTCGGCGAGGGCTTGCCATGGCTTAGGGGTGCTTGGTGTGCGGCCCCCTTCTTGGGGGTGACCATCGCCAGGCTAAAGCCTTCTTGAGTTTGGGCTCCAGAGTCAGATGGACCTGAGCTCCCATCTCCACTCCTCTGCCACTGACCATGTGACCTGGGACGAGTGCCTTTGCCTCTCAGTGAAGCCTCAGTTTCTTCATCAGTGAAGTGGGCTGTTGGGGACCCCCTACCTCTCAGCAGAAGGGCTGATGCAGCCCAAAAGCTCAGCCAATGGAGTCGTCTGGGGCTCAGGGAGGATCCTGAGGGGCCAAGTGGGATACAGGAGATTTGAACTGGGACTTGAGTGGCTCTGAGCAGCTTCTCTCACCTGTGTTCCCTTGAGGGCTTGGCTCCTTTCTGTGTCCTGGAAAGTTTCCTAACTTAGCATGGATCCCACAGCCTGGCGCCACCAGCCACTTGTCCCACTGCTGCCCCAGTGGCGGTGAGACCCCTGCCATTTAATTCCAATGCCGTAACTATCGTCATGATAGCCCACGTCTCCACGTGGAGCACTTGTCACATGCTGGGCTCAACGCTTTCAACCTCCTCTTGTTGGCTCTGACGGCAGCCCTGTGATGGAGGAGGAAACCATGGCTCAGAGAGGGGAGTGCATTGACCGGGGTCACACAGCGACCACATGGTGGGTGGACCCTTCTCTGCAAAGGCCAACAGCGGGAGAGAGCCCAGGTTCTTTGGGCCACGGTCAGGTCCACCAGGCCTGAGCTCAAGGTGGCGAAGAGCAGGTCTCAGGAGCCGGGGGCTCAGCTGGCCCAGTCCCAGCCTGAACCCCGCCTCTGTGGTCAGGGACCCAACATCCACTCCAGGTTCCTGAAGTCAGGCCTTATGGGCCTGAAGCTCCCCCTAGACCCCCAGGGGCCTCTTCTGCAGGTGAAATAGCCCCAGAACTGCTCAGCCATCCTCCTGCCACCCCAGCGCCCTGGCCCCTCTTAGTGCAGGGGCTGGGGGCACCGTGAGGGTGTAAGGAGCGCGGCCCGGGAGGCGGTCAGAGCCTGGTCAGCTGGGTGATCGTGGACGTGGCTCCCTCTGTACCCGGGACCCTGGGCGCTTTGGGAGGGTCTCCGGAATCTTGTGTATGAAGGGCTGGGTGCAGGACTGGCAGATGTAGTGGTGGCTCACAGGTCCTTACCTACCCGTGGATGGCAGTCTGGTGTCCTGGGTCCTGGCGGGCGAGCCTGCACAGAAGGGTGCAGGGTGAGCGAGGCAGGAGGGGCCCCTACCAGCCGGTGCTCAGCCAACGAGGGTGGAAATAGTGAGCCAGGGAGGCTGGGCCACTGCCACCCCAAGGGGAGGGCTGTAGGGTTTGGGGCTCTGGGCACCTCGCTTCTTCTGGGTCAGGGCGAGGGACTCCTGCAGCGCCCAGCGCAGCCCAGACTGCCCGGGATTCTGGGCAGGAGGCCAGGCCTCCTTTCTGATGAAACTCAGGCTGGCCCTGGGGCCCAGCTCCCCTGCAGCTGGGCATTTATGGGAAACAGGCATGGGGCGGGGTGGAGGGCGCTGGGTCCGATCTCTTCCCTTCCCAGCAGAGGCGCGGGATGATCATCACAGTGACAGTGACCGTGGCACTTGGGCTCCCGTGCGTGTTACCCCGTTACATCTGATCTGCAGCGGCTCTGCTGGAGGACTGTGCTTTACACATGAGCCTCCCAGCCCCCCGTCCAAGGTCACCCGTCGTGTTAGTGCATCTGGGACCCAGCCCAGGTTATCTGGCCCAGGGCGGGTACCCACCCTCCAGTCTCCATACCGCCCCTCATGGTGTCCATGGGCTGCTCCCTGGGCTCGGGGCCTGTGGGTCTCCATCGTCATTGACTTGCTGCCCGCAGGTCACTTCGGGGAGCCTGGAAGTCTCAGGAGCCTCCAGGGAGGGGAAGCAGCGTGGCCACGGCAGGCAGCCCGAAGTCCCCTGCCCCTCCAGGGGCACCAGTGCATTTCCGCAGGCTGCTGGAAGCTGCTCCGACAGTGCTGGCTGACCTCAGGGGCTGTGGTCCACGGGTCTGTTACAGCTGGGGGTGGGGAGTGATTTGGGGCTGGGGAGCTTGTGGCTCCTGGGGGATTAGAGAGGGCAGCTCTCCTCTCGCCCAGCCCTCGGAGTGGCAGGCCCCTGTGGGTGGGAAACCCCACGGGCATTCAGTGCTCTTTCCTGCCCTCCCCGGTGCAGCCCTTAGCCGGGTAGCGTCTCTGAGACCAGCTGGAGGAGTCCTCTCCCCCTTTGGGGACAGGGACGCTGAGGCCCAGACCAGGGAAGTGACAGGTCACGCAGGAGCGGGACGGCAGACCCCTGGAATCCACGTCCCACAAGACCACCATGCTCTGCCATCTTTGCTACAGACAACTGCCCCTCCTTGGGGATGCTGGGGTCACTGCCCCTGGAGTGGGGGAGTCAGGCTGCTGTGGGGTAGGGGGGCCGCATCCTGGCCCACCAGCATGTTCTCTCCCTTCTCTGAAGAAGCTTTGCTGGGGGGGAGGGACATGACCAAATTAGGGATGCTGGCGGCTGCTGGGTGGGGACCAGATGGGAGGGAGGAATGGAGGTGGGAGGCTGAGAAGAGGCTGGCACAGCCCTGGGCTGGGGTGGGAGACTCTGGGCTGGCCCTGGACAGTGTTCTCGTGCTCTCCAGGGAGCCAGGATGGGTGGGGCTGCCGGTAGGGCAGGAAGAGGGGTGCGCACAGAATGGGGATCCAGGAGGGGAGTTCTGGCCTGGGATGAGGGTCTCTTTGGGCCACTTGGAGCATGAGGGGTCCCTGGGCTGTCAAGAGGAGCCAGAAGCCTGGAGGGAGGGGTGCAGGGTGCACATGCCGCCCCCCAGAGAGCACGTGAGGAGGACACTGAGGCAGGGACTTGGGGAACCCCAATATTTGGAGGCTGAGCAAAGACGGAGAGGCCTAGGGCCTGGGGAGGAGCTGTCCGAGGGGGGCTGCACTTCTGGAAGGTGTACAGTCAGCGATGTCAGGACTGATGGGAGGGTGGGATTCAGTGATAAGGGAATGCTGGCGGCCAGGTCCAAACAGCCCCCAGTTCTCTTTTTGTGTGAAGCAAACCGGAGGCCCCTTTGCTAATGGTTTTCCTGCAGTGGGGGTGGCGGAGGCACAGCCGGCACGCAGCCTTTGTCCCTGGAGATGGAAAGGGCCCCCAGGACAGTGGCTGGGGAGCGGGGGCAAGAGCTCGCACGCAGGGTGCCCTCCATCCCTCCTGCTGCCGCCAGCGCCTCTGTGGGCCGCAGCCCCTGCTTTCTGTGCCCACCATGTTTGAGCTGAGCTTCAATCAGGAGAGAGGTATTTTGCTTTAGGGAAATCAAAATCAGACTCAACATTTATCCTGGGCTCCAGGGACCGGCTCTAGTGTTCGCTCCTGGCAGACGAGAGCTGCGGGGAAAGGAGGAGGAGAGGGGGGCGGCCCGGGGACGCGGCTCTGTGGGTGGAGGGGAGCAGGGGGCCCTGGGGGCACCCCTGCCACAGCCGGGGGGTGAAGGCTGGTCCAGGGGCAGGGGCTGGGCCCCTCTCTCCACGCTGAGCCCCCAGAAGGCTCCTTCCCGCTCTGCTGCCCCCAGCTCTGGGGGAGGTCAGCAGGAGGGGGTTAGAGCTCAGCCCCCTGCTAAGCTGGGAATTTTCTATCCGCCTCTCAAGCTGTGACAGAGTGAGAGAGGGGCATGGATATATATACACTACCAAACGTAAAATAGATAGCTAGTGGGAAGCAGCCGCATGGCACAGGGAGATCAGCTCGGTGCTTTGTGACCACCTAGAGGGGTGGGATAGGGAGGGTGGGAGGGAGGGAGACGCAAGAGGGAAGAGAGATGGGAACATATGTATACGTATAACTGATTCACTTTGTTATAAAACAGAAACTAAAAAAAAAAACTGGATTAATAAAGGGTAATAAATATGAAAAAAAAAAAAAAAAAGAAAAGAAACCCTCCCGGTGACTCTGCCAGGTAGGAGTTTGTACCCCATCCTTCAGATGAGGACTCTGAGGCTCAGAGAGGTTAAGTAACTTGTTTGGAGCAACCCAGTCTACAAGTGATCAAGACAGGTCTTAAATACTGGTTTCCTAATGAGCCTGGGCACCCCAGGCCTGAAGGCGGGGGCGAGCTGGAGAAAGGCAGCTTGTTTTTAAAATTGGCCGAAGCCAGTTGTAATTATGAAGGTAAACATGTTGTGAGAAACGTGTTTTAGGATGTGTTCCCAATCCAGCCAAGTGGCTTGGTGTTGATGTGGGAATCAACAGGACACT
This sequence comes from Mesoplodon mirus, assembly GCF_964341445.2. Classification (NCBI taxonomy): domain Eukaryota; kingdom Metazoa; phylum Chordata; class Mammalia; order Artiodactyla; family Ziphiidae; genus Mesoplodon; species Mesoplodon mirus. Next base: position 6,163,512 of record NC_138976.1, on the reverse strand, counting down.
GGGCTGGGCTTTGAGGGTGATGCTAGGAGAAGCACCTTGACCTCTGGGGGTTTAGCATCCATCTGGGAAGGTGAGGGGGGAAAAAGGGCTTCTATTGAGCACCCGCTGGGTGCCAGACATCACACCAAGCACTTTAAGTCCATCCTCCTCCTCTAAGAGACAGTCTGTTTGTCCCATTTTACAGATGAACAAACCAAGGCTCACAGGTGTGGGGTCATTCGCCCAAGACCACACAACCAGAGCCCTCTGTGTGGCCCACCCTACTTTACCAATGTCCTGTTACCCCCTTTCCCCGGTTTGGCCCCGGCAGGCAGTGCCCCATCTGATCCTCTGTTGTACAGTTGATGGGAAGACAGACTACATGTAAAACAGGGAGTCCCACATATGAAGGGAGCTCCCAAACGGGGCTTGGGAGGGCTTCCTCGAAAAGGGACATCCCAGCTGGGACTTGAAATGTGTGTTGGGGTTACAGGTAGCAGAGGTGAGGGCATGTGTTCTGGGCAGAAGGAACAGCATGTACAAAGGCCCGGAGGTGGGACCAGTTAGAGGAGCTTGAGGGGGTCACAGAGTTGGGGGAAGGCAGGAGAGTAGGGGCCAGTAGCACTGAAAATGACCTTCATTCGTGCTGGGCCCTGCGTGCTGAGCCTGGACCCACCGAGGGCTTGGTGGGTGCTTGTTAATTTCACACGCGCATGTCGGCTCTGGGAGATGGGGGGGTGGGACCAAGCTGGGAGCCTGAGCCTGTCGCTCTAGTATCTGGGTGGACGGCGGAAGCAGAGGGACCCCATAAGTGTCCCTCAGCCCTCTCCTCCCTGCTAGCGCCTGCGGTGGTCGGAGCTGCTAGGGGCGTGCTCCTGGACAGGACCCTCGGCCCTTCTGGTGCTGTGAGGGGGGCACACAGGTGGTGGGCTGATGAGGACAAGCATTTCCCCCCAACTTTTTATTTTGAAAGATCAAGAGCAACACCGGCGCTGTGAGCGCCTGTGTGTCCACACCTAGATTCACCAGCTGTCAGCATTTTGCCACATTCGCTTCCTCTCTCTTTCTAAATATGTGTGTGTATATTTCTGAACCTTTCCCAAGAGGCTGCAGGCATCCTGATCGTCACCCCTAAGTGCTTCAGGGCACATCCCAAGGAAAAGAACATTCTCCCACATAACTTCCCTACCGTTGCTGCTCCTAAAGAAACCAACAGTGAGTCAGTCCATCAGGGCATCCAGCTGCCCGCCTGTAGGCAGCTTCCCCCACCAGCCCCGTTGTAGCTGGTCTTTAACTCCAGATCCAGGACCCAATGCAGGCATTGCGAGTTGCGTTTGATGGCCTTGTCTCTTTAGGGTTTTTTTCTGGAACAATCCCCTGCCTTTTTTACCTTTCGCACCCTGACTTATAAAATTATCCTGGCCACTTGTCTTATAGAATGTCCCCCATTCTGCATTTGCCTGGTTATATCCTCATGATTAGACTCGGGGGGCTGGGATTTGGATGCAGGCCTGCCTGACCTTTGGGGAGGGGCTGGGGGCAGGTGACCAGGCCCCCTGAGACCTGCCTGCTGCCTGCCCCCCTCCAAGACCCTCCAAGGGGTCAAGCAGTGGTAGCTGCTGGGCCTGGGACGGTACCAGGGGATACCTGTTTCCTAAAGGTTAATTTGCTTAAAGCACGGGGCAGGGCCTCCCCAGCTCACAGCCACCTGTCTGCCCCTCCCCAGCTTACAGCTTGGCTGCCTGCTGACCACACAGTGTTCTGTGATGGGACCGTTCTAATGGGGCAGGGGACAGCCAAACATGTCTGCATCCTCGGAGCTCGTTGGGTGCAGGGGCTGGTGAGGGGCACAGGAGAGCCTGGAGGCTGAGAGGCCCTGGGGGGAGGCTGCTGGGGGACGGGGCAGGGGTGTGTGATCAGGAGAGGGTTGGGACTTCTGAGCTGGGGGATTCCAGGGAAGCCTTCTCTGACCTTAGGAGGCCTCCCCTAAAGTCAGCAGTGGACCAGCCGCCTGAGCCCTTGCTACCCGGCTCCTGCCGTTTATATCACATGATGCCAAGGTCATACAAGGTCATGCAGCTCATTGGCTTACTCAAGGTGGGCGGTGGGGGGCATCCACTTGGACATCCATCCTGGGTTCTGGAGGCACAGTCCTGGCCCCTGGCCCCACCCAGTCACCTTGGGTGACTTCAGGCAAGTAAGCAGACCTGCCTGAGCCTCAGTCTCCTCATTGGGAAAATGGGGTCACACCTACCTGTGGGAGTCTTATGTCCGTGAAGAGCACCAAGCACTTTAATCTTCACAACAAGCCCATTTGACAGATGAGGAAACTGAGGCTCAGAGAAGGGAAGTACTTAGCCCAAGGACACACAGCTGGGAAACTGTGGTGCTAGGTTTAAACTCAGGCCGTCCAGTCTGGCTCCAGAGTATAAGCCCCTAAGCTCCCAGCTGTGCTATGGTGGGACTCCTGTGTCTCCAGCTTGGGTTTTTTAAGCATCAGCCCCTCAGCTCCTGCTGCTCTTCACTGCCAGGTGTGGGTGGCGGGTGTAGGGCAGCCCACCCTGAGTTAGACCACGGACACTTCCCTCTCCACCCCCCTGCTGGACTCCCTTCCCACCCCCTACCCTCTGCCAAAACTCTCTTGGAAAATTGCATTTTTTTACACCAGGTCTGGCTGTTCCCAGTAACCTACAACTCTCACTGTTGCCTCGCTCTTTTTGTCAGCATCCTGCTCATGGACCGGGCTCTTCCTTAGCCTCGGATTGGGCTCGTGGGAGGAGAGCGCCGACGAGAAGGGGCCTGGCAGGAGCTTGCAGCCTGCCCCAAGAGCCTGACTGCCAGGGCCTGGCTGGCAGATGGCTGAGCCACAGACCTGAGTTCAGACCCTCGCACTACCACTTCACGTCCTGCCCACTTTGTGACTCAGTTTCCCCATTTTCAGCCAGGGCAGAGTCACAGCTTCCCTGGGAGCATTGTCAGGGCAGCTGAGTCGAAGCACAGAGGCCCGCCCTGGTACAGATCGAGGCTCGCAGTGGGCACTCAGGACTTGGCAGCTGTTACGAGCTTGCTTTGAACAGTTTTTGAAAAGCGGCCTCAAGTGTGATCGGGCACAAATGGTGAGGTGGACCCCCTTGGGCCTCCCCCCTCACTTCTCTGGGAAGGGAAGCCAGTTCCTTTATTCACCTGACCTGCACCCAACACCCACCTTCCTGTCCATTCGTTCTTTCGTTCATTCATTCATTCTACAGGCCTGTATTGAGCACATCCGAGTGCCAGGCCCTGTGCTGGGGATTCAGGAGTTTTCACACGTGGTTTGATTGAATTCCCAGGACAGCTCGTGTGGCAGGTACTATAACTATCATTCCCACTTTACAAACGAGGAAACTGAGGCGTGGGGAGCTGGAGGTGCTCTCCCAAAGTCACTCCCCGCCCCCTCTGCCCCGAGAATGAGTGAGGCCTTAGAGGTGGTTAGATGTTCTTGTTCAGTGATTTGAGCGAAATTACTGGTTTTGTTCAGCCTGAACCAATTCAGTAAAAAAACATTTTTTCATTTGTTTCATGATTCAATAAAGAATGACTATTTGGGCTTGGCTGGAGGTTCAGCTACTTTAGTGGCTCATTCTAGCTTCTGGTTCACCGTTCTGTTCTCGTCTTGCCTGTAAAAAGAACCCGGGACTGATGGCTCTGAAGGGCTGGAGGGATGGGTCAAGGAGGGGAAGGTGCTGGGTGCTGCCAGGGCCGAGGAGGGGGCTCAGCCTTTCTGCCCTGGCCCCCCATGTGCAGGCAGGGCAGCTGAGTGCCTGGGGAAGCCAGTGACTTCTGTGACTGTCCTGTCCCCAGGGATGCGAGACGGGGAAGAATTATCTTCAGTGTTGGCCTGGGCACAATAATCCTGCCTGCCCAGCCCAGGACTGCAGGGAGAGGCCAGCCCCTGCCCGCAAGAGGCTGATCTCGGCCGTCCTCCAGGCAGTGCAGTGGGCATCTGGAGGGGATGGGCCAGTGTCGTCCCCTTGGGGGTTAGACACAGAGCTCCTGACTGGGACTGTCCACCGGGCGGGGTGGGAGTTGCAGGCACCTTCTTGTTCAGAGCTGGCTGGTGTCCAGACTTGGGCACACTGGCTGTGGGCCGGGGTGGGGAGGGCAGGAAGGAGGCTCCCCTGTGTCTGTCTGTGCCCTAGGACACCTTCCTGAGCTAAAAGGCCACTTTTCTGTTTTCTTTTGCAGTTACTGAGAAGGAGGTCCAGCAGTGGTGAGTAGCTGCTTTTCCCCAAACTGTTGGGTGGGAGAGGGGGTGTTGGCTTTGTGCTGATGAGATGGCAGTCCAGCTGCCCAGGACAGCAGCACGTGGAAGACCCTCTAAGAGCGGCTTATCTGCAAACCAGTCCAGGCAGCCTTTGTTCAGATTCCTTTGTTCACAGGAGACTGACATAGATCCAGCTGAACTGGGATGGGGGTGGGGTGGTGGTGACTCCTTGCCTTGTGTGGCATCTCTAAGGACCACCAGTGTTCATTTCACACCCTGCTCACCCAAGGGAGGGGTTTGGACCAGAAACAAGTCAGGAGACTGGATCCCAGGCCCAGCTTTGTCCCTAAATCATCCCGTGGCCTTGAGAAGTCTCTTCTCTAGAGTTCAGCCACCCTGTCTATAAAGTGATTGATTAGAGTGGACCAAGGATGGCAGATAGGTTTCTTTTTGGATGCCAGCTCTAATCAATCCATAGTAGCTGCCTGGAGTGCTGTGTTAAGAAGGATTCTGAGGCTGTAGATCATGGAGCAAACGGAAAGTATAGCGTCATTAATGCCTGGAAGGTCTGGAATGGATTAGTTATGCCTGCCCTGGGGCAGAGAGGGGAGAGTGGTATACACTGTCTGTCATTGTGGAATGTGGAGCAGACAGGGGAGACTCACGCATGGTCAGGTGAACCTGAGTTGGGAGCAGGTGAGCGAGGAGGCGAGCTTGGAGACCTTCCAGAAAGTTTGGTGGCTTAGAAATGGTCTCTGCCCCTACCTGTTCCTATCCAAGTGACCTCAAGTGATCCAACCCCCCTCAGCCTCCGTTTCCCCACGTGTGTGACAGTAATGAGGAGGCATCGGGGCGACATTCCCTGTAAAGGTCCTAAGAGATGACGGCCTTGACAGCGGTCTTCCGTCGACTGTTCAGATGGGGAGCTGAGGCCTACAGACGTGCCCTCCATCACAGCAGACCGAAGCAGGGCCCAGGCCACGAGACTCCTGGTGGAGCCCTGCTGGGGGCAGGGCCAGGCTCCCCGGGGCCACTGCTTACACCTCCCTGTCCTTGAGTCCAGGTGGCAGAGGGGGAGAGTTGTGGCTGCCCTGCTTGGCCCTGCTGACCCCTTGCTGGAGACCCCGGCTAGGTGGGCAGAACCTTAGGGGTGAGCTGGCTGTGCCCCACAGGGGGAGTGGATGTGAAGGGAGCAGCTGCCACTCCCTTCCTCCTCCCCCACATCCTAGGACCCAACAGGTGGGCCTGACCTGCCTCTGACCTCATTTTCCACTTCTCCACTTCCCCAGGTGAGCGTTCCAGAAATACTCCTGCTTCTAGGTATTTTTTTTTTTTTGGCTGCGTTGGGTCGTCGTTGCTGTGCACAGGCTTTTTCTCTAGTTGCGGCGAGCGGGGGCTACTCTTCGTTGCCGTGCGCAGGCTTCTCATTGTGGTGGCTTTTCTTTGTTGTGGAGCACAGGCGCTCGGCGCGCGGGTTTCAGTCATTGCAGCATGCAGGCTCAGTAGTTGTGGCTCACGGGCTCTAGAGCACAGACTCAGTAGTTGTGGTGTATGGGCTTAGTTGTTCCGTGGCATGTGGGATCTTCCCGGACCAGGGATCAGACCCGTGTCCCCTGTGTTGGCAGGCAGATTCTTAACCACTGTGCCACCAAGGAAGTCCCTGTTTCTAGGTCTTTATCTGTGAGGTTCTCCCTCCTGGATTGCCCTACCCGGCCTTCCCGAGCCTTTGTCACTCACTTTTCCCACCCTTCCTTTCGGGGCCATCTGAACTCCACTCTCCCAAGGCGTACCTAAGTCACCTCCTCCAGGAAGCCTTCCTGGATTCCCCATCTGTACATAATCCCCCTCCTTCCCACATGGCAGCCAGAGGGGTCTTTGTTGAGCAAATATTCAACGATGCTTAAACTCTCCCTGGACTCAGGTGAAGTCTGCGCCTCTGGCATGGTCACGTGATTACGAGGCCTGGCTCAGGCCAGCCTTGCTGTGCTGAACCCTCCAGTCTCACTGCCATTTCCTCCTCTCCTCTGCCCTCTGCCCTCTGGCCTGCCCAAATTGCTATCCGTTCCCGAATTCACCTTACTTTCTGGGGCTTCCTGACCTTTGCCTGGGCTGTTCCCCCTTCTGGGAACACCCCTCCTCCTCTTTGCTTGGCCGCCACCTCCTCACCCTCAGGCCTCCTTCCCTGAAACCTCCTGAGCCCCCAGGTTGAGTTAGGGGCCTCCTCTGACCTCCCACAGCTCAGTGTCACAGCCGGGGACTTACCAGGCACAAACAGGACACACCTGGGACAAACAGCAGTTACAGGTCTGCGTCCTCCTCCACCTCCCCTCCTGGCCTTGAGGCCAGCTCTGCCCTGTTCACTGCTGTGTCCCCAGGGCCTGGCCATAGCAGGTGCTCAGCACCCATCTGTCACCCCTAGGTGCTTCACATACACATTGTCATCGACTCCTGGGTGCTGTCCCGGGGGTTGACATGGCTTATCATCTCCACAGCGATGGAAAAACTAAGCTGAGGCTCAGAGAAGGTCAGAGCAGGGATGAGGACGAGGTCTGTCCTTGCGAGGTGGCAGATGCCTCCCCAGTGCTGCTCTCAGATGTGGCCTTAGTCATTTTGTCCTCGTAGTCACCCAGAGCGGTGTCCCACCATGGCATTCCCTAGACGAGTCTCCTGAGCCCCAGGAGGTGCAGGGCACACCTGAGCCCCGGCATCCTCCCCTGCTCCCCTGGGTCTTCCCCAGGAGGCAAAGTGGCCAGAAGGGATCCGGAACCAGGGCTTGAGCTGAGCAACCTTGGGCAAGTGACTGGACTGCTCGGTGCCTCAGTTTCCCCATCTGGAAAGTGAGGGTAATAATAGTCAAGCTTTATAGGAATACTGTGAAGAATAAATGAGCTAATTCATACACAGCGTCCGGAACAGGGCCTAGTCATAAGTTCTCTGTTTTGTTAATAACGCTAATACTACGAATAACACTGATCAGTACGACCATGGAGGGGTCCTGAGATTGAGGGTCGTCTCCTCATTACGTAGATGGGGAAACTGGATCCCAAACAGGTGGAGGGAGTTTTGTTCCTTCATCAAGCTGACATCTGAGCTATGACCTGGACAACAGGACTCAACCACAGAACAGTGTTCCAGGCACAGGGAACGGCAAGGACAGAGGCTCAGCAGTGGGAAGGGGCCTGGTGTGTTTGAAGAACAGCAGGGAGGCCAAGGAGGCCGGCCTGGAGGGGACAGTGGAGGCTTCTACAACAAAACCAGGGCCCTTGTGATGCCCAGTCCTTGCTGTAGGGGAACTCTCTCTAAAGAGCTTATAAAGAAAAAAAAAGATCTTTTCTTTGCCACAAAGTTCCATGGACCTCAAGTAAATGCCCTTTGATTCATTTTGGTGGTGCCTTTCTCTAACCCTCCTGGGTCAGCCCACCACCCACCTCACTGTTGTATCCTAGAATGGTTATACCCCCCAGGGTGAAGGTAGACTAGGGATGGTTAAACAGCGACACTCTTACCACCACTCTCCCAACCTGTGTCCACAGCAGACATCAATAATGGATCACAGAATATGGCACTCTGGATCAGTCTCCTCCAGTGCTGTGGGCAGCCCGTGTAATTATTCTTAGCACACGAAATGAATCAATTTGTAATCCCATGATGGGCCTACACCTCCCTGGTTCACTGGGACCATAACACAAGCCTGCTGGGTCAGAGGCCACATCCATGCAGCCCGCTATCCCCTCTGTCCTTTGCACAGGAGACAAATGGGACAAGCATCTGCATCCCAAGTGCCCTGGCCCATTTCAGAGGACCCTTTCTCACCACGGTCTCCAACCATGCCCTTTCATGTCCTAAACGGCTCTCTGGCACCTGATAGCTGGGGAATGCCTGCCCTTCCTTGGGAAAACTGAGGTTCCTGAGCCCAGACCACCAGGGCAGCAAACAATTTAGCATCAAACCATCTGGGGTGGGATTGGGAAATGGGAGGGAGGGGCACGCGGAGAGCAGCGTTGCCGCAATGGACAGAGTTTTCCTATCCCACCTGTGACACATGTGGGTGGATTCAGCCAGGGCAGCTTCAGTTTCCTCCTGTGTTTCTCTCTCTCTTGCTTAAAGCCCTTCGTGGCTTCTTAACTGCACTTAGAATAAAGACCCAGCCCCTTTGCCTGGTCTTCGGGGCTCCCCAAGGTCTCTGGCCTCACCCTCTCCCTGGCTTACCAGGCACCAGCCACACTTACTGTCCCTCAGCCATGCCACGCTCCTTCCTACCTCAGGCCCTCCATCCTTGCGGTTCCCTCTGCTCTTCCCTCTGCCCCAGATCTTGGCATCTTCACTGCAATGTCACCTCCTGGGAGAGGTCTGCACTGACCACCCTGCCCCTGTTTCTCCTGCCTGGTACAGGATCATCTTGTTTGGTGTTGACTTTCAGTAGCTGCTCCCCAGAATAGGAACCAGACCCAGGGGTCTTCTGTGACTCTGTGACTTGTCCTGGGCCACCCAGTGAGCAGAAGCAGAGCTGGGCACGTCCCAGGTCCTCCAGGAGAGCTGAAGCCCCAGGTGGTCAGGAGCGCAGACCAGGCCACAAGGATATGATGCCTGAGCTGGGCCAGCTGGGCACTCACCTCACACCCGGCTTCATGCTGGACACCCATGGTGTCATCTCCGCTGCTCCTGGCTCTGTATTTGGCAGAGACCGGAGGAGGCTGGGGCGTCGGGAGGTGGGGCCAGTGTCAGGTCCACAGCCAGCCCGAGGCCCCTGCCCACCGGATCCCTTGTTCTTGACCAAGCTCCATTCACCACAGTGGAAGATCGGGAGCCTCGGTGGGGACTGACTAGGAAACTGTAGCAGGTCCCAGGCCCTTAAAGCCGATGGTGAAATTGTGATCACCTGGAGGGTGACGGGAACGCCATCCCGAGGGGGAACAGTAGGGTACAAATAGTGCCCCAACACAGTTCCATGATGAAGAAAGTGTGGAGGGAAAAGAAGATGGGAAGGAGACTGGCCAGAGGCTAGAAGTGGGTGTGCTGGGGGTGGTGGCATCATGGGTATTCTTTTTTCTCTTATATTTTCTATTTTACAAGTTGTCTGTAATGCTTTTGTTACATTTATAATAACCAAATAACCCGATGGTATTGTAACAAAAATAGTGGGCGGAAGCAGGAGGAATTCTGCAGCCGCCTCCGCAGGGCCAGCTGTCAATCCTGGACCCTCCTCCGCAGTCACAGCTGTGGGTAAGGAGGCCGCCGCCAATGCCGTGGGGTCAGTCTAGGAACAGCCCGTTATACAGATGAAGAAACTGAGGCTCCGAGGGGCGGAGACACTTGCCTGGGTCTCACAGCTCTGTGTGTGTGTGGAGTCTGGGTCCAGCTTGCTGGCCTCCATGGCCTGGGCTACGGGGGCTCAGCTCTGCTGGCTCTGGCTTTGGGAAACCCCACAAAGCTGAAGGCGGTGGAGGATGGGGGGACGCAGTGAGGAGAGAGATGGGGGAGGGGAGAGGGAAGAGAAGGAGAGGGAAGAGGCCTCATCCTCATGGATGTGTTTGAGCCCCTCCTCCAGGATTGTCTGAAGGCAGGTCTCCAGGGAGCTGGGAGGGGAATGCCGGGGGAAGGGAGGTGTTTGAGAAGATAATGGGAGAACAGTTTGCCAAGGCCGCTGTGGCAGTCCCTGATTGCAGTTGGGGGTTATGCTTTATTATTTATCCATCTATTTACTTCCCACTTTCCACACTGCAGAGAGCAGCATCTGCCACACTTAACCCTGGCGGGGAGGGAGGTGGGCATGGAGGGCTATGCGAGGCTTGCTTCAAGCTGGGTCCCAGAGGACGAGGCTCTGTGGGAACTGCGAGCAGTGAATTCCAGAAAGTCCTAGCAGGCTGGTGCCTTTGGGGAACCAAGGCCCTGGCGGCGCTGGGGATTCTGGGGACCACAGAGAACAGGATGCTGAGCTGGAGTTGGACCCGTGCCTCATGGCCAGTGTGCATTCACGCACTCACTCATCACTCATTCATTCATTAATTCACTCCCTCATGCCTTCATTCACTCATTCATTCATTCATCTGGTCACTCATTCACTCCGTCATTCATTCATTCAGTCACTCATTTGCTCCTCATTCATTCAGTCAGTCACTCCTTCATTCATTCACTCCCTCATTTGCTCACTCCCTCATTCATTCACTAATTCATTCATCCGCTCACTCATTCCTTCATTCCTTTGTTGGTTCATTCATTCCGTAAATCTTTGCTGAGCACCTATTATGTGCCAGGCCCATGGCCAGCACTGGGGGCAGCAGGGACTGGGGGAGCCGAGCTGCTGGAGTCCCCTGGGGGACACAGGCTGGCGCAGTGGGGGTTAGAGGTGGGGTGGGAAGCTTACAGGGAGGAAGCCCAGCGTTGAGTCGGGCGTGTTTTGTAAGTGGCATTCAGCCTTCAGTGTTTTTATGAAATGACAGATTTCTTTTTTTTTTCCCCTTTCCCTTTTAAAGAGGCTTAAGAATGCAGTTGTCAAATCTGGGATTTTCTTCTCTCGTCTCCACCCCGTCGTGGAGAGCTGGTTCCCAAGCACAGTCAACCATGCGGAAAACCTGTGCTCTGGTGGCTGGAAACCGCGTGTGTGGAGCTCAGGAGCCGCGCCACGTCCCAGGCTCGGCTCCACAACTTCTCCTCCCATCCCCAAAGAGAGCTGAGACCCCTGCTCTTGAGCACGGCTGTGGGAGGGGTGGTCTCCATATAAATTCCTCGGAACGCTTTTTGTGCCTCACCCGCCCTCCCCGGCCTAACCTGCGCCAGCGACAGTGCCAGGACTACTGCTGCTTCCACCCCTGGTCTGGAATCAGGCAGAAGGCACTGAGGAAAGCAGACCACGGAGGCTTCGGCCCTCGCTGGTGACCGGCCGCACACAGGCGGTGGCAGGGGTCCAGTTGTGACCCCCCATTTGCTAGCTGTGCAGCTCCAGTAGGTATTTACTGAGCACCTGCAGTGGGCCCTGCAGATTCGGGGTGAGCTACAAGACGGGGTCCCTGCCTTGACGGACCCTGTGGTGCACTCACTGGCCCAGGCATCATACAGGCTACAAGCACAGCTGCGAGGCCCAGGCCAGGGACAGGGTGCAGTGAGTGTGTCAACCGGTGTGTGTACTGGGGTCTTGGGTGGCCAGAGCGGGCTTCTCTAGGGGAGGTGCACGGAAGCCAAGAAAAAAAGGGGGAAGGAGGAGGGGAAGGAGTGGGGCGGGCAAAAGAAATGCCGTGTGAAGGCCCTGAGCCAGGAGACTTAACAGCCCCCAGCCTCAGTTTCCCCATCTGTACAATGGGCATAATAATCGTCCCCTCCTGGGCTTGTTTGCACGATTTGGTGAAATGGTGCCTGGAAATCACATAGCTCCGTGCCCGGCTCTCAGTGGGTCCCTGTTATTCAGAATCGCAGATCACTGGAAGGCAGACGCTGGGGAAGACCCTTCCCCCCGCTTTGTGGGGGTCCCCAGAGACCATCTAGCCCCATGGTTCTCCACTGGAGTGGTTCTGCTCCGGGGGCGTATTTGGCACTGTCTGGGTTGTCATAACCTGGGGCGGGGGTGCTTCTGGCGTCTAGCAGGTGGAGGCCAGGGATGCCGCTAAACCACCAGACAGACCCCCATCACCAAGAATCATCTGACCCCAAGTGTCAGTGGCGTGGGTGGAAAAACCCTGATCTAGTCTAAGTCACTTATTTTACCAGCAGGGAAACTGGGGGGCATTGCAGGGAAGGGGTTTGCTCGGGCCCCTCTCACAGTGAGACAGGATGGGCCAGGACTGCAGCACAGGGCACGCCCCAGAGCAGGTTTCCAGGCAGCAGCGTGTCTGAAGGAGAGACGGAGTGGGGGCGGGGAGAGGGAGAGGCCCAGGCCTGTTGGAACCTGAGCCTGGGTCAGGGGTGGGGCTGCAGTCTCGTACATCTCTCAGTCATCCTGGGATAGAATTCTTGGGCAGGAACTCTGTTATTTTTAAATTTTTTATTTATTTTAACATTAAGGCAGCTACTATATTTTGAACAAGAAAGTGGCATAAGCTAGCGAGTGTCCCCCTAACATGCCAGCCCGTCCCCCACGCACCCCACCGCCCCCCAGCTTCCCCCGCGTTTAGGGAGAAAAGCATCTTTTCTCTTCCCAGTCCTGTCATCCACTGTCACCCCTCTGCACAAGGCAGGCATGGCCTCGCCTGGTATCTGCTTGAAGTCCAAAAATTGTCCAGATGGAGCAGCTAAATGGCTGCATCTGGGGAGATGAAATTCATTCGGTCAGAGCTGAAGGCACCAGCTGACACAGGGCCACTGACCACTGATCCTGAATCAGAGAAAATGAACAGATTTGCCCAGATTTCCACAGGTGCTTCCATGTACAAACAAGTTCTATAGCTACTTCCATTAAAATGTATTCTGATCAAACAACCTTGCAGAGGAAAGCTCACCTAGCCTCAAGTCTACAACACAAAAGCAAGGAGAAAATGACAGACTTTCTGCTGCCATCACATCTGGAACCTTCACAAGGGGGGCCGGGGTGCACGAGGCCCCAGGGCACCGCTAGGCTGTCTGCGCCAGCAATTCCAGGTTCTGCCTCCGGGCCTCGAAGTTGTCAGCCGGCCGGTTGTATGCCGTCCACACCGGGTCTCCCACAAACAGCCGCATGGCCTTCTCGTATTTCTTCTCGTCCAGTGTGAAACGGTGGTAAATCCCGGCAGGGAGCATGATCATGTCTCCTTTTTCCACGATGATCCGGATCCACCTGTCCTCTTTACCTCTCACGTCAAAGTACCCACTGCCGACCAAGATGAAGCGAATCTTTTCATCCAGGTGTAAATGCTCCTTGTAAATCATCTAATCTTTTCTTCGTAATTTGGTAGTTTGTCTCTGCCTATGGTTATTATGTCCATCCAGGAGTAGTTTCTCTCTTTTCGGATCTTTTCTAATTCTGGATCATTCTCATATTTGTTAGCACCCAATTTCCAGTAAAGGACCCCAAGCCCACGCAGCTGCTCCAGGCCGACCGGGCACACGGGCTCCGCGTGGTGTAGCCACGGTGGGTTGTCAGCCGAGTCATCCATGTACCAGGCCTGCACCGTGGCCGGGCCGGGGTCACTGCCACCTGGCCCCAGACCTGCTATGCGACCTGCTCAGGCTGGTCTCAAGAGCTCTGTTATTAAGCCGCAGCTCCCTTGGGTGCCTGCCATGGGGTGGGGGTGGGGGTGTGTTCCTGGGTGAGTGTCCTGGCTCGGCCCACCACAGGGGCTGGGCTGCACCTCGCAATCGGACCATGGCAGGAAGTCCTGGCCTCCGAGCTGTGAGGACTTGAAGAGCAAATTTGGGGCCTGGGGCAAGTGGGGCGTCTGGGACAGACCACCTCCTCTCTGCTCCAGCGAGACAGGGTGCCCCCCATCTTCTGATGATGAACCATGGGGTTATGCAATGTTTGGGGAGCAGGCTCTTGGCTTTCCATGGGGCTGGGGCCAGTGCAGCCTGGCAAAGAGGGAGCCTGGGAGGCGGGAGTCCCGGGTGTGAGGCCTGTTTCTGCTGCTAACTTGCTGTGTGACCTTGGGCCAGTCTCTCTCCCTCTCTGGGCCCCCAGTTCCCCATCAATGCACAGAGGGGTGGGCGTATATCTGTGGTGCTCTAACCATCTGCACGGAGTTCTCAGGTTCTGACCACGGTGCCCGGGGCTTAGGAAGAAGACGCCTGACACCTGGCCTCTCCGTCTCTCTGTGTGTTCATTCGTTCATTCGTTCATTCATTCATTCAGCTCATTCATTGAGCTCACTGGGCATTTGCTGAGCCCCCGTTATGTGCCAGGCGTCAGGGCACTGGGAGTTCACTGTTGGGTGGAGGACACAGCCTGGGGGAAAACATGACACAGCATGGTTCATGCTGCGCTGGGGTCGTTCAAGGGGTGGGGGCGCAGATGGGCAGTGCGGCCCCTGGGGGCCTGGGCGGGCTTCCTGGGGGAAGCCGGGACCTGGTGGATGAGTGCATTAGCCAGGTAAAGAGGAGGAGGATGTGTTTTGCAGGCACAGGGACCTGCAGGCCCAAAGGCCTGGCGCCTGGCTGGCATGGCAAGCTCTGGAAAGTGCGGGAAGGTGTGGAATATGGGCGGCGTGGGGTGGTGAGGGTGTGTGGCCAGAGGAGGCTGGGCCGTCAGGCTGGAGCAAACCTTCATCGGTTGGGCCCCCGAGGGGGTGGGCCTGCTGCTCATGGCACCAAGGGGGCTGGGGCCCCACAGTGACAGTGACAGTCTCTGCAGGGGAAACCAGATAGTCCCCCGGAGGCTCCCCACTGAGGCCAGCCTGCCTGTACCCACCTGCCCGCAGTAAAGCTGCAGGGCCCCCGCAGGTGCTCACAGCACTGGCAGATCCTGCTGCTGCAGCGTCCGCACCGCCCTCCCTCCTAAGGGCCAGGCGCCCGCAGGGGCCGGGCCGCGAGACGCCTCTGGGCGCCTTTTGTTCTCCCTTTACTGTTTTTAATAATCTTCAAATTACTCAAGTGACACACAGCCATTGTGGGGAATTGGGAGGCTCTGGGGGACACGAGGGGAAGCGATGGCCCCCCTCTGGCCTCCAGAGCCGGCTGTGCCCCCATGTGGTCCTCACGGCCTGGCGCCGGGCCTGTTCCCTCCTCCTGCCCCGGGACCCATCCTGACCAGGGGCCTGGGGTCACGGACCAGATCTTGGCTCCGAAACGCTCCTCTCTGGCTCTGCGTCCTGGCCCAGATGTGAAGGTTTGAGTCTGGAACACCCAGCTGGGAAGGAGGCTTCAAGGGGAGGGACCCGGAGGGGCCGAGTCCCTTTCTGGTACCTGCTGTGGGAGGGGCCCTGCCCTCTGTGCCTCAGTGCCTTCATCTGTGAAATGGGGATCACTGAACCCACTGAGCAGGGCTGAGTGGCAACTGCAGGAGGAACCACCCACCAAGTCTTAGTCCAGTGCCCGGCACGGGGCTGTTGTCAAAGGTGCAGGCGGTGGTGAGATGGGGCAGCGATCCTGATTACTGGGCCGGGACCGCCTCCCTGGGCCTCTGGCCCCTCAAGGTGCCCCAGGGGGTGGGTGGGGAGGCACGCAGAGGCCCGGCCATTTTTTACAGCCTCATGCTTGCTGGGGGCACTGCGGGAGGGTGGGTGCCCACGGCAGCCCGACGCCACGCCCCACTCCATCTCCCAGCCTCGCCCTCACCCCTAAGGAACCGCTGACTTGTTAGCAAGAGTCTTGTCTTGCTTTCTTTCGGACATCTGACCTTGATCACTTAGGCCCCAGAATTCCCAAGTCTCCCTCCTTCTGGTGCCCTGCGTGTCCCTTCACCCAGCCTGGGCCCCTTCGCTTGTTCTCTGATGGGTGGAGGGACAGTGGCTTCTCCACTCGCTCTCTGTGTGTACGGCCCTCAGTCACGGCGCCACCAGCAACTTTCCCGGGACGAGACGGGAGAGTGGCCCTGGGTAGACCAGAGAACAGTGGGGCGGGGGGGAGGGGACGTCGTCAGTGAGCGCGTGTCTCTGAGCATCTGGCCCCATCAGTGGTTACTTCAAACCCCACCTCAGCTCCGGTCTGGGCTGCAAGGACTTGCAGATCTCCCCGTCTCAAAGCCTCAGTTTCCTCATCTTTAAAATGGGCTTGGGACTTCCCTGGCGGTCCAGTGGTTAGGACTCCACACTTTCACTGCTGGGGCCCAGGTTCAATCCCTGGTCGGGGAACTAAGATCCCACAAGCCACGCGGCCAAAAAAAAAAGGGGGGGCTTCATCCTAGCACATGGCTCATAGGGCTGTTATGGGCATTCCAGGAGAATCAGGTTTGCAAAGTTCCCAGCAGAGAGTGGTCCAGCAGAGGTAGCAGCTGGTAGCTGTTAATAGCTGACCCCTCTCTCTAGCCCCACTTTGTGCTGGGAATCCTCCTCAGAGGAACGTATGTCCTGGTTGGAGTAGCCAAGCTACACGCAGGAGCCAACTTATGAATTGATTTAAAAGAACACACTGAGGTCATAATACTAAAGGTCATGCCGTTGCTTATTTTTTACGTCCAACCCTGTGCCAAGTATGCTACATCATCATCTCACGCAGTCCCCACAAGATGGACGTGATAGCTGTCCCTGTTTACAGATGAGGAGAGTCAGGCTCAGAGGTGAAGGCACCTGCCTGAGGACGCAGCCAGCCAACGGCAGGACTGGGATTTGGGCTGCAAAGCCATGTTGCCATCAGCTGGCCGGGTATTTGGAGGGTCCCTGGGCACTGGGAATGCAGGGTGGACAGGTCCAGCTGGGACCCACCAGGATGCCCTCCGAGCTTGCTGGGCGGCTCCCGCGTCGTTTACACAGTTCTCTGGGAACAGAGGCAGGGGAGCGGGTGTGTGCACACGGGGGCGCAGGCATGTGGGAGGAGCCAGCTGCCGGCCCCATATGGTGGCTCTGCCCACCAGCGCGGCGCCAGCACCGCCAGCCTGCCTGGCTCCGGGAGGGGCTCAGTGGAGAGGGTCGGGGAGGGGGAGCACCTTGTGGGAGAGCGGGACTTCGGGGAGGTCGCTCCTGCAACTTTTGTTTTCGTCGCCTGTGTGGAGCAGGGGGCCGAGTGGCCAAGTGACTCTTACCCTCTGGGACGGATGAGGCTAAGAGAGGTGTGGCCACCTGTCCCAGGTCACACAGCTAGCGAGAGGCAGAGGTGGGATGAGCCCATGCCTGTGGAGTCCAGGTCTGTGCTCACGACCCCGTGTGGCACTGTCTCCCTGGACAGGGACTCACAGGCTTCCAGGGCGCTGGGCAGGAGCGAGTCTCCTTTACCCTCTCTCACCTGCTCTCTACCTCCAGGTACAAAGGCTTCATCAAGGACTGCCCCAGCGGGCAGCTGGACGCAGCGGGCTTCCAGAAGATCTACAAGCAGTTCTTCCCGTTTGGAGACCCCACCAAGTTCGCCACATTTGTTTTCAACGTCTTTGATGAAAACAAGGTGAGCTGAGAATTGACAGGGCCTGTGCCAGCCCGGAGTCCCCTCCCTCCTGCGGCAGCCTGCGCGGCTCCACACCCACGCTGTCCTGCTGATGTTCCATTCCAGAGAAGGAACACACAGACGTGTGCACTCACACATACACATATACACACAAACGCACGCACACGTGTGCACACCCACATGTGCTTATACACAGATGCACACAAACGCATGCATGCACACACATGCACTCATTGTACACAAATGCATGCACGTATGTACATTGCAGGAGCTCACACATGCACAAGGAACCCACAGAGATCCGTGTATGCACATACATACCATGCACACAGACAGACATGTATACACACATGCACACATATGTATACCTTGACCCTTTTCTTACAAGCACAAAATGCAAATGCCTCCAGGGATAATAACAGGATTTATAATCATAACTGACATTTACTGAACATTTACTACGTACTACGCTCTTTATGTAGATTTTTTAAAAAAATTAATTAATTAATTAATTAATTTTATTCTTGGCTGCATCGGGTCTTCGTTGCTGCACATGGGCTTTCTCTAGTTGCGGCGAGCGGGGGCTACTCTTCGTTGCGGTGCGCAGGCTTCTCACTGCAGTGGCTTCTCTTATTGCGCAGCATGGGCTCTAGGTGCACGGGCTCAGTAGTTGCAGCACGCGGGCTCGGTAGCTGTGGCTCTTGGGCTCTAGAGTGCAGGCTCAGTAGTTGTGGTGCACGGGCTTAGTTGCTCTGTGGATTATTTTCAGTGAGACCTTACAACCAACTACCTGTAGGGATGCCTTTTAATTGCCCCCATTTTGCAGATGAGGAAACTGAGAATCATATAATATGGGATCTTTTGTGCCTGGCTTCTTTCACTGAGCATCGTGTTTTCAAGGCTTATCCGTGTTGCAGCGTGTCCCTTCCTGGTGACAGCCACCCTGACAGTTGGCATATCCACCATTGGGGCATCTGCAGTCCTCCAGACTCTGTGCCACGCTGGCATATTTCCTGGCTCACTTGTATTCAAGGTGGACGTACTGTAACTTGTTTCCATGCTCCATGCTGTAGGGCACTCGGATTTTTTCTGCTGTGTCACGCCCTGACTTTCTTCGCAGGTGGTCTCAGCTGACGATCACACTGCCTGGCCCTGGGAAGAGCTCTGGCCTCTCCAGACCTCAGTTTCCTTATTTGCAAAATAAATAGGATTGAACAGTCCAGAGCCCCACCTTTTTCTAAAGCCTCTGAGCCTGTGGTTCAAGGCCGAGGAGAAAGGGGTTTCTGGGTGACTCCTGCCCAGAAGGTCATGTGTGCTGGTGGTCCCTCTTCCTCCCACCAGATGTGGAGTGTCAGGCTCTCCCTTTGGCCTCACCCTTTTCCCTGTCCCTCCTGCCTGGCTTTTCCCTCTTTTTTTTTTTTGGCCACACCATGCAGCACGTGAGATCTTTGTTCCTCAACCAGGGATCAAACCCGTGCCCCCTGCATTGGGAGCGCGGAGTCCTAACCACTGGACCACCAGGGAAGTCCTCTTTTCCCATTTCTAATCCTACCCCCTCCCCCTCCCCTTCCTTCTCCTGACCCTCATCCCATCACTCCCGCACTCTCCACTTGGGTGTCTGGTACCTGCTGCCACCCATCACCACCTGCCCAAGGTGCAGCCTGACCAGGTGACTCAGCGCTAACTGAGGCCCACCCCCACTCCCCTCTTTCCTGCAGGACGGGCGGATTGAGTTCTCTGAGTTCATCCAGGCGCTGTCGGTGACCTCGAGGGGAACCCTGGATGAGAAGCTGCGGTGTAAGTCCTGCCCCCTGGGCTCTATGGGGCGGCCACTGGGCAGTCCCAGGCGGGAGGGAGGCCAACTACCTGGGCCAGGTCATCTGTCTGGGGCTGAGAGTGGCACAGATGTCCTGCCCTTCCAGGTCAGAGGCAGTTTCTTGGAGGAGGCCAGGCGGGAGGAACGTGTCTTCCTTAGATGCATGGACAGATGGGGCGGGAGCAAAGGGGCATCCGAGCACGTGCAGACATGGGACCTCAGGCAGGACAGCATGGAGTTAAAAGACCCGGTTCCAGGGCTGGATCCACCACTTAGGAGGCTGTTTTGATAACTGATCTCATTCATTCACTTATTTACTGGTTCACCCAACAGATGTTGACCAAACACGGCCACGTGTCAGTGCTGAGCAGAGGCCAGGACCCACGGGTGCATCAGATAGATGGGCACCTGCCCTCGCGGCTGTCAGTCTAGCTCAGGGACCTTATCCAAAAGATCCCAGAAAACTGCAGCTGAGGCAGGAAGAGGGAAGTGGGAACCGACAGGAGAGGAACTGACCCCGTTATGAGTCAGGAGCTGAGCTGGGAAGGATGATGGTGCCAGGGAGGAAGGAGGGAAGAGGGTTCCAGGCAGGGGAGCAGCATGTGCGAGGCCCTGAGGAGGGATGAGAGAAGAATTCAGAGGGGAGAGTGTGCAGGCTCGTGCTGCTGCGAGAGGGAATCTGGAGAGAAGA
Organism: Mesoplodon mirus; assembly: GCF_964341445.2. Lineage (NCBI taxonomy): Eukaryota > Metazoa > Chordata > Mammalia > Artiodactyla > Ziphiidae > Mesoplodon > Mesoplodon mirus. The sequence continues at coordinate 6,143,850 of NC_138976.1, read as the reverse complement.
TGAAAACAGCTGGGCCAGAACTCACTTCCCACTGAGACACTTTCACTGCTTTGCATCGGCACCGAGAACACGCGGCAGTTTCTTTTTCTTTCTCTTTTTAGAAATAAAAGAGGATTTATTTATGCAGAAGCTCCTCACCTCCTCCCCAGGCATATTATTTTATTTTCTAAGTTGATCCCAGCAGGATACAGTGTAATTGTGGAAAGGAAGTGGGCTGAAAGGAGGCAGAGGCCCGGGCATGGGGAAGGAGAGGGGGGCCTTTAGGGCTCCTCCTGGGGTCCCCTCCCTCCCTCAGCTCCAGCTCCAGCCTCAGCTCTAGCAGATCCAGTGCCCCCTCCTGTTTTTTTTTTTTTTTTTCGGTACGCGGGCCCCTCACCGCCGTGGCCTCTCCCGTTGCGGAGCACAGGTTCCGGACGCGCAGGCTCAGCGGCCATGGCTCACGGGCCCAGCCGCTCCGCGGCATGTGGGATCCTCCCGGACCGGGGCACGAACCCGCGTCCCCTTCATCGGCAGGCGGACTCTCAACCACTGCGCCACCAGGGAAGCCCCCCCCTCCTTTTTATATTTAGGGTTTTTTTTAATAACCCTAGTTAAAACGGCGCATGTGTTCCTGTCGTGCGTGCGCGTACGCGTGTCCCGTCTGTTTTGATGTAAATATTCATTGGTTGGATGAGTAATGGGGTTGTGGTGCAGTGGCGGGGGGGAGCAGCACCCCCTTCCCCGGGCCGGGGGTCACTCTGCCCTGGCTGGTTGACCGCAGGGGCCTTCAAGCTGTACGACTTGGATAACGACGGCTACATCACCAGGAACGAGATGCTGGATATAGTGGACGCCATTTACCAGATGGTGGTGAGAGGCCCGGGTCCTGTGGGGTAGGGGGAGGCAGTAGGGGCATCAAATTCAGTGACTGGGCCTGTCCCAGAGGAAGCACCCCCGTGGGACTGCTCTCCTGACCGGGGCAAGCGTTGGCCAGGTAAGGGTCACTGCCTGGGGCCGCTCAGCACATCTGCAGCTGGGGTGGCAGATGGGGGCTAGGGTGAGTGCGAGGTTCTGGAGCAGAATTACAGATGGCGGGGGACGTTGCGGGGAGTGGGAGGCAGAGGGGGTCCTCATCTGGAACCCGCCCAGGTCTGGGGAGCATATTTTTTGGAAAAGGGCCCAAAGTCCAGAGTGCCAGGAGCCAGCCCCCACCATGTCTGTCCCTGTCAGGGGAACACCGTGGAACTCCCCGAGGAGGAGAACACCCCCGAGAAGCGGGTGGACCGAATCTTTGCCATGATGGACAAGGTGAGACCCCTCCCCGTAGGCGCCACTGACCGCCTAGGGGCCTGGCTCGAGGCAGGCAGCACACTTGGTGTGACGTCCACTGGTCCAGTTGGCAGCCGTCCCCTTCATACATCCAGGGTTTTAAGTAAATTTGTCCAACACTTTCTCTTTGATCAACTAAGATTCTTTATTTATTTTTTTAAATTAATTAATTTATTTATTTATCTATTTTTGGCTGCGTTGGGTCTTTGTTGCTGCACGCGGGCTTTTCTCTAGTTGTGGCGAGAGTGGGGGCTGCTCTTCGTTGCGGCGTGCGGGCTTCTCATTGCGGTGGCTTCTCTTGTTGCAGAGCATGGGCTCTAGGCGCGTGGGCTTCAGTTGTTGTGGCACGCGGGCTCAGTAGTTGTGGCTTGCGGGATGTAGAGCGCAGGCTCAGTCGTGGCGCAGGGCTTAGTTCCTCCGTGGCATGTGGGATCTTCCCGGACCAGGGCTCGAACCCATGTCCCCTGCATTGGCAGGCGGATTCTTTTTTTTGCAGTACGCGGGCCTCTCACTGTTGTGGCCTCTGCCATTGCGGAGCATAGGCTCCAGACGCGCAGGCTCAGCAGCCATGGCTCACGGGCCCAGCCGCTCCGTGGCATGTGGGATCTTCCCGGACCGGGGCACGAACCCATGTCCCCTGCATTGGCAGGTGGACTCTCAACCACTGCGCCATCAGGGAAGCCCTGGCAGGCGGATTCTCAACCACTGCACCACCAGGGAAGTCCCAAGGTTCTTAACCTTTTAAATTTTTTGCCACGGACAAGAAATTTGGGCATTCTGAAGAAGTTGTCTGTGGACTTCTCAGAGTAATGGTTTTAAGTGCATCAGATAAAATCCACAGGATTAAGAAGGAAGCTATTTTGGAATGCAGCTATCAAAAAATTCTTTTAAAGAATTTGTGATGTGGTATATGAGCTTCTTTATGAACACATCGGATGATGAGATACAGTGGTTTAACCAACCCCACAATTTCGAACCGATGATATGTATAGGTGATGCCTACAGCAACCGTGGAGTGTTATAAAAATCCCTCGATCCCCACAGCTGACAAAACCACAGGTACTGCTGGTTCTGTGGGAGATCGTTACCTAGATTCATTATGGAAGGAAGAGCTAAATTTCAGTTATAAGTTAGCGAAAAGAAAGACCTCATTTTTTCCCATTTTAGTTCACAGGCCTGCTGAATTCTGTCCTCAGACCTCAGGTTAAGAAACCCTTTTTTAGGGCTTCTCTGGTGGCGCAGTGGTTGAGAGTCAGCCTGCTGATGCAGGGGACACGGGTTCATGCCCCGGTCCGGGAAGATCCCACATGCTGCGGAGCGGCTGGGCCGGTGAGCCATGGCCGCTGAGCCTGTGCGTCCGGAGCCTGTGCTCCGCAAGGGGAGAGGCCACAACAGTGAGAGGCCCGCGTACCGAAAAAAAAAAAAAAAGAAAGAAACCCTTCTTTATACCAAACTTTTTTTTAAACTGGAAATAACTTTGTTTTAAACTGGAATTTGATATCAAGGTGGTAAGGAAACCCACTATTGCTTGCCTTCAATAAAAGAATTCAAATGAACAGTGACCTTGGGCTTATTATTACATTCTGGCTAGGTACAGGTGCCTGCCCTGAAAGCTTTGAGCCTGAGGCCTTACTTCCTTAATTTAAAAAGTGAGAAAAAAAATGTCATAAAGAACCTAGGGGTAAGACAGGAATAAAGACACAGACCTACTAGAGAATGGACTTGAGGATATGGAGAGGGGGAAGGGTAAGCTGTGACAAAGTGAGAGAGTGGCATGGACATATATACACTACCAAACGTAAGGTAGATAGCTAGTGGGAAGCAGCCGCATAACACAGGGAGATCAGCTTGGTGCTTTGTGACCACCTGGCGGGGGGATAGGGAGGGTTCGGAGGGAGGGAGACGCAAGAGGGAAGAGATACGGGAACATATGTATATGTATAGCTGATTCACTTTGTTATAAAGCGGAAACTAACGCACCATTGTAAAGCAATTATGCTCCAGTAAAGATGTAAAAAAAAAAAAAAGTGAGATCACATGTCAGAGGGGCAGTAAAGACACAGAGGCTCAGACCGCGCTGGGCTGCTGATAATAATCAGAAGATGCGTCCATAGAGTGCGGCAGAGAACACTAACCTCTCGCAGGGTGGTTCAATGTTATTTACCACCAAGGTGTTAAATCCCCCCCACCCCCAATCCAGACATCCCTTATTTGGGGAAGCAAAGTCCACGCTGTAGTCAGACTGGGTGTAAATCTGGCTTCCCCAGTTAGCAGCCAGAGAGGGCCCTGGATAGGTGATTGAGCCTCGGCATCCTCACCGGTGAACCGGTGATAAGAGCAGCCCCTCTTTGGCTAAACAATACGCTGCTAAATAACCAAGAGATCCCTGAAGAAATCAACGAGGGAATAAAATAATACCTAGAGACAAGTGACAATGAAAACACGACGACCCAAAACCTATGGGATGCAGCAGAAGCATTTCTAAGAGGGAAGTTTATAGCAATATAATCCTACCTCAAGAAACAAGAAAAATCTCAGATAACACATCTAAACTTACACCTAAAGGAACCAGAGAAAGCAGAGCAGCCCCTCTTCTTAGAGCGGCTGTGAGGACCCCATGAGACCAAGCGCACGCATAGCGTGAGCGGGGCCCCAGGTAGACGACCCTCAAGGTCTGCCTGCGGAGCTTGTGGAAACCTCGTCACGGTCTCTCTGGGTGCAGGCTGTGGGTGGGTTCCAAGGCCTTTTTCTTTTTCTCTCACGGGTTTCCTTGCAAGATGCTCCAGGGGAAGGGATTCTGGCCCAAACCATTTCCTTCTGCAAGAGACCCACTAAAGCCCCTTGACGTGGGCTCTGTCCAGCCTCCTTGTAGGTCTCCCGGGGGATGGCTTAAATGCCCTTCCAAGGGTGACCCTGGAGAAATGCATCAGGTTCTCGGCCCTGTGGGGTTAACACCCTGTGTGGGATGAACAGCAGTGAGGATGATAACTGTGGAGTTATCGGGTGCTTCCAGTCCGCCGAACGCTATACACAGCTTGAGCTCAAGGAGTGCTCACCTCAGTGCCCTGAAGAAGCCGTTCAATTCTCTCCAGTCTCCAGATGAGGAAACAAGGGCCCAGAGAGGTGGGTCGTGTGCCCAAGGTCACCCAGCCAGGAAGTGCCCGCGTCTGTCTATGCCTGACCCCTCCCACCTAATGAGCTGCCTTGCCTCCCTCCTGACTTAACTGTGGAAGCTCTTTTGGAAGCAGCCCTGGGCTGGGCTTGGGGAGGGAATGTCCAGGGCCCAGGGCAGAGGCCCCTGTCCTGGGAGGTTGGTTGTCCCCTCGCCTTAACCCTCTTCTCTCTGTTTGCAGAATGCTGACGGGAAGCTGACGCTGCAGGAGTTCCAGGAAGGATCCAAGGCGGACCCGTCCATCGTGCAGGCGCTGTCCCTCTACGACGGGCTGGTATAGTCCAAGGCCCAGAGCTGAGGTGAGTGGAGGGAGACTTGGGGCCTGGGGTGGGGGAAAGGGGGCAGACCTAGCCTCAGGACACTTGGGGTTGGCAGATAAGTACCTGAGTTTCCCGGAGGGGAATCGGGGTCTGCCCAGTTGGCGCATAGCTAGTAGGGGAGGCCTAGGAGGCAGGGCCTTCACATCAGCCAGGGCTCCTCTATTTTTGTCATTTTTATATACCCAGATTCAGCCTGAGCGTTTACTTGAATAGAAGTTTCCCTGGGGTGAAAGCACTTTGAAAATCCCAGTTCTCAGCCAGGGCCAGGGGCCTGGGAGAACAGGAGTTTCTCATCTTTTCTCCGTTGGGGTGGCTGAAGACCTCAGCTTCCACTCTCTTGATCAATAGCTCCAGCGTGGTTTCTTTTTTTGCCCCGTTGGATTTCCGTTAAGCATAGGATGATAGCCCACAGAGGCCTCTGTTGCTGGCAGAGAACTGACCCCTATGGTCCTGTCCAGCTACAAACACTCGTTTTTTGTTTTTTTTTTACTGGCTCTCTCTTTTTTTTTTTTTACATCTTTATTAGAGTATAATTGCTTTACAGTGGTGTGTTAGTTTCTGCTTTATGACAAAGTGAATCAGCTATACATATACATATGTCCCCATATCTCCTCCCTCTTGCATCTCCCTCCCTCCCACTCTCCCTATCCCACCCCTCTAGGTGGTCACAAAGCACCGAGCTGATCTCCCTGTGCTATGCGGCTGCTTCCCACTAGCTATCTACCTCACGTTTGGTAGTGTATAGATGTCCATGCCACTCTCTCGCTTTGTCACAGCTTACCCTTCCCTCTCCCCATATCCTCAAGTCCATTCTCTAGTAGGTCTGTGTCTTTTTTCCCGTCTTACCCCTAGGTTCTTCATGACCATTGTTTTACAAACACTCTTGTATGTGTCTCCTGGTGGACGGATGATGCATCCTGTTGATATAGATCTAAGAGTAGAATTGCTGGGACATAGAATGTGTGTATATTTAGCTTTAGTAGATACTGCCAGAAGTCTTCCAACATGGTTGTACCATCTCCTACTCCCACTTGCGGTGTATGAGAGCTCCCATTGCCCCACTTCCTTGCCAGCACTGGGTGTTCTCTGTCTTTTAAAATTTCAGCCGTTTTGGTGGGCGTGTCACGATAGCTTGTTGTAATCTTAATTTGCATCTCACCGATGAGCACTGAAGTTGGGCACCTTGTTGTATGTGCATCCTCCATTGTACGATCACCTTTTGTGCAGTGCTGTCTTAGTTATCTGTTGCTGCACACGGCAGTGCCGCAAAACAGCAGCTGAAGAGAACAAACATCAGGAATTTGGGTACAGCTTTGTTGGGTGCCTTTGGCTCAAGGTCTCTCATGAGGATGCAGCCAAGCTGTCAGGAGGGTGGCCAACCATCCCAGTTTGCCTGGGACTGTCCCAGATTTAGTGCTGAAAGTCCCATGTCCTGGGAAACCCCTCCGTATTAGGTAAACTGGGATGATCATCAGCTGTTGGCCAGGACTGCGGTCTCATCTGAAGGCTTGGCCAGGGGTGACCCACTTCTAAGCTCACTCATTTGGCTTGGCGGCCTCACCATGTGGCCCTCTGCACAGGGCTGCCTAACAACATGGTGGCTGGCTTCCCGCAGGGTAAGCTGTCTGGGAGGGAGGGAGAGGGAGAACCCAAGATGAAACCACAGTCTTTTTATAACTTGATCTTTTTTTTTTTTTTTTAATAAATTTATTTATTTATTTTGGCTGCGTTGGGTCTTTGTTGCTGTGTACAGGCTTTCTCTAGTTGCGGCAAGTGGGGGCTGTTCTTTGTTCTGCTGCACGGGCTTCTCACTGCAGTGGCTTCTCTTGTTGCCGAGCTCGGGCTCTAGCCACACGGGCTTCAGTAGTTGTGGCAGGCTCAGTAGTTGTGGCACATGGGCTTAGTTGCTCTGAGGCATGTGGGATCTTCCCAGACAAGGGCTCGAACCCGTGTCCCCTGCATTGGCAGGCGGATTCTTAACCACTGCGCCACCAGGGAAGCCCTATAACTTGATCTTGAGAAGCAAGATCCCATCACTTCTTTTTTAAGAATGCCTTGGCTACTTTATGCTATTTCTATACAAATTTTAGAATCAACTTATAAATATCTACACACACACACACTGGGATTTTGAATGGGATTGAGTTGAGTCTACTGTTCATTTTGGGGGAGAATTGGCATCTTTTTAATGTTGAGTCTTCCAATCCATGAAGATGGTATATCTCTCTCTGTGTTTAGGTCTTTAAATTTTTTTCTCTATAACATTTTGCTGTTTTTAGCTAAAAGGTCTTTCACATCTTTTAGTAGATTTATTCCTAAGTATTTGATGTTTTTGATGGTGTTTTAAACAGTAATTTTAAAATTGTATTTTCTGTTTGTTTCTGATTTATAGAAATTCAGTTGATTTTTGTTTATTGATCATATACCCATGGTCCTGCTAACTTCATTTATTAAATCTAGGAGTCTGCCTTAGATTCTTTTGGATTGTCTACATTCTAGTTCTTCCTTTCCTATCCCTCTGCCTTTTGTTCCTTTTTCCTGCTTCCTTGCACTGGTTGGGCCCTCCAGTCACATAGAAGTAGTGATGGTGAACATCCTTGTCTCATTCTTGAGAGAAAGCTTTCAATAATTCACCATTAATTACGATGCTTGTTATAGGTCCTTTGTAGATAGATTTTAGCAGATTTAGAAAGTTTCCTTCTTTTCTAGTTTGGTAGGAGTTATTTGTTTTTTTAAAAAAATCATGAGTGGTATTGAACTTTATCAAAATTTTCTGCGTTTATCAAGATGCTCATATGACTTTTCTCTCTTTTTTGTTATCAATATGATGAATTACACTGATTGATTTTGTGTGTGAATACATTTTATGGATCATCCGTGGATTCCTGTCCACTTAAATACACTACCTTTTTTTTTTCTATTCTTTTTCAAATTAGTTTTCCCATTTAGGTTGTTACATAATATTGAGCAGAGTTCCCTGTGCTATACAGTAGGTCCTTGTTGCTTATCCATTTTTTAAAAAAAGTTTTTAATAGATCTTTATTGGGGTATAATTGCTTCACAATACTGTGTTAGTTTCTGTTGTACACCAAAGTGAATCAGCCATATGCATACATATGTCCCCATATCCCCTCCCTCTTGAGCCTTCCTCCCATCCTCCCTATCCCACCCCTCTAGGTCATCGCAAAGCACCGAGCTGATCTCCCTGTGCTATGCTGCTGCTTCCCACCAGCCAACTATTTTACATTCCATAGTGTATATATGTTGATGGTACCCTCACTTCACCCCAGCTTTGCCCTCCAATCCCATGTCCTCAAGTCCATTTTCTATGTCTACCTCTTTATTCCTGCCCTAAAACTAGGTTCATCAGTACCATTTTTTTTTTTTAGATTTCATATATATATGTTAGCATACTGTATTTGTTTTTCTCCTTCAATTTGTCACCATTGAGTATGATGCTTGCTGTGGGTTTGTCATATATGGCCTTTACTGTGTTGAGGTAGGTTCCCTCTATTCCCATTTTCTGGAGAGTTTTTATCATAAATCGGTGTTGAATTTTGTTAAAAGCTTTTTCTGCATCTATTGAGATGATCATATGGTTTTTATTCCTTAATTTGTTAATGCGGTGTATCACATTGATTGATTTGCATATATTAAAGAATCCTTGCATCCTGGGATAAACCCCACTTGATCATGGTGTATGATCCTTTTAATGTGCTATTGGATTCTGTTTGCTAGTATTTTGTTCAGGAATTTTGCATCTATGTTCATCAGTGATATTGGTCTATAATTTTCTTTTTTTATGATATCTTTTTCTGGTTTTGGTATCAGGGTGATGGTGGCTTCATAGAATGAATTTAGGAGTGTTTCCCCCTCTGCCATTTTTTGGAAAAGTTTGAGAAGGATGGGTGTTAGCTCTTCTCTAAATGTTTGCTAGAATTCACCTGTGAAGCCATCTGGTCTTGGACTTTTGTTTGTTGGAAGATTTTTAATTACGGTTTCAATTTCATTACTTGTAATAGGTCTGTTTATATTTTCTAATTCTTCCTGGTTCAGTGTTGGAAAGTTGTACCTTTCCAAGAATTTGTCCATTTCTTCGTGGTTGTCCATCTTATTGGCATATAGTTGTTTGTAGTAGTCTCTTATAATCCTTTGTATTTCTGCAGTGTCAGTTGTGATTTCTCCTTTTTCATTTCTAATTTTATTGATTTGCGTCTTCTCTCTTTTTTTCTTGATGAGTCTGGCTAAGCGTTTATCAATTTTTTTTTTTTTTTTTTTTTGCTGCATTGAGTCTTCATAGCTGTGTGTGGGCTTTCTCTAGTTGCGGCGAGCGGGGGCTACTCTTTGTTGTAGTGTGCGGGCTTCTCATTGCAGTGGCTTCTCTTGTTGTGGAGCACGGGCTCTAGGCACACGGGCTTCAGTAGTTATGGCTTGCTGGCTTCCGTAGTTGTGGCTTGTGGGCTCTAAAGTGCAGGCTCAGTAGTTGTGGTGCACGGGCTTAGTTGTTCCGCGGCATGTGGGATTTTCCCGGCCCAGGGCTCGAACCTGTGTCCCCTGCATTGGCAGGCGGATTCTTAACCAGTGCGCCACCAGGGAAGCCCCTCCAGCTTTTGTTTGATTTCCATTTGTGTGGCATATCTTTTTCCATCCCTTCACTTTCAGTCTGTATGTATATATATACTATGTATAACTGTGCATTCATTTATTTTCACTACGAGGAGTTAAAGCTCGTAATTAATTTTTTTTATTTTACATAAGTACATAATTTGCATTTATCGTACATGTGCCCGTCCATTAGATCACGAGCTTAATTACCATGCCGCGTGAAAGTGGGTCTCTTGTAGACTGAAGTGGGTCTCTTGTAGACAGCATATATATGGGTCTTGTTTTTGTATCCATTGAGCCAGTCTATATCTTTTGGTTACAGCATTTAATCCATTTACATTCAAGGTTATGATCGATATGTATGTTCCTATTACCATTTTCTTAATTGTTTTGGGTTTGTTTTTGTGGGTCTTTTTCTTCTCTTGTGTTTCCCGCTTAGAGAAGTTTCTTCAGCATTTGTTGTAAAGCTGGTTTGGTGGTGCTGAATTCTCTTAGCTTTTTCTTGTCTGAAAAGCTTTTGACTTCTCCATTGAATCTGAATTAGATCCTTGCTGGGTAGAGTAATCTTGGTTGTAGGTTTTTATCTTTCATCACTTTAAGTATATCCTGCCACTCCCTTCTGGCCTGCAGAGTTTCTGCTGAAAAATCAGCTCATAACCTTATGGGGATTCCTTTGTATGTTATTTTTTATTTTTCCCTTGCTCCTTTTAATATTTTTTCTTTGAATTTAATTTTTGTTAGTTTGATTAATATGTGTCTTGGTGTGTTTTTCCTAGGGTTTATCCTGTATGGGACTCTCTGTGCTTCCCAGACTTGCGTGACTATTTCCTTTCCCATGTTAGAGAAGTTTTCGACTATAATCTCTTCAAATATTTTCTCAGACCCTTTCTTTTTTCTCTTCTTTTTCTGGGACCCCTATAATTCGAATGTTGGTGCGTTTAGTGTTGTCCCAGAGGTCTCTGAGATTGTCTTCCATTCTTTTCATTCTTTTTTCTTTATTCTGCTCCTCAGCAGTTATTTCCACCATTTTGTCTTCCAGCTCACTTATTCGTTCTTCTGCCTCAGTTATTCTGTAATTGATTCCTTCTAGTGTATTTTTCATTTCAGTTATTGTGTTGTTCATCTCTGTTTGTTTGTTCTTTAGTTCTTCTAGATCTTTGTTAAACATTTCATGTATTTTCTCAATCCGTGCCTCCATTCTGTTGCCGAGATTCTGGATCATCTTTGCTACCATTACTCTGAATTCTTTTTCAGGTAGATTGCCTATTTCCTCTTCATTTATTTGGTCTTGTAGGTTTTTACCTTGCTCCTCCATCTATGACATATTTTTTTGCCATCTCATTTTTTTTTTTTTTTTTTTTAATGACTGGGATTGTGTTCCTGTCTTACTGGTTGTTTGGCCTGAGGCTTTTAACACTGGGGTTTGTGGCTATTGGGTAGAGCTGGGTCTTGGTGCTGAGATGAGGAATTCCGTGAGACCTCACTCCGATGAATAGTCCCTGGGGTCTGAGGTTCTCTGTTAGTCTAGTGGTTCGGACTTGGAGCTCCTACCGCAGGAGCTTCAGCTGACCTGGGCTTGTGAACCAAGGTCCTGCAAGCTGCCTGGGGTGGCAAAAAACAACAATAACAAAGTAAAAAATAAAATTAGACTAGGAAACTAACAGATATGTTAGGAAGAATATGAAAATAAAAATAGGGATGAATCAACAACTGGAAGATGCATCAGTACCACAATAGTAAAAAAGAAGAGGAGGGAAAAGAAAAACAAAAAAAAAAAGGCGGGGGAGGGCCTTAGCTGTGGAGGGCGGGGCCTAAGCAAGGGCGAGGTTTGGGTGGTGGGTGGGGCCAATGCTCAGGATCTGGAAAAGGCCCTGGGGGCTGCAGGGGGGTAGAACTTAGGCTCAAGGAACAGAAGGGGCCCAGGCGTTCCCCCCACCCCTGGTTTCAGAGTGCAGGGGACCTCACCTGGGAGCCCAGCAGGCTTCCTGGGCTTGAGTGGGTGGGGCAATCACCCTCTGCTCCTCTCCCTCTCCTCCTGGAAGGCACCTCCCACGTGCCTCTCCTATTCTCCCCCCGGCCTCCTTCCTATGCCCCCAAGGACCCACGTGGCCTGGAGGGGGCCTTGGAGGGCAGGGGACTGGCCTCGGAGCTCAGCAGGCTCCCCGGCCAGAGTGGGCTGGGCAGTCGCCCTCTGCTCCTCTCCCGCTCCTCCTGATGGCCCCTCCCACCTGCCTCTCCTGATCTCTCCAGCCTCCCTCCTATGCCTATTTCATTCTTGTTAAAGGCTGAGTAATATTCCATTGTATATTTGTACCACATCTTCTTTACCCATTCTCTGTCAATGGACATTTAGGTTGTTTCCATGTCTTGGCTATCATAAACAAAGCTGCAATGAACACTGGGGTGCATGATCTTTTTGAACCATGTTTTTCTCTGGATATATGCTCAGGAATGGGATTGCAGGATCATATGATAGCTCTATTTTTAGTTTTTAAAGGAACCTTCATACTGTTCTCCATAGTGGCTGCACCAATTTACATTCCCACCAACAGTGTAGGAGGGTTCTCATCTCTTCACACCCTCTCCAGCATTTACTGTTTGTGGATTTTTTGATGATAGCCATTCTGATTTACACCGATAGATTTTTGAATGCTAAGCCACCCATGATATGCTTTTATGTATCATCAGATTTGATTTGCTGATATTTTGTTTAGGAAGCCTGTTTTGAAGCTTCTAATATTCTTATGTTTTTGCACAAGAAATCCTTTTTCATTGAAGAGACATTAGAAAATATGTTTAAAAAGAAAACCTCCATTAAAAAGTTTATTGAAAAAAACCCTTCATGTATAACCCAGAAATAACCACTGTGAACATTTTGTGTCCAGAATGATTCAGAAAGAATTGAACACTTACAAAAACTTAATACTCAGTAACTAGGTCACATAGGAACATATAATCAAACTAATTTATAAAGGAACTGTGACAGTCATTTCTATAATCTTAAAAATGTTCAGTATGCAGCTCTGGGTCCCACAGTGCATACTGATCTGTTGTCTGATTTTTCAGAGTCCCTCTTTTGTGATTTACCACCAATAGCCTCATTGGCAACTATCATATAACAGCTGCTTATTTCCTCCAGGCCATGGAAAAATGGTGCAAACATAAGTTCTTGATGTATCCCTCCAAGGAAAAGTTGTACAGTGTAATTAATTTCTTTAAGTGTGTGATTCTTTTTGAATTACCCTATTTGTTTTTGTCTTACAGTTTTCTATGAATATATATGTATATATATTTCCTCAACAACGAGTTCATAACCATATGCTGTTGGCTGTGTTTTTTGTTTTTTTGGTTTTTGTTTGTTTGTTTGTTTTTGCGGTACGCAGGCCTCTCACTGTTGTGGCCTCTCCCGTTGTGGAGCACAGGCTCCGGACGCGCAGGCTCAGCAGCCATGGCTCATGGGCCTAGCCGCTCCGTGGCATGTGGGATCTTCCCAGACCGGGGCACGAACCCGCGTCCCCTGCATCGGCAGGCGGACTCTCAACCACTGCACCACCAGGGAAGCCCTGTTTGTTTGTTTGTTTTATTATTATTATTATTATTATTATTTTTGCTGTACGTGGGCCTCTCACTGTTGTGACCTCTCCCGTTGCGGAGCACAGGCTCCGGACGTGCAGGCTCAGCGGCCATGGCTCACGGGCCCAGCCGCTCCACGGCATGTGGGATCCTCCCGGACCGGGGCACGAACCCGTGTCCCCCTGCATCGGCAGGCGGACTCTCAACCACTGCGCCACCAGGGAAGCCCTGTTAGTTTGTTTTTTAAAGGAACAACTTGTAGGAAACATTTATTTTTTTCTTTTGGAGACTCAACACTAAGAAAAGAGATTTTTAATGTGTTTTACCCAACTTGGCTTCACATCCTGTTGTGTCTACACTGGCTTTCCTTAACACAATTTATGTAGACATATATCTTACCCTCACCAGCAACATGTCGGCCAACACGACGTAACTTTATTTCCATGACAAGGTTTTCAGGGTGCCAAGATCCCCTTTTCTATAGCTCTTCCCGAAAATTGCCATATACCATGTTTCTCAGGACTTCCTAGAGCCTGCCTGATAGTAATTATATCCAATTTGTGTTCCATTGTTTTTGTGATTTATTTGCCTTCTCAGATTCCTGATGGATCATAATTCTTAGATAAATTACGGTTATATAATTCACTGAATTATTCAGGAACTGAGATCGTGCATATTTTTTGCGTCACTAAATGTTGCTCGAGATCATCATTTTTAATAGCTGCATAGTATACCGTTTATGGCTGGACCATACCTTAACCAGTCTTATGGTGTGGGGCACTTAGGTTGTTGGAAATTTGAGAGTGGAAAAAAAAAAACAATTTTTGTTATGTGAACATTCTCATGCAATAGTGGAGAGAATATGTAACTCCGTGTACCCATCTCCCAGCTTCAGAATCACCGATTCACAGCAATCTTGTGCCATCTTTACCCTCCCACACACACACCCCGATACTGGGTTGTTTTTTTTTGTTTTGTTTTGTTTTGTTTTTCAGTACGCGGACCTCTCCCTGTTGTGGCCTCTCCCGCTGCGGAGCACAGGCTCCAGATGCGCAGGCTCAGCGGCCATGGCTCACGGGCCCAGCCACTCTGCGGCATGTGGGATCTTCCCAGACCAGGGCACGAACCCGTGTCCCCTGCATTGGCAGGCGGACTCTCAACGACTGCGCCACTAGGGAAGCCCCACTGGGTTGTTTTGAAGCAAATTCAAGACATCGTATCATTTCATACATAAATATTTCAAAATGTATTTCTAAAAGATAACGATTCTTTAAAAAAAGAATCCATAATACCCCCAAAATCAATAATTCCTTAATACGCTCTCATCAGCACTTACATTCCACTTTCCTGTTGTCTCACAATTTTTTTCACTCTGTTTATTGGAATCTGAATCAAGTCCATAGATAGCAAGTGGTTGATAGGTCTACGTTTATTTTAATCTCTACGTTTCCCCCCCTCCCTTTTCCTTCTTGCTATTTGCTGAGAAGAGCGTTCTGTACGGTGCCCCACGGTGCTGTTAACAGGCTCTTCTCTTTCTTGTTCTTCCTGGAAATGGCAGTTAGATCTGCAGGCTGGCTTGGCATTGGGTTTGGGCCACTTTGGGCGAGAACACCTCATGAGCGGGGTTGTGTGTGTCTGGCAGGTGCACATGACCTCGGTGACATCAGCCGCTGTTGCTGATCGCCACCCCTGTCCATTCATTCATTACATGGTGCGAAATGGTGACGTCCTAAAGTCGTCTTTCCTTCTTCGTCATTGGCTAGATTACTTTTACAAAGGGAAACTTCCCCTCATCCACTCGTTGGTGACCCTGAGGCTTGGTTTTCATAGGGAAGGCATGATGGGTACTTGATTCTTTATCAGTTTTCAAAACAAGTTGGATTTCTAAAATCCTTAGAGGTGACCAATGAAGTTTTTAAAAAATATATGTGTAACTGTGAATTTAGGGATTTAAATGCATTGGGTGAGTTTCATCATGTTTGCAGTTCTTTCTTTTTTTCTTTTTTTTACATTTTTTTGGGCCACGCCGCACAGCTTGTGGGATTTTAGTTCTCCAACCATGGATCGGACCCCAGGCCTTGGCAGTGAGAGCTTAGAGTCCTAACCACTGGACCGCCAGGGGATTCCCTTAACTAGCAGATACAATAATGCAAGTCACAGGGGTTCACAGATCACCGTGGAAGGCAAAGCATGTGATTGGAGACCCAGCTGAACCTCCAGGGGCTGGCAGGGGACCTGGAAGGCTGAGAGGACCCAGGCCTCTCCCTTGGGTGCTCTGGCCTTTCTCTGGGTGGTTGCTCCATACTCTCTCTCCCTCGGCACCTGCACCATAATGGCCCCCCCAATTCTGGTCCTGCAGGGCCTTCCTACTCCCCCAGGGCCACCTCCACATAGATTTGGATTGGCCCAGATAATGTTTTTAAGTCATCTCCCCCAATTGGGAAAATGACCCCTTTGTATCAGACACCTACACCTGTCCAGTGGGGAGTGGGGATGTGAGATTTAAACACAGGGGTGGAGCAGGTTATGGGAAGGATCTTTGGATGGCACAGACAGTAACAGACATAACTGTCCCCCAGGCTGCTGCTTTTTTAAAAAATGTATTGAAGTGAAATTCACATAACATAAAATTAACTATCTTAAGTGAACAATTCAGTGACATTTAGTACATTCTAGAACCTTTGCCTCATTCCAAGATAAAGCTCCATATCCCTTAAGCAGTTTCTCTCCCACCCCCACCCCTCACTGAGCTTCTGGCAACCATACTTTGCTTTCTGTCTCTATTCTGGATGTTTCATATAAATGGAATCATTTACTATGTGACCATTTTTTTAAAAAAATTAAATTTATTTATTTATTTAGTTAGTTAGTTAGTTAGTTAGTTAGTTAGTTTTGGCTGCGTTGGGTCTTCGTTGCTGCGTGTGGGCTTTCTCTAGTTGCGGCGAGCAGGGGCTACTCTTCGTTGCGGTGCACGGGCTTCTCATTGCGGTGGCTTCTCTTGTTGCAGAGCTCTAGGTGCACGGGCTTCAGTAGTTGTGGCTCTTGGGCTCTAGAGCGCAGGCTCAGTAGTTGTGGCTCACGGGCTTAGTTGCTCCGTGGCATGTGGGATCTTCCCAGACCAGGGCTTGAACCCGGGTCCCCTGCATTGGCAGGCTGATTCTTAACCACTGTGCCACCAGGGAAACCCTATGTGACCTTTTATGTCTGGTTCTTTCACTTAGCGTCATGTGGTCAAGTTTCATCTGTGTTGGGGCATGTACCAGTACTTCATTCGTTTGTATGGCTGAATAGTATTCCACTGTGTGGTTAGATCACATTTGTTTATCCATTCATCCATTGATGGACATCTGGGTCATTTCCACCTTTTGGCAGTTGTGAATTATGGTGCTATGAACATTGGTGTACATGGATTTGAGTACCTATTTTCCAGTTTTTAGAGTACATCCCTGGGGTGCAATAGCTGGGTCATATAGTAAGTATGTTTAATTTTCTGAGGAACTGCCAAACTTTTCCACAGTAGCTGTGTCATTTTATATTCCTCCCAGCCATGGTCGAGGGTTCCAATTTCTTCACACCCTCACCAACACTTGTTGGTTTCAGGTTTTATCCTAGTGGGTGCGAAGTGGTGTCTCATTGTGGTTTTTTGTTTGTTTGTTTGTTTGTTTGTTTTTGCGGTACTCAGGCCTCTCACTGCTGTGGTTTCTCCTGTTGCGGAGCACAGGCTCCGGACGCGCAGGCTCAGCGGCCATGGCTCACGGGCCCAGCCGCTCTGCAGCATGTGGGATCTTCCCGGACCGGGGCACGAACCCGTGTCCCCTGCATTGGCAGGCGGACTCTCAACCACTGCGCCATCAGGGAAGCCCCTCATTGTGGTTTTGATTTGTGTTTCCCTGATGACTAATTCTGTTGAGCATCTTTTCATGTGATTATTGGCCATTGCACACGTTGTTCTTAATGGTTGCAAACTTTTTTGGCCTATGGCTCTGTCCTTATTTATCCACCCTGTCCCCTGATAGTGGACACTGAGGTTGCTTCCTCCCTTTTAATTTTGCTATTACAGATGATACTGTCATAAACATTTATTTCTGTCTTTTTAACTTATTTTTTACTGAAGTATAGTTGATTTACAATGTCATGTTAATCTCTGCTGTACAGCAAAGTGATTCAGATACATATTTCTTTTTATATACATTCTTTTTCATATTCTTTTCCATTATGGTTTATCCCAGGACATTGAATATAGTTCCCTGGACTATACAGTAGGACCTTGTTGTTTATCCATTCTATATGTAATAATTTGCATCTACTAACCCCAAACTCCCAGTCCATCCCTCCCCCACCCCCCATAAACATTTATTTCTTAAGGATAAATACTAAGCACCAAATGTGTGGATCGGAGGGCATGCACATTTTTAGGACTTGTGACGTATAATGCCACCTGGCCCTCTAGTTGACTGTAGCCTGCTCTGTGTCCCTGGCAGCCAGCTCTGAACCCGCCCCGCCTGCCTGTGTCTTCCAGATGCCTGGGAACCACTCACCTCCTCCCGTGCCATGAGGCCACCTCTGCCCCGACACCACCACCCTCATGTGTCCACCCAGCCTTTCTCCGCATCCACGCCCCGCCGGGCTGCCCTGGAACCGTGAGGCCCGGCTCTCCTCCACCCGCCCCGCACCCACCCGCCGCCTGAAGCCACCGGCTCCAATTGCCACCAACTTCTGCTTGTCCAGAAAACGACAGTACGGACGGGAAAAGGCTCCAGCCCTCTGCAAAACCAAGGACTTGGCTGCTTCGCAGGCGGCCTCGCGGTCCCTCCTGGCTCTCCTGCGTGTGTGCTTTCGTTCTCTATTTCAAACAGACATTGAAAAAGAAAAAAACACCTACCTTCTGTCCTAGAAGATTCAGACGGACAGATGGGGAGAAGGCCTCGGGGACGTCAAAGAACTCTGACTCCTGCCTTGACCTTGGCAGCGGGAGAGGCCACGGGAGTCACGGCCTCGGCCACGGGGGGTCGGGGCGTGGGGGGGCCTGCCTGCCCATCGTGATTTGGCGCCTCATCCTCGAGCAGCAAGACCACCTGCGCGGCTAGGATGATTCATTACAATGTTGATGATTTTTTTTGTGATAACAGTATTGTGCTTTTTGTGGGGAAAGTGAGGGGTTTTTTTATATACATATATAATTGATACCTTTTATTTATTGGTGGGTAACCGTTGCTTCTGCCTCGTGTGTCTGACGCTCCCAGGGATGCGGGGCCCACCGTTTACACGTGCGCGCCCTCACCCACCTGCCCAGGCGCTTGGGAGGATGGTGGCCTGCAGCGGCCAAGAAGCCAAAATTTTTTTTTTTTTTTTTTAATTCAGATACTGTGCTCGATGTTTGGAGAGGGGAAAGGTGGGCTTCTTAAATGGCTAATGCACTGTTGCCTCCAGCTTGAATGCCTCCCTCCTGGATCTCTTTTCTCTGCTCCCAGTTCACACATCTCTCGGTCCTGTATCCTCCTCTGGGTCCATAACCTGTTTTCTGAGGACAAACGGGAGGGACATCTTCTGGTTTCTCAGTTCTTGCTTTGGTGTTCGCAGCGCCATGGGGAGTGGTGAGGCTTGTGCTGAGACTGGGAGCCAGGAAGGGGCGGGGGTGGGCCAAGAACCTAAGGAGAGAAGGAGGAGGGAGTGAGCAGGTGTAAAGTCTGCGTCTCCCTCCTTGGTGGGTTTTGAGAATAGCCGCTCACCCGGCTTTCCTGCCTTCCTGTCTGCCTCGTCCAGCGGACCACAGTATCTTTCCCTCTTTTAGCTGAAAGGCCGGAAGGGAGAGGGGGAGAGAGAAGGGCTGCAGGCAATCCCATTCAGGTAGCTTCTTGGGCTGTGGCCCACATGTGCTCACAGGAAGCTTCTAGCTCTGCCTGCCACTGAGACAGGGCAGGCCCACAACTGTCACCAGGAAAGTCAGATGACCTTGGACCAGAAGGCAGGATCCTGAGGCTGGCCCTTGCTCCGTGATTGTGGGCTCCCACGCCCTCTGTGGGCCCCACCTCCCCCTGCTGCAGAGCCGGGAGGCCTTCGTGCTGATGCTGTCTAATTCTAAGCTTGGGTTTCCTGCAGTTGGTGATTCTGCGGTCTGGGTCTAAGTTTACAGACCCCAGCAGACACGGGGACTGCCTGAGTCACTATTTGTCTCTTAGCACAGTCTTCAGGGACACGGCAGCCACTGTTCGTGGTGTGTGCGTTCGGATGACACACCCTGTCCCTCCCCGCAGAGCTTCCTGGTCCCTCCTGGACTCTTGAGCTATCTTTCAGGCCCAGAACTAGTCCTCACCCAGGGAAGGCTTCTGGGTGAGAAGCAGCCTCCCAGACTGTTTCGGGCCAGGCCAGAATCGAGAATCCTTGCTTCTTCTTTGCGAAGTCAGCAGCCTATCACCTCCTGACTTATCCCGGCCAGCAGAGGGGAGGACCTGACCCTCGGCCCCCGCTTTAAATTGCCCTTGGCGTCCACTTTGCGCTTTCCCAGGAGGCCAGAGCTTCTCCTTCTCTTTAACTCTCACAGCAGACGCCCCGCCAGAGAGCGGCTCTGCCAGCGTGGGACTTGCGTGTCCGCTCCTGCAGGCTGGACCACTTGGCCAGCCCCTGTCTCTCCCTCCTTGCATTTGCCAGCCCTCTGGCTGCCCTCTCCCTCCACTGGAAGCCCCCCAGATCCTGTGGGGATAGGAGCAGTAGTTTCATTTTCGCGGGTGACTTTGAAGCTTGGGCTCTTTGAGGCCCCTGCGGTCACCTTCCTGCTCAGGCCACTGGCCTAGGAGGCCCAGTACTCACCACCAAATCCTGCAGTTCCTCAGCCTGGCTCTGACCTAGGACCTTAGGGCAGCAGGTGAACTTGGTGGCTTGGGGCTGGAGATGGGGAGAGCGGGGCCTTTCCCCAGGTCAAATGATTTCTCTGGCCTGCACCTAAGCCTCGATTTACCTCTCTGATCCACTGGGCAGGAGCTTTTGTGCAGCCTGTCCTGGAGCATCACGGGAAAGGGCCTGTGGCTAAGAATTATCCAAGGTTAAGCATGTGGGTCCCGCCCACTGAAACATTGATTCCTAGGAGTCTAGGGAGATGTGTGTGCAAGGCTTTCCTCCCACCTCCTCACCGTTAGGCCTTTTGGTTTGGAGCTACGCGTGTGGCTTTTGACCTTAGCAGGCGGTACTGTGGACTCATGCCCCAGGCACACCTTGGGTCCTTGCCCAGAGACAGTCCAGAGCTGCTGGAAGGGCCACGCTTCTTCCTGGCAGGGTGCTGGACACTGGCCATTTTTGCCCGAGGTTGAGGGCAGGGACAATTCTGTCCCGTCCTCTCACCAGGCCTCTAGCTGCAGCACCCTCGGAACCCTGAGCAGCCCTTGGGCCTCTCTCCCCAGCACCGTTTCCCACCCGAGGCCCAGCCCCATCAACTGCTGCTCTCTGGGACTTCCAGACCAGCCAGAAGCCAGGCTCTTAGCCCTCGCTCCCCAGCCCAGGGGCAGGGGCCAGTCTCGGGCAGTCCGTCTGCAGCAGCCCTGGCCTCTTCCTCATAGAATCCGCTCCCCACTCTGCGTCGATGGTACTTAGGAGAACGTCATGAGTTTCCAGTATTTAACCAGGCAACGTTTAGAATAACGTCAAGGCAGATGTGTGTCCTCCTCTTCCCCTGAAATGCTTTTCATTTTGACAGCCAACTTCCTAGATGACAGATGCATCTGGGCTTTCGGGGACTCTGTCTCTTCTCTAGGGGGTTGGGGTGTGCGGTTCCTGGGCCCCTTGGGAAGATGCAGCCTCTCCCTGGGGAAAGCCCCACTGCTCACCTAGTGGAAAGCTACCCGGTTCCCAGTGGTTTCAGCTTCTAAGGGATTGCGGGGAACGCGCGAGCGCCCCCTCGTGGCAATGGTCAGTAAAGGCATTTGGGGGACCTGACCAGACAAATAGGTGATTTGAGAGGGAGGCGGCAGATGGGGAGGCGAGGGGGGGGCGCGCTATGTTTTCACCCAGGCCCTGGGCTTCCAGCCCCACCTTATTGGCAGCATGTCTCCCAGATGCCCTTCTTCTAGGTCTACCCCAGAGATAGCAAGTGAATCAGCATAAGGGCACTGTAATGGGAAGCCTTGCCCCCCGACCTTTTTTAATATCTGCGGAATAAACCCAATGGTTGATTTTTGAATGAATAAAAGGCTTTTGTTGAATACACAGCTGGTCCCATCTTCTGTCTTGGCATCTAGGCCTCTCAGGCTTTGTCTGCTCCCCATGATTGGGACAAACGCAGAATCCCCTCCACCTCCACCCCGACTGCCCCCTGCCCAGGCTGTACATTTCTGTTTTCCATGTGTCTTTGCCTTGACCCATGGCCCCAAGGAGGGCCACAGGCTCCCAGTCTGACTCAGTGACCAGCTTCCTTCGGGACTCCGGGCAAGTCACTTCTCACTGGGACTCAGTTTCTCCATCCGTCAGATGGGAGTGAGTCTCTGCTCAGCCCATGTCACAGGGACATTGTGGGGAGCAGCCATGAGCGGAATCATCAGAGCTTTGGCCGAGGTGAAAGGCCAGTGGGAGTCTGAATCGTCATGGTGCCCCCCGCCCAGAGCCTGCAGCTTTGGAAAGGAATTTGGGCAACTCTTACCAAAAAAAAAAAAAAAAAAAAAAGCAATGTTTCCTGGGTGGTGATTTTCTTTGTTTGCCTTCCCAATCCCTCTGAGCCTCTTTTGGGGTGTTGTTCTGTCTGAATCTGCTGGTGTGTGTCTCCGGGGGAGGGGCAGGCCCTGGGGTGGACAGGGGCCACGTAGCACGCCCAGGCCTCCTCTCGTGCTCTCCTTGTATGTCGTCCTTGTCACGCCAATTAAACACGCTTCCTGACTTGTCTTTGCCTTCCTTGTGTGGCTCCTGTTGCTTTGTCTGTTTCTTTTTTGTTTCATTTTAGGTTTCTTCTTCCTCCTGTGACACCCTTTCTCTTGCTTTGGGTGTTGTCTGCCCAGTTTCCCCAAGAGAAAGAATGTGCAGAGTGAGAACCTTGGGTGTAATGATTAAACCAGAACATTTCCAGGAGTGTTTCTGGGAAGCCAAGGGTTCAGCAGAGTGAATCCCCACGTATCACTCCCAGCATTTCCATTCCTGCCTGTTTCATGTCTTGGGGTTCTCTAAAGGTTTAATAATGTTTGAAAACATGGGCCTAGACTAGTGGTTCTCAGAACTGAGCATTGTAGAATCACCTGGGGGCTTGTTAAAACCCAGACTGCCACCTGCAGAGTTTCTGATTAGCTAGGTTTGGGCCAGGGCCTAGGAATGTGCATTTCTAACAAGTTACCAGGCCATGCCGAGGCTGCTGGTCTGGGACCATACTTTGGAAGGCCTGGGGAGCTGCTGACACAGAAGGACATCCAGCTGGGTTCTAATTTTTTTTTTTTTTTTTGCCACAGCATGTGGCTTGCAGGATCTTAGTTCCAGGGATCGAACCTGGGCCCTGGCAGTGAAAGAGCAGAGTCCTAACCACTGGACCGCCTGGGAATTCCCCAGCTGGGTTCTAAAGAGGAGTCCACCCTCCACTTGCTGGGGATTCAAGCTAATCATTCACCTGTGCGTAACTTTTGCACCTGCCACGTGTCAGGCACTGAGGGCCCAGAGACTTGTCACTTACCGAGTGGAGGGGTGTTTCGGGAGGGGAGGTGGGTAGGTGAGTAGCTCCGATGCGGGCTCTCAGAAAGGCACCCCATGGTTTGGCTGTTCGAGTGGCTGCCCTCTGCCATGGCTCCCCTCGGCCTGGAACCTGGGATCTTGGAGGGGCCTCTTCTTTCCCCTCTAGTTAAGTGACCAAATGCTCAACACGCATGGCGTGGGTTCCCCATGTGCCAGGTGTTTTGGGGAGGGAGATCAGAGGAGGTGACAGTCTTTGCCTTCTGGATCTTGCTGAGGGAACGTTAATTAGGAGAACAGTAAAAGGCAATGTCACGTCAAGAGTGTAACTGCTGGCTAGAAATATGTTACCACTCTGGGCCAAGGGCCCTTGAAAGACACGTGAATGTGTCGGTTGATGAGATCAAGCAGCCAACATTAGAATGAGCCACCACCTGCAAAAACAGGTTGTGTTTCACAGTTGGTTTTGTGAAAAGGAGTGTCAGACCGACACCAACCTGGGAGACAAAGCTGGAGGGCCCACTTCGGGGCTGAAGCAGCCACAGAGAAGGGGGTGCACAGATGGCACCTTCCATGGCCACGCTGGGGACCCAGCCTCATGCCTCACTCTGGCAGCGTCTGTAGCGAAGACGCTAGAACTCTGCCAGACACATGGGAGCGAATCAAAGGCAATGTGGGAAGGCAGTGTGGGACAGTGGTTACGGCTATAGGTTCTGGAATTAGACCTGGTTCTCAGCAGCCTCCACCACTTGACATTGGGCACGAGTTGTAACTGACAGGGTTTTCTGGTAAAAACGTGGACTCCATTTAGAGGCAGGTGATGACTCCACAGCCCTCCCCAACAACCTTACCACCAGATGGAAAGTTACAACAAAAGCAGGTCTTAGGTCAAATTCTGCCAAATGTCCAAATATTTACTAGGAAGCAAGTGCAAAGGTATAAAAGACTTGTCTGTCCAGCGAGTGGGGAGACCCAGGACCCCAGGGACCCCAGAGCACAGCCTCTGGCTGTGGGCTCTTTTCCCAGTTGGTACAAAGATGCGAGTTCCCGGGAATCTTTCTAGCTATCATTTATTTCCATCACCTCACACTTCTCCTATGAAAAATGACTTCTACCATCCTTTTGTAAATGAATCAACTCTGTGGTATAGGTTTTCATAACAATACATATTTGAAATGCTAATGTGACCCCTTCTGGAGAGCGGATTCCTGACCAGGGTATTTCATATACTAAGGGAGGGGGGGACTGGAGGTAATTGACACGCAGGCACACAATCTCTAATTCCACGATTCCCCCGAAGCACTGAAAGTCAGTGCGTGCATGGCAGCACACCCTTTCTGGGAAGCCCAGGATCTGGCTCAAAGGGCTGATGTGAAGGTAGCTGGGGCAATGATTCCAGAGTATGGTGAGCTCTCAGTGGGTGTAAACTGTCTCTGGAGGTGGCTCTGGTCTTTCCCAGGCAGTCTTGGGAGGTGTCTACAAGGACATGGTTCAGAGCCCCTGCTTCTGTGGGCGCATGACGGGTCATGGTCTCTTGTTCTGGGTCAGGTTGCAGTCTGCACTGACCTCTCCCTGGCGCAGCCTACCTTGGGATGAGGCCCTAATGAAGGCACAGATCTGGCCACTTCCTTCCTATCTGGGCCTCCTGATTTACCAGGATGGCTCAGATTGGCTGCCGTTCTCTGGGTGTGTTATTAGCATGGCTGAACCCCCCAAGATGGACCCATTTTTTCCCACTGCGAGCCTTCCACCCTGTCCCCCCTGCCCTCTCGAAACCCCAAACTCATGTCTGCATGATAGAAAGCATCTCCTTAAATCACACTCCCCAGTGCTCGGATCAGGGCATCACCAGGCATGGAGAGGAGAGAAGAGTGGGTGGTGGGATGGAAGGTGGGGAATGCAATGCAGACCCCTGCCCTGATGTGGCCGCCCCCTCCCTGCCACCTTCCTGGTGGGCCCCCTGCAGCCTGCCCTGCCACTGGGGCACATCCCACTGTGACAGTGCCTGCCTCACATCCAGGGACAGAAACGTTATGTCCTCTGGTGCCGTGGGCTGGGGGAGCCTGATCAGGGCAGTGGCAGGAAAAGGGCTTTGAAGGTCTCCTGAGTTTAGGAAAAGTGAGCTTGCATAGGTATGGAAGACTCTTCTGCTTATTCCCATACCCTTTACCCCGCTTTAGCTGTGCACCGGGCTGCATGGATGAAAGGACTACATTTCCCAGCTTCCTCTGGAGCTGAGTGTGGCCACATGACTCAGTTCCTACCAATGGGATGAGAGTGATGAACACAACTTCCCTTCCACTTCCCCCGTCCGGCTGGCTGGACCTTGGATTCCAAAACAGCTTCCCGGGAACCTGGGCCCCCGCCCCCACAAAGCGGCACACCAGCCCCGGACCGTTTACACTGGAATGGTCAGGAGGGAATCAAATAACCTTCTAACACGGTTAAGCCATCTGGGTCTCTGTGTCAACAGCCACATTTTTATTCCACCTAATATACTGAGTGATCCCGCTGGGTCATTTTAAATGAGCTGATGTCACCTACAAATGTTTGCATCTAAACTCTCAATGTTTGCCAAAGTGATTTCGTAAAAAAACCGTACGGTGCAGCGTGCTCCCCATGTGGACTCTTCTCACTCACGCCTTCCCATCCCCTCTTCCTTTTTCCTCTTCCTTTCCTGCTGTGCCCTCCTCTATGGGCTCAGGGGACTGGGGGTCCCAGTGGGAAGGACTCTTGGGGGAAGGGCTTTCTTTTGCTGAAGGACTAGGGATGTAGGGGGCGGGGCAGAGGCTCCCCTTGAGCCAGGAGGCCCTGTAAGGCTTGGCTAGTTGGGTTTTCCCTGGGAAACCTCAGTGAGGGTGGATACTGTGAAGGCTGGCCTCGAATTGGGCACAGGAAGGACCTTGACAGGGGTTTTAAGATGGGGGGATGGGTACCAGACCTCCACACAGTCTATTCAAACTCCCACCTCAGAAACTGGGCCCTTTCCCCAGAGAAATAGTCATCACAGAAGCAGGTCTTAGAGGTAACAGATGTGATGAAAACAGCTTTCAGGAATTTCCTGGTGGTCCAGTGGTTAGGACTTGGTGCTTTCACTGCCGAGGCCTGAGTTCGATCCCTGGTGGGGGAACTAAGATCCCGCAAGCTGCAAGGCATGGCAAAAAATAAACACCCCAAAACAAACAAAAAAACCCCACAACAGCAACAACAAAAAACAACCAGTAAAACGGCTTTGTTTAGAGACCAGGGAGGAATGGTGGAGAATTGCCATCTGACCGAGGGGGTCTCATTTTAGTCTCTGGACTGTTGGATGCCCCAGAGGTGAGGGGAAGTCTGTGATCTTGTGGAGGGCCCACTTTAATTTTTGAGGACTCTAAAGACCCAATTAATATGCTATGTATCCAAAGGCCTTCTTGCTTTAGAAGGAGATTTGTGCAACGTCAGAGGCCAGAGCCAGGACCTGGGGTGAGGGTGCAATGGGCCGGCCTGGGAGCAGAAGGGAGGGGCTCCCCGTCGCTGGGAGGGAATCATCATCGTCGTCAGGGGAAACCTCCAGCCTACTCTGAAATCCGAATTCTACACCAAAGCGCATGCCTCAAACCAACTAACCCAGTGCTGGCTGTTTTCTCAATGATTTCCAGGCAGCAGCCTAAGGCTAACTGGAGTCCCTTCTTGGCTCCTGCAGGGATGAACCAGAGCCCAGTATGTGTACGCTGTGTGGCCACAACGTCAGCCCATGGCCTTTGATGAACGTGCTGGTGGTTCAAGAAGCAGGACACACCCCAGAAGATCGTGAACCCCAGCCACAGGTGGGCGATGCCAACCAAGAGCCCCGCTATGGGGGTGTGTTGAGCCTTTTTCCCCACGTGCAGCCACCAGAGGGCCTCCTGCAGGAGAAGGAATAGCAGGATCTAGATGGGGAGGAGGTGGGGGCAGGAAAGAGCAGGTGCAAAGGTGCGGAGGTAGGATGATAGGAGAGAGCCACGTGGGGGAAGGGAGGAATGCACGTGGAGCTAGTGGCCACTGCCTCCGTGTCAGTGAAGCATCAGAGTTTTGCAGAATGTGTATCTCCCCAGAAAGCGGGGACTCAGGCCATGTTCCAGGAGTCGGTATCAGCACAGGCCTGGCAGTCTGAGCTCATCACCCTCTTTCTGTGCTCCTAGGGAAGGCTGGCTTCAGGGCTCTTCTCTGGAACGTGCCCATTCTGGTAGCAAAGTAATCCTAACACTGTAGAGCATGATAAAGGTAACAGCAACCCTGAACTGTTTGCTAGGGTCTCAGGCATCATCTCATTTACTCCTTACGGCAGTGTCCCCTTGAGGCCAATCCTTGTATTACACCCCACATTTTCACACACAAGGCTATGGAGGCCCAGAGAGGAAGTGGCAGGTCCCATCTTCCAGTCTGTAAGGGGCTTCCAGGCTCCAATACAACTGTCTTGGCCACAGGCAGGGTGTGGCGGGAGTAGCTTCTGTTAAGTCCAGATGTGGGCAGTGGCTGGTTGCCTCTGGTCTCTCCCAGATGCCGCTACTTGGGGAGGTGAGGTCTTCGGGGAAGGGGGCCTGCCCAGCTGGTGCACATCAGCAGCGGGGGCCTTGCATCTGGAGGGAGAAGCAGCTCAGAGGCAGGCTGGGGGAGATGAGGGGAGGGGGGCAGGGGCTGGGCCCAGGGAGGAGAGTCCCACAGACAACCTGCTGGGTGCTGGGGGCACCAGACCCTGAGAGTGCCCAAGCCTTAGAGCCCCTCTCTGGGCGGGGAAGCCAATCAGGCATAACTTACAAGAGCAGGTGGGAGGGGGCCGGAGGGGTGCAGGAATGGAGGTGGCCAGTGGGGCAGGGTCCCAGGGTGCCTCCTGGGCCGGCCTGGAGCTGTCAAATGGGGTTGATCAAGGGACTCACCCTGCAGGGTGTGGTCGGTAGCATCCCATGATGGGGGGCAGGGAGAGCTTGGCCCTCCCTGCTGGGCTGGGCCACATACAGCTGCTGCTCCCCTTTGGCTCTGCCACCACTACACCTGTGTGCTGTCCTCTTATACCCAATGAGGTAGCTACTGTCCTCATCCCCATTTTCAGATGAGGAAATTGAGTCCCAGAGAGGTTCAGTGGCTTCCCCAGAGTCACACAGCTAACACATAGAAGAGCAGGGATTTGAAGCTAGGCCTACTGGACACAAAGCCATAGCCATCACTGTGATCTATCACTTTTGGCCTGGCGTCCCCTCTCTCGGGATGCCTGGAACTGGCACTTCCCAGAGTCTGATTTTCCACCAGGCCATAGGCTGAGTCCTCATGTGGAGGGATGTCACCTTCTTGATGCAAAGACGAGTCTGACCCTTGGCTCCCTGGTGCTGCTGGCCCCCAGCTGGGCATCCCTAGCAGGCTACTCCCTGCCCTGGATGCTGCAGGAAGAAAAAGATGCAACAAGCCAGCCACTCCCATGACCCCCACCCTCACCCTCCTGGCCGGTCTTGGGACAGGGCAGGGAAGGGTTTCTTCCACAAGGAGGGGTCAGATGGACCATCGTGGCCCAGGGAGGCCTGGAATTCCAGGGGCAGGGTGGGGCCTGGGAAAGCCCGCTCTCTTCAGTATTTTTTGGCTGGCTTCAAGACATCTCCAAGCCACCCCACTTGCTGTACCAGCTGGCTATAAATTAAACACTGCAGAGGAGGCGAGGGGTGAGGGAGGATTTTCCTCTTCTCCCAAAGTTTTCCATCTCATAATGTAGTTATGTTTTTTCCCTGGGTTCCGGTCCTGGCTACACCCCTACCAGCTGTGGGATCTGGGCTAATATCGACTGTGAACCTGACTGAGCCTCAGTTTTCTCACCTGTCAAGTGGGGATGAGAGAAGCCAGAAGCCCATTTCTCATAGGACCGTTGGTGAGAATCAATAAAATGATGTGTCTGAAGCCCTTCTGTAAATGGAAGCAGTTACTATTAGTGTTTTTATCCAGTTCTCCCTGCCCCAAAGTTGCTGCCCTTTCGTTTGGTCCAGTTTTGGTCCAGCAATATGGCTCCTAGCTTCTGTTTCTCACTGCCCCAGCCACTGGAGAAACTGCATTCCAGATCCTGATCCGGGTCCAAGTCCGAGAGGAAAACACCTTGAGTCAGGAGCTCATGCTGAGCCAGCCAGTAGCAGAGGCAGGCTCCCTCTGCGCTAACACTGCATCTGCCCTGCCTACAGATGCCCCTACAACTGCCCAGGGAGCTCTCTCTGGAGCATCTTAGAGCCCGAAATTCCTCGAGGTGGGAAAGGGACATTTTGTGCAAACAGCAGGAGAAAGCCCCTGCCTCCCTCTCAGGTGGGGCCCAGGTGTTCATGGTCAAAGCTGCCAAGCGCATCTAAGGAGGGGTTTAGACCTGCCCTTGCCCTTGCTGCTCCTCGCCCCCCCACTTTTCTGGAGCCAGGAGGATTCACAGGGAAGCTGGCCCCAGGGCCTGTGTTGAGTCTGCATCAAATTCAGCCCTGCTCTTTGGCAGCCTCTTTTATGAGAATCGATTCTTGGAAATTCCCCAGGTCAATACCCAGTGCAAAGTGGGCTGAGCTTCACTCGGGCCAGAGGAAAATTGAGAGGTTAGAAAGATGCAGGGGATGGTGAAGGATGTTAAAATGTTCCCCATAAAGTGAAATGAAATGATTTATAATGTGTCTCTATTACTTTACAAGTGGAAGGAGCTTCTCCAGGGAGCGCCAGCCAGGAGGACACACAGCCACTTTCAGGGTGTCACCATAACAACGCCCTGGCCTCATGTCAACCAGACGAGGTTCAAATCCAGTGGAAGCACTGGCTGGTGACTCTGACCAGCTTCTGTCCCAAATCTTTGTGTGTGCGTGTGCTTTACAATTGAAAGCATTATATATATATATATATATATATATATATTTTTTTTTGCAGGACACGGGCCTCTCACTGTTGTGGCCTCTCCTGTTGCAGAGCACAGGCTCCGGACGCGCAGACTCAGCGGCCATGGCTCACAGGACCAGCCGCTCCGCGGCATGTGGGATCTTCCTGGACCGGGGCACGAACCCGTGTCCCCTGCATCGGCAGGCAGACTCTCAACCACTGCGCCACCAGGGAAGCCCGAAAAAATAATATATTTAACACCCTGGTGCTGTGAGTGTGCTGCAAAAATGAAAGACCAAACTAAATTATATCAGTGGAACGGGTTCAAATATTTAACAGATCCTACCAAAAACACAGGGGAAAAAAGATCTTTTTGTTCCCATGAAGTTTGAGCATTACTTTCTGATACTATGTGTTACTGACTACACATCAGCAGTTACTAACTGAGAGTGTAAACACTCTAATTGTTTAGACATTAGGCAGCAAAGTTGTTCCTCTCCTGAGTCATTTTCTTTTAAATCGAGGTAAATTTCATGTAACATAAAGTTGACCATGAATCATTTTAATGCGTACAATTCAATGGCATTTAGTACATTCATGATGTCGTGCAGCCATCACCTCTGTCTAGTTCCAAGATATTTTCATCACCCTAAGAAGAAGCCCTGTTCCTATTAAGCAGTCACTCCCATTGTCCCCTGTCCCCAGTCCTTGGCAGCCACTAGTCTGCTTTCTGTCTCTACGGATTTGTCTCTTCTGTATGCTTCATGTAAATGGAATCATGCGGTATTTGTCCCTTTGGGTCTGGCTTCTTCCACTTAGCATGATGTTTTTGAGGTTCATCTACGATGTAGCAGGTATCAGGGCATCCTTCCTTTTTATGTGCTCCCTATCCTTTAAGATGGGGGTCACCAAGCCCATATAGATCCCTGGGAGAGGGGGAAGCTCCACTCCATAGTGGGTTTGATTAAGGACAGACCCTCCAAGTGGCTCCCGGGATCTGCCTCCTGGGGTCAGTGTGAGACTCATACAGTGATGCACAGAAACTTTGTACATAGAAAACACTCAACATTCCTTAATTTTGTATCTATATGAGATGATGTATGTTCACTAAGCTTATCGTTGTAATCATTTCAGGATGTATGTAAGTCAAATCATTATGCTATATACCTTAAACTTATACAGTCCTGTATGACAATTATATCTCAATAAAACTGGAAGAAGAAAAAAGAAAGAAAGAAAACACTCAACAAATGATACGATGATCCTCATTGCTATTCCTCCTCCAGGCAGACCTCCACAGGAAGCCCCACTGGTCAGAGGGTCTTTGACACATTAAACCCTAAGGGCCAGAGGCTCAAGTCCCATCCTAGGAATCCTCCAGATCTAAAGGCTGAAGTTTTCTCTCTCTGGACTGTGCTGGATGTCACTGTTCACTTGTGCTTTAGTCCCTGTCTTAATTTCAGATCCCCCAGAAAAGGTTGTGAGTTAAGGATTCGAAGGCAAGAGGTTTTTTGGGAGGTGATCCTAGGGAACTGAGGGCAACAACCTTGGAAGTGGGTATTATTATCCCCATTTTACAGATGAGAACACAGAGGCTCAGAGAGGCTGAGTAAATAGATATTAATATTATAATTGGACTCGATAGATTTTTAAATTGTATTTTTCTTTCTTTCTTTTTTTTAAAGTGTAAAGAAACTGGAGGGACTAAGTGGTCTGTGGGTAGACAAGTTATTCTGGTTCTGTTTGGTACCATTGGATAAGACTTGTTCTTTTTTTTTTTTTTTTAATGCTAGGCTTATTTATTTATTTTTGGCTGTGTTGGGTCTTTGTTTCTGTGCGAGGGCTTTCTCTAGTTGTGGCAAGCGGGGGCCACTCTTCATCACGGTGCGCGGGCCTCTCACTGTCGCGGCCTCTCCCGTTGTGGAGCACAGGCTCCAGACGCACAGGCTCAGTAGTTGTGGCTCACGGGCCTAGTTGCTCTGCGGCACGTGGGATCTTCCCAGACCAGGGCTCGAACCTGTGTCCCCTGCATTAGCAGGCAGCTTCTCAACCACTGCGCCATCAGGGAAGCCCTCGTTTTTTTGTTTTTTAAAAAAATTTTATTGTAGTTGATTTACAATATTGTGTTAATTTCTGCTGTACAGCAAAGTGACTCAGTTATACATGTATATATTCTTTTTCATATTCTTTCCCATTATGGTTTATCACAGGATACTGAACAGAGTTTCCTGTGCTATACAGTAGGACCTTGTTGTTTATCCATCCTATTTATACTAGTTTGCATTTGCTCATCCCAAGCTCCCAATCCTTCCCTTCCCCACCCTTCTTCCCCTTGGCAACCACAAGTCTGTTCTCTATGTCTGTGAGTCTGTTTCTGTTTTGTAGATATGTTCACTTGTGTCGTATTTTAGATTCTACATACAAGTGACATCATATGGTATTTGTCTTTCTCTTTCTGACTTATCTTAGTGTGATAATCATACTGATTATCTTAGTATGATATTCTCTAGGTCCATCTATGTTGCTGCAGATGGCATTGTTTCATTCTTTTTAATGGCTGAGTAGTGTTCCATTGTATATATGCACCACATCTTCTTTATCCATTCACCTGTTGATGGATATTTAGGTTGTTTCCATGTCTTGGCTATTGTGAATAGTGCTGCGATGAACATAGGTAAATTGTATTTTCTTAAAAACACCACTTTCATGGCCAGAAAGCATGTTGAAAATGTTCAACTTAATTAGTAAACCAAGACATGTAGACAAAAATAAGTATGAGACATTTTCATCTACCATATTTGTACAGATTTTCAATAGTGGGGAGGGTAGAGGAGAGTAAAGACTTCCACCCGCTGCAGACAGAAGGATATATCGGTACAGACTTTTTGAGGGCAATTTACAATATGTACCAAAAGCCATAAATACACACTCTCTTCAACTCAGAAACCTGCTTGTGGAAAATTTTCCATTGAAAATGATTATGGATATGTGCAAAAAGTCAGCTACAATGTGCTCACTGAGTGTGAATAAAAGTAATAGCCATGATCACCATTGCTTTGTTTGTGTTGAGAAAACTCAAAAAATGGAAATAAGGCAAAAATAGGGCTCGGAATCCTTTTAATGTCATGGTAGAGCATTTTCTAACAAGCCCACGTGAGGGCCAACTGATTCTCTCAGGAGTTGTAACTTCCTTTGACTTTCTAATCGCCATCAATTAAGGATCAGACATTTTACAACTCTGTGAAGTTAGAGGATAATTTGTAGACAACTGATTAGGTGCAAAGGTTGTCTTTTCTGCCAGGTTAGAAAATAACCTCAAAGATGATCCCAGTGCTGTATCTAATTTAGCAATCTATATCCACATTCTTTCTTTCAGCAGCTATATACAACCCCAATCATTTCCACTCTGCCGATCCCCTTGCTAATGGACTTGGCCA
This sequence comes from Mesoplodon mirus, assembly GCF_964341445.2. Lineage (NCBI taxonomy): Eukaryota > Metazoa > Chordata > Mammalia > Artiodactyla > Ziphiidae > Mesoplodon > Mesoplodon mirus. The sequence goes on along the minus strand of NC_138976.1, from coordinate 6,110,962 downwards.
CGCAACACTATTTATTTGTTTGGGAAGTTTCATCATTTTGAAAAATTTGCCTTCACATATGTAATATTAAAGACAGGACACAACATACATGTCTCATTATAGGGCATTGGCTAAACAGGTTATGGTATACTCATGGTCCAATGGATTACAAAGCAGCCACTAAAAATCCGGTTGTAGAAGACCCTTTCATGACATATTGTTAGTAAAAAAGAAGACTCCAAAACTATAGACACAGGATGATGTCATTCTTGTTAAAAACAAGGTGCTATGGACAGAATGTTTGTGTCCCCCACCCCCCAAACTCATATGTCGAAACGCTAACCCCCAAGGTGATGGTATTAGGAGGTAGGGCCTTTTGGCGGTGATTAGGTCATGAGGGTGGACCCTTCATGAATGGGATTTGTGCCTTAAAAGAGGCCCCAGAGGGCTCCCTTGCCCGTTCTGCCATGTGAGGACACAGAGAGAAGAAGGCTGTCCATGAACCAGAGAGCGGCCCTCACCAGACATGGAATCTGCCAGCACCACGATCTTGGACTTCCCAGCCTCCAGAACTGTAAGAAAATAAATTTTTGTTGTTTATAAGCCACCCAGTTTGTGGTGTTTTTGTTATAGCAGCCCAAATGGACGAAGACACAAGGCAAAGACAGAGGTCTGAAGTTGTACTCACCAAGGTAGTAACAGTGGGGTATCACTGGGAAACTGGTTTAAGGAATGGTTAAAATTCCATCGTGTCTTCAGTTTTTCTAAATTTCTGTAATGAGCATGTCTTGTTTTTATGATAAGATAAATATTTTTATTTAAAAAGTCATATACATTAAGTTCTTTTCAGAACTGTATGTTGATAGCTCTTACTAATCTACATTAACTTTTTAGGCTTCTGTATTTTTTTTTTTTAAGAAGATGTTGGGGGTAGGAGTTTATTAATTAATTTATTTATGTTTGCTGTGTTGGATCTTTGTTTCTGTGTGAGGGCTTTCTCTAGTTGTGGCAAGTGGGGGCCACTCTTCATCGTGGTGCGCGGGCCTCTCACTATCGCGGCCTCTCTTGTTGCAGAGCACAGGCTCCAGACGCGCAGGCTCAGTAGTTGTGGCTCACGGGCCTAGTTGCTCCATGGCATGTGGGATCCTCCCAGACCAGGGCTCGAACCCTTGTCCCCTGCATTGGCAGGCAGATTCTCAACCACTGTGCCACCAGGGAAGCCCTTCTGTATTTTTAAATTTTATTTAATCATTTAATTATTTACTTATTGGCTGTACCATGTGACACGTGGGATCTTAGTTCCTGGACCAGGGATTGAACCCGCGCCCCCTGCAGTGGAAGCATGGCCTTTTAACCACTGCACCACCAGGGAAGTCCCTGTTTTGTTTTTTGAATTGACATACAGTAAAACTGGTTTTATTTTTTGGTGTAAAGTTCTGTGAATTTTTTAACGAATGTATAAACTTGCATAACTAGTCCCACCACCAGGATACAGAACAGTTCCATGACCTCAAACAAATTCCTGTATGCTGCCCTTGTAGTCACACCCACCCCTCCCCTCACCCACAGCAACCACTGACCTGTTCTCGTCACTGTATCACTATAAGAGTTTTGTCTTTTTGAGAATATCATATAAACGGAAGTACGCAGTGTTGGAGAAGGGCATCAAGAGGACGTGATGGCTGGTCCCCCCAAGAGCTGGATCCAGGCAATGAGAGGCTCCTCACTCCCTCCCTGTGCTTGGAGTGGAGTTCTGCCCACATTTCCCACAGTGGGAGCTGCTCTCAAGGACACAGCCTTGCGCGAGTATGGTGTAGTTGAGACCCTCTGGGCGACAGATGTGACTGCACCCAGGTAAGGCCTCTATAGACACTTGAAGCTTCTGGCTGGTAGGTGTGGAGGTCTACTTGTCCAGCAGCCACCCAAGACAAGCCCCGTAAGTCAGTCCCTTTGCTTATGAACCCTGCCACCTACCAATCTGGAGTGACCTGCCTCTTTCTTTGGTGTCTCCTGTCCTCCAAGTACAGAGGCCAGTTTCAGATTTCACCTGGGAAGCTCCAGAGGGTGTGAACCAAGATGCAGTGTGTAACCTTCTGAGGCTGCCTTCTTTCTCTCAGCCTAATGTCTTAAGATCCATGCAAGTTGTTGCTTGTTTGTATCAATAGTTCATCCCTCTTTGTTGCAGAATATTATGCATGTAGCATGAGGCTTGTTTATCCATTCACCCATTGAAGGATATTTGGGTCATTTCCCAGCTTTGGTGATTATGAATGGAGCTGCTATAAGCATTCACGTATAAGTTTTTGTATGAACATAAATTTTCATTTCTCTAGCGTAAATACCTAGGAGTGGGACAGTTGGGTCCCACAGCAAGTGGATGTTTAACTTTAAAACTGACAAACTGGGGCTTCCCTGGTGGCGCAGTGGTTGAGAATCTGCCTGCCAATGCAGGAGACACGGGTTCGAGCCCTGGTCTGGGAAGATCCCACATGCCGCAGAGCAACTAGGCCCGTGAGCCACAACTACTGAGCCTGCGCGTCTGGAGCCTGTGCTCCACAACAAGAGAGGCCGCGATAGTCAGAGGCCTGCACACCACGATGAGGAGTGGCCCCCACTTGCTGCAACTAGAGGGAGCCCTCACACAGAAACGAAGAGCCAACACAGCCATAAATAAATAAAACAACACTGATTTATAATTTCAAAAAAAAAAAAAAAAACCTGACAAACTGTTTTCCGGAGTGGAGGAACCATTTTGCTTTTCCACCTGCAATGAATGAGAGTTCTGGTTTCTCTACCTCCTCACTAGCATTTGGTATCGTTGGTCTTTTTTTTTTTTTTTTTTTAATCTTGTTTTTCTGCCAGGTATGTAGTGTATGTCACAATGGCTTTACTGTGCATATCCCTGATGGCTAATAATATTGAACATTTGCCTTCTATATGTCTTCTTGGGGTTGTTTGTTTTCTTATGGTTGGGTTTTCAGAGTTCTTTATACATTCTGGATACAAGTCCTTTATTGGGCGTGTGATTTGCCAATATTTTCTCACAGTCTGTAGCTTGTCTCTTCATTCTCTTAGCAGTCTTTCACAGAATGAACATTTTTGATTTTGATGGGGTTCGTCAGTTTTTTCTTTTATGGATTGTACTTTTGGTGGTATGTTTAAGAACTCATTGCCTAGCCCCGGATCATGAATATCTTATCCTCTATTTTTTTTTTAAGTTTTATAGTTTCATGTTTTTTCATATTTAGATCTATGACCCATTTGAGTCAATCTTTGTATAAGATGTGAAGTTTAGGGCAAGGTGTTTGTTGAGTTTTTGCATATGGATATCCAATGGTTCCAAGACCGTTCATTGAAATGATTATCCTTTCTCCATTGAATTGCCTTTGCACCTTTGTCAAAAATCAACTGGCCATAATTATGTGTGTCTATATCTGGACTTCCTAGGCTGTTCCATTGATCTAGGTAGCTATTCCTTCACCAGTACCACACTGACTTGATTGATAACTTCTGCTGTATAGTAAGTCTTAAAACCGAGTATTGTGAGTCTGTCCACGTTAGCCCTCTTTTCCAAAATAGTTTTGGTTATTCTAGTTTCTTTGTCTTTCAGTATAAATTTTAGAACTGGTTTCTTTATGTCTTAGAGACTGCTAGGATTTGTATCGGAATTGCGTTAAGTCTACAGATCGGTTTGTGGAGAATTTACATCTTTACTTATTGAGTCTGCAATCCATCAACACAGTATGTCTTTTCATTCCTTTAGGTTTTCTTTGCTTCCTTTCATCAACACTTTGTAGTTTTCAGCATATGGATCCTATAGATGTTTTGTTAGATTTTTACCTAATTATCTCATTTTGGGGAGCTATTGTAAAGCAGTATTAAAAATTTTTTTTTTTGATTTCCAGTTGTTCACTACTACTGATATATAAATAAGATGAATTTTTGTGTGTTGATCTTGACCCTGCCACCTGGGTAAACTCACTTATTAGTTCTGGGATTTTTTGGCAGGGGGTAAATTCATTGGAATTTTCTATTCTGACAATCATGTCATCTGAAAAGAAGGACAGTTTTCTTTCTTTCCAGTCTGTAGCCAGCTCTCTCCCCACCCTCACCCACTTTTTTCTTGCCTTGTTATACTGACTAGGACTTCCAGTATGATGTTGAAAAGGAGTGGTGAGAGTGGACATTGTTTCCTTGCTCCCAATCTTAGGGGGAGGGTGTTCAGTCTCTCAGCAATAAGTCTGACGTTAGCTGTATGTTTTTGTTTTTATTTTTGTTTTGTAGTTGCCATTTATCAGGGTGAGTCAGTCCACTTCTATTCCTATGGCTGAGAATTTTTTCAGGAATGGATATTGCATTTTGTCAAATTCTTTCTCTGAGTTGATTGATGTGATCATGTGGTTTATCTTTTTTTTTTTTTTTTTTTTTTTAATGGTACGCGGGCCTCCCACTGTTGTGGCCCCTCCCGTTGCGGAGCACAGGCTCCGGACGCGCAGGCTAAGCAGCCATGGCTCACGGGCCCAGCCGCTCCGCGGTATGTGGGATCCTCCCAGACCGGGGCACGAACCCGTGTCCCCTGCATCGGCAGGCGGACTCTCAACCACTGCGCCACCAGGGAAGCCCTATCTTTTTTTAAAAAAAAATCTTTATTGGAGTATAATTGCTTTACAATGGTGTGTTAGTTTCTGCTTTATAACAAAGTGAATCAGCTATACATATACATATATCCCCATATCTCCTCCCTCTTGAGTCTCCCTCCCACCCTCCCTATCCCACCCCTCTAGGTGGTCACAAAGCACAGAGCTGAGGGGCTTCCCTGGTGGCGCAGTGGTTAAGAATCCGCCTCTAATGTAAGGGACACGGGTTCAAGCCCTGGCTCGGGAAGATCCCACATGCTGTGGAACAACTAAGCCCGTGTGCCACAACTACTGAGCCTGAACTCTAGAGTCCACAAGCCACAACTATTGAGCCCACATGCCACAACTACTGAAACCTGTACGCCTAGAGCCCGTGCTCTGCAACAAGAATTAGCCCCCGCTCACCACAACTAGAGAAAGCCTGTGCACAGCAACAAAGACCCAACACAGCCAAAAATAAATTAATTAATTAATTTAAACAAACAAACAAAAACCAAAGCACAGCGCTGATCTCCCTGTGTTATGCGGCTGCTTCCTACTAGCTATCTATTTTACATTTGGTAGTAAGACAACCCTCAGAATGGGAGAAAATATTTGCCAATGAAGCAACTGACAAAGGATTAATCTCCAAAATTTACAAGCAGCTGATGCAGCTCAATATCAACAAAACAAACAACCCAATCCAAAAATGGGCAGAAGACCTAAATAGACATTTCTCCAAAGAAGATATCCAGATTGCCAGATTGCCAGATAACAAACACATGAAAGAATGCTCAACATCACTAATTATTAGAGAAATGCAAATCAAAACTACAATGAGGTTTTTCTTCTTTAGGCTGACCATATAGTGGGTTACACTGATTGCTTTTGAACAGTGAACTAGTCTTAAATTTCTGGGCTAAACCCAACTTGGTCTTGGTGTATTATTCTTTTCATCTATTTCTGAATTTGGTTTGCTGATGTTTTGTTGATGAGTTTTGCATCTTTGTTCATGAGAAATATTGGTCTGTAGTCTTCTTTGATTGTTTGTCTTTATCTGGTTTTGATATCAGGTTGTGTCATAGAATGAGTTACAAAGTGTTCCCTTCTCTTTTATTGGGTAGGATTTTCTCACCTCTTTGAATATTTGGTACAATTCACTAGTAAATTATTCAGGCAAGAAATCTTCCTTTTTGGAGGGCTTTTAAACTATAAATTCAATTTCTTTATTAGTTATAGGATGAGTCAGGTTATCTAGTTCACCTTGGGTGAGTTTTGGTACTTTGTTGTTTTTGAAGAATTTCTCCATTTCATCTAAATTTTTGAGTTTATGTGCACAGAATTGTTCTATTCCTTGTTATTCTTTTAATGTCTGTGTGCCTGTAGTCATCTCTTTTCTTTCATTCCTGATATTGATAATTTTTTTGTTTTCCTTTGTCAGTTTGCTGGCATTTTATCAATTTTATTCATCTTTTCAAAGAACAAGCTTTTGGTTTCACTGATTTTCTCTGTCATTTTCCTGATTTCAACTTCATTGATGTCAGCTCTTATCTATTTTCTTCCTTATGCTTTGGATTTAAGCCTCTTTTTCTCGTTTCTTAAAATGGAAGCCTCGATTATTGATTTGAGACCTTTCTTTTCTAATATGAACATTTAATGCTATAAATTTTCCCCTAAACATCGTTTTTCTTATTGATTTCTAGTTTAATTCCACTATGATCAGAGAACATACTTTGTATATTTTAATTCTTTTAAATTTGTTAAGGTTTGTTATGACCCAGGATCTGGTCTATCTTGGTCTCCTAGTTGCAATTAAAAAGAATGTGAATTCTGAAATTGTTGGGTGGAGTGTTCTATAATATGGCACAAATGAACCTAACTACAAAACAGAAACGGACTCATAGAGAACAGACTTGTGGTTGTCAAGGGGGAAGGGGAGGGAAAGGGATGGACTGGGAGTTTGGGGTTGGTGGATACAAATTCTCACATTTAGAATGGATAAACAACAAGGTCCTAATGTATAGCACAGGAAACTATATTCAATATCCTGTGATAAACCGTAATGGAAAAGAATATAAAAAAAGAATGTATATATGTGTATAACTGAGTCACCTTGCTGTACAGCAGAGACTGGCACAACATTGTAAATCAAATATACTTCAATTAAAAAAATGAAACGAACAAAAAAAAGAGTTTGAAATGTCAGTTAGATACAGGTGGTTGATGGTAGTGCTCAGTTATTCTGTATCATTGCTAGTTCTATCAATTACTAAGAGAAGCTGAGTCACCACAAGTAGCAGTCGCTCAAGTAGGGGTCAAAATGGCACTTTTGAAGGACAAGATGGCTGAGTCCTCATGGCTGCATTGGGTTGTTCATTGCACCATCTTGGGAGGCAGACACACATGGGTTTGAATCTCCACAGTCCCCCTGCTTCCTATGGGAGAATTCATGGTTAACAGCTGAGCTTCAGACGTCACCTATGTACATCCAAACACACACATGCCTAGAACTAACTTTTCATTTCTTATGACATTTTTGAGGAGGGAAGTTTCATGGAGTCTGGGTATTCACTGCCTTTCCCCCTCCCTGACCTCCTAATAAACGTTTTGTGGTTTTCTCTGAGACTTTGTGGGCTGATAAGGAGTAATGGTTAGACAAGTTGGGGTAAGTTGAAAGGGGCTAAATTAAGTTGCATTTAAAAAAGAGCTCATTGCTATGAAGGAGAAAATACTTCATTTGGAAGGGAGTGAAGAGGAGAAATTTAGAGGTGCAGCTGTGAGGATGAGAGGGCTTCAGGGGAGACGTGCTGAAGGGGGACTTTTAGGGAGCTGAGCAAAATATCATGAGGTGTAATTCCCCCTCTGCCAATACTCCAAGAGTCTTCGGTAAAGACTGACTTGACTCTTTGATGCTTTTGAGTAGCGCTTGTGTTTCTTCGGGCTATGATGTCTTGCCGAATTGGGCCTGAAGGTCAGACAGAGGCCAAGCTGTCATTCAACGCATTAATTTGTGCGACACCCTAAAGGAGCTTGGGGGAGTAGGGTTTCTTTCTTTCCAGGCCCAGAAGGCACAGAACTATGCTCCCTACGCCAGCAGGGGAGAATTGGCCAGAAGTTTACACGTCGGAATTCAGCGAACTCCTTAATTTTGAAAGAACTGTATTTAAAGTGGATCACTTCCTCCAAGAGCAGGTCATCAACTCCCTCAGAGCACAGTTGTCTGGTTACTTCAAAAAATATATTTTTCCCCTTTGTCAAGTTCACAGAACTAGGAGGAACCACTTTGGTAGTGGTGGTGGGGCTTTAATTAGAAATGTCTGGGGGAAAGAAAGGGGAAACAACCCATCCCAGATCTTGAACCCACTCCCTCCTGTCACTTGCCCCCAACTCTCTGGGTTTTAAATGGGAAGGAGATAATTAGAACCAATGATAATAATAGCTTGTTGTACCCAGCAATTATTGAGTGCTTGCTGGATGCCAGATCATTTCACATGCTGTGAAAGTGCCTAGGCCAGGACCTGACATTAGGAAGATGCTCAAAAAGTATTTGCTGACTGACTAATATTGGCCTATTCTGCCAATGATGTTTCAGTGCTCAGGGATTTTGTTCTTTTTAACCGTAAGTCAGCTGTCATCTCAAGAGAAAGACAGGCCCATGACGCCTTCTCCTGAATAAAAGCAACACTTCTCCACCTTCAATATTTCAGACTTTTGTTATAAATGGCAGAAACCCAACCCAAAAGAGCCTAAACAAAAAAAGGGAACTTATCAATTCATATGATCACACCACAGAAAGTAGGGGGTGGGGAGCAGGGACTTCTCTCTCTTCCTCCCTCTGCTTCTTGTCTCTGCTGGCTTCCTTCTCTCCTAATGCAGATGCCCCCCCCCCCCCCCACCGCCTGGGGGTGGGGAACATGGCTGCTGGCATCTCCCCTACTCACAGCCTCTGAGTCTTGTTAGCCTGGAAACAGGAAAGATTCTTCCCCAGTAGAAATATCCCAGGGAAGGATGTTGATTGGCCCCACTTGGGACACGTGCCCATCTCTAGACCAATCCTAGGGAAGTATTTTGATTGGCTCTACTTGGGTCACATGCCCATCTCTAGACCAATCACTGTAGCTGGAGAGATGGGACAGTATGATTAGGGTCACGTGACCCTCTTTGGTTGGGGGAAGTCTGTTGGTATCCATTACCTGAAGGAATGGAGCAGTGTTCTTAACTGCAAGCAACAGAAGCTAACTTTTACTGATTTAAGCAGTGCAACTGGGTGCTCACACGTGAGCTAGGGAATCATGCTTGGTGCTAACCAGGTGGAAACAAGCCCCCAAAGCCATCGCAGCCCCAGTCTCATAACTACAGGCTGTGGCTAGCACCACTGCCCCACCATGCCAGGAACGTGATCTTGTTGTCACTGCCACCAAGGGGCCAGCAGCTTCTTTGTCTGGCTGTGGACCCAAAGGCCAGCCTGAGTGTATATGATGGGTGCAGCCCATGACACCCATGCTTCAGCTGCAAGGGAGGATAGGAAATCAAGGAGCTGTATTTTAGTGTTGTGGGTGGCCAAAACTCACAAAAAACGTACACCACAGGGTATATACTGTACATTTGTGCGTGGCCACTAACCACTTTGTTCCTGGAGATTTTGTTCCTTCAATGTAGACCTGTTTCTAAATGTCAAATGAGAGGTAACCAGATCTCCTTCTGCAGTGGAGTCCACCCCATTAAATCTTGGCACTTGCAAGCGGCTCCTCTTCATGCTAAGAAGGTCACGACTTGATGTCTGGGCTGGCGAGCATCATTTCTCTCTTTCAGATTTTCCGAATGGGCTTTCTTGGGAAGCAGCTCCAGGCATCATCAATTTAAACATCTTTAATCTGATTTCTTTTGCAATTCTATGCTTTAATCAGAGGTCAGCTGTCACAGCTCAGTTGTTAAGATGGGTCAGTTTCCTTTATGGACATCATTTCCGTGACACCTTGGATCCTTTGCTGGAGATTTCCTGAGGGCAAACTGAACTGGCAGGAAGTGAAAGGAGACACGGGGGTAGGGGTCCCGGGTGGTGGGAGAATTCATTATCCTCACTGCAGCGGCTGAGCTCAGCTTCACTCAGAGGCAGAGGGAGGCCCTGGCTGCCCTCCCCAGATCCCCTGGTCACTGGGAACGCCTTACTCTACTTTTCCATCCGCCCTCCTCAGGCAGCCAGGCCCTGCCTTAAAAAAAAATCTTTTTATTGTGGTGAAATACACATACCTTAAAGGTCGCCATTTAAATTACTTAAAAACATACAGTTCGGAGACAATTTGTACATTTACAATGTTGTGTAATACCACTACTGCCCAGTTGGAGAACATTTTCATCACCCCAAAAGGAAACCCCATGCCCACTAAGCAGTGGCTCCCTCCCGGCCCCTCCTCCCAGCCCTGGGCAACCACAGGTCTGCTTTCTGTCTCCATGGGTTTGCCTATTTTACATTCTGGATATTTCCAGATTTGATGCATGTGATTCCATATACGTGGAACCATACATACGTGGCCTTTTGTGTCTAGCTTCTTTCATAATGTTTTTGAGGTTCATTCATATTGTAGCATGAGTCAGTACTCCATTCCTTCTTATTATTGAATAATATGACATATTTTGTTTATCCATTTATCTGTGATGGACATTTGGGTTGTTTCCACCTTTTGGCTAGTGTGAATAATGCTGCTGTGTTGGTGTACAAGTTTTTGTTTGAACACCTGTTTTCTATTTTTTGGGGTATACACTTAGGAGTGGAATTGCTGGACCATGTGGTAATTCTGTGTTTAATTTTTTGAGGAACTGCCAAACTGTTTTCACCGTGGCTGACCCATCTTACATTCCCACTGCCCTGCTCTTCTTGACCTGGCGTCTTTAAATGCTTTGCAGTGATTTTTCTTGGCTGTCACGCTTCCCTTCCATTACCTTGGAGTCAGGCTTTCAGAATCTTCTGGTTGACAAGAGCCAGTCTGCTGAACAGTCCAAGCTAATGTACTGGGAGAGGGTTAGGGATGTCTTGTCTGAGCCAAGTGCTGTATCATGGGGGCTTCTGGAGTTAATCCCTTCATCTGTGCCACTTAACACAGAGGAAGTGATGCTGACAGTGGGCATTTAGTCCTGGTAGGAGGGGAACTATGGCTGTGACAGGAGTGGGGGGGGTCCCAATTTGGGGGCAGGTGGAGCTTTATAGAATCGCTGGCTTTAATGACCCTGTCCCCAATACAAAGACTGTCCAATTCTGACCTTGTTCTACAACCATCTGAGGGAAATTATTCAAATAATGGGCGAGTATAAATTAAGGGGAATTACTAAAGAAACTTGGGTACAGCTTATGGTGTTTTAAATGTACTGATTAAGCTTGTGAGTTTATCAAACAATGAATGAAAGGGCTTGGACTCTTCTTTTGAGCTCCTACTATATGCCCGTGTGTGCTAGGGCTTGGGGACATGAAGGAGACTGAGTCAAATGTGGTCTTTGTCCTTTGGGGGACACTTTCTCATGGGTCACTTTCTGCAGTGGACAATCACAGCTCTTTCCTCAGGGCACCTCAGCACCTCCTCCAGGGGCTGGATTCCAAAGGCAAAACATAAGAAGTCTAGGTATAGAAAAATTGTTTGTTGATTCCTTTAACTACTCATGTGTGTTGCTTGAGTAGAAATAGTTGGGTAAAGCTGTGCACCATATGAGGGGAAACAGAAGGACAGGAAAGTCACAGTGAGTATGCTATTGGCTGCAAGTAACAGAGAATGCAATGCAATTGGCTTAACTCTGAAGGAAAATGCATCATCACATGTGACAAGAAAGGCATACATAGGGCAGCTCCAAAGTTCTCTTCTCTTTGCTCTTTTCTTCTCCCCAGGCTGGCTTTCCTCATGGTTTCAGGCTGCAAAGTTCCAGGGGTCCTATGCAGACACGACATCACTGAGTGGAAGAAGAGGGGCTCTTTCTTCCTTGTGCCTCTTTTTCTAGAAGCTTTATAGCTTAGCTTTTACACTTTGGCCTATGAGTCATCTCAACTTAATTTTAGCATACGGTGTGCGGTTGGGATCCAGGTTCATTTTTTTCCATACAGATATCCAACACCATTAGCTCAAAAAGACTTCCCTTTCCCATTGGCACCTCTGTCAAAAATCAATTGCCCAGGGATGTGCAGATCTATTTCAGGACTCTTTTCTGTTCTATGGGCTGATTCATCTTTCTTTTTGCCTATATTACTCTGTCTTAATTACTGTTGCTTTAGAATAAGTCTTCAAATCACGTAGTGTAAGAACTCTAACTTTGTTCTTTTGTGTCTCTTCTGGAGACACACTAGCAGGGTTCCTTCTTGTCCCATTGGCCAGGACAGCCTCAAATGCCCATTCCCAGCTCAACCACTGGCCAAGGGACTGGGACCACATGGGTGACCTAGCCCATCAGAATTTCCCTTGGAGAGGGGAACGGGTCACTTCTTCTTCAAATCACGTGGAAGAAGAGTAGACACCTGAACCTGAAAGTCAGAGGGGAAAGCCAGGCTTTCCAGGAAGAAATGGGTAAGACTTTAGGGTAAGAAGCCAAGAGTGTCTGCCAAAGTGCACAAAGCAGTTCAGTGGAATTTTTAATTATAGGAGAGAGAGAGAACAAAAGAATAAAAGGGACATACAGTAAACCTCAACTCATTCTGGATATTCTTCCCAGCCACTGATGACGATGACAAAGGTGACATCATGGCCATAAGTGACAACAAGGCTTAGCACACAGCACAGTGAGCAATGACCCCTGCCAACGAGGCCAACGAGGCGGGCTCCTTCTCCCCCGATGACAGAATCAGGGGCTCGGCAATACATGAGCTCCATCCGGGGGATGACAGGCCAGGTCTGGGTGGTGGGGAGCGAGTCTTTGAGCTCTTGGCTCTGGCTTAGCTCTTGTCATTGTTCGTTCTTGAAGGCATGGGGATGAGTAACAGCTCCTGTAACTCTTGAGCTACTCAAATATTTCTTGGGACCATCTCGAACCATTCCTTACGGTACATGTGACTTGGAGGGTGGTCCCACAGAGGGACGGCTTCAGCAGTACATCACTCAAGTGCCCGCACACAGCTATGCCGATTCTGACTCGCTTGTCCCCCTCCTTACCCTCAGTAGCTCCATCTTCCCAACTTATTTGTCAGCTCCTTCAACTCCCCACTAGTCCTGTCCCCCGGGGCCCTCACTTAATGCTTCAATTCCTTCTAGAAGAGAGAAGCAAGGCTTTGAGGCTGTTTCTACTTCTCAGGCCCTGGGCGTGTGACCGCAGAAGGATGGGCAGACTTATCTACACCATTGCTTCTCTCTCTCCCTTTCATTTTCCCCAGGCACTTTGGTGAGACATGGTAGGATATGACTTTACGGCATTTCAAAGGTGCTGAGGGTCTGAAACTTGAGTCCAAGTCCAGCCCAAGGAGCTGCCCACCCAGGTCCACGTTAGCTCCAGAAGTGCTGCTTGCAGGGAACCTGTACAGATCATCCCCCCGTGTTTCTGAGGCAGAGTGGAGGAGCTGATCCTGGGTCCTGTAGAAAGGAAGGCATGGATGCCAAGTCCAGCCTGGACACAGGACTTCACCTCTCTGAGCCTCAGTTTCCCCACCTGTCACATGAAGGGTAAATATTGACCTCAGCGGAGATCTAAGGGGGTGTTTTTCAGGGTGTCTGGCACTCAATAAGAATCTGGCGGGGCTTCCCTGGTGGCGCAGTGGTTGAGAGTCCGCCTGCCGATGCAGGGGACACGGGTTCGTGCCCCGGTCTGGGAAGATCCCACATGCCGTGGAGCGGCTGGGCCCATGAGCCATGGCTGCTGAGCCTGCGCATCCGGAGCCTGTGCTCTGCAATGGGAGAGGCCACAACAGTGAGAGGCCCGCGTATCGCAAAAAAAAAAAAAAAAAAGAATCTGGCAACTGCTATCCATCATTAGTCTTTTCACTCTTTCAGAGGAATAAAGCAGTTTCCTTCAGGGAGAGGGCTGGGGTGGGATGAGGTGAGAGGTGGGTGTTAGAATCACGGAGGGTCTGATAGGACGGAGACTAGGACGCCTTTAGGGAGTGGGACGTGAGGAAGCGAAGGGCCCGTTGGTCGGGAGGGGCCACTTTTCTGGGACCAGCCAAGTATCTAGAGCCCTGGGTTCTGATCCAGACGCTCAGCTGGTCTTGGATCCCAGTGAAGACACAGTAGACAGGCCTGGATTTCCAAGCCAAGGCTGAGAGCAGGTGACGGGTGGGGGGAAGCCATAACAATGCACGCCTCCTTTAAGCTGATGGGCCAGACCCACGGGGCTCTCCGTAGCAAACATGTGGTATGCTAGGAAACAACTCCACTGAGACTACTCTTTCTGGAAACAGGGGGAGAATGTGGATTATCTCGAGTTCAAAAATGTGGGCTCCCAGGAGGTCTGTAAAGTCGAGGTGGGGTGGGATGGAAGTTGGTTGACGAGGTTCGGTTGTGTTTTCTCTGGCCTCCTGGGCCTCCTGTGCTCAGGCTTGGCACAGTGGGCCTCGTCACTTGTGTGACCATGTTTACATTCTTGGGAGCATTGAGCGCTGGGAAAGGCTCAGCCAGGCCATCCTGGATGACAGGTGCCTGCCCAAGGCTCCCTTCCACGGCAATTGGGGGAGGCTTTGCTACCATGAGCTCAGACGTTCCCTTGCATCCTTCTTGTGTCTCCAAGGGACCCCGGAGATGGTTCTAGAGTGGGGGAGTTGCAAGAACCACTGGAGGCCATCTTGTCAGCCCCCTTCCATCTCCCAGATTCTACAAATGAGGAACCAAGACAGAGAGGGCGAGGACCTCGCTCAAGGTCACAAGGCTATTTGGGGACTCAAATCCATGGTCCAACTTGTTCTTGTGATCAGCCTGAGGAGAAGCATCTTGCTTTCCTTGGGACCAGTTCTGCTCTCAGCTCCTCGGGGAGAAGGTTTATGGCTTCTTGGCATCTACAAGTTTGACCCTCTGAACTTCGACCTTTCTGAAATGCAAATTGGAACAGGTTGCTTCCTGAGGGACAGTCTTCAGTAGCTCTCCAGGGCCTCTGCAGAAACCCCACGTCCTCTGTAAGACACGTAAGGCCCCTCAAGATCTGGCCTTTGTCCTCTCATCTGTCATCACCCTCCAGTTGTATGGGGTAGCAGTGGATCTCTCGTGTCCTCCTGCCTTTGCACATCCTGTTCCTACTCCTCGAATGCCCTTCCCCTCTTGTTCTTGAAGGCTTCTCAAGCTCACTCTGTGGCCTCTTCTGACTCCTGGGCTCAGCCACTCCTTCCTCTGAGCTCCCAGAGCTCTCGGTAATTCCTCTATTAGCACTTAGCTCATTGACTTAGAATTATTTGTTTACATGTCTCTTCTCCCCTGGGTAGGAAGCATGTCTTACACATCTGCATGTCCCCCCTCCCCCAGCAGGGCCTAGCAGAGTGCTGGACACCCAGCTTAGGCTCAGCCAATGTATGTATGCAGAGTGAATGACCGAAGGACTCATTTGTCCTCAAAGGTCCCCTGCACGGTGCCTGAAATGTCACCGTCTGTGAGCCCTGCCTGGTTCCTGGCTCCTGTTCGCCTTTGCCTTCCCACAGCTGGGGCCTCTTTTCTCTCTCCAACAGCTGGCCCAGCCCTGCCCAGATTCTGGGGCCAGCCACAGCCTTAGCACAGGAAGATTTAAAGAGCCAGTGTTCAGAAGAGCAGGTGACTCAACCTCCCATGAGCTGGACCGTGAGTTCTACTGTCACCTGGGTCTAGGCACTTGGTTCCTCCCCTATCCCATGAGACAGGCAGCTCCCCGGAGACCATTTTCCCTGGACCCTAGTCCTTCTTATAAAAGGTCCTCGCCCTGGTCTAGAACTGGGTCCCTGAGGATGTGTGTCACTTCTTCCCCATGGCCAGCGCCCAGACATCGGGCCTCTCTGATACCCGCTGATCCATTTAGGTGGCAAACCTTCATCGGGCACCTACCATGTGCAGGTACTGGGTCTCTGCTGCCCCAGAGCTCAGAGTTAGGGTGGGAGGGGCAGAGAAGACATTGGTGATATAGTGTGGTCAGCACTAGGACAAGGGGTCAGACAAGGGGCTGTGGGGTCACAGGGCAAGGTGCCGAAGTGACCTCAGCGGCGGGGTCTGAGCTGAGATGGAGGGGGAAGGAGAAGTTATGGGCGGGAGGTGGGGGGGCGCTTCTTCCTGGTTGAGGGCTCCGGAAGGGAGGGGCTGGAGAAATCCACCGCCCCCACCCCCCATACAGACCCAGAACTTTCAGCCATGTCCATGGGGCTGCCTGTCCCTGTCCTGGAGCATGATCTTCTCAGGGGAGGGACTGAAAAGTGAGAGGACCAAGCTGGGCTCCCTCCCATGTTTCTCAAAACCAGGCAGGCCCACAAAAGCTGTCTCTTCTTTATTTATTCAGTCAATATCGAGTGAGTCCCCCCCCCCCGCCCCGCACGTGCCAGGGACTGGGCTGGGGAACTGGAGGCTGACTGGGGGAAACAAGATGCAGCCCTGCCCTCAAGGGGCTCCTAGGCCGGTAGGGAGAGAGACGCAGAAATAAGCCATGAGAGCACAGGCTGAGCTGAGCAGTGGTGGGGTGCCCGGCCCTCTCCAGGTGGTGGGAGGGAGCACTGTCTGGGAGGGGATGGCTATAGGCACCCAGGCAGCACCACTAACATCTCCCCTGTGTCCCAGAACCCTCACATGAGAGCCAGGGGATCTAGCGAGGCGGGTGGACAGAGGGGCATCCCCCATCCTCCGGAGTCATCAGATGACCTTAGACAATGTCTGGTAACACTTGGAAGACGCAGCAGGGCCCAGGGGCTTCGGAATCTTTCCAGAGCTGCCTTCTAATCGACTCTCTACTACTTGAGAGCTGAGTGACTGTGGGCGGATGACTGAGCTTCAGTCTGCTCGTCTGTAAAATGGGTTTAGCGTTAGAGCCTCCCTCCAGGGTTGCAGCGAGCACTCGAGGAAATCATAACTATGTGAAAACGCTTAGCACATAGTAGCTGCTCACCTTCCGTTGCTTGATTATGATAACAGTAATAGACAACAACTGGGAAGCACAGATTCCTGAGGAAAGAAAGGGAGTTACTGTGTGTGTGTGTGTGTGTGCGTGTGTATTGGGGGGTCAGTTTTTAGGGGGCTGGGTGGAGGGAGCCACAAAAGCCAGGGCCCGTGGGCAGCCCTCCAGGGCAGGGGCAGCGCCGTTCCCCCTCCCTCTCCCGCCCCCGCAGCGAGGCGCGCGGTCGGCGGGAGGCGCAGGTGTCCAGTGCCTCCCGTGCGTCCCCATCCCTTGCGGCTTTGGCCGAGGGCCCAGCTCCCTTCTGCCGTCCGCCCCGCGTCCTCCCCTAACCCCGGGTCTGGACTGGCGAGCAGCGGGGCCGGGAAAGTTTGAGTCACAGTGAGGGGAGCGGAGGAGGCGGGGCCGTGACCCTGAACGGGGTGGGCTCTAAGGCCGCCTCGGTCTCCCAGCAGGGGGACCCCGCCGCAAACCCACGTCCCGCGCGCACCGGCCGCGGTCCGACGGAGCGAGGCGCCGCGCTGCAGCCGTGCGTCGGGTGGCCGCTGGGTGCACCAGGGCGGTCGCGCTCTCAAGGCCCCGCGAGCCTCCACCGCGGCAGCCGCAGCCCCTCGGCCGCGCTCAGCAAAGATGCCCCGGGCGCTGCTCCTGCGGCTGCTGCTGGTGGTCTCGGCAGCAGCGGCGGTGGCCGGCGAGCCCGGGACGGCGCTGCCCCCTACCACGGGGGATGCCACCCTGGCCATCGTCTTAGACGTTACCGGCTCCATGTGGGACGACCTGATGCAGGTGATGCACGGCGCCTCGCGCATTCTGGAGCGCAGCCTGAGCCGTGGCAACCAGGCCATCGGCAACTACGCGCTGGTGCCCTTCCGTGATCCAGGTAGCGTCCCCCCGAGCCCCCGGCGTCCGCCGCGCCCCTGGCCCGGTGCCCTGGCGCGGTGCGCTCACCTGCCCGCATTGCGCCCCGGGCGCACTGGACGCCCGCAGGCTGTACCGCGGCCCGGCGGGGGGCGCCTTCTCGACGCCTTCACTCTGCCCGAGGCCGGGCACCTGGGGCAGGCCTTGCAGCCGCCGAGCCCTTTCCCCGGGAACCTGCTCTCCCCTTCTCCCGCGTCTCCCAGCTTGCGTCGTCAGGCCAGTGACGGAGAGGCGGGGGCACTGCGTTGAAATGCCGCGCAGCCACCTCCTGGCTCTGCGACTTCAGCAAGTGACCTCACCTTCCGGAGCCGCACCTTCCCCCTTTAGGAAACGGGGCGAGAACTGCCTCCCAAACTTGCTGAGATGTTGAAATGGGTCCTTCGTGTCCAGGGCCTGGCACGCATGAGCCTCCGCAAGGTTTGCGGATTTGCCTTTGTTAATTCTTCCAATGCGCTCCCATCGTGGGCTTCGGGGGCCAGAAGAGCCACCCAGGATGGAGAACTTCGCGTCTTGCCCCTCACCTGTTCTCGCGAGAAAAACAGCAACCACGTCGCCTCTACCCGCAGTATTCTCACTGCCAGGTCCCCCCACCTAAACCCTTCTACCCTGCAGACAGCAGCTCCTCGCCTGCAGCCCCCTATCTTTCAACTAGGTGTTAGGGGCATGCCCTTGAAAAGATCCCTGGGAGACCCCACTGTGGGGAGTTTCAGGGAAAACAGCTGTGGAGCGTGCTTAGACTCCCAACTTTCTGAGTGGCAGGACTGCTTTTTCTCCAACATTTTTAATGAAAAACTTCAGACTTACAGCAAAATGGGGGGGGTGAGGGTAGGAAATACATAAACACTTGTCTGCCCACCCCCCAGATCCTGTGATTAATTTTACTCCGTTTTATCACGTTCCTATTAGTCACCTCTCTATCTAGTAGGATAGCTTTATAAAGCCAAAAAATAAAATAAAAATGGCAGATTCCTTGCAGAATTGCTCTGCAAAGTGTTCTTGTGCTGAAAAAATACACAGTGGCCCAAGGCTATATGAGCTAGTAAGCCCTTTTAGAATAATTTTTCTTTATTAATCACAGCATCATTACAGATATTTGAAAAATGGGCCACAGTCGGTGTACATAATACCATGCAGCCCTTCGGCTGAGTGTGGAGTCCCTCTGCTTCCAGGAGTTCTGGGCTCTGTAGGGCTCTGCAGCTCAAAGCACAGAAGTCAGGGGTCTAGAAAAAGTTTCCTGGGAACATCAGAAGGACAGCTCCCATCTGAGGGTCAGGGGGCAGCAAGGCTGGTGGAATTGTGAAGACGTGGGGTGTGAGGTGTGTCCTGGGGGTTTCAGCTCTGACGCAGGTCACCCTCTACCCCCCTAACTTTCTCACTCCCTTTCTGGGTCATTCTTGGGCTTCCAAAGGTATTGCATTGAGAGAGCTTAGGGATCATTTAATCCAACGCTTCTCTTGCAATTGGAGAAACTGAGGCTCAGGACACGGATGGGACTTATGCAAGGCCACCTGCCAGGCTGATGTAATTTCTGATTCATAACCCATATTTGTCTCTAAAATGCTTGGCTGCACTTGTAGGGCAGGAGAGCAGCCTGTTGCAACCAGACATAGTGTCCCGGGACCCATAGCATCCTCACTGCCCCCTCTCTGGCCATCATCTTCATGAAGCCCTCATGCCATCCCCAACCTCTCCTCTCTGGGCGCCGAGCGCGTGTGTGACTCTCCAGCCTTCACTCCATCTTCTATGAAACAAAAAATCCCATCCTTCTCCCCACCCCTGCTCCCCAAACCATACTCCCTACAGGCACCCCAGGTCCAGGGGAGGGGGACCTCAGCGTTTATTGAGTCTCTGCTGTGTGCACAATCTTGTGAGGCTTCCGGTGTGAAGGGGGCAGGGTTCACACCAAGGAGCCGGCAGTCTGCTGGCGACAAGCCAGGCAGAGGGTGGAAGTTGTCACTGCTGATGGCTCCTGACTATCGGCTAGCAAGGGAAAGGACTAACCAAAGGCTCTCTGAGGAAGCATCATTGGAGCAGGACTTGAAGCAGATGAAGGGAAATTTAGCAGCTTTGGACCATTTGGCAATGCTATAGCTGCCAGGGATGCAGTGGGACGGAGGTCTCCCTGAGCACATGGAACTCGCTGGGTGGTGGCTGACATGTAGGGGCAGGTGTGTGTGGGTGTGGAGCCAGGGCGTAGGAGGGGTGAAATGGGAAAGTGGGGAGAGACGAGATTGGTCCTGGCTGTGACTGTGGAGCTGAGGACTCGGAGCACTTAGATTTCCTTCTATGGGCCGCGAGCAGCCACTGAGGGCTTCTGAGCAGGGATTGGATCTGTGGTTTAGGTTAGGCTGTGTTTTTTGAATCAACCAATGGAATTCCCTTTGGTGGAAGAGGAGCTGAGAGTCAGGGGTTTTAGCTGACAGTTCAGGCCCCCCTAGGGCTGCATCCTGGGAGGGCCTTCTTAAAGGAACCCCCTACCTTCAACCCCAAAAACCATGCTTTGAAGGGCAAGTTTCAGTGGTTCTGGACTGCACATGCTTGGAGATAAACCAGAACCTGTGCTTTGGAAATATTTTTTTAAGTGTTTAAATGAAAAAAAGTGGTATGTTCCCAAACTGCAAAGTTAGACTTTTGCTAATGGTTTTATTTTGGCTGAAATTTAGGTTGTTTTCGGGTTTTCTCTATTAAAATGTTGCAAAAAGCACTCTGGTGTGTAAATCTTTGTCTGCATCTTTGATTGGTTTTTTCATTGGATTAAGTTTTTGGAAGTGGAATTCCTAGGTCATTATAAACACACTGAGTGGGTAGGCAGCTCTTCAAATTGTTTTCCAATGTTTTGGGAGTTTAAACTTCTATCAGAGGCATTTGAGGGGACCGTTTCAGAGCAGCTGCCCCCAACCCTAGGGATTAGAATAACATTTTTTTTCCTAATTCAAAAGATGGAAAATGATATCTTCTTATTTTAATGGCTAGTGAGGCTCAGTAAGTTCTCAAGTGTTTACTAGATGTTTCCGTGTGTGAATTTCTTCTTTTGTAAATTGTCAGTTCCTTTACTCATTTTTCCATTCGGGGTTTTTAGTGGTCTTCTTATCAGTCAGTATGGGGACTTTATACTGATGATATTAGTTGTTTTTTGTTACGTGGTTAGCATTTCCTAGTCGTTTGTCTTTTAATATTTGTGATTCGTGATGTTCTGAAGTTTTAAATGTTTATGTAACAAAATCTATTGCCTTCTTCCCTTTGTAATTTCTTCACTTTCATTCTCAGAAAGATTTTTTTCTATCACAAAATCAGTTAGGTACATGTTCTAGGTTTTTTCATTCGTTTTCTCTTTTTTCTCTTCATATTTAATTTTTTAACCTGGAATTTAAAAAAAATTGGCAGAGGTATTAAAAATAATTTGATGTAATTCTTCCAGAACAGGATAATTGATGGTATAGTTACATTTTATCAAATAATCCTTTCTTTTTCATTCATTTAGATCCTGCCTTTATCCAAAATTACTTTATATCTATTCGTTTACCTGGGCTTTCCATTCTGTCCCATTGTATGACAGTTCTTGTGCCAGGAGCACATTGTATTCATTATTTGGCTTTATAATAGTGTAAATCCTACCTCCTATTCTTTTTTTTGGGGGGGGGGGATAGGCGGGCCTCTCACTGTTGTGGCCTCTCCCGTTACGGAGCACAGGCTCCGGACGCGCAGGCTCAGCGGCCATGGCTCACGGGCCCAGCTGCTCCACGGCATGTGGGATCCTCCCGGACCGAGGCACGAACCCGTGTCCCCTGCATCGGCAGGCGGACTCTCAACCACTGCGCCACCAGGGAAGCCCCTACCTCCTATTCTTAAAAAATATATATATATACCCCCAGCCTTATTGAAATATAATTGACACATACTATTGGGTTAGTTTAAGATGTCCAATGTATTGATTTGATACATTTATATATTGCATTGATTACCACCATAGCAGTCAGCTAATGCCTCCATCATGTCCCATAATTACCATTTCTTTTTTTGTGGTGAGAACATTTAGGATCTACTTTCTTGGCAATATTCAAGTACATAATACAGTATTATTAGTGATAATTACTATGCTGTTCATTCGATTCCCAGCACTTATTCATAACTGCAAGTTTGTGCCCTGTGACTAACATCTCCTCATTTCTCCCACTCCCTGATTCCTGGAAACCACCACTCTCCTCTCTGTTTCTCTGAGTTTCACTTTTTTTTTTTTTTAGAGTCCACATATAAATGAGATCATACAGTATTTGTCTTTCTCTGTCTGACTCATTCCACTTAGCATAATGCCCTCAAGGTCCATCCAAGTTGTCCCAAACAGCAGGATTTCCTTCTTTCTTGTGGCTGAATAGTATTCCATTGTGTATATAAGCTGTATCTTCTTTATCTTTTCATTGGCTGACAGCTTTAAAATTTTAATAAACTTTTAATTAGAACAGTTTTTTTAAAAAAAATATTTATCTTTGGCTGCTTTGGGTCTTCGCTGCTGTGTGCGGGTTTTCTCTAGTTGCAGCAAGCTGGGGCTACTCTTTGTTGTGGTGCGCGGGCTTCTCATTGTGGTGGCTGCTCTTGTTGTGGAGCACGGGCTCTAGGCACACAGGCTTCAGTAGTTGTGGCATGTGGGCTTCAGTAATTGTGGCCCATGGGCTCCAGAGCACAGGCTCAGTAGTTGTGGTACACGGGCTTAGTTGCTCCGTGGCATGTGGGATCTTCTCAGGCCAGGGCTCGAACCCGTGTCCCCTGCATTGGCAGGCGGATTCTTAACCACGGTGCCACCAAGGAAGCCCTAAAACAGTTTTAAATTTACAGAATTATTGCAAAGAAGTTCCCATACACCCAACACCCAGTTTTCCCTTTCATTAACATCTTATATTACAATGGTACATGTATCACAATTAACAAACCGGTACTGATATGTTGGGGGTTTTTTAAAGATTTTTTTTGATATGGACCAATTTTAAAGTCTTTATTGAATTTGTTACAACATTGCTTCTGTTTTATGTTTTGGTTTTTTGGCCTCGAGGCATGTGGGATCTTAGGGATCCCAACCAGGGATCGAACCCGCACCCCCTGCATTGGAAGGTGAAGTCTTAACCACTGGACCGCCAGGGAAGTCCCCATATGTTATGATTAACTAAAGTCCATTACTTTTTTTTTTTTTTTTTTGGCTGCATTGGGTCTTCGCTGCTGTGCGCGGGCT
Organism: Mesoplodon mirus; assembly: GCF_964341445.2. NCBI lineage: Eukaryota > Metazoa > Chordata > Mammalia > Artiodactyla > Ziphiidae > Mesoplodon > Mesoplodon mirus. The sequence continues at coordinate 6,088,213 of NC_138976.1, read as the reverse complement.
TTGTCTCTAGTTGTGGCGAGCTGGGTCTACTCTTCGCTGTGGTGCGCGAGCTTCTCATTGCGGTGGCTGCTCTTGTTGCAGAGCATGGGCTCTAGGCGCGCAGGCTTCAGTAGTTGTGTCACGCAGGCTTCAGTAGTTGTGGCTCACGGGCTCTAGAGTGCAGGCTCAGTAGTTGTGGCAGACGTGCTTAGTTGCTCCGCGGCATGTGGGATTTTCCCAGACCAGGGCTTGAACCTGTGTCCCCTGCATTGGCAGGTGGATTTTTTTTTTTTTTTTTTTTTTGCGGTACGCAGGCCTCTCACCGCCGTGGCCTCTCCCGCCGCGGAGCACAGGCTCCGGACGCGCAGGCCCAGCGGCCATGGCCCACGGGCCCAGCTGCTCCACGGCACGTGGGATCCCCCCGGACCGGGGCACAAACCCGCACTCCCCGCACTGGCAGGCGGACTCCCAACCACTGCGCCACCAGGGAAGTCCTAAAGTCCATTCTTTATTCAGACTTCCTCAATTTTCCCCTAACATTTGTTCCAGGAGCCCATTCAGGATCCCATTAAGTTGTCATGTCCCTTAAGGCTTCTTTTCGTTGTGATGGTTTTTCGAACTTTGTTTTTGATGACCTTGACAGTTTTGACGAGTATTGCCCAGATGTTTTGTCCCTCAGTCATGATTTGCCTGATGTTTTTCTCTGGTTAGACTGGGTAATGGGAGGAAGACCACAGAGGAACAATGCCGTTCTCATCATGTCATGTCAAGGGTACATTCTATCATTATGACTTATCACTGTTGACGCTGACCTTGATCACCTGGCTGAGGTTGTCAGGTGTCTTCGTTGTAAGCGTACTCTTTTCTTTCTCCTTTTCTGTACTGTCCTCTCTGGAAGAAAGTCACTTACACGCAGCCCACACTTAAGAAGTAGGGAGTTGTGATCCACCTCCTTGAACGTGGGGTATTTACATAAATTGTTTGGAAATCTTCTGCATGAGAGAGTTGATTCTTTTCCATTTATTTGTTTATTCAATCATTTATATACATCAGTATGGATTCATAGTTTTATACCTTGGGTTAGAATCCAATACTACTTTATTTTGTTGCTCAAATTTTTCCAACTTCAGTCTTTGGGACTCTTTCATTTAGCTTCTGTGTGCCTTTGACATACCCCTATTGTTGTGAATTTTTTTAAAGCACTTTCTTACTTCCTGGCACTACAGGATATTTCAGACCCGTCTTATGTATTTCCTTCCCCAGTCCTAGAATTAGTCATTTCTCCAAGGAGCCCTGGTTCCGTTGATGGAAAAATGGTATCAGACACCAGCATCTGAGTGCTAGGTATGCGTGTTGCTACTGGGGTGTCACCGCGTCTGCATCTTTAGCTGACAGAGCAAGGAGATACATGTTGTATATGTAACCTTTGTGTATACCCATATCTATAAATAGTTCTCTGTTTAACTGTATCTGTATTAAGCTGAACATGAGTTCATTCTGATGTCTCCAGCTCTCATTGATTACCACGTGGATCCTTCCAGCCTCCTATTCTTGCTTATCTATAACCTCCCGCTCTGACAGTGACTAACCTGGCCCTTACCATTCACCACTTACTCGTCATTTACTTAATTTTCAGTTCTAGTCCACATTTATCGTGGTTTTAGCATTGCTAACTTGCACCCCGTGGAAAACAACTTTGTTCACTAGAGTACAGTTCTTTTGCCTTTAATCTTATAGATGCAACTCATTTCCAGAGTTACTTAGCCCTGCAGCTTCTTCATGTTCTTATTACTCATCTTCGTTTTCAAAATATTGTTGAACATGTTTTCTTTTCAGGTGAAAAGTAGAAAACAGTCAACTTCCAAAAAAAAAATTCCTACTGTGAATTTGCTCAGAATTGGGTTAAATCTTGATCTGGGGAAGAATTATCATTTAAAAAAATCTAATTGTTTTCCTCTAGGAAACCTCTTCCTTTTTTTTTTTTTTTACATATTTATTTCCTTTTGTAAAAAACTTATAGGCTTTTTTTTTTCCTTATAGGTTCCACCCATTTCTTTTTAAGATCATTTCTAAATATTTTGGGTTTTGTATGACTATTTTGACCAGGAATTTTTTTCATTACATTTTTTGCAAATGAGTATTGCTAGTATGTTGGAAAGCAATTTATTTTCATATATTTATTTTGTTTCCAACTTTCTTACTGAAGACTTTGTAAAAAAACTAGTTCTAATTTTTTGGGGGGTAATGTTTTGAGTTTTCTTGGTTGACAATCACAGCCTGTCCAAACTGTAATATTGTCTCCTCTTTTCCAATCATATTTTTTGCTTGTTTGGAATGTTTTGTGGTATTTAGCACAGTGTTAAGAAATGGTGGTAGCTGAAGTCGGTCTTGTCTTGCTTCTGATTGTATATCATTGTATGATATTGGTTCTTCGTTTGAGGTTTACTTCATCAGGTGAAGGAAGAGACTTTCATTCTTAATTTTCTAAAGGTAGAAAAAAACACCCCCAAAACAAAAATCCCAAATGGGGATGGTGCTGAATTTTAGCCAGTGACTTTCTGGCTTTGTTGAGATATTTGTAAGATCTTTCTCCTTTTGACCTCTGGATGTGATTCCTTCATTTTAAACCATTTCCACATTCCTTGCATAAGCCCTCCTCAGTCATTGTGGATTATTCTTTAATATACAGCTGGATTCTGTTTGCCAGTGTCTTCTTTAGGAGTTTTCCATTTACTTCAATATGTATGATCAGTAAATGATATTCTTTCTTTGTGCTCTTTGTCAAATTTGGCACCAGGGCTTAGCTCTTTCAGTGAATAACTGAAGTTATTGTTTCCTCAGAAAATTACAAATTTAAAACATGCTTTTTAAATGTTCTAATAACACAACTCTCAAGAGATGCAAACGCTTTTAATCATTTTGTGTGCTTCCAGACCGTGTGTGTGTGTCGTTCACTTGTATACATATATACACTTAGTTTTTTTATTATATAAAAAACGGGATTATACTCTGCATACTGTTTTGCAACTTGCTTCTTCTCCCCCACATGCTATATCATGGATCTCTTTTTATGTTAGGAAATATTGATCCCCTGCATTGTTTTAATGACTACAGAAGGTGTTACAGGAGGGATCTTAATTTATCTTACCTTGATCCCACATTATGAAAAATAGTTTGCTTTCAGTTTCCTTACAATATACACACACATTTGCAAAAACATATCTATAGGAACGGGACTTCCCTGGTGTTACCAGTGGGTAAGACTCTGTGCTCCCAATGCAGGGGGCCCGGGTTCGATCCCTGGTCAGGGAATTAGATCCTGCATACATGCCGCAACTAAGAGTTCACATGCCGCAACTAAAGATCCTGCATGCCGCAACCAAGACCCGGTGCAGCCAAAATAAATAAATATTTAAAACCCACAACATATCTATAGGATAGATTCTCAGAACTATAATTGGTTCGTTGTTAAAGCATATGAACATTTTAAAATTTTTAATTGGTATCAGCAAACCGTCCTCCAAAAATGCTGTACCATCTAACCCTCCTACCAAGAAGAGTGTGAGACTGCTTTTTCCCCAAACACTTGCTGGCATATGGGGACGTCACTCTTCTCTTTTTTGCTAATTTGATAGGTGAGAAATGGTGACCTGTTTTAATTTGCATATGTCTGATAGAGAGTGAGTTTGAGCATCTTCTCTGGGTCGCCAGGTGTGCTGTCAACTTTCCCCAGGGAAGAGGTGGTTTTAGGGACTTTGCTAGTGGCGCAGTGGTTAAGAATCTGCCTGCCAATGCAGGGAACACAGGTTCGAGCCCTGGTCCGGGAAGATCCCACATGCCGCAGAGCAAAAACCCATGCTCCACAACTACTGAGCCTGTGCTCTAGAGCCTGCGAGCTACAACTACTGAGCCTGTGCTCTGCAGCAAGAGAAGCCACTGAAGTGAGAAGCCCTCACACCGCAACGAAGAGTAGCCCCTGCTCGCTGCAGCTAGAGATAAAGCCCGCGCAGCAACAAAGACCCAAAGCAGCACCCCCGCAAAAAAAATTTTTAAAAATAATAAAGTATGTTCTGTTATTAAAAAAATGTTTATTAAAAAAAAAGAAAAGAAACGGGAGGACTGAGTCCCGGAGAGGGGACACAATTTGCCCACAATGGTGGCAGATGGTGAGACCCTGCTTGGGGCCCCTGCAGCGGGAGGAGGGGGTATGTGCACACCCAGAGTGGCCCCAGGGTTCAAGCTCTGCTTTCAAGGAGGTGGGAAAGGCAGGCTCGGGGAAGAGTCCTGGACGTGAGGTCTTTCTGAGACTGGCTCTCTAGCGCCTGGCTGTGACCGTGACCACTGGGACACACAGACTGGGTGAGGGACTGGAGAATCCCCCACGTGAAGGGCTGGGTAGTCTTCCTGTGTGTGATCCTCATATGTCCTAGAGGCTCCACACCCTCGTCTTATCGAGTGGAAAATACTTCCCTATGGAGAGGTGGTTCTGGGCCAAGCTTCTGGGGCTCATATGCTCAAGGGCAGCACAGTGGAGACAAGGTCATGGGTTTAATCATCCCTGCACCTGGCAAGCCCTGCTCAGAGGGAACCCGCGCCACATCTGCCCAGCTGTTTGGCAGGGGCCCACCTTCAGTCACGAGCCTCCTGCCCCCTCCAGGAGCAGAAACGAGGGCCTGGGGAACAAGTGCCATATGTCTGCAGCTTCATGCGTGGTTGAGAGCTTGGATCTGGGGTCAGACGGACCCAGGTTTGAATCCTATCTCTGATGCTTCCTCATTGTAAGACCTTGGGCAGTTTGCTCTACCGCGCTAGCCCTCAAATTCTCACCTATAAAATGGAGATAGTAAATAGGAGACTTCATAGGTTTCTGTAACGTTTTTCTCAGTGAATGTATGTCAAGTGCATAGAACAGAATCTGGTGCTTAATAAATATTAAAACAATGGTAGCTGTCATCATCATCATCATCACCCTCATTTTTGGAGGCAGTATAGCCAGTGGCAAATAGAGCAGGCTTTGGAGCCAAATATGTGGATTTGGACATTATTCTAGATTGAACAGTGTTGTTACAGAATTCCTGTCCTTCCCAGAACCTCAGAATGTGACCTTTTTTGGAAATAGGGTAATTGAAGATGTAATTAGTTAAGATGAAGTCACACTGAAGTAGAGTGAGCCCTTAATCCAATGTGACTGGTGTCCTTATAAGGAGAGAAGAGACACAGGGAGAAGGATTGGAGTGATGGTGTGTCTACAAGTCAAGGAATACTGAGGATTGCTAGTATCACGAGAAGTGAAGAGGAAGAAGGCATGGAGCAGATTCTCCGCAAGAGCCTTCAGAGAAAGCATGGGGGCTTCCCTGGTGGCGCAGTGGTTGAGAGTCCGCCTGCCGATGCAGGGGACGCGGGTTCGTGCCCCGGTCCGGGAAGATCCCACATGCTGCGGAGTGGCTGGGCCCGTGAGCCATGGCCACTGAGCCTGTGTGTCCGGAGCCTGTGCTCCGCTACGGGAGAGGCCACAGCAGTGAGAGGCCCACATACCGCAAAAAAAAAAAAAAAAGAAAAAAGAAAGCATGGGCTGCTGACACCTTGATTTTGGACTTCTAGCCTCCAGGACTGTGAGAGAATGTACTTCCATTGTTTAAATCCACCGGGTTGGGCTTCCCTGGTGGCGCGGTGGTTGGGAGTCTGCCTGCCGATGCAGGGGACGCAGGTTCGTGCCCCGGTCCGGGAAGATCCCACATGCTGCAGAGCGGCTGGGCCCGTGAATGGCCGCTGGGCCTGTGCGTCCGGAGCCTTTGCTCCGCGGCGGGAGGGGCCACAACAGTGAGACGCCCGCGTACCGCAAAAGAAAAAAAAAAAAGAAAACATAAAAGCCACCGGGTGTGTGATATTTTATTACGGTGACCACAGGAAACCAGTACAGTTATTGACTACCACTTGCTAGCTGTATATGACCTTCAGCAAGGTCTTGGCATCCTCAATTCTAACAGGGAGCTGTTAATAGGACTGAGCTAAACACTGTAAAATAATAAGTACTCGATGCATTGAAGCTGCTGTCAGCATCCTCACCCACTTCTACCTCCACCATCATCATCATCATCATCACATCATCATCACCATCAACATCAGCAGCATCATCACTGTCATCAGCATCATCATCATCAGCATCATCATCATCATCATCCACATCAACATCATGCTAAGAAGGGCTTTTTATCCAGATCCAGTCCTTCCTGGACCGGGTGAAGGAGGGAGATGGAGAGGGGCTCAAGCAAGCCCTCTCAGTGGGCAAACTCACATGGGGACATGCCAGGTGTCCTGCCCTGTCCTGGTACTTCACTCCGTCCTGCCGGAAGGCGGGTCTTGAAATAGTTACCCTGCTGAAAACACCCCGTCCTGGGGAGCTTTGGCATGATGAGTGATGAAGGTGCGGTAGGTCCCAGGAATGACAAATGAAGCCATGGACCGGCATTAATTAACGACAGGAAGGCATCTATCTCTGTCTCACTGCCTGGAGCTGTAGATGGATGGGTGGGCAGGTGGACAGTCGGGCAGCAAGGAAGACAGATGGAGAGAAGACCTCCGTGCTCCCAGCCCCGTCTGGGCATCTTGAAAGCTGGTCCAGCCCTGGAATGATGGGACTGGTCAGTAGCAACCAGCACCCAGAGCTGGTTTGGGGATTATCTGTTCAGTAAAAGGAAGAAATCAGACTAGTTTTCGCACATCAGTGCGTCTGTGTATGTAAGTGTGTTCTCCCCTGAGAGCCTTCTTTGTTCAGAGCTTGGGGCAGAGCTTTTAAAATGCCTGCCGTCTAACTCAAGAGGAATCACAAACACTTTTGTCCATCTGGCCAGCTCTCCCTTAATACGGCCAACCCCTCTGCATGCCCCAAATAACCACATTTGGTTTCCTGCCTCATTTTGGATCTGTTTCTCTGAGTGACAGGCAGCGGCATGCTGTGGTGGGAGCGCCTGGGGATCAGTCAGGCTTGGCATTCAGAAATATTTGCTGGGTATTGATTGTATGCCTGGCATTGTGCTGGGCACAGGATGTAAAGATAAAGGGTCCTGGACTTACCTGGTGGCACAGTGGTTAAGAATCCTCCTGCCAATGCAGGGGACACGGGTTCGAGCCCCGGTCTGGGAAGATCCCACATGCTGCGGAGCAGCTAAGCCTGTGTGCCACAACGAGTGAAGTCCACGCACCTAGAGCCTGTGCTCCGCAACAAGAGAAGCCACCGCAATGAGAGGCCCGTGCACCGCAAAGAAGAGCAGCCCCCTCTCACCACAACCAGAGAAAGCCCGTGTGCGGCAACAAAAGACCCCATGCAGCCAAAATTAAATAAATAAAAATTAAAAAAAAATGATAAAGGGTCCTGACTTGGAGCTGCTCAAACAGTATACTCAAACAGTATTTGTTATGAGTAAATAAATGTTATTCATTTACTCATTTGAACAGTATTTTTTTTTTTTTTTTTTTTGTGGTACGCGGGCCTCTCACTGCTGTGGCCTCTCCTGTTGCGGAGCACAGGCTCCGGACATGCAGGCTCAGTCGCCTTGGCTCACGGGCCCAGCCGCTCCGTGGCATGTGGGATCTTCCCGGACCCGGGCACGAACCCGTGTCCCCTGCATTGGCAGGCAGACTCTCAACCACTGCACCACCAGGGAAGCCCTGAACAGTATTTATTAAGCACTTACCATGTGCCAGACGCTGAGGTTGGCAGGAGTTCTGTGACGATGAACAAGAGAAGGGGTCACTGTTGGTGTGATGTAGCCAATCAACCCTAGTACCAAATCTTCCCACCTGACCTTGAAGGACTCTCTTCCCCTCTCTGGCCTCAGTTTCCCCATCTTTTTAAAGGTGGGGGTCTTCAGATCTCTTCATTCTCAACATTGTTATGTTTGGCACATAGGTTTGTAGTCAAATCATTTTTCTCCCCAGCGCATTCCTTTTTTTTTTTTTTACTTTTTATTTTATATTGGAGTACAGTTGATTAACAATGTTGTGTTAGTTTCAGGTGTACAACAAAGTGACTCAGTTATACACATACATGTATCTATTCTTTTTCAAATTCTTTTCCCAATTAGGTTGTTACAGAATACTGAGCAGAGTTTACTGTGCTATGAAGTAGGTCCTTGTTGGTTATCTATTTAAAATATCACAACGTGTACATATCAATCCCAATCTCCCTAACTATCCCTCCTTCCAGCCTTCCCCCCTGGAAACCATAAGTTTGCTCTCTAAGTCTGTGAGTCTGTTTCTGTTTTGTAAATAAGCTCATTTGTATCATTTTTTTTTAGATTCCGTGTATAAGAGAGATCATACGGTATTTCTTTTTCTCTGTCTGACTTACTTTGCTTAGTATGATAATCTCTAGGTCCATCCATGTTGCTGCAAATGGCATTATTTCATTCTTTTTTATGGCTGAGTAATATTCCATTGTATATATGTACCACATCTTCTTTATCCATTCCTCTGTCGATGGACATTTAGGTTGTTTCCATGTCTTGGCTATTGTGAACAGTGCTGCTATGAACATAGGGGTGTAAGCCCATTCTTGAAGGAGACAGGATGGTGGAGGCTATAATAGGCAGGAAAATGCCCCCCCTCCCCTGCAGATGTCCATAGCACCTGTAAATCTCATACTTGACATGGCAAAAAGGACTTCGCAGAAGTGATTAAGTTAGGAATCTTGAGATGGAGAGGTGATCCTGGATTGTCTACTTGGGCCCATTGTGATCACAAGTGTCCTTTTAAGAGGGAGGCAGGAGGGTCAGAATTAGAGAAGGAGATGTGATGACAGAGGCAGAGGGAGAGGGAGATATTTAAAGATGCTACATTACTGGCTTTGAAGATGGAGGAAGAGAATCATGATCAAGGAATGAAGGAAGCTTCCAAAAGCTGGAAAAGACAAAGAAATGGATTCTCCCCTAGAGCCTCTGGAAGGAACACAGCCCTGCTGGAACCTTTATTTTAGGGCTTCTGACCTCCAGAAATGAATGTGTGTTGTTTTAAGACACTGAGTCTGGGGACTTGCCTGGTGGCGCAGTGGTTAAGAATCCACCTGCCGATGCAGGAGACACAGGTTTGAGCCCTGGTCCAGGAAGATCCCACATGCCGCGGAGCAACTAAGCCCGTGCGCCACAACTACTGAGCCTGTGCTCTAGAGCCTACGAGCCACAACTATTGAGCCTGCATGCCACAACTACTGAAGCCCGCATGCCTAGAGCCTGTGCTCCACAACAAGAGAAGCCACTGCAGTGAGAAGCCCGCGCACTGCAACGAAGAGTAGCCCCCGCTCGCCGCAACTAGAGAAAGCCCGCGTGCAGCAACAAAGACCCAACACAGCCATAAATAAATAAATAAATAAGTTTATTTAAAAGAAAAAAGACACTGAGTCTGTAGTAATCTGTCACAGCAATAATAGGAAACTAAGACAGAGTTCTTAAAGTCCTTTCCAGGGATCTCCAGCCCAGGGGCTCCTCCAGGGCTTCTGGAATTTCCTGCGTCCTGTGTTTGCATACAATCCCTAGTCCTCAGCATGTGCTGGCCGAGTGCTTGGGATACCAGGAGGTTGGATGAGGCGGTAACTGCTGAGGGGCATTGCTGAGAGGTGTGCAGGAGTTGGAACTGGGCAATTTCCCAGAAGAATCTTCCTCCCTCTCAAAGTGCAGAGTATCTCAGAACATTGTTTTTCCATGAAAGAAAGAGCGATTATCAGCTTCCCGAGCAGGAAGCAGATGGACCGAAGAATAAAGGGTGGTCCTTCCAATTGGAGCACATTTAATTTATGATAACCCACTTTACCAACTTAATTTTTCTCATGTGGCTGTGAATGGGAGAGAATGTGGTCAGCCTAGCTCTGGTCCAGCCTTGGGAACTGTTGGGTAGTCTGACACCTGTGATAGATTGTGATGGGAGAGGGCAGGGCCACCCAGATTCAGAACTGGGTACCGCAGAGGCTTCTCTCAGTTTCCAGGCAAGGAGAAGTTGCTGTCGATTTTTGAGCAGGGGTGATGTGAGCAAAACTGGCCCCAAGGGCGGCTTCTCTGGCAAGGACAGGTAGATGGATCAGAGGCAGGAACGTCTGGGGATGAGGAGGACAGTTACGAGGTTACTGAATTTGCATCCAACGTCTTTACAAATGCCCTTACCTTTGGCCCAGCAATTCTGCTTATGGGCATATATACCCCAAGGAAACAGTGGAGCTAGTGCTTGAATGTAGCGGGTATAAAGATGTTCTGTTTTGTTGGTTCTTTTTTTTGCGGTGCGCGGGCCTCTCACTGTCGCGGCCTCTCCCGTTGCGGAGCACAGGCTCCGGACGCGCAGGCCCAGCGGCCATGGCTCACGGGCCCAGCCGCTCCGCGGCATGTGGGATCCTCCCGGACCGGGGCACGAACCCGCGTCCCCTGCATCGGCAGGCGGACTCTCAACCACTGCGCCACCAGAGAAGCCTTATAAAGATGTTCTTAATAACATTGTTCATTATAAAAATTGGAAACAAAACAATATGGGCAAGACCATTATTGGACACTTATACAAAGGAAATACTTTGTAGCCATTAAAAATGACTTTGAACTGAGTATTTGACCTTCTGGAAGGATGCTTACAATGTGTTGTTCAGTGAAAAGAGTCAAATTAAAAATAGTATGTTATTTATACTTAAATGGAAATTCTGCTTCAAATAGTGTGCACTTATATAAGATTTATAAATATGCATGAAAGTTTTGAAGGTTATATATAAAAATAAGAGTATCTCTGGTTGGTAGAATTCCCTTCTTTTTCTGCATGTGAGGAATTTCTATGTACAGTTCGCAGAGAACAGTTGTCAAGAGCTCAGATTCTGGGACTCCCTGGTGGCGCAGTGGTTAAGAATCCACCTGCCAGTGCAGGGGACATGGGTTTGAGCCCTGGTCCGGGAAGATCCCCCATGCCGCGGAACAACTAAGCCCGTGCATCACAACTACTGAGCCCACATGCCACAATTACTGAAGCCTGCGCGCCTACAGCCCATGCTCCACAACAAGAGAAGCCACAACAATAAGAAGCCCGCTCTTCGCAACTAGAGAAAGCCCGCGCGCAGCAACAAAGACCCAACGCAGCCAAAATTAACTAATTAATTAAAAAAAGAAAAAAAAAGAGCTCAGATTCTGGAGTTGTACAGACCTAAGCTAATATTCTAGCTCTGCTGCTTACTGACTGTGTGTCTTTGGGGAAGTTACTTAGCCTCTCTGGGCTTTCATTTCTCCTCTGTAATATGTGGGTAAGAGTTGGACTTAACAGGTGGGAGGGAGGATTCAGTGGGCTAATAATACACAGCAAGCATCTCAGCACATAGGCTGGTACATAGTAAGTGCTTAGGAAATGTCAGAATCATTAATGTATATTTTTTAATGAATGTATATTATTATGTAATAAAGAAATAACCAACGTTGAGTAAAATTATTACTCTCCTCAGTCAAACTAACATTTGAGGACCTCATTGGAGCAAGACTGTCTTTGCCTGTCTGCCTCGTGTGAGATTGCCCAGCAATTGTGTGTTCAACCAGCCAGAATGGCCATCGTTAAAGTCTACAAATAACAAATGCTGGAGGGGGTGTGGAGAAAAGGGAACTCTCCTACACTGTTAGTGGGAATGTAAATTGGTGCAGCCACTATGGAAAACAGTGTGGAGGTTCCTCAGAAAACTAAAAATAGAGTTGCTATATGATCCAGCAATCCCACTCCTGGGCATATATCCAGACAAAACTATAATTCAAAAAGATACATGGACCCCTATGTTCACTGCAGCACTATTCATAATAGCCAAGATATGGAAACAACCTAAATGTCCATCAACAGACGAATGGCTAAAGAAGATGTGATATATATTTATATATACAATGGAATACTACTCAGCCATAAAATAGAATGAAATAATACCATGTGTAGCAACATGGATGGACCTAGAGATTATCATACTAAGTGAAGTAAGTCAGAAGGAGAAAGACAAATACCATGTAATACCACTTATATGTGGAATCTAAAATATGACACAAATGAACATATCTACGAAACAGAAACAGACTCACAGACATAGAGAACAGACTTGTAGTTGCCAAAGGGGAGGGGGGATGGGAGAGGGAAAGACTGGGAGTTTGGGATTAGCAGATGCAAACTAGTATATATAGGATGGATAAACAACAAGGCCCTCCTGTATAGCCCAGGGAACTATATTCAATATCCTGTGATAAACCATAAGGGAAAAGAATATATATATGTATAACTGAATCACTTTGCTGTAAAGCAGAAATTAACACAACATTGTAAATCAACTATACTTAAATAAGATTTAAAAAAAGAAAAGAAAAAAAAAAGAATTGTATGTTCAGATCAGCAGGGCCAGCTCCTGTTTGCTGAGCCTTTGCTCTAACCCAAGCCAGGTGTTTCCTTCCCTGCGTTTACTGGATTCTCACAATGATGGTTCTCAGCTAGGAGAAATGCATCATTTTACAGATGGGGAAACTGAGGCTTGGGACGGTGAAGTAAGCTCTGAGAAGCCGCATGACTGGTGAAGGGTGGAGCCAGGATTCCAGGCAGCTCTGCCTGAGGTCAAAGGTGAGGGTTTGGCTGAATGAGTCACTGCAGAGTTCAGGAGGAAGGCAGTGGAGAAGGCTTGGTCAAGGCCAGAGCAGGTGTGGAAGGGGCCGTTGGATGTGGGAATAAATACAGAGCAGAGAGGCAGGGCCCTCCAGGCGGTGATTCTGAAAGTATACAGCAGAAGAGCTGGTGTCCAGACCCTTCCTTGGTAATGGTGGATGAATGCCGGATAATTCCATGCGCTTCCTTTTCGAAGAAGGACTAAGGTCTGTTGACGAGTTGCCAAGTATGGGAATTTTTCTTAGGGTGACTGGAATTTAGAATTTTTTTGTTTTGTTTTGTTTTGTTTGCCGTACGCGGGCCTCTCACTGTTGTGGCCTCTCCCGCTGCGGAGCACAGGCTCCAGACGCACAGGCTCAGCGGCCATGGCTCACAGGCCCAGCCGCTCCGCGGCATGTGGGATCTTCCCGGACCAGGGAACGAACCCGTGTCCCCTGCATCGGCAGGCAGACTCTCAACCACTGCGCCACCAGGGAAGCCCTGGAATTTAGAATGTTTGAACTAAAAATAGTCCATTACTAGAGTTCACCAAGGACTCAAATGAAATATTTCCTGAAGAAATCTGATGTCCACACCATCTTGCAAAACCCGCACTGTGCACATGTCCACATGGCGAGTTGGAATTCTGGCCGTGTTCTCAGTGCACTGGTAGCCTTGTCTTATGTTAGCTGTGGCTTTCAATTACTGCTCTTTAATAAAAAACTATTTATTAGGGAAAATTTCAAGTATATACAAAGTAAGCAGAATAGTATAATGAATCCCTATGTCCCCCTCACCCAGCATCACCAAATATTCAAAAAAATCTGCCATTCTTGTTTCATCTATATCTCCTCCCACCCTCCACTCCCCCACTCAACGATGATCATTTTTTACGTTTCTTTTTTTGTGAGGTAAACTTAACATACATTGAATTGGGCAAATCTTCGCTTTACACTTTTGACAAATGGATACACCCGTGGAACCCACATTCCCATCACAATATAGAGCGTTTCTGCCTTCCCAGACAGTTCCTTGGATCTCCCTATCCCACAGACAACCTCCGTTCTGATTTTGTTCACCTTTGATTAATTCTGCCAGTTCCAGAGCTTTCTGTAAATGGAACCATATAGTAGGCACTCTTCTGTGTCTGGCTTCTTTCGTGCAGGATTATGTCTGCGAGATTCATCCATCTGGTTGCCTGTATTGGTAGCTCGTTCCGTTTTCTGGCTGAGTGGTATTTGATTATATAAACGTACCTCAGTTTGTTTATTCATTCACCAGTTGATGGACATCTGGCTTGTTTCCAGTTCTGGGCTATTGTGAAAACAGCTGCTATGAACATTTGAGTACAAGTCTTGGTGTGGACGTATGTTTTCATTTGTCTTGGGTAAATACCTAGGAGTGGAAAGACTGGATCCTATGGTAGGTGCACGTTTAACTTTGTAGAAACTTCCATTTGTTTTCCAAAGCAGTTGAACCATTTTGGCATTCCCACCGGCAGTGCGTGAAAGTTTCAGTTGCTCCATCTCCTCGCCAACATTTGGGATCAGCCCTTGTAATTAATCCTGCTCTTTTCAAGTGAGCTAATATATGGATGGAGTTTCTGGAAGGCTTAGCTTTTGTTGGTCAGTCTGGTGTTGGCCAGTTGCTCTGCGGTCCGAAGCTTTATTTGCTCAATTCTCTGTTTCTTTGTCTTCCCAGAATTCCCTTCCCGCTGATGCGGGGTTGGGTGGGCTGGTAGGGGGGAGGTTTCTAGGGGAGTCATAGTCACAAAAGATCGGGAACTGTGGGTCTGGGGGCGGAACTGGAGGTTTGCCCCCTGCTCCATCTCTGGACCCAAACTGGAGCTCTGGGTCCAGTTTGGAGCGGGCGGAGGGCCAAGTGGCCTGACCTCCCTTCCAGATCTGACCCTGGCAGCCCTGGAAGCTGCTCCCCTACCACTTCCCCATTTGTGGAGGTCTCTGAGGTCCAGGCCTCAGCTTCTCTCCCCTCTGATGGTGGCACATCATGCAGTTGCTGCCCCAGCCCATGGGGGCTATGCTTCGGGGGGTCCAAGCTCACCTGGTCTTCTCTATCTTCCCTGCAGATATTGGCCCGGTGACCCTCACGGCCGACCCAGCGGTGTTTCAGAGGGAGCTGAGAGAACTCTACGTGCAGGTAGGCTGCCCCGCCCCTGGCTGCTGGCCCTCTGTGTCCTTTTGCCCAGCCCATGCCAGAGGCCAAGGTCTTTGCCCCACCTGGGGGCCAAGGTGGGACTTCCTGCAACTGCTATGACCTGCCTGCCACCTCTGCCTGGGGCTCCCCCCCCAGCTTGGGGGTCCTGCAGATTTTGTATTTTGGGGGGTTCCTTCCTTTATTCAGTGAACCAAGTACCTACAGGAGTCCCTGTGCCTGGCATGTAGAAGGTAGTTATTATTTACTGCATGGATGCGGGCTTGGAAGGAGGGGATATGTGGTAGCTGAGCGAGGATTCAAGAGGGGTCAGTTCAGACCCCCAAAACCTGGCCCAAGACTGGGTCAGATGTTCCATGGCCTCCTCGGCTTTTGGGCAACACTGAACACCCTGGTTCAGCATACGTCTCCCCCACCCAGCCTCCTGAAGGCGGGGATCCCTCGGATAGGTCTAGCTCACCGCCAAGTCCCCCAGGGCCCAGAACAGGGCCCGGCACACGGAAGGGATGAGTGAACCAAAGAGAGAAGCGCTTACTGAGGTTACCACGTGCACACCCTGCTTCCGGTGCTGGGTGTGCGAACCTGGCGGGCAGAGAGCTCCTGGCTGGTGGGCGGGGAGGGGAGGGCTGTGTGTTTCTGTGGAATCGGTTCCAGGGCAGGTTACAGAGAGGATCTGAGGAGGCGGCATGGAATGCTGTCCTCTGCTCGCCCCTCACCTCTCCTTCTCCTGGCCACCCCGCTACCCCTCTATCCTCCAAGCCTTGGCTAACACGTGGCTTCCTTGGCGTGTCTGTTAGATGTCCTGGTGGCTCCCATCCCTCCTTTCCCACTGGTAGCTGTCCTCACGATGATAACTAAATGCTCGTGTTGTGCTTGTTAATGTAAAGTCTGCCTCCCATCCAGACTCTGTGGGAGGGACCGTGTCGCTCGGGCATGGGTGAGTGAATGAGTGAATGAATGAGTGAATGAAGGAATGAGTGAGTGAATGAAAGAATGAATGAATGAGTGAATGAAGCAATGAGTGAGTGAATGAAGGAATGAATGAATGAGTGAATGAATGAGAGATGAAGCGGATTGGACGCTACACTGTGTCTCAGGGAAGGGAGTGGCTGGGGCCCTGGCCTGACCCTGGATGGGTGGGACAGGGGCCACTGGAGGGGATCCCCCACCTCCCTGGGTGGTCCCCACGGCGAGGAGGTGGGCGGCAGCCGCTGAGCTGCCCTGTCCTGCAGGGAGGCGGGGACTGCCCAGAGATGAGCATGGGGGCCATCAAGGCTGCCGTGGAGGTCTCCAGCCCCGGCTCCTTCATCTACGTTTTCTCGGACGCCCGCGCCAAGGACTACCACAAGAAGGACGAGGTGCTGCAGCTGCTACAGCTTAAACGGTCGCAGGTGAGCCACCCTGAGGGGCTGCTGGGGAAGCTGGGGTCTCCGAGGGCCGCCCCAAGCCCCCCACTCCTTCCCTCCAACCCCCGCCGGACAGCTGAGCTGGTGCTTCTCTGGGTCCAGCCTCCGCCAGCGGTGCCGACCAGCCCGCTGACCGAGCTGGGCTGTGAGGTCCAAGTGTGTTCTCATGCTCCCGCCCCGTCCGCCAGGCCGCAGGCCTCCCTGGTGAGACCCCCCTTTTTTTTTTTTTTACATCTTTATTGGAGTATAATTGCTCTACAATGGTGTGTTAGTTTCTGCTTTATAACGAAGTGAATCAGTTATTCATATACATATGTTCCCAACTCTCTTCCCTCTTGCGTCTCCCTCCCTCCCACCCTCCCTATCCCACCCCTCCAGGCAGTCACAAAGCACCGAGCTGGTCTCCCTGTGCTATGCGGCTGCTTCCCACTAGCTATCTACGAGACCCATTTTTGATAAAGGCCACACCACGCTGCTCCCTTCACACCCCGTCAGAGCCCAGGCAATCCATCTTCCTCCTGGCGTCGCCTCTGCTGCCCGTCATTCTTCTCCCATTGTCTAAGGGTCTGGAAGATGTGCTGGGGCTTTTGCTTCTTGCTTTCACAGAGAGGGGTTGGGAAGGAGATGTGTGCAGGGAAGGAAGGAGGGCCCGCCCGCTGGAATCCTTGGGAAAGACCTCAAGGCCTGGGACGCCTCTCTGCTCTCCCGTCTAGAACAAACTCCGGTTCTCCAAGGTTCTTCTAGCTCTGCGGCCTCCAGGGCCCACTTGGAGCAGAATCGATTTCCATTCCCTTCCTCGTAGATTTGAGAACGGCTCCCATTTATCGAGCACCTACTGTATTCCTGGCCCTGTGATGAACACGTGACCTGCATCAGTCCTGACCCGCACGGGGTGGGAACTCATATCATTCCCATTTTACAGACGCATCGCCTGAGCCCAGAGAGAGGAAGGGGCTTTCTCCAGGTCACTCCTCCCTGGTTCTGGCCCTGCGACTCACACCTGTAGAAGGTGGCAGACGAGCCATGAGCCAGGCTGCCTGTCTCTCTTCTAGGTGGTCTTTGTGCTGACGGGGGACTGTGGTGACCGTACTCATCCTGGCTACCTGGCCTACGAGGAGATTGCTGCCACCAGCTCCGGGCAGGTGTTCCACCTGGACAGGCAGCAGGTGACCGAGGTGAGCTGGCCCTGACATGCTGCATCTCTGGGCGGCTCAGCCCATGGGTTGGTTGCCGTAACAGATGAGCAGTGCTGAGCACTCACGTCACAGCAGGAAGCGCAGGAAGCCCGGTGCTCAGGGATTTGGGGCATCATCTGGCCAAACCCTCTCACTCGCCCCAAAAGCAGGTGCTGCGGGTTTCTCAGTTTTGCCGGTAAAAAGACTGGGGCTTGAAGGAGCACCCTGGGTTTTAGCCCGGGTCCCCCAGGAAGTCCAGGCTGGTAGGATAGATCTAACAAAGACTGGCAGAGTGGGGGTGTAGGGGGAGCTTCTCCCCAGAGTCGAGGAGCCCAGGAGTGGGGGGTGGAGGAGCATGGGGGGCGGCCATCAGATTTGGGCTCTGTTGCTGGGACAGGAAGTCGAGCTTGGGGACTTGGCAGGGAGAGGCTTGCTTGGCCCCGAAGCCTGATGTGCAGGGCTGCTGATGCCCCAGCACTGACCAGGTGTCTGCGTCCTCATCTCGGTCTTGGACCAGGTGCCTGCCCTTCCTCCCCTCCAGGCTCCATCAGTTGCTCAGGTCTCTCCCCGCTTTCCCTCTGCCCAGCACGTCCATTCCTCCCCAGGAGCCAGAGGGATCCTTCCGGTAGCATGTCGGTAAATGTTTCACAACCATCTCTCTCTGGAAGGAACAAAAATGCCCACTTCCATGGTGTAAATACTCCTACTTTGGCTAGTTTCAAGCTGCCGTCATGAAGTCACAGAGCATGGGAAGTGATGCTTATAATCGGCTTTCTTGAGCCTGTATGAGCCGGTCCTGCATCCCACTGGATCCTCTCACTCACTGACCAGCAGGTCCCACCCCATTGTCCCCTGGAACAGGTCCAGACCCTTATCTGAGCTCCGTCTCTCTGAGCCTATCACCTGTGTTCTCCCCCTTGCCCACTGCTGCCGCCCTGCTGGCCTCTCTGCTCTTTCTTCAGTGCCCCGTGTCTTTCCTCCCCCAGGGCCTTTGCTCGTGTGGCTTGTTTTTCCAGCTTCTCCTCCCCTGGCCCCTCATCTTCCCAGTCTTAGCTGAAATGCACCTTCCTCGATTTCCCATCAAGATTAAGTCTCCTTTCATACCCTCTCCCAGCTCTCTGTACTGCTTTATATAATTGTAATTTTGCAGCTGTGCAATTATTTAATGCCATTAGACTGTGAGCTCCCTGAGGGCAGGGCCCTTAAGTCCCTGTTTGCTACTGTATCTCCAGCACCTGGTACAGCCACCAGCATGGAGCAGGTGTTTGGTAAGTAGCTGGTGAATGGATGACATGGAGTCCCTTGTGCGTGAGGAAGAGGAAGATGAGAGGAACAGCATCTCTGAGGCCACCGCGGCCTCGAGCCAGCCCTGCCCTTGCCTCCGGGAGAGGGTATGGTATGTTGTATATTTATGATCTCCAGGGCCGTGTTTAGGTTAGCGCCTTCGCTCCCTGTTGAAAGATGGCGTTTATGGTTCTCTGCTACACATTAGGATTTATTTCTTTTGGCATGTCAGCTTGCTCTGGCACTAAGCCGCCCAAGCAAGGGTGGGAGGCATTTCAGAGTGGAATGATGGCTTGGTCCTTGTTTGGGGGGTGTCCTGTCTGGGCAGTGGCTCAGGACCTGGGTTCCTGCTGGGGCAAAGCAGATGTCAGGCATCTGGGTGGGTCGGTGGAGGACCGCTTGCTCAGGTGTGGGGCTGGTCTCTCCTAGCCTCTCCCTCGAGCCATGGAACCTGGGGCGAACCCCTGGCTCCTGGCCGTGGTGCCAGCCTTCTGCCGTGGCAGCCTGGCCAGGCAGGACACGTCTGATGTGGTAGGATATCCGATGGCCAGGATTGGCTGCCCCTGGCTAGGGACCTGGATCCCTCTCCTTCCTGAATAGAGCTCTGTCATTCGTTAGCTTCATGCCTTGTACCTGGCCCCTTCCAGATGTCCCCAGACAGTTGGCAAGCCTGGGAAAGTAACCGGGGCAGCCAGGGCTCTGGTCATCCCCCCAGGAGAGGGAACAGTGCCTTTGCCCAAGCCAAGGGGGCTCCAGCTAGAAGAAGTTGCAGAAGTCCCCCAAACCCTGCCTGTGTAGTCCGTTCTTTGACCATGTCAAAGTATGTCCAGTATGGCAGGAAAGACACACTTTGCATTCTCTCTTCCCTTCATTTATCGAGCACCTTCTCTGCACTGATGCAGCTTTCGGTGCTGGGCGCCGAGAGATAATCCATCAAGCTCAGGTCTCTGTGCTTTCGGGCGTTTAGCTTTTTCCACCTTTGAGATTCCAGAGTAACTAAAGGAGGGTGAAGATCCTCTCCCCCTGGGAGGGGTAATCTGTAGCTTTTGCCATCCTTCAACGGACAGGGGAGGCAGGCAGTGTGACCCCTTGGGCCTGTCCCAGAGGTGTGCATTTTTTTTTTGGCCATGCTGCGCAGCACGTGGGGTCTTAGTTCCCCGACCTGGGATCGAAACTGTGCCCCCTGCATTGGCAGCGCGGAGTCTTAACCCTTGGACCACCAGGAAAGTCCCCAGAGGTGGGCATTTTTAATTAGGACGTAGCTAGGTCCAAGAACCGCCTTGCCCCAGCACATCTGTCCCACAGGCTTCCCCCCCAGCTCAGACCCAGCTCAACGTCCTGTCCCCAGCTCCAACAGAATGGTCAGAATTTCTGGGAAAGCCCATCATCCTGAAGCCCTCTGGGGTCCTGGGAAGTCCCATTCTGGGGGCTCAGACCCTTTCCCTGTCCAGCACCAGCAGGTACAAATATGACAAATTGCTCAGAATCTGGGCATTAACCAGGGGTAAGGTGAACTGCCCTCTAAGACAGTAAGGGGGAGGGGGAGGGGAGGTCAGATTAACAGGTGGTTTGGATTAACAGATCAGGAGATACAGGCCCTGGAGATGACCTCATCCTGGACCCTTCCCAGAGGAGGTGCGGTGGTTGAGGGTTAAGGTCACATGCTGTCTTCAGACCCCAGCCCTACCACCTGTCTGCTGTGTGACCTTGAGCACAGCACTTAACCTCTCTGGGCTTCTGTTTCCTCAGGTGCGCAGCTGGGTTATGAGGGCTACTGCCTGGAGAGATGGTGACAAGGGTAGGAGGAAGACCTCTGCATGAGGCCAGGCACCAGGGAGCCCTGGGTGAGGGTCAGTGGTGGCCGTACCTCCAGCCCCTGTGCTTCTGTGTGGAGCGCAGAATACACCACCCCCCGAGCTCTAGCGAAGCCCCCTCAAGGGTAAGAGCTTTCTCTGGAAAAGGTTCTCAGGAAGGTAGAGGCTGGGCCCCGTGCCCAGTTGTCAAAGGCCCTCAGTTTTCTGATCTGTGGTTCTTGAGGCCCATTTGGCGCCCCCGTCCCCAGCTTCCCCTCTCGGCTTCCTCACCCTGACTGTCAGATGCTTTGGGGGGAGCCTCGGGGGATGATTTATCCGCTGTGAACGGCTGAGCGGCAACCATCTGGCCAGGGTAGCAGCGCCAGATTCTCTCATTCCTTCCCCATCAGCAACAGAGATGAGCCCCAGTGCATTGCTGGCTCCCAGGCACCCCCGTCCTGCTAACATCTGGAAGCCATTACCTTTGCAAATAAACATTACGCTTGCCCGATGAAGTCTCTCTGCTCAGAAGTTTCCCTCGATTCCCCTCTGAGTCCCCGGGCCATCGCCAGGTCCAGAAGGCTTTGCCCGCAGGCCTGGGCCCACAGCCACCTGGCCTTGCTGTGGGCAAGAGGGTCAGCACCCCCAGGTCCCGAGGGGTGATGTGCTTCACAGGGCAGCCCTCATGGGCGGGCCGCCTCCTGATGGGGTCGCTGGCCTCCTGTCCCATCTCAGCCCTCTCGGTGCCGTAGCCTGAGCTCTTGGGCATCTTCTCTCCATCAGAAAATCCTAGAAAGAGCTTTTGTAATGACAGTTGCAACACAGTAGCGGGTGTGACTCGTCTGGGTGATTGTCAACTGGTGCTGCCACCACCTCCTGGCAGCTTTGCTCATTTCTGATTTCCTCCTGACCCTTGACAAGGCCTGGCCCCGGGGGGAGGAGGACAGTGGTCACGGAGCTGTTGCTTTGCTGTCGGGGAGCCGCCTCGCTTACTTCACCAGCTTCTGTCTGCCTTTCTAGCTGGGAGCCTTGGCTGCTGCTTCTGGTCTACCTCCACCTGGACAAAGAGCCTTGTCCTCATTTCTTAACCAAAATAGGTGGGATCTTTTCAAGAGAAACATCACTTAGAAAGTTGAGCAAAACCAGATGAATGAAGTAGCTCCAAATATAAAAACAGAGGAGTTTTCAGAACACAGAATTCTTGTCCAGTGATAACTGAAATCTAGCTGTACAATCTAGGCGCATATGTTCCAGCTCAGTCTGACCAAAACATATTCATTTTCCAAATCTCGAGCAATTCTTCCAATTCCCTTCTGTTTCTTTTCCCTTCCATGGAAGATCACATGGTAGGCAGAGCTGGAGGACTGTCATTTAGAGCGAGGAGGGCCAATATGTAGCATGCTAGACACCACGTTCTAATTCCAGATCCATGGCAGACATTGCTGATCAATCACAGATGTTTTTCTAATTGAGGCTGAATGTGGCTTCACATTTCTCCAAACAGTATTCCAGGAAGTCACTTCCTGTTGATTAGAACTGGTAAGCGACAGGATACCCCTATGGTTGCTCAGGTATATTCTAAAGTCATGCTTGTAAAGACATACTTGTTCCTTTTAATTGATTTTTGCTTAAAAATTTTCTGTGAGAAGTGTCAAAGATATAGAAAAGGAAAAACAGGGACTTCCCTGGTGGCGCAGTGGTTAAGAATCTGCCTGCCGATGCAGGGGACACGGGCTTGAGTCCTGGTCCGGGAAGATCCCACAAGCCGCAGAGCAACTAAGCCCATGTGCCACAACTACTGAGCCTGCGCTCTAGAGCCCGTGAGCCACAACTACTGAGCCCAAGTGCCACAACTACTGAAGCCCACTCGCCTAGAGCCCGTGCTCCACAACAAGAGAAGCCGCCGCAATGGGAAGCCCTTACACTGCAACGAAGAGTAGCCCCTGCTCGCTGCAACTAGAGACAAAACCCGCTTGCAGCAACGAAGACCCAATGCAGCCAAAAATAAATTAAAAAAAAAAAAAGATAGACTCCAGCGTAACCCACAATATCACCTGATAAAATGACTAGTACTTTGCTAGTATCAGCTGATGCCAAGCCCATATTCAGCTTTCCCTATTTGTCCTCAAAATGTCAAATCAGGATTTAATCAAGGGCTGTGCATTTCATTGGGTTCTTATGTCTGTTAAGTTTCCTTAAATCTGGAGTAGTCCACCATGTTTTCATGCCACTAACTTGTTGGAGAGGTATTGATTATACAATGTCCTGTGTTGTGAATTCATCTGATTGTTCCCTTATTCAGGAAAATAAGTGGTATGGTATTTTGGAGAGAGAGTTACCTGTTACCTGATTTTCAATGGGACCTGTCTGAAAGAGTAAGATTTTAGAATGAATAAAAGCAGTTGTAGAAACAAAGGATATAAGATTTCTCAGTGTTGTGACAAGGGTCAGGAGGGGGCTGCCTTTGCTGTCTGCTTAGAGACATGGTCCTGCTTAGACAGCATGGTGTCCAGATGAGCGTGTGGTCTGAGGCCCCTTGGGCAGGGGATGGTGAACCACATTGCTCTGGGAGAGATTCCGGATCTCCAGAGTTCATCACTGTGTAGGAGGCATCAGGAGGGCTTCCTGGAGGAGGTGATGGGTGTCACAGAAGTTGGCCATGTGACGAAGGAGGGAAGTCTTCCCAGCAGAGGGCACCCTTTGCTCCTTCTGTCCCAGCTGAGTCCTCTGGATGCCTTCATTCAGGTGTCACAGTTCTGAGCCCACAGGCCAAGAGGGTAGTGACGTGTGAATCGGGCCTAGTAGAGGGCAGTGGGGAGTGGGGTGGCCTCAGGTGACCTGGAAAGCCTGTATACTGCCTAAAAGCCAGTGGGGGACCGGATTTTGCACACAGCTGGCAGCGTGTTGGGGACCCACCTCCTGTGGGCCAGACACAAGCAAGACATCACGGGCACCTGCTAGTGTCAGCTTCTCACACCTGCCTTCCAGGTGCTGAAGTGGGTGGAGTCAGCAATGCAGGCCTCCAAGGTGCACCTGCTGTCCACGGACCACGAGGAAGGCAGTGAGCACACGTGGAAGATCCCCTTTGACCCCAGCCTGAAGGAGGTCACCATCTCCCTGAGTGGCCCCGGGCCCGAGATCGAAGTCCAAGACCCGCTGGGTACGTGCGCCCCAGGGCTGGCCTCCACCTTGGCCCTGAGACTGAGCTGGGAGTCCAGAATGGGACAAAGAGAGAGGCCCTGGGGTGATAGGGGGTTTGGACATAAGGCTCCAGGAGCAAGGAGGGTAGGGGGAATGCCAAGTGAAGGGCACAGAGGGTACCCGTGGTAGGTGAGGAAGCAGGAAGGCCATTAGCAGCCCAGCTGGGGAATTAAAATAATGACAGTCCCTGGGTTTCAAGGATCACATGGCCTCTTCCCCGTGTTCCCTCAGGGGAACTCTTCAGTGTCCTGGAGAGTCAGTGGGGGCAAGAATTAGTGGCACATCGTAGAGATGGGAAGCTGGGGCTCTGGGAGGTGGAGTGACTTGTCAGGTCGCCCAGGGTCAGTGTGACTTAGACCCGGTGTCCTGGCCCCATGGTGCCCTGCGGATGTCCTGAGTGTTCAGGTCCAGAGGCCAGGGGTACAGCTGGCACCTGGGGAGGGATGAGGATGGAGATCAGGGTAAGATAGAGGCCCGGGTACCACCAAAGGCCTCTTGTCGGTTCCTCTAGGAAGCCCGAGGCTGGTTTTTGGAGCACTGTGGGTTCCAGGGGACAGGGTGGGCCGCTGTCACCCCCAGGAAGTGGTTGGGGACTAAGCGGCCTTTGGGGCTCCCACAGGGCAGATCCTGCAGAGGGACGAGGGCCTCGACGTGCTCCTCAACATCCCTGACTCGGCCAAGGTTGTGGCCTTTAAGCCTGAGCATCCCGGGCTGTGGTCCATCAAGGTAGGGGGCCTTGGGGTCCTGGGGTTGGGGAGACCAGCTTCACTGACCTGAGATACCACCTCCCTCTTGCCTGGCCCCAGGGAGCCTGGGGCCCTGCGAAGCTGAGAGCTGGAGCGTGGATAGTGATGTGGGCATATCAGTAGAAGTAGAGGGTCAAGAACGGAAGAGGAGTATTCTGCCTTGCGTCAGTGAGAGGAAGTGGAGTGGTTTGGGGTTAGTCGGGGAGCTTCTAAGAAGGGCTTACAGGAACCACTTGAGTGTCCAGGTGGGTGACTGAGCTGTCCTGTGAAGAGTGCACAGAAGCAGCAAGGGTGACCTTGGGCTCAGAGGGACAGGGCTGGCAGGGGGAGCGGGGTCCGCTCTAATCTGCAAGTGCTGGGGGCAGGCTGGGCTCCTGACAGAGTATCCTGGGATGGGGCAGGCTGCTGCTTCAGGAGGATATGACTCTTGCTGATCAGGCAAACACGTACGGAGCCCCTACTGGGCGCCAGGCACAGGGCTGTGTGCTGCAGGCACCGCTATCCTTCAAACTCTGAGCATCTTTGAGCCAAGAGCTCTCATGCCAATGGGGAAGGCAAGGCAGGGGTTAGACGTGCAGGGGGACAGACCAGACCCGCGGGTGTTGGGGGCGGTGGTAGTGGGAAAGGCAGGGCAGCTTCGAGAGGGCCGCTCAGGACAGTGCCCTAGCTGGGTTTCTTCCACTTCATTTGGGGAGCATCGTGCTGGGCCCCCAGGGAGCAGGTAAGTTGCCCACCTGTATGCAACGGCGGGAGAATTCCAGCTGCCAACTCCAGGCCGGGTCAGGTGGGCCGCCTCCCGCCTGGAGCTGGGGTGCTGGGTTCGGATGCCCCGGTGACGTGGGCCTGGGCCTGTGCTAGGTCTATAGCAGCGGCCGCCATTCGGTCAGGATCACGGGCATCAGCACCATCGACTTCCGAGCTGGCTTCTCCACTCAGCCCTCCCTGGACCTCAACCACACCATCGAGTGGCCCCTGCAAGGTACGGTGCTCCTGGCCCCAGGACGATTCAGGGCCGCCTTCTGCGGAGGTGGGGCTCGCCTTTGGGAAGTGGGGGGAGCTCTGGGGGGAGCCATGAGTGTGTGACGATGGGACGGGCCTGCAGAGGCTGGGTCCAGCCTCTCTGTCACATCACAGTGAACGGCGCCCAGGGCCAGCACTCCCTCTGTCGGCTCCAGCCCAGGTGACCGTGCGACCATTTACCTTTAGAACTTCCTCCCTGCCCCCCAAGCCTTCCAGGACCTCACGCAGTCCCCCTTACTACTCCTTCCCCTTGCTCTTTGTCGAGATTTGTCTGTCCAGAGCCCCACTTCTTCCAGTAAACACCAGGCTGGTCCAATACATTCAGAGGTGCCTGAGTGGACACCTTCCCCGAAAGGGGGACCAGTGTCTCACTCCAAGGGAACGAGTGTCCTGATGGACATTTAGATGCCCCTGGAGGCTGATAGCCTGGGGGGACGTTGGAGGCGCAGGATCAGTTTTCCAATGAGAAGCCGCGCACTGGGTTCTGAGGTCGCCTACATACCCCATCATGGCTCCACCTGGAGAAAGCTGGGCCCCCGAGCAGGCAGAGGCTTCTGGCTCAGGGTGCCAGAGCTTCATGCCAGAAAATGCCATCTGGTAGCCAGACCAGGGTCCCCATTTATAGTTTGGAAAATATGGTGTCTTGCCACGGGTCCATCCAGAGGATTTTGCTAGGACCAGCTGAGCAGAGATGGGGGGGACTAGACCAGGTCAGGCTAACTTTGGACCACAGAATAGTGACCCCAAATGGTGTGTGCTGGATCCTTAGGGCTTTCTTTCTAGTCTGTATCTCCTCTAATGTCTGTCATTCTTGTCAGCCCTTGTGGGTTTCCCTGCCAGGACCAGCAGTAATATCTTCAAAATGAGAAGGGGTTTGCTTGCTCATGTCGTGTTTGTTTTTGCCAGGAGGAGGGAGGGCGCGGGGCAGAGAAACTTAGTTCCTATTCTAAAGCCAAGAGAGAAAAGAAACCCTACATGAAATGCTACAGTGGGGGTTGAAAACTGACCAGTCTCCAGTGGAAGAGGGTGAAGGGGCCCATCTGTGACCCTCTTTGGTTTCTGCTTTTGATAAAGATGTGGGTCCCAGACATCCAAAAGAGACAGAGAAACAGCAGGGCAATTGCAAATGATAAATAGCGATTGACCTCAGTGCCAGGGGCACCAGGGAGTGGGCGAGGCTGTGGCTAACTGGACAGTGGGGGTCCGGGCCACAGGAACAGCTGCTACGTGCCGTTGGCTGCTTGTTGCAACGTGGGAATGGCGCCCAGCACTGACACACTCGATTTTTCAAAGGAATCTGGACCTCTAGATTTGTATATGCCCCTTCCAGATTGTTTGATATTTTTTCAAAAATTTGAAGGCACTTCCTGGACCACATCCTCTGGTCCCCAGTTTATGATCAGTGAGAGGAAAAAAACAATGAAGAGCCATCTGCAAAGGGAGCGACCTGACCGTTCCCACATAAATTTAGGAGATTATAAAACCCAAGTCCAGTTCTGTCTGTCCTGGGATAGTGTGGAAAGTACATTTCAACAAGATAGAAAAGGAAACCAAAGGAAAGATGAACATGGGGAAAGGATGGGCAGGAGTCAGCATTCCCAAACCGGGGCGTGTGTCTCACCTCGGCCGGTCCCAGAGCCTGCCTGACGACCGCCAGCACCAGAGTTCGTGGCGGGGCAAGGGTGGGGGTACCCCTTCCCAGTTCTGCTCAGTGAGCACCCCAGTCTGCACAGTAGAGGGGATGTAGCCCTGGGAAGCCGTGGGTTGGAGGGACACTGGTGTTTCAGGACCACGGACAGTAGCAAGCCCCCGCTTCTCTCCTTATCCCACCCAGCATTAGTTAGCCCGGGGAAGAGGTGAGGGAGCGGGTGAAGGCCGGCCAAGCAGGCTGCTCTCCGACTGGGGTCCTGGAGGCCCTGCTTGGGGAGGATCGTGGAGCCCAGCACAGACGGCAGCATCTCCTTCCTCGCCTTCCCCTCTGCAGGGGCGCCCATCTCCCTGGTGGTCAACTCCACAGGCCTGCGGGCGCCCGGCCGCCTGGACTCAGTGGAGCTCTCGCACAGCTCAGGGCGGTCCCTCCTGACTTTGCCCACGCGGCTCCTCTCCGACGGATCCACCCATCAGCTGTGGGGCGGGCCGTCCTTCCGCACCCCCCAGGAGCGCTTCTACCTCAAGGTGAAGGGCAAGGACCATGAGGGAAACCCCCTCCTCCGTGTCTCTGGAGTTTCCTACCGTGGGGTGGCCCCAGGTGAGTGATTGGCTCTTACCAACCGCAGCTCCCTGGTTCCCTCCCTTGGAGGCTCACTTCTTTCCGGAAGGCTCTCCTGATTAGATTAGATTAGGAAATACTTTTTCATTCAACTTCTCTGGGCAGCAAGCTCTGCAAGACATGATGCCAAATAGTGAGATGCTTCAGATGTAGCTTTCAGCTGAAGGATTTGCTGCAAAGTCATCCACCCATCCATGCATCCATCCACGCATCCATCCATCTGTCCGTCCATCCATCCACCTGTGCATTCAACATTCATTTTGTGTCGGTCACGGTACTAGGCAGTGCAGACACAGCAGCGGGCAGGGCAGTGGGCATGGGTATGCCCTTCCCTAGTCATAATTACTATCATAGTCAAAGTCATGGTAATAGTAATCTAGTCACCATTTTGAACACTTTCCATGGGACAGTCCTGGGCCAAGCGCTTGCCATGCATTAGCTCATGGAATGCTTACACCAGTTCTGAGATGTGTTCCCATTTTATAGCTGGGGAAGCCGAGGTCACCCATTTTATAGGGTGGCTCGAAGGGTTCCATAAGCTAATGCACTTAACAAGACGGCTCTTGGGTACTCAAGAGGCTGCACACAGGATGTGGGAACCGTGGACCGGAGCCCTCCACACGGCTGCTGTTACTGTGACGTCATTGTAGGTCACATTGTGTTGGTTCCCATGCGTGTGGCTTTTGCTGGTTTCCCGTGTGTCCCTGAGGTCTCACCATCGGGCTGGAAGCTCCCAGAGGGCAGGGCAAAGTCTTTGGCTTTCCAGATCTGCCTCTGGTCCTGGGGTGGGGTGGGGTCTGAGTTCACTGGCCATCGGCCTCCTTATTGGGCTTCGTTCCCTCTTCCAGTCCACTCCCCCCTCCCCTGGCAGTGACCGGGGAGGAGTTCAGAGGTGGATGACACTGGCATTCCATCATCAACTTTGCTGGGGGTCATCCCATTTCATTTAAGGGTGCAGGGAAGGTGCCAATGTGCCGGTGGCGAGGTGGAGAACTTGGCGGACCCGAGTGGGTCAGGGCAGGGTCGGGGGCTTGGGACCCCTTCTTTCAGTCTCCTGGCCTCCACTCCTGTGCTGTGACCCCTGGACTTCTCCTCCCTTGGCCTTTACAGCTTTGAGGAGGAATTTTCAGGAAGCAATTTCAGCAGCCTCCGTTTCTCTCTCCTGTTCTTTCAGATGGCTCCCAGAGTTTTGAGTTTAGCGCTGGCTTTTGGTCTCCATGTCAGCTGTAGATTAAAGTGTAGAGGCGGGGTTGGGGCGGGGTGGGGGGATGTGCCTCCCCTACTTCCCGGGTCTGGGAGGCTGGGAGCTTGACTGAGAGAAGGAGCCTCTGGGTTTGGAGACATGGGGGTGGGGAGGGCGGGGCCTCAGCTCCCTGGGCTCTTCAAGCTCAAGGAAGAGGGAGCCGGAGCTGGGCCGGCAGAGGCTTCCAGTGCGTGGGGGTGAGTGGTGGCTGCTGTGCACGCAGCTGAAGACGTGGCTGGATGGTGCAACGCCCCTCTCCCCTGGGATGTGGCAGGGAGCCTGCAGCATGATGTCACCCGCCACCCTCCCACCTCCAGCTCAATGCTCAGAGGAGGTCTGGCACGTTGCCTCAGCCTCGGAGCATTTCTGGTGGGGATGGGGGAGAGGGCAGTGCGAGGGTTGAGCACACGTCCGTCCGTGATCGCCCAGTCAGGCCCTGACAGTCCAAGACGGACCCTGGGAGACAGTTCTCAGACTTTTCCACTGAAGTAATTCCAAGAGCCAAGGAAAGAATATGTATCACCCCAAGGCCAGGGTCAGGCGAGGGGGGCAGTGGCATCTGATGGGGTTCCCAAGAGGCTCATCCCAAGCTGTGAGATTTCATGGAAGTCTCTTATTTAATCTCAAAAATGCGTGTGAATTTTGTATTCACAGCCATGCTCCAAGTATGCTTATTTTTCAATACAAAAGGTTTCCCTCCCACAACTTTGGGTCAAACTGACCCTCCAGGCAGACGAGCAGCCTCACAGCCCTACCCACACCCCTGGAGAGTCCTGTCTGGGTAGCATTACGTCAGATTTCAGGGCTGGTTTGACTTCTCTGCCCCACAGAATTGCTAAAATGGTGGCACAGGCTGGTCCGTCCTGGCCAGGCTTCTCACAAACCATAAAAACCCCATGAGTTTACATTGACGGAGCCGGTCCTGCCACATGCATGTGCCAGGTGCTTTCCATGCCCCATCTCTCACCAGCTCCTCACAGCAACATGATGAGGTCGGTAACCCAACTAACCCCATTTTACAGAGGTGGAAACTGAGGCTTCAGGAGGCTACGCGACCTGCTCTTGGTGACCACTGGGTGGTGGTGCCAGAGACTGTATCCCGGCCTTCTCTCCCCTGGCTCATCCCCGTGGGTCTCTGTGTCACTGGAGGAATCCTGAGTGCTGGTCCTTGCCCACAGGTGCCCCCCTGGTCAGCATGCCCCCCAGGATCCATGGCTACCTGCACCAGCCCCTGGTGGTCTCCTGCTCTGTGCACAGCGCCCTCCCCTTCTGGTTACAGCTGCGGCGGGATGGAGCCAGGCTGGGCCTGGAGAGGCACTTTCAGTGAGTGGCTCAGGGCCTCCCGTTGTTCCCAGCCCCAGGGCTCCTGGGCACCTGATGCCCTGGAGGGATCTAAGGGGAGTGGGTGGCAGGAGTGGGACCTTGGTCTCAGTCATATTGTCCTCCTGGGCACCTCCCAGCTTGGCCAGGGATGGGGGAGGGTGGTTCCCTGAGGCTCCCACTGCTGCTGGGCCATCACCCCATGGAAGAGCCATGGGCCTTCCTCAGCTTCTGAAAACTCAACCCATGCAGGCCCAGCTCTGTGCTGGTCAGGGCAGGAAGGACCCTCTTGAGAACCTCCCCGCTATGGTTGGAAGTCCAGGGCTCAGAGAGGGGAAGGCACTTAGAGTCACATCGCGTATCATGGGATTTGCATGTCCTTGGCTGTCTGCCTCTTCTTACCAAGGCTCCAGGAGGATTTGCGACCTCCCTTCTGGGCAAGATTCAGGGGACCAAGCCCCCTAGTGTCTGGACGAGGCTGGGGGACCCTGACTGGGGGCAGTGCGACTGTGTGTCTCCAGCTGTTCTTTGTCCACAGGGGGTCAGGGAACAGCAGTTGGGAGATCCCACGGGCCTCCAAGGCTGAGGAAGGCACATATGAATGCACAGCGGTCAGCAGGGCTGGGACCGGACGAGCAAAGGCCCAGATTGTCGTCACAGGTCTGTCTCTTTGGGCCTGTCCGCGTATCCCCTCCCCACCCCCTTCCTGATTTTTCCTTCTAGGATTTCCTCCCAGGGTTTCTCCACCTGTGGGCAAGCATGCCAGCCAGCTGCTGGGGCCTGTCCATCATCCAGAGTCTGATGCCCACACGGCACCTGCTTGCTGGCTCCCCGCCCCCCCTCCCCGTTTGGGCTGTTTCACCCATGAATGGCCTGTGCGTCTCAGCTGCAGCTCAGGCTGTGTCTCCTGCCACCAGCCTCAATCCCACCCCTGACCTCTTGGCCAGCTCCCAGGCCCTCACAGGGGCCGCCGTCCATCCCGTCATTCCCAACCCTTAATGCTTCCAGGTCCTGCCGCCGTGGCACCATTGAGCTCAGGGAGGCTGTCAATGCCACAGACCCTCCTAAAATGAATGGGCTTTATTTTTAAAATAATGAACCTAAGCTGTCTTGAAGAGAAGAAAAGGGGCCCAACGAACAGGGAGAGATCAGCCACTCTAAGTTGTCCTAAACTCACACAAAATCACGCATGTTCCCTGTAGGAAGACTGGAAAATATAAACCAGCAGAAAAGATCAGAATGACCTGTGATCCCTCTGTTCTAGAGATGACCTTGGTAGCATTTTGATTTACTTTCTTTCAGACCTTTATCTATGTGTGCATTTTTAAAAAAATGGGATAATATTATACGTACTTAAAACAACCTGATTTGTTGTCATCTAACACTGTAGCGGGTCAGCAAATATTTTACTATAAATGGTAAGTACAGAACAGTAGAACAGTGTAAGGAAATTTGCACGTGCATTTACTAGACTTAATGATTGCTAATCTTTTGCCATATTTGCCTTTTCATTTTATGGCCAAACTATTTTATTTTAAATTTTAATTTTATTGGAGTGTAGTAGATTTACAACGCTGAGTTAGTTTCAGGTGTACAGCAAAGTGATTCAGTTATACATATAACTGAATATATTCATTATATACATATAACTGAATATACGTATATTCAGTTATACATATATTCATTCTTTTTTTAGATTCTTTTCTCCTGTAGGTTATCCCAGATATGGCTAAACTCTTTTAAACTAAATGGTAGGCATCCTGACATTTCAGTATGTATCTCTTTTAAAAACATAGATTTTCCCATATAATAAAGATTCTATGATTACACCTAATAAAATGAATAGTAAGTAATGCCTTAATACTACTTAATTTTGTCCGGAGTCAAATTTCCCCATTAGTATACTTGCACATCATGGTCATTGACATGTGGATCCAGCTTTTTTCCTGCAGGTCCTGCAGACCGTCCCTGAATAGACGGTGTCTGACCTGTCACTTCTTACGACCTTTTCTTGTTGAGAGTGAGGGTTTCTTAGCTCTTTTCTCCTTTGGGGCAGTGGCCTTCCTCAGTTCCACGTTTGGCTGCTACTTGTACAGAGAATCACTCTGTACTTGTTCCTCTTTCCCTCTTGAGGGTGATTTCCGAGGCTTTATCCCCCAGGGCGGAATTATTGGCTCAAAGGGTGTGAAGAGTGGTGTAGCTCTTGCTAAATATTGCAGTTGGGTGTTGTGTGGAAGGTAGGCACGCACGCGCACATGCGCACACACACGCGCATGCACGCATGCACGCAGCCCCCTCGATGGGTGTGTGATGGCCATGGGGTGGCGCCGTCCGGGCATGGTGAGCAGATGCTGGTGAACGGCTCTGCTGGCTGATGTGTCCTGAGGCGTGCGGTGGGCTCCGGGGTCTGGACACCACCAGGGCCTGCAGGATGGCCCCCTCCCTGTGTCAACCCCTCAGTGCCTCCTGTACTCCTGTTCCTGCAGGCCTCCCGCCGCAGGTGGTCCCTGTCCCCAACGTGACCGTGTCCTCTGGAGAGACCGCCATCCTGTCCTGCCGGGTCCTGGGCGAGGCCCCCTACAACCTGACGTGGGTCCGGGACTGGCGAGTCCTGTCGGCCTCGACGGGCAGAGTCACCCAGTTGGCCAACCTGTCCCTGGAGGTCAGGGACATCACCCCCAGTGACGGCGGGCGGTACCAGTGCATGGCCAGCAACTCCAACGGGGTCACGAGGGCGTCCGTCTGGCTCCTGGTGCGAGGTGAGGCTGCTGTCCTCCCAATTCAACACAATACCTAGCATTTCCCTCCAAAGCCCATCAATCCATCCCTCTGCCCAGACGTCACCTCTGGCAGGCAATGTCAGCCCTTTCAGTGTTTTCTCAACCTTCAGAGGAAGAGGATTCTGTAGCCTTCCAGCCTAAGTGTAGTGGTCTCACTGTTGGGAAGTTCATCCTCATATCTGACCTAAATTTCTGCTGCTGTAGGTCAAGCCAATTGCATTGAGTCCTGTCCTCTTCCCCTGCCATTGAACACCTCCATTACCTACCCCTCTCAATATGCTGGACAGAGATGGAACAGTGGAAACTTCCGAAAGCCCAGAGATCAGACGTGCTTGGCAGGGGTTGGGTAGCACCGACCAGATGGGGGTGGAGGAGGCAGTGGGAAGAACCCACGTCGGGAGTGTTGGTGCCTGGATTAGGTACTAACCTAGGATTGAGGTCCACCCAGGATTTAGACAGATGCTCCTCCCTGGGGTGCTATCTCCCCAAGTGTAAAAGTGAGTGTGTTGGAACAAGTTTTCTCCCTTATGCTTGTGACTGTTGATTGACTGCCTAGAGTGTTGAGAAGGATTCTGAGGCCATATCTAGGCCACTGGTATGGGAGGGGCGTGTTTGGCATGTCTAGATGAGACGGCCCACGATGTCTGTTTGAGCCTGACAAGTCTGCTGCACTGTGAGCTTTCCGAGGGCCAGGAGAGAACCTACGTTTGCAGCCAATATTTGGGCAGACCTTGAGGTCCACTCAGGTCTCCAGCCCTGGCATCTCGACAGCTCCCTAAGCCTCTTCAAGGTGCTCAGCTCAGAGCAGAAATCCAGGGAGCTCAAGGCTCCCACTGGGGGGTATTGGGAATTCAGGTCCCCTTGTGGCCTGCGGATGTGCCTGGGAGGCCGCCTGGCAACACTCCCCAGTTCCCCAGCAAGCTGCTCCCAAGGATGCAGGCCCCTTGGGACCTCTGCTTCCTTTGTCTACACCATCTGTGGCTGTCGGGAGGGGCCAGGGGCCCGGGGCTGGGTGCCTGGGACAGCACAACTACTCTGACAAGCTCCTCCCCACCTGTCCACTCTCTGAACTACAGAGGCCCCACAGGTCAGCATCCACACCAGGTCACAGCACTTTTCCCAGGGCATGGAGATGAGGGTCAGCTGCTCGGCCTCTGGATACCCTGCACCCCACATTTCCTGGAGCCATGAGGGTCATGCCCTGCAAGAGGACAGCAGGTGAGGGCTCAGGGCTTGGAGGTCTGGGACTGGGAACAGGTGGACTCCCAGGGGACCTCTCCGAGCCTCAGTCTTCTTAACTATTAATGTAAATGGGGGAGTAGCATTTGCCCTGCCTTCTTCCTGGGATGATGTGAGGCTGAGGAAAGACATCACTTGGGAAACATAACAGTGTGGGCTCAGGGGTCAGGAGCTACAGCTGCAGAATCCAACAGACCTGTACTTGAATTCTGCCTCTGCCATTCAGGCTGTGTGACCTTGGGCAAGTCACCATACCTTTCTGAGCCCCATGAATGAAAAAAGAACATATGTAAAGTGCTGAACACACAGCCTGGCACAGAGCAAGGGGTCAGTGTAGAATGGTGTCACCAGTGATGTCGTTAGTTCATTTGTTATTAATAATGACTGGGGCAACCCCATGTGACCCAACCTAACCAGCCCCTTGCTGTTGAACACGTTTCATGGCACGACTCCAGAGTCCGCGTGGATGCCCAGGGAACCCTGATCATTCAGGGAGTGGCCCCAGAGGATGCTGGGAATTACAGCTGCCAGGCTGCTAATGACGTTGGCACAGACGAGAAGATGGTCACCCTCTACTATGCAGGTACTTGGGTCAAGGGTATCTGCAGGAGAAGGATCTCCAGCCCATCCTCCCTCCCTCCCTCCCATCCCCAGATACTTACTGAGCATCTACTTTGTGGCAGGCACTGGGGCTACAGCAGTGAACACAGGGTCCCCATCCAGGTGGAGCTTATATTCTAATGGGGAGGCACAAAGCAAACATGCAAACAGATAAATAAGGTACTTTCAGATGGTGAAGGTACTAGAACGAGCGCAGAGCAGGGTGGTGTGATGGAATGACGCGCCCCTGGGCAGAGAGGGAAATGGCTGGTACACACAGGACCAGACCCTTGCCGCAGGTGGGAATGGGAACAGCGTTCCAAGCAGAGGGATCGGGTGGGGCAAAAGCCTGGAGGTGGGAATGAGTCTGGGCTGCCCAAGGGGCTGCAAGGAGGCTGGCTGGAGTGAAGGGGCGGGGGAGGGGCAGGCAGCCCCTGTAGGGCCTTTTAGAACCTTGTAGGATTTCGGCTTTTATCTCAAGATCAATGAGGAACAAAAGGGGGTTTGGTCCCGGGGAATAACTGGCTTTGTAGAAACCAGCGGAGGCTACATCTTTCTGGGGTGACTGTCCCGGTTGGTGGGGCTCAGCCCCACCTTGTCCCCGCCGCCCCTCCCCCAGCTGCATTCTCTCTCTAGGGAGTCTGTGGGTTGGTCCCCAATTCCCCATCTGCTCCCCACACAGACCCACCGTCCGTCTGGGCCACGAATGCCGTGGTGCTGGCCGCCGTCGGGGAGGAGGCCGTGCTGGTGTGTGAGGCGTCCGGGGTGCCTCCGCCCCGGGTCATCTGGTATCGAGGTACACTGGGCGGGGGGAGGGGCCCGTGCACGGTCCCACTGGGGCCCTGGAGGGTCAGCTTTCCAGGACGGTCGTGGGCGGGGGGTACTCCGAATGGGGTGTCTGGAGAGAGAGGACCGTTTCTGGCAGCCCCACTCCCATCCCCAGGCCAGCGTCCACGCGGCTAATGCAGGTTGGCTCCGTGGTTAGGAGAAGGATCTAGAATAGACCTCGATTTGAATTCTGGCTCCCCTGGGTGACCTCAGACAAGTGACTTGGTATCTCTGAGCCTGCTTCCTTCGCTGGAAAGCCAAAGATGGGTGGTTGTATGAGCATTAAATGAGTCCACGTGTGCAAATTGTTTAGAACGAGCCTGGCACACCGGCAGGGCTGTGTTCTTGATGGTGGTGACGATGGCGATGTGGTTGTCTGAGAACTAGCAGTAAAGGTAAGAGGGCTGTTCTCAGGCTCTCCTGAGTTAACGAGTGTAGAGGGTCTTGTCTGTGCCAGACGCTGAGCTGGAGTTTGATTGACAGGAGCTGCTCTTGCGCCCACACCAGTGGACCTGAGTCCTGGGGCTCCTGCCTCAGACGTTCCAGGGGCAGAACACCGGGCGCCTTCTCAGGCACAGGCACCTCCCACCGGGATGCACTCCAGCCTTTGCAGCACCTGTCTGTGGTCTTGTCAGAGCCTCACCTTGACACTGACAGGCAGAGTTAGCTCAGAGTTTGAGCATTTCGTCCATGGTCACCAGCTAGTGTTGGCAGAGACCTCGGGACTCCTTACTCTGTGCTCAGGTCACTGCCTGTGGTGGCTGAGAGCTCTACCAGCCCAGCCTGGGAGCCCCTTTATAAAGGGGGATCTCTCAATGGAATGTGGCTCGGCCTTAAAAAGGAATGAAATTCAAGCTGTACAATGATGAGAATGCAGTTACCACTTAAAAATGGTTAAGATAATAAATTTTATGAGTTTTATTTAAAATTAAATTAAAAATTTTCTTAATTTGACTCCTATGGCAAAGAAAAAAAAAGAATGAAAAAAAGCAAAAAAAAAAAAAAAAAAAAGGAAAAAATATCAGGCTTATAGCAGCTGCTGTGTAGAAATTTCCCCCTACTTCTAATTTGCTGAATGGAGAAAAAAATCTTTTATTTATGGTATTTTCACAGACTTTTGCTCTAGTATGGTGTATTTAAGTAGTAAAAAAGTAAAAGAAAAAAATTTTTTTCTTAATTTGGAAAAAAGGAATGAAGTTTTGACACAACATAGATGAACCTCGAAAACATTATGCTAAGTGAAATAAACCAGACACAGAAAGACAAGTATTAAATGATTCCAGTTATTTCAGTGGAATCTCATATATGAGATGCCTAGAATATGCAAATTTATAGAGACCAAAAGGAGAATGGTGGTTGCCAGGGGCTGGGGGATGGGGAAATGGGGAAGTTAGTGTTTAATAAGTAGGGTTTCAGTTTAAGAAGATGAAAAAGTTTTGTGGATGGGTGGTGGGAATGGTTGCATGACGATGTGAATGTACTTAATGCCACTGAATTGGACACTCAAAATGCTTCAAATGGTAAAATTCTGTGTTATGTATATGTATGTACCACAGTTTTAAGTGTAAAATATTAAGTTGTAAAAAGAGTTCAGAATCAGGGTGGTCCCTCAGGCCTCAGGAGGGGGAGGCCTGGAGTTGGGGTAGGGGAACAGTGCACAAGGGAAATGAGAATAAGGCCTCAAAGAGGCAGAACTGGGGGGAGAGTGGTCATCTCCGTGACCCTGGGCTCCTCCGAGAGCTGATCCAAGCCTCAGTCTGCACCTGAGCAGAGGGTGGGGATCCAGGAGGGCGGCCCAGGCAAGGAGTTCTTGGGTGATGAGCCTGCCGCATGCAGGGGAACAGGCTGAGACTCACTCGTGGTCAACAAAGGGGCTCAGGGAACTGGACCCAAGGGTGCTGACTTTAAAACTGTGATAAAATTCGCCTAACATAACATTTACCGTCTTAACCATTTCTAGGTATCCAGTTCAGTAGCATTAAGTATATTTACATTGTTGTACAACCATCACCACCATCCATCTCCAGAGCCCTTTACATTTAGCAAAACGAAAAATCTGTACTCATTAAACAAAAGGGGTCCTGATTCTGGGGGGAAATCCTTCCTTCACCCACACCCCTCCAAGGTCCCTGCTTTGTGGAGTTGGCAGGAACCCAGGGTCAGGAAGGCAGCCTGATCCCCTGGCCTCCTGTGTTAACCACGGGTACCTGCCTGATGTTTTCTCATCTTTGGTCCAGAGGGTCTTGAAATGATTCTGGCCTCTGAGGGCTCCAGCTCTGGGATGCTGCGAATCCCGGTGGCTCGGGAGAGGGATGCTGGCGTCTATACCTGCCGAGCTGTCAGTGAGTTGGGCGATGCCTCTGCAGAAATCCGGCTGGAGGTTGGACGTGAGTGTACACCTTGTCCCCACTTGCCCTGCCCCTCCTGCCTTCCCCCTTCCCCGTCCCCCACCACCTGCCCTATTTCTGAGCAGGGAGGAGAGAGTGGGACCCTGTAGCCTGCCAGTGGGGAATTTGCATCATTTGGATCCAGAGCACGTGGGATGGGGATTTTAGAGGGAGATGGTGTATATGTTACCTCTTGCTGCGTAACAAA
Organism: Mesoplodon mirus; assembly: GCF_964341445.2. Classification (NCBI taxonomy): domain Eukaryota; kingdom Metazoa; phylum Chordata; class Mammalia; order Artiodactyla; family Ziphiidae; genus Mesoplodon; species Mesoplodon mirus. The sequence goes on along the minus strand of NC_138976.1, from coordinate 6,049,948 downwards.
TTGCCTTAAAACTATGTGGCTTAAAACAATAAGCATCTATTGTCTCATGGTTCTGTGATTCTGGGAGTGGCTTTGCTGGGTGGTTCTAGCTCCAGGTCTCTCATGGGATGGCAGTTAATACCTTGGCCGGGGATGTGGTCATCTGAAGGCTTGACTGGGGCTGGAGAATCCACCCTAAGTTCACTCATGTGGCTGTTGGCAGGAGGCCTCTGTTCCTTACCCAGATAGGCTTCTCCAGAAGGCTTCTTGTGACATGAGTTTTCCCAGAGAAAGTGAGTCAAGAGGGATAGAGATAGAGATAACATCCAAGATGGAAGCTGCAGTCTTTATAACGTCTTGGAAGTGACATACCATCACTTCTGCTATATTCTATTGGTCACACAGACCAACACTGGTATGTGGTGAGTGGGAGGGACCACTCAAGTGTGAGAATCCCAAGAGGCAGGGGTCACTGCCCATCACAGAGATAGTTTGGTTCCAGCATGGGTGTCGTCATATCCTTGAGACCTGAGTTCCAGTCTTGTCTTCATCACTTACCATCTATGTGCTTTGGTCAAATCATTGACCCTCAGTTTCCCCATCTGCAAAATGGATCTGACCACACTACTTCCTTTGTTGGGTGGCTGTGAGGCTTCAATGAAATCAGACACACAATGCTTAGCACAGGGTTTGGCCCATTGTGAGTGCTTAATAAAGGGAGAAGCTATTATCCCCTTTTTACAGATGGGAAGTTTGAATTCTTCTGTGGCTGATGCATGGCCTTGGCTGTGATTGTCATGATGTCTAAGTTCCAGGCCTGGATCCTGGGCACTGGGAATTGCTCGGAAGTTGTGGGCACAGCTCCTTGGCCTGCTGAGCCGGAGCGGATTGTACTCTGAGGGTTGACTGTGGCCATGACGGTAGAGGCAGGTGCTGGGAATTCTAGGGAAGTGCAGAGAATAGAGAATGGGCTTGACTGGGCCGGGTGGGATGGCCAAGGGGCTCCCCAGGGAGGTTCAATCAGGAGGGTCTGGCCCTGGGGGAGATGGTGCCTACTCAGGCTTGGGGATCCTCCCCGTCTGTTCCATCATCTATTCCTCCAACATGTGGTCACCTGGTAGCCAGGCCCTGTGCCCCAGACCCTGTGTTGGGGCTACAATGGCATCTGCCTTTGTGTTTTTCTTGGTGTCCAGAAGAGAGATGGTAAACAGACCATTAGAATACTGTGTACTGAGAATTTGGAAGTGGCATCCTTGGGTCCTGTGCCCAGAGAAGGGGGCTAAGCCAACACTGGAGGCCGGGAAGGCTTCTTGGAGGAGGTGATGTCTAAGCTGAACCCAGAAGCGGTCAGGTGATGAGCTGGGGAGCAGTGTTCCAGGCAGAGGGGACAGTGTTCCAAGCAGAGGGAACAGCATGTGCCGAGCTCCCCACGGCAAGAGGAGCAAGGCAGCGAGTGAGGCATAGAGAGGGTGGGGAGGGGATGCCGGGGCAGCTGCCCAGTTGTGGGTCACTCCCGGCCTTGGGCTAGGGAGCCTGGTGGAGTTTGGGCTTTGTTCTGTGGAGGCGGTAGAGATTTCTAGGGAGGAGATTGATGTGCTCAGACTTTCCCTATCTACAGTGCACTGTGTGGCTGAGCTCTTGGGTGGGGTGGGGTGGGTATGGAAAGCCATAGGAAAGCCTAGAACTCCTTGGGCCAGGGAGCCTGGTGGAGTTTGGGCTTTGTTCTCTGGAGGCGGTAGAGATTTCTAGGGAGGAGATTGATGTGCTCAGACTTTCCCTATCTACAGTGCACTGTGTGGCTGAGCTCTTGGGTGGGGTGGGGTGGGTATGGAAAGCCATAGGAAAGCCTAGAACTCCTTGGGCTAGGGAGCCTGGTGGAGTTTGGGCTTTGTTCTCTGGAGGCGGTAAGAGATTTCTAGGGAGAAGATTGATGTGCTCAGACTTTCCCTATCTACAGTGCACTGTGTGACTGAGCTCTTGGGTTGGGTGGGGTGGGTATGGAAAGCCATAGGCCTAGAGCTTGATAATAAAAATATAATAAGTCTTCCATGAAATCTGCCACATGCCGGGCCAGCTCTAAGCACATTTCATATACTAGCATATAATCCTCATAACAACCTTTTGAGATGGGTTCTACATTATCCCTTTTATAGATGGGGAAAACGAGGCACAGAGAGGTTAAGTGCCTTGCCCAAAGTCACACAGCTGGTGAGTAGCAGAGCTGAGATCTGAACCCAGGGTCCGGGCTTTTAGCCCCTGGACTTGATCCTGATGCTCCCGGCAAGGAGGGCTTGGATGTTGCTTCTGCACTGTGAGTCTCGGGCTCCTCAACTGCAAGATATTTCTGGATGTTGTGTGAGTGAGAGATAAGAAAGGCCTAGGACACAGTGGGCTCTGACAAATGTCACTGTCCTTGTGATTAGTCAGTAGGTTCTGGGTGAGCAGAGAGGGTGCTACAGGGAGGGCTGCCCTTGGCATTGTTACAAGCAGTCATCCTTTGCTCTGTGTTTAATTTCTGTCCAGCAAAACTTTATTTCTTTGGAGCCCAGGCTGACATGCCTGTTCCTTCACCTGTTAGCCATTGGTCTTGGGGTCTTTTCCCCAGGTGAGAGGTGGCGGGGGATGGCTGGCATCCCAGAGGCAGGCTTCTGGGGCACGGGGCCACTGGTGGCCTCTGGCCTCGAGGTCAGGGACAGCATGGACAGTGGCCCAACACTTGTGTGTCTGGGGCGAGCTGGCCTGGCAGCCGTGGTGGGAAATTCAATTTCCTGCCCATCTGGGTGGCAGCTGTGTTGCAGCCTTCCTGGCCAGGCTGGCGGAGCCTGCCAGAGCTGAGAACGTGTGGGCACTGTGCCCACTTCCTGCTGTTCAGCTGGGAACTGGCTTCCTGGTGGTATTTGGGGCACAGGGAGGACGGCAGCCTCCTCCTGTACTGCCAGCAGGTGCCTGTATTTGTGGACCAAGCCTGCGAGGTGATTTTGCATCCCCTCTGGACTTGGCATTTGGCTGATAAGAGTCCTGGATCAATGTTCTGGTCCTGCTGCTTGTTTGGCCAAGTTATTTACCTTTCTGAGCCTCACTTTCATCATCTGTAAAATGGGGATGATACTGATAGAGGCTGTTCACAAGGACCTTGAGAGATTTAATGAGAAAACGTGCTTCACTCAGGGCTTGAATAGAATACATAATCAGTGCACGGCCTGTGGGCTGGACCAGGCTGACAAGGGCCTGGGAGGCAGAGTGAGGCGGAGTGATTATCACACGGCTGGTGACTGGGCTCCACGGTCGGCACCCGCTCCTGGAGCTCAGTGCTCTTTCTATTACTTTTTTTTTTTTTTTTTTTTTTGCCACGCCACTCGGCATTCGGGATCTTAGTTCCCTGACCAGGGATCGAACCCATGCCCCCTTCAGTGGAAGTACAGACTGAGTCTCAACCACTGGACTGCCAGGGAAGTCCCACTCTTTCTATTACTTTAAAACTGCCCTTGGGCTTCCCTGGTGGCGCAGTGGTTGAGAGTCCGCCTGCCAATGCTGGGGACACGGGTTCGTGCCCCGGTCCGGGAAGATCCCACGTGCCGCGGAGCGGCTGGGCCCATGAGCCATGGCCGCTGAGCCTGCGCGTCCGGAGCCTGTGCTCCGCAATGGGAGAGGCCACAACAGGGAGAGGCCCGCGTACCTCAAAAACAAAAAACAAAAAACAAAAAAACTGCCCTGAGCTAAGTTCCCTTTGCCCTGCTGGATTTCCCTCTAAATGGATGTTCACTCAGCCCTCTTTCTATCCTCTCGTTTTAGTCTCTGCTTCTTATTCCCAATTTGGAAGCCCCTGATTGCTGGGTGAGTGAGCAGGGGAGCTGAGGGTGTGCTTTTGTGGAAGCAAAGACCCTCTGGCCAGCCTGGGGGTGCAGGAGAGAAGCAGAGCTGGGCTCTGTGGCCAGTGTGGTCAGTATCTGTGTGGCTTCTCTATCAGGCACAACAGGCAAGGGCCCAGAGCCCGTGATACTTTTAGGGCTGCTGGACAGGGCTCTGATTTTATTGCCATCAGAAGAAAAAAGTGAAGAATAATAAATTGATTAAAAACGAATCCAGATTGTGTTTGTCTTTATAAACAGTCATAAAATATCATTTAAAATATTTTTTTAGAGAGGAAAGTCATCCTGCAGCCCTGGCCAATGGGGCTGTGGCTCCAGGCTCGACCGAACGATCTTTCTGTGGGGAAAGGAGTCTTCCAGGGAGGCGGATGCGGAGGCCATCCCCAGCGTTGTCTCATTCACAGATACCCTGGAATTCCCCCTAAATGCAGGGCAGGGCCTGAGGCCAGCCTCTCCCTGGCCACCCTGCCTGTCTACACAGTCTTTGGGCCTGAGACCCCCTCCCTCTTCTGACCAAACTGAGTCAGGACTGATTGGAGCTCTCCTTCCTGAGCTGGTGCATCCCCACCAGCTCTGCCCCAGGGCTCTGAGCCACAGGAACTGGGGGGATGGTGGAGGAGGCTGGCAGGCTACAGGGTCTCCAGACAATGATAAAGAGTCCTGGACCTTTAAGGTACTGGAATCAGGGTAAAAATAGTTCCCTCTTTCTGGATGGGGAACTGAGGCTCAGAGTGGTGAAGGGGTTCATCCACGGGTGTCCAGTGGGGCAGGGGCGGCAGGGGGGCCCTGCCCAGGCTTCAGGCCTTCAGGCTGGTGTCCCTTGCCCTGGGGCCCAAGTAAGAGGAAGGGACGGCATCACCTCTGTCAATTTCACTTTGCTGGGAAATCCCTGGAGGGTGGAGGGAGTGGCCCAGCAGTGCTGTTAAATGAAGTCTCAGCCTTGGCCACACCCTCCTGTCCTGCCCCCTCCCAGCCTGGTGGCTGGCATCCTTGGTGGGGCTGTTCTGTCTTCTGTGGTGTTCCCGGTTCCCCCGCACAGAGCTGCGTCCCCGCAAAAGCGCTGCAGCCGTCAGGTGATGAGACCTGGGCCTCTCCAGGGAGCACGGTAGCTGCTGTGATGTCTGGCTGTCTCTGGGCACTCGCAGCTCCTGACCCGGAAACCTGCCCAAGGTCAAGGCAGAAAGGGCTGTCCATGGGGAAATCCGGTGGTTGTGAGGCCAGCTCACGATCCCTCCCTGTCGAAGGTCACCTGAGTCTGTGAGGAGGGGTCTTCGAGCCTGAAAGCAGAGGCGGCTGAGCCTCGCTATGGGACCCTGGAAAGGGCATGGGGCTGGGAACCCGTCCCCACACCCGACATGCTGCAGGATCAGGGTGGGCCCCACCCCCGCCCCCGCCCCTCCCCTCCCTCGGGCTTCAGTCTCCCATCTACACAGTGAGGAGACCAGAGGACCTTCAGCTCCGGTGTACAGGATTCTGAGGTCCTGCCTTATTTGGGGGACTTCAGTGAGGGGCAGGGGGTTGGCTGCACAGGAGACGGAGTCACAGTTTTCTGGGCAGGATGTGAATCGGGATTCACCTCTGAAAGAAGACGGAAGAGATGCCAGGTTACCCCTGAGTACTAGGGGGTACGGGGGTGCAGTGGCTGAGAGCTTGGGTCTTAGCAGCAGCCAGACCTGGGCTCTGACCCCAGCTCTGCCACTGACTTTGAGCTGCACCTGGGGCAGGTTCCTTAATCTCCCTGATCCTCAGTTTCCACATCTGTAAAATGGGGTTGTGATAATACCCACTTCATGAGTTTACTGAGGCCATGAATGAACTCTAAAAGCACCATCACCATGCCTGTCATTTAGTAGGTTTTCCAAATGCTACCTTTTGTGCATGTTATTTGCTTACTATTATAAGTCAGCTGTCCTCTCTCAGGGGAGGAATTCAGGACGAGGCCTGCCTGGAGGAGGGAGGTTTGAGCTGGGCCCTGCCGTGGGCTGGGCAGAGCCGGGGAGGCAGGCTCTGGGGGTACCTGGCCCTGGAGCTGAGCCACGGCTCTGCTCAGGATGGGAAGAGGGGAATAGCAAAGCTCTGCCCCCGGGGCCAAGGCTCTGCAGGACCAGTGACGCCATCTGAGGCACCTAGATGGAAGACTTTCTTGGATTCTGAGCCGAGGCAGCTGCCAGGCCCCAAATGAGGAAGAAAAGCAACTCGTGGGTGGTGTCTGAGGTTGGGTCCAAGACTGTCTTCCTCCTTGCAGTGATTTTCCAAGTTGTGCTTCTATCTCCCTGGAACTTCCCTACTCCCTGAGGCCAAGAGGGAAATTTGATGTCATGATTTGGATGGATGGGGGAGATTTCTGGAGAGAGACAGCAAGAAAAAAAGAGGTGGAGGTTTTTCCACAATGCTGGATGCAATGGGTTCAAAACAGGCTGGGGACCTTCCTGGTTGTGGGTCTGGGGACAGGGACCTGAGGACAGTGCCCAGAAGCCTCAGGGAACAGGGCCTGGACCTGTCTGGCATTGGACCTGCTTCTGGCCAGCAGAAAGGTGTAAAGGATCATGAGCTTCTGTTTTGGGAAATAACTTATTTCCATGCCCACTCCCCCCCCCAAATCATAAAAGTAAGACAATGCTTAGAAAAAAAGTTTGGAAGAAACACTACAAACCATTAACAGTGGTTACCTTGTGGAAGGGCATGGGATTTCGAGTGTGTGCAGCAAAAGTTAAGGAAATAAATCCTCGTGTGTTGCTTGGCTGTTTTATAACTCAGGTGAGCAGGGCTACCCTTGTTTGCATCTGTTATCCTGGTGTCATTATTAATATGGCTCTTTTCACTCTTAAGTGTCCCATTTGGACCATAAAGTATAAGGTCAAGTTATTTATAGGCTTGTTTTGATTTTATAGTAGAGATTTATGTGCTTCTTAGAAAACGTTCAACAGCAGAGAAGGATGAAGCAAGGTAAAGATGAGCTAGAATCTCCCCGCGAAGTTGGCTCTTTGGGAAATGGTTGCCGGAGTCTAGGAGACCCGTGAAAGGAAGCTCCCGTGGCCCAGGAAGAGGGCAAGGGAGGTGACGCTCAGAGCTGGTGGGCCTCCTGTGGCTGAGGGTGACTTGCAGCCCCTCTGAGGTGGGCTTCCCAGGAGGTGTAAAGAGAAGAAGCAGGAGTGTTGCTCTCCCGTATGGCTGGGCAAAGCGGGGTCCCTGAGACCCCATGTAGGGTGTGAGGACTCCATCCTGCCAAAGAGCACTTGCTCTGCCTTATCATCCTCAGGAGTTCTTCAGGGTGGACCCTGCCAAACTCCAGTTGGCCCTGGGAGCCCTGGATATGAGTCAGGCTTATGAGGGCGCGGCTGGAAGAGGGAAGCCCCCCCAGCAACCAGAGGGGAGGCAGTCCTCCAAAGAGTGCCCTGGGGGCTGGGTGAGGCTGACCGCTCACCTCCCTGCAGATGCGCCCCTGCTGACAGAGCTGCCCCAGGATGTCACCGTGGAACTGGGGAGGAGTGCCCTCCTGGTGTGCCGGGCCACGGGCCGCCCGTCCCCTATGGTCACCTGGCGCCGTGGAGATGGCCAGCTGCTGGGGCCTGGGCAGGGCAGCAGGACTGGGCGGCCCGATTCAGGAGTGCTGTTCTTTGAAAGTAAGAGATTGGGGCTGAGGGAGGGTGGGCAGGGGAGACAGAATGGCTTCCGACACCCTCAGCCCCCAGACTGGGTGGCCGGGAGCAGGGTCCTGACCCCCAGTGCTGACCATAGGTCAGGCTGTTGCAGGGTCATATTTCAGTTGGGTGACTCTGGTCACGTCATCCCACTACTCTGCACTGGTCACAGTAGTGATAATGACAATACCTACCACCTGGGTTTAATAACAGGCCACCTTAAGGAGCTATTGCGTGAATAATACACGTAAATCCCTTAGCACAGTTCCTGACACATATTAAGTGTCATATGTGGTAACCATCATCCTCACCATCACCATCACCACCATCCTCACCATCCTCACCATCTCCAGCATGATCATCACCACCATCCTTACCATCCTCACCATCACCATCATCCTCACCATCACCACCATCATCATCACCACCATCCTTACCATCTTCACTATCACCATCATCCTTACCATCCTCACCGTCACCATCATCCTTACCATCCTCACCATCACCATCATCCTCACCATCACCATCATCACCATCACCATCATCCTTACCATCCTCACCATCACCATCATCCTCACCATCCTCACCATCACCACCATCCTCACCATCCTCACCATCACCATCATCCTTACCATCATCACCATCACCACCATCCTCACCATCCTCACCATCTCCAGCATGATCATCACCACCATCCTTACCATCCTCACCATCACCACCATCCTCACCATCACCACCATCATCATCACCACCATCCTTACCATCCTCACCATCACCATCATCCTCACCATCACCACCATCATCATCACCACCATCCTTACCATCTTCACTATCACCATCGTCCTCACCATCCTCACCATCACCACCATCCTCACCATCATCACCATCACCATCATCCTCACCATCCTCACCATCACCACCATCCTCACCATCCTCACCATCATCACCATCACCACCATCCTTACCATCCTCACCGTCACCATCGTCCTCACCATCCTCACCATCACCACCATCATCATCACCACCATCCTTACCATCTTCACTATCACCATCGTCCTCACCATCATCACCATCACCATCATCCTCACCATCCTCACCATCACCACCATCCTCACCATCACCACCATCCTCACCATCCTCACCATCACCACCATCATCATCACCACCATCCTTACCATCTTCACTATCACCATCATCCTCACCATCCTCACCATCACCACCATCCTCACCATCCTCACCATCACCACCATCCTCACCATCACCACCATCCTCACCATCACCACCATCCTCACCATCACCACCATCCTCACCATCCTCACCATCACCACCATCATCATCACCACCATCCTTACCATCTTCACTATCACCATCGTCCTCACCATCATCACCATCACCATCATCCTCACCATCCTCACCATCACCACCATCCTCACCATCACCACCATCCTCACCATCCTCACCATCACCACCATCATCATCACCACCATCCTTACCATCTTCACTATCACCATCGTCCTCACCATCCTCACCATCACCACCATCCTCACCATCACCACCATCATCATCACCACCATCCTTACCATCTTCACTATCACCATCATCCTCACCATCACCACCATCATCATCACCACCATCCTTACCATCCTCACCATCACCATCATCCTCACCATCCTCACCATCACCACCATCATCATCACCACCATCCTTACCATCCTCACCATCACCATCATCCTCACCATCACCACCATCATCATCACCACCATCCTTACCATCTTCACTATCACCATCGTCCTCACCATCATCACCATCACCATCATCCTCACCATCCTCACCATCACCACCATCCTCACCATCCTCACCATCACCACCATCCTCACCATCCTCACCATCCTCACCATCACCACCATCGTCCTCACCACCATCATCATCGTTGCTACTACTGCTTCTATTTACTACGTGCCAGGCCGGATGCTGAGCACTGTATTTGCATTATCTATTGACCCCTCCCAATCACACTACAGGCTGCAGTCATTGATAAATTATCCCCACGCTACACATGAACAAGCCGAGGCCTTCTCACCCTTCCAAGGCCTGCCTGTATCCCCCATCCCTCTCCTCCCTGCCATCCCAGCCCTCCTACCTAACCTCCGCAGGGCCAGACTGTGACAAGGGCGCGTCTGCATCTGGGGAGCTGGAGCCTGTGGGGCCTGGAGCTGTGCTCTGACAGTCAGGCCTGCCTCTTTCCTGCCCCTCAGGTGTGATTCCTGAAGACCAGGCCCCGTATGTCTGTGAAGCTCAAAATGTCTTTGGGAAGGTCCAGGCAGAGGCCCACCTCCTTGTGACTGGACATGGTTCGCTGGTGGATCTGGAGAGGAGGGTTTTGGGGGGACACCAGGCACCCCCAGAGACACCCCCCCATGACTGCCCATCCTTTGGGATAGGTGTGTCCACAGCCAGCTTCTCCAGGAAGAGCATCTGGACCCCTCCTTCCTGGGCAGTGTGCCCCAAGAAGTGCGCCCTTTGACCCTTTGGGGTCCCCAATCCTGATGCTTCCGCTGGTTCCCTGGGGAGGAGACAGTGGGGAGTGGGGGCCTCTGTCCCCCGGATGCCCACCCACAGGAGTCTCGTGTACCCCACTGTCTCCTCTCCCTATAGCACCTCCACAGATCGCCAGCAGCGCCTCCACCGTCCGGGTGCTGGAGAGGCAGCCCGTGTCCCTGCCCTGCATCATCCTGGCTGGGAGGCCCCGCCCCGAGAGGCGCTGGCTCAAGGCCGGCCAGCCCGTGAGCGCAGGGCCCCTCTGGGCGCAGGGGAGGAGGGCGCCGTCACGTTCACACCTCGGTCTCTGCTTTGCGGTTCCCCTGTTTTGGAATGTCCTCTCCCTTCCTGCTTCTTTCCAGAACCTTCTCTGATAACATGCTGATAGCATCCTTCACCCTCTAGAGTCCTTGGCCGGAGGAGCTTGTGCATCGTTAGTGCTGTGGGCGGGGGCACAGGGGCAGTGCAGTCGTCACCCCGTTCGGATGATTCCAGGGCAGAGACGGGACCCGAGCGGCTGAACATCTGCCCCGGCTGCCTGGCACACTGCTGGGTGCACGGGGGCTGCTTCGCCCATTCCCGTCCATTTGGTTTTCTTTACTTCCCTCTATTTCCTTTCTGCCATTCACTCCTTCTTTGCCTCTCCCTTTTCCTCCATCCTTCTGGCCTATCCTCAGACATCCCGTGGTCCTTGTGCCCTGAAAGCTATAAAAGAGGTGCCCTCGCCCCAGCAGACAGCAGACGCTAGACACCCAGAGAGGCAGTGACTGTGTGACCAGATGGCTGCCCTGGTCCCGGGCCTGTTGTTCCAGTCCCTGATGCAGTGCAGACAGGGTCCAGCTCCCGGAGCAGGGAGGCTTTGCCAAGGCTGCTCAAGTGGATGACTCCTTCCGCAGCCTGTGTCATTAGATGTGACCCCGAGGAGGACCCTGCCTGGGCACGTAGGCTGGGGCGGTGAGGAGCCTTCCTCAGTAGAATCCGATGGGCATGTGGGGAGGGGTGGCCCTGGGCCTTGTTCACACCAGGACAGGAAGTGGCTGGAGACGCAGAGCTTGTTTAGTTCAGTGGGGACACTGGGTGGACCTGCGCCTGCCCAGCTGCCGAGTGCAAGGGCCAGAGCCCCCCTCAAGCTCACTCAGCCTGAAAGGGCCTGGTACCGAGACAGCCCAGGAGCCTCTCCCGGAACCGGCGTGCAGAATGTGCAGTCGGGATCGCGGGACAGGGACAGGGAGGCTTAAAGCGGGCTCAGGCCTGGTGGAAAGGTTTTGGGGCCCCTCACCAAGGATGGACTGGCTGGACATCTTTATAGAGGTTGCCCCAGGCCCCATTCTGGACCAGCGCCACCTGCCCCACCCCGGTCCTGATGGGGACATTCCGGGGCAGCCACCAGGAGTTGCTTTCTCTGCTTCTCTCTCTGGGACCACGTCTGATGTGGCCACGCCTCCGCTCTGCTCTGCATGGCTCTGTTCTCTCCCCACAGACGGGTTGTCCCTCCTCTCTGTGGCCTCAGTGTGCAAGGGCCTTGGAGCTTCAGCCCCGACTCAGTAAAGGCTCTAGCTCCAACCCTGCACTCCTGGGAGAGGCTCCCATCAGCCCCCTTGGGTCAGGTGTCTTGCCCTGGACCTGTTGGCCCTGGGAGAGTGGGGTCAGCGGGGGGCTGGAGGTCAGGCCCACCTGGCCCTGAGGGTCTGTGGGGGGGGTGGATGAACATCAGGGAAGGGGTAGGAGCATCACCCCCCCCAGATTCCCCCACCGTCTCCAAACCCCTGGCCTCTCTGTCCAGGCTGCTCCCTGCTGGCCTGGTGGGCGGTGAGGTTTCTGGGGTGCTCCCTCTTAGCTGGCTCTGAGTGGGGCCCTCAGCCCAAGCTGGTGCTTCCTCGCCCTCACCAGCTCCCACCGGGCAGCCAGCATTCCGTCCGAGCAGATGGCAGTCTCCACCTTGACCAGGCGCTGTTGGAGGATGCAGGGAGGTACACCTGTCTGGTCAGCAACACGGCGGGCTCTCAGCACAGGGACGTGCAGCTGGTTGTCCAGGGTGAGTCCCGGTGGGGTGGGGGCAGGATACGATGGCGGAAGGCACCGGTGGGGGGGAGCTTGACCTTAAACATCTTTGTTTAGACAAATTGCACAAATGGTACATATTCACTGTAGGAAATTTAGAGATTGGACAACCTCCCCCCAAAAACCCCAAAACCCAAAAACAAAACCAAACAAACAAAAAGAAACCTCCCTTAATCCCAGGAGCTGAGAAGAACCAGAATAATTTTACGTTTTGGTGTGTATCTTTCATACTTTATACATACATGAGTTTGCACATGTACATATACACACACTGTATATATGTATATAATATATACATTGTATATACTCTTTAGATATGTTGTATATAAATTATTTTTGCATGATATATATTCTTTATATAAATTAGGTATAAATCTTTTGTGTACACATACATAGAAATAGTTAGAAACCAACTGGAACTAGGTAATATTACTACTGTCTTGCAACCTGAGTGTTTCTTGTGACAATGTTTTATGACTCTTTTCTGTCAGTAATACTCAGAAGCAGTGGTTTAAGGCTGCCTGTCCCCTGTTTGGATGAGCCAGGAGTGTCGAACCTGTCCCCTAGTGTCCTGTTTCTCACCAGCGTGATCACCTGGGGATAAACATCCTCATGCTCCACCTCTGCCCATGTGACCAGTTCTTTCCCTAGGATAAGCTATTGTTGTGGAATTGAGTTTTGACTCACAGAGATTGCACACTTTTAGGGCTTTTCGTGTATTTTGCCCAGTTTCTTTCCCACCCACAGCGTTGGAGGGTCCCTGTTTCCCTTCACCCACCCAACCAGGTACCACCGTTCTTTTTAACGTAAAACAAGAAGTTTAAACTAAGTCTGGTTATGTTTTGTCATTTACTGCATATGTTAATATCCTCTTTTTGTTTGTTTGTTTCACTTGTTTTATTAAAACCCTAAGGGATGAGCGGGAAGAACTCATCATTCCCCATTTTGTAGAGGAAAACTGAGGTGCAGAAGAGGCTGGGCTTAGAACCCAGCTGTCCTGTCTGTTCATAATTCCAATTAATAAGAGTGATCAAAGGTTGGGCATGTGTCATGTGCCAGACCTCTGAGAGGTTGTGTGCAGGTTTCATTTAATTTTCCTAACTGCTCCAAGAGGTGGTTTTAAAAGACTCCATTCTTCTTTGAAGTTAAGGAAGCTGAGGCTCCGAGATGGAGGTAACTCACCAAGTCACAGGATCAGCAAAGGCTGCCTCTGTAGAAAGCCTCACCCCCTAACTTCCCACCCTGCCGCACAGCCTCCTCTGTGCAGTGGCGATCAAGCCCATCTCTCTTGGCTAATTTCATTTCCATTCAACAAATGCTAATCGACTTGCTGGCTTTTGCCACCTGGGAAAATCCAGAAGTGCATTTCCCACCCTAAAGGAACTGAGTGTTACCGTCAGAGCCCTTGGCTTCTGACTTTCCCTCCCGGTTCTGGTTTTTCCATGCCCGTTTCCCCCTCCCCTGCTCCTCTTGGAGACATCTCCCCTTCCCGCCCTGTTTTAATGCCTGCAGATCTGGATGATGCCCAGGACGGATTTTGCACTTGTTTTCAAGTTCACTGTGTCCTGTGAACACTATTTTCTGCCGTTTCTCATCCGTCCATCCCCAGAGAGTGAGCAGGGAATTAGGGTTAATTTAGCTTTTTAGCTGATCAAGGAATACGGGTACCAAAAGATTAAGTGGTTTATCCAAAGTCCCACAGTTAAGAAACGGCACAGCTGGTTCCTAAACACAGGCTGCCCTACGTCTGGGGCATGAATTTACAGCAGTGGTGGCTGTCTTCTTCTGTTAAAATTGTTTTTTAAAAAAAAATCATGATAAAATAGGGACTTCCCTGGCAGTCCAGTGGTTAAGACTCTGTGCTTCCACTGCAGGGGGCACGGGTTCGATCCCTGGTCGGGGAACTAAGATCCCACATGCCACGTGGCACAGCCAAAAAATAAAAAAATTTTAACAATCATGGTAAAATATACATAATATAAAACTTACCATTTTAACCATTTTAAAGCCTACAGTTTAGTGGCATAAATTAAGTGGCATAAGTGGCATTCACATTGTTGTGCCACCAGGTTTGTTTGCCCAGTGCACCGCAAGCCAAAAGGCTGAGATGCTGAGGTTTGCAGCGGAGAAAGGATGCATTCACAAGGCAGCCAAGCAAGGAGACAGGAGAACAAACCTCATGTCCACCTCCCCAAAGGCCAGGGGCTTGGGGTATTTATGGGATAAGGAAGTAGGGTGGTCTTAGGCATGGGGAAAGGTGATTGCAGGTAGGGAAAAGGTGAGCTAGTCAGTGTCCTGTGCAGGTGTATCTGGGTTACATGCTTCTTCATGGGATGCATGTTCAAAAATGGAGGCGCCTAGCATGATCTGACGGTGGGGTTTTTGGCCCTCTGATGTCAAAAGGTCATTCACCAGATACCTGTGCAGGCCCAGTTTTAGGGTCTGTGGTCCCAACCAGTCTTAGCTGGCTTGAGCTCAAACTAGACACCAAGTTCCTGGAAAACAACTCAGACAAACATCTTATTGTTTAGGCTACATAAAGCTTGGAGGGTCTGCAATTTGCAACGAAACAATTAAGCCAGCTTGCTCAGTGAAGGCGGGCTCAAGCAGAGGGGTTTTTAGCAAGCTGTAAGACAAGCCAAGAATTTCTGTTAACCCCATGGGGCACAGTTTCAGGATGGGTTTTTTTAACCTTATGGGACACGGTTTCACAACCATCACCACCATCCATCTCCAGAACTTTTTCACCTTCCCAAACTGAAACTCTGTACCCACCAATTCCCCATTTCCCCCTCCCCTAGCCACTGGCCACCACCATTTTGCTTCCTGTCTCTATGAATTTGCCTGTTCTAGGTATCTTGTGTAAGTGGAATCATGCAGTATTTGTCCTTCTGTGTTTGGCTTATTTCACTTAGCGTAATATTTTCAAGGCTCCTCCATGTTGTAACATGAATCAGATGTTTATCCCTTTTTAAGGCTGAATAATATTCCATATGTACACATCACATTCTGTTTATCCATTACCCTCTGTTTGGATTGTTTCCACCTTTTGGCTGTTGTGAATAATGCTGCTATGAACTTTGGTTTATGAAATTGGTTTGTTTTTAAAAGTGCCACCTAGAATCCAGCCCACTGCCACCCACCATATCACCAATGAAGGCGTTCCAGCCTCTCTCCCCTGTGTAGCCTCAGGAGTGCCCACCCCTACCATCACCTGGACCAAGGTAGGTGAAGCCTGTTACCACAAAGGTAACCAGAGAAGTAGGCCCAGTGCATCATGGGGAGAGGAATGATGCAAATCGCCATGGGGTGTGGTGGGCTCTGCTGATGTCACATGTGACTCTACCACAGGAAACCAATGCCCTGGCCTCCAGGGATCCCCACTACAATGTGAGCAAGGATGGTACCCTGGTCATCGCCCAGCCATCTGCCCAGGATGCAGGGGCCTATGTCTGCACAGCCACCAACGCCGTGGGCTTCTCCAGCCTGGAGATGAAGCTTTCTGTCAATAGTGAGTGATTGCCGCCCCTGTCCTGGGGGAGGGGCTTGGCAGGCATCGAGGCAGGGGCATGGACCGTCTGACCTCACTTGCATCTTCCTTGCATCTCGTCAACGCTGCCTCTAAATTCCTCACGTCTGAAGGGCATGTAGACCAAAGCTGTCCTTCAGAGCACTGTCCCCTGTAGTGTGGGCATGTTCTAAGAGTGGTTCCAACACAGCCCTTGGTCACCGGATGGGGGGAAAGCGTCACATTAACGAGCCTTGGAAAGACACAAGGCCCTACACTGGACCCCCTCTCATCTTGGTAGCCCCTTCGCCCACCTTTCTCCCCAGCTCTTTGTGCCCAGACCCGTTGGCCTCCTTTCAATTTCTTAAATGATCCATCCTGCCTCAGGGCCTTTGCATGTGCAGTTCCTTCTGTTGGAATGCCCTTCCCTTACCTGTTCCAGCCTACTTCTCCCGTCAGTCAGATCTCAGTTCTCTCTGATCTCTGAGGCTGTGTCAAGTCACCTTGCTGTGAACTCTCTGGAATGTCCCTTTCTTAGTGCCCATCACAACTGTGATTAAATAATTAACTGTGTGTTGAACTGTTTGGAACCCGTGTTTCCCTGGGGCCCTTGGCACAAAGGGAAACTGGGCATCATCTGATGGTTAATCCCATTTATTCCTGAGAATAAATGGGATAATCAAGGGCAAGAAGGGAGAGAGAGGAGAGGGAGGAGAGAACCTGCCAGAATGTCCCCAGGGAAGGGAGGCAGGATGGAGAGAAGCAAGAGGAGGACACTGGGGCAGGAGGGACCATGTCAGGGTCATCACAGCAAGACGAGCTTCCAGCGGGAGGATGGGGTAGACAGGTAGGGTGGGGTATGACTAGGGGAAACCATTGGATCTGAGCCCACCCTGAAACCTACACTCTGCCATTATAATAGAGCCCACCCACCTTCTGCACCTCTGGGGTGGCAGTGCCACCTCAGCTTCCTGGGGGAGCCGTGCTGGTCCCCTCTGGGCTGCAACCCCTGACTCCGTGCTCTGTTCACACTCCCTGCATGATTCTACCAACAGCCAAGCCCAGGATCCTTGTGAATGGGTCATGTGACGCAGACAAGCCTCTGAGGGTCACAGCCAAGGCCAGTGACGAGGTGACCCTGGACTGCGAAGCCCAGGGCTCTCCATCCCCACTGGTCACCTGGGCCAAGGACTCCCTTCCTATGCCACCCGTCACCGACAGGTAACCCCAGTTGTGGGGCCTTGGGTCTGGGGATGGACGGAGCTTGGGGTTTGAGGAGACTGACCTCCAGGTGACCCGTGACCCGGCCAGTGTGTGGGACCCTGTGGACACCCCCAGGGGCATGCAATCCGAGTACACACACAGCACTTTTGGCCATTGGCCTTTAAGGGAGCGTGGATGCCCTTCAGAGGGGGAAGGCCTCTGAAATAACACGCACGCAGTGCTTCACGCACGGCCGAGGGGTGCTGCGTGCAGGATCGCCTTCAATCTGCTCAGCAGAGCAGAACTGAGTGGAACTGGGGCTCAGCGAGGTGGGGTGACCTGCGTGTGGTCACTCAGCTGGGAAAGAGTGATGCCACGGCTGAGACCTCCTCCTGAGCGAGACACGTGCGCCGTCCGTGCCTGCTCCGCGGACCAGGTGTCTGGCAGCCGGGATTTCAGGGACCCTGAGAGTGGGGCAGAAAGGGAAGAGGTGCTGGGGCATCCTTCAAAGCCTGGCTGCACCTCCCCAGGCAGGGGTGTCGGGCGGGGTGGTTCCAGACGAGAAGGCCTCAGACTCCTGCGACCTTTGACCCTCGAGGAGTAGGGCTGTGGCGAGGGGGCAGCTCTGGCCGGTGACATCAGCCCTGGCAGGGCCTTTGAGAAGTTCCAGATGGAGGAGGTCTCAGAGCAGCCTGCTGTGCAAGATCCCACTCCTGACACCCACACGTGGGTCTCTACCTCTCAGAACATCTGTTTGGTGCACCCTCCCGTCCTTGAAGCCTGCACACCTGCACACGGCTGGGGTCCTGGGGCTGGGCTGGCGCTGTGCTGCCCCCATCCCCGCGCCCTTTGGTGTCTCTGCAGCCCAGGTCGTAGGTGGGGGAGGGAGTGGTCGTCTGGGGGAGCCTGCATCTCTCCGCAGAAAGCCTGGTCCTGGCTCCTTGGCTGGGCAGCCGCCTGGCGGGTGCTTGTTTATTTATGGTTTGTTACTGAAATGGCACACCGCATTTCCCATTTGTTCACCCCTCCTTGTTGTGGTGTGTTAATAGATCAGCCGGGAGCCATAAATCTGTGAGAGCTGCTTTTGCAATCCTGGAGTTTTGTTCTGTTCCTTCTCCCCTGGCCCCCTCCACTTCGCGCTGGCTTACGGCTTTCTCTTGAGGTTTATGAGATTCCAGGAGTTCACCTACATGAGGTGGGAAAATATGCCTGGAGGGTGGGGCTGGGGTGAAGGGCTCAGACCCTGGAGTTCATCAGACCTGAGTGTGGATCCCGGCTGCTTCTGTATTAGTCGGTGGCCTCAGGTGGCCACTGGTTCCTCCTGGACCGTTTCTCCATCTGTAAAGTGGACAAGGTTTAAACCCTGTTCTCAAGATACAGTGATGGATGTGCGATGCTTAGTACATTGTCCGTGGTGGAAAGTCACTCCCTTTGACAGCATTTTCCTGCTGCTGCTATAAACGAAAGCATCATTTCCAGCTTTCAAAAATTATCATCATCCTATCTGTCATTTAATTCTCACCAACTTTTTTCAATGAAAAAGCTTTATTGAGATATAAATCACATGCTTTCCAATTCTGCGTTTTTAAGTACATTCTGAGTTGTGCAGCCATCACCACAATTAACTTGAGAACATTTCCAGCACCTTCCTCCGCACAAAAAATCCCCTCACTCATTGGCAGCCCCTTCCCATCCCTGCCCGACCCCAGCCCAGCCCCCGGCAACCACTCATCTGCTTTCTGTCTTTGGATTGATCTCTTCGGGACGTCTCTTGCAAATGGAATCATGCGCTCTGTGGCTTTTTGTGTCTGGCTGCTTTCACTTAGCATGATGTTTGTGAGGTTCCTGCTTGTTGTAGCAGGTGTCAGGACCTTGGTCCTCTTTATGGCTGGATAATATTCCGTTGCCTGGATAGAGCCCCTTTTGTCGATTTATTCACCAGTTGATGGACACCTGGGCTGTTTCCACTTGCTGGCGATTGTAAATAACCTCATAGACCTTTGACGGTATTGACACTTCGTTTGCAGGCTCTGGGTCCCCGTGGTTCTTTGGGCCTCCCTGTGGCATATGACAGCTTCCCCGCGCAGAGCAAAGCTCCCTTTTCTGCCAGACACACAGTTCCCCTTAGTCCCACAGCCATTCAGGCAGAAGGTGCAGATTTTAGAAAACCCATGGGAAACCCACAGGGAGCAGTGGTGGTGCGGGGGCAGCTTTGCTGTCTGTCTGCTCCCCTCCCCCTCTCCCTCCTCCCCCTCTTCCTCTTCCTTCTCCGAGGGACCCCCAAGGCTCAGCTTCAAAGCTGCCGTTCTGGAAGCTTGAGAACTTATTCTGATGAGTCGTGGGTGTTCCTCTACCTCCAGGTTCTGTGTTCTGCCTGGCTGAGCTGCTCCCTCTTCTGTGGTGGCCCCCTTCTCTGTCCTTGGATGGGGGAAGGCCTGAACCTATTCGGGTTGCCCGGGGCCTCTCTTTCCTGAACCTGTGCCAACCTTGGCCAAGGGCTGCGGTCAGGGTCACCAACAGACCTCCAGTGTTGGTGCTTCTTCTAAGCTCCTTGGTAACTCTGGTGCAATCAGGGTTGAGAACCACAACGTGGCCGAGCCTCTGAGGCCTCCTGCATCTCTGTTTGGGCAGGGGGGGTGGCCCTCTTCTCCTGCTGGCCATCCTGGAGGTGGGTGGGGTGAGCGGCATCATGCCCAGTGCCTTGAGGGGGAAACAGAAGCCATGGGGTGTGGGGAACTGGGATCCTGATCTTCTCACTTACCGGGCTGGGCCCTAAGTGCACACCCACACACCCACAGACACACATAGACATGCACAGACATATACAGACATGCACGGACACATCTAGACATGAATACACATGGACAGGCGCACAGACAGACACAGACACACATAGACACACAGCCACGCACACTGACACAAACACAGATACAAACACATGTGGACATGCACACAGACACACCAGAGATGCAGACATGAGAACACGTGGACACACACATATCAGGCTTCTGGGCCAAGGTCGGGCAGGCCACTGCTCTTTCTGGAGATTCTAGAGAATATTCCGAACTCAGGGAGCCTTGACCTCCTGGGTCAGAAAGTCCTAATGGAAAGAAAACATAGTAGGAGCTTGAGTAGCCATGAAACTCTAAACCACCCACCTGTGTCCACGACCCCTTCCAGTGTGTTCTTGTAGATGCTTCTAGGGAATTAAATTTAGTGCATCTTCCATTCTGCCCTTATCATTGATATTTTTCCACATTTACCCATTTTCTAGATTCATCCTGGCCCACGTCATTGCTTTCCATTTAAAGGGCAAGATAACATTCCAGGGCGTTCAGCTCTCATCGTTGCTAAGCTCTTTCTCTGTTTGGGGCAGATGCTCCATTGCCAGTTTTTGGCGGTAATAAATGGGGCTGTTGGAACATTTTTGCACAAATGCTTCTCTTTATCTCCTGGGTCATTTCCTTGGGGTATAGCCCTGAAAGCCAATGGCTGAGTCCAAGCCTGGGAATGGTTATCAGGTGCCTCTTACCCTGTGGGACTGCTGTTTGTGAAAGGACCATTTGAGTTGTGAATTCAGAATTGAGAAGTCCACAGGATTTACTGAGCATCTCATGTGCCCAGGACTGTGCCGAAACTGTCTAGGAGAGAGAAGACATGGGCTCCGGCTGTGTGTGACATCAGGTAGCAAAAGACCTAAAGTCCCATCCCAGCCTTGCCCCCAACTCTCTGAATGAACCTGAGCAAGACCCTTCCCCTCTCTGGGCCTCAGTCTTCCTGTCTGAGAAATGAAAGGGTTGGACAGAGAGTGCCTAGTGGCTCTGGTCCCATGATTCAGCCCAGGGATGCTGGGGCGAGGTGGTGTTGCTAGGCAACAATGTTTGTTTCTGGTTCTGATGTGTATCTGGGACAGCTGCGAGTACTCCTGGCTTCAGCACTGGCTCCCGGGGGCAGCCGGCCAGGGTCCCACACAGGGCCAAACCAGCCGCATCCGGGGGAGGGGAGGGGACAGGGAGAGGATTGAGCACCCCGAGGATGCTCCCTCTCATGGCCCAGCGGAGAGGTGGGGGCTGCAGCTGGGTTCTGATGATCCAGGAGAAAAGCTGCTTCCTCCCTAGAAGCGAGTGGCATGGCATGGACTGCCCGGGGGCCCCTCGTGGGGTCTTTACCTTGGTGGGTCTTCATAGCTCATCTGATTCCTGGCCTGGTGGCTGGGTGACCATGGACAGCAGGACTTCATCTCTCTGGGTCTCTGCCAAAGGGGTGATGATAGTAGGATCTGCCTGCCTTGCAGGTTTGGCTGTTGAGAGTTTCAAGTGACAGTGTGCGCGGAAGGGCTTAGCTGTGCAGTGGCGCATAGGAAGCACTCAAGTGTAGACAGCTGTCACCTGTTAGCATCTCTGGGTTTATGTTGCACGGGCTCAGAGGATGTGTATTCTCCCCTGTGCTCATATATTGTGCTTGGCCCTTTCGTTGGTATCCGGCCTCTCTTCCTAAACTGCTCCAGCTTCAGGTTTCCGTTTGGGGCTTCCTTATAAGGGTCTATGGTGTGGGTCAGGGTCAGAGTGGCCACTGGTGGTTGAAGGTGCTGTCCAGCCTGACTGGTGCTGGGGGCGGGGGGGATGGGCAATCCCTGCTGCAGGCTCAGACCCCACCCTGGCCCAGCAGACAAGCGCCCAGCATGTATCTGCATGTGGTGGACGTCTGTTGAGCGCTGTTCGGCTGCGTGCTGTGGGTGAGGATCCGCCTCTGGTGGGCTCGGTTCTGCCGTTCATTCATTCGACAGCCTCCGCCCAGAAGGCTCTGCTCACACATTGAGGTTGGACGGGCCCTTTAGAAACGGGGGCATCAGGGTGAGCATGGGACACAGCAAGAGGGCCTGGGTGCAGGCCAACCACCCAGATTCTGAACAGCCTGAGGACGGGGAGCATTTCCTTCACCCCAGTGGCCCACCTTGAACCCAGTGGCTCTTTGTCATGTGAGTGAATGAATGAATTTATGAGGAATTGGCTGAACTCAGCTCCATGGAACTCAGAGCAGGGGAAGTGTAACCTGCCTGCACTCGGCAGGGAAGGGTTCATGGGGGAGCTAGAGGCTGTGCTGCCTTGAAGGGGGTCTGGGGGCAGGAGAGCCGCACGGAGACAGGGTGGGGTGTGGGAAACAGTGTGAGTGAAGGTGGGAAGGGGCGCGTGTGTGGACAGGGACAGCTGGGATTTGCCACCAAATATTTATCGAGCGCCTGTTGTGGGCCAGCCCCTGTGCTAAGCGCTGGGAACATGGCAGGAACCACCTGGGCAATCTGGCCGCTCCCTTCACGGAGCCATCAGACAGCGACAGGTGATTACGGGTGTGTTAAATGCCATAAAGCCTCCAGGAGTGTGTAAGTGAGAGCAGGGGTCCATCAGGGGCAGCTTCCCTGAGCCACAGAGGAGCTGGAGAGGGGACCCCAAGCTGGGTTGCAGCGAAGGTGTGGCCTGGGATTTGCACTTTCTATCAGATGCCCTTTGGTCTCTCCAGGCGGATACATCCCCCTTGGAGCTCAGAGGACCCGGGGGACACGGCAGGGTAGGTGGATCTCCCTCCCCGTCCCCCATCATCTGCATGGCTGTGTGATCCTCGCAGCCAACAGTGAAGCCTCCAGCGCAGTGGAGGTCCTAAACAGGAAATTCCCCTCGAACCTCTCCATGTTTTCATCTGGGCGCCACGCAGGGAGGCTGCTGCTAATTACACCACAGGCACAGGGCACACGGCAGCGCTCTCCCCACTTCCTCCCACCTCCCCCCTGCCCCTGACACCCCTCCTGGGGCTGCAGCCCCCAAACCCCAAGGAGCCTTGGCGTGGGGCGGGGGCGGTGCAGAAGGGCTGCCCTGGAACCCCTAGACCTCTAGGTCCTGTTTGGTCTGCCCCAGGCCTCATACCTTTTTCCTATATCTGGTCCGAGTGGGGTTTGCTCTGTGCCAGGTCTGGGCTAGGTTCTGGGGATACGAAGGCAAATAAGATGGCTGGGGGTGTGTCCTCTTAGGGCCCGCAGGTGACAGGTGGTCACAAGCCGGTGCGGTGGGGGTTGTGATGGGGAGGGCTCTGCAGGCCTCAGCTTGACCATTTGTAAGATGGAATTTCCATTCATTCCGTTTCCTCCTTTGTGGTATAGCGAGCAGCCTTCCCTTTCTAGGAAATGACCTGGGGGTCATCATGAGAAAGACAAGATGCCTACATTTATTGTTGAGAATTGTTTCCACTTTTGGAAGTTTCTTTCATTATTTTTTTTTTTATCCCAGAAGCTCCCACTTCCTCTCCTTTTAAGGGCTTGGTGAGGGAGGAAGCAGCTTCTCTAAAGTTCTTAGAAGAACTAGAAGGCAACCTCTGAGATAAAGGAGTCCAGAGCAGCCTTTTCAAATATGAAGAAATTGGGGTTCAGAGACGTTCTCTGCCCTGCCTGGGCTGGCTCAGCACGTCTATAGCAGAATTGGACCTCAGATCCAGAACTCTGGTGCTCAGCCTAGACCTCTTTTTGCTGACCCATGCGTCCCTGCTTGGCTAGTCGAGGTTTGTGGCAAAGTCCCCTGAGGGAACCGTGTCCCTGCATCAAGTGTGACTCAGTGTGTATGTTTCAGCCTCAAACTGATTTGGCTCGTGTTGGGTGGATATCAACATTATTTAACTTAAGAAAAAAAATTGTGGTTGAGAAAAGCCAAGCCAGGGGAGGGGAGCCACACGGGGGAAATGTTTACTTGTCACTGAGACAAGAAAACATCTGTGTTGTGTTTTTTCCTTTTTTCTTCCAGTTTGGAAGATTAAGGGACCTACTTAGGGCTGCCCAGCTGACTGGGGGCTGGGGGACAAAACACAGACATGTTGAGGGGGGTGTGGTTTTTACTAGCAGCTGGGCTGTTTATCGAGCACTTACTATGTCCCAGGGACCATGGGCTTTGTGTGCATCGTGTCACTCCATACATGCCATCTCCTGTGATCCCAGCTGAGGACACCGAGGCTCAAGGGGACAGAGTCCTTGGCCCAAGGTCAGCCTTCAAGAGGCCGAATGGTGGTGGATGCGGGGGCCACTTGCTGTCAAAGCCCAGTTCCCACCTGCTCCGCTGGGCTGCTTCTCAGGGCAGGGGCACTTCCCTGTGTCCTGGGGCAGTGCTCCCAAGGGGTGGTCGCCCTGAGGACCTTGGTAAAACTCTGATTCCAGCCTCCGCCCACAGATCGGAGTCTCTGGATGGGGCCTGGGAATCTGTATGTTTCACATATAGCTGGAAGATTCTGATAAGAAGCCCTGCTGTACAAGGGGGAATGATGGACCCTACCTGTGAGAGCTGATGGCGTGTGAGCCTGTGGCGCAGGAGTCCTGCTCCTGTGCGTGGGGACACATACGTCAGTGTGCAGAGAACTCTGGTGGCGAAAGAAAGAAAGAACGAATGAAGAAGAGAGGGGGGGAGGAAAGAAAAACCTCAATGTTTCAACGCCCACCAAAAGGAGAACAAATTAATCCAACTGTGGTACGATCACACAACAGACTACTATACAACAGTGAAAAGTGAATGAATTAGACCCACACACATACACATGATGCCATTTATATAAGAGTTTTAAACGAGGCAAAACTGCATTGCGTATCGTTATGGATGCACTGACGTCACCATGATAACAGCTGACCTCTGTTGAGTACGTCTGTTGCAGGCACTGTGCTGTGAATTAGGTCTTTCAGTTCTCTGGACAACGCTATGAGGGATAAGTACCACTGTTGTCTCTTTTTTCCAAAAGGAGACACAACCGAGGCACAGAAAGGTTAAGTGACTTGCCCGGCCTCACACAGCAAGCACATGGCAGAACAGGGTCGGACCTAGTTGTCCCAGCCCAGTGCCTGGGCTCTAGAGACCACTGCCTGGTCTATCACTCACAACTGTCCTCAGAGAACTTGCCCCAGGTGCCTGTTGGATGCTCAGGGCAAACTGGACGAAGGGTTTGCTGGGTAGGGGGATTACAAGCCCACTTTACATATGGGGAGACAGAAAACCAGCAGAGCAAAGCTAGTCACCCGTGGTTGTCCAGAGAGTGAATTGCCAGCAATATTGACCCGTTTAATAAGTGCACGTCCAGCACTTGGCTTGCAGCTGCTTGGGAGATGGGGCTATTGTCATCCCCGTTTTGCAGAGGAGGGATCTGAGACTCAGCAGAGAGGGGAGTGGAGACCAGGACTGGAGCCCAGCTGTACCCTGATCAGCATAGGCGGGGGAGGAGCTGGCCCTTGGAGGTTACCACCCCCACTCCCCACCCCCGTGCCAACTGCTTGTACTTGGGGCCCTGCTGTGGCCAGTGGCCGCAGCTGCCAACCCAGTTCTAGGGGAGCAGGGGCTGCACGGAGCCAGCACATGTGGGCTGGTGACATCATGTCTGCTGGGGCCCCCTCGGGTCCAGCCCAGCTGCAGGAGCCTGGCTGGGGGTCCCAGATCCCTGTGGGATGGGGGCCAGGTGACTTCAGCAAAGTGGGACAGGTTGGGGAGCACAGCGATGGGGGACCTCTACAGTTTCCTCCTGAGGGCCCAATACAGCGCCGGACAACAGGACACTGAAAAGCCCTGGATTCAGAGCCTGGCCAGACCTGGCAATTAGACGCAGAGGGTCTCTGGGCTGCAGCTTCTCCCTGGAAGCCGTTGGGGGGGACCTCCAAATGAGGCCTCATCCCCACTCTCAGGGCAGGGTCGAGGAACGGTAGGCGTGTGCATTAGAGGAGGGAGAGTTACTGGCGACTAGGTACCAGGCCCTGGGCTGAGCCCATGTGGAATCTGTTCACCAGCCTCAGCCAGAGAACTTCTTAATGTGCCCATTTTACAGATGAGGAAATGGAGGCTCCAAGAGGTGAAGGGACTTGCTTCACCCAGCTGGGAAGGGTTCAAAGTTAAACCCAGCCAGCGGACTCCTAGTCTAGAGCTCTTTGTCTGTTATGCAAGTTGGAGGGGACCTGGCCTTGGCCTGTGGTTTGGGGGAAGTGGAGGCAGGGCAGGGGTAGGAGTGAAGGGTGGGTGGCGGACACTGCCTCAGTCCTGGCAGGCTTCCTGGAGGAGGCAGCTGGTTCAAGTTGGGTCTTGGGCCTTTCCAGCAGAGGTGGGGTCGGCTGGGGTCTTACCAGTGCCCCTCACTCCCACAGGCATTGCCTCCTCCCATCAGGCTCCCTGCATCTGGCCCAGGCCCAGGTGAGTGACAGCGGCCTCTACGAATGCACAGCCAGTAACCCTGCAGGGTCCGCTGCTCAGTACTACGTCCTCAGGGTGCAAGGTAAGGCCCTGGCTGGCAGCCTGTCTCACACCGCTCCTCCAACCCCCATCTTTCTTAGGCCTCTCATGCCCCTCCCCCGTCTCCACGCCAGGCTCTGTCACCCCCTCATGGCCCTCCAGTGTTTCTTCCATCAACTCTATTTCCTGTCTTTTTCAAGCCTTATCTCTCCTTCTTCTCACCCCTCGTCTTCCCCTCTCCTGAACCCCTTGGTTGAGCCCGGAGAGTCTGTTCAGAGGCCCCCTGAGAGCAGAGGGCAGGGCCCCTTGGCGTTGGAGACTTGGGCGTTGGGAGGGGGACCCACGGAGGGGGTTCTGGTTCCTGGCTCGGGCGGGGGCCCAGGAGTGCATGTTCACCTGGGTGTCCAGGTTCCATTCACAGAAGCCACCCAGTCACTCCACCAAAGAGGCGGGGACCTTGTCATCTCCAGGAGCACGGGGATGAGTTGTCTGAGACAGGGGTCCTCTGACTGCAGCCCTCAGCCACTACTGACCTACATGCCGTTTTCATGTGGCCCACGAGTGAAGAATGACGTCTACATTTTTAAATGATTGGGGGAAAAAAGACAAATAATGTGACATGAAAATTATATGGAATTCAGGTTTCAGTGTCCATAAATACAAGCCTTATTGGAGCGCCATCACACACGTTCAGTTACATAGCGCCTGTGGCTGCTTTCACGCCGTAATGGCAGAGTTGAGTGGTTGAGACAGAGACCATCTGGTCTGCAAAACCTTTTCAGAAAAAGCCCTTTCCAAAAAAAGCCAACCCCTGATCTAAGCTGACTCCCCATTTTACAGGTGGACAGGCTGAGGTTCAGAGAGGGAGGGGCTCAAAGCTTCGCTATGAGTTTGCATGAGCATGGGAGTGAAACAGAGAAGCAGGAAGCAGGGGGATGAGCAGGGCCTCAGAGTCGGCAGATCTGGGTTTGAATGCTGACTCTGCCACAGACTGGCTGTGTGACCTTAGGGCAGCTGCTTGGCTTCTCTGAGCCTTGGATTCTTCTTCTATAAAGTGGAGGCAATAATGCCTATCCCATAGCTGTCAGAAAGGATGTTGAAGACATCAGGCATTCATCACGGTGGAAACTGCTGTTGTTTGCAGCAAGTGTTTTTAGGGGGGGTGGGTGCGGGCAGGGCATGTACACCCTCGTGCTCCTGGACAGTGAGGCTCTGGGCTCCGGGTGGGGGAGCTGATCTCTGCCCAGGGGCCAGCTTCCATAGATGGTCTTATCTTCGGGCTCCTACTCTGAAGCTGGGAAGGGATTGGGTGTCCTCAGCTTCCCCCAAGGGCCCAGGACACTTGTCCTCGTCTTTGAGAATTCTCCCGGGCTCATCCAGTCTGGCCCCATGGAAGCCACCTGGATTTCTGGTCACACAGACTCAGCCTTGGGGCCGGTCCAGCTCCTATGAGCCGACGCAGTGGGTGACTCTGGTCAAGTCACACAACCTTTCTGAGCCTCAGTTTCTTCATCTGCAAAATGGACATAGCATCACCCACCCCGTAGGAGGGACCAACTGGGATGGAGGATGGGAAAGTTGCTTGAAAATCACAAATGCAGAAGAAACAATACCCACTATCCTCCCCAAGCCAGGAAAGGGAAAGAGCGAGCTGGGAACCCTGAGAGTGAGTCTAGCCGCCGTGTTTTGGGCACCACTGTGGAGCAGGCTCCATGCTGGCTGCTCTGGTGCTGCGTCTCATTTCATCCCAGGGCTTCTTTGTGAGGAGGGGAAACCGAGGCTCCAGCCAGTGTGGGGTCCTGTGGCCGAGAGGGGCAGGGCTGGGATTTGAACCTCCCCTTCTGTGCATGCTGCCGCCTGGGTTGACTCAGTCCCGCCGCCCCGTGGGCCTCAATGTCCCCATCCAGCACTGAGCTGGTGTTCCCCAGCTGGTGGTTCTCAAATGGTGCTGGGTGCAAGCCTGGGGGTAGGGATGGGGGTGGGGGCTGGGGAGGGGTAGAAGGGGAGTAAGCTGAGCATGGAGGATCGATTTTTTTTTTTTTTTTTTTTTGCGGTACTCGGGCCTCTCACTGTTGTGGCCTCTCCCGTTGCGGAGCACAGGCTCCAGACGCGCAGGCTCAGCGGCCATGGCTCACGGGCCCAGCCGCTCCGCGGCATGTGGGATCTTCCTAGACCGGGGCACGAACCCGTGTCCCCTGCATCGGCAGGCGGACTCTCAACCACTGCGCCACCAGGGAAGCACGAGGAGCGATTTTTTTATGGCAACACGTGTATTCAAGGGAAAGGCTGATTCGTATACTCTTGCGGGGGGGTCCACACGGGATGTCCTACTGTCAATTGCCCCCCACAATGACGATTTCTGCTGGTTGGCGATGGCCAGGGGTGTGGGGAGCCCTGCAGCAGGCCAGGCCCTCTCTGTAAGTCTGGGCTCTGTGACTCCCCCAACCCGGGGCCCCTGCCCTGACACCCCTCCCCGTGGCCCTGTCAGTGCCCCCCCAGGTGCAGCCGGGCCCGCGGGTCCTGAAGGCACTGGTGGGAGAGGCTCTGGACCTGAACTGCGTGGCCGAGGGCAACCCGGAGCCCCAGCTGACCTGGTCCAAGGATGGGGTGGCCCTGCGGGGCGGGGGGCCCGAGGGCTCCATCCACTTCATGGCCATCCGAACCTCGGATGCTGGGACGTACCGCTGTGAGGCCTCCAGCAGCGCTGGGGTGGATGCCTGGGAGCTGGAGCTCAGGGTGCTGGGTGAGTCTCCCCTGAGCCCCAGAGCTTACCTCCCCACTCCTTCCCCAGCAGCAGCCCGGGCTTCTGAGCTGCTGGACCCCTTGCTTCCTCCCAGCCCCCGAAGCCGTGTCTGGCCGCTTTCGCCAGCCCTGGGGGTGCTCCGTCCTCGGGGTGGGGTGCAGGCGCCGTGAGGTGGTGGCTGAAGAGCAGCGGGCCAGCTTCTCCCACTTTCCAGCTGGACAACCATCAGCCAGTCATTTACACTCTCTGACCCTGTAACATGGGTCCAGTAACATGTGAGAGAATGTGTGTGAAGTGCCTGGTGCATAGTAAGTTCTGGAACCCTGGTGCTAGCATTTTCACTATGACGAATTTGAAACACACTCAGAGAAGGCAGGGCAGGACGATCCTGAGCTCAGCCCCCCGAGCCCGCAGGGTCGTGCGTGGCACTGAGGACTGTTCCATGGGCCACCCTGCAGGGGGTGAGCTGGTGCCATGGCCCTGACTCTCCCTGAGGCTGAGGGCTGGGACGCGGGGCTTGTACCCCCTTATTCCAGCTGGGGTTCTGGATGGGAATGCCCCCTCCACCAGCCCTCGGCTCCTGGTGGGGGAAGCGCCAGGCTTTGGGTTTGGGCGTGTGAGTGTGGCCACATTACCTTCCACCAGAGCCGCCATACTGGGGGCCCGATGAGACCAGTGGCCTGCTGGAGAAGGTAGCAGGAGAGAACGCCAGCTTGCCGTGCCCTGCCAGAGGTGAGGCTGGGCCCTGGGCTCTGGGCTGGGAGGGGGAGAAAACCCACCCATGTTTCAGTGCCCTCGGTCACTGTGGGCAGTGCGCGTGGGTATGGAGGCTTATGGGGTCCCCACTCCTGTCCAGGACCATGCCAGGCACTTCATCCCATCAGCAGTCCTAAAGGATGGGTATTAGCATTAGCTCTATTTTTTATTAGGGGCATTTTAGGCCCAGAGCGGTTAAGAGGGTTGCCTGAGGTCACAGCCAGAAGGTGACTCACAAAGTATAATCTGCTTTAACCCCAGCCCCAAGTTCCCGTTAAACCCTGGGCCCCTCTGCGCCTTGGGATTGTAACAACTGGGGCTGAGGAAGGCCACTGGGGCTGAGGAAGGCCCCAGGGTCCTAGGATCCGTGCTTGGTGGCCCCTGCCTCTCCCCAAGCCCCAGGCTTTCTCACAGGGCATGGATTCACGCAGTCCTGGGCAAACCAGTCCTTTGGGACCCCCTTTGGGCTACAGCACAGTGTGGGGTGGAGATAGCCACCCCTGGGTCAATTCCCTGGTGCCGGGCGGTTCACACCTCCTTTCTGAGCCTCAGTTTTCTCAGCTGTCCAGTGGGGTCACACCTGTCCCTCCACACAGGGCTGCTGTGAAGGCCCAGTGGACAACAGGAAGTTTAGGTCCCAGCACCGTGCCTGGCACATAGTAGGAGCTTGAGGAAACGTGTTGAATGGATTCTACTGTTCTGTAAAATCTCCCTGTGGCACCCAGTGGATCCCACTGGCTGCCAGAGTTGCTTCTGGCTTTGGGTCAAAATGGCCAAAATGTCTCCCCTGTGCATGGATGGTGCTCTCTAGAAGGGCAGGTGTCTGGGTGTCTAAGAAGTAAGTGGTAGCTTATAAAAAGCCTGGCAGGAGCCAGGAGAGCTGGTTCTAGTCTGCACTGCACTCCTCATGCCACAGGATCCAGGGAAGTCCTTGGAATGGGACAGAGGGAGGGCCAGGTAGGAGGCAGGTGGGAGCAGACCACCTGGAGGGGCCATTGTCCCGCTCTTGACCAGGGCGCCACCTTGTGTCAGTATCTGGTAACAGCAAGGAACCTGTAGGGCCCTCCCGGGACCACCAGCCCCGGCCTCCTGCCCTGATATCCCACAGTCACTCCCAACCCCAGCATCATCCCTGGTCAGCCAGGGGCCTGTCCTCTGGGCCTGACTTCAGCCAAGTCAGCATAAGCCAAGTCGCCTCCATCAAAACTGCCTGTCCCCGCCCCGCACCCCACCCCACCCCCCTTGGCCTTCTCTCTTTCAAGCAGGTGGCTGCCCGGTGGGCAGTGTTGGGCACTGGTATTCACCAGCCATGTGACCTTGGGCTCGGAGGGCTCTGAGGGAGAAAGGAGAAAGGCTGGAGCACCAGAGGGCGTGCCCCATGGGAGTCCTGGTACCTGCAGTGGGTGGCACCATCCGCCTCCTCCTTGTGGGGTGGTACAGAGGCCAGGAGCCTGGCCACCAACTTGCTGGTGATTTTGGACATTGCTCCTCTCTTGGTCTCTGTAAAATGGGAGTGGAGGCAAGGTGAGTGGTTTTTCAGCAACAGCCCTGAGTCCCTGGAGCCTTCCTGTCACAGAGCAGTGGTGCAGTTCTGTGTGGTCAGAGCTCATTTAGGGGTTAGATGTTTGCATTAAAAAAAAAAAAAAAAGCTTCCAGGGTTCAAAACTCAATACCCCTCAAGGCTGGCAGCTCTGAAGTCCTGGTCTCTGGGTGGCAGGAGGATGGGCTGGGGCCTTTGGGAAAAGATGAGGAGCTGGGAGGGGCATGTGTGTGTCTGTGGGGTGTATGTGTGTATGTTGTGTGTATGTGTTCACACATGTGTCTCCGTGGTGGGGAGCAGCTGGGACACTCCGGCAGGCATCCTGGACAGACACAGAGGAAACAGCAGAGGGGTCTATGAGAAAACAGACACAGAGGATTAAGTAGCCCAAGGATCGCAGAACATGGGTGGCCCTCCTTTTCCCTCAGGGCCAGCGGGCAGAGTCCCCAGCACTTAAGCAGGAGCAGTCAGTACAGGGTGGGGTGGGGCAGGGGCCCTCCCGAACGAGACGACACCCAGGATGCCTTGGATGTGCCGCATCTTGATCGTAGCCCCATTCCCCCCTAGATGGGGTGTCTCACCCCTCCCTCTGAAAGTGAGGATAAAAGAGCAAGTGAGGTAGAGAGAGTGTGCTTACAAAGCGCCCCGAGCTGCCAGGGGAGTCAGCAGATCAAGTGGGGGTGTGGTGCATGATAACTGGTATTTAGCAACGATTATGACCCCAATGTGGGGTGATGGAGGGGCTGCAGGCTGCCCTCCTGCTCGGCGCTAGCAGAGGTAGGAAGGCAGGTGAGGGCCCAGCAGGCAGGGCAGTGGGTAAGGGCTGCCCTCATCCTGAGATCATTCTGCGGAGTTGGGGCTCACGTGACCCCAGGCCCCGCTGCGACCACTGGGCGCCATGCCTCATGGGCACGTGTGCTGCTTGGAATGCTGGGTCATTCCTTCAACAACGATCTGAAGACCTACTGTGTGCCCTGGCCCAGTGGGGCAGCTGTTCATCCTGCACCCATTGTGCGCCGGGCCGTGTGAGCCGACAGGCTGGTAGCAGCGCCAGACACTGCACAGTCTGATGTGAGGAGTGTTGGAGAAGGTCCTCCAGGGGGACTGCGGCGCTCACGGTGGGGCTAGGGGTGTGTGGCCAGCGGTGCCCGCCTCATGCCTGTGAGGGGAAGCACAGGCCCGGTCCACCTGGGTTCTCCACCGTTTATGTGCGGATCCGATGGCACAATATGGGTACTGAGCACGGCGGTCTCATTCATTCATGTAGCACCTACTGTGTGCCAGGCGCTGGGCTTGCAGCTGGGGGTGCAACAGGGAACAAAGCAAAGACTTCGGACCTTGTGGGGGGAGACAGACAATAGGCCAAAAAAAAAAAAAAGCCTAAAGAAGTGCATCTTCTGTACATTAGGAAGTTGGAGATGGCGGGCAAAAGAGAAAACACAGGGCAGGTGAGGGGGCTGGGAGTGTGGATGAGGTGGGGCCTCTGCGAAGGGAACCAGAAAAGGCTCTGGCCCCTGTGCCTGTGGCCCTCGGGCCACTGGGAGGCCATGTGGACACACAGCACTGGGTGGGGAGGTGACAGGTGTGTGAGCACCTGCTACTCCTCCAGCCTGGGGGGCAAGGAGGTACCTGAGACCTCCCCCCACCCCGGAGGGTCAGCATCACTTGCACGGGGGTGGGGAGCAGTGTGGGTGTGGACAGGGAAGGGGACAGGTTTTCGTGCTGATGACTCTGTGCCCTGCCAGGGACGCCCAAGCCACAGGTCACGTGGCGGAAGGGCCCGTCCTCAGAGCCCCTGCGTGGCCGGCCGGGCCTGGCAGTGCTGGATGAAGGCTCTCTGTTTCTGGCCTCGGTCTCTCCCACCGACGGTGGAGACTACGAGTGTCAGGCCACCAACGAGGCGGGCTCCGCATCCAGGAGAGCCAAGCTCGTAGTCCATGGTGAGCAGGGACCCCAGGGCTGGGGAACGGCTTGTACACACCTCCCAGTGGTACCCATGGAAGCCTGGGTGGGACAGCGCCAGCTCCCCAGCCTGAGAGCTCACTGCAGGGGAGGCCACAGGTCCCTGCCCTCCCCCACTCCGTGCTTGTTGGGGAGGGCTTGAGGGTGTCAGGAAAGTGGCAGGTTGCATGGGCATCCCCATCCCCAGAGAGACCTCCACGGAGACAGTGTAAGGAGAAGAACCTGGAACTCCATAAAAGGCTCTAAAATGGTCTAGTGAATTTATTCTAGAAGGCTCACTGATGGCAAATGAGAGTCCCAAAGCCCCCCTCCACTGAAGCTGCTGAAACTACCCAAGGTTCCTATTCTTCCCGCAGCAGGAAGAGCTTCCCACAGCTCCCGCCCCCTCCCCCTCCCCCCGCCCCTGGTGCTGTGTGCAGGGGGAGGGGAGCCCTTCTCCTCAACACGGGCTTATGGAGGGGGTGGGAGAAGCAGTTTTATGGTTCCCGGGAAATTTGTTTCAAAGACATACCTAGGCCCCATCTTCAGAGATTCTGACTTGGGGTTGGGGAGGGTACCCCCCTAGGTGACCATGACAGCAGTTTGGGTGGAGAGCCAGATGGATCCCGGGGCTCCCGCATCTTACAAAGCTGGATGTCAGAGCCCGTAGACAGTTCCTGGGCACGACCAGCACGAGGTCCCAGGGCGAGGCCGCTGTGGCCATTCCCAGGCCCACGGGGCTCCTGATGGCCACAGCAGGGGCTGGGGCGGGCATCCTGGAACCCCAGAATCTGGGGAAGGGCGGGAGTTGGGGCTGCCCATCCAGGTGGGGAAGAATGGCCCAGAAGGAGTCCGGGTGGCCGTGGCTGTCCTGGGAGGGGGCAGCTCCTCTATTTCTCCTTGCTCCCAAGTGCCCCCCAGCATCCGGGAGAACGGGCACAGGGCCAACGTGTCAGGCATGGCCGGGCAGTCCCTGACGCTGGAGTGTGACGCAAATGGCTTTCCGGCCCCCGAGATCACGTGGCTCAAGGATGGGCAGCAGGTGGGTGTCCCCTGGGGTGGGTGGGCTGTGGGTGGGATTTGGATAGGGTACAGACCTTCTGGACGGGTTCCTGCATGTGCCAGGTGTGGCGGGGAGGTGTGACAAGTGGCAGGTGTCTTTGGGGATGCACTGGGGCTCAGGGCCACGGAAGACCGTGGGCCCACGATAAAGCCTGAGGGGCTGCCTGGTGGAGAGGGCACGGCACCGTTCTGGGAATCAGAAGCCCTGGGTTCCCGTCACCAGCCAGCTCCCTGGGCCTCAGTTTCCTCATTGCTGATGGGGGGTGCGGGGTGGCCAGACCCCGCTCATCAGCTCCCTCTGGCCTCTTCTGCCCAGATCCCCGAGGTGGGCAGCCACCGCCTCCTGGACGGGGCCCGGGCCCTCCACTTTCCCAGGATCCAGGAGGGCGATTCTGGCCTCTACTCCTGCAGGGCCGAGAACCAGGCCGGGACTGTGCAGAGGGACTTCGATCTCCTTGTGCTCAGTGAGTGAGGCTGAGCCCTCCCAGCTCCCAAGTGTGTCTGGCCCTGCAGCCCCTCCCCTTTTAGGTGGGGCGGGGGAAGGAAACTACCGGCTGGGAGCCGGGGGCATAGAGGGGCGTATGGCAGACCTGGTCCCTGTCTTCACAGAGCTATGGGGGCAGACATTAGATAATCACATCATTAGCTTTGTAATTACATTATGCATTATATGCTACAAAGGAGCGGTGGCGGCAGCTGAGGACGCACAGAGCAGGGGCCGATCCAGCCAGGGGTTTGGGGGAGCTTCCCATGAGGGCCGGGTAGGAGAAGGGAAGGGTGACCAGGCAGGGGTCCTGCATGTGCAAAGGCCCTGCAGCAGGCGGGGCTTGTAGGGGTTGAGGATTTTTCTCCCCCCACCCTTTCTCACCCCCAGTCCCACCTTCCGTGCTTGGAGCCGAGGCCGCCCAGGAGGTGCTGGGCCTGGCTGGTGTAGGGGTGGAGCTGGAGTGCCAGACCTCGGGGGTCCCCACGCCCCAGATGGAATGGACCAAGGATGGGCAGTGAGTGACCCCCGACGGGTAGTGTTGGGGTGGAGCCTCGGCCTGGGTTGGTGGAGAGGGCCTCTGGGGAGATGGAACTCTGCAGGGTTAGAGCTTGACAGGCATTGCACGAGCCACCCAGGGCCCAGGCAGAGGGCGGTGTGGGGCACATCCACCCCCCAGCCTGAGATCACCCAGGTGAGACCCTGCTTTCAAATGGCAGGGTTTTCTCATCACTTAGCCAGGCTTCCTTTCATTTTTAAAACTTTTTCAAAGGTGTTTTTTAAGGTATTTAAAATTTTAAGGAATTAATATGATGTTTACCATTCCAAAGTGCACAATTCGTTCAGTACTAAATACAAGTACATCCACAGTGTTGCACATCCGTCGCCTCTGTCTGGTTCCAGAACATTTCATCGCCCCCACAGGAGGCCCTATACCCATTAGCAGTCACTACTCTGTTCCTCCCCGGCCCCAGCCCCTGGCAACCACTAACCTCTGTCTCTGTGAATTTCACTATATTTCATATAAATTTCATGCAGTCATACATATGTAGTCTTTCGTGTCTGGCTTCTTTTACCTAGCGCACAGTTTTCGAGGTTTTTTCATGTTGTAGCAGGTTTCAGTGCTTCATCCCTTTTAATGGCTGAGTAATATTCCATTGTAGGGATGAACCACTCTTTGTTTATCTGTTTATCCATTGATGGGCACTTGGGTTGTTGGTACCTTTCAGCGACTGTGAATCTTCCAGGCTTCCTTTTCCCAAGCAGCAGGCTCCCCTCTGTGTGGCCTGCCCCTGCCAGCTGGCCTTACGGACAGTCTTGACCACCTTTCCAGACCTGTCCTTCCGGGGGACCCTCGCATCCAGCTGCAGGAGGATGGCCAGGTTCTCAGAATCACCACCAGTCACCTGGGGGATGAAGGGCGGTACCAGTGCGTGGCCTTCAGCCCAGCCGGCCAGCAGGCCAAGGACTTTCAGCTCAGAATCCACTGTGAGCCCAACCCCTTCCCGGCCCCCACCACGGGCTGCCCACCGCATGGAGGGCAGACGAGGGCAGACACGGGGGCCTATGAGGAGTGAGCCCCCGGTTCTGTAAAGCTGGGGGGGGCGGGGGGGGGTGGACCGCGAAGAACAGAGGGAATCTGGCCCGACGTTTCCCAAATCCCACTGTCCCCATCTGAGCTTCACAAGTTTTCCTATTCCTGATACCACTCAGGATGATTGTTTGCTTAAATCAAGTCACTTTTCTTTACACTGAAACTCATTTATGTAAAAGGATGTGTAACACATCAAAGGCAAGTAGGAAGCAGGGCTGCTTGGCCTTCGTGGGAGGAAGCTGTGAAAACAAATGCAACCAAAGAGGGATTTTGGAAACCCTTAGGCTGTGAGCTGCCTGCATGTGGTAAAAAGGGCAGAATAGAAAGTTCTAGAAAGGTTACGAACATAGTCGCACCAAGCACACCAAACAGCCTTTTCCTTTGTCGTAATCAGGCAGGAAGGAGATTTGGGGAGGGTGTAGCTGTTCTGTTACGAGATGCATGCCCACGTGTCCTGAGGATCAGCTTAGGTACCACCCAAGGTGTGTGACCTGCCCTGTAGGAACCCCGGATCCAGTTCGGCCCCTCGTTTTACAGATGGGGAGACTGAGCCCCAGAGAGGGGAAGTGACCTATGCGGGTCATACAGCGAGTCAGAGGCAAAGTGGGGTCCGGAACTTGACCTGTGGCCCCTCCCCCGCTTTCTGTGCCTCTTGTGATGGCCGGGCTTGCCCCCCACGTCAGCGTGTCCCTGGCCGATATCTCCTGTCTGTCCCCAGAGCCCCCCGCCCCTCCTCCCACCCCTGCAGTAGAAGCCTGTGACATGTGCGTTGCTTGTGGCCCACAGACAGGTGCATGGGGCTGCAAGGGATGGGACACCAGCCACCTCGGTGCTGGGCAGGCTCCCTGTGACTGCCCCCCGCCCCCCATTGTCCTCAGCACCTCCCACCATCTGGGGCTCCAACGAGACAAGTGAGTTGACCGTCATGGAGGGCCACCCCATGTGGCTCCTGTGTGAAGCTCGAGGAGTGCCCACGCCTGACATCACCTGGTTCAAGGATGGGGACCCCCTGCTGCCCAGTGCCGGGACCGTCTACACCAGGGGCGGCCGACAGCTGCAGCTGGAGAGGGCCCAGGGCTCGGACACTGGCATCTACACCTGCAGGGCCAGCAACCCCGTGGGGGTCGTGGAGAAGGCCACCCGGCTGGAGGTTTTCGGTGAGCGGCCCGGGGTCGCAGCAGGAGCAGTGGTCAGCTGGGGCGAGTAGTGGGAGGGACGCTGGGCCGGGGTGGCCTCCGTCTGGCTCTAAAGGTGGGTGAAGGGAGCAGCCAGAGGCCCAGGAAAATGCGAATGAGGGGTTACCCAGGGAGAAGGGTCATCTCAGCTCACCCAGCCTTCCTCAGGCAGGTGAGGAAACCAACGCCAGGGGAAGGGCCTGTCTCGGGGCCCCAGCGGAGCCGAGTTGAGAATCCACGTCTCCCCCTCGCGGTTTAGGGCTTCTCAGGAAATTGTGCCCACACCCCCATGACCACAGCTAATAACTAAGTGCTCTTAATTAGCCACATACTGTGGTCCAGACACCCTGGGGCTCGTCACAGCGCTAGCTAATTTAGTCACAGCACAGGGACTAGGGCCCTGGTCCCCCCACTCGTGGGTGAGTGTGGTGGGCTCTGGGGCTGGCCCAGGTCACCCCGCTGGGAGGTGAGAGGACCCAGTTCCTACCTCGAGGGTCTGACTTGTGCTCTGTTAACCTCAGCATTGGCCTGCCTGAAGGGGCTTGGCTCTGAGGACATGTGAAGAACTCAGAAGACAGGGTGTGTGTAGGAAGGCAGAGATGGGTCTGAGCAGATGAAGTCTGAGAAGGCAGAATGCAGCCTGGTGGGGTCATTCTGGTCCCTCTCGAGGAATCAGCTCCGGAGCTCTGGTCCCCAAAGATACAAAGGGCTTGGGTGCTGGAGTCCTGGGGACCCCAAAGGGAAGTTGAGGTGTGTGGGGTCTACGGGCAGCCTCTGAGGTTGAGCCCAGCAGCCAACTCCAGGATTCTTATTCAGGGATCTGAGAACCTCCTGGAAACTGATGGAAAATGCACGTGTGTGTTTTCATTATATTTTCAGTGGGGCTAGTGACCCAGGCAATGTTGAGAAGCCCATGCCGTTCCCTCATCGCCCCATGTCTCCTGGCAATGACTCTGTGGGCCTAGCAACTTGGGGGCCCTCCCCAAGGGGAAGAGAGAAGCCCCCCCTCTGGCTACCCCCTTGGCCATCACTGGCTGAGTTAGGAGCCCCCAGAGGCTGGGCCGTCTGGGCTAGGGTCTGCTCGCTTCCTCAGGCCAGGCAGGGGACCAGTAGTAGGAGTAGAGACTCTGGTCTTGGGCCCTGGGGAACCCATCGCTTTGGGTTCAGCGGATCTTGAGACCTACCGTGTGCAGATACCGAAGACGCACAGAGACAAGTGTTGTTCCGCTCAGGCTGAGCTCACGGGGGTAGCAGGGTGTGGAGAGAGGATGCAGGCAGTGTAGGGGGGGTGGGGATGGCACCAAGGGGCAGAGGAGGGAGAGAGTGCTTCCAGCCAGGGTGCCGGGGGAGGCTCCCTGGAGGAGGTGATGATGTCTGAACAGGGGTTCCAGCTAGTGGAGGGGAGAAGGCATTTCGCGTGGGTTGGGGCCTGGGAGGGACTTAACCAGGCTGCTGGTCCCTGAGCAGCCCCTGCCTCTTCCCTAGTCCCGCCCACCATCGAGGGCGCTGGTGGAGGGCCCCGTGTGGTGAAGGCCGTGGCCGGGAGGCCCTTGGCGCTGGATTGTGTGGCCAGAGGCCACCCACCCCCCACCCTCTCCTGGCACCGCGAGGGGCTACCCGTGGCGGAGAGCAATGGGACGTGGCTGGAGGTGGGCGGCGGCATGCTGAGCCTGGAGAGCCTGGGGGAGGCGTCCGGAGGCCTGTACAGCTGCGTGGCCAGCAGCCCCGCCGGGGAGGCCGTGCTGCAGTACTCCGTGGAGGTGCAGGGTGAGCCCAGGCCTGCCCCACCCGAGTCACCTGGGCCGTGGGTCCCCCCTCCCACGCCTAGTGTGTGCAGAGGGAATGGAAGTGACCAGTGCCCTGGACTGCATGAGACAGATAAGGGGACAGATGAGAACCCTGCGACCTGGGCTGGGGCCCCTCAGGGATACAGTGTGGGCAGGGTTGATTCCCGGGATCAAGGGTCCCTGCTCCTGCCCATGACCCTGGGCCAGGTCATCCAGGGTGAAGGACACCGCTCTGCCTTCCAGGAGATGCTCCCAGTCAATGGGATGGACATTTATACGCTGAGGCCCAAAGCTGGGTGGTGGGCGCTGGTCCCGGGGATGGATGGGGGGGCCCTTTGCCTGCTTCTTCCATTTCACGGACACTTCACAGCCATTAACTCTGGATAAGGCAGGGAACAGGGAGACGGGACTCCTGAGCCCTGGGTTTGGTGGGAAGACATTGAATAAACAGACCAATCCTGTGGGGAGGCTGAACTTGGGTGGTCCTAGAAGGCCTTCTGGACGAGGGGCCGTTTATGGGAGTGCTTGAAGGGTGAGGTGAAGCTTGGGCCTGGCTCTGGCTGCACTGGGACTTAGGAGGGCTGTAGGCCGGGTTTT
This sequence comes from Mesoplodon mirus, assembly GCF_964341445.2. NCBI lineage: Eukaryota > Metazoa > Chordata > Mammalia > Artiodactyla > Ziphiidae > Mesoplodon > Mesoplodon mirus. The sequence goes on along the minus strand of NC_138976.1, from coordinate 6,010,237 downwards.
CCTCAGCACCAGACACCCAATGGTGGCTCCTGCCTACAGTGCCCCCGCAGCTCCTGTTGGCTGAAGGCTTGGGCCCGGTGACCACCCTCGTAGGACAGCCCCTGGACCTTCCCTGCCAGGCCTCAGGCTCCCCAGTGCCCGCGATCCAGTGCGTATGGGGTGGTGGAGGTCAGAACTGGGGGGCTGGGGGACAGGCAGAGAGCATGCTTTGGGGGTGGGTGGGGACGGGAGATGCTTCCCCTCCCAGGAGCATGAAAGAGGCTCTGGAGCCAAGGACCATGGAGCCAGGGACGTGAGAAAAGGAGAGAGATGCTGCCTGGCCTCTTGGCCTGTCCTGTTGCCCCTACCTTCTCTAGCCTCAGGCTGACCTGTTCCCCTCCCCACATACCTTAGGTGGCTGCAGAATGGCCGCCCAGCTGAGGAGCTGGCCGGGGTGCAGCTGACCTCGCAGGGGACCACACTGCACATCGACCACGTGGAGCTGGACCACGCGGGCCTCTTCGCCTGCCAGGCCACCAATGAAGCGGGCACTGCAGGGGCTGAAGTGGAGTTGTCTGTGCACGGTGAGGGCGGCTTGGGGTTCTGGGGCAATGACAGCCCGAGATGCCGCGGTGGGTGAAGCCAGCCTGACAGACATGGGAAGGGCATGGAGCTGGTCTTCTCTGGACAGCATTTCTGGTCTGGACTTCCCAGCTCCCCAAAGAGACACAAGTGTGAGAGTGTGGTCTCAGGTGCTCACCACACTTGTCTACAGGCCTTCGATCCCCTGCCCAGCCTCCCCCCGACCCCGGCTTGCTCTCTTTATGCTGACCACGCTGAACTTCATTCAACTGTTTAAATACGTTGGCTTTCTTACCTCCAGTCCTGCAAATGCTGTTCCCTCTGCCTGGAACATTCTTCCTCTTTGCCTGATTAGCTCCTCCCTATCTTTCAGGTCTGTCCTAAAAAAACACCCCTTCCTCCAGGAAGCCCTCCTTGATTCCACCATGGTTATAATCTGCACTGCCCAGCCTCTCGTGGCCATAGCCCCCCACCTACTGTATTGGGATTTCTCATTTGGCTGTTCATCTCCACTGCCCAGCTTGGGAGCTCTGAGGGCAGCACAGAACTTTCTCTGCTGTGTCCCTGTGCACAGTGCAGTATGGGACACAGAGTAGATGCTCAGTGCACATATGGATGGATAATGGATGGGTGGATGATGGCTGGATGGATGATGGATGGGAGAATTTGAAAGGGAAAGACTAGCTCTGCCGGCTCTCAGTCTGGCGCTCTTTCCCCTAAGGCCAGGTGTCTGGAGGGTTGAGTGGGGGGAGGCTAGATGCCAGCCCTGCAAGGCCACTCCCTCCCTCCCCAGGCATTGAAGAGGTTTCTGGGTGCCCACTGCACCCCTCCTGACCTTGACTGGGCCTCCCTGCCTCTCCCTCTGCCCAGAGTTCCCATCGGTGGTCATAGTTGGGGGTGAGAACATCACAGCCCCTTTCCTGCAGCCTGTGACCCTCCAATGTGCAGGGACTGGGGTACCTACCCCAAGCCTCCGCTGGTGGAAGGATGGTGTGGCCCTGGCAGCCTCGGGGGGGAACCTGCAGGTACGTGCAAGGGCCCCAGGGCTGGCAGGCCGACCTTGCACAGGGGGAGGGGCTGCTTTTTAGCGGCCCCGGGGAGCCCAAGCGGAACTCTGGCAGCCTGGGGGCAGGACAAACAGAGTCCACTCATCCTAGAAATGCTCAGTGGACCTTGGGGTACTGGGCCTGAAGAGGGAAGGGAGCCCTAAGCCTAGTCCAGGTCCCCGGAGTTTGAGCTCCCAGGGGGAGAAAATGGGGGGAGGGGAGTATCCCCAAGACCAGAGGGATCCCCTGGAATCTGAACGTGTGGCTCAGAACTCCACCCGGAACCAAGCTTGTGCCCATGCCTCACTTCTCCTGCGCTGGGGTCAACAGCAGCCTGGCCACTTGCCATGTCCCAGTGTTGCTCTGACCCCAGGCCCCGCCCACATCCTGGCACACACCTGCCGTTCCTCCTCTCCACCAGATCGAGAAGGTGGACCTGAGGGACGAAGGCATCTACACTTGTGCTGCCACTAACCAGGCTGGGGAGAGCAGGAGGGACGTGGCGCTCAAGGTGTTGGGTGAGGACGTGGGTGGGGGCGGAGCCTGCACCTGGGGTGGCGGGTGACTGAGTGCCCGCAGGGCTGCCGTGGGGGGTTGGGGACGGCTGGGGGCTCTAAAATTAATGTCACGTACTTAACTGTAGAAGTAGAAAATCATTTGCTCTGTGGTCACTTTTGGTGGCTTTCCACCGGATTTTCAGTGGACAGACTTGTTCTCATTCATATTTATCTTTGCTTGTTCTGTTCATTTGGGGGCTCATTTAGGTCCTTGTGTATATGGGCAAATCCTGGCCCTTGTCATTCGTCCTGACTGTCTGGGGTCCACCTCCCCAGCGTGCCTGATGCTGGCTGTTCCTGGGGGGTCGGGCGCCAGGGTCAGCCTTGTTGCCCAGCCCCCCTTGGGAAGGCTGGGGAGCGGCACTGGGGAGGCCGAGATGAGCCACCCAGAGCCTGTACCCCTCCAAGCCAGGGCTCTCCTCGTCTCCCCTAGTGCCCCCCAATATCGAGCCAGGCCTGGTCAAAAAGGCAGTGCTGGAAAATGCCTCCGTATACTTGGAGTGTCTGGCTTCAGGCGTACCCCCTCCTGGTAAGTAAGACCCCTCCTCTTGGCTGAAAGCCACCTCCAGCCAACCCCAGTTCCCCATCCAAAGAGGCGGGGCAGTGCCGCAGGCACTGCTCTGGCTGTGCACAAAGCAGGATGAGATCAGCAGGCCTTCCCCCTCCCTCCCCAGTGTTCCCCTCTTCCTTGTCAACAGCTGTTTATGCAATGCCCATTACATGCCAGTCACTGCCAGGGCCCAGAGCCTTTGCACTGGTGTCTGAAACAAACCTGCGGGGTTTCTGCTGAGTTTGTGGCTTCACGGGGCTGCCCCGGGGCTGGCGGTGAGAACCAGGACCTCCATCTGGGCCTCTTCTCTAGACCAGCAGTTGAGCAAAGGTCTGGGAGCTAGGGCTAGGTGTGGGTGCCCGGCAGACAGGATGGGCCCAGGAAGGGGGTCCGTTTCCTGTTCCCCATCTGAACCAGGTCAACCCTGCTTTGCCTGGGGTGGTGAGCCCTGGAGGTATTTGCCCTCTGCCATGGGGAAACCCTCTTCTGGGATGGACCCTGGCAGGAGGTAAGGAAGTTGAAGATACAGTCGGTCATTACTAATTTATTTATTATCTCTTTATTAACTTTATTTTTAAATTGAAGTATATTGGTTTACAATGTTGTGTTAATTTCTGCTGTACAGCAAAGTGATTCAGTTATACATATATATATATATATATATATATATATATATATATACACATTCTTTTTTTATATGCTTTTCCATTATGGTTTATCATAGGATATTGAATATAGTTCTCTGTGTTATACAGTAGAACCTTGTTGTTTATCCATTCTATATATGATAGCTTACATCTGCTGACCCCAACCCTCCCACTCCGTCCCTCCCCCCACCCCCTTTCCCTTAGCAACCACCAGTCTGTTCTCTATGTCCACGAGTCTGTTTTGTAGATAGGTTCATTTGTGTCATATTTTAGATTCCACATATAAGTGATATCATATGGTATTTGTCTTTTTCTTACTTCACTTAGTATGATAATCTCTGGTTCCATCCATGTTGCTGCAAATGGCATTATTTTGTTCTTTTTTATGGCTGAGTAGTATTCCGTTGTATATATGTGCCACATCTTCTCTATCCATTCATCTGTTGATGGACATTTAGGTTGTTCCCATGTCTTGACTATTGTGAATAGTGCTGCTATGAACATGGGGGTGCATGTAGCTTTTTATAATTGGTCCATATTAATGAGGCTGCTGTTTTGGGGTATACCATGTTCTCCTCTAAAGATCTCCCTCATGGGTGGTCTCCTGGCAGGGGGAGGACATGAGGGGCTGGGCTGACTTTGACTCTCCTTGCTGCTGGCTGCCCCAGCCTGCATCCCTCTCTGCCTTCGGTTCCATCTCAGACAACGCTGCCCTGTTCTGCCCCACCCCCCTTCCTGGAGAACACTGGCTTTCTCCGGTGCCTGAGATAAAGGCACACCATGTGGCCACCCAGGAAGCCTCTCCTGGATGCCCATGACACAGGGCACAGTCTGAAGGGCTGGCAGGGACCCTTTCATCTCTCTTCTCTTCACCAGATATCTCCTGGTTCAAGGGCCACCAGCCTGTCTCTGCCCAGGAGGGAGTGACGGTGTCAGCTGATGGGAGAGTTCTCCTCATTGAGCGAGCCCGGTTTTCTGATGCTGGGAGCTACCGCTGTGTGGCTTCCAACGTGGCAGGCAGCACAGAGTTGCAGTATGGCCTACGGGTCAATGGTGAGCTGCCCTGAGACTAAAGGGATCCTTGTCCCCAAAGTTGTCTTGCATCCATTTGTCCCTCAGTCTGTTCATCCATCTGTCATCCGTCCATCCTTCCTTCCATCCATCACCCATTCATCCATCCTTCCTTTCATTCATCTTTCCTTCCTTCCATCCATTGATAATTTATCCATCCATCCTTCCTTCCATCCATCATCCATTCATCCATCCTTCCTTTCATTCATCTTTCCTTCCTTCCATCCATGGATAATTTATCCATCCATTCTTCTATCCACGCATGGAAACACCCAACTGTTCTTCCACGGATCCAACCATCCATCCAGTCCTCTGCCTATCCACCCATCATCCATCCATCTAACCATCCATTTATTCAAACATCAATTCCTCCATCTACTGAGCACAGGCGTACCTCAGAGATCCTGCAGGTTCATTCAGTTCCAGACCACCACAAGAAAGCGAATATCAAAATAAAGCAAGTCACATGAATGTTTTGGTTTCCCATTGCATAGAAAAGTTCTGTTTACACTATACTGTAGTCTAGTAACTGTGCAGTAGCATTATGTCTAAAGAAAGTACAGACTTTAATTAAAAAGTATTTTATTGCTAAAACATGCTAACCATCATCTGAGCCTTTGGTGAGTCGTAGTAGCAACATCAAAGATCACTGTTCACAGATCGCTCTAACAGATAGAACGGTAAGGGAAAAGTTTGAAATATTGCGAGAATTACCAAAATGTGACACAGAGACCAGAAGTGAGCCAATGCTGCTGGAAAAATGGCACCGACAGACTTGCTCAAGGCAGGGTTGCCACAAACCTTCAGCTTGTAAAAAACACAACATCTGCAAAGTGCAGTGAGGTGGAGCATAATAAAACGAGATGCGCCTGTACGTGCTCTGGGCAGACCCTGGGGCTGCAGCGCTGACCAAGATGGACCCAGGAGCTTTCAGTCTAGTGGAGGATATTGGATACTTACCCAAAGTACTGTTTCATGACAATTGTGATAAGAGCTAGGAAAAGTGAGGTACAACTGAATGCCTGGAACTGAGGCGCTGACCTGGCCTGGGGGGGTCCCAGGAGGCATCTTTGAGAGCTGGATGCCTAAACGGAGACCATGTGCAAAATGCTAAGGCTATAGAGAATTTGAGAAACTGAAAGGAGGCTGGGGGCTTGGAGCTTACAGAATAGTGAGAGGAGGGGCCAGTGTGGTGCTGGGGAGCAGATGGAGGCTGGAAAGATTGGGTCTTTATCCTGGGAGCAGGGGGTAGGTAGCTGACACGAGGCTGGGACCCTGGGTGTCATGGCTCATGCCTCCCAGATACAACTGAATCTTCTGACCATTTTCTGCCCACGAGGGGCTGTCTGTAGGCTGATACCTCTGAGTTGGAAAGCAAAACCTGCCCAGGGATTCTCAACCCTGGCTACCCCTACACCATCCCCCTGATAATGGCCTCATGCTGAGCAGAAGGCCCAAGTTCAGGTGCTGCTTGTGCCAGTTCCTAGCTGGTCAGCCCTGGGCAGGTGACGTCCCTCTCTGAGCCTCAGTTTCCCGTCTGTGGCAGCCTCATGGTGGGGTTGGCAGGGTGAGATGAGCAACCTCAAGGACTGTGGAGTGCTGCGCCCATGTTGGGAGTGGCTGTTCCTAAGCTTCTGTTTGTGGCTGTGTGCTCCCGTGCGGGTACCCAGCCAGGGGCCCTGCCTGCTTCACCCCCAGTGGGGCTCAGCCTGTGCCCTGTGCCGCCCTCACCCTGCAGTGCCTCCCCGCATCACTCTGCCACCCAGCCTGCCAGGCCCCGTGATGCTCCACACCCCGGTTCGGCTGACCTGCAACGCCACGGGAGCCCCCAGCCCCATGCTGATGTGGCTGAAGGATGGAAACCCCGTGTCCACGGCAGGGACCTCCGGCCTCCAGGTCAGTGGGGGTGGGCGGTCCTGACTCGCCTCCCGGGTGCCGCAGTGGGTGCTGGGAGCAGAGGTCAGGGCCTGGGAGTGCCGAGGGGAGAGGGCAACAGTGATGGCCTGGGATGGTCGGCTGGAGGGAGGAAGAGGAGCTGCTGAACGGAGTCTAGAGCCAGGTGGTTTCCAGAAACATAATGCACACCACCAAGGTGAACCGAATATGTAATCTAAAAATTTCTAGTAGCTGCATTAGGATGAATGAAAAGAAACAGGTGAAACCAATTTTAATAATGCATGTTAAGGACTTCCCTGGTGGTCCAGTGGTTAGGACTCCTGGCTTCCACTGCAGGGGGCACGGGTTTGATCCCTGGTTGGGGAAACTAAGATCCCAAAAGCCTCATAACGCGGCATAAATAAATAAATAAAAGTGTCCTTTGGCTACTTTATTTATTTATTTATAAATAAATAAAAAGTGAATACTAAAAAAAAACTGCTGTATAAAAAAATACATTTTAGTTCACCCAGTATATCCAAAAAGTATCATTGCATCACGTGATCATTATAAAAAATCATTAACCAGACATTTTACATTCTCCTTTTTGTACAAACTCTTTGAAATCAGTTGTGCATCTTACACCTGGGGACCAGCCCTATTTCAAGGGCTCCCTAGCCATAGCCCTACTACAGGGGACTTTCTCAGGACCGATGTTATTCCCCACCAGCCAGCAGAGGTCCTGAGGTCTGGGTAGAGCTCGAGGTTCCTCTGCATTGTGGCGGGCCCCGGGGGTCTGGGACGAGCTGCCCGCTGTGCCTGCTAGCAGGACCTGACCTCATGTGGACTTCCTTCTGGGCCACAGGTCTTCCCTGGGGGCCGGGTCCTCACGCTGGCCAGTGCCCGGGCTTCCGACTCTGGCAGCTACTCCTGCGTGGCTGTGAATGCAGTGGGCGAGGACCGCCGGGACGTCATCCTGCATGTCCACAGTGAGTGTCAGGCCCTGGACTTTGCCGGGTGCAGGCCGGCGGCTCAAGAAGGCGGGGCTGGGGCATCCCCGGGGGTTGGATGTGGGAGGTCTGGCCTGAGACTGTGTCTGCCTTCATGTAGGGGTCAGTTGGACCCCCAGAGCCCTCTCCTAGAGTGTGAGCTCCCCTGTTGTGGACAGGTGGGCGGGTGGGCCCTTTCCTCAGTGGTAACATCTGGTACAACTAAAGTACAAAATCATATTCAGGATATTGATGTTGTTATAATGCACCATCCTATTCAGGTTTGGGGGCCTCCTCTAAAGGTCATCATGGGGAGGACAAGAGGGCTGCAGCTCAGGGGGTGGGCCCTCATCCTAATGGTGACTTCCCATCCCTGGTGTTTGCTCCTGGCTGCTGAGACAGCCCCTGCCCCGCCCCCTCCCGCAGTGCCCCCAAGCATCCTTGGAGAAGAGCTGAATGTGTCCGTCGTGGCCAACGAGTCAGTGGCCCTGGAGTGCCAGAGCCACGCTGTGCCCCCTCCCGTGCTGAGCTGGCGGAAGGATGGCCGCCCCCTGGAGCCCCGGCCTGGCATCCGCCTCTCCGCAGACAAGGCCTTGCTGGAGGTGTGCGGCCTCCCAGGCCACCAAGGGGGCCCCCACTGTGAGCAGAGCTGAGCCCTGAACAGGGCGGGCAGAGGTGCCCCTGTGAGCCTCAATTCAGCTCACTGTGACCTGCAGACCCCTCCAGTCACAGGACCCAACAGAGCTGCTTCCAACCAAACAGGGATGGAGAGCGAAGCCCCAGGACTGAGCCCTCAGTGGCGGGGGGTGGGGGGGTGCACTTCCCTCAGGACCCCCACGAGTTTTTCACTCCTTGTTCGAAAGTCTCCTTGCCTTTGGGCATTTAAGGCCCTTCGTCTGGCCCAGCAAGGCAGGGGTTAATTAGGGTCAGGGACTCTGGAGTCACAGCCTGGATTTAAATTTTAGCTCCACCTCCTCCCGGGTCGTTGGGGGGTCATGTTCTGACCACCCTGGCCTCCGCTCTCTCACCTGTGAGCACCTGGTGCCTTTCTTCTGGGGTGGCTGGGAGAGTCCTAGAGAATGCCTGTGAGGCCCCAACAGCTCGTCCATGTCAGCTGGGGGAAGGGACGTACCTCTCCAAGGCGCAGGGAGAACCCTCCACTCCAGCCTGTTCTTGCTTCTCCCACCCCTCTACATCTTGTGATACGATCATTCCCAACTCTGAGCCCCTTTGTTTGGTTTCCTCGGCCTGGAATACCGCCCCCTCCTTCCCTTCATTCTACCAAGCCACAGCCTAGCTCCCTCACCCACCTAGGTCAGGATCTGACCCCTGAGGACAGGGTCCCCTCCGCCTCCTCCTTGGAACAGGACTGGGCTGTGGATGTGAAGTGGGGCGAGGCTGGCAGGGCCGCCATTTGTGCCCAGTCCATGTCAGGCCACCAAGGTCCTGGCTTCCAGAAACTTCCCAGGACAAGAGGCGTAGCAGGTGCCACCACTGCTCTGTGGTTCCGGGTGGGAGGGGGGACTCAGCAACGTAAAGTGACATGCCCAAGGTCACACAGTCTGTCCGGGGGTAATCCCATCTGTGCCGCCCCTGCTGATGGGTTGTTTTTGCTCTCGGCCAGGTGGACAGAGCCGGGGTGGCGGACGCAGGCCGCTATACCTGCGAGGCGAAGAACCAGGCAGGCTGCTCGGAGAAACACTACAACCTGAATGTCTGGGGTGAGGGTCTCCTGGGCTGGGCTGGGGTCCCTCCCCCTGCCCCTAGGAGGGCTGGCTCTCAAGCCCTGGGGTTGGGGCTGCCTTGAGTGGGTTCTAGGACACAGCCCTCCTCCACCCCACCCTCTCCTCCCCGGGGTCCCTTTCTTATCCCAGCCCTCAACTTCCTGCCCACCTCACCTCCTCTCTTTTACTCAGTCCCTCCAGTGTTCCCCTCACCAGAGCCTCGCACCCTGACTGTGACCGAGGGGCGCCCCGCCAGGCTGTCCTGCGAATGTCGGGGCATCCCCTTCCCCAAGATCTCCTGGAGGAAGGACGGTAGGATGGCTGACCTCGCCCAGCCCTACCCTCATTGCCCCATCCAAGGAGGCTGCTCCCTACCCTCGCTGGGTGCCCCCATTCTTGTTGAGTTGGAGGTGGGTGGGCTTACAGCCCTAGGGGGTGTGGGTGCTGGTTACAGAAGGCCCTGCAGCCCCTCCTCAGCCAATGAGAGCTGGATTGATCCTCAGGCCTCACTTCAGATGTCTCTTCTTCCAGGAAGCCCTCCCTGACTTCCACCCCAGTCTAGGCCTCCTTGACGCCACCCCTGTATGTTAGCTCTTCATATTACCCACCTTAGTCCTTCAATGTCTGCTCCTCCATGAGCCCGTGAGCCCTGGGAGGCACTGTCTGGGAATTCAGCAGTGGCTAAGACAGTGCCCGGTACAAAACAGGTGCTCAATAAATATTTGGAATTCATTCATTTAACCAGTATTTGTTGAGAGCCTCTCTGTGCCAGGCCCCATTCTAGGTGCTGGATGTACGGCAGTGGATTGGGGCAGTCAGGTAATAGATGAGAAGTTAGTATAGGCATACCTCGTTTTATTGTGCTTTGCTTTACTGAGTTTCACAGATGTCGTGTTTTTTATAAATTGAAGGTTTATGGCAACCCTGCCTCCAGCAAGTCTATTGGTACCATTTTCCCAACATTTTCCAGCATTTGCTCACTTTGGGTCTCTGTCACATTTTGATAATTCTCCCAATATTTATAACTTTTTCATTATTATAATTATGTTTGTTATGGTGGTCTGTGATTAGTGATCTTTGATATTACTATTGAAAAAAGATTATGGCTTGCTGAAGGCTCAGATGATGGTTAGCATTTTAAAGTATTTTTCATTAAGTTATGTACGTTGTGTTTTTAAACGTAATAGTGCACACTTAATAGACTAAACATAATATTTATATGTACTGGGAAACCAAAAAATCACGTGACTCGCTTTATTTCGATATTTGCTTTTTGCGTTGGTCTGGAACCGAACCTATGATATCTCCGAGGTATGCCTGTAAATGACTTAATACCTGACATGATAAGTGCTATGGAGAGAAATAAAATCCAGGAAAGGGGAGAAGTTGTGAGGGGGGAGGGAGGTGGGATTTGCAATTTTAAGTTGGGTGGCCAGGGATATTTGACCAAGCAGATGTGGAGAAGGTGAGGGATGAGCATGAGGATATTGTAGGGAAAAGCATTCCAGGCAGAGGTGATGGCGGGTGCAAAGGCCCTGGGGCAGGGATGAACCAAGCTTGTTTGAAGAACAGCAAAGAGGCCAGTGGGGTTGGAGCAGATTCAGCAAGGGGACGGTAGCAGGAGATGGTCACCTGTGCGATGGGGGTGGACCAAAGGCTGTAAGGATCTCAACTTTTACCTTGAGCGAGATGGGGCTTCTGTAGGGGTCTGATTTGTACTCTAGATGGTTCCTACCAGCATGATGAGAATAGAGCATTGGGAGCAAGGGTGGGAGCAGCGTGGCCAGTGAGGGGGCTCCTGCAGGGACTCTGGGCAAGATATGCTGGCACTTGGACTAGGTGGGTATCCATGAGGTGTTGGAAGGGGGCCATAGTCTGGATGCATTTCAAAGGTGGTGCTGGCCGGATTTTCTGACGGCTGGGATAGGGGGCTAAGGAGAAGGAGGAGTCGGGGATGACTTTTGGCCTGGCAGTCAGGAGAGTGATTCTGCCATCACCCAGATGGAGAGGCTGCAAGGGCAGGTCTGGGGGAGCAGATAGGGAGTTCAGGGCATTTAATTTTGAGATCTGTTAGACACCCAACAAGTTGGCAAGTGGGCAGTCAGACATAGGTGTCTGGAGCTCAGAAGAGAGGTCTGGACTAAGAATAAATCCAAAAGTGACAAGACAAGTCGAGATCACCAGGGGAGAGAGCATGGACAGAGAATAGAATGTAAGAGCGAGGAAGAATGTCATGTGGCCACCTAGTCTCCTCCCCCTGCTGGGACACATGCTGATGGATGGCCAGAGCCCAGAGGGCCGCTCTGCTGTGAACAGGCGCAGGATATTGGAAGTTAGCGTTTAATCCAGTGCCTCTTGGTTTACAAAATCCTTCCCTGCATCGGGGTTTCCTTGCTGCCAGGTGTGCCAGCTGCTTGGTTTCCCTCCGCCATCTCTGTAGCTAGACGGATGGGTCATTCATTCGATAGCCTTCACTGAGCGCTATTATATGCCAGGCCCCAGAGAACCTCTAAGGATCCCAGGGGGAAAGGGAGTCAGGGTCTGCCCTCCAGGACAGCCCACGCCAGGGCAGGATTCAGACATGCCACCGGCAGGCTTGTCTGTGTTGGGGAGAGGCTCAGTGTTATGGGAGCTCAGAGTGGGTTCCAGGATCAGATTTGGTGCTCAGGGAAGGCTTCCTGGTGGAGGTGACATCTAAGTGGGCACCTGACGCATGAGCAGGAGCTGGCCAGGATGGATGGGAGGACAAGTGTTCGAGGTGGAAGGACCAAGGACCAGGGGCTTCATTCTCATGCATCCAGGTCAGCCTCTGCCCATGGACGGGGCCGGCCTTGGGCAGGTGTCAGCTGTGGGGCGGCTGCTGTATCTAGCACAGGCCCAGCCGGCCCAGGAGGGAACGTACACCTGTGAGTGCAGCAACGTGGCCGGAAATAGCAGCCAGGACCAGCAGCTGGAGGTGCATGGTGAGTCAGGCTGGGATGACCTGAACCAGGCGGAAGGGGCCAGAAGGGGGCCAAAGGGTGGGCAGCCAGGTGCCCTGGCAGGGCAGACCTCACCCCAAAACCCAAGCAAAGACAAAACAGGGCTGATGAGAGCACTGGCCTGTTACCCCTTAGCTCTCTGGCGTTTCAGCTGCCCCCTACCCCCAGCCAGCTTCTTACAGCTCCAGACCTCAGCGTGAGAGAGGGGGCAGCGTGATCCTAAGAAGCCCCCAGTGGTCCAGAGGGGGAAAAAACACAGCTTGAAACAGTTGGAAACTAAAGAAATGTAACATTGATATGAAGCTCCTGTACGTGATGGAAACATAAGTCTCCATCTACTTCTCCTGCCGGGATGAAATTAAATATCTCAACCTTGTAAAAATCATTCTAGAGAATAAAACCAAAAAAATGCTGTTCAGCATCCTGGGGAGAACCCCACCTGTGGAATAATCCCTCACCCTTGGCCAGTCCTAACAGGTGTTTCAGTTCTGGGAAGCCTCTGGTTTCTAAGGAAGGAAACCCCTCACAAATCTTCAGGGCTGTTCTGTGAGCTCACTGTCCAAACGGCAGGCCTTCCTGTGATTCACAGGGTGTGGGAGAGGGGGCCATGGGGTACTTCTCTGACCCCATTATAGAGGTGCAAAGTGAAGGCCCAGAGAGGTGAGGTCACCTGGCTGAGGTCACCTGGCTAAGGTCACACAGCCAGCGAGGGGCATGGAGGAACACAGGCCAAATGGAGGCGAGCCCAGAGCCTGGCATGTGGTGCGTGTTTGGTGCCCGGCGGCCCACGTTCCCTGACGTGCTTTCTCCCCATGCCAGTTCCCCCTCAGATCGCGGGCCCCCGAGAGCCCCACACACAGGTGTCCGTGGTCCAGGACGAGGAGGCCACTCTGGAATGCAACGCCACAGGGAAACCCCCGCCCAGGGTGACGTGGGAGCGGGACGGCGAGCCAGTGGGGGCCGAGCCTGGCCTGCGGCTGCAGAGCCAGGGTCAGAGGCTGCACGTGGAGCGGGCTCGGGCTGTCCATGCCGGGCGCTACAGCTGCGTGGCCGAGAACGTGGCCGGGAGGGCCGAGAGGAGGTTTTCACTCTCTGTGCTGGGTGAGGACTGGCGGCCTGCTGGAGGAGGGCAGGAAGGGAACCAGACTGGAGAAGGCAAGGCTGCTTCCGTCCCCAAGCTGTGCTCCTGGGACCACCCCCTTGTCCTGCCAGGAGTCAGACCCCTCTGGGTAGGGCTCCTGTTGAGAGAAGCTGCAAACGCTGCTCCCAAAATCAGGATTGGCTCCAAATACCCCTCATTTCCCTCCCTCCCTGCCTCCCGTGTTTGCTGTTCCCCTTCTCTGTTGCGGGCATTCTTTATCCTGCATGACTCGTATGTGATGGGGGAATTCGGGGGTCCCCGAGAGATCAGGAAGATCCTGACCACTGTCCTGGGAAATCAGGGCAGCTTCCTGTAGGAGGTGACCTTTTAGCTGAAATGCAAAGGCTGAGTAGGGGTTCGTCGGGAGCCGGGGTGAGAGGAAGAGTGCCAGGCAGAGAGAATAGACTCTGTGGAGGGCTGGGGCACATTCACGGCAGCTAGAAGAGCCTTGTGATTCCAATCTCTTACCGAGCTCCTACTGCATGCCTCAGGGTGGAGGCAGGGAGTGAAGAGAGACAAGGAGGGAGAGGTGGGCAGGGGTCCTTTAGGGAGGACCCTCTCATGTCTCCATCGTTGCTGGGATCCCCAGCCTCGCCCACCTATCCCTGCCTGATAGGGTGTGGCTTCCTTTCTGAATGGAGCTCTGCTCTGTGGATTTAGGGACCCATCTGGTGTCCCCCTTTGCTCTAATTCCCATCTCGTTTGCTCAGTCTTTGCTCCGTGCCAGGCTCTGTGCTAAGCGCTCTACACATGTCCTTGTCGAAATCTCCTGGCATTCCAATGAGGGGTCGGGGACACTGGGGCCCAAGCCTGACACCAAAGCCCAGCCCGTGGCCATCACTCACGCAGCTCTGATCTTGTCGCTTCTGCTCCTCAGGCTTCCCTGACTGGGGGGCGGGGGTCCTCGGCGAGGGCACTGGTGGGAAGCCAAGCAGGAGCGTACAGCCCCCGTCTGCATCCTGAATGCGGCTTCTTCTCTGTGTCTAGTGCCCCCAGAGCTCATTGGAGACTTGGACCCACTGACCAACGTCACGGCTGCCTTGCACAGCCCCTTGACGTTGCTCTGTCAAGCCACAGGCATCCCACCTCCAGGGGTCCTCTGGTTCCGAGGGGAGGAACCCATCAGCCCTGGGGAGGACACCTACCTCTTGGCAGGTAAGGTGCCACTCAGGGGAGTATCTGGTTATCGGGTCTGGACCTCTACCTCTGTCCATCACATGCCTGTGACCTCTGATCCTGCACTGCCAGGCTTGGTTGGGATAACCGTTTTAGCTGTTGGTCCCCTGAGAGTGCACCCAAAAACACTGGTCAGGTGAGGTGCTCCAGGAAAAAAAAAAAAATCAGATTTAAATAAGTTTGGAAAAGGCTTCCTGTTCTGCTCTCCTGGAGACTCACAGTGACCATCTGTATAGTCAAGGTTCTGATAAGTCCTGCAGAAAAAAATTCTCACGGCACCTATGAAACATAGCATGGAACCGTAACAAACTTTGGGAAATCTGATCTAAGCACTTTCCTTTGAATATTCATCTTCCTCACAAAGTTGGTCTGTGATGGTTCTTGCTGGAATACAAATGGGGAAACTGAGGCCCAAGAGGCAATATCCCATCAGAATCTTTCAGGGACTTCCAGGCCCCCTGAAGCTCAGCCTCAATGACCCGTCAGTTGTTCCATGCAGCCAAAGCTGGGATGGTAAATAAGTTTCCCCTTGTGCACCACTTCTGAGCACTTGGTGGGGGCCGCCAGATTCAGTGTGATGATATGAATTCAGAGACTGCATCTGGGCCCAGCAGAAAGGAGAGTGGCGATCGATTAGTGATGTCTGCCCTGGGTGCAAGAATAGCAGTGATGATGTGTATCTGTCTTCCTTGGGCTGGTCTTAGGAGATCCTTGCATTCCTCTGAGAGGAGCCGGTTCACCTCTGAGAGGTCCTTGGGAGAAGGTGGCCTTTTACCAGGTCCATCAGAGTCGAATGAGGGTTCTGATCTGAGCCAGGACTACATAAACCGTTGCTGTCCTTTTAGCCCCAGCCAACCCACAGAAGAGAGGGTAGCCAGGTGACAGATCCTTCTTACTAGAACAGGGTCCTCAAGTTTACCCTGGTGTAGGTCTAATGTCCAGGGGGCTCCATCTATCTGTTTACCCTCCTGGGCCTCAGTTTACCCGTCTGAGGAATGGAACATTGTGGGAGGCAGACACCTATACCTCTAAATATAACGCCTGGCATGCTCCTCTTCCTGGCGGGCGGCCTGGGCTCAGCTTGGGAGAGAAGGCTGCTCATAGCTGTGCTTGGAGCCCACTCCCCTGCTCCCCAGGTGGCTGGATGCTGAAGATGACTCGGGCCCAGGAGCGAGACAGAGGCCTCTACTCGTGCCTGGCAAGCAACGAGGCTGGGGAGGTGCGGAGGAACTTCAGCGTTGAGGTCCTGGGTATGTCACCGCCCCATTCTCATGGGCACCCACCAATCCTTTCCCTCTGGCCTGGGAGCTTCTGAGGGTGGGGTCTGGCACCGGCAGGAGGGAGAAGCCAAGCCTTGTTTTCTTTGCCTCATCAGCAATCTCTTCTCTGAGGCTGCCATAGCACTTTCCAGAAACAGCTGGAACTAACCCCAGATGAAAGGGGGAAAAGATTTTCAATACCACCCAACTGCCTTCCTCTGATCAGGGCCTTCTCCCAGAGGCACTGATACTTCCCTCAGCCAGCTGCTGAGGGTTAGGGTTAGGGTTTATTAAACTCACAGCCCCATGGAGGCAGGCGTGAGGGGATGGGGAAATGGAAAGAGGTGCCAGGGGCCCTTAGCTTCCTGCTCCGTGGTTGTTCAGCATGGTCAGTTAGTGTCTGTCTTCCCTGCTTCTCCCAGTTCCTCCCAGTATCGAGAACGAGGACCTGGAGGAGGCAATCAAGGTTCCCGAGGGGCAGACGGCTCACCTGACGTGCAATGTCACGGGTAAGGGACACACGCAGTGAACTGGAAGAAGGGTGAGAGGCAGCTCCGAGAAGGAGGGGGTCCCCGGAGATCTGGGCTGCCTGCCCCCAGCTCTACTGCTCCCCACGTAGGGTCTCTCACCATCTTGGCCTTTGCACTCTCTGTGCCTCCGCCCCAAACACTCTTCCCTACTCCTCATCTGACTTCAGAGCTTAGCTTCCAGGACCCTCCACAAGGAGTCCTTGGCTGACCCTTTGGGCCCATGGGCTCCTACAGGTCCCAGTGCTCCCCTATCCCAGCACTGACCACACTGGACCATAGTGGCCTTGTGATATCTGTGTACCCCAGCCAGGCTCTGAGCTCCTTGAGGACCAAGGGCTACCTTGTCACCATGATTCCCCCAGTGCCCAGCAGAGTAGGCTCCCATTAATGCTTGTGGGCTGGGAGAGATGGATGGATGGATGGATGGATGGATGGATGGATGGATGGAAGGGATAACTTGCCTTTCTGTCCTGCCTGTCTGTACCAAGCCATTCCTGCCCACAACCTGGGTAAGGAAAAGGCAATCAAACCACATAGGAAAGGACCCAGGCCAGGCTTGGTGGCTGCTTCTGTGTCTTGCCCTGTTGCATGGGTCTGCACTAAGATGGAGAATTGATGTCCCCTGCCCCACCTTGGAGCGGCCTCTGACCTCTTGTTTGACCTGGTCAAAACCTGCTGAAGCATTTCACTTGCCTCTGCCCTCTGCATACAGGCCACCCACAGCCCAAGGTCACATGGTTCAAAGATGGCAGACCCCTGGCTGGCGGAGATGCCCACCGCATCTCTCCAGATGGAGCCCTCCTGCAGGTCCTCCAGGCCAACCTGTCTAGTGCAGGCCACTACTCCTGTATTGCGGCCAACGCCATAGGAGAGAAGACCAAACATTTCCAGCTTAGCGTCCTGGGTAAGTGCTAAGCCTCTTCTGGCCGCCATAGGTGCCAGCAGGCTGGTACCAAGGTGACCAGCTCCTTATAGACAACTTCCCACAAAGCACTTTACTATTTTTTCTTCCACGTCAACAACAACAAAAATAATAATAACAGCCCTATTGGCTGAACGTCTACCATGGGCCAGGCATTTGGACAGGCCTGATTAGTTGAATCTTTTCAACAACCCTAGGAGGTGGGAGATGTGCTTATCCCCATGTCACCAATGAAGCCCTGAGGCTTAGAGAGGTGACAAGACTCCAGGCCTCAGGGTCGGGGCTCACACCCAGGCAGTCAGTCTCCCAAGGGCTGTCAGCATGAACTGTCTCATTAGGAGACACAGGGGTCTAGAAGTTGAGAGGAGCACAGATCTGTTTCTTAAAGTGCTGTTGGTAAAAGGGAGGGTCCCCAGTGAGAGCTGAAAGAGAAAATGTGGGGACCAATGAAAGCAGAGCTATTCTACCCAGCAGGGAGTAAAACTCCATCCCCACCTCTGCGCACAGAGTGGTAAAAATTGGAACCACAAACAGAATTGATAAGGCTCTGGTTAAATGAGTAGATTCTGGATGTTAAGAGACTATTGGGGAAATTGAGGCACAGCTGACCAGCTTCCCCTATGGTATTGCTTAGTGATGGAGGAGCCTAGGCTCTGGGTCACCCAGGCCTGAATTCAAGTGTGGCCACACGGTGCGTGGTTCCTCCGAGCTTCAGTTTCCCCTCTGTGCGATGCAAGTAGCAAAAGCACCGAAGCCAAGCACCAGGGTCTGAGGCTTTTCTGGGTCCTTGGGCCCAGGGTGGGGGATCTCCGTTAACGACCACACTCCCTGCCCCACTGCAGTGGTTCCCACCATCCTGGGGGTGAGCAGGGACAGCGCGGACGAGGAGGTGACCGTGACCATCAACAACCCCATCTCTCTGATCTGCGAGGCGCTGGCCTTTCCCTCCCCCACCATCACCTGGATGAAGGATGGGGCCCCGTTTGAGGGCTTGAACAACATCCAGCTGCTCCCAGGTGATGCCCTCGGGGCGGGGAGGAGGGAGAGAGGGGGCAGGTGATGGGACATCGGGCTGGGTCAGAGGAAGGGAGCCTAAGTGAATGCCTGGGGGTGACCCTGGCCGCTGCCCCCCGCCCCCCAAGCAGGCACCCACGGGCTGCAGATCCTGAATGCCCAGAAGGAAGATGCGGGCCAGTACACCTGCGTGGTCACCAATGAGCTTGGTGAGGCCATGAAGAACTACCACGTGGAAGTCCTCAGTGAGTCAGGGACCCTCCAGGGCACCAGTCGGGTGGGCAGGAGGCGGCCCGGGAACCCTAGGGCTGCTTTTGACACCCCAGACGCCTTCACATGGCTTGTCTCCTCTGGTGGTCACTGGCCAGCCAGGGCCGGCTCAGTCATTTTAGGGCCGAGGACCTAGGAGGAAGGAACCAGTGAGCTAGGACTTGGGCCACGTGGACGCCCAGAGCCACACCAGTCCTGGCTTCCTTCTGCCACTCACACTGTGATACAACCAGAGACCCCACAACTTGAGACCTGGTACCCCCAAGAGGGCTCCCAGAGGTTACCCCAGGAACCCCCCCACCTCAGACCTGACCTGTCCCGTAACCATCTCTCCCCAGGAGCGGGTGGGTTTCCAGAGCCCCTCCACTCTCAGAGAGCCAGCACCCCATTTCTGGGACACACCCTGGACCAGGGGGAGCGCAGGGTCTCAGCACCTCTTCTGCTGGCCTGCTCCTCAGACTGCTTTGTGGTTTTCAGTTCCCCCTTCCATCTCCAAAGATGACCCCTCTGGGGAGGTCGGCGTGAAGGAAGTGAAGACCAAGGTCAATAGTACCTTGACCCTGGAGTGCGAGTGCTGGGCCACGCCCCCACCCACCATCAGCTGGTACAAAGACGGACAGGTGAGCCCAGGACCCCCTGGCGGCCTCAGGCTCTCAGTCTGGTCCCCCTCGTCTGCTTGGAAGCTTCCAGAAAAGGCAGTCAAGACATCAGGTCCCAGAGCTGGCCTGGGCCCTGCCCCGCCCTTTGTATTTTAATAAGAAATTCAACTCTTTATAGGAAACAAGTCTCACGAACATTAAACCCTATATTCACCCACTGAATTCTCTTTTAATTTTTAAGTTGTATGGATTTGATGTTACAAAATTGTCGGGGTGTTCTTATCACTTTATGTTGTATTCCAAAAATTGTGTGAAAATAGAAGTACACTCTTCTGGGGACTTTCGGCCCCTCGTTTCTTTTCTTTTTTTTTTTTTTACATCTTTATTGGAGTATAATTGCTTTACAATGGTGTGTTAGTTTCTGCTTTACAACAAAGTGAATCAGTTATACATATACATATATTCCCATATCTCTTCCCTCTTGCGTCTCCCTCCCTCCCTCCCTATCCCACCCCTCTAGGTGGTCACAAAGCACCGAGCTGGTCTCCCTGTGCTATGCGTCTGCCCCTTATTTCTGTTGTCTGTTTCCCTTCCTTCCATCCTCAGCCTGTGACCCCCAGCCAGCGTGTGCACATCCTTGGTGAAGGACAGCTACTCCAGATCCAGCCCACGCAGGTCTCGGATTCTGGGCGATACGTGTGCATGGCCACCAACGTGGTCGGTGAGGATGACCAGGACTTCAACGTGCTCATCCAGGGTGTGTGGGGCCACAGGGAGGCGTGGGGCGGGGGCCAGTAGGATTGCAAGGCCGCATAGCTGGGGGTGGGGAGTCTCAGTGCTTCTGGGGTGGCCTGGCAGGAGGGCTCTGTTCTCATCACTCTCTGCATGTCTGGCCCCCAAGCCCTTGGCCTGGGCTCTTTCATGAACTAACCTTGTGACAAGGACATCCTTGCCCCCCAGGCCTTGGTTTTACCTTTGTAAAATGTGGGTGATCAAATCAAGTGACCTTGAGGGCCCCCCAGTTCAAAAAGCCAGTGATCCAAGGCATACACTCTGGCTAACGCTTAGTATCTGGCATTCTCCTCTGAGAAATATCAGCATGTCACAAGACTGAGTCCATTAGACACGAGCTCCAGAGAGAGGAAACTTATCCTAGTGCCCAGCATAGTAGTTGCTCAGTAAACACTGGTTGAAGGAGTGAGTGAATTTAAAAACTGCCTTGACTGAAGAGATTGGCTCAAACGGTGGAATTTCTGTGCCTGTGGGGTGGGGGGGGCTGGGACGGGAATCTCTTTGAGCGGAAGTTCATCCCCGTCCCTCAGCTGTGGGTCCTAATGGCTTTGTCCCCCACTCCCCAGTACCCCCCATGTTCCAGAAGGTGGGAGATGCCAGTGCAGCCTTTGAGACCTTGTCCCGGGAGGAAGAGGCCCGGGGTGGGGTGATGGAATACCGGGAGATCGTGGAGAACAACCCCGCCTACCTGTACTGTGACACCAACGCGGTCCCACCCCCGGAGCTCACCTGGTACAGGGAAGACCAGCCCCTCTCGGCCACAGATGGGGTGTCTGTTCTGCAAGGTAGGCCAGGGCTGCACAGAGAAGCAGGGCATTTGCAGGCAGGCACCAGGCTCACACCCACATCAGAGCTGGTCTCCTCTGCCTCTCTGTAAGTCCTTGAGCTCTCCTGTGTGCTGCTTGCTGTGTGACCCCGGGCAGGGCATATGACCACTTTGGACCTTAGCTGCCTTTTGTAAACCGGGGCTAGAAGTTCTTTACCGGTTTGAAGGCAAGAATGGGGTCCCCTTCTGCCTCTGGTTTTTAGAACAGAGGTTCTCATCTCGGCCGTGCCCACCTCTGGGCTTCAACATCTGTAATGTCCTGGCCCCTTTCTCTGGAGGTGTGGCTGGCTCCCTTATTAAGATCTCGTGACCCCAAATGCTGAAGAATCTCTCAGCTGGCTCTGATGACCACCCAGAGTCCAAGCTCATGGCTTATGTGACCTTTTAAATTTCTTCTTACAACTTTAAATATTACTTTAAGGTTATTTAATTTTTGTAAACAACTGCTTTATTTCAGAATAGTTTTTTGTGGATGACTTTGAATTAAAAGGCTCCGGGGATGGGACTTAGAAATGCCTGGCTTCCCTAGGGTGGCCCACATCTGGGAGGTATTCGAGACACAGAGCCTGGATGGGGTCCTGCCGGGTCCTGCCAGGTCCTGCCTGGTCCTGCCAGGCTTGGGCCAGTTGTGGCGCTGTCCAGCAGAGGGGGATGACGTGGGTTGCAGGATGAACAGGATCATTCCAGGGTTTGTACTTTGGTACTTGCAGAAGAAGGTGGCCCCTTGGAGGTCTGGGAGAGGCAATGCTTACGGAAAGCTCGATTGACCTCTTAACCTGGCACTGCCCTCTGACCTAGGGACACAGTGAGCTCAGTCACATGCTGATTGGCCTCTGACCCTGGCCACTGACCCCTAATCCTGGGTACACAGTGGTCGGTCACAGCTGACTTTAATTCTGGCCCCGATCACAGATTAACCTCATGTATCGAGTGACCCCTCCCCCAGCCATGGCCACTGCCTCCCCAGATCCCGGGTACTGTCTCCTGGCTCTGCACATAATGAGCCCCTGGTTCTAACCCTGCTCACAGCCCACCACATCCTGGGTCAGCGATCCCCCAACCCAGAGTCCTGAGCACACAGAGACCCTAGCCCAGCTTCCACTAGAGACCAGCTCCAGTCCCACAGATGCCAGGGTCCAGCCCTGGCTGGCTCTTGTGCACAGAGGGTCCCAGGTGATGCCCCCCAGTTGCCCCCACGCCCAACCACCGCCGCCTCCTGAGAGCCTCTGCCGACATGTGCCAAGCTCTCTGCCCCTTCCCTCTGCCTTCATTGAGGAGCTGGGCTCAGCACTGCTGGGCACTCTTTGGGAGCCTCAGTTTTTCCATCTGTAAGATGGGCATAGTAACAGCACATTGAGTCAGAGGCCAGGGAAATGCTCAGCCCAGGGCACAGAGTAAGCCGCTACTGCGCTTTATTTGATCCCCTTGACCCATGACCTGAGCAGAGCAGGCGATTCTCTGCGTTTCACAGATGAGGTGGGGGAGCGGGAGTGGCCGGGGGGGACGTGATGTGTCCCAGGTCCCCTCCGGGGGGAAGAGCGGGTTTCCTTGCCCCGGCTCAGGCCTCTGTCCCCACGTCCCCACAGGAGGCCGGGTCCTGCAGATCCCCCTGGTACGTGCGGAAGATGCCGGGAGGTACTCTTGCAAGGCCTCCAATGAGGTGGGCGAGGACTGGCTGCACTACCAGCTGCTGGTGCTGAGTGAGTGGCCCGGCCTGGGGGCGGGCGGGGGGCGGCGTGGTCTCATGTCTACAGGTCCCATGAGGGGCCCCCTCCCAAAGGGGGTCCGGGTAGAGAGAATGTTCAGTTCTACTGTACTCAGACGTTGGTAAGGTAGGGGTTACGAGCTTGGGCTCTAAAACCAGGCAGGACTGGATTCAAATTGCAAGTGAGCTGCTTCCTAGCTGTGTGACCTTGAGCAAATCACAGCCCTCTCTGTGCCCCAGATTCCTTAGCTGCGGCAGGGCCTGGGAGTACTTGATGGGCAGGGGTCAAGGAGCCCCAGCCAGTGCCTGGCCCCAAGTGGTGTCCTTGCCTCCACGCCCGCCTCCCCCAGGACCTTTCCCAGGGAGGCTGCCCGCTCCTCACCCTTTTCTCCCCCCCACCCAGCCCCACCTGTGATCCTGGGTGCCACAGAGGAGCTGGTGGAGGAGGTGACTGTCAACGCCAGCAGCACCGTCAGCCTACAGTGCCCAGCCCTGGGCAACCCTGTGCCCACCATATCGTGGCTCCAGAACGGGCTGCCTTTCTCCCCAAGCCCGTGGCTGCAGGTCCTGGAGGACGGGCAAGTCTTGCAGGTCAGGGCGACCCCCTGCTCGGGCTAAAGGCAGCGGCTGCTGTGACTCAGTGCTGCTTGTTTGAGGACCAACGAGCTAACCACGCTCTGTGCCAAATGAGGCTCTTTGCCTGAAACCACGTTGGAGCCCCTGGGATTTAATTCCGCCCACCAGATAATCGTATGTGAGCAAGCTTGCTGGGCTACGCATGGCACCTGAAAAGGACGCACAGGCATGCCACGCTTGGAGCCCAGCACGGCACAGGGCAGCCTTCCTCGGGAATGCCACTGAACGCTTACAGAGCTGTGCCCAGCACCTAGGAGCTCAGGCAGCTCCTCGGCCACCCAGTGTCCAGACACAGCCCCACGGGACCCCTGGAGTCCAACACAGCACACAGCACCCTCCTCGGGGCTCCGGTGGTGGGGGGGACTGTTGTCACCATCTAGTTTGCTCCAGGGAATCATCCATCAGCTTCACATCCCCCCAGATGTCACAGAAAGCCCTAGATGGCTGTGGGGTGAGCCCCTAAGCATTGCTCCATGTAGGCAAAGGTGGTCTTCTGAGGGGGCTGCTCCTGGTCCCTGCCGTGCCTGGAATGGGTGGGAGGAACCCTCACACTAGTTTCTGGTGGGACCCAGAGCCATCTGGCCGGTGGCGTGCACCCACAGGTGTCCACGGCAGAGGTGGCCGACGCTGCCAGCTACATGTGTGTGGCCGAGAACCCGGCGGGCTCCGCGGAGAAGCTCTTCACCCTCAGGGTGCAAGGTGAGCTGGGCCGAGCAGGAAGCCCCCTGGGTTCCCCAGCTGAGGAGGGGCTGGCGCTCTGGGTCTGCCCCACGCGCTCCGAGGACTCACCGTGCGGGCAGACACAGCGCCTCGGTCCTTCCAGTGTCCTGGGCTCTGGGCCTGTGCCAGCCGTACCCCAGGAGCGCATTTGGGGGACCCTGATCACTAGATAATTTTAAGCAGCTTCGGAGGCTGCCGGCAGAATGGCTCTTCTGAGGCCTTACAGCACCATGATTGCGCATTTACTGTGTACCTGGCGTGGGGCTGAGTACTCTCCCCGGGCTCATAGCTGAGAGGTTAGCCCAATTTTAGGGCTGTGGAAACAGACTCAGAGATGTCACCCAGGGGGGCTCTCCCCGCCCTGGAGTCTGCCCTCTCAGCCTCTGCATTCTTGTGACACATATACATCTCAGTGGCCATGAGCTGTGCCTCCAGCTGTGGGGCAGCTGTGGCCTCAGGGCGGAGGGAGGATGGTGTTACTCATGGTCTAGGACTCAAACCTGAATTGATATTCTGGCTCTGCCACTGAGCAGCTGAGTGACCTTGGAAAAGTGTCTCTCCCTCTCTGATCTCTAAGCCCCGTGTTCGCATCTGTAAGATGGTTATGACAGATAGGAGCTGCGGCACAGTGAGATTGGAAGCTCCAGGAGCTAGCGAAGGCCCCGTGTTTCACTCGGTGGCTGTCCGCTCCCTGCCGGTATGCGTTGTCATGTGTCTTTCTTTATCCTGGTGGCCGCGGGGACAGTTCCACCACGAATCGCGGGTCTGAACTCAGAGCAGGTCACCGCCATCCTCGACAGCAGCGTCTCCTTCCCATGCGAGGTCCACGCTCACCCGAGCCCCGAAGTCACGTGGTACAAGGACAGCCGGGCCCTCTCCATGGGAGAAGAAGTCTTCCTCCTGCCTGGTGAGTAAACTGAGGCTGGGGACCCATCTCTGAGGCTCTGTGGGAAAGCAGAGCTGCCTCCCCAAATGTGAGACAGGACTGGATGTCGGGGAGGGCTTTAGGACTGTGGGCGTGGGGTCTGGGGTCTGGGGCCTGTTTGCTGGTGCCAGGGGCTATCTCCCCCACCCCTGGCAGGCACGCACACGCTGCAGCTGGCTCGGGCACAGCCATCGGACTCTGGAACGTACATGTGTGAGGCCCTCAATGCCGCCGGCCGAGACCAAAAGCTGGTGCAGCTTAGTGTGCTGGGTATGTCCTGTCTGTCCCCCCACCTGCGCTGTCCCCCACTCCTTCAATCAGCCCTCATGCCCTCAGACAGCACAGCCAGGAGAGGGGCAGCCGGCCCTGGAGGAGCCTGGGATGCTCTGTGCCCTCTGCTGCAGTGGTATCTGGGGGGCATGGTGGTTAAGATCCTAGTTTTTAGCGTTTGGACATACTTGGGTTTGAAACTCAGCTGTGCACTTATTTGCTCTGTGACCTTGGGCAAGTCACTTCCCCTCCCTGAGCCTTGGGTCTCTCATCTGTAAGGTGATGGTTGGTATAAGGGTAAGATGATGGTATGTGAGCCCTTAGCCCAGTGCCTGGTGCCCCGTGAGCTATGAAGCTGAGGAGGGGCCAGCAGGATAACAGCCAGAGCTGGCCCAGGAAGGGCCCTTCCCAAGCCTGATGGATCACGAAGTTCTCTGCATGGAACCTTTTTGGGGGCTTCTGGTCTTCAGAATCCTCCTGGGGAAAGGCTGGCCCAAGATGTCATGAGCCAGCACTCCCTGGAGGGTTCTTTCAAGCCCTGGGGCAAGTTCATTCATTTGTGCCTGTTCACCTACTGTGCGCCCGGCACCGTGCCAGGTCTTGTGGGCTCACAGCTGGGGTGGGAGCTTCTACATTGGTTTGCTGGAGGGACATGGGCCTGTGGACCCCCATGGAGGGCCCTAACCTAGCTGGGGCTTGCCCTGTGTAGGAAAGAGCCTAGGAGGGTTGTCATAGCATCTCCCCCGACTGGGAGGCTGAACCCAGAGAGGGCAAGAGGCATTTCCCAGGTCACCCAGCAGGCCCTTGGCATGCTGGCCTGGATTCTCTTCTTCCAGCTCCCTGGGTCTGTGCCATCCCCTGCGGCGGGGTCCACTGCGTGACCTTGTCTCTCCATAGGCTGTTAGACTGTGGCCGGGGCCAAGGAGGACACGGGGAAGGCCACGCCCCTCACTCAGCTCATCTCCTTCCCCAGTTCCCCCAACCTTCAAGCAGGCTTCCAGTGGCCCCCAGGATGTGGTCCTGGTGAAGGCGGGGGACAAGGCCGTCCTGAGCTGCGAGACCGACTCACTTCCCGAGCCAGCCGTGACCTGGCACAAGGACGGGCAGCCCCTGGTCCTGGCACAGAGGACCCAGGCTCTGCTGGGCGGGCAGAGGCTGGAGATCCAGGACACCCAGGTGAGATGTCTGGTGGTGCGGGCAGCCGTGGGCAGCCCTGGGAATGTCGCCTCCTGGTCCTGGTGAGCCGAGGGTGGGCGTGGGGGGCAGCTGGGTGGCAAGACGGGGGGCTGCTGCCTCCTTGGCCTGCGGGACCCCAATCCAACGTCATTAGCAGCGTCCGGGGCGGGAGACGTGGGAAGAGCGCGGGGCCCCGGATCCGGCTCCACACTGACTCACAGAATCACTTTGAGCAGATCCGCCTGCCTGTTGCCCCAGAATCCAGAAGCCTTTCCAGGCCCCTCTGGTTATGATTCCCTGGGCGTCTGTTCCACCTGCCCACACCCCTCCCTGGTATGGATTAGACACTCACAAGTGTTCTTTGGATGAACATTTGCTGCTCCTCTGGAAATGCACCCGGGCTCCGTCTCCTGACTCAGCATCGTCCCCACTGTGAGGGAACCTTCTCCTCCAGGCTCCACTGACAGACATGCAGCCCCAGGGAAGGGTGGGGTCTGGATCCTGTGCACTCACCTTGCATCGGCCCTCCTGCATCTTAAGGCTCTTGGGAAAGGCCAGAGGGTCCCATCTCCCCTTTGGCTTCCCAGGCAGGACCAGCATATTTGGGGAGTCCCTGCTGTGGAAGGTTCTGGATGTTTGGGGGGAGCCGTAGGGATCCCCACTGCAGCCCCACACCGTCTTCATGTGCTCTCTCTGTCCCAGGTGTCGGATAAAGGTTTATACAGCTGTAGAGTCAACAATACAGCCGGGGAGGCCGTGCGGGCCTTCATCCTCACGGTCCAGGGTAAGCTGGGGACCAGGCTGCGAGCGTCGCTGTGGTATCCCTAGCAGCACAGGGAGTTGCCAAGGATGGGAGGGGCCATAGCTGGAAAGGGAAGGTGTGGCTAAGTGTCTAGGGCACAAGGTCTGGAATTGAAAAGACCAGGATCCGAATAGGACTCTGCCAATGACTTGCTCTGTGGGACTCAGTAGAGTGACTTTACCCCTTTGAGCCTCAGATTTATCTTCAGTAAGAGGAGCTAAAAGTAGTACCTGCCTGTGTGGCACACAGGAAGTGCCCCATCCATGGTCTGCCATGACTGTGTCTAGAAAGTGCTGGGCACGGGGCCCGGTGTGGAAGCACTGGGACAGGAGCCCTAAGAGATCAGACCCTCGGAGTGCAGGGGCCATGTCACCCCCGCCTGAGCCCTGAGGTGCCTGCCCCAGCAGCTCAAGAACGGAACATAGATGGCATTTCATTGGGTGTAGCTCAAGCTGCAGATGAGGGAGAGCCTGTTGGAGCTGCCTAGGGAAGCAAGGCATGAAGGCTTGGCCAGATTTTCTCAGGATCAGCTATTGTGTCGGTTAGGGAATAGACTCAGCTGGGTAACAAAAAGACCCCAAAATACAGTGCATCAAGTAAGAGAGACGTTTACCTCTGTCATCCAAAAGCCCAGAGGTGAGTGTCTAGGCTGGAGGGTAGATCTGTACCTACCAAGTGGTAATTTAGGGAACAGGATCCTTCCATCCGGTAGATCTCCCATCCCCTGGGGGTTGTCCCCACCTATGTCGCATCCTGTCCCAGCCCACGAAGCAGAAATGAGCAGACATAGAGGGCAAGCATTTTTATTGTAAGTGGGTGATGCAGAAGTTGCATCTGTCCCCTGTGCTTGTATCCCATGAGTGAGAACTTTGACACCTGGCCACAGCATGCTGCAGGGGAGACTGGGAAATGTAGTTTCTACCTGAGTGACCCCGTGCAAGATGGGATGGACAGTTTGGGGGGACACCAGCTGTCTGCTGCACATGCCAAACCCTGTAGCCTCTCCAAAAGGGGGACAGTGGATGGATTCAACCCTGAGCCATATTGAGTACCAGTGTTGAAAATTATTGACACCAGGTCTGCTGCTCAAAGCTCATAGCTTCTTCTCCTGGTGGCCACCTTAATGAACAGTGGGAAGGGAGGAATGTCTGGTCCTTGAAGGAGAAGATGTTTCATCCTGAGCACAGCTATCTCTTTTCCACTGGTAGTGGCTACCTGGGATGCATGACTTCATCCTGGCTGAGCAGGGGAGAGTGTTGGGATCGATTAGTGATGTCTGCCCTGGCACAGTCTAAGGTCTGCTGGTGCAATAGCCATGTATTTACCATCCTTGGGCTAAGTGGTCCCCGTCTGGGCTCTGCTTTGTAAATGTTTTGAAATAGCCAGCTGCTGGTTGTATTGACATTTGCGAATAAAACAACTCATATCATCATCAATGGCAAGGCATAAAATGTCAACTCCTAACCACAGGGAAGGGCTTCTTGGGCATCCCTGATCTGCCTGAGAGGAAGAAAGTAGGAGGCAGGGTCTTAGGGTTCTGGGAATCTGGCTTCTCTCCTGCAGTGCCCCCAACATTTGAGAACCCCAAGACGGAGACCGTGAGTCAGGTGGCTGGAAGCCCCCTGGTCCTGAGCTGTGATGTGACTGCAGTCCCTGCACCTAGTGTTACTTGGCTGAAAGACAGAATGCCTGTTGGTGAGTGCATTAGTCCTTATCTTTTTGGTGCCAAGTAACCCTTTATTTAATGAAATGGCAGTGAAAACAGAAGGGGTAGTTGGTTGTTAACGGTTCTTACTTGGCAAAATCAAAAGCTGGCAGTGTCCTGTTGGTCCCATCCCCCCCCAGTTTGTCTTTCAACCCTGTTGGCCTTGAAATCCCAACGTTGAGGACCATTTGAGTGGGGGCTCAGTGACTCCTTGTGTTTGTATCCATAGTCAGCTCCCACGGGACAGAAATGCAGAGTGGGTGCTGAGGGTCTAGCTGGCCCGACCCTGGGCCTGGCGTTGGCCCCAAAGCTGCTCCTTCTCCAGTAACTCAGCTCCCTTCGGCCCAGCTGTTGGTCACCCCCATCCAGGCCTTCAACCTTGCCCCGCTCTCTTCCTCTCCCCGACCCGCCCACCTATCAGTCAGTACACACCTCGTCTTGTCAACATAAATGCCTCTGGTGCCAGCCCTGTTCTCCATCCATGGCCTTTCCCGTTCCAGCCACCGCTGTCCACACCCCTGGGTGAGGGCAGCAGCCCCTACACTGCTCTCTTGGGTCTACTCCATGCCTCCAGTGCAGGCTCCACCGGGGCAGAGGGGATCACAAAGTGCAACTCTGAGTGGGTCAGTTGTCTGTTGAAACTGAAAAAGTGGCTGGAGTCCTCAGAACCACAGCCCAGGAGGCCCTTCGGGGCTGGGGCCAGCCCCCCTCTCCCTGCCCTGCTGCGCGCTCCAGGCAGACCCAGCTGCTCTTGACTCCTTGCATATGCCTATGTCTGTCTGTCTGTCTCTGTCTTTCTCTCTCTCAATAACAGCTTTATTGAGATGTAATTCACATACTCTACAATTTACTCAATGAAAGCATATAAATCAATTCTTTTTTCTATAATCACAGACCATCCCCACAATCAATTTTGGAACATTTTTTTTCCAACTGTATATTTTCTTTTTTAAAAAATTGAAATATAGTTGATTTACAATGTTGTGTTAATTTCTGCTGTACAGCAAAGTGATTCAGCTTTACGTATATACATTCTTTTTATATTCTTTTCCATAATGGTTTATCATAGGATATTGAATATAGTTCCCTGTGCTATACAGTAGAACCTTGTTGTTTATAATTTTGGAACATTTTTATCACCCCAAGGGAAATCCCTTACCCATCGCCTTCACTCCCAGCCGCCCCAGCCTTAGGCAGCCACTAACCTACTTTCTGTCTCTATAGACTTTCCTGTTCTGGACAATTCATATAACACGTGGAATCATACAACACGTGACCTCTTGTGACTGGCTTCTTCCACTTAGCATCATGTCTTCGAGGTTCATCCATGTTGTAGCATGTGTCAGTTCTTCATTCCTCTTTTAAGTTAATTTTTTTCTTTCATTTTTATGGCTGAACATTCCACTGTGTAGATATATCATGTTCTGTTTATCCATCCACCAGTTGATGGACATTTGTGCTGTTTCCACCTTTTGGCTATGATGGATAGGGTGCTGTGAATGTTCGTGTACGAGTGTTTGTGTGGCATATGCTGTCCTTCCTCTTTGATATATACCTGGGAGTGGAATTGCTGTGGACCCTGTTCTCTCTTGGCTCCAGCTCTTGGCACGTGCTGTTTCCTCCCAGAAATGCTCATCCCAGGCTCCCTGGACCACCTCCACTTTCACCTGGCTGATTCAGACTCACCTTCAGGTCTCAGCTGAGACTTACCTCCTCCAGAAGCCTGACCTGGTCTCTCCATGCTCCGTCAGGGTTTCACAGGGCTGGGCACACAGGAGTGTACCTGTGTCACTGTCTCTGATGTATTTTGAACTCCTTGAGGACAGGGACCATGTTTCACTCATCTTTGATTCCCGAGCTCTCTTGCTGTTGGACATATAGTAGTTGCTCAATACATTTTGTGTTGAAAGACTGGCTGGACAGATGAGGATCTGGGGGAGGGCAGACCAGTCTGGACTGGTGCAGTTAGAGAAGGCTTTGGGGCAGAGGTGCTGCTGGAGAACGTGAGGGGGAAACATTCTAGGCTGGGGGAGGGGTGCAGCCTGAGCAGAGGCCCAGGGGAAGCCCCTCACTGGACTCATATTGGAGTCAGTGAGTGGCTGGTTCACCTTGATCAGTGCGGGGAGGGAAAGGTTGGAAGGAGGGTGGGAGATGAGGGCTGGGCCTGAGAGTCAACAGGAAGAGGAGCAAGTCCTGGACTCTAAAGGGAGCGGGGGGACTTCCCTGACTGTCCAGTGGTTAAGACGCCAAGCTCCCAATGCAGGAGGCACAGGTTCGATCCCTGGTCAGGGAACTAGGATCCCGCCTGCCACACGGCATGGCCAGAAAAATAAATAAAAATAAAAAATAAAGGGAGTGGGGTCCCTTGGGAAGAAATGTCCCCAGTGAGGGAAGTAGGGAGGGGTTGGTTGTAAGGACCGGAGCAATCAAAGGAGTCCAGGCTGGGGAAGGCCGTGACGTAAATGGCTAGAGGCCCTGCCCATGTCTGGGCCTCAGTTTCCCTATGAGCATAAGAAAGGGGTGGGTGATTCAAGGGTTCCCAGGGTCTTTCCAGCCTTGTGAGTGTGGGGGTCAGGCGCCCTCTGAGGGAGTCACGAGACTTCTCTGTCTGGACCCAGTGGTGGCACCTGGGGTGGTGGGTCTGAGCAGGTGAAGTCCTGCCATACCCCTCCGTCCCACAGAAAGCAGTGTGGCACGTGGTGTGGTCTCCCGGGGGGGCCGCCTCCAGATGAGTCACCTGCAGCCAGACCAGGCTGGCACCTACACGTGTGTGGCCAAGAATGCCCAGGGGGAGGCCCGCAAGGACTTCGTGGTGGCCGTGCTGGGTACGTCTGCACCCTGCGCCCCCCGTGTCCCACTCCCATGCCAGCCCCAGCCACTGCCCCGGGACTTACCACACCCCCTCTGCCACAGTGGCCCCCCGGATCCGGAGCTCGGGCGCCACGCAGGAGCACAGCATCCTGGAGGGGCAGGGGGTGAGGCTGGACTGCGAGGCTGACGGACAGCCACCGCCCGATGTGGTCTGGCTGAAGGATGGTGGCCCGCTGGGCCAGGGTGCCGGCCCCCACCTCCGGTAAGACCCAGCCTGTGACATCCCCACCCCAGGAGGCAAGGCTGCAGGCCCTCACGCACCTGTTCCCGCTCTCCCTCCCCGGGGCAGGTTCTACCTGGACGGCAGCTTCCTGGTGTTGAAGGGCCTGAGGGCCTCGGACTCGGGGGCCTACACCTGCGTGGCCCACAACGCGGCCGGTGAGGACGCCAGGCTACACACCGTGAACGTGCTGGGTGAGCAGCTGAGGGGCGAGGAGAGCCAGGCCGCCCCACTGTCCCAGGGCGGCAGCAGCCTGGCCGCCGTGGGGCCTCCACTGGGGCACCTGGAGGGTGGTGCCAGGGCCCGGATACGGGAGCCCTGGGGAAGCCCCAGCCGTGTCCACTCTGTGAGCCAGGCCAGCCTGACCTCTCCAGGCCTCTCCCCCATCCTCAGACTAGGGGCACAACCGCTCCAGCCCAGGGACGCAGTGAGGGAGTCGGGATAAAGGAGAGACCCACGCCCCCAGGCAGTGGGCTTCATCCTCACCCGGGTTGGGCGTGGGTCTAAGACCCACGTGATGATTGCCACACGATGGCTGCACGTGGCAGAAGTCGAGGTATTGGTGCCACCTCCTGGGACTTCCCTGAGAGGAGCCCACCTCCCTGCCCAGGCCCCCTCACTGCCCCCGTTTTTCCTCTCTGCCCACCCACCAGTGCCTCCCACCATCGAGCAGGGGGCAGAGGGCACGGGGACCCTGGTGAGCAGGCCTGGGGAGCTGGTGACCATGGCGTGCCCTGTCCGGGGCTCCCCGCGCATCCACGTGAGCTGGCTCAAGGATGGCCTGCCCCTTGCGCTCTCCCAGCGCACCCACCTCCACGGCTCGGGCCGCACCCTCAGGTAAGGGAGTGGCTCCCCTACCTGCCAGCCAGCAGACGGCAGGCCCCAGATACACTCTTCAGGAAGCTTGGGCTTAAAAGCACATCTGAATGGTTTTTAGACTAAAAATAACATAAACATACAGGGGTTTTTGATGGGGAGAGTGGGAGGACCCCACCCCCGAAAGAGAACTTCAGAGATGAAAGGGGCTCTGCCCTCAGGCTTTTACAGCCTAGTGGGGGAGGTACAGATCCGGGTGGTGACATCTGGTGGCACCTAACTCAGCCTGGCCCCAGGTAGAAGAAATCTGGGAAGGCTTCCTGGAAGAAAGTGCCTGAGCAACGTCTTCATGCATTCAGCAGCACTTAACGGAGTGCTTGCTGTTCCAGGTGCAGTTCCAGGTACTGGGATGGAGCAGTGAGCAAGATGAAGCCTTTGCTCCTGCAGCTTTGGGGAGGGAGGGGAATGGAAAATAAACAGATATAAAAGTGACATGTCACAAGGGATGTGTGCTCAGAAGAATAACGTAGGGTGAGGGGATGGGAGGTGGCAGTGGAGGGTGCTATTTTAGGGTGGCCAGCAGTAGGCACTCAGATGAAGTGACACTTGAGCAGAGATGGAAGGCGATGAGACGGGGAGGTGAGTGGATTCCACAGCAGGAAGAATTCCATTCCTTCCAGGCAGGAAGAGCAGGTTCAAAGGCCCTGCGGTGGGCGTGTGGCTGTGTGTTCTAGAAACAGAGTTGGAGGGTCGGTTATGAAGGGGGCAGTCAGGTGACATAGGGCCTCGTAAGTCCTTCAAAAGACTTGGGCTTTCCTAAGGAGAGAAGGGAAGCCCTGAGAGGGTTTTCAGCAGAGAAGAAGTCACATCATCATGTGACTTAAATTTTGTGTATGTGGTAAAATACACATAATAGAAAATTTACCATTTTAACCATTTTTAAGTGTACAGTTCAGTGGCATTAAGTGCATTCACATTGCTGTGCAACCATCACCACCATCCATCTCCAGACCTTTTCATCTCCCTAAACTGAAACTCTGCCCCATTAAACACTAATTCCCCAGCCCCCTCTCCAGCCCCTGGCACCCAGCACTGTACTTTCTGTCTATGAACCTGCCTTATTCTGAGTACCTCATATAAGTGGAATCATGCAGTCGTTGTCCTTCTGTGACTGGTTTATTTCACTTAGCATCATGTTTTCATCCATGTTGTAGCATGTGTCAAATTTTCCATCCTAATTTTTAGGGCTGAATAATATCGCCTGGTATGTGTAGAACACATTTTGTTTATCCATTCACCCATCGATGGACACTTGGATTGCTTCCACATTTTAGCAGTTGTGAATAATGCTGCTGTGAACATGGGTGTTCGCTTATCTGTTTGAGCTTCTACTTTCATTTCTTTGGGGTTGTGACTTAGGTTTTTAGATGATCCTTCTGGCTGCAGTGTGGACAGCAGACTGTAGGGCCAAGGGCAGAGTGGGAGGGCATTTTAGGGCTGCGGCCACAAGCCAGTGAGACGTGGTGGGGCCTGGATCACAGCCATGTGGTGGAGGTGCTCCAGCTGGCGGTGTTTGCGGAGAGATAGGGAGGGGTTGAGCAGGGCTCTGGGGTCTCTAGCTGGGAACCCGGAAGGCTGAAGTTCCGTTTTCTGAGATGGGTCCACAGTGGGAGGGGCAAGTTGAGGGTCGAGACCGGTGTTCTGTTCCAACCTGTTGGTTGGAGAGGTTCTTGGACATACAGAGAAGATG
Organism: Mesoplodon mirus; assembly: GCF_964341445.2. NCBI lineage: Eukaryota > Metazoa > Chordata > Mammalia > Artiodactyla > Ziphiidae > Mesoplodon > Mesoplodon mirus. The sequence goes on along the minus strand of NC_138976.1, from coordinate 5,976,111 downwards.
GAAACCAGGCATTTGATACTCCTGTCGGGAGTTTAGGAGGTAGTCGTTTGGAGATTGTCAGTGAACAGTTGGTGTTGGAAGCCAGGATGGGCTGCAGGCCCCGGGAAGCGAGTGTGGACTGAGCCTGGGCTGCCAGCGTTAGGGTGGGTATAACAGACGTTTCAGGGTCACTGGGGACGTTGACAAGGGCGGCTCAGGAGGAGTGGTCGGGGCAAAAGGGGGTCTGAGAGACAGTGAGGGTTCAGGCAGTGAGTAGAGACGAGTCTGGCGAGTCCTGAAGGCTGAGAGGAATTGTCTAGAAAAGGGGGTGGGAGTAGCAGGCTGTCCGGGGGTGGGCCAGTGGAGCTTCCAGAACTTGGGAAGCAGGAAGTCTGGCTGCAGAGTGAGGTGGGCAGAGAAGGCAGCAGGGGTGGGGGGTGAGGTGGGGAGTCTCCCTCTCTCTCTCTCCCTCTCTCTCCCTCTCTCTCACTCTCTCTCTGTCTCTCTCTCTCTCATCCCCCCCTTTGCTTGCGGGCTTCAGGATTTCCCAGGTGCAGCTGGCAGATTCCGGCATCTTCACCTGTGTGGCTTCGAGCCCAGCGGGCGTGGCCGACAGGAACTTTACCTTGCAGGTGCACGGTACGGAGCAGGGGAGTGGGTTAGCGGGTCCTTCAGCCTTAGGGGCGAGAATCAAGGCTCTTGTCCCCTCCCCTCTGCCCATCTGGGTGAAACCAAGGGTTGGCCCTCAGGGATGTCAAGGCAGGGCAAATACTCAGTCTCTGATTCATTTGGTCACTCATTCATTGATCTCACAAGTAGTTGTTGGACACTAGTGTGCCAGGGCCTTGCCAGGGGCTGGAATATGGCAGTGAGCAGAGGTAGCCCTGACACCAGGAAGTCAGTGAGGGAAACAGCTCTGTAAAATTAAAATTCCACGCAACTAGTGATACCAGGGTAAGGAGAGGGTGCCACAGGAGCACAGAGGAGGGCATCTCCCCTGGCCTCGGGGGTTCAGGGAAGGCTTCCTGGAGGAGGTGAGGTCTAAGCTGAGGACTGGAGATGAGAAGGAATAGTCCAGGAGAAGGGCATTCTGGCCAATAGTTACAGTCTGTGCAAAGGTCCAGGGGCGAGGGCCACCTGGCACTGGATAAATTGGCTCATGCCCACTCTTTTGCCCTGTGCAGTGCCCCCTGTCCTGGAGCCGGTCGAGTTCCAGAATGACGTGGCGGTGGTCCGTGGCTCCCCGGTGGTCCTCCCCTGTGAAGCCCGGGGCAGCCCCCTGCCCCTCGTGTTGTGGATGAAGGATGGGGAGCCCTTTTTGCCCCGGAGCCTGGAACAGGGGCCTGGCCTACAGCTGGAGACAGCGGGAGTTGGCGACTCAGGGGTCTACTCCTGCGTGGCCGTGAGCGAGGCAGGGGAAGCGAGGAGGCATTTCCAGCTGACGGTGATGGGTGGGTCACCTGCCCCCAGCGCCAGCTTCTCTGGGCCAGGGACGGGACGGGGGCCCTCTGGGGGTGATGGAGGTGGTGAGAGAGGTGAGCACCCTGGAGGCTTGGGGCTTAGGGAGCAGGCCTCGCTGACCTGGCTGCAGGGGCTGGGGGCCAGGACGCTTCATTCTCCTGGGGCTCTGCCCCTCTGTCTTGTCCTCAGAACCTTGTAAAGCAGGAAAAAAGCCACCGAAATCTTAGGGCTCTAAGTCTCAAGCACAAGATTTTGCAAGTGTTGTGCCCTATTGGAAAGATGCGTTTCCCTCCGTACTGTATCCTTTTTTTTTTTTTGCGGTACGCGGACCTCTCACTGTTGTGGCCTCTCCCGTTGCGAAGCACAGGCTCCGGATGCGCAGGCTCAGCGGCCGTGGCTCACGGGCCCAGCCGCTCCGCAGCATGTGGGATCTTCCCAGACCTGGGCACGAACCCGCGTCCCCTGCATCGGCAGGCGGACTTTCAACCACTGCACCACCAGGGAAGCCCTCCTTGTTGGTTTTTAAGCGCAAATCATTGTCCCAGGCAGATGGGCCCATGGTCGGACGTGTTTAGGACCCTCCAACGCAATCACCCCCCGCCTGTTTGCAGGCCCATGTACAGTCAGCATCTGGATGGTGGGGAAGAGGAATGAACCCCAGCTCCTAGTGTTCTGGGCGCGGCCCCCATGGCTGACCCAGGGCGGGGTGTCTTGCAGATCCCCCCCACATCGAGGACTCAGGCCAGCCTGCAGAGCTGTTGCTGACCCCTGGCACCCCCTTGGAGCTCCTCTGTGATGCCCGGGGCACCCCCCAACCCAACATCACATGGCACAAGGATGGGGAGGCCCTGAACAGGCCGAAGGACAGCAAGAGGGCCGGGCGGCTGCTCCGGGTGGAGGGTGTGCAGGTGCTGCTGCTCCGCCTGCTGTGGGGTGAAGCTGGGGATGGGAGGGGAGGGACCCAGTGGCACTTGGCAAGGTTTGCCCAGCTCCACTTTTATTCGGGGTATGAGCACGTGAAGAGGACCCCGCACCCCGGCCCCGGGCCATGCCCTTGGGAGCTCCCAGTCAGGTCAGACCCAAGGCTGATGCAGAAACCAGATAAATCCCTAACACCACCAGAAAAGAACTGGTACAGTCAAGGGGGACTCCCTGGAGGAGGCAGACTCTGCCCTAGCCCTAAAGCAAGGGTGAGCCAGTAATAGGGAAGAAACATCCCAGAGAGGAGAAGGGGTTGGTGGAAAAGGCAGGATGGCTGACTCAGCAGGCCTGAGTCTAAATCCTGGGTCCTCAGCTGTGTAGGAGGGAAATCAGATCAGGAGGTGGGCAGGGTGGGGCCAGAGGTAGCTGCTCACCCTGCTCCATCCCCAGGTGGGTGATGCTGGGCTGTACACTTGCCTGGCCCACAGCCCTGCTGGTGAAATTGAGAAGAGCTTCCGGGTCAGAGTTCAAGGTAGGGGGGTGCCAGAGTGGGGCAGGAGAGGGAGGCAGGATGGGACCTGCAGGGGTGGGTCCATCTCTCATGTCCTCTCTACCCACCTCACCAGCGCCCCCAAATGTCATTGGGCCCCAAGGCCCCCGCTTTGTGGTTGGCCTGGCCCCGGGACAGCTGGTTCTAGAGTGCTCGGTGGAGGCAGATCCAGCACCGGAGATTGAGTGGCACCGTGATGGCATCCTGCTGCAGGTGGGTGCCAGGCTGGGGACCCAGGGGCACCGCCTTCCATCCCTCTCAGGCCCCAGACCCTGATGAGACTCGATCCCAGGTGCCGAGGGCCTGTTCTGTGCCGGTACTTTGTGTACCTGCTCTCCTGATGTTTTCCACCCCTGTTACTATTGTCACCCCCATACTGTGGATGGGGACACCGAGGCAAGGCTAAAATTTTCACCCCAGGGCTTCTGATGCGTATCTATGCTGTACCTTTGAGCTATGCTTAGTGGCTGTGTGGCCTGGGGCCAGTTACTGAGGTTCTGTGTGCTCACCCCTGAAATGGGGCCAATTTGCTGCTGTGGACCCAAGGATTGTAGCTCTGGTGGAAGCTCCAGCTCCTAGTGTGAGCACGAGTCCCCCCTGCAACACGCCCGACAGGCAGAGCTCCAGGGAAGATGCTCTTTCCCTCCCAAAGGAGCCTATTTCCCCAGAAAGTCCTCAGCTGGGCACCAGTTCAGGGGTTGCAGACCGGCCCACAATGAATGGGGCAGAGACCACTGTCCGGCCCCGCTGGTTCCTTGGTCCTGGTGCGTGGGGGGCTGGCCTGGCCCAGCCCAGCACTGATGAGGGTCTCTCCACCCTGGGGGTCTCTACAGGCAGATGCCCACACCCAGCTCCCAGAGCAGGGCAGGTTCCTCCAGCTGCAGGCCCTGAGCACGGCCGACGGTGGCAACTACAGCTGCACAGCCCGCAATGCTGCAGGCAGCACCCACGTGGCCTTCCACGTGGAGGTCCACAGTGAGTGGCCCCACCCCACCCACCCTGCCCACCCCCCTGAGAGTGACAGGGTCCCAGCACCCGCCCCCTCTGTGCCTCTCCTCCAGCGGTGCCCACCATCCGGCCGGGACCACCTGCAGTGAACGCCTCCGTGAACCAGACGGCTCTGCTGCCCTGCAAGGCAGACGGTGCCCCCCCGCCCCTTGTGAACTGGCGGAAGGACGGCATCCCTCTGGATCCTGAGAGCCCCAGGTGGGAGCTGGTAGGGGAGGGCATCAGGGAGGGGCTCAGGTACCTCTTTATGGGTTGTAAATGGAAGCCCACCTGGGCAGTTGGAGCAGAAAGGACATGGGTCTTCTCAGAACCCAAGGACATACATGCCCATTCGTTAAGGGCGTGAGAACCCCTGGTGGCTGTCTGTCTGTCTGTCTAGTTTTGACTCTTGGTTGCTACTCTCTGTTTCTCTTGGTTGCCTCTCTCTCTCTCAGACCAACTTTCTACACCTTCTTTCTCTAAGAACATGGCAGAACGGCTCCCCCCACACACCTCCCCCCAGCCCCCGGCCAAGTTATAGCTGCTCTGTTCACCCAACCTGCAGACCCTGGTGAGCTGTCTGTGAATCCCAGTTCCAAATTCCCAGGGCAGAGAATTCCATTGGCTCAGCCTACATGATGTGTTCATCCCCCATCCAACCGGCTGTGGCCGGGGACGGGGTCACACAGTACAGACATGGACCCTGGGAAAGGGCAGTTTTCCGACCTTATCGAGGGGCTGTTCTCAGAAAGGGCTGAGGTACCACTGCCCTCTGGATCTTGGGGGAGGCTGGGCCCAGGTGGGAGCACAGGAGGCCCAAAGCAGCCCCCTCACCCTTTCTGATGCTGGGTTGTGGTGCAGGTTGCTGCCCAAGGCCGTGTCCCCACGCCCCACCCCCCCACCGACCTTGGCCTCACAGATGCAGGACTCCTGAGTTAGCATCCTCTTGCTCAGAAAGCCAGAGACCAAGGGGAGGGTCTTGCTGGAGACACCACCGGGTGTGTGTGTGTTGGGGGGGGGGCGTCCAGCTCCTCCCTAGGGACTTGCTGGTCTGCCAATATCCATGGCAACCCCTCCCTGTGTTCCAGGTTTCAGGTTCTGCCTGAGGGTTCCCTGAGGATCCAGCCAGTCCTCACCGAGGATGCCGGCCACTACCTCTGCCTGGCGTCCAACGCTGCAGGTTCCGATCGGCAGGGCCGTGACCTCCGGGTCTTCGGTAGGTAGAGGAGGGAAGGTGTGTTTTTTTTTTTGCCTTCAGCATCCACCCCTGTCTGGACCAGGTACTGCTTAGTTTCTGGTTCATCCTAGCTGTCAGGAGCCAAGAGCAATGATCTCCAAATGTTTTTGACCATGAATCCTATTAATAAAAAGCTTTGAACGTGTACACTCAAAGATGCATATCAGGGCTTCCCTGGTGGCACAGTGGTTGGGAGTCTGCCTGCCGATGCAGGGGACATGGGTTCGTGCCCTGGTCCGGGAGGATCCCACATGCCGCGGAGCGGCTGGGCCCGTGAGCCATGGCCGCTGAGCCTGCGTGTCTGGAGCCTGTGCTCCGCAACGGGAGAGGCCACAACAGTGAGAGGCCCGTGTACCCACCCCCAAAAAAGATGCATATTTATCTTTATGCATACATTATATACACTTACTACTATACTATTATACTGAATGACAAAATGTGCACAAGCTGTAAAACACTCAGAATCTGAGCCAGGTGCTCTAATCTGCTCTTCAATCCCGTTGATCACCTTGGTGGAGGCTGCGCTGCTGGGCCCTAGCCTCGGGTGGGGCTGCCGGGGAGTTGTGCCCTGGAGGCCCCACTCAAGGATATGTAGTTAGGGGGATGCCAGCCTCAGGCGTGGTCAAAAGCCCCATCGCCCCACCTTTGGGAGCCCGTTGGAAGATCCGCTCGGAGAGTTTCTCCTGCCTCCTCCCCCCTGCTCCCTCGGGGATGGGCTGAAGGTGGTTGGAGTATCTCCTGCTCCTGGGCTTTACCTTAGAGACCTCCGCCCTGCCCCCAGCCCCCACCCCGTCTCCTGATCACTGTTCTCTCCCCAGAGCCTCCAGCCATCACCCCCGGCCCCTCCAACCTGACCCTGACTGCTGACACCGCCGCCTCACTGCCCTGTGAGGCCAGAGGCTCACCCAAGCCCCTTGTGGTCTGGTGGAAGGATAGACAGAAGCTGGACTTCCGCCTGCAGCAGGGAGCCTACCGGTACTGAGCTGGTCCTTCTGGGAACGTCAGGAGATGTCTGGGGTGGGGAAGGGCGTGTCTGTCTCAGAGAGGGGGAGCCAGGCCAGAACCGAGGCAGGGGTGTGCTCGGGTCTCCCCAAAGCCAGCACCAGAACTTGTGTCCTGATTTCAAGGGGCCAGGAGGGTCTTTACACTAAGATACCTGGTCAGAGGTGGGGGCATTTGGGACATACAGCCAAATGGAAAATATATGGCCTTTGCAACCACTTTAGTCACTATTTAAGAACCCACGTAGAAGCCCAAGTTCATGCTGGTTGAGCCTGGACCCATGGCTCCTGCAGGAGCCTCGGTCTCCCCGTTTCTCAAATGCAGCTGACCCTGAAATGATCCCTGGGTGTATTAAGAGGTCAGTTCACCAATTAATTCACCAAATATTTGTTGTGTTAGGTTCCAGATCATCGTGGAGCTTTGTGACTAAGCAGGTGTTCACTGAACACAAGCAGTTCTGATCAGGGCTTTGGATATGGTTACAATTACAGAAGTTATCATAGGTGGTGACTGTAGAAAATTTTTAAGATTATGGAGAAACCCAGAGGCAAACATTAAAATTGCCCACAAACTGAACCGGTAGACCTTGGGAGGTAGAAAATTCTAGGAGAAACTTCTAGAGTCGAGGCTGGGGGCCAGTTACAGGAAGGGAAAATAGTCATGAAACACATCCCTCGCCTCCAAATTCCCCGGGTAGGAAGGCCACGGCTGGCTGGTTTCAGGTCAGCCCAGCCAGTCACTTAGCAGACAACTGTCTGTCTGTCTGTCCAGGCTCCTGCCCTCCAACGCCTTGCTCCTCACAGCCCCCAGCCCTCAGGATTCAGCCCAGTTTGAGTGTGTGGCGAGCAATGAAGTGGGCGAGGCCCACAGGCTCTACTGGGTGACGGTTCACGGTGAGTTCACGGTCAGGAGTGACTGTTCACAGCGAGAGCAGATGAGGGAGCCGGGATGGGGACAGTGCCTCCCTCTCCTGGGCGCTCTCTCTGCCTCCAGGGACCTGCACGGGTTCCCTCTGAGCCTTTCTGTGCTTCCCGGGTCACCACCTCCAGGAAGCCCTCTCTGATCCTGCCCTCCCACACTGACATAACCCAACTCCAGCACAGTTCCTGGCCTGTGGGAGCTCGTAGGCGAGGCCTCTCCCAAGTCCAGAATGTTCTGAACCCAAATCTGACCTTTTCATCACCCCAGTTAAAATCCCTCCCACCATGGCTGCCCACCGCCCTCAGGATAGAATGCATGGTGTCACCTGGGCCCAGAAGGTCAGCCCTGCTGACCCCCCAGGTTCAGCTCACCCCATGGCCTGCCTCACTCTGGGTTGCATTCATGCCTCTCAGCTTTTTGTTCCTGACCTCGGGGCCTTTGCACATGCTGTTCCCTCTGCTGGACACTTTTCCCTTCACCCAGGCCATATCTGCTCTTCCTTCAGATCTCAGGTTAAATGCGGAATTCCCCAGAGGCCTTCTCTGGCCTCGCTCACTCTGTGCCCCCTCCAAGCTCCCTGGTCTTGTGAAACGCTCCCTGAGATACCTGGCTGGTATCTAGAGAAAGCAGTTCATAACTATCCCACACGCCCAGCAAAACACATCTGAGTGAGGAAATGTGACCGCTGCACCTCCCTCCCTGGAGCTTCGTCACTGATGTCACCTTGTGTCTCAGTCTGTTTATCTTTCTCGTCCACCTGGCCCCATGGCTGTGTGTTCCCCAGGGGACCACAGCAGGGCCTCGAGCCTTGACTTGCGTTTCAGTGCCTCCCACCATTGCTGACGACCAGACAGACTTCACCGTGACCATGATGTCGCCCGTGGTCCTCACGTGCCACAGCACAGGGGTGCCAGCCCCAGTTGTGTCCTGGAGCAAAGCAGGCACCCAGCTGGGGTTGCGGGGGAACGGCTACCGTGTGTCACCTTCGGGTAAGTAAGGGTGAGCCACGTGGGCCTGCTGCTGAGGGGACACTAAGGGGCATTGCGCAGAGGCTGTGAAAGCAGCCCGCTGGGGCCTGGTGGTTGAGAAGATGGAAAGTTCTGGCCTGGCTCTGCCATTCCCTCACTGTGTGACATGGGCGAACCCCCTCACGCCCCCCACCACCTGGGCCTCAGTATCCCCATCCATGCACTAGAGTATTGATATCCATCAGTCAGTCCCTGGTGCTAGTTGGTAAATTGGTGCTCCTTATGGCAGAATGATAAAAATAACAGCTACATGAGAGTTTTCATCAAGCTAGTTTTAGCTCATTAGAAGGATTGGCCTTTATTCTGAAATAATGCTTTTCTTAATAATTCGGTGTTGAAAGTGCCTTTCTTTTATGAAATTAAGGTGATAGTACGTGGTAATGTTTTAAGTGTCTTTGCTTGTTAAAATAAAAAGCTGGCAACTTTATGGGGATTCTCTAAATTAAATGTATTTTTTAGTTGGTTGGTTAGTGAAATCCTAAAGTCTGTGAACCACTGGCTGGATCTGTGGTTTTCAAACTCTTCCAAAGCAATAGAACACTTCCTTCTGACACGTGGTTGTGGGGAAGCCCAACATGTGAGAGAAGCTAGGTTCTGGTTCCATCTGAGGCTGGGATGGGGGCTGTGGGGTGGCAGAGTCAGGTGGGCCTCGCCCCCTTTGCCCCCTCAGCAGGCCCTCAGGGGTCCACAGGGGATGGTTATAAACCACTTCACCTGACTTGCAGCCTGTGGTCTGGGAAGGTTAAAATGGTGTTCATTGAGCAGCCAAGGCTGAGGGAGAGAGGGCAAAGGGAAGACAGAGGAGGCAGCAATCCAGGGAGACTTCCTGGAAGAGGCAAGTTTTGAGCAGAGTGCAGCAAGGATAGCAGGGTGAGGGCCCGTAGAACCAGGCGCGGGCGGTCCAGGGATTCCAGGCTGGGTAGTGGCAGATCCTGGCTCATCACAGCCAGAAGGGTCTAGAGATCATCCTGTCTGATTCCTCATTGTACACTTGGCCCAGAGACTAGAAGTACCAGACAGCAGAAGGGACTTGCCTACGGGAATGGTCTGAGCAGGGAGCAGAGGCAGGCCCAGGTTCCCCCGTGTTGCTTACAAATGGGCAGAGAGGCAGACTGAGGGGCCTGTAACAGAGACACCAGGGTTGGGTGTGTAAGAGCCCTGCCGGCTCCACCCCTGGGACATCTGTCCCAGGCCCCCTCACCCCTCTCTGGGCCCTGTTCCCGCCCACAGGTGCCCTGGAGATCGGGCAGGCCCTCCCCATCCATGCCAGCCGATACACCTGCACGGCCCGCAACTCCGCGGGCATGGCCCACAAGCACGTGGTCCTCACCGTGCAAGGTAAGCGTCCCCGAGGCCAGCCAGCCGTGGCTCTTGGGGCAGGGAAGCTGGCGGAGGGCTAAGGATTCTCTGGGAGAAAAGAAATAGCCCGCCTGTGTGCTCCTTTCCGACGTTTCCGGAACCCCCTGTTCCCTTTAGCAGCCTCTCTCTCCGGTGCTCAGACGGCCCCTGGTTGGAGAGGCCTGGGTGTTAACGGTGTCCCCAGGGACCTCTGCAACCCTGTTCCTTTGCAGCCTCCCCCGTGGTAAAGCCACTACCCAGCGTGGTCTGGGCGGTGGCAGAGGAGGAGGTGCTGCTGCCCTGCGAGGCCTCAGGCATCCCCCGGCCAAGCATCACCTGGCAGAAGGAGGGGCTCAGCGTGCCTGCAGGTGAGTCTCCTTGGCAGCCAGCATGGGTGGGAGGAAGAGAGTATGAACCTGCGGTCCTCCTTCCGGCCCCCGCTTCACCTCCTGCCCTCCCGTCTCCCCTCACCACCCCAGAGCCCTTGATTCTGCCTGAGCACTCGGTGGCTGGGTTGGGAGGTTGGGTCCAGCTTCCGTGCTCGCTCTAATCCCTCGTTACCCTGTGGCCACAGCAGATCACTTGTCTGGTCAGACAGAACAGCCCAAGCAGCCTTCCTGCCCTCCTCGGGGGTCCTGTCGCCCCAGCGACCGGCCCCCAATTCCTTCCCGCCAAATCCAGGGGTGAGGACCCAGGTCCTAACCAGTGGACAGCTGCGGATTATCCATGTCAGGCCAGAGGATGCTGGGAATTATTTCTGCATCGCCCAGAACAGCGCAGGCAGTGCCCTGGGGAAGACTCGGCTGGTTGTGCAAGGTGGGCCCCTGGGGGTGTGGCTGGGTCTGAAGTGGACCCCAGTGAGCTAGGGGCTTTGAGGCTCCTGAGACCCCCTCCCTTCTCTGCCCAGCCCTGGTCCCAGGCAGGGCGTGTCCCCGCATCCACCCCTACTCCAGCATGGCTTGTGGTTCTAGAAGGAATTCAAGAAAAAACCGGCTCCCATTTTGCACCCAAGGTCTGGCTTCAGACAGTAACTCCAGAGTCCTCTCTGCTTCCTCTGGCCCCTCCTGGGAGACTAGTCTGGTCATTCTTCTTTCATTTTGGCTTTCCAGTAGCAATAGCCATTTCTGTCCCTTTAGTCACTGTGTGAATGTGGGTGAGTGGGTCACTCTGTCACAGCGTCACCAAACTCGAGAGAGTCCCCAGGTTATCCAGACCACGGGGCCTATGACCAGGGGCCAGTGGGGGCAGCAGACAGGGGTGGAGGAAGGGGCTGAGGATGTGTCATGTGCCAAGGGCACTGGGGCAGGGCTGGCGCACCCCAGCCCACCCCAGCCCAGCCCAGTCACCGAGGGGACCTCCCTATCCCCACAGTCCCGCCTGTGATCGAGAATGGCCTTCCCAACCTGTCCACCATCGAAGGCTCCCACGCCCTCTTGCCCTGTACGGCCAGCGGCAGTCCTGAGCCCGACATCACCTGGGAAAAGGACGGCCAGCCTGTGTCTGGAGCTGAGGGGAAGTTCACCATCCAGCCTTCCGGCGGGCTGCTCGTGAAGAACTCAGAGGTGAGGGCCTGGCCCCAGGGAGCAGAGGGAAATAGTAGTAACAGCAGGAGCAGCAAACACCTGCTGAGCATCCCCCTGTGTGCCATGCTCTGTGCTGAATGCCGTGCAGTTTCTTAATCCTGGAACCTGGGGAAGTAGGTGTTATCACCCTAGCTGCAGATGAGGAAACCGAGGTTCAGAGTGTACCCAGGTTTTGAAGACATGCTATTGCCAAGAGGCAGAACCAAGATTTGAACCAGGACCTCTATGGCTAGTCCCAGTGGGAGGGAAGGAGCCCTGGAAGAGAGGGAGAGGGGAGCGTGGCGATGACTTTGTGTCCCCAAACTGCCTCAAATGTTCTCAACCTGAGCTACAGGTGTGGGTGGAACCCCGGCTCCCTTCCCCCATCAGTGCTCATCATGTTCTGTAATTACAAAAGAAGTCACTGTCCAGATGGGTGGGTGGCTGCTGGGTGGGCACATCTCGAGGGGGCCATGGGGGTGGGGATCCTGCCACACAGGGAGCCAGATGTGCAGTGGAGAGTGCACCAGCCCTGCTGGGATGCACCACAGAACTTCTCCTCTCGGAGAAGGCACCGAAAGCAGGACCCGCCTCGGGTGATGGATGAGGTGAGCACAGGTGAGCGGAGCGCAGGTTCCGTTCTGAGCGCATAGGAGGTGCTTAGTAAATAGTGACTGTTACAAACGTGTGGTCAGCCTTAGATTATGAAGGCTGAAAATTCAATTAACAATCAAATTAAGAAGGAAAAAAAGGGAATTTTTTGGAGCCAAACTGAGGATTATAACCGGGGAGACCTGTTAGAAGTAAAGGCACGGTCACATACATTTTCAAGACAAAGAATCATACATCAGAATGACATACTTGTATTTTACATAAAGTTCACCAAAGACACATAGTCCGGGTAAGCAGGTACAAAGTGAACAGCGAGTCACCATGACCCCTTACAGAGCTGGGAAAGAATGCTATTCTTTTTTTTTTTTTTTTGCGGTTCGCGGGCCTCTCACTGTTGTGGCCTCTCCCGCTGCGGAGCACAGGCTCCGGACGCGCAGGCCCAGCGGCCATGGCTCACGGGCCCAGCCGCTCCGCGGCATGTGGGATCTTCCCGGACCGGGGCACGAACCCGTGTCCCCTGCATCAGCAGGTGGACTCTCAACCACTGCGCCACCAGGGAAGCCCAGAACACTATTCTTTTAAGAAGTTACATTGCTAGCGTCAGAGGAAAGGAGAAAAAAAAAAAGGCCTTTACAGCTGAGCAGGCACACCTGTCCTTGAGGAGCTCTGGTTAATGTGTAATGCAGATACACACTGCACATTAGGGATGGAAGCACGAGGCCCCAAAAGACAGAGAATTTTATGTTTAATTTTTCTTGTCCTGCCTTAAAATATAAATTGTATTTCATCAAAGCGCACAGCCATATGAAGGCTGCAGGGAGGTGCAGTGGTGAAGCTGAGCTGTTTGCTAGCTGTGTGACCTTGGGCAAGTCACTTTGCCTCTCTGGGCTGGATGGTCCATGGGAACCTGCCAGGGAGCAGGTCCCCAGGGGCATTCTGGCCCATGTTGGGGTGGGGGCAGTTCTCAGACTGACCCCTCCCTTTGCCCACAGAGCCAGGACGCTGGCGCCTACACCTGCACTGCCGAGAATGCCGTGGGCCGCGCCCGCCACCGCATGCACCTCACCATCTTGGCACCGCCTGTCTTCACCAGCCTGCCTGGGGACCGCAGCCTGAACCTTGGGGACAGGCTGTGGCTTCACTGTGCGGCCCGTGGCAGCCCTACACCCCGAATAGGCTGGACTGTCAACAACCAGCCAGTCACAGGTCTGGGCCTGCTGGGGGCAGGTGGGACAGAGAACCAGGACCCTGGGAGGTTGAAGAGGGTGGGCGGGGTGGGGGGTGACCCAACCTGGTGAAGAGGAAGAGGGTACCAGTCAGCCTGTGGGTTCTGGGTCCCCAGGCTTGGCCCTGCGTTGGGGCACAGGGCAAACACACATGTGGCCCTATGTGACCAGTCACATGTCAGACCCAGCAAGAAGCCACCTGTGAAAAAGACTCAACCCTGGAGACCTCAGGGCCAGGAGAGGGGCCTGTGCTCCAGCCCAGCACTGCTGCTCCCATTGTGGGCCCCTCAACAAACTCCATTCATGGGGGGTTCTTTCCTCTCACCTGGGGGTCCCCAGTGGTGTTTAGGGGGGTCCAAGGCCTGCACAGGCCCTGTGGTGTATACAGTAGGTACTCAATCAATGTCTGCCGAATGGATGAATTGCTAAGTCTCCTCCACTGCAAAGTGATATTTTCATATCCTCCTATACCCAAGGCCAGGTGCTGGGAAACGTGTGCGGCTCACCTTTGCACACCTGTGCAGAAGGCTTTGCCTCAACCTCACTGCTTCCTGGGCAGAGAGATCAGGAGAGAGATTCAGCCTCTCTGAGCCCAGCTCTTCATCTTGAAATAGAGATAACAGGGGTCCTGAGGGCGGAATGATTTAATGCAGGAGGCTCGCTTGGCAGGGCCTCGCCCAGAGAAAATGCCCCATCTGAGTAGCACTTGTCCTTATTCCTGGTGTAGGGGCACTGTCTAAGGATTACAGGGCAAACAAAGGCTGTTAATAGCATCCATCTAGGGACTTCCCTGGAGGTCCAGTGGTTAAGACTCTGGGCTTCCACTGCAGGGGGCACGGGTTCGATTCCTGATCAGGGAAATAAGATCCCACATGTGGTGTGGTACAGCCCCCCAAAAAAATTAATTAAAAAAAATAGCGTCCATCTATATGTAACTCATGACAATATCTCTATAAGTGCCACATGTTAATAGGCCCCCGAAGACCTACCCTTGGCCACTCATCATACTTGCAGTGTGGACTTGGAAATGAGAAAAGGCAGGTCTTCAACCTCAGCCTCATCATCCGATCCTGTGCCTGCCACGATCGGATCCCACTTGCTTAGGCTTCCAGCAGGGAGGGGACACTTTGTGCCTTTATGAAACACCTGCTGGATACCGATGCCTGAGTCAAGTGTTCAGGGCGGGAGGTCCCTGGCACCCTGAGCTCAGAGCCCCCTGGGGCGTCTCTTTCTCTGCCACAGAGGGGGTGTCCGAGCAGGACGGGGGCAGCACACTGCAGCGGATGGCAGTCACCAGAGAGGACAGCGGGACCTACATCTGCTGGGCCGAGAACAGAGTGGGCCGAGTGCAGGCGGTCAGCTTCGTCCACGTGAAGGGTAGGGAGTGACCACGTGGTCTTTCTCCAGACCTCTGCTGACCCAACCTAGTGGGTTTTCTAAGAAACTGGCCTCCTAATCTCTCCACCCTGGCTGGGCATTAGGATCTCCAGGGGGACTTTATAAAATACCGAGGCCCAGGTTCCACCCCCGACTCCGTAAAGGTGAGGCCTCGACATCAGTATTTTTTACCCTCCCCATATGACCGGCTGTAGGTAGAACTGAGATCTGACTCATCAGCCTAAAGCACTACCCTCAGCTGGATGGTGTCAATGTGGCAGGGGGATGGGGGCCAAGGTACCCTGGCAAACAATGCGTGAATCTCGCCAGCCTGCCGGTTGCTCCCCACAGCCCTGCTCCCCACAGCCCTGCACAGTAACCCTCATGTCACTGTGACTTGTATGTCCAACTTTAGGATGGGAGGGTGGGGCTTGATGGAGGGGAATGAGCTGCCCAAGGCACCAGGATTCAACTGTACTGTTGGTAGATTCAACCTTAGGAAACCGGCAAGGATGAAAACCAGCACAGGGCGTCCAAGATGGTTTAAGAGTTGCATGAAATGAGAATCAGAGATGTCTTAGTGTTGCTATGTCCAACAGAGGTGTCCTAATGATTGTGTAGTCCTTGTTTTCCAAGGTACCCTGCCGCTGGGCTAATCCATCTCTGAGCACGAGTGTATGACACTCATACACTTTCTCCCTTCCTGTGCCTGTCTCAGGCATCACTAATCAATCATAGCACTATTCCCACTCAACTTCAAATCCTTCTCAGCACAGTGTTCCTGGCAGCCACTGCCAGTCTAGTTCACTTGACCTGCGACATGGAAGCTGTATGCCATCCCAGATGTATTGACTCTACACAGCCGTGCTGAGCCAGCAGGAGCCTCCAGGTTCCTGGGGTCTGTCTGGCAGGCTTTTGGGGATGGATTTATGGGAATTTTAGCCTGAAGGAAACCTCCTTTCTCACTGCTTATCCACTGTCACCTTGTGCAGAGGCTCCTGTCCTACAAGGGGAGGCCTTTTCCTACCTGGTGGAACCCGTTGGGGGCAGCGTCCGGCTGGACTGTGTGGTCCGTGGAGACCCAGAACCCAACATCCACTGGATCAAAGATGGCCTGCTGCTGCAGGGCAGCCGGCTCCGGCACTGGCTGCAGAATGGCTCGTTGATCATCCGTAGGACCGAGGCAAGGCGGGGCCTGGGCTGGGGCCACCTGGGACAACCCTCCACTTTGTCTTATTATCCAAGACGGTTCTTTAGGTTGGCACCACCCTCTACAGTCTACAAAGCATTTTCCTGCCTGTACCCAGAGATTCTCGCCTGACTAACTAGGGTGACCTCCAGCCAGTGGCTTAACTTCTCTGTGCCTCAATTACCTCATCCATTCAATGGGGCTAATAATTGTTCTACCTCATAGACTTATAGTGAGAAATCAGTGAGATGACCCATACCAGGTATTTAAGCGTGATTGGTCCCTCAGTAATGCCAATATATGTTACTAATAACAACCCCCATGGAGAAGAGTGAGCGGATAAGAGTGCCTCATTTTACAGATGAAGATACTGAGGGTCAGAGAGGCCCACAGCCAGTAAGCACCTGAGGCAGGACCCCAGCCCAGGTCTCCTGATTCCTACTCCACACCAGTTCCAAAGCCTTGAGCTCGGGGGCAGCCCCTGCTTACCTTCCCTTCTGTGTCCCAAGTCCCAGTGGTCCTGCAGAATTCCACAGTTCGATGATGTCAAGGACTCATCTTAGGGGTCCTTGATCTTGCCCCTCTGGGAGCCTGTCTCAGACTGGTAAAGGCAGCAGCAGTAAGGGTTGCCGTGACCTGAGTATTTGCTGTGGACCAGGCACCGTGCCTCGCATTTAGGGAGCATGATTTCATTTGATGCTTACAACAATCTTATCGGTTATTATCCCCATTTTAGAGATGGGGAAACTGAGGCTCCAGAGACATGGGGAACAGTGGAGCCGGGATTCGGTCCCATCTTGGACTGATGCCCAAATCTATACTCTTAATTGCATGCTGTGCTGCCCGCTGACAGTCCCTTGGGAGTGGCCTCCGGGATATTATCTTCTGGCCGTGGACAGTGGCCTCAGGCTGCCCCGGCTCCATCTCATGGTTGTGCTGCCACTTGGAAGCAAATCTGAGCCAGCATTCTTCCTGAGTTGCATCACTGCCATGGTCGTGGATATCCTGGGAAGAAACTTCCCTATCACCAAGGCCAGGAAGTGCTGGAACTCCTAATAATGTGCTGTGGAGTCATAATACTTTAACGTACACAATTTGGAAGAGGTGGATCTAAATCATGCTTCTGCAGCATAGAGCTCCCCTTAGAGCAATGAGTAGTCACCACCCCAAGTTCCAGGGGTGAAAGGGGCTGGATTCTCTTTGGATTCTATTGACAAGCAGTCATGGAAGCCCCTCTGGTGTAATCTGAAGGCCCCCAGCTGGTTTATGCTCTAAGCTCCTCCTGGTTAGATGGGTCGTGCTCCAGGTGCCCCTGTCTGTGCCCAGCTGTCCCCGGATGCTCCCCGTCCCCTCGTCCTCCTCTCCTGAACGCCACGCCCCCGCTCCCGTGCCCACCCACAGAAGGAAGACGCGGGACAGTACCAGTGCCTGGCGGAGAATGATCTGGGCGCGGTGGAGAAAGTGGTGGTCCTCGTGCTGCAGAGTGAGTCTCAGCCCCACCTTTCCTGGGCCCTGGGTGGGGGCCGGGTGAGGTGGGCACCCAGTGAGGTGGGCACCCAGGGGGCAGCTGTGCCGAGGCTGCGGCTGCCACCGCCCAGGCTGTGTGATGGGAAAGGAGGGCCATTCCGAATACTTATTCAGAACACACAGCTGAAGTCCCATGAACTGTCTCCCCGATGTGGAATGGGAATTAGGGGCTGGTGAGTACTGGAGACCCAACAGCCAGGCCTGGGGGACCTGTTTATTCAGAACTCAAAACTGTCATTGAGATCATAGTGACAGCGCCTGTGTTTGCCAAGCAGGTTATAGCTCACAAAGCACTATGTGAACCTCAAAGTAACCCTGTGAAATAGTCTAAAGAGAGATTTAAAAAAAAATTTTATTGGAGTATCATTGATTTACAATGTTGCTGGTTTCTGCCGTACAGCAAGGTGAATCAGTTATACATATATATATATATATATATATATATATATATATATATATATATATCTCCACTCTTTTTTAGATTCTATTCCCATATAGGTCATTACAGAGTATTGAGTTCCCCGTGCTACACAGCAGGTCCTTATTAGTTCTCTATTTTATATATATTGGTGTGTATATGTCAGTCCCAGTCTCCCAATTTATCCCTCCCCCGCCAGAATGAAATAATGCCATTTGCAGCAACATGGATGAACCCAGAGATTGTCATACTGAGTGAAGTAAGTCAGACAGAGAAAGACAAATATCATATGATATCGCTTATATGTGGAATCTAAAAAAATGATACAAATGAACTTATTTACAAAGCAGGAATAAATAAGGATTTTTAATGAAACTTTTCATTGAAGATGAACACACAAGGAGGAGGGCACATGTCACAAGAGTACAGCTCAATGAATTTTCATAACATGAACCCATCCAGGTAACCTGCACCCAGATCCAAAAATAGAACTGTAACAGTTCCCAGACCTGCCCCCCCATCATGCCCCCTTCCAGTCTCTACCCCCTCTCGAGGGGATCACCATCCAGAATTTTGCCTTTTTAAAAAATAGCTTTATTGAGACATAATTTACATACCATAAAATTCACCCATTCGTGTTATTCACCCTTAAAAAAGAAGGAAACTCTGTCACATGCTACAACATGGATGAGCCTTGAGGACGTTGTGTTAAGTGAAATTAGCCAGTCACAAAAAGACAAATACTGTATAATTCTAATTGTATGAGGTCCCTAGAGTAGTCGAATTCTCAGAGATGGGAAGCAGAATGCTGGTTGCCAGGTGTTGGGGGGAGGGGAATGGGAATTAGTGTTTAATGGATATAGTTTCAGTTTGGCAAGATGAAAAAGTTCTGGAGACGGATGGTGGTGATGGTTGCACAACAATGCAAATACAGTTAACACTGATGAACTGTACACTTAAAAACGAGTAAGATGGTAAATATTATGTTATATGTTTTTTACCACAATTTTTAAGTGAAAAAATCCACCCATTATAAGTATACAGTTTGGTGATTCTTAGTAAATGTATAGCATTGTACAACCCATTTTTAGAATATTTCCAAGTTCCCTCTGCCCATTTGTAGTCAATCTCCATTGCCACCTCCAGCCCCAGGCAACTGCTGATCTGCCTTCTCTCCCTATAGATGTACCTTTTCTGGTAATTTCACATACATGGAATCCTATGCAGTGTTTGGTTCCAACTTCTTTCACTTATCGATGTTTTGGGGGTTCATCCATGTTATAGCGTATGTCAGTACATCATTCCCTTTTATTGCTTAACAGTATTCCATTGTCTGGATTGACCACATTATGTTTATCCATTCCCCAGTTACTAGACATTTAGATTGTTTCTAGTTTGTGGCTCTTGTGAATAATGCTGCTGTGAACATCTGTGTATATGTCTTTGTGTGGATATATGTTCTTTCTCTTGAGATTCCTGGGAGTCTAATTGCTGGGTGACCTGATCACTGTATAGGTCACTTTTTAAGAAATCACCAAACTAGCTGTACTGTTTTACTTTCCTTCCAGTAGTGTATGAGGTTTTGGTTTCTCCACATCCTCGTCAGCACTTGGTAATGTCAGTCTTTTAAATTTTAGCCATCCTTGTGGTTACAAAGCAGTATCTCACTGTGGTTTTAAGTTGCATTTCCCTAATAACTAATGATATTGAGCATCTTTTCATGTGTTTATTACTCTTTCATATGACTTCTTTGGCTAAGTGCCTATTTAGGTCTTTTGCTTATTTTTAAATTGGATTGTCTTATTAATGAGTTCTAAGAGTCATTTACATAGTCTGGATACAAGTCCTTTATCAGATAGATGATTTACAAATATTTTCTCCCAGTCTGTGGCCTGTATTTGCATTTTCTGTATTTTGCCTTTGAAGAGCAAAAGTGTTAAAATTTGGTGAAGTCCAATAGTATTTTATGGATTGTGTTATATTTTAAAAATCTTTGTTTAACTTAAGGTCACATTGTCTTCTGTAAGTTTTACAGTTTTTGTTCTTATATTTAAGCCAAATCCATTTGAGTTAATGTTTGTGTGAGATAAGGATCTAAATTCCTCTTTTTTTTTTTTTTGGCTTATGGATATCCAGTTGTTCTATACCATTTATTTAGATCTTTTCCATTTCTCTCAGTGATATTTTGTAGTTTTCGGGGTACAAGTCTTGTACTTTTGTTAAATTGATTACTAAGTATTGCATGATTTTGACGCTATTGTAAGTGGAATTCTTTTCTTAGTTTGATTTTTTGGACTTTTCATTGCTAATATATAGAAGTACAATTGATTTTTGTTATCTCGATCTTAAATCCTGCAACCTTGCTAAATTAGTATTTAGTTCTAGTAATTTTTTGGCAGATTCCTTAGGATTTTCTACATGTCCTCTATGAGTAGAGTGGTTTTACGTCTTCCTTTCTCCTCTGGATACCTTTAATTTCTCTATGTTGCCTATGGCATTGATTAGACACAAGGTTGAATAGGAGTGGCCAGAGCAGGCAGCCTTGCCTTGTTGCCAGCTTAAGGAGGAGAGCATTCAGTCTTACACTACTGAGTATGATGTCAGCTATGGGTTTTTATAGATGCCCTTTATCAGGTTGAGGAAGTTCCCTTTTATACCTAGTTTGTTGAGAGTTTTTGTCATGGATGGGGGTGAGGGAGGGAGGTTTCTGGTTCCAGACAAGATGGAATTAGAGGCACTTCTGCTTATTCCTCTTGCTAAGGACAGCTTAAAAACTCTAGACTTTATATAGAAAACAAACACTGAAAGACTCTGAAAGGTAGAAAAAAGAAGGATAGGCCAAGGCTCTTGGGACCTATGGGATGATATGGCAGCAAAACCCCTAGTTTTTCTTTTTGCCTCATATATCCTGGGCAGGATGCTTCAGAAGCCAGCAACCTGGAAATACCAATGGGCTCAGACAAAAAAAAAAAAAAAAAAAATGAGGGCCCCTCAAAAGTCTGCTATCTCTTGCTAAAGGACCAGAAAAAGGACAGCATATCAAGCTAGAAAACTTAGGTAATAACACCCTATTCCAGCCAAACACTATGAAAAACTGCAGCTTCACCCTAAACCCCATCGACAAAGACCAAGTGGGAAACCTACACTTCTGCCTTTTCCTTGCTGTCCCGAGGCACCCCTCTCCCCACACTGCGGACCCAGCCGTTCCGTGGCACGTGGGATCTTCCCAGACCGGGGCACGAACCCATGTGCCCTGCATCGGCAGGCGTACTCTCAACCACTGCACCACCAGGGAAGCCCCACAATCAGTTATTTTTAAATTAAGATATATAGGTTGTATTTTTAGACATAATGCTATTACACACGTAATAGACTACAGTATAAACATACTTTTTATATGCTCTAGGAAACCAAAAAATTCATGTGATTGACTTTATTGTGATATTTGCTCTATTGAGGTGGTCTGGAACTGAACGCGCAGTATCTCCAAGGTGTGCCTGTATACAAAAGTAATAAGATGTTTCTAAAAGCTGCCCTGGGCCTCCCACAGGTGCCCCGGTGTTCCAGGTGAAGCCCCAAGACGTGACAGTGAGATCTGGCGATGCCGTGGTCCTGCGGTGCCAGGCCTCTGGAGAGCCGGTGCCCACAGTGGAGTGGCTGCGAGCGGGCCAGCCCTTGCGGACCAGCCGGCGGCTCAGGACCCTAACGGACGGAAGCCTGTGGCTGGAGCGAGTGGAGGCTGGGGATGCGGGCGCCTATGAGTGCGTTGCTCACAACCTCCTGGGCTCTGCCACAGCCCAGGCATTCCTGGCCGTGAGAGGTATGGAGCCTCCCTGCCCAGACCTTTGTGGACAGGGGTGGGATTCCCTTCCCAGCAGGGCCTAAAACAACAGAAGTGTATGATCTTGCAGTTCTGGAGGGTGAAAATCTAAGATCAAGGTGCCAGCAGGGTTGGTTGCTTTTGAGATATGTGATAGAGAATCTATTGCAGGCCTCTCCCCTAGCTTCTGGTAGTTTGCTGGAGTTCTTTGATTGTAGAAGCGTCACCCCTCTCTCTGCCTTCATGATCACGTGGCATCCTCCCTGTGCTCGTGTCTGTCTCTAAATTTCCCCTTTATGTAAGGACACCAGTTATATTAGGTTAGGGCCCACCTTCATGACCTCATGTTAACATGGGTACCTCTGTACAGACCCTACATTCAAATAAGGTCACGTGCTCAGGTACCGAGGGTTAGGACTTCAGCACATCCTTTTAGGAGGACACAATTCAACCCATAACAGCAGCCTTACTTTTTTAACAGAAACTTTTTTAACTAATTTGTACCTTGTATATGTTAATTGTAGAAAGGCCAGATAATTTTTTTAAATGTGTGAAGAAAAAAGTAATGATCAGTTATCTCCCATAATTCATTTAGAAATAGCTCAGGTAATTATTTGGGGTATATATTTCTACACTTTTTCTCTGAATGTAAAGAGATACACTTTTTTCTTTTTACAAATGAGGTCACGTGTACAAGTTGGGTTTACAACCTGCCATATTTTCTTACTCCATCACGGACAATAGCCCATGACAATAAGCCTAGTCCACACCTTCTGTAATGATTTCATACCATTCCATAGGAACATGTTTTAAACTTAATCGCTGTTGGCTTCATTAAATAAACAACAGGTTTGTGGGTGTTTTTTTTTTTTTTCCAGTTTCCCCTCCAAAAACCATGCCTGTGGTGCACATCTTTGTGTGCTGGGCTGAATATTTCTATAGGATAAATTCCTTCAAGGGACATTGCTATATAAAAGATATTCAAAGGCGTTGAGGCCCCCTAACTCTCTCCCTCCTTTCCCATAAGTCTGGGGAGGGGCATCCTGGCCTTGTGGGGGACAAGAGGCTGCTGAGTCACCTCATGTCTGAGAAGGTTGCCAGTGGCTTGTCATTCCTGGCCTCCAATTTCCTGTCCCCTTCTAAAACTGCCAGGGTCACGCTGCTGCCTTCTTATCTGCTGCTCCCAACACCTCCTTACCCCCTTATTACAAGGCCAGGGGAAGGTTCATGGCCTTTTCCTGTCCCCCCCATAAATCCCAGAGCTGCGGATATTGACGAGAGACATCCCAGATGGGCATCCAATCTCATCAAACCCCAGCTAAGGGCTGCAGGAAATGGCATTGCTTCCTGGAATCCAAAATTAACCAGCCCCCTGATCTATCCACTTAGGATATTGGCAGTTGAGTGTTGTATGTTATTTTTTTGACAGATCATTGGCAATTTGTTGTCAATTTCCCCTGAGGGCTGGTGAGTGGAGAGGCAGGCTAGCTTCTGTCTATTGCAATCTATCCAAACGAGACAGCTGGCCCATTAGCCAGAGGAAGCATCCCCCTGTGCCTGTATAATCCATTTGATTAGTGCTGAAGAGCATCTGCTAGCAGACTGCCTGGCGGCTGCTAGGAACTCAGCCCACCCCAGCTGGGCCAGCTGCAGGGCAGCTGGAGCCAGGGCCACTGACGGAATGGGAAGTGTTCAGGGGGCAGCATTCACTTCCTGGCCCGGTGCCCTGCCTCTCCTCCCTGGCTCCTCCAGTGTGCCAGGCCCCCCGCCCCCATCACTTGGCATTTTAGAACCCAACAGGTCTTTAATGCATCTGTGGTCCCACCTCCTCATTTTATAGATAAGCCAACTCAAGTGTGGCTTGGGGGCCAGACTTGCCCAGGTTTTCAAGAAGGTGATGGCAGAGCCAGAATTAGAAGCTGGCACCATCCCTATGTGGGGCTCCTCTTAAAAGTCTCCCTTCTGTCTAGAAGCCAGGATCCCCTGAGTGTTGAGTTCATCACCCATTAGCTGTGTGTCCTTGGGCAAGTTACTGCCCCTCTCTGAGCCTCAGTTTACTCCTTCATGAAATGGAAAACAGTACCTGCATATCCCTGAGGGCACAGAGGTGGATAGTGTCACTCTTGTTCTCTTCCTTCCTCACAGGGGAGCCCCGGGGGAGCCGGGGCAGCATGTTTGGGGTGATCAATGGGCAGAAATTTGGTATGGCTGTCCTCAACACCAGCGTGCAACAGGAGGCACGTTCTGGGGTCACCACCATCTGCAGCAGCATCAGCCACATCCCTGCGAGTGTGGGTAAGTGGGGGCCAGAGCATCTCCTGCGTCTGGGGACCCTCCGACCTGAGCTGAGTCTGAGCCAAAGTGGATCGAGGTGCAGGCCACTTCCTCTCCACCCCACAGCCCCCAACCAAACAAAATAACTGCATTTAAGATCAGCCCGAGAGTGCGAAATTACCAGTATTATGTGAATGCAGGGTCAGATTGTGACTTTTGAAACCACTGATTGCTATGTGAGGTTTTTTTCCCACTGTTAAGGCAAGAGCTGCTACAGAAGTGAAGGGATCGCTAATAAGGAGTAAGGGATATGGGCTGCAGGGGACAGAAAAGGGGAAACGTGGAGAATAAAATTAGCTAGAAGGCCCAGAGAACCAAGAAATGTCCTCTGTCAAACAGATTCATAAAATAGTGTGTCCTAAGCAAATGGAATGTTCTGGAGAGACATTACAGACGCTGCTGTAATGGACCCTGCTGTCTCACCCTGCCCAGGGGGGTCCTGCATCCCCTCATGGGGGTCCAGAGCAGGGAGAGGGCAGTGTGGACAGGGGCTTTGCTAAAAGCAGCCCCTCCAGAGCTGCCCTTGACCACAGACTGTGTGAGCAGTGGGAGGTCAGGGGACTCTGGCTTGTCGGGGGGGGGGTCACTCCGGGCTGGCTGTTGGCAGAGAGGGAGTGAAGTGAGACACTGCCCAGGTGTGGCTGCTTCTTCCAGCTTCAGGAGCAGGAACCATAGAGAAGCATCTGGCTCCAGACCGGGCATGCCTGGCTCTGTTTAGTGGAAGCAGAGGCACAGGGAGGCCGAGAAGTTTCTGCTCCCAGGGACAGGGGCGCAGCCGGCTCCCGTGAACATCAGCCCTCTGGTACCTCTTCTGAGCCAGCAGTTTGGCTGAGAAGCTGGACCATCCCTGGTCCCAAGCAAACAGCATTGCCCCTTCCCCAGTCCAAGACCCCACCTGGCCTGAGAGGAGGGCTGGGCATCGTGGGAAGGTCTGAGAATCCGTGTCCAGGGCATTTTTGGGCTCTTTTTTCCAAGTCAGTGGTTTAGAACGATCCTCCCTCTCCCAGGCTCTTCTGGAAGGTGTCTGCAGGTTAGGAGACAGTTGATTTTCTGCTTGGTCCAGCATGTATGTAGTGATGGTCGATGCAGTCCCATGCTCTGTGGTGACCCAGTAGCCCTCAATATTTATTGAATTCAGTTGAATATTAAAGGCACTTCTTTGTATAAATATATGTTGCTAATTTTCACAACTACCCCACGAAGTAGGGTTTTTTGGGGGTTTTTTTTTGCGGTACACGGGCTCCTCACTGCTGTGGCCTCTCCCGTTGCGGAGCACAGGCTCCGGACGCGCAGGCTCAGCGGCCATGGCTCACGGGCCCAGCCGCTCCGCGGCATGTGGGATCTTCTCGGACCGGGGGACGAACCTGTGTCCCCTGCATCGGCAGGCGGACTCTCAACCACTGCGCCACCAGGGAAGCCCACGAAGTAGTTTTTGTCTTCACCGCTTCCCACCTTCTGATCTAATTACTGGCCCAGGCAATCATGGGCTAGGCCTGGGTAGGGAGGGAAGGGGCTGAGCTCTCCTGGGGGCAGTAGGGAGCTGCAGAGGGACCTTGAGCATGAGAGCGGCTGCCCTTGGGACCTGGCTCTAACCCAGCCTCTGTGTCCACCCCATCCAGGGCCTCTGATGCGGGTGCTCGTGGTCACCATCGCCCCCATCTACTGGGCTCTGGCCAGAGAGAGCGGAGATGCCCTGAACGGCCACTCCCTGACGGGCGGCCGCTTCCAGCAGGAGTCGCATGTGGAGTTTGCCACGGGTGAGTGGGGGGTCTCCCCGAGGTGGACCAGGTGGGACTGAGGTCTGAGCCTAGGGCCTCTCCCCCGAGGTGACTCCAGGCTGGGTGGGGATGGATTGCAGGGGAGCTGCTCACGATGACCCAGGTGGCCCGGGGCCTGGATCCCGATGGCTTCCTACTCCTCGACGTGGTGGTCAATGGCATCGTCCCCGAGAGCCTGGCGGACGCAGATCTGCAAGTGCAGGTTGGGGGAGAGCCCTGGGGTGTGCAGATGGGGTGCACGTGCACGACACTGGCATGTCCTGCCCCAACCCTCCCCGAGCAGCCGGGCCCACTTTCCTTCCTGACTCCCCAGCAGGGTCTGGGGCGTGGCCTGGCTGGGCTGAGGGGAGGACTAACCCCACAGCAGGAGGATGCTCTGGCCCAGCTTCGCAGACAGCTCAAGGGTGCTCAGCTGGTTGGAAGAAGAGCTGAAAGGCCCACCAGGCCCACACCCCAGCATCCCCACTGGAGGCTGAGGGTCCCTCGCCCCTTGGAAGTTGATACCGTGATGTCCTCCTCCCCACCGGCCTGTTGCAGGACTTCCAGGAGCAGTACGTGCAGACAGGGCCTGGCCGGCTCTTTGTGGGCTCCACGCAGAGCTTCCTGCAGGACAGCCTTGTCTCGTTCCTGCGCGGCAACCACAGCATCCGGTACAACGCGGCCCAGGGCCCCCAGCCGCAGCTTGTGCAGCACCTGCGGGCCTCCGCTATCAGCTCGGCCTTCGACCCCGAGGCCAAGGCCCTGCGCTTCCAGCTCTCCACGGCCCTGCAAGCTGGTGAGGCCCCCGTCCCGTCTCCACCCCCCACTGCCCCAGCCAGATGCTGCCAGGGCCCCCACATGGGCCTGGGCTCTCTATCCCCGGGCGCCTTGGGCACTGGGGCCCTTGTGTCCTCAGGGTCTCTCCCCTTTGCCTAGCAGAAGAGAATGACGTCGGCTGCCCAGAGGGCTTTGAGCTGGACACCCAGGGAGAGTTTTGCGTGGGTGAGCACACCTCCCCACCCCGGCAGGGACGAGGGAGGCCTCAGCCTGGGAGGGACGGAGGGCTGGAGGGCCTGTGAGCGCAGACCACCGGACCTCTCCCCCCGCCCACAGACAGGGACGAGTGCTCGGGCAGTCCCAGCCCCTGCGCCCACTCCTGCCGCAATGTGCCCGGCCGCTTCTCTTGCTCCTGCCCAGCTGGCTTCACCCTGGCCAGGGATGAAAGGACCTGCAGAGGTGAGTGGGCCCCAGGTGGAGAGGCTCATATTGGACCTGGCCCAGGTGTGCTCAGGGAGATTCCGGGGCTGGGACCCTGGCCAGGGGGCGCATCCCTCAGGGGACATGAACCTAAGGGTTCCCATGCCCTGTTCCCACTGAGAACTTCTTATTTTGAGGGCCACAGAGGGGAGAGGCTCAAGTACTGACGGGCGATAGGGATCTCTAAAGACATGCATGTGGCCACCACGTGCTCACGGCACGCACACCCGCTGAAGCTTTCCCAGCCCTCAGCGGGCATTTCCAGTCCACCGGGCTTGGAAGTGAGCTGATACCCATCTGGCCCTCTTGCCCTGCTTCCCCCATAATGAAGCTGCTGGACGATAAATCTGACCCTGAGACACTGTCTGGACTCTGATCCCACACCTGTGTCCCTCCATCCCACCAGTGGGGCCTGGTGTGGCCAAGTCTCTTTGGGGCACCCAAAGGGCATTGTGTGCAGCCTTACTTCAGATGCTACAGGCCAGGACCTCCGGGTCCCTCAGAGGAGGCTCTGTGTTTCTGGGGCTGTGGAGATGATGGACAAAGCTAGCAGGAGGGGTGGGGACCTTCCTGCCGGGGCTTCTGGGCCTAAGGACGAAGCCTGTGTGGGTAGGCTGGGCCTGGGGACAAGTGTTCATGCAGCCCCTGCCCACGTTCCCCCCACAGATGTGGACGAGTGTGCTTGGGAGGCCGATCCTTGCCGAGAGGGACAGCGCTGCGTGAACCTGCTGGGGTCCTACCGTTGCCTCCCTAACTGCAGGCCTGGCTTCCGGGTGGCCACTGATGGAGCCAGTTGTGAAGGTGACAGGGGCCTGGTGCCGGGCTGTCCTGACTCCCGGGAACCCAGTGGTTGCCAGGGTTCAGCAGAGGGCATGCTGTGTGTCACTGGGACGCTGGGCCTGCAGGGAAACCGGAACTGTCTTGGCAGAAGGAGTCGAGTGAGGCCATGGAGAAAGCCTGAGCTGGGCTCAGGAGGCCTGAGTCCTGACCCAGCCTGGCTGCTGGTGACTTGAGTCCCTTTGGCAAGTGTCTTTTCCTTTCTGGGTCTCAGTTTTCTTATCTGTCTGATGAAGGGGGACCAGGTCAGGGATGGCAAACATGTGCTACATCCACTGCCACTTCCCCTCTTTCCCCTCGTGGATCATGGTCCAGCCCACAGACAGCCTCTGAATCCTTCTCAACACAGCTTCTCCAGCTACAGTGGCTACTATGAATCAGTTGCAGTGGGCCTTTGAGACAAAACCTAGGTGCCACCCCTGGATGGGTGACCTCTAGGGTCCTTCCTGTTCTAGAATTCTAGGCTTTCATGACTGTGGGTCCTCCTGGTTTCCCCAAGAGAGGCCGTCAGTGGAGGGGGAGAGCGTGGTAAACTTGGACTCAGAAGAGGCAGCCATCCCATTTCATCCCATTTCTAGGGCTCCTCCTGCCTTCCTCCCGCCCTCCCTCCCCTCCTTCTCACCAGTTTTTGAGCCTGGCCCATATACCAGGGTCCTAAGCCCTTCATGTGCATGATCTAGTTTTCTCCCCATGATCCCATGAAAGAGTCCTATCGTGACCCCATTTTACAGATGAGGAAACTGAGGCTCAGAGAGGGAGAGTTACTGGCTCAAGGATCAAGAGACATGGCAGAGCTGAGTCCACACCCAGGACTCTGCCTCCAAAGCCCACCTTTCAAGCCCCTTCCTTCTTCTGGACCCAGAACCTTCTTACCCTCCAAAGCTACTATAATTAGGAAGGGTGGTTGCAAACGCTGGCATTCCTCCTGGTGGCACTGAAGTTGGAGTTGGGGATGGGGATGAGGCCCAGATGCGGAGACGCATGGTATGTCCTAGGGGGAGGGACTGTGGGCTCAGCGCCCCCCACCCTTGACCCTGCCTTTCCAGATGTGGACGAGTGTCTGGAGCAGACGGATGAGTGTCACTACAGCCAGATCTGTGAGAACACCCCAGGCGGGCACCGCTGCGGCTGCCCCAGGGGGTACCGGGTCCAGGGCCCCGGCCTGCCCTGCCTAGGTATGGGGAGAGCCACCCCCTCCCTGGGACCCTGGTCAGCACCCACAGCTCACGGTCAGGGATCGGTTATGACAGGGGTGACACTGAGTTCTGTGAATAGAACAGCAGCCAACACCGATTGCGTGCCCACCATGTGCCTGATCCGTGCTTTGCCTGCTGTTTCCCACCGAAACCTCACCCCCTGCCTGGCAAGGTCACCTTCCCTGGGAACCCAGGAGGAGGAGGCGGGTGGAGAGAACTGGGTGGGTCTCAGAGAGGCTTTGCAGGTGGAATGGACCTCACCAGGAGGCTGAAGGGAGGGGTGCTGAGGGACACTGGGGTCCGGAGCTCAGAGCTGGGGGTGGGGTGGGGGGCCTCTCTGAGCAGTAGAGGCTGGAGTGGGAGAGGAGGCTGGGGTGGTCCGGGAGAGGAGGCTGGGGGTGGTCCAGGAGAGGGAGGGCTTGGGGGCAGGCCTGTGTGCAGCGGGTGAGGCAGCTGGATTCTGGGGAGCACTGGAGAGCAGTGGAGGCGGCTGGAGCCCGGTGGAGCGGCTGCAGTGCGCCCTGAGCCACCTTGGCACCCTGCCTGGTTCTGCTCCTCTCCAGATATCAACGAGTGCCAGCAGCTGCCCCGGAGCTGTGTCTACCAGTGCCACAACCTCCAGGGCAGCTACCGCTGCCTGTGCCCACCAGGCCAGACCCTCCTCCGAGACGGCAGGACTTGCACCCCGCTGGAGCGCAGTGGACCAAACGTGACCACCATCAGCCACTGGGACCCCTTGGTGGCCTGGCTGCCTCCCCGCGCCCCCGTCCCCAGTGGGTCCTACCACGCCTGGGTCTCCCTCCGACTGGGCCCCAGAGCCCTGAGCGTGGGCCGGGCCTGGTGCCCGCCTGGCTTCATCCGGCAGAATGGCGTCTGCACGGGTAAGATGGAGCCCCAGCCGTGCCCACCGGGGACACACCCCGCTATGTTGTCTCAGGCTCCTGGGCTGGGCCTGTGGGCACCACACCCGTGTTCAGAAACCCAGGGTTCACAGGCAAGCGGGGTAGGCGGTGCAGGCAGACGGAAGCCTCCTCGCTACGAGGTTTCTTGGAGTCCTGGCTGTGCTCATCGGCAAGGGGCTTCCAAAGTGGATGGAGTCCTCTCCAAACCATTTGACTTCAGGACACTTTACCCAGAGGGAGGGCAGAGGTTCCCAGGAACCCACTTTGAGAACATTCCTCTTGGTGTGCAGAGGTGAAGCAGTCAGGGAGGGAAGGAGTATGTTCCAGGTTGACATGAGAATGTGAACAGGGACTGGGGGGTGCGACAGGAGCAGGGGGTGTCGAGGAGAGTCCCTGGGCCCTGCGGAGACTGGCGCCGGGCTGCAGAGGTGCAAAGCAGGAGGGTAGCCTGGAGGGCGGATGTGCTTCAGCGTTGCCACCTGGGCAGAGGGTGTCCTGGAAGCGCTGTCTCCACCCCCCATGCCTTGGCGCGCATCAAGCCCAGGGACTCTCCTAACCCCGCAATCCAGGGTTGGGTGGGGCAGGGCAGGGAGAAGGCCCGGGTGCCTAAGGCAGGGACTTCCCTGGCTTGTCCTGAGCCCTGCGGTTAGTCGTGTGGCCACCTGGGCATCTGTGACTCAGTGTTTCTCTGTCCCCATCCCCCCACCCCACTCCCATGCCCCGAGCCAGATCTGGACGAGTGCCGGGTGAGGAACCTGTGCCAGCACGCCTGCCGGAACACTGAGGGCAGCTACCAGTGCCTCTGCCCCGCTGGCTACCGCCTGCTCCCCAGCGGGAAGAACTGCCAGGGTGAGCAGGAGGGGGCTTCTCTCACCCAGTCTGCTCTCTCCAGCCCCTTCCCAACCATCTCATGTGAGGGAGGGGTAGGGAGAGGATAAGTGCCACCCCCAGGTGGCCAGAGCCAGGCCGGGACCCACACTCCAAGCAGGAGCTCAGAAACTGCATGGGCAGGCTCTGAAAACTGCCCTGGGGGTCGACTGCTGCTCTGCTGTGTGTCACTGGGCAACTCACTTCACTTCTCTGTGCCTCAGTCTCCTGGTGAGATGGGGCTAACAGAGCCCTCCCCTAAATGCTGGGAAGAGACGTGTGGAGGGCGGGCACAGAACTGGTGCTCGCAGCAAGGCAGCTGCTGCTGGGAGTAGCAGGGAAGTCCTCCAACTCCCAGGCCAAGTGCATTTTCCCTAACTAAGGTGCTCTGGGGTCTGGCCAGTCATGCTGCTTTTTCCCTGTAAAGCAGGAATCATGTCTGCCTTGCCAGTCTCCATCCCTCCCTCTCTGTCACAGGGGTCAGTGAATGTCCTCTGAGAGAGTGGGGCTCCTACGGGGGGCAGAGAAGGATCATGGGCAGTGGCTGCTCTGGGTCCGAGGGCAGCCCTCATCTCCCCCAGCCTCTCCACCCCAGCTCTAGGCTCAGGAGGTCCCCAGAGTGCCCACCTGGGGAAATGGGGAGGTGCTAGGAGACTGCCACCTGGGCTGTCATGGGTCAGGCTGGCTGGGGACCGGGGAAGGGGCCGTGCACCTTGCTGCCCTCGGAAGGCATCTCTCTCCCACTTAACCCTCCCCCATGCCTTCCCTGGCCCCTCCCCACTTTGCTCCATCTTTTCACCCCCCATCTCTTCACCTACCTCCCCGCCCAGACATCAACGAGTGTCAGGAGGACAGCATCGAGTGCGGGCCCAGCCAGATGTGCTTCAACACCCGCGGCAGCTACCAGTGTGTGAACACGCCGTGTCCTGCCACCTTCCGGCAGGGCTCCAGCCCTGGGTAAGGGCTGAGCTGGCTGGGGGATGAATGGGGAGGATTCCCTGCCAGGATCTGGGCAGCCGACACTCTGGCTCCTGTATAGCCAGAAGGAGGAAGGAGGGCCTCCAGGAAGGCCCCGTCTCGGGCAGAGACCCTCTTAGGGTCAGTGGGTCACCCCTGCCAGGAGTCCTGGGCGGGGCCCCTGAGCTCACGGGGCAGTGTGCCCTCAAGCACTTTCCTGCAGCCACTTGGGGTGTGAGCTCACCTGGGCAGTATCATTTCCTACACAGTGATGCTTGGGCCATGCACGGAGCACAGGGGGCTGGGAGACACCGGAGTCAGGAGAGGGCTGGAGGGAGGAAGGGGTGCTGGGAGATGGACACACAGGGACACATGGGAACACATGCATACATTCAGGAAACTCTGGACCCAGGAACACACATGCAGGCGCATAAATCCCACCCAGTATCCCACACAAAACCCCAGGGCTCAGACATGCGCAGCTACACAAACACAAAATACATTTCTCTCACTGTGGCTACAGACACTCCTAAACACGCACAGACATGGGGACGGACCTTGGCTGGCACCAGCTGCAGCTGTTAGGGAAAGGATCCTGGGGTGGCGACTTGCCCCGGACTCTACTAACCAGGAAGCCTAGGCTGATGTGGGGGGAGAGAGGGAGTGGGCACCCTTGGCAAGGTTGAGCACGAGTCTTTGAGCATAACCCCACCCCCCCAAATCCAGAGCCCGTGACTCAGCTCTGGGGCTGCGGGGGACCTGGAGGTCTGTAAATTTTATCACCTATTGGGGGGACCTGCTCGGATGGGAAAGGGCACGTCTCTGGCTTCCTGGGGCCTCAGTTTGCCGCTCTCTAAAATGGGCTAACAGTGGCACTTGTAGAGAGGCACAGGGCGCGTGGGGTGGGGGGTCGGCACATAGCTGAACTTCGGGGGTCGGGGGTGAGATCCGGTTTATGCGACCGGGCACGCTCAGATGGCAACCCAGAGTCCGTCGGTCTGTCCCGCAGGACGTGCTTCCGGCGCTGCTCGCAGGACTGCAGCGCGGGCGGCCCCTCCACGCTGCAGTACAAGTTGCTGCCGCTGCCCCTGGGCGTGCGCGCCCTCCAAGACGTGGTCCGCCTGGTCGCCTTCTCCGAGGCCGGCGTCCCCGCCAACCGCACGGAGCTTAGCGTGCTGGAGCCCGACCCGCGCAGCCCCTTCGCCCTGCGCCCGCTGCGAGCCGGCCGCGGCGCGGTCTACACCCGCCGCGCGCTCACCCGCGCGGGCCTCTACCGGCTCACCGTGCGCGCCGCGGCGCCGCGCCACCAAAGCGTCTTCGTCCTGCTCATCGCCGTGTCCCCCTACCCCTACTGAGGGTTGCGGTCATGGGCAGCGGCTTTGGGGCCAGCGACCTCCGGGGATGGGGGGTGGAGAGGCCCCGGCCGCCCCGCCCAGGTGGCCCTTGCCCACGCCACCTGCTGTGGCAAGCGACGTCATCTTCTCCTGTCCCTGTGCGTCAGCGAGACCTGCAGCAAACACGACCCTGCGCTCAGCGCAGCCTTGACCCCGGGACAGCGAGAACCCAAGCTCCCCCTACTCCCCCGCCCCCCCTGTGGGGGTGGAGCCCGGCAGGCAGGTGACAATGGCTGCCCTCAGGTGGCAAAGGGCAAAGGGTTGGGGTGAAGCCTGACCAGCTTCTCCAGGCTTGCCCCAAGCCCCGGGGGAAACTGGCTCGGGACACAGGGCACCAAGACACCCGAGGGGAGGGGCAGACCCTACCCTGTGGTGACGGCAGGAACTGTGACCCGCCCATACCTGGCACTGTCATGCTGAACCCGGTGTGTGTATGTATACTATAAAAACGTTTGCTTTTACCAATTCGATTTCTTGATCCAGTTATTTTGCTTTGGTAAGGAGGGGCTTTGGCTGGGAGGGAGACCACCACCCTTCTGGTCCAGGAGCACCAGAGGAGGAGTCCAGGAGCCTCTAATCTTTATTCGCAGGGTGGCTCTGGCACCTTTCTGGGCTCAGTTTACTCATCCAAAAATATGAAAATGCGACAGTGTCCCCACCCCCAGGGCTGTGGGAGAATTAAATGAGAAGGAAATTTATCACACAGACAGCAGCTATCCATGGGAGCAAAAAGTAATGCTTAATTAAGAATAATTCCTAATTATATTTAATGAAGTAATTAAATTTAATCATTCCGTCATCCACCAAAGATTCATTAGGTCCTGCTTATGTGCCAGGCAGTGAACGTGAAAATCCCTGTGCTTGTGAGCTTATGTTCTTCGGGGCGAAGGGTTTATAAACAGCAAGGAAATGAAGAGTGAAATGTGTACTTGTCCGTCAGTGAGGGTGCTGGGGAGAAAACCTAGGTTGGGAAGTGCGGGTTAGGGGGGCAGTTTTTAATAGGCCGTCAGCACGGGAGCAGAGACCTGAGGAAGGTGAGGGACAGACATCTGCAGGAAGGGTGTTTTGGCAGAGGGAACAGCAAATACCAGGGCCCTCTGGCAGGAGGATGCTCTGGGGTGGAGGTCTGGCAAGGAGGTGGGGGGGGTAGCTGGAGCTGGGGGTCGGTGGGGGGAAGGAAGAGGGAGGTGTGATTAGAAAGGTAAGCGGGTTGGGGCAGATCCTTAAGGTTCTTGGCTTTGACAGGGGGAGCTGGGGAGGGACACGATTAGAATGTCTATGTATGTATTGGCCTGTCTCCAGTGTGCTGGGACAGGACTCCTGAGAAGCCCAGCGCTGCTTTTCCTCCCACTCCCCCCGACCCTCTCCCTGCTCTCCTGCCTGGGCTGCCTGCAGCCCCTGCCAGCTGTCCCTCAACACAGTCTGGCAGAAGGAGGCTGTCTCTCTTGCACGTGGTTCTGGAGGGGAGGGATCCTTTCTTCCCGCTGTCTTTGGTCAGTGTGACTCTGTCACCCACCCCTTAGCATCCCCGTCTCTCATCTGGGCAGCAAGGAAAGCTGAGTTATTTCCCACTAAGGTATGAATGACCATCAGCTTTCATAAACGGAGCCTTCCTGCAATGCTGGGGTGAACGGAGAAGGAATCTCTGTGTGCATTTTACAGATGGAGAAAAGGACGCCCAGAGGGAACATGGCCCAGTCACTTGCTTGATAGGTGACGGGTTAATGGTTAGACGGGGACTCCTGACTCCCACCAACAGCCCCAACTGAATCTTCCCCAGGGCACTCCCACTTTCAAAGCTGGTTTCTTTTTATTTTTTTTTTTGCGGTACGAGGGCCTCTCACTGTTGTGGGCTCTCCCGTTGTGGAGCACAGGCTCCGGATGCGCTGGCTCAGTGGCCATGGCTCACAGGCCCAGCCGCTCCGCGGCATGTGGGATCCTCCCGGATCGGGGCACGAACCCGTGTTCCCTGCATCGGCAGGCGGACTCTCAACCACTGCGCCACCAGGGAAGCCCAGCTGGTTTCTTTTGAATCAGAGGTCTGCAAACATCTTCCGTAAAGGACCAGAGAGTGAATCTTTTTGGCTTTGGGGAACGTGTTAAACTACTCCCCTGGCCGATGCAGCGCAAAAGCAGCCGCAGTCAACACACAGAGGAGGAACGTGGCTGAGTTCCAGTGACACTTTGTCTGTGGACTCTAACTTTGAATTCATGTAATATTCATGTCGTGGAAGTCTTTTTTTGATTTTTTTTTCAACCATTTACAAATACAAAACCCATTCTTAGCTTGCAAGCTTTACAAAACCAGTTAGGGACCATAGTTTGCCAATCCCTGGTTTAAAGCACAGAAGTTACCAATGGTGAAATTTCAGGCTGGGTGGGGAGAGATTCCAGGAGGGAGGGGAGCAGGGAGGGAGGGAGGGGCTTCCCAGTTCCCCCTCATACTCCATTTGTCCAGGGCCCAACCTGTAGAGACTTTACTTGGACTGAACTACCCTCATTGTGCAGCCCTAGGGGCCATGGGTCACAACCTGAACCCTGCCGTTTGCTGGGCTGTTAATATTTTATGGAGCCAGGGACTTTGCAGCCCATGCAAGTGTCAGCCCTGGGGCCGTGGCATCGAGCGCTGAGAACTGCTGCTCTCTCCTGCCTCGTGCTCCCCAGACTCACCCTGGCCCTTCATGTTTGTCAAAATACCATTTGTTGACTGTTCGATGCCCTATAGACCTGAGTTTATTTAATTCTCCCAGGAAGTCCAGAGGCAAAGAATATTATGTCCATTTCACCGATGAGCGATGGGGGCTCAGAGAAGGTGAGCCACTTGCCCAAGCTCACACAGCATGGAGGGGAGGCGACGAGAAGGACTCAGTGCAGGCCCGTCTGACTCTGCAGCCCAGGCCTCCAGCCTCCCCTGCCTCCATTCTCCGAGGAGGGAAGATGGGGAGCAGAGGAAGGTCCAGGCACAGAGGCTGAAAAGGAGGGACATCAGCCACTCAAGACCGGAGGAGCTGCCAAGGGAGTGTGCGTTCTGTCGGCCTCCTTTCTCTCCCACCTTCTCTTAAATTTCCCATCTGAGGCTCTGAAACAGAGGCAAGTGAGAAGGAGTGATTGCTCAAAGTCCTACAGCAAGCCAGGGGCAGACTTGGCCTGGAATCCAGGCTGCAATTCCGAGTCTTGTGCTCCCCACTCCACCCACATCCACAGGATGGTTGCCGAGGAGAGGAGGTGCCTCCCAAGGGAGCTCAGCCAGCTCCAAAGGGGTGTTTTCCGCTCTGCTTTTCCAGCTACCGCCACCATTGGCCAGGGCCCCATCCAGCTGCCCGACCTCTGAGGCTTCTCTGAACCATCAGGGGTGGAAAACAGCCCTGCAGGTCACTCATTAAACTCCCTGATGCAGCTTTTCCAAGAACCCACACTGGACTCTATGTTCCCTCTGGGCGGGGACTGGCAACCTGGGGTCCAGCCCAGAGGACACTCTTTGTTCCTGGGGCCAGTGCCCA
Source organism: Mesoplodon mirus (assembly GCF_964341445.2). NCBI lineage: Eukaryota > Metazoa > Chordata > Mammalia > Artiodactyla > Ziphiidae > Mesoplodon > Mesoplodon mirus. The sequence goes on along the minus strand of NC_138976.1, from coordinate 5,939,955 downwards.
GGCCTGGACAGCAGCAAAGTGGCTTCTGGTGCCAACCGTGAGATGGTTGCTGGGCGAGGTGCTTGGGGTCGCTACACAACCAGGCCCCTCCACGACCTGCAAGTGCAGAGCCCTTGAGTGGCAGAGGAGAGACGGAGGAAAAGAGGGACCTACTCCACGGTTAGGTACACAGGCTGCATCTATGTTTTTAGGTTGCCAGGGGACTTAACAAGGTCACATCCATTGAGTGTGCCCTTCAGTTCAGACAAGTTGACCCCACAGTCAGAGCTGACCCTTGGAAAAGGCACCCTGGCTGCAGTGTGGAGGGTGCATTAGAGCGGACAGGAAGACAGGTGAGGTGTCTCCTGCAGAGGTACGGGTGAGAGGTGATGGTGATCTAAGACCACAGCAGTGAGGGGAATTCCCTGGTGGTCCAGTGGTTAGGACTCGACACTTTCACTGCCGTAGGCCCAGGTTCGATCCCTGGTTGGGGAACTAGGATCCCGCAGTCTGCATGGCACAGCCAAAAATAAATAAATAAATAAATAAAATAAAAAGGGGAAAAAAAAAAGAAAGACAACAGCAGTGGGGAGAGGGGGAAGGGACCAGAGCCCTCATTTTCCTCTCTTTTGTTGCTGGAGATTTCAGGCAGCGACTGTGTGCCAGCATGAGAGACAGCATATGACAAGGGACCAATGTGGTGGGAGGAGGGAAAGGGGTCAGAGAAGCATCCCCAAGGAATAGTATGTGCAAAGACCGTAAGACAAGGAAGAGCTTGGCACATTGAAGAAATTGCAAGCAGGCCAGTGCAGCTGGAGTGCAGTGGATGAGGGCAGAAGAGGAGGTACAGGGTTCTAGATTTTATCCTAAGAATGATGGGGGACCATCAAAGTCTTCATAGAAATCATTTCAATTCATTAATATTTCAGAATTCATTATCTCTACACTTTAAAAAATCTTTTTAAAAAAGATATCTACAATACCATTATCATACTTTCAACCATTATCATACTATCCAAAAATCAACAATAATTCCTTGCTATCATCAAGCATCCTGTCAGTGTTCAAACTTCCAATTGCTCATAAAGATGGTATTTCTTTTTTGCTTAAAAAACCACCCCCAGGATCCAAATAAAGTCTACGTTATGATTGATTACAGCCTCTGTGTGTCTTTTAAAGTTTCCCTGTCTCTCTCTCTTTTTTTTTTCTTAAAAACAAACTTTATTGAGATAGAATTAGTCTGGGAATGCAAGGTTGGTTCAACACCTGAAAATCAAGCAATGTAATTTACCACATTTACAGAATAAAGAGAAAATCATATCATCTCAATAGATGCAGAAAAAAACATTTGACACAGTTCAGCCCCTACTCATGACAAAAACATAAAAGCGAACTTCTTCACCTGTGAAAAACATCTAATAAAAATCTACAACTAACATCATACTTAATGGTGAAAGACTGAATGAATGATCCTCTAAGATCATGAACAAGCCAAGGATATCCACTCTCACCAATTCTATTCAACGTTGTACTGGGGTCCTCACCATTGGAATAAGGCAAGAAAAAAAGGTACAAAGATAATACAGGGAAAGAGTAAAACTGTCTCTATTCACAGTCAACATTATTGTCTGTATAGAAAACCCTAAGGTATTTACAAAAATCTACTAGAATTAATCGGCAAATTTAGCAAGTGCAGAAGACAGGGCCAGTAAACAAAAATCAGTTGTGTTTCTATATATTAGCAACAATGGATTGGAAAATAAAATTTAAAATATTATTTACAATAGTATCAAAAAAACCTAAAATACTTAGAAATAAATTTAATGAAAGATAAGCAAGACCTGTACACTGAAAACTATAAAACATTGCTTAGACATCTGAGTCAAGATGGATCTTTCGGCACTCCTATTGAAAATGAGGACATTTGTACCACCGATCAGAGATGCCCCCGCATGCCAGGTCTTCGTCTTCTCTAACTAAAAGACTGGGGCATTTGCCTGAGAATAGGCTTCCACCTGGCAAGTCATCCAAGGTGTCCAATAAGATATCCATCTCAAAGCTGGGCTCTGGAGCAGCCATACCTGTGACCCCAAGAAGCCCTATCTCTTCTAGCACAAGAGGTGACCTGTTCACACTGATGCCACAGACCCCAGCCCTTTCCCATAATAGCCACACATTCTTTCCCAGATGGAGGAAGTCTACTCTCGCCTAGTCCATTTACAACCCCTGATCACCAGCAGGGACCTTTTTTTTTTTTAATTAATTTTTATTGGAGTATAGTTGCTTTACAGTGTTGTGTTAGTTTCTGCTGTGCAGCAAAGTGAATCAGCTATACGTATACATACCTCCACTCGTTTTTAGATTTCCTTCGCATTTAGGTCACCACAGAGCATTAAGTAGAGTTCCCCGTGCTATTCAGTAGGTTTTAATTAGTTATCTATTTTATACATAGTAGTGTATATATGTCAATCCCAATCTCCCAATTCATCCCACCTCTCCTTCCCTCCTTGGTAACCATAAGTTTGTTTCTCTACATCTGTGACTCTATTTTTGCTTTGCAAATAAGTTCATCTGTACCATTTTTCTAGATTCCACTTATAAGCGATATTATATGATATTTATTTTTCTCTTTCTGACTTACTTCACTCTGTATGACAATCTCTAGGTCCATCCACGTCTCTACAAATGCCACTATTCCATTCTTTTTTATGGTTGAGTAATATTCCATTGTATATATGTACCAATCTTTATCCGTTCCTCTGTCAATAGACATTTAGGTTGCTTCCATGTCTTGGCTATTGTAAATAGTGCTGCAATGAACATCGGGGTGCATGCATCCTTTCGAATTCTGGTTTTCTCCAGATATATGCCTAGGAATGGAATTGCTGGGTCATATTGTAGCTCTGTTTTTAGTTTTTTTAAGGACCCTCCATAATGTTCTCCATAGTGGCTGTACCAGTTTACATTCCCGACAACAGCATAGGAGGGTTCCCTTTTCTCCACACCTCCTCCAGCATTTATTGTTTGTAGGTTTTTTGATGATGGCCATTCTGACCGGTGTGAGCTGATACTTCATTGTAGTTTTGATTTACAGAAATGTAGATCAATGGAAAAGGATAGAAAGTCCAGAGATAAACCCACGCACCTATGACCAGCTAATCTATGACCAAGGAGGCAAGAATATACAATGGAGAAAAGACAGTCTCTTCAATAAGTGGTGCTGGGAAAACTGGATAGCCACATGTAAAAGAATGAAGTTAGAACACTCCCTGACACCATACACAAAAATAAACTCAAAATGGATTAAAGACCTAAATGTAAGGCCGGATACTATAAAACTCTTAGAGGAAAATAGAGGCAGAACACCCTTTTTCATAAATCACAGCAAGATCTTTTTTGATCCACCACCAGAGTAATGAAAATAAAAAAATAAATAAACAAATGGGACCTAATTAAACTTAAAAGCTTTTGAACAGCAAAGGAAACCATAAAAAAAAGAAAAAGACAACCCTCAGATGAGGAGAAAATATTTACAAATGAAACAACTGACAAGGGACTAATTTCCAAAATATACAAACAGCTCATGCAGCTCAATATCAAAAAAACAAACAACCTAATCCAAAAAAGGGGTGGAAGACCTAAATAGACATTTTTCCCAATAAGACATACAGATGGCCAACAAACAAGTGAAAAGATGCTCAGCAAGGACCTTTTTTTTTTTTTTAAATAAATGTATTTATTTATGTTTATTTTTGGCTGCATTGGGTCTTTGTTGCTGTGTGCAGCCTTTTCTGTAGTTGCGGCGAGTGGGGCTACTCTTCGTTGCGGTGCACGGGCTTCTTACTGGGTGGCTTCTCTTGTTGCAGAGCATGGGCTCTAGGTGCATGGGCTTCAGTAGTTGTGGCACTCGGGCTCAGTAGTTGTGACTCACAGGCTCTAGAGTGCAGGCTCAGTAGTTGTGGAGCACAGGCTTAGTTGCTCTGCAGCATGTGGGATCTTCTCAGACCAGGGATCGAACCTGTGTCCCCTGCATTGGCAGGCGGATTCTTAACCACTGTGCCACCAGGGAAGCCCTCAGCAGGGACCTTTGAAACTCTAGCTCTTGTAGCTCTGGATCCTTCTGGTCTATATCCTTAAAAGATTCTCACCTGAGATTTCATGTCAAATAAGGCACTGTTTTGTGACACTTGCTATATTTCAACATTATCTCAGAGCTACACTTCTGATCTAAAGCACATATTGAATTCACCACAAATGAAGACCATCTCAAGATGTAGACTGACCTGAGTTTCTTTCTCATTGCTCATATAAACAGCAATTAATTCTTTTGAATAAACAGTTTTAAGTATTTTTTAATGTTTGGAAATTTATAAAGATATAAATAAATGGAGAGATATACCACGATCATGGATTGAAAAACTCAATATTGTTAAGATGTCCATTCTCCCCTAGCTGGTAGATTTATTGCAATCCCCAATCAAAATCCCAGCGGGCTTTTTATATAAACAGACAAGCTGTTCCTACTATTTCTATGGAAATGCAAAGGACCTGGGATAGCTAAAATAGTTTTGAAACAGAACAAAGTTGGAAGATCTATACTATCTGACTTCGAGCTATAGCAATCAAGATGGTGTGGTATTGGCATTAGGATAAATAAATAGTGGAACAGAAGAGGGAATCCAGAAATCGACCAACACTTACATGGTCAATTAATTTTCAACAAAGGTGCCAACACAGTTCAATGGGGAGAGAAAAGTCTCCAGCTAATGTTGCTAGAACAATGGGGAACCGATATGGGAAAAAAATGAACCATCCAAGTTCAGTCTCTTCTCACCTTGATCTGTGCCCCTGGGCAACTATCCACCCTGGTGCCCAGTGGGCAGGGCCCCTGCTGGCAGTTAGGCCTGTTTTCCTCTCAGGAGAGCTGTGACCTCACTGCCCTTCACGTAACCAGTGCCTATGCATCAGGAAGGGACAGTTCTCTGGGCTGGAGCCATTTCTGCAGCAGGGAGTAAAGGTCCCCACAGCCTGTGGCCCTGGGACTGAGGCTCTGGCTCCTCCACCAATTCAATTTAAGCCTGAGCTAAAGTAGAGGGTTTGGGCTAGAGCTCCAGACCCTGAGTTCTAGTCCTGCTCTGCTACTTACATGCTGTATGGCCTTGGGGAAGATACACCCTCTCTCTGAGCTGCAGGTTCCAGTCTGTAAAATGGGGATGACAATACTAGCGACTTCATACAGGGTAGCCGTGAAAATCAAATGAATGTAAGCATAAAAGAGTGTTTAGTGATAACCGTGAGGGTTGTGGGTATGGCCCAGCTCTAACCAGACATCCTAGGGAATGCTGACCTTACCTCTTCTTCCACCCCATGCCCCCCACCCATCCATCCTAGACTGGAGGGGCTCAGCACTCACCCCATGCCCCCCACCCATCCATCCTAGACTGGAGGGGCTCAGCCCTCACCCCACCCTCTTCCTAAGGTCTGGGTAATGGGGATTCTCTCTGGGGCCACCATGACTTTGGGGAGCTTTGGAGAACGTTAGGTTTGCCTGCCCCAGGTTCCCTCTCCACTTCCTCTGCAATAAGTCCAAGGAGGTGGCCCCTCTCCATCCATGCCTTCCCCAACTTTCTCGAAGGGCAGTGACATCTTAGAGGAAGAAACGAGGAGACTCCAGGGCATGGAGACTTAAAGACAGGGCAGAGGGGATTCCTGGTGGTCTAGTGGTTAGGGCTCCGGGCTTCCACTGCAGGGGGCATGGGTTCGATCCCTGGTCAGGGACCCCTGAGGGAGTGTTGTTCTGTGGCTGCCCCTCACTCGCCCGCTGATAGTGTGGAAGGCCAGGGGCGGCTCTGTGAGGCCCCGAGGTGGCCCAGTGAGTGGACTAAGGGGTTTCAGCCACCATCCCAACCTCCTGCAGGAAGGTGACTCCAGTCACCACAGTCACCCAGCCCCACTGGGCTCACAGGGGCCCCCTTGTCATCACGGCCACTTCTGGGGCTTGGGTGCCAGAGGTTGGGGGGCTCACAGGAAGCTGCGGCTTTGCCTTTAAGTTGGTTTGATGTTTTCTCCCTCCTGAAGGACTCACAGCTACTCATCTGGCCGAGATGCTTGAGGGACTGGACGGGAGTGTGGGGCAGTGGGACAGGGGACCGGGAGGCAGAAGGAATAAGAGTGACTAGACCAGCAGCCTTCACCCCTCTCTGCAGAGGCTCGCTTTCTCTGGCTGCTTCTTGGTTGTAGGAAGGGGCCTGGGACAGGGCTGCCTCCTTACCGTGACCTACACCCCTATGTCTTTTCCATGATGGCTGGATGGCTAACCTGGCAGGGCTGCCTCAGGGCTCCCACCTCCAGGGCAGGTTCGGGGCCGGGAGGATTTGGGAACCTGCCCTCTGGGGGTGAGTCCTAACTGAGGCGTTGCCTTGGACAGGTTGTGGGACCAGCTGTTTTACTGGGTTGTGGTTGCAGTGATTGGTGCTTTGGGGCCTATAAACCAGGCTGGAAAACTTCTGACACAGAACCTTCTGGAGGCCAGACGGGACACAACTCCCCGTTTATTTTGTGAACCTCAATTTTCCCTGCTGTTCAATGGGTTAGCAGTGGGCCAGTCTTCTATTCACTATTTACTGGGTGCCCTTGGGAGTTTGGTCAGGTGCCAGGCTCTGGGGAGACAGCCAGGAACCAGCCCTGGACTGAGGGATGAAACCCCGACCTTCTAGGTCCACCTCCACCTCAGTTTTCTCACCCATACAATGGGCTCCGGCTCACGGGGACTAGAGAGGGGGGAAGGGAGGGGCTTTGAGGTCTGTAGAAAGGCCACCACAAGACAAAAATGGGCATGAAACTCACAAGCCTAAGGGACTTTTATTCCACTCCCACGGCGAAGCGCTTGAGCGTTCCCCACGGGCGAGGCGGCAAGTCTGGCAGGAGGGCCTGTCACCCTGTCAGTCGCGAGGATTCCAGCCACTACCGCGCCCAGGGGAGCCGCCAGCCCGCGGGCCGGGGCCGCCAGACCCTGCGGCCAGGGCGGGGGACCGGCCGGGAGGGTGTGTCGGCAGCTGGGTGGGCAGGAGGGAAGGAGGGAAAGGGGAGGAGCGAGGAGGGAGGGAAAGACCTGGCCCCGACCTCCCGCCGGCGGCCGCGAGCGCTGAGCCGCTCGACGAGGGGGCCGGGCCCGGGGGCGGGGTCTGTTGCTCTCTTCCTCGGACTTGTCCCCGGGCCCCGGCCCTGCCCTCTGCCCCGTGCTTATAACCCGGGATGCGCGCCGCAACCAGCGCTGCTCCGCCGCCTGCCGCCGCCGCCTGCATCCCGGTAAGGAGTCCCCTTCCCACTCCCCAGCCTAGGTCGCCCTCTGCCCGGACCCCACCGAGAACGAGCCGAGGAAACGGAGGGGGCCGCGCGCCCCGGGCTCGGACCTGGACAGGCGGGCAGGGGGCCGACGGCCGGACTCCTGTTGCTCAAACGCTTGGCGGCCGGATTCCTGGCTCCCTTGGGCCGCGGAGAGGGGGCCGGGGCGCGAGTCCGGGGATCTGAGGCGCAGGTTGGGCTACTTGTCGCCTTTGCGGGCCGAGGTCCTTTCTGGATTTTCCTTCTCCGATCCGATTTCCCTTATGCCGCGAGCCCCACAACTGGAGACCTTGGGAACCCGGGGCGTGTGAGGATTCCCGATTCTCTCGGCCCCTCTCTGGCCCTGGTCTCTGTCTCCGCCTCTTTTCCTCTGCCCGCAACCAGAGGTCCAGCCTCACCGCTGCGCCTCGCGCGCCCCCGGGGCTTGGGCATCTCGGCCCCTCCCACAGCCCCAGCCTCAGTTTCCCCCGGGCGGGTCGCTCCGGGCTCCGGGTGGCCCACCCCGTGCCTTGGGTGTGGCTGGGCTCCCTCCCCTGCAGGGGGCGTCCGTCGCGCGGCTCTGCCTTCTGAAAGGGCTCTGCGTTCTCTGGCCGGTGGGGCGGGGGCCTCGCCTGGCCGCGGTGCCCGGTTTCCGGCTGGCACTGGTCTGTGGGAGGGGCCGCTCGTCAGGAAATGTCAGCCGTCCTGATGCCTGTTGCCTTTGGCCCCTGAGGCGGCCTCGCCCTCCAGGGAAGGAGGGTCTCTGTGAAATGCAGGAAGCTCCTCTCCCATCCCGCCAGGGCTCTTCCCGTGACCTGGCTGCCTCAGTGCTCCTCTCTGCAAAGTGGGGCGTCTCCTCCTGAGAGCGGCGCGGTCTGGCTGCACATCCCGGCTAGGAGCAAACCTGTCCTTTCCCCAGGGATGGATCAAATCGGTCCTGGGCTTTGATCCCTCCCCTCCACACCCAGGCTGGTGACAGAAGAGGGCAGGTTCTGGAGGCCCGCAGACCCCAGCCCGGAAGGCAGGCACAACTCCACAACTGGGTGAGCCTTCGGGTCAGCCTCCCAGAGTCCTAAGCCTCAGTTTCTCCATTCGTCATGGCTGGCACAGGCTCAGGGCTCAGAAAACAGTAAGGGGATGTACACTGTTGAGAAGGGTGTCTGGGCCCGTTCACTCCCTGTGTCTGGGGAGCGACTCACCGAGTGCTACCAGGCTGGGTGTTCAGAACAGGAGACAGGGTCCTTGCCCTCCTGTCTTAGGTTCTGGTGGGGGAGGGAGACAGTAGAGGCAGAAACAGCTACAAAGGGCATGGGAACTGGATCGGAACTGGAGGAGTCTCCATTCTACACTCCCTCTCCCTGCCCATCCCCGTCTCAGAGCCAGGGCAGGGGGTCCTGTCCCGGTGGAGCCACCTGTGCGTTATGCTGAGAAGTAATTCTGGCTCTGCCGAGTGCTCATGAATGAGTGGTGAATGCCTCCGGCTGAGCGCCTAGATCCCAGGCCAGGCACAGGATAGGGTGGAGGGAGGCCCCCAGTCAGCACAGTCTGAGCCCCCCTGAGTACCCACAGGTGCCCCTGTCAGCTGCCTGCCTCCCCTGGGCATGTGTGGTCAGTTGGCTCTGATGGTAACCGTTTCCCTGGCCCAGGGCCCCAGGAGCCTGACTAGCGGGGGGCCAGGCCCAGACTCACCTGCTGGGCAAGCACTTTCCCATGCCCCATCTCATCTTCGTCCTGTGGGTCCTGGGAGGCAAGCCAAGACAGCCAGATGCCTTCATCCGAAAGCTGAGCGCACAGCCTCTGAATCGAGCGCGAGCGCCTTGCATCCATGCCGAGAGAGATAACCTCTGGAATTCAAGGTCTAAGGCTCTGATTTCTGCTGAAACACTTTGGGCAAAGTTGATCTACCAGGCCTTGGCTCCTCCCTGTGGGGCAGACGCCCTTCCCAGACTTGGGATAGGCCAGGCACCCATAGGCATTTCAATATAGTAAACAAATGAATGAACTCATGCTTTCTTCCATAACCAAATGCTCTGGAAAGGGTTTAAGTGCCTGTCACTGGGGCCTGGTGAGGTCCATTTAGTCTTCCTACCTCCTACCTCAGGACATTTTCGTCGAAACTGGAGACCCAATCTTCCTAAGCCAAGGCACTCCCAAAGGACCCCCCCCCCCCCCGTACCATGGGCAGAGGAAGTTTGCTGGAGTGGTGGTGTCCCGAAGAGAGCCTGGCATTCCTGATTTGAATCTCAGGCCCCAGGAGCTTGCAGCTGAGAGCCAGCTCAGGATGTAGCCTAGAGTACCCCTAGTGCCCTCAGCTTTCTCATCAGACGCAGAAATCCTTCCTCTGTGTCTCACCAAGTATGCAGATGAAATGAGCTGAGTGTGTCAGGCAAATAAACGTTCAGGCTGAATCCTGACACTTTGACCTCCTGGTCAAAGTGTGGAATTGCCCCCTAGCTCTATCAGACACGAATGAGCGCAGCAAAAGGATAAGAGTTGCGGTCCTAAAATGAGCAAACCCCTAAGTCAGGGAGAATTCTGTGGCCTTGGCGGAGCTAGGCTTTTTAGAAACTATAATGAACTCAGCTCGACTGAGTTAGAATGGAAGGGGAGGGGTTTCCAGGGGAGCATTCGTGTTGCTGCAGCACAGAGAAATAGAATACTGACCGGTGATGGTTGAGGATTTTGTCTGGCAGACAAGTAACGGGAGGGGGAGACAGTCTGTGGTCTCCTAGAGACCGAAGAGTGTAGGGCAGAGAGCAGTAAAGACCAGGTGGTCTGCAGTCAGCCTGGGTTTCTATCCCAGCACTGCCGTCCACTAGCTTGAGACCTGGGCAAGTCACTAACTTTTCTGAGCCTCGGGTTCATCATCTGTAAATAGGTGGTAATAATAGTCCCCGCCTTGACATGATGCACATGTGTCACTACACATAGTAACTGCTCTTGTCACCCTCCTAGCTTTGACATTTTAGAGCCACATGAATTTTCTTAGTGCTGAGCAACTGCCCAGGCTGGCCTGACACATTCACTGGGAGCTGGCAGGATGGGTCTGGCGGGGGCACTGGAGAATGCCCGCTGCCTTGCCAACTAAGGCCAGGCTGGCAGGCATCTTGGCATGAGGCCCTCTTCTTCCTTTCCCAGGTGTCCCTCTTCTGGAGCAGGATGTCTGGGCTGGCCCCGGGAGCATGCCCCCAGTGGTCATGTGCAGTGGTCATGTGCCTGGGAGCTGGGGCAACTGCCCTGCGCTCTTCGTGGAGGGTGGGGTGGCGGCAAGGCTGGGGCTGGGGGAGGCCGAGACTCAGGAGCCCCAGAGCCCCAGGAGTCCAGCCCCCCTGGGCTGGGGGAGGCTGAGTCCTCAGGCAGGAAGCCCGGTGTCCTGGGGTGTCAGAACCAGAAGGGCTTTCAAGCCTTCAGGTTGTTGTGCAGGCGGCGATATTGACGCCTAGAGAGTGAGGGGCTTGCCCAAGGTCAGCCAGGACCCAGTGGTAAGGAGAGTTTGGTGGGCACAGGTGTGGTACCCAGCTCTGGGCTCCTCCTGGAATCTCACGGAATCCACGGTCACCCTGTGGAGGGATGGGCTGTTCTTGCTCCCGTTTGCAGGTGAGCAGCTTAAGCTGCTTGAACCCAGGTCTGGAGGACCCAGCCACGGTGCTGTGCCCCTAGTCTCTTCCACTCTCCCTCCCCCAAATGGAGGCCTCAGCTTCCTTCAGTTTCTGCCCCACGTAGTCTGCCGGGATCTCACTGGCAGGGACCTCACTGGCTGAGGGAGGAGGAAGCTTCGCCAGGAAGGGCGGAGCAATGCCAGTGTCAGATTATATCATTGTCTCAGCCCACCTGCCCAGCTCATCTCTGGACGTGCACACGCAGACTCAAACGCCACACACACACACACACGTGTGTGTGTGTGTTTGAAGACACAGGTGCATGCATGCTGTCTCAGGTACATTCTCCCCAAGAAATGCAGGCACACATATGCACACGCATGCACACACACACACACACACCTGCACTCAGGCACACACTCCTGGGTGCACCCATTCCATCACGTGTCTCAGACCCAGAGGCTGAGGCCCTCTGTAGCCGTGCATGCACGTGGCCTGGCAGGCAGGAGGGGCTCACAAGTTTCCGGAAGAGAACGTGCATGGAATTCCAGACTTGGAGGGGATTGTAACCCTCTCTTTTTATAGGTGAGGAACTCACCCCCAGGCCGCAGAATCAGCAGCCTTTCTCTGAGTGCCTGCCATGTGCCAGGCGCTGAGAGATGGTCCCTGTCCCCACAGAGCTCACAGTGGGCAGTGGGGGCAGTTAGAATACATTGTGACTGTGCTGTGATAGGCCATGCATCAGGCACAGGGGGATCACTGAGGCAGAACAGGGCAGGCCCAGGAGGTCTGTTTCCATGGAGCTGCCCCTCCCCCACTCCGTTGCCCATCCTCTGGCTCCAGGGCCTTTGGGAGGTGGCACAGCAGGGGTGACTCTTGGGCCCACATCACCTCTCCCTGTCACTCCAGGGTGTCTGAGCCACCTGTGGCTTCCCAGACCACACCTTGTCCCAGGGTTCCCCTTCCTTGCGCCTCCCAGAGAGGGGAAGCCTTGTACTTATGAGTCCAGCTGATCTGGGTTTGAATCCTGACTCTACCACTCACCAGCCAAGCAAGGCCTTGAGCAAGTTCCTTAACCTGAGCCTCAGTTTCCCTGTCTCTAAACTGGGATAACACAAGTGGAGGACTCAGCTTATAATGGATACCTTCATTATCTTGATTGTGGTGATGATTTCCTGGCTGTAGATACATGCCCAAACTTACTAAATTGTACGCTTTAGATATATGCAGTTTATTGCATGTCAATTATATCTCAATAGAGCTTCACAAATATGCAACATTACACCCCCCACCCGACCAAACCACCAGCCCCTTCGCACACGAACACACGGCTGGGAGCACGCACACTGCAGCAGGGCGCTGGACGGGGCTCTGGGGCTCCTGAGTCTCCCCACTCAGCGAGGCTGCCCAAAGGGGAGTCCAGGGGCTGGGTAGGCTGGGTTCATAGCTTCTGGTGTCAGCCAGCTGCCTGCATTTGGTGGTTCGCTGAGCCATCAAGACAGATTCTGGAAGCCCGCAACCCACACCTCCAGCCCCAGGCACTTCCTACCTTGAGTCCTTCCTGCCTCCCTCCCACCTCCTCCCCTCCATCCTGGATGGCCTGTTGCCTGGCTGTGGTTGCCACGGGCATGTCTGCTGACCCCAGCTGGCCTGGGACAGCCTGGCAGGTGGCTGAATGCCCACCGAAGGGGAATTGTGGACATCCATCCATCAGAGCTGCCCCCAACCTCACTGTTCCATGAAGTCTTTCCCCTTCCAAGTCCAAAGGGCAGTAAAGACATGTGAGCCCTGGGACTGGCTGGCAGGTGGCCTGGTGAGATGCTGGGGACAGCACATAGGATGTGTTCTTGTCCCTCGGCTGGGCTGGGTTCTACTGCAAAGGGCTGGGTGACCACTTTGCCTCTAAACCTCCAGGCACACAAGAAGTCTTCAGTATACAGGAGCCTGCATCCTTGGGGAGAGGCCCTTCCGGATGAGTCCCACATGGATCTGTGCAGTGATGTCCACAGCCTTTCCCAATAGATTCTATTAAGGACCCTGACTTTGGTCAGTCTCCAGTGCAAATGCTCCCACCAGACACAAGCACACACCCAGGAAATGCAGGATGCTGGGGCCATGTCCATGGAGGCTGGAGACAGATGGACTGGATCCAAATCTGGCCCTGCCACCTGCTGACCGTAGGACCTCAAGCAAGTGACCTCGCCTCTCTGACCCTCGGTCTCCTCTTCAGCAAAGTGGGCACATAACAGCATCTACTCTCAGGGCCGTGTGGAGAGTGGGGGCCTGATGCAGCCCTAGGGTTCAAGGAGAGCCTTCTGGGTAGAAGGAACAGTGGTTGCAAAGGCAAGGAGTGAGGAGGCCCTGGTGCCTTCTGGAAGCTTCAGTGTAGCTGAAGAGAGGGAGGGATAGCGTGGGACACCTCTGTCCTGCTGCAGAAGGACAGATCCACCGTCTGTACGTCCTGGTTACCTTCCTCCTCTGGGCCTCAGTTTCCCCCTCTGCACATGGGGAAGTCGGTCTCTGAGCTCCTCCCAGCTAATCATTTTGGAGCTGAGTTCATTGAGGTGTTTGGGGTCTCTTGTGTTTCCCCTTTCAGAGGTACTTGCTTTTAAAAAGAGCCTAAAGTCCCATTGTGTGAAGGTTCACTGGGGCCCAGGTGGGAGAGGTCCAGGGGGGCATCCTATTCCCTGTAGAGCTGGGAGGCAGCCCTGCATGCTGGGAGGAACCCAGGTTCTGGAGCCAGACACAGACACGTGCTCTGTGACCTCGAGCTGGCCACTGACCTCTCTGAGCCCCAGTCTCTGCTGCCCCGACATGCGTGACAGCTCCTACCTCATGCGGTCATATTCGGGGTGCAGGGTGATCTGTACGAGTCCCCCAGGGCCATGCCTCACTCGCACTGGCCCAGCCTAGCAAGGAGCACTTCTGACTGGAGATGTGTGGGCTGCCCGAGCCTCAGGGCCACGGCCTCTCCCAAGTCTCCTGATGCGGTGCCCTCTTCGCGTCGTGACCTTGACCCTGTCGTCTTCTCTAGCTGGTGGGGAACTGGCTCCGAGACATGTCTCCACCTGCCAGGCCCCAGCGTGGTGTGTGTGGGTCCCCTGAGAGGGTGTCGGGGGTGGAAGGCATGAGACTGCAGGAAGGAACAGCGCCTCCGCTGGTCCTGATGTCAGACGAACATCCTGTTTCACACCTCGCAGTGGCGGCCTGTCCAGGGGATAAGACTGCCCAAGGCCGAGGTCGGGGCTGGGGGACAGGCCAGAAGGGAGCTGTTGGGAGGGGCTGGCGGACGGGGAGGGGGCAGGGCTGGCTCTGGGTCACTCACATTCTTCCTCATCTCCTCCCTCCAGACGAGATGTCCGGCAAAGGCTCCGTGGTTCTGGCCTACAGTGGGGGCCTGGACACCTCCTGCATCCTCGTGTGGCTGAAGGAGCAGGGCTATGACGTCATTGCCTACCTGGTGAGGGGGCGCCTGGCATGTGTGTCTTTCTCCTGTCGGCCCTGCTGTCCATCCAGCCCACCCACCTGCCCACTGTCACTCATCCAAGCCCAGCTCCCCGTCTCTAAGCCTGTCTGGAACTGTAGGAAAATGCTTCTCATTTACTGCGTCTTTCTCTTCATCTGTCGAGTGAACACCTTGGAAGTCCCCCAGGTCTGAGATGCCCGCCAGATCACGGAGGAGGCCGAGTCTCCATGCAAGTAACTGGACAGGGGGCGCAGGAGTGAGCGTGGCGGGGCTGCTGGGCCAGCCTGCCTGGAGAGGGACCAAGGGCTTGAATCTGCTGAAGGCCACGAGAAGGCATACAATCTTCCCCTTTCCCAAAGCCCTCAATAATTCAGCAAAGAGTGTAGGATCCTACACTGGCTAAACTAGACGAGCCCTTGGAGATCACCTAATTCTGGGATAGCAAATAGGTCACGGGCCATAGGTTATGTATGATGCCATCCCCCACCCAGGGTCCATAGCAGACATCCCTAATTAAACCAGCTCAACTTCTGATAAACCTGGACATAACCTCTGAATCTTTCTCCATGTGACTGTGCAAATTCTAGGAACCCAGCTTAAGCCAAACAAAACCAAAAATAAACAAAAAAGAAAACCAAAATAATACAGTTCTTCATATAACTGAGAAGCCCGGGGGTATAATGGCTTCAGGCAAGGCTGGATCCAGGTGCTTATCCAGATCTGCCTCCATCTCTGCTTGGCTTCATTTTTGGCCTCTCCACGGGGCAGGCAAGGCTCACATCATCATACCCAAGTTTTCCCACAGAAAGGAGAGCTTCCTGCAGAGACTCTGACAGAAGGGCCAGGGGGGACTCATTGACTGGCCTGAGTCCCTGCCCACCATGCATTTGTCAGTATGTCTGTGTCTCGGAGGGCTCGTCCCTACGGTGAGCAGGGACGTGATGTGCTCTCACCCATCCCTGTGGAAAGGGGTCCCAGGAGAGAAGTTTCTCTTTGCAGAGGAAGTGAGGATGGCACTCTGGGCAGGAAAAGTTCAGCTGTTGTCAAGAACCGTTTGTTTGCAGTTGAAGTCAGTCTACCATCCGTAACAGTGCTGACCCCGGGTCCCTCAGGTGGGGGAGGGGAAGTGCCTGGCTCACAGTTGCCTGCTGAGAGAGAGCCAGGGCTTTGAGCGGGTGCAGAGAGCCCGGGGTGTGTGCACCCTGTCAGCAGCAGCAGCGGTGGGCCGTCCAGATCCTGGGCTCCCCCCAGGCAGATTTAAAAGCTGGGTGACCTCAGAAAATCTGGGAAGATTCCAGAGTCTGTTGAGCAGAAGCCAGGGCCAACGTCTAGGCAGGAAGCCAGAGTGCAGCCAGCAGAAAAACATGCCCGTGTCTACGTGGGGCTGTCGGAACCGGAGGCTGGGCTCCAGCAGGGGGACAGCTGGGTGCCCATAGCCCAGGCCTCAGCCTCGAGCCGGCTCAGGAGCCCTGGGACAGTCAAGTTGCTGCACTTGGCTGGGGAAGTGAGCTGAGAGTCGGGCAGCTGCTGACTATCCAACCTTTTTACTGACTTTGGGGGAAGAGTTAGATGGGTTCAAGGGAAGCCTTAGACCTTCAAGGCAGTGACAGCAAATGTTGCAACCTAGCAGCCTGGGTGCACAGGGCCAGGCTCGGCCCGTCCTTCAACCAAGTATTAGCTCTGGAGAGTGTTACAGCTTCTCCAGACCCTGGTTCGCGCCCTTTCTCCTTCCTACTTTGACCTCAGCGATCCAGTCGAAACCACCACCATCTGAGGGCTGTTGTGTGTGAAACACACTTGCCCAGGGCTCACCCCAGGGTAGGGGAGGGGCCGGGGGGGACATCCTTCTCAGCTCTTCTTTCTGCCCCTGGGTTAATGCGTCCTCTCTGCTTCTGCTCCTCAGGCCAACGTGGGCCAGAAGGAAGACTTTGAGGAAGCCAGGAAGAAGGCGCTGAAGCTTGGGGCTAAAAAGGTACCAAGCGGGAGGCAGGGTTTGGGGCGGGAATGGGATTTGACCTGGTGGAGGCAGCTGTGGGGGGTCCTGTCCCAAAGCTCCTTGTCTCTTCCACGCCTTCCACCTGGTCCTCTTGCTTCCAGGAGTATAAGGTCAATTCCTTCTGCTTTTGGTGTGCAAAGGGCATCACCTTCTGGTCTCCCCCAGCCACTCTTCTACCCAGTCATCTCCCCAGCCCACCTCCCCATCCGTCTGTCTTTTCCTCATCCATCCATCCACCTGCCCATCCCTCTTTTACCTTGCTGTCCATTCACACATCCACTCACTCATCCATCCCTCATCCATCTACCTGTCCATCCCTCCTGGCTCTCTGTCCATCCACCCATCCTTCCATCCATTCAACAGAATCAGTGCATTGACTGAGCATCTAATCATGTGGTGAGCAGGCCCATAAGGTGAACGTGGCCAGCGTGGTCCCTGCTCACATAGGCTAACAGTACAAAAGAAACGCAATATCTGCAAAGCACAATAAAACACAATAAAACTCACATCAGAAGTATTAGGAAGCTGTCAAGTTCACGGTGTCAGATACAAGTTTTCCATAATTCTAACTTTTACTGGAAAGCTTGGCAACAAATTCTCAGTTTTCCTTGAAGTGATGGGGTCACTTCATTCTTATGAAAATGTTGGCCAAAAACCCAAGTCTGCATTGACCCTGTTTTGTCTGTCGGTCCTTTGTTCAAGAACGATGTTCTATGAGAAAAGGGGCTAGTTGAGCTAATAACTCACTTGTGAATGCAGCAGATATGCTTCGTGTATATTTCACATTTTGTACTCGAGTTGAGATATAACAAAAGTTAATCATTTTTTACTGCATTTTCAAGACCACTCTTTTTTTTTTTTTTTTTTTTTTTTTTTTTTTTTTTTTTTTTTTTGCGGTACGCGGGCCTCTCACCGCTGTGGCCTCCCCCGTTGCGGAGCACAGGCTCCGGATGCGCAGGCCCAGCGGCCATGGCTCACGGGCCCAGCCGCTCCGCGGCATATGGGATCCTCCCAGACCGGGGCACGAACCCGTATCCCCTGCATCGGCAGGCGGACTCCCAACCACTGCGCCACCAGGGAGGCCCCAAGACCACTCTTAAGAGAAATCTGCACTGTGAGAGCAAGGTATGAGGAACACCATGTCTGCGGAGTGTGGTGCCTCTGCCCTGATTTGTGCTAAGGTGCCAGCCCCTTCCCCCATCATCACTTTTGCATATTCAGTGTGAATGTCAACAGCGTGAAGAAGGCACATATCAACTGAGTATCATAAAAAATGTTTTCAGTCTCCCTGAAAGGGTCTGGGGAACTCTAGGGGGTTTACATTTCGAGAATAATTCCTCTAGATTAGGGTTTCTCAACCTCGACACTATTGACATGTGGCTGACTGTCCTGTGCATTGTAGGATGTTTAACAGCATTACTGGCCTTTACCCACTAGAGGCCAGAATGACCCCCACAACCCATCAGTTATGACAACCAAAAATATCTCCAGATATTGCCAGCTGCCACCTGTGGGACAAAATAATCCCTGGCTTTTGTGGATTACATCGAGATTTAGATCTTAGATTTAGATCTTGTTTCATCTCAGGCCCAGAATGCTATGTTGGGAGGGATTTAAGGACCACATCCAGTTTCACCTGGATGGTCTATCAGGATCGATTAGTAATGTCTGCCATGAGTGCAGGAGGGAGAGTAACTGCATTGTATGCTGGATTGACTTATGATGTCTACTACAGATGCAGAAGGGAAAGTGGAGGTACAGCTTGCCCTGGGATCCATTAACAGCATCTGCCTTAGATGCAGGCCCCTTGAGGCCCCTGGGACTCTGCTTTCTGGCTGCATCCCATCCCTGCCCAGAAGCTCCCTCTCATGGGCTCCTCTCCCCCTAGGTGTTCATTGAAGACGTCAGCAGGGAGTTTGTGGAGGAGTTCGTGTGGCCCGCCATCCAGTCCAGCGCGCTCTACGAGGACCGCTACCTCCTGGGTACCTCTCTCGCCAGGCCCTGCATTGCCCGCAAACAGGTGGAGATCGCCCAGCAGGAGGGAGCCAAGTACGTGTCCCACGGCGCCACAGGAAAGGTGAGACCAGGATGGACGGCTGGGGACAGACAAGGAGGCAGGGGTCCTATGAGGGGCACACAGGCAGCCAGGCAATGGACGGTCCTCAAGCAGTTGTAGGTTCTCCCCCAGCACAGTCAGGCATGCAGAGGACAGACTGGCCCATCCAGTCTGAATAAGAGGAGTGGTTTTAGTAGTGAGTTAGGGACGACCCTGCCCTGTACCCCGAGTGTGTGAGGCCCGTGTGCCTGTTCCACATGCGGTTTGAGCAGTGTCACCCCGTTTTGCAAACTTGCTGCTGAGGCGCAGGGACCAAGGTCACTGTGGGAGTCTCCGTTTAATGCAGTAGGCAGGGTCAGAGACCACGAGGTAGCAAAGGGCTTGAATCCCAGCTGTGTGGCCTTGGGCGAGGCCCTTGCCCTTCCTGAGCCTCAGCTTCTTCACTTGCAAAATGGGGGTGAGGCCTTGTCTTAGTTTCCCGGGGCAACAGTACCACAGACTGGGCAGCACCAGGAATGGATCCTCTCACGGTTCTGGAGGTTTCGGAAGTCCAAAATCCAGGTGTTGGCTGCCATGCTCCCCCTGAAGGCGCTAGGGAAGGGCCGCTTCCGGGCTCTCCCCTGGTTTCAGGTAGCTCTGGTGTCCTTGGCTTGTGGGTGCATCACTCCAGGCCTACATCTTCATATGGCCATCTCCTCGGGGCATCTTCACATCGCCTGCCCTCTGCACGTGTCTGGTTCTGTGTCCAAATTTCTCCTTTTTATCAGGACACCGGGTCATACTGGATTAGGGCCTGCCCTAATGACCTCATCTTAACTTGATTACTTCCGTAAAGGCTCTATCTCCAAATAAGGTCACATTCTGAAGTATTGGGGGGGGCGGTTAGAGCTTCAACTTATCTTTTGTGGGAGACACAGTTCAACCGATAACACACCCGCTACTTCCGGCCTTTGTGTGCAGGAGTGCAGACTGAAGGACGACCCTGGGGGTGGAAGGCAGGAAAGCCCTCAGCCCCTGTCCCGCAGGTGGCAGGGCTCAAGAAACAAGATTCCTAACGATGTAGGCGACTGTAGGCAGTGTTACTCTGGAGTCACGAGCTCGCAGTTAGCGGACACGCCACCAACAGCTTGCTCCAGTTTGGGGGGCAGGGGGCCTACCTCTCAGCACGCATGTCCTGACCTGACCCAGGCCCGCCCCCGACAAGGCTGGTCGAGGCAGTCGGGAGTCGGGGAGCAGGCCCTGGCTCAGTGTGACGTAGGGACACGCACAGCTCAGACTGTGACAGAGGAGGTGTGACTTGGGGGTGGCCTTGCAAACAGTCGCCCCACCAGGTGGTCGTGGTGTCTTTGGAAGCTCACTCATTTGCTTGGTGCTCGGTCAGCCGGCTCTTACTGGCGTCTGTACAGGGCTGAGTGCGTGCTGGACACCGGAACAGTGTTGAACTGCGCGGGCCCTTTTTCCTGCCCTCAGGGGGCCTGTGTCCTAGCGAGGGAGAGAATGGATGCAGGAGAGGGTGGCAGTAGGGTCAGTGCCAGGGGAGCCGAGGGGGAGCCGAGGGGAGCCGAGGGGAGCCGAGGGAGCAGCAGGCAGGGGCCGAGGGAAGGCTGTCGTGCAGAGCATGGCCCTGAGGGAGGAGGAATGGGCACAGGAAGAGAGTGCCAGGCGGAGGGAACAGCCTGAGCAAAAGCCTGGAGACGAGGGTCCTGAACGTGTAGTGGGAGCTGTAGCCTTGGGAGGAGCGGCTGGGCCGGGGCCATGCTGCGGGGTTTGGCTTCAAACCCCCAGGTTGGACAGGGGTGGCCAGTGGCCCTCCCCCACCCCCATGGTACGTAGGGGATTGTTCTGGACTGAAACCATGGGCTCCTGTAAGAGAAGCGGACTGGTGAGCGTGGCCCTAGTTTTCACTAACACCCTAGTCGTGAGCACATTTTGAGCGGGGTGGTGAGAATCATAGGCGGAGCAGTGGGTGGGCCGGGCCGTTTGGGCAGAGACCTGCATACCACCTTCCACTCAGGCGGTAGGAGAGAGTACAGAGGAACCCAGAGGTTCAGGACTTGGGACTTCGGGGCCAGTATAGCTGGGTTCACATCCTGGCTCCCCTGCTTTCACACTATGTGACTTCACCCCATGAGTCTCAGTTTCCTTATCTGTAAAATGGGAATAAAATAGAGCCCGCTCATGGGGCAGTTGGGAGCTGTGAGTAGGATCATTCCAATAAAGAGCTCAGCATAGACCTGGCACGTCATAAACACTCAATGAGGGGGAAGTGCCCTGATCGCACGATCATCAGACCTGTACTGGGGCTTTGAGAACAAACATCAGTGCAGAATGAACCTCTGAGACATCTCACCTGTCTGTGATGAAATGAGCTGGGCAGTGAGCTCCCTGTTCCAGGAGGTATTCAAGCTGAGGCCAGGAAGTGAAGATTATGGAAGGGCTCCTGCCTGGAGAAGTTCCCTCCAGAAGTACCATCAGGACTGAGGAAGGGTGACTTTCAGGGCTAGTGGAGTGAATGTGTGTGTGGTGGGTCTGCCTCTGGCCTGGGAGGCTCTTGGGGGCCAGGGAGAGACACCCCCCCACACACACTGGACTAGCTCACATGCAGCTGGGAATAGCTGCCAGCGGCTGTGTGCGCTGCTCCATTTGGCCACAAGAGGGCACCAGAGGTTTGGGTTTGAGGCCTTCCGAGGCTGACCCTGCAGGGAAGCGGCCCTGGCCACTCAGGGTCCTGTTTCCCACTCCGGTTCTGCGGGGCTTCGGTTCTGAGAAGAACACCCTCTGCGGCAGTTCTGTAGCCTCTTGAGATTTGGGGACGTCCCTGCAGTTCATGCTCAGTGTCCACAAGGGGGACAGTCAGACTTGAAACAGCACTGGGGGGCCTCCAAGACCAGCAGCGGGAAGGCCAGAGGGGATGGTGGGGCCCGGTGCCCCCCACCCCGAAATCTCCCATCTCTTCTGGGGGTTGATGGGCAAGGCGTACTCCTGTGCCTCAGTTTCCCCTTATTTAATAGGACCTGGAGAAGCCCCCAACAGCCTCTGCAGACAGTTTCCTAGAAGAGGTGGGTGTGAGTGAGGAGGAACTGGAGGGCCTGGACTGGGGTCCAGAGGGACGCCAGGCTTGAGGCAGGGGGTGGTGGGGAGGGAGGGGCCAGCTACCTGCAGGGGCTGGTGGCCTGCTTGGCTCGGGGGGAGGGGGGCTGGGGGGCACGCATCAGTGACTTTACACATCAGGAGATGGGTGTCCAGAATAAGTGAGTGTGGCCTGCAGGAGGCTGGCACCCAGGGGCAGATCTGGGTAGGACACTTGGCCGAACTTTCTGCAAGGGATTCACAGTGAAGAGAAAGAGCTGGGTGTAAGCAGACTGCAGGGGGGCTTCCCCAGATGGGGAGATTCTAGCAGGGACCGTCCTGAGCCCCCGGCCTCTCCCAGCTTCTGGCTCCCGAGTCGGGCGATGGAGAGACCCAGGGCCTCCGGGCCCTTGTTCCAGCCCCGCCAATGTCGCCTTCATGCATTGGCTCACTGAACCCCCCACTGAATACCTACCCATCCCTGGCTGTCCTCCACTCACTGGGACACCCATACAGGGGACTTGGGAGCCCTGACCCAGCAGGGGGTAACGGTGATGCTGAGACCTCCAGGGGAGTAAGAGTTAGCCAGGGAGGCCAAGGAGGAAGGGCATCTCATGCCGCAGGAACAGCTTGTGCAAAGGCCTGGAGGCCAGAGGCAGCTTCTCACCCAGGGCCCAGCCCAGGCGGCACCTGGTGCAGAGAGAGCTGGGGTCCACCCCTTCACACCCCGCCGGGACCCTGAATCCTCCCCACCAGAGAGCTGCACAGAAGCTGGGATGGCCCTTCGAGGGCCCCCTTCCTCCCCCCAGTTTTGGAAGAGGGGCCTGGAAATAGGAGCCTGAGACTCGGGAAGGGGTGTGGCGGCAGGAGGTTTGTAAATGGCGCCATCTGTATGGCGAGGCCAGGAGCAGATGGGAGAGCCCCGTGCAGTCCCCGAGGGCGCAGCACCCACACTTACACATGTATATCAGCACGTGGACACACACGGGGTGTGTGGGACCTGCTACACCTCCTCCCCGGCCCCCGGGAACCTGACAGGGCCACCCTGGGGCTGGGGCTCCTGGGGTCAGGGAGGAAAGGATTGGACACGCCTTGGCTCTTGTCTGGGACAGAGTTTGAACCTGGGGAGCCTGTCTGGCTTCTGAGAGGGTCTCTGGCTCGGGAACAGATGGGTGTCCCCATGGCGATCCTGATGGGCAGACCCCAGCCCGGCATGCCCGTCCAAGGAGGCACAAGCTGCCATTGTGCTGGGGGAAACTTGAAGCCCTGGAGAAAAAAATCATCGGGATATGCAACACTAGACCATATGCTTTACGAATCTAAAATAAGTCTGCTTTTTACTGTAGACACCATTGCTCCAGGAACTGTGCTGGTCACTACCCCTCGGGCAAGTAGTATGGCCTGTGCCTCAGTTTCCCCATCCGTGAGATGAGGATAATAATAGAACCCACCTCAGGGGCTGCCGTAAGGGTTCAGTGAGTTATGCGTGGGGCTCAGACCCGTTACCTGATGACTGTGAGCTATTAGGATGGGAGTGGTGCCTGCTGGCTGTGTGTCCCTGGGCAAGTGACTCCTCCTCTCTGAGCCTGAATTGCCTCATCTGTAAAACAGGGTTAAAAATCCCGCTGGTGCCAGGTGGCTCTCCTGTGTGGCAGCCAGCGCATGGTAGGTGCTCACTGAAGGGATGGGATGGAGGGTGAGTGGGGCGGCTGGTCCCGCGCAGCTTGTGGCCCCGGGAGATACCGAAAGAGGAGCGGCCTCGGCCCCTTAGCTCCTGGCTCCGAGCAGAGGGGCTGAAACCTGTATTTCCGCGTCGCCTGACAAGACTCCGGAAAATAACATGTTATCCCCGCTGCTGCCTTGCTGCGCCTGTACAGTTTTCACAGTAGGCGAGAGGTCCCTCTGATATTTCCACAGCGCTTAAGCCTCCCTCCAGGCTGCCGAGCTGATGGGAAGTGGGCGGGCGGCTGGCAGCCATTGTCTCTGAGGACAGGACGCAGGCACGGGGAGGCAGGGCCGCCTGCCCAAGGCTGGTGGAGGCCGTGGGGGCCCAGTGCCCGGGCTTGGGCCAGGCCCTGTGCCCCTGGACGTGTCCCTTCCACCTCTGGGCTTGTTTCCCTCTTGTGCAGAGGAGCCCTCGGTGGTCACCTGGATCTACCCCTCCCCCAGCCAGCCACCGTGTAGACAGGGAAACAGGCTCCCAGAGGAGATAGGACTCCCGGTTTTCTGGACAAAGCACCGTGGAACCATGGGAGTGGGGTAGGCGGGGCCAGGCAGGTGGGAGGCCCTCGGGAAGAGGCTGACAGTGTGGGCAGCTCGGGGGCTGCCTGGAGTCTCGGCGGGGCCAGGCCTCCAGCCCTACATGTGTGTGCACCCCCTGAAGTGCAGACACACGTGATGACCCGTGTGCACGCCCCCTCACACACCAGTGCACACAAGGTCACGACCATCACAGCTCAGCACACAACGGGCACGTGGGCATCTTGCGGACACATAGACACACGTCCTGCACACTTGAGTGCCCGCGCAGCTCAGCTCTGTACTCAGGGAGTCCTGGGTTCGAGTCCAGAGCAGAAAGCCCTCTCCAGGAAAGCCCAGTCTTCATCTTTCAAACAGGCTCGTAGGACCCACCTCAGAAGGTTGTGAGGTTGGAGGTGAGCACATGCGGGGAAGGGAACCACCCAGGGGGTCCGCCCTGAGTGGCCCTCGGGTGCATCGTTGCAGGTCACGCCGCATGGCCCCCGCCCCCGCCCCCCGCAACTGGTCCCTGTTCTGTGGCTCCTGACTATCCCGTTTTATGTTTCAGGGGAACGACCAGATCCGGTTTGAGCTCACCTGCTACTCACTGGCCCCCCAGATTAAGGTAAGATGTTGCTCGTCCTCCTAGAGGGTGGGCGCTGGGGGCTGAGGCCCCTGGGGGTGTGGGGCATGGGGTTCTGGGAGGTTCTCCAGACAGGGGCCTTGTGGTGGGTGGCGCCCTTTTTCCCCATGGAGAGCTCCCTTCACTCGCGCCAACTGCAGGGGGTCAACACTCTGTCCCTGACCATTTGTCCTTCCCAAGACACCGCCCAGGTGCCTGGGTGGGTCAGGCACTGGACGGAAAGATGAGGCTGCCCGTCCGCCAGGGTCCTTGCAAAGCCGGGTCTGGCTTCCCGGGTGCAGATTGGAACCATTCTGAGACACGGTTGGCCAATATCTGGGCTGCTCACAGCCCTCTCAGCCCCAGTGGGGGCCACCCAGCTAAGGCCCTCCTCCTCCCGGCTGCCCGAGCCCTGACCCCCGGGGTCTTGGATTCTTTCCTAGGATGGGAACCAGTAAGATCAGGCTTCTGGGTATCCAGTGCACAAGGCCGAGCCATAGACATACACTGAGTGTCACAAACACAAGACCCAAGGGTGATTGCAGTTTTTCTAGTGGCCATGTAAAAAAAAAGAAAAAAACCAAGATAAAAAGCAACAGGTGACATCATTTTACTATGGTTTATTGAACCCTATGTATCCAAAATGGTACCATTCAACATGTTATCGATGTAAAAAAATGATTGATGTTTTACATTCTTTTGGTACTAACCCTTTGAGACCCACTATGTGCTCTACGCTTAGCTGGGACCGGCCACGATTCGGGCCTTGGTGGTCACACGTGGCGCCCAGGTGCCATCTTGGATGGCACAGGCAGGCGTGGGTCCAGCTCCTTTGAGGCCACTTCGGGCGAAAGCTACAGAAAACGTGCCCCTCCCGAGCCCACAAGGGTCCCTAAGGGGTTTCATTTTTTTTCTTTTAAGTGGAACATCTTTCTCTGTCCCTTTAACCAGCCAGCAGCTGCTTTGGGGGTGAGAGTGGCCTGGAGGTGAGCAGTAATGAACTCTAATGATCTGTTTTGACCCCAAACACCAGGCGGCTGAGAAGCCCCCGGAAAGTAGCTGCCTGTTGATGCTGTAGGCGGGTGGGCGTGAGGCCCTTCCCCGACCCCCATTCTCTGTTCCCCCAGCAGCTTGGGGGGCCAGGGTGTCCGGTTTCTGGGTCTTTGTCTGCACAGGCCGAGGCCAGGGTGGGATGGGGCTGGGGACAGGGCCCCAGGCTGGTCTCCGGGAACTAGAATGAGACCAGAGGGTGCTCCGCGCCCAGGCACTGCTCATTCCAGGCCTGGGGGACCCCACTCACGCCACTCTCATCAGCTTCCCAGCCCGGAAATCACACCGCTTCTCCGTCTAGATGACACCTCCACCCCAATTAGGCTGCTGTCGGCAGAGGCAGGGGCCTGGCTGGCTCCACGGCTGAGTGGGAGCTTTTGTTGGGGACTTGTCCCCGACCCCCCAGGCTGGTGGGATGAATTCGGTCCCTTCAGTCAGGTTCCAACTCCCTTCCTTTCCCCAGCCAGAGCAGCCCCGGGGGAGGGGGAGGGGAGGGCAGCGAGAGGGGTGGGCCAGGGGACGTTGCATGTCGCGTGGGCCTCACTGCAGGGCCAGGCAGTGCAGCTGCAGCAACGTGAACCCCTCCTTAGTCACCAGGGGTGCGGGGTCCTCGCCCTCTGGACAGGGGTGCCATCAAGAAAGTTGAGGCCTCTCTAGTTCAAACCCTCAAGTCTCAGTTGGAGAGACTGAAGCCCAGAGGGGCAGGGACCCGCCTGGGGACGCACGGCCATTCTGCCACAGAGCTTGGGCCTCTCCAAAGCCACCCTCCAGGATGGCAGGCCGTGTCATTCCCCTGCCCAACGGGGTCCCCCTGCCCACACCCCGTGGGCTACATAGAGCCCCCACCCAGGTGCCCAGTGGAGCCTCAGGCCCCTTACCAGAGCGGCCAGCTCTGCGGCTTAAAGCCAGGAGAGGCTGCCCGGGCCTGACTCCTTGCCCCGTGTCCAGGTCATCGCTCCTTGGAGGATGCCCGAGTTCTACAACCGGTTCCAGGGCCGCAACGATCTGATGGAGTACGCGAAGGTATGGCCAGACCCCACCCACCATCACCCCAGCCCTGGGCCAGTGCCCTCCAGGCACAGCCCTCCAAGGGGGTTGTCTGGGCCAGAGGCACGAGGCTGGGACTGATACCCACGCCTGGAGACGGAACCTCTGCCCTGGCTGCTACCCTCTGCCCCGTTACACCTGTTCCCTGGGCCGGCTCCGCAGAGATGTGGTCACTGCCAGGGGCATCTCCCAAGGGAGCCCGCCGACCGCCGAGCAGGAGGGCGACGGGCCCCCTCTGGTTCCTGTTCCAACTGCCACCTCTGCGGTGTGTGTCACTCAGGGGACGGGCAGACGGGGGGTGTGGGCCCGGCTGTTCTGTGCCCCTCCGTTACCTCATTGTCCCCAGTGCTTTCCCAGGGACAGGTAGGCGCTCCGAGGGGCAGAGGCAAACAAAGACTTTTGTCGCACCAGCCCTTTTGAAGTACAAGTTGCAGTAAAACATATTAGAAGTTTTGCATCAAGATCCTTAGCCACTCCCCAGGGTACCTTTCTTTTTAGCGACTCGATGGCAGCCCTTGACAAACAGCCTCAATCAGTCAGACAGGGGAAAGCAACCCCGTGCACACACCAGAAAATTGCTCGGGGTTTTAAACAGCAGTCACCAGGGCTGGCTGTGAGCTCTGGCCGCGGCCAAGGGGCCGCGTGGTAGGGGACGCTGCGGGGACGCAGCCCTGCCCCTACCGCCAGCATCCCATTAAGACCTGGAGAGCTTGGAGGAAAGCTCTCCTCTACCATCTGTTGTTTTATTATTAAAAGGGGAGTTTACAAGAGCAAGCCCATATGTTGCCAAACAAATTTTCAAATAGCAGAGCTATTAAGAGAACAAGGTTAGGGGCTTTTTTCCCCTCCTCGGTCTCCTTGATGATACAGAACACGAAGCACGTTTTATCTTTAAGAGCAATGAATGGAGACCCCCGCCCATCTACATTCTTACGCCTGCAGTTGTGGTTCAAGAGGGGGCTGACCCATACGCGCCCTTCATTTCCGTGAAGCTCCCAAACAAAAGCGGCTCCTGGTTTTTCCAGAAAAGATGAATTTCAGGAGTATTGTTGCCCCTCCTTCCCAGATTTTGGGGAGAAGGCCCTTGGCTCAGCTTCTGTCTCAAATAACCTTTTAAACAGGAAAGTTTGCCCCGGAGAGATGAGTCTGTGTCTCCGGCCACCGACCCTCCCTTGGAGGCTGGGATCAGAATTGAGCTCTCGGCAATCTGACCACATTCTAGGACGGAGGCAGTGTCCCTGCACCCGGGGAGTGACCAGAATGACTGAGCAGCAAGCAGACTCTGTCCAAAATTCAGAGCCAGGCAGCTGCTTCAGCTGAGACGAAAATCAATGGGGCTTTGAAAAGCCCTGCTTTCAAGATTCGTTAAGTCGCCAAGGCCACAAGGTGCTGTTAGGAGACTCATCAAAAACATGCATTTGCATCACTTTCCACCTCCCCGCAAATCCATCGTCCAAGGGAAAAGCACTCAGAATCACCCCATCCTTATCACTGTCACCATAATTCTTTTAAAGCCAGTGTGCAAGGTCGGGGGCTGGAAAGCAGGGCAGTCTCCTGTGTACACGCTGAAGATGGTTTTGTTTTCTGTTCTCAATTGCATCCAGAATTTCCAGTGTGTGTGTGTTGGCGGGGAGCTCAGGATGGAGAGGGGAGGGGAGACAAATCTCTTTGGTTGAGGGACTGTGTTTGCCATTTGTATGTATCTCTCTGCTGAGGAAGGGCTGCCCGTCCTGTTCTCCTCTCCTCCGCCCCTTACCTCCCGCTCTGATGGAGCCCCAGTGGGAAAGAGGAAAGGCAAGCATGTTTCCAAACCCCCCCCACCGAAGAAAGGCTCCAGGGAACCCGCCTGCTGGTTTTCTCAGCCCCCAGCCCGGGGAGTCCTCTCTGAGGGGATTTCAGCCCATCTGGCACAGGGTCCCGGTCCCCACACCTGGCCACTCTACCTGGAGATGGCACAGGGCAAGCGTGTGGATTTGACTCTGGGCAGCTTCACGGGGGACAAGGAGCCCCCTGACCTTGATCAGCCTCTAAATGAGGTGTTCCGATTGCCCATGCGGTTTACATGGAAGAGTATGCAAATTTTAGAGTGGGTGTGGGCTGTTTCTTTTAAAGGGAACCTCTGGGTAAAGCTTGTCAAAAATCAAGAGGGGATAACCTAATTTATTTTGAAATTTTAAGGTGCTGATGAAGGAAACAGCGGCTCCCTGGAGGAAGCCTCTAGAATCTTAGTCGTGGTCATGAGCTGAGCCTGGGCAGAGCCCCATTAAGAGAGACGGGGCGATGCTGGTGGAGGCTGTGGGACCCTGGGCTGGCCAGGTTGGAGGACCCACCCAGGGGGCGAGGTGCTGAAAGGGGGCCTGGGAGGCGGAGCAGACGATCTCGCTGACTTAAAGGGGGCCAGGCTGGGCCACTCAGCTTTTGTGCCCGGTAAGCCCGGGAGGGGAAAGCAGGATGTAATGCACATGCTGGGTCCAACCAGGTGTCAGCCAGGGCAGCACGGGGCAGCTCAGGAAGCCAGCCACATCTTTAATCCAAAAGGCCTTCCAAGTGTCACCAACAGCCTTTCAGGCCCAGGGTCTCCAGAGGGATAACTTTTCTCCTTGAACCAAGGCATGGATCATCTGGGAAGCAAAGCATAGTCAGAACCAACAGGGAGGATGGGGGCTATTCCTTCTCAGGGCTGCAGAGTGATGTGTGTGGTGACGGCTGGGCAGTGGGGAGAAGTGGCCCCGGGAAGCGCCCGGCCACACCCCGTAAACAAGTGTCCTGAACGAGCAGCTCCCATGGACGCCTCTCGCTTCCTCGGGTGAATGTTAAGCACCCCTGTGGGTGCAGATGCCTTGGCTGAGATCCATATTGGAAGTTGGGTCCATTCCAGCTCCTGGCTCATAGGGCCACGGTGGGGGTCAGCCGGTGGTGCTGGGAGACCCTCGGCACACCGCCTGGCACACTCTTAAGTGCTTCAGGGAGCACTTGAAGTATAGACTCAGAATCTTCTGGAAGAAACCTCCAAGGCCAGCGTCCACTCCACAGCATCTCAGACACAGGATCTTATAGTTTCTGCCTGGGCATGTCTGGAAATGGGCCCTCACTCCCTCCCTGAGCAGCCTGGGGGAGGGGAAGGAAACCAGGGGTTGCGTCCAGGGCCTTGCCTGCATGGGAGCCAGAGTTTGGGGATGTCTCTGACCTTGAAAGAAAACCAAGGCAGCTGGGCCTGACCCTTGTGTCTACTTCAAGCTGCCTCACGCCAACGCGGTGTTGCCTCTTACCTGCAGCAACATGGAATTCCCGTCCCAGTCACCCCCAAGAACCCGTGGAGCATGGACGAGAATCTGATGCACATCAGGTAAGATGTCGCCCACCTGTCCACCGCTCTGCTTAGCGTCAGTGAGCGCCTGTCCGCATCGGGCCAGGATGTAGTGGTGGCCCACACGACACATGGTCCCTGCCCTTATGGAGCCCGGGGGCCTCGAGGAGGACAGGCCACCTCATTCCCACCTCTTGCTGCAGTTCTGCTGAGTGCCAGCCGTAGATAAAGGGCACCTGGCCTCGGCTGGGGTGTCAGGGAGGGCTTCTCTGAGCAAGTGGCATTGGAGGTTAAAACCTTAAGGATGAGGAGGGACCGGCCGGGGCTCGGGGAAGGGCATCGAAAGCAGAGGGAACAGCATCAGGGAACAACCCTCTGAGAAGACCCCCTGGATCTGGCGCCCTGAAGACTGAGGGAAGTGTCCCAGGCCCTTGCTTGTAGCCTGCAGCTCCCACGGCCAACTGAGGTGGGCCCAGAATGTTCCAGGCGGGCTTGGCAGCAGTTGCTTTGGCGGAGATGAAAGGACAGACCGGACTTACGTTGGGGGTGGGGGTGTCAAGGCTGTGTCGCTCTGCCGCCCTCCACTGACCCCCATCTTTCTTCTCCCCTACAGCTACGAGGCTGGAATCCTGGAGAACCCCAAGGTAATTCCCCATTTCCCCAAGCTGGCTGTCTAGCGGTGGCTGCTCCGTGCCGATACTGTCTGGTGTGTTTGTAGCCTAATTTGAAATTTCACGGGGGGCCGGGCATGGGGCTGGGGCCGAGTCCTGCCTATGTTCCCCGACCCTCCCCACCGGGCGCCCCGCCGCCTGGCCACTCCACACTGCGTTTTAAGATCCACCCCCCTCTCTGGTGCTCTTTTTCTAATTGCTGTTGGGATGAATAGGAGAAGGAAATATTTCAGGGCAGCATAGAGCCAGAGTGTGATTGTGAGACAATAAAGAAGCAATTAGGCAGATGAGACACTTGTGGGAGGGCCGAGCCTGTGCCCTCTCGGGCCGCTGCTGCCATCGGGGGAGGTGGCACAGATCAGAGCCTCAGGACCCATTCGTCTGGGACTGTGCCCGCCTGCGTCAGGCCGCCCTGATGCCCCTGTCCCCAGCCTCCCAGGCTGGGCCTCGGCCGTGTTTGAAGTTTAGGATTTCTCTCCCTGGGGGGTTTTCCTTTGTATCTCCCCCCGCCCACCGTGGGAGATGGAGCGAGATCTACCCTGGGAAGAGAAAGCTCTCTTTGTCCCTGAGGGACTGTGTCTCAGCCTGGCTCAGCCCCCCCACCAGCGGGCGGCTGCTTTGGGGGTGGGGTGCTCATCTGATGTTAGGGGAGAAGTGTGCTAGGAGGCCGGGCCTGGGGGGGCCAGGAAGACCAGCCGGAGTGGAGGAGGCTGGGTGCTTCGGGGGAGGTGGGGTGGCTCCCCACAGGCACCAGGCCTCTTGGTCGGAGCTGGCAATAATAGAACGCGTACCAGTGACGTCTCTGGAGCCCGGCCTGGCATTCGCATTTTCCCGGCTCACTTTCCTGGGCGGCTGCCTCTGAGCCTCCTAGTTTCGTGGGTGAGGAAACTTGAGGCCCAGGGAAGTGGCTCGCCCTGGGGCACCAGCTGCTCGGCAAGGGAGCAGGCCTGGTGGCCGTGTCGCCCCATCGCAGGAGTGGCCCTCCAGTCTCTGTGTTTCCCCAGCGACCCGCACCTCCCTTCCGCACCCAGCTCAGTCCAGCCGTGTCACTCAGGAGAGCCTGGGCCTTCGTCCCCTGGGGGCTGCCTGCCGGCCCCGGGCTTTTCCAGTTCATGCTCTGCCGACCCCACGGCACTCAGGCCAGCCACCCCTAATTAGCCAGTCAGCCAGTGCCCAGGGGGGCAGAGGGGGCCCGGCTTGCAGGTGGGTGTCCCCCAGGCTCCAGGCTCGCTGGGCAACCATCCCACCGCTTCCGTAGTGGCCTGTGGCGCTCTCACCGCAGGACTGGGGAAGCAGAGCCAAGGCCAGAGGGGAAATCGTGCCTCAGGCAGAGCCGGGCAGTGCAGGTCCCCTCCCCTCTCAGGCCTCCTTTCTAATGAGGGCAGTGGATGGGTAAGTAAGTGCTAAAGAGTGCATTTTTCAGAATTCTACCACCCAGTCAAGGTGGGAAAGTTAGTGCTTGGCTCCCAGAGATCTGAAACCTGGGTCTGAATCCTGACTCTGCTTCGATTGCTGTGCAACCTTGGGCAAGTTACCCAACCTCTCTGAACCTCTGACTCTTTATGCAAACAGTGGTAAATCACAACACCTCTCTCCTGCGGCATCGGAAGCACTTGGCCTGTTCCTAGCACAGGGCAAGGCCTCAATCATGGAGCCAGGGGTCCTGCCCTCCCTCCTCAAGCCGGCTAAGATTATTTGTGGGGGGAAGGAGCCAAGGTTCTCTCAGGACCCCTCTCATCAGGCAGGAAAGGCTGGGCTGCGTGTGAGTCGAGGGGGAGACAGCATTCCCGCTGAGAAGTGTAGGGCCAGGCCGAGGGACTCAGGGTCTGGCCACTGTGGCCCTGCTTTCCCAGGCAGCTCCGCTGCAGCGTGCGGGCCAGGGGAGCCTGTGGTCCTCTCGTTGCCACCAGTAGATCCCAGGAATGAGGGGGAAGCCGCTAGGGGCCCGGGGGCACTACTCTCCACGGTGGAGGAACGCTGTACCCCGGGCAGCCCCGGGCCCTTTGGAAGGCGCTGGGGAGACAGAGTTTCAGGGAACCGGTGCCCCCTCCCCCTCTCCAGAAAAAGCCCGAGACCTGCTGAGGGGAGGGTTTGAAGGCAGATGGCGGAGCCATTTTCTGCCTCCATGAGGGCTGATTGAAGGGCAATGAGGCAGCTAATGCGAAGAAAGATAGAAATTTACTTGCTTTAACTTCATACGGCCCACAGTGAAAGAGCGCATTCAGTTGCCGGCCCGCCATATCTGATGGATGAATAAACCATTTGCAGCATCCATCATGCCTGTACATCATGGTTTAGTTCATGGGCCATTTGCTTTCAATTTCTCCTTCTCGGCCCTGTTTCATGCTTTCTTTCGCCCTCTCCCCATCCCCCCCCCACTCTCTCTCTCTTTTTTTTCTTCACTCTCTTCCCTCCCCCAACACCCCCCCCCCGCAAGATGACATTGGAAGTGAGCCCTCCCGCTGGGATGGATAAATAGATGTTATTGATACTCAGCAACAAACTATTTGTCATTTGAACTGGGCTTTTAGGAGGGAGAGTAAAAAGAAGGCAGGCGTGAGCCACCTTGGAATGCAAAGCAAATGTCACTTTATTTCTATTTAGTTATTTTATTTAATCGGTGCTGTCAGGGTGTCAGAAGCCTCCTACTTCCCACTGCAGAGAGCTGGGATGCTGGTCCCTCGAGGGCTTCCCACCTCCTCTCTCCTTCCATCCTGTTTGTGGCTCCGTTAAGTGTTTGGGAACTGATGGGCTGGCAGGCGCAGAACAGGTGGAGGTGGGAGGGAGGCGCCGGGGCTTTCAGCGCTGGTACCTGCTTTGAGTTCAGGCTGGGCTGGACAGCCAGTGAGGAGCCCCGGGCAGGTGGGAAAGGAGCTCTGGAGTCCTGTTGGTCACCCAGAGGTCCCAAGCCCTGTTTCACTTTGCCTTATGGCCGAGGATGGCCCTCGGGCCTGTCTGTTTCCAACAAATGTGGTGGTCGGCAGGACCCAGTAGGGCCTGGGGAGCTGGGCATTTCTCTGAAACCAGCCTGATGCCCGAGCTGTCTCTGGCCACATCCCTGGTGCTGTTTCTCCGCAGAGCCGCTGGGAAACAGCATGGGGTGATGGGAAGAGCACAGGATAGGGATTCTAGGGTCCTTGGGGCTGAGTCCCAGGCCGATGGGGTGGGGTGGTATGATTTGGACAAGCGGCTTCTCTGGCTTTAGTTTTCCAACTGGTCCATGGAGGCATCAGGCTGGAGGTCCTTAAGGACCCTCCTCCTCCTTGGGTCTGTCTTGGAGTTCCGTTCTGGGTTCTTGTTCCTGCCCCACAAAAGGAAACAGATGAAGGGATGCAGCTGGTCTCAAGCCACACAGCCCTTTGGAGGTGTGAGGACTTCATCACTGGCCTCATATGAGCTCAGAAGTAAAGCTAGAAGGATCAACTGTCCCTGTTCGCCCAGGACTGGGGGGTTTCTCAGGGTATGGGAACCAGGATGATTGGTCACCCTGACATAGAGCCAGCAGGCAAAGTGACCGCAGATGAGGGATCTGAGGCACTCCTGGTGGCCCCACCTCTCCTGGAGCAGCTCTTTCTCTGAGGGTGGCCTCACCAGGAGGCTGTTCCAGCAGTCCTATCTCCTGCAGGGCAGGTTACAGCTTGCACCAGGCCCTCTCTGGCATCTTCTTGGGTGATTTTCATGTCCAGTAAAAAAATATAAAAATTGTCTATACATTTAAATTGTAAGGCAGTCAAAGGCAGGTATCATATCTCCCCCATTTTACAGATGAGAAAACCGAGGCTCGAACCAGTGAAGCAACTTACCCAAGACCCCACAGCCTCAGGTCTCGACTCCGGCTTTGGGGGTATTTTCCACCACTCTGAAATCCAACACATCATTGTTGAGGGCCTCGTGGGCTTCCTGCCCTGGGCCATGTGGCCCCCACCTCCACACAGCATACAGGGTCGCACCTACAGTCCCCCTCCGCCTCTAGTTCTTCCTCCATAGATGGGGTAACACTACTTGACCTTCTTACCAAACGGGGCTGCAGAGAACACAAAGGAAGCTGCAGTTGCAAAGCAGCATGGGAATGTTTGCAGGGTTTTGAAAGGCAAGCTTTAAGGGACTGCACTTCCCAGGATGTCGGCAGGTGGATAACAGTGCTGGGCCCTGGCATGCCCCGCGCCCCCATCAACGGACTTGAGCAGTCGGGCCTAAAGGGCCCTGGCCCCCACCGTGGCAAGTGTCCAAGCCACAGCCTGGGGGCGGGTCAGGGCCTCGGGAGTGGGAGGCAGGAGGGACTTGGAGGGTTCCAGGCAGCCAGCGGCCCCTCCGCTGCTGCATCAAGACGAGGGAGAGGCCCATTTTCCAACACGCCCAAGAAAAAAATATACATAAAGGTTGATGTGTTTTCAAATGGGTTTTTGCTTTGCTCTTCTCTTTTCTCCCTGTGAGTATTAACCTTGGGGACCCCGGGGACGGCTCTGCTCGCCAGAGCACCTGCTGGGGTCATGCGCAGTCATTAGCTTTTCGGTCAGTGCAGAATAAACCCCAATTCCCGGTGCCGGGGAGAGCGTGTGCGCCTGAGCCACTCCCGGGAAGCCCGCCTAGCGCCTCGCTCCCCCAAAGTCACGCTTTTCCTGCCTGACTGGCTCCTCCTGCTATATTCTACCTCCAGCTGCGGGGGCGTCAAAGAAAAAGATGAGATCAAGTTGAGGGGAAAAATTGTCTGATTTCTTGAGCCCTTTGTTTCCCAGGCCCCTGGCAAGCGGGGCTGGCTCCGGGTGGGGGGCTGGGAAGCCTGCTGGACTGGCCAGCCGATGGCAAGTGCCAGCAGCGCCCTGGTTCTGGAGAGGGGCGCAGGAGGCTGCATGCAGAGTGTCTAGGGACTGGCATGGCACGGTTTGGCTCTGGCACACCGCCCTCCAACCTCTTTCTGTCTTTTGTCAGAACCAAGCGCCTCCAGGCCTCTACACAAAGACCCAGGACCCGGCCAAAGCCCCTAACAGCCCAGACGTCCTTGAGATCGAGTTCAAGAAAGGTAGGTGCCCGTCTGTGGGGACTCCAAGGCGTGGACTCTTGGGGCCCTGGCTCTTTTCCCCTCCTTGCCCGGGAGCCTGGGCACGAGTCCTCTGCATCCCTCTTGTGTTCCTGGAAGCCAGGGTCCAGGCTGGGGCTTCAAATGTTCCCAACTGCCCCCTCCCCAGATGGCGTGATCTGTGGAAGCCTCCAGGCTTGGGAAGAAAGCACCCTCTGCTGATGTCTATCAGTTCGTGGGCACCAGGGCTGGAGGGAGCATTCTAGTCCCCGAGCAACCACTTGCCGACTGCTTTGGCCCTTTGGGGAAGTCACTCCACTTTCCTGGCCTCAGTTTCCTCATCTGTAAACTGGGGATAAAAGAGTATCCACTGCCTCGTGTTTTCATGGTAGAGAATAAGATCTGGATGAGGTGTATCCAGCGCAGGGCCCTGCACCACAGAGGTGCTCAGCCAGTATGAGTCTTACAGAGCCAGCCTCGGGGGCCCCCTGACCCCATAGCTAGTCCTAAGTTAGCTGCTTGATGCGTCTCCCTACCCCCCATCCTGGGTTCAACGCTGCTACCACTCTTGCTTGTGTTCTGATCTCCTCATCTCGTCTGCTACTACCATCAAGACGTGTTTGCTGGCCTGAACTCAGTGCCCAGCCTTGAGCCTGGCACCAGGGACAACCCCCTTGCCCTGAAAGATGGAGGGAAAGCAAGGCATGCTGGGTAATGGAAGGAGCAGGACCAGGTTCAAGGCGAGGGCTCAGAGTGTCCAAGGAGAGGACTTTCCCAGGAGGCTGCAGAAATCGGAGAGGCAGAGATGGAGGAGCCAAGAGGGGTTGTGAGGGCATCCCAAGCCCAGGCAGGGAGGCTGGCCCTTCTGTGGGCCAGGCAGCGGCAGGGAGGGAGCGGAGGGAGGGGGCTCTGCAGAGAGGCCTTTCCCAAGGCACCTCGGAGCCGGAGGACGGGGAGGGGCAAGCAGGGGCCCGGATAGATCCCTGGCTCTCACCTGCCAGTGTGACCTTGACAACCAGCTTCACCTTTCTGGGCCTCAGGCTCACTCGCCTATAAAATGGGCCACAGAAATGATGCTCGCGGGTGCCGAGCACGAGGTATGGAGTGAGGCACTGGGAAAGAAGCCTGTTGATACTTTAATAAACTGCCTCCTCCAGGCCTTTCCCAAGAGCCTGGCCAAGTCAATGGGCATTTTCATCGGTCCCCCCCCACCCCGACCCCACCCCGCCGCTATCAGTTCAAACCCTTGAATTTCATGCCCCCTGGGGACCAAAAGGCCCTTAGTCTAAGGCTCCTAAAGGTAGCTGGAGCCCTAAGTCCATCTCAGGCCCACTCTCTCTGACCCAGGGCTGTGCTGGCGTGGGGCCTCTTCGGGCATGATCTCTGAGAAGATGGTGAGATGAACCCAGGCAGCACGCCCCACCCCAGGTCCCCCGGAAAACTGGGAGGGCAGTGAGGGTGGGAGGTGGGCAGGAGGCAACAGAGGGTCCTGAACACAGGCTCTGACCCCCTTTCCTCCAGGAATAGGGCAGCTCCGAGGGCTGAGCCCGAGAAGAAACGTGATCCATTTTAATGATCTGGGGACTGTCTGGAAAAAAAAGAAAAACGTAGACGGGAGGAACCCTCCTCGGCTACTCCCCATTCACTCTCTAGTTAATTTATTTGAAGTTTTAATCTAATTATTAACTATTTTAAAGGCTAAGAGGCTTTCTCTGGCAGCAGCACCAACAATGTCAGCTCCTCTCTGGGGCAGGCCCCATCCAAGGCCCCGTGAGGGCCATAATAGGACCCGGAGGGAGAGAAAGGGAGAGGGGAGAGGCGGGGGGTGGCGAGAGGGGCTTAAGGTTCATTATTGGGCAGACTTACATTTAATAGCAATTTACAACCAAGTTATAAAACCCCTGGAAATGGGGGTTAAGAATGGTGAGGCTGACAGCCCCTGAGCGAAGCCCCTCCAAGCGGCGCCTGGCTAATAAAGACTCGAAAGCCGCTATTGAGGCCTGATTGGCACCCGATGGCTGGCTACATGGTAATGAGCTGGGCAGATGGGTGGGGGATTAGCCGCCAACTTTGAACAGCTTTTCTTTGTCACTGTTACAGCTCTCTTGTTAGTCCTCTAATACATTTATTGCTCATTTCACACCGCTCGAGAAAGTGCCCCTTGCTATTCAAAGTCAACCCCGAACCCACACACTGCCCCCCTCCAGCCACCACCCCCCCCCCCGACTTGGCCCTTCCCTCTCCGAGCGGCTGCCTCCCTCCTGCCCTCCTGCCACCCCAGACCCAATTTCTCAGAATGCAGACGCCTCCAGCACCTCGCCTGCCGGCGCGGGCATCATTTCACCCCCATCAATCAGATGGCTGTGTGCGGGTCTGGGGTACAGGGTTGGGGCTTGGGGGTCCGCCTGACAGACGTGGCCGGGGGCCGTGTGTGCGTGTGCGTGTGCGTGTGTGTGTGCGTGTGCGTGTGCGTGTGTGTGTGTGTGTGTGTGTGTGTGTGAGCTCAGCCGCACCTCAGCCAGGCGCTCCCCCCGGCCCCGTAACTGGTAGGACAGAAGGTACTCCCGGTACTCCCTGGTAAGACAATGGTGGAGCGTGAAATTCAATTAGTTCAGGGCCTGGTTCCAATTTCACAGCCCCTAAATGCAAAAGGAGCAAAGAGAATGGGAAGGGTGGGGGAGAGGTTTTTATTGCATTTTCCCTTTCATTCTGGGGGGCTTTCTCGCCCCTTCTCTCTCCCCAGCCGGCCTCAACCTGCACAGGGCTTTTCAAGGAGTCATTTGGAGTACATATCTGTCACATCCATTTAAGGCGTTTCAGGGGGAGGGAAGGGGCGGGGTAACAGGCACAGGCTCGTCCGCTGAGCTCCAGCCACGGGCCCACTGCGCTCTCCTCCCGCCCTAGGGGTCCCTGTGAAGGTGACCAACGTCAGGGATGGTACCACCCACAGCACGGCCTTGGAGCTCTTCCTGTACCTGAATGAAGTCGCGTGAGTGCCCGCAGCCCTGCCCAGCCTCCTGGGAAGCCACCATCTTGGGCAAGCACCAGCCCGGACCACTGGGGCCGATGGTCCCAGCCTGAGGCTGAGGGGCCAGGGAGGACAGGCCAGTGTCCTGCAGTCAGCCTCGGCCCAGCCCCATCGCCGTGGGGTCCTCTGGTTCCGTGGGAGAGTCCTGGTGGCCCTCAACCTCGGAAGGTAACACCCCCAGGGGTCTACTGCCCCCTAGGGATGGTCCGGGACTTCCAAGCTCTCTACTGGATCTGAGACCAGGGTAGAAGGAAAGATGAGCAGTGGATAGGGCTGGGTGCCACGTGAGGCCCGGGACAGAGATAAAGGAAGTTGCACGTTGAACTCGCTGTGTGTCCTAGGATAGCCCTTCCCTCCTTGGGCCTCAGTTTCCCCACCTGTCCAATGGGTGTTTGGACCAGGGGGCCTGGCTCACATGTCCTCTGAGTCTTGGATCCCGAGAGGGTGCCTGACGCCCTGCCTGTGACCCCAAGTGACCGGTTCTCCCCACAGGGGCAAGCATGGTGTGGGCCGCATCGACATCGTGGAGAACCGCTTCATCGGGATGAAGTCCCGGGGTGAGTCTGCCCGCCGCCCTCAGGGGCATGCCTCGGCTCCGAGCGGCCCCTAACACGCCAGTCACATGCGGGTGTTGCTACTCCCAGGCTGACTTTGGGCAAGTCCTTTCACCCCGCCAGACTGTTTCCCTCCTGTGAAGTGGGGATGAGGGGCCCTTGGCCACTGATGTCTGAAGGCATCACGAGAAGAGCTGTCCCAGGGGCAGGGAGAGGCTCAGAGGAGAGAGGAGAGGGGGGCCAGGCCTGGAGGTCAGGCTCTCCTGTGGCCCTGGGGCGGGTCGGCCAGGCTTAGAGGCAGACCATGCAGGGCTGATTTCGTGGTCATTAAGGCTGTGTGGACGAGGCCAGCTGGCCTGGTGGGGTGGGAATCCCACCAGGGGTGGGCGCTGTGAGCCAGCCAGGGCCTGAGGGCCTGTTCCAGGGTCTGGCATGGCATGGGGGCGGGGTTCTGCCTTGGTGCTGAGTGGCCCATATCCACCTGTGGCTGGGCCTGGAGGGAGGATAGGCTGGTCCCCAAGCAGGGGCTCTGTCTCCTCGTAGCAAGCAGAGCCCCATGGTTCCCTATCAGTCACTCATCGTGTTGTCTGGACCACACCCTCCCCCCATCGATATGAGGGGATCTCCTGTTCCCCAGTGGTAAAGCAACGCTGCGTGCTTCCAGACTTCAAGATGGAGGGGCAAGCTTTCAGCGGTCAGAGTCCCTGGGCTGGGCACTCGAGTCTTTAAGCACCGGGGATGGGGTTGAGGCCTCTTGTGTGGGCAGGTGTTTAACTCGCTTTGCTTAGGGTCAATTTAAAAGGATGACACAGCCAAATGAAACCAGGGCAGGGTATAGCCACGGCCCTTTGTCTTTCAGGGTGCTTTTACTAAGATTCTAAAGTCCAAAGAGAGCCGATGGCTGGGTTTCAGCGGTTAGAAAGGGCACTGGTCCGGAGGCAGGATGCTGGGGCTTTCATGCCAGGTTCGCTGTGCCTTGCTAGATGACCTTGGACTTGTTACCTCTGGGCCTCAGTTTCCCCAGGTGTAATGCGGTAGGCATGGGGATGGGAGCTGGATCATTCTGGTTCTGACCTGTTTGAATTTATCTCAAAAGGGGAGGAAGGAAGGAAAGTGGCTTTACCTGTTTCGTGTGTTTTTTCCTCTTCGACACACATATACTCTGTGAGAAACAACCTAATTGAAACTCTCTCTCGGGAAGGCCTTGTGGAGAACAATATTACTAATTATCTTCTCCCTTTTATCCTCACTTACCTTTGTATCTTACCTATATTAACATCTGATTAAATGTCCCTTTGTCTCAGTCTGCCCTTGGGAGCCAGCACAATGCAAACTATCCAAGGCAGACCCCGGAGGGATCTTGGGGAGCCAGAGACCAGCACCCTCATTTTACAGACAGGGAAACCAAGGCTCAAAGTCACAGGCACCAGGACCAGGACTCATGTCCAGACACAGAGAGGCATGGAGTGGAGGGCTGAGAGATTGAACTCTGCTAGATCCGGGTTCTAGCCCATGTGTAATAGCAGGAAGTGGCCCAGTGGAGGAACTTCATAAATGGCAGCAGCCCCACGGGGATGCTGAAAGGGCAAAGGCAGCCTATGCCCTCTGGGTACCGTCCAAGTGGCTCAGAGATGTCCACGCGGGGCCTATTGTCACATCCCTCCCATGCCCACGGCAGGCATCACTAATTGATTGTGGATGCTGATCAGTGCTGCTGACAATGGAAAGATAAGGGCTGGCCTGAGGTCACTCTGTGAAATGGCACGCAAGTGAACTTGAACGGAAGGAGGTAGTCATAAAGGCGCGAACTGGGCTAATCTGGGAAGACATCCTGAAAGAGGTGGCAGGAGAATAGGCTTCAACTGGTAGAACGTGGAACAGAGTGGAGTGGGAGCCTTCCAGCGGGAGTGGTAGAGAAGGTAGGAGGAGCCCCAAGTGGCCAGCTGGGTGGTGGGTTGGGTCTGAGGCTGACTGACCCCCGGGAGGCACATTGAAGGGCTGGTGTCAGGGGCCAGGCCCTGTTTACCACGCTTGACTCCCCATCTTGGTTCCATCACCATTGGGAAAGCAACATAAGCCTCTCTGAGCCTCAACTTCTTCATCTGTGAAATGGGTTGTGGTGCAGATCAGAGACCTGTTGACCCATAGCAGGAGCTGTGCCTGGATGGTAGACTTCCCACCTTTTCCCCAGAACTGGGGGCGTCATCACCACTGAAGGTGGGAGTCATGAGATGAGCACTTGGTTCCGACTCCCTTGGCTTCTGACCACCCACCTGAGGAGAAGATTCCTGAGGCACAGCCCTGACTCTGCCCAGGTACTGTGTGTGCACCTGTGGGGGGCTGTCCCTAAAAGCATAGCATTTAGCCTGAGCGTGGTACAGTCTTTGGGGAAGACAACCAGGGTTCTAAGTCCCAAGGACTTGCTGTGTGACCTTAGGCAAGTTGCTTTCCCTCTCTACGCCTCTCACCAACAAAGGTGGGCACACTAGGTGATCTCACCATCTCCCTCTGGAAGTTCTAACTTGCCTATTTTCTGACTTGGGTTGGGGGGTGAGAAAAGAAAGTTGCTTCATAATTTTAGGGGGAGGTCTTGTTTTTCATTTCTCCACTCCCCAATAATTCACTGTGAGAAAGAAAGGCGGGGGTAGGGGCAATAAATGGGGACGAAGTGGATTCACCCACAGGTCTGTGGTCACGGGAGAAGCTGTTGTCACTTATATTGAGGGCACAGCAGGAAAGTGCTGTTGTTTGTACCTTGGTATACAAGGGGGAAATGTCATTCGTATTCATTTTACAAAGCTCGCCATTGAAATCCGTTAAGGGCTTGGGGTTTTTTGGGGTGGGGGTGGGTGGCGGTGGACGGGTAGGAAGCTGGGCAGTGCTAGTGCCCTGAGTCTGGGGTGGCCGGGTCAGCAGCACTCGGGGCCATGGGGTCAGCGGGCCGGGGGCTGGGGAAGCTGCAGATGGAGTCGCTTTCGCTGTATTGTGGCTGTTCACATCGTCATTATCACATTATCTTTTTAACTCTGGAGGGGGGCTAGTTAAGTGAAGTAAGTGTAATCAGCGGGGAGGGGAAGCG
This sequence comes from Mesoplodon mirus, assembly GCF_964341445.2. Taxonomy (NCBI): domain Eukaryota; kingdom Metazoa; phylum Chordata; class Mammalia; order Artiodactyla; family Ziphiidae; genus Mesoplodon; species Mesoplodon mirus. The sequence goes on along the minus strand of NC_138976.1, from coordinate 5,897,854 downwards.
GGGTAAGGAAGGCAGGAGGGAAGCAGGGAAGGAGCCAGCACGGGTCCTTCCCTCGCCTTCTCTCCGGCTGGTTCCTCTCCTCCCGGCCCTGCCCTGTGGGGCTCACCCCTGCCTGCTTTCTGTTCTTCCCTCCACCCCTCCTGTCCACTCCCCCCCTCCTCCACCCTCCCATCTCTCTCCCACTCTCCCGTCCTCCCTCACTTCCTCCTTACTCCTCCACTTTCTGGCTAAGAAGGAACAAGGGTTGCCGCCCACCTGTCCAGGCCTCCCAGAGGCTCCACTCAGATAGAATGTTCCAGAGTGGAGGGAGACCTGTGAAGGTGTTTGCATTCCCAGAAGCCTGGAATGGCCAGACTCAGAGGCCTACCCTGATTCCCAGGATGGGGCCTGTGGGGTTCCAGGAGGACAGAGGATGGCTAGAGCCCCCCCGGGACTTGCCTCCCCCTCACCATGGCAACCGCCTCGATCCTTGGCCTTGGTACCTAAGCGGGGAGCCCCTGGGCTCCAGCCAGGCTCCCTTCCCCTGGCCTTTCCAAATCCCTCCCTCTGGATACTGCTTTCCCAAAGGATCAGAGGCTCTGGTCCAGGTGCCCTAGCCCCCAGCCCCGCCCCCACCCCCCAGCCGAGTTGGCAGGTCCCACTCAATTCTGCCAAATTGCTCAATCTGGGCTAACCTGGCAGCCTCGGGAACAGATGAGAAGGATTTAAGCGGTGGCAGCTGTCTCGGTCCCCACCTCTTCCTCCTTGGTCCCCTCTTCCCCCAGGCTCGGCCACCCCCCAGCTCCTTGCCCTTCCTCCCCACCCGCTCCTTGGCAGTAATTATGGTGTGATTGAAGCTGCTCCACAGAGAACCGCTGACACCTCTGTCTTTTTCCCGTAAACACGGAGAGATGAAAATAGACACTTGAATCCGCTGCGCGTGTCACTCCGAAGATGTCTGCTGTCTCTTCCACAGCGACACCGAGACTCACCTGTCATTTCCTCCTTCTTTTTGCGCAGTGGTTTGTATGCCGGCTGTCAAAAGCCCCAAATCCATCGTCTTTTAGCATCAGGTTTCTGTCACTGGTGTTTTTTAAAGTCATTTTTTTTTCCAGAAGAAATACACAGAAATCATCTGTACCCCCTACCCCTGTGGAGAGGAGAGGGAAGATCTTTAAGATCACTCACACACACACACACACACACACACACACACACGACAGCAGCAGCCTGAGAACAACACGCTTTTTGATCGGTCACAATTAACTTTAACACCTTCTAAGAAAAGGAACAGGAATATTAACTGCGCTCGTGTGTTTCACGGCTGCGGCTTTTCTTCTTGCCTGACTCTTCCTGCGGCAGCCTTGGAGGCTTGACAGCTGTGAGGCTGGCTCTAAGGGCTCAAGAATGGGGGACTCTGCCCGCCAGGCACGCTCTGCTCTTTTCCTGGGGAGCCTCTAAGGTGGGGCAGTAGCGGGGGGGCCCTAGGGCAAGCATAGCTCTTCCTCGATGGAAAGTATGGGTGTCCTCTCGCCCTGCAAACCACCGGTGCTGTTCCCTCTCTGGACTGCGGGGAAGTGGTGCTAGCGAGCTGGCTACAGCGTTCCAGAGACAAAACCACCAGTACGCACTGGGGGACAGTGTCTGGGTGCCCACCAGCGTCTGGGTGCTCACCTTCAGGCAGGTCTCGGTGGAAGTGAGAAGGAAAAGCAGCAGACACTTGCAACCTTCTCCTTTTCCGGACAGGTGGCCGGGGCCTCAGAGGGGAATGAGGTGGGCCAAGGTCACATAGCAGAGCTGAGCTGTGCACTCTCCATAAAAGTATAAGTTGCGACGGACTGCTGGTCTACAGCTGGGGCCCTACAAATACACCTTGCACCCTGCCCACAGCTGGCCAGATGAAGACAGGAGAGCAGGAGACAGCTGGGATCTCCAGGAGCTGAAAATGAGGAGGGCCCCTGCTCTTGGCCTGCCGTGTGAGCGTGTGTGCCAGCACGAGGAAGGCTTTGCAAGTTTCTGAGTTTTTACAAAATGTGGCAAAAGTAATAATGAGGAGGAATCAGAAGGCCCATTTCTAGTCCAATATATATTGAGTTCTTAGTATACACTAGGATGAGAAGACAAATAGGGCTTTGTTCTTGTCTTGCTTTTGGTGGCTCTTGGTGATAGTTTACGGGGTGATTGAAAACTTGCTCCTTTCACATTGTGGTCATTTCTGCCATTTGGGGGAGGCAGGTATTTCCAAAAGCTCTGCACATCTCTATCTTTGGAAACAGACTGCTGAACCATCAGGCCTTTCTCAGTGACCCGGGGCCATTGGGAGCCACTTGTTTGTGGCACCATACTGTCCCCACAAGGAGCAGCCCCAAATCCTGTGCTGAATTCTTGTCTGCTTTTCATAGGTTTTTTTGTGTCCCTGCACCCCACCCCTCATGCTGTCATTTTCTCGGCCACCCGTCTGATTCCAACCCCATCAACCTTTCTAAGCCCTTTCTGGGTTGTGTCTCTGAGCCATTTTGCAGACGTGGATGACAGAGCCTGTCTGAACCATGTTTATAAGGGTAACGACGAAGCCTAGTGAGAGCCTGAGGAACTCCCCAGAGAATTGAGGGCTTGGGCCTGGTGTGTAAACTTGGGGATGTGGGTGTTTTCCTACTGGGGAGGCATTTACTCCCACAACTGATTCAGGACAGCAGAGGTGGCCCAAGAGCTGCGGCCACACAAGTGAAACAGGACAGGCACGTTGTAATCACATCAGCTCCTGGTCTCTTTGATGTGCATGTCCCCCGAGACCAGGATATCAGGGGTTTGCAGATGAGAGACTCACCCCGCGCCCCTGCCAAGAGGCTCTTTTCCGCTAGGGAACACCTCGGAGCGTTGGGAACAGCCCAGGGTCTTCCTCGGCCACAGCACCTCAGACTTGGGTGTCCTTTTCATGCCTGGTGAGCACTGGATCACTTGGCAAAGGCCCTAAGAGGCAACCTGGAGCAGAGATGGAAAACCTAGATGCAGGTTCCACTCCCCCTGGGCAAGTCATGTCCCTCCCCCGGGCCTCTGTCTTCCCATCTGTGCAATTGGTATGTTGGGCCAGATTAGCGTTTGAAGGACTGCTTGGTGGAGCCCAGGGTTTGCAGGGGGGCCTCTGCGCCCCACGGTGGGACACTGTTTTCGATGGTATATGCTGAGCTTCCACCTAAGACTGTTCGAATACAGCATTTGCAGCTAAGTTAGGAGAATGCAGGTGATCCTCAAGGTCAGAAAGCCTGACCTTCCTGTGGTTCCCAGACTTAAAGATGAAAGACTAGAGAGGTTCTCTAAGGCGAAAGTTTCTGGCTACTCACATCAGACACAGCCTTGCCCATGTCCCCTTTGGACTTCAGAGTTGAAACAATCTCCTTTCTGGTTTTGGGGGGTTTTTTAAGCATTTTTCTAAATTGTGGTAAAATATAGAAAACATAAAGCTTACCATTTTAACTGTTTTGAGTGTACAGTTCAGTGGCCTGAAGTACAGCATTCACATTACTGTGTAACCATCACCACCCCCCATCTCCAGAACTTCTTCATCTTCCCAAAGTGAAGCCCCGTTAAACACTGACTCCCCATTTCCCCTCCTCAGCCCCTGGCACCCAGCATCCTGCTTAGGTCCTATGAACTGGATTCTTCTAGGAGCCTCACGTAAGTGGGACCACACAGTATTTGTCTTTCGGTGACTGGTTTATTTCACTGAGCGTCCTGTCCTCGGGGTTCATCCGTGGTGTAGCGTGTGTCAGAACGTCCTTCCTTTTTAAGGCTGAACATTTCATTGTATGTAGTTATATCTCACTTTGTTTATCCACTCATCTGTTGATGGGCATTTTGGTTGCTTCCACCTTTTGGATCTTGGGAATAATGCTGCCATGAACCTGGGTGTACAAACCCTTTCCGTGGAAAGACGAGGGCGGTCAATTTTGAGGATAACTGAAAACTTGCCCCTTTAACGCTGTTCCCGTTATGTGGTGGGAAGAAAGGGACTTTGGGGGGGTGGCATTTGTGGGGATGGGGCGGTTATTACCCCTCCCTCAGGACAGTGGACACGGGGCAGGTTTATCCAAGGTGCTCACCTGAACTTGATTCACGAGGCTGCACTGCTGGGAAGAGGGAGCCCGGCCATGTGCCCGGGGGCCATCCTGCCTCTTGGAACCTTAGTGCCCCCACATCTGGGGTGGTGCTCCTTATAAGACCTTCCTCTCAGGGCTACACTCAGCCAGGGCCAGGCGCCCCTTTGTCACTTGGAGACCATGCAGTTCAAGCAGATTGTTTAGCAAATGCAGGATTTGGGCCTGAGATGATGGGGAGGGGACCTAGCAAGACCGTCTTCCCATGGCCTTTTGGGTTTGGCCCCCATCACCTGCTGGTCCACAGGGCAGAAGACAGCGCTGCTCAGGGACTCGGGGGCCTAGATTCGGTTCCCAGCTCCACTTCAGCCAAGTTCTTTCTCCTTCAGGGCTCAGTTTCCCCGGCTGTACAGTGGGGTCAGCACAGGTGACCAAGGCAGTCAGGATTTCTCTGCAGAGACACAGCTGCAGGCGAGCCGCCGGCTGAAGGTGGCCTGTGTGTGCACACGTCCACGCGCGTGCATGCGTGTGCACAGCCGTCCCCTCCCCTGGCTCCCTGGTGGAAGGCAGGAAGGGACATCCGAGGCCCTGGGCTCCACCAGACTCAGTTTAATTACAGGTTTTCAGCTGCGGGCCGGTGGGCACGAGTTGGGAAGGAGCGGGGAGCAGCTCTGAAACCCTGTTATTTTCCAGCGTCTGAGGGCCTCTTCAAAGGGGGGCATCTAGACATTTTCTCCACAAGCTGCAGAGTGGACTGTCGTGGCCCCAGCATGAATATAATGACGGATGCATTTTGCAGCAAGCTGGGAGTGAATGGGTCCGACTGGCTTGTCTCCTGTCAGACGAGTCATTATTATTTTTTTCTTTTTGTCATTTGCTGACACTTTGGGTTTCATGCGTTTCTCTCTTTTTTCTTCTTCTCCCCCTGCCTGGAAAAATGGCTAGGTATCTACGAGACCCCAGCGGGGACGATCCTTTACCACGCTCATTTAGACATCGAGGCCTTCACCATGGATCGGGAGGTGCGGAAAATCAAACAAGGCCTGGGCTTGAAATTCGCCGAGCTGGTGTACACGGGTGCGTAGACCCTGCAGCCGCTCCCCTCCCTCACCCAGGGGCGCCCTCCTCCAGTCCCGCCTTGCTCGAGAGCCCGAGCTGGAAGATGCAGGGTGAAGCGGGGTGGAGAGAGGGCAGGGGACGAGGAAGCGAGGAGGGGACGTCGGGACCTGCCTTGTTCACAGGTGTGGAGGGAAATGCACCAGTTCCCCAGGCTGTCCCGCTGCCTCCGCCACCTGCGACCCGCATGATGGCCGCATGATGACCCGCAGGGCCAGGGAAGCATCTTGTGTCATGCCTATGGCTGCCAAGTTTTATCCAGCATGTGCCGGGTACCTGGCACCGTGTGGGAACGCAGGTCATCCTAGGGGGCTTCCCAAGTTTTCTAAGAGAGCTGCGGCCAGAAACTGAGGCTCCGAGCAAAAGGAGCTTATATAAAGTTACATAACTGGATGTGGCCTAGCTGGGTTTGAGCCCAGGTCAGCCTGTTTCCAGGCAGAACCCGGAGCCGCTACAAGAACTGCCTCAAGCAAGGGAAAGCCTACCTTGACCAAGAACGGGGCCCCAGGCCTGGGCATTGCCTGGGCCAGATCCCCACTGGGAAGCCACCGGGACGGCTGAAAGCCCAGCGCATGTGTGGAGTGTGGGCTGGGCTCCATTCTACAGGTGAGGAGACCGAGTTTCCGTGCCTTACCTGCTGTCACAGAGTAGAAATCCAGTCCTCCCGACTCCAAATCCATCCCACACGTTATACCAGGGGTGACCAAATCCAGCCCATTGCCTGTTTTTGTTCAGCCCATGAGCTAAGACTGGTTTTTACATTCTTCAATGGTTGGGGAAATTTTTTTTTAAATAATACTATTTCATGGCACGTGAAAATTATAGGAAATTCAAATTTCAGTGTCCATAAGTAGGTTTTTGGGCACCACCTTGCTCATTCGTGTCCATGTTGCCTGTGGCTACTTCAGAGCTACACTGGCAGAGCAGAGTAGTTGCTAGAGAGGCCACGTGGGCTGCAGAGCCTAAAATATTTACTATCTGGCCCTTTCCAGAAAGGGCTGACTCTATTCTATGACATTAACATCTCCCTAATTTGAGAAATCACATCAAACAGCCCCTCTGAGCTGTTGGGGGGGGACAGGCTGCCGTCTATGGGGGCCTGGATGTCAGAGAGACCCCAGGAAAGTTAATAGTAATAGTAACTGCCTGGTAGAAGCCTCCACCGCCCTCACCTCTTCCCCTCGGCCCCCACTCGGAGGTTTTGTTTCCTCTGAAACCTCCTAATCGCTGGAACTCATCTCAGGGTTTCAAGGGGACATGGTGGTTATTGGCTGGCATTATTTTTCCCTCCCATTGTTCCCAGGAGCTTTGAAGCCCAGTCTCCCCCTTCCCAGGTACAGACAGGTGTTTAAATAACATTGTCTCCTGTGGGCTCTCTTGCTCAGCGGGGTTTCCACATTGAAAGATGGATTTTGGTTACAAAGTGGGAGAGTCGTTAAGACGCGGCAGGCTGCGATGGGGGGACAGCACCTGGCCGGGGCTGCTCCTGCTCAGGGGGCATCCGTGGAGGCCAAGAGGGGGCCAGGCCGCCAGCCTCCCTCCCCATGCTAGATGGGCTGCCACCTCTCTTTTTTATTTATTTATTTATTTATTTATTTTTGGCTGTGTTGGGTCTTCGTTTCTGTGCGAGGGCTTTCTCTAGTTGCGGCGAGGGGGGGCCCCTCTTCATGGCGGTGCGCGGGCCTCTCCCTATCGCGGCCTCTCTTGTTGGGAGCACAGGCTCCAGACGCGCCGGCTCAGTAGTTGTGGCTCGCGGGCTCTAGAGCGCAGGCTCAGTACTTGTGGTGCACAGGCCCAGTTGCTCGGCAGCACGTGGGATCTTCCCAGACCAGGGCTCGAACCCGTGTTCCCTGCATTGGCAGGTGGATTCTCAACCACTGCGCCACCAGAGAAGCCCGGCGGCCACCTCTCTTGCTGCCCAGCCCTGAGCTGGGCACTGACGGGTATTATCTAATCTTAGCTGCACAGAGGTGAGATGAAGATGCTTGCCCAAGGTTTCACAGCTGCTGAGAAGTGGCTTGGAGCCCAGGACAGGCCAGCTTCAGAGGCCAAGTTCTTGGCCACTCCAGCAGATCCGAGGTGGGTAGGAAGCTGGGCTGGGGCCATTAGCAAGGGGTGATCAAGGGGCGCAGTGATGTGTACAGGGCAGCCCTGGGTGTCAGGAGCACAGCTTGGCCCTTGGTGTGGGGCTGGCATCCCTGGACCAGGCTGCCTGGGTTGAGTCCTTGCTGTCACCCACCGAGCCCTCTAAATCCCCAAATGTTACAGTGATTAGGTTTGAAAGGAAATAAAATCTGAGTGGAGGCTCCTTCCAGGTAGCTGTTATTGACATTAACTTCGCCCAGGTGCCTGTGACGTCCAGGCTCCCACAGATGTCAAGGTCGGCCTCTGGCAGCAGCCTGTCCCCACCCCCCAACAGCTCAGAGGGTCGGTCTGTTTGATGGAATTTCTCACATTTGGGATGCATAAAGGATAGAGAGCAGGGATTAGCTTGAGCAATTTACTTGACCTCCCTGTGCCTTGGTTTCCACATCTGAAGAATGGGGATAATTCTGCCTGTCTTAGTGAGGACTCAATGCATTAATATTTGCAAAGCCTCCAGGACAGTGCCTGGCATGGTCTCTGAGCATGGACGCAGGAGAACGGGGCCTTGCTTCTGGCTGGCTTTATGACCTTGAGTAGGTCTGTCTCCTCCCCGAGCCTCAGTTTCCCCTCCTGTAAAATAAAGGGCACAGACCCAGGTCCCTTCTCCATTCTGTCTAGCTCCCCAGTTATAGAACCATCACTCTGCTATGGCACTCAGCTTCCTCGGAGCCCCTGTGGTCTCGGGGCCCAGGGAGACTGAGGCCCTGGGAAGCCCTTCTGCCTCGGTCCCACTCCTAGCTGCCCTGACTACTGTGACCGCTGTCTCCCCTCCTCTCACCCCATCCCCAGATTTCCTGATCTGCCTGTATGAGGTTTATACAGACCCCCTCTCTCCAGGAGCACACTGGCCTCACCCCACAGGGTCATTCCGGCAGGACCCCAGCTTCAAGACCCATCTCATTTAGGGGGTATAGCTCACCTCTCCCCTTACCTCAGTTTCTTCAGCAGTAAAATGGGTATAATGCACAGAGGGTTGTCATCCTGATTAGTACAGAATTTGGCCCAGCTCCAGGCCCCACCCACTGTGCATCCCCCAGCCTGGGACACGCAGGCTCTCCCCAGTGCGGCACTCAGGACTCACTGCCCTCCACCCCAGGCTGGGTCTGCTGGGAAGAGAAATCTGAGCACAAGGCCCCCATGGCGGGAGGGGAGAGATCCTGAGATAAAGCCCAGGCCAGGCACTCCCGCAGGGGTCTCTGCCCCCATATCTCTGGCTCCATCTCCCACCTCTCTTCCCGCCTGGGAACCTAATGGTCTAATTATCCTGACTTAGAAAGATGGCCGAGCCACTGGGGCATGGTGGGGGGTGGCCATCAGTGTCCCCTCCCACAGGGCTCTGGGCTAGAGTCAGGAGCACTCTGGATCTCGCTGTGTGCCTTTGGAAAGGTTCTTTCCCTCTCTGGGTGTCTGTCTCCCTGTACACAGGGAGGGCTGGCAGAGACCATGTTCAAATCTTGAAAGAAAAACCTCTCACTGAATCCACACAACCCCCCCGGAGAATGGTTAGTATTACCTCCTTGTGCGAATGAGGAAACTGAGGCACAAAGAGATCACGTGGCTTGTCAAGGTCGAACCAGAGGTGAACTCAAAAGGCAGGACATCGGAGAGTGAGGACGCAACCCCTTCTCTCCCTGCCCGTCCCTCCCCCACGTCTGGAAGCCACCGGACCCATCGTGGAGAAGGCCTGCTCCCCTTTCCCACAGAGGGCCTCAGCAGGTGCCCCTGGAGGCCAGGGCTTCCAACAATAGCCACAGAGCCGGGGCTGACCCAGCCCTTTATCAGGGCAGGAGATCGCGCACCATCTGGCCTCACAGCTGCCCAGGTGGGCTCACCTTCCCGGCTCCGTTTCAGAGAAACCCTACCCCTCTCGCTGTCCCTCCCCCAACCCTGGCCACGGCCCCCCTGCCCTCGGCAGAAACTGAGAGGAGCCACTGTCCAGACCCTGGGCAGACGGGGGACTGAGCACGAGGCCCTCTTTGGCCTGAGGGATCTGGGGGACAGATACGGGTAACGGGGGATGGGGGCAGTGCATTTCTCAGGCAGCTCGGGGATGTCGCAGATGCAGACGGGAAAGCTCCAAAATGATCATACGAAGCACAGTTGTTAGAACTTGGGCCGACTGAGGTCAGGTCCAGGCCCCCCCCTACAGCCTGTGTGATCGCGGAAGAGTCTCTCAAATTCCCTGAGCCTAACTTCCTCACGCAGAAAAGAAAGAGGCTAAGAGAGGTTTTTCTCCTGTGACTGGGAGGGTTCAAAGAGCTGGTCCAGGTAAAGAACTTAGCGTGGTGCCTGTGCTTCATCTGTAGAAATCTTTGCGTGTGAAAATATTAGCAGTATTTTAAAGACAGGTCACTTATTTCCAAGGGGTCTGCCCATCCTGAGGGGTGGGGCTCTTCCCAGCAGCGTTCACAGCAGCCCCTGAGCCCAGGGCCTCCATGTACAATAAGCCTGCTAGTCCTGGGAGGGCGAGGCAGTGTCATCCCCACTCAGCAGATGGGGAAACAGAGGCACAGAGAGGTGAAGGCCCCACACACCTGGTCTTTCTGATCCCAAACCCACCACCCAGCTGGGCACCCCCATCGCTTGGCCCCGGTAACATATGTCTGGGTCTTGCTTGAGGTCTCCTGCCCAACTGTCTGCTGCCCTGATAAGACTGAGCCCCCTGTGGGCAAAGGACGGGGTCTCTTCACCAGTGAATGTCTGTGGTGTGAAGCAGCAGGTTAGATCCCCTCCTCCTGACCCTTAGGGGGTGACTGCATTGCAGGGTGTAGAGGATGCCTCCTTACCCCCAGGAGCCCTACAAGGTCACAGGACAGGGGCAGGCGGGCTTGGTCCTCACTGTTGTCATTTACAAGTGCATGTCGTGCCAGAACTCCACGGTGAACAAGGCAGATGCGGGACTGCCCTCCCAGGCTCACGTCTGCCATGATGGGGTGAGGCGCGGGGTGCCCTTCCTGGACCCCAGTCCTCCCCACATCCTGGCCCGAGGCAGGCACACGGTGGGCCTCCCCAGCACACTCACTTCTTCCTCCCTGCAGGTTTCTGGCACAGCCCCGAGTGTGAATTTGTCCGCCACTGCATCGCCAAGTCCCAGGAGCACGTGGAAGGGAAAGTGCGGGTGTCCGTCTTCAAGGGCCAGGTGTACATCCTCGGCCGGGAGTCCCCACTGTCCCTCTACAACGAGGAGCTGGTGAGGTAGGCGCCCCACCCCTGCCCCCAGCTGGGCACAGACCCTCATGTCCAGTATCTCCTCCGACTGGCTTTCTCAGCAAAGACATGCCCAAGCACGTGTAGGGTATGGGGGAGACAGTCCTGAAGATTATCCACACCACCTCTGCCCCCATGGAATGTACAGGCTAGATGGGGAGAAAGGCCCCAATCAAAGGATCACCCGAGTACAGGATTAGGGAAGGAGGTGCCAGGCTGTGGGGAGATACAGGATACTTGGGCTGGGTATAATAACGGGGGTGTGGGGAAGTTTCCCCATGGAAGTAATTTCTGAGCTGGTCTCCCAAAGAAAGGAGTGAACCAGGTGGAGAGGGGGCAGGAGAGTTTCCAGAAAGACTGTCCTGTGCAGAGGTTCTGAGCCTTGGAAGAACCCAGAACATCCCAGGCACTACAAGAACTCCAGAGTGTGAGGGTCCTGGAGCCAGATCTTAAAGGGAAGGACACATCAGATCTGTGGGGTTTTGAGGCCCCTCTTGCTGCTCTGGATTTGAGGGAGGTGGGAGCTGGCAAGGGTGGACACAAGGGATCCCCGTGGGACATGCTGGTGGCTTGGACCAGGCTGCTGGTTCTGGGAATAGAGAGCAGCAGATGGATTTGGCAAATATTTAGGAGGTGGGATTGAAAGGGCTTGGATGGGGAGGGAGATGGAAAAGTTCAGAACCACCCTGGGTTTTCTGGCATGAGCCGCTGGGTACACTTTGGTGGCAATGACTGAGTTGAGGGAATGGGGGGGAAATCATGCATTTGGATTTGGACAACTGCAGGATGAGTTTTCTTTGAGATAGGCCAGGAGATCTATAGTCGGCCACTGGACACACAGGGCTAGAGTTGAGGAGAAACATGGTCTGAGGACACTGGATGATGGGGCCAAAAGGAGACAGCCCAGGGGAGCGGCAGAGCTGGATGAGAGGGAGCCAGGAGGGAACCTTGAGGAGCTGCCTCCTGACGGGCCAGGCTGAGGGCACTGAAAGGACGTGGGAGAGGCTGGGGAGCCCTGGCGGGCTGGGTCCAAGGTAGCAGTTGCCTATCAGCTGCACCTGTGTTTGCATCCTGAATGATAGACTGGCCTTGACCGAGGAGCAAGGTGTTCCCTCTGGAGTTCACCTGGCCAAACAAGAGGTGGGGACAGGCAGCCCCACCTGATACAAATCCCAGGTCCAGCTTGGCTCAGGCTGAGGCCAGCTCTCCCCTCCCGGAAGCCGGTCAGGAATTACAGTACAAGTTTTGTTTAGCGGTCAATATTATTTTTCTCTCTCCCTTCTCTTTGCCGTGTTGCGTTTCTCTCCCCCCTCTTCAATCTTCCTAAACACTTTAGAAGCCATAAATAGAGCCGAATCCGTTTAGATCAGTCGGGGTAAATGTCAAATTATCTTCTCTCTTTCTCTCTCTGGCTCTTTCTTCCCTCCCCCTCCAAATCAACAGCCTCTAATAATCTGTCCAACCCTTCATTAAGCCTTACAGTCTCACTCAGGGAGATTAAATGAATAAAGTAAAAAGGGAAAGGGGAAAAAAAGAGAGAAAAGCAGGAGCATTTATTCTCACTGCGTCTCCGACCATTTCCCTTTTCTTTCTGATTTCTACATCGCTGACTTGAAAGCCCTTGAATGACAGCGTCACAGGGACCAGCGAGGAAACCGCGAGAGGTGGCAGAACTGGAAATGCCGCGGCACAGTAGGTAGAAAGTACCGTAATTATAGAGCAGGTCAGAGCCACTCGGATGAACAAAAATAAAAGCACAGAGGTTTTCTGTAGACCGTCAGGGGAGGTAAAAAAAAAAAAAAAATCATTGTCAACTTTTTCCACCGGTACCCCCTACCCCCCGAAACCACAAATTTTAAAAGAGGTTTTTCGGTTCCCGAGAAACACCTCTGGGAGTACTTCAGCAGTCCCGTGGGACAAGTTTGTCCCTGGATGTGGGCGTCTCTTTGCAGGGGCTGCTGGGGTGGTCTGAAGGGCCTGTTTGGGGGCAAGGGGGTGGCAGAGTTTGTTTCGACTCGTGAGACACGGAGGTGAAAGGACGGATGCACGTGGGGAGCAGGAAGGGGGTCCAAGCCCTGCTTTCTCCCTGGGCTGAGCGCAGGGGCCCTTCCAAAGGGGACAAGCACCTCAGACAGCGGGAGCGAGGCCAGGAGTCCGAAGCCCCTGCGATGGTTCGAGATGGGGGTGTGGAGGCACAGGGCGGGGTCATGTGAAGCTTCGTTTATCGCCCCAACAAGGTCTGCAGAACCTATTCGAGGAGGCTGACACTTTAGGTGGGTCCAGCCTTTCCCCTGCCTGGTGAGGGGTGCCGAGCTCAGCCCCTCGGATGTCTGACATCTTCTCCCTTTACGGGGAGCTTGCTAGTCGGTTCCTGGTGGCTTCAGCCACCTGAGCCCTGGAGGGGCCGATGGAGGTGAAAAGGAGGGAGCACTGAGAGCGTGGGAGTTCCAGCTTCAAGGTCCCCTGAAGGTCAGGGCGAGGGCGTGGCAGGGGGAGGCACGGAGCCCAAGTCCTGACAGGCTGCAGGGCAGCCGGGCGCAGAGACCCCGTTTGTTGTACAAAGCCCACAGTCCACAAAGAGCCAGTCAGAGGCACAGCCTCAGGGTCTCAGAAAAATGGCAGAACCCCTCTGCCCTCCTCCCCGATCTCACCTCTCTGGAGAAGGCTCCTGAGGGGACAGGCCACCTCCTTGTCATCGAACCTTGAGACTGCTTTGTCCTGAGGCTGGAGTTCTGCAGACATGAAGACAAGGGGCTGATTCAGGGCAGGACGCAACAGGGACCCGTGAGAAACGGGAGGGACCCCCTTCCCCCAGGGGGCTCAGAGGGTGGCCTCGTGGAGTCAGATCTGAGACCACAGCGCCCTGAACTTGTCCTCAAAGACCATATCACAGTCGTGATTATTGAAGGCAGATGGATGACTGATTGCTTATGTCTGCACTCACCGCCTCCCCACGTGGGTGCTGCTCTTGTCTGGTTCTTGTTTCCTCAGCACCTGGCACAGCGCCTGGCAGGTAGTAGGTGCTTAATAAATACCTGAGTAAATGAATGAGTGACTGAATGATGTTAGTAAAACTGAGTGCTTACCTGGTGCCAGGTGGCAGCTACATCATTTCACGTGGAGCCAGTGATAAGGCTGAGAGCCCCATCTCACAAGTGAAAGACTGAAGCTCAAAGAGCAAGAATATTTCCCCTAAGGTCTATGGCAGGGGTGGAGCCAGGATGCTCACCCAGGTGGCTGGACCTGACTGACTGGTTGGGAAGGGTTCCAAAGCACAGCTAAGCGAGAACTCCCAAAAGATGAAGGCTGTCGAATCTGGAAGATGGAAACTGCAGATGGTGGGGGGGAGTCTGTTCCATTGAGTATAGCAGGGGTTGACTGGGCACTTTTCAAAACCAGCTGGCATCAGGTAGGTGCCCAGATTTGAGGATGGATTAGACTCGGTCTCACTCAATGGGCAAACAAGGTGAAAAAGACGTCGTGGACAGATCTTAACTGCTGGGGCCTCTCTGCAGCTTGAGGGATGCCGTCACGCATATCTGAGGCTGTTTGGTGTGTAACTCCTGGCCTCCCAGGCCTTCAGGCCACTGGACATCACCAGCTGTTCCTGGGCACTCGTCGAAGCCCTCCACAGCCCGAGGGCGGAGCTGGCTCCAATGCATGTCCTGAAGTTACAGATGCAGTGCTCTGGTTCGTGGGAGGAGTTCACTGGGCTGGCGCTGGCTGGACCAGGACCCAACCTGCCCATTTGTGTAGCAGGGATATGGCTCCCTGCTCTGCAGTCCCGGCGTGATCCCCGGCCCTGGGTAGGGCTCCCTGAATTGAAAGGAATGGAATGAAAAGCCAAAGTGCAGGGAGTGTTGGATCAACACTGAGGAAATGCCTGGGTGTCTGTGAGGCTGAGGTCCCTTGGATGCCAAGGCCAAGGCCCGGGGGATGCTGACGAGCTCCTACTCTTTTGCAGCATGAATGTGCAGGGAGATTACGAGCCAGTTGATGCCACTGGTTTCATCAACATCAACTCCCTCAGGTGAGCAGCTCTGGGCCCTGATGGGTCCTCAGACCCTCCAGGTGTGGGGAGCAGGCTCTGGTGGGACCTCAATGCTCTGACCACTGCTCTGCCCTAGACAAGCCCCACCTTCCTGTTCCTCCACCCACCACATCCTCAGCACCTGCTTTGGACCCAGCCTGCTCCCATCCTCTGCGGGGCCAGAAGGCACACTTGTGACAGCCAAGAGCAACAGAGGGTCCTGGGCACTTGAGTTCCAGGTTTCTGGGTTCTGCTCTTTGCCTCTGACACTCGCTCCCACCCTCTCCAGCCGCTAGGAGCCCCTTTCCTGGGCAGGTTAGCAAGGGAAATGGCCGAGGGGTAGAAAGAAGCCACAGAAGGTCACCTGGCTGGCTCCTGCCTTCACGTCCACATACATGAGCTTCAGGTCTAACTGGAACCATGGATCTCCATGGCCCAGTGGGGTGATACACACCATCTGAAGCCACTCAGACCTGGCTTCGAACCCTGCCTCTGCAGTTTGGTCTCAGAACCCTTCTGAACTTCTGGAAATCATAGGATGTTAACCGTACCTGCCTCACAGGTGCAGTGAAAGTTTGATCTGAGTCCGTGGAAATCAAGCACTCTGCCCAGAGCCTGGCACCCAGGAAGGGCACAGTGCCTAGCAGCAAGTGCTCAGTGGGGCTGAGTCCAGAAGGCCTGTCTGTCCAGCTCTGGGTTCTTAATCCCCATCTTCCTTCTCCTGGGGCTTGGGGTCAGGAAGAAGGCATGAGTTTCTCTCCTCTCGCTGATAACATGCCCCCAGCACAAAACCATTTTCTCTCAGAGCCAGACTCCTGTCCCTGGAGCCGAGACTGGGAGAGACATGGATTCCAGCCCCACAGTCACCTCCACCTCCCCGCCTCCTTCACCCCGTTTGTGTTTTATGACTCTATAAACCCTTTTAAATGGCTCTGAACACACTGGGTTTTCATAATGGCCTCTTCATTTCTCCCATTGCCAGTTTAACGCTTTGTCTTAAACAATGGCAAGCAATGTTTTCCCCCTAAGATAAATTAATTACATTATCCTGATTGGAGGGCAGGAGGGGCCAGAGCAGGAGAGGGAGAGAGGGAGAAAAAAAGACAACTCCACACACATCTTAACAAACAGCTGCCCCCGCCACCCCACCTCTGCCTGAATTAATTGAACTGAGTGCATGTTGTTATTGTTAATTTACATTCTTCTTTGTTTTGAATCTGGTTTACAGGCTGAAGGAGTATCATCGCCTCCAGAGCAAGGTCACCACCAAATAAACCGGCTGATAAAGGGGAGCTGGGCCTCCTCGCTTTGCCCATCTCCCAAGTGCAGCCGCTAATTGTTGTGATAATTTGTAGTTGTGACTTGTCCTCCAGGGCTGGCAGTGCAGTGCGGGTGCCAGGCCCCGGCTTTGTTCCCTGGTCCCCTGGAGCCTGCAGAAGTGGTCAGCAAACGGAAGGGGTGGGGGCCGGCTGCAGTCAGGAGCTGTAAAATGACGATTAAAAAAAAATGATACATTGGTCTTTTGTTTATTTCTGCAGAGAGAGGAGTAAGAGAGAGAGAGTGTGTGTGTGGGGGGGTGAATCATGCTTTTCTTAGACCGACCTTTGTGTTTTCTGACTTAAGCACTGCCGAAGGCCACCTTTTGCCAGAGAACCTGTTTATCTGGAAGAATCGACCCCTCCGGCAAAAAGCATGGAATCCAGAAGCACCCACCCGTGTCAGACCCTAGCCCAGCAGCCTGGCATTTTGTTACCAGCTGTGCCCCTGTGGCACATGCCAGGGAAACCGAGGAGAGTTTAGGTGACAAACTTGGGGGCAGTCGTGCCCACAGCCCGCAGTGAACTCCCGGGAATGGTGGCCACGACTGACCACACCAGGCTTCCTCACCGTGGCTGGGTGGCCTGAAGTGTCCTACATCAAGGAGGAGAAAGAAGCCCAGTAAGAAGAGCAGCCTGAGCACAGAGGACAAAAACACAGACATAGTTTGGTGGTGGTGGTGGTGGGGAGTGTTTACCTGGCTTACACGGTTCCCTCCACCCTTCCTCTAGAAACCACGGCCCAAAGCCGCCATGTTGGCACTTGACTCCACCCCTTTGGTCATATCTGATTGGACCATGGCTGGGCACCTGACTAGAGCTGGGCCAATCAGAATGTCAGTCCCAGCAATGGGGCCCAGGGAACCGGCCAGAAACGAGGACAAGGGAATTTAGGCGTGGTGGGATGCCCTGTGGCTGGAAAAGCAGAGAGGGAAAAGGGAGTGATGGGCAGAGTGGGTGTCCGGTTTAGAATCCCAGTTCCCATCCTGGTAGGCCTCATGGAAGCTGGCGGCATTTCTTAACCTGGATTCTCTGAGACACTGTGCTGTTCTCATAACCAATTACCATTTAGAGCTTAATTAAGCTGGTGAGAGAGTTTGTGGTATTTGCGGACAGAAGCACTGTTACCGGGAGGACATGAGTGCTGCTTGCGCTGGACCCTTCCCTGGTTCTGACCTCCACTCCATTGCCTTCGTTAATGAGGGTTTCTTTCAAAAGACATTTTGTTTTTAAAACTTGTTTTCCTCTTATTGTGAAGGTTACAAATGAATTATTCAATGAACCTTAACTTTGTGCCAGACACTTTGCTACACACTTTATTCATATTATCTCTTTGAATCTTCAAAATGACACTGAGGTAGATGCTTTTATCTCTGTTTGGTGGAGGAGGCAACTGAGATGCAGAGGAATTGCTTTGCCAGCTTTCAGTCAGCCAGCAAGTGACAGAGCCAGGAACCAAACTCTGGCCTGGCTGACCCCCCAAATCTTGTGTGTTTATGTCCTTAACCATCATTGGGCTGCATCTTATTAAAAAACAAAACAAAACAAAACACAATCTTATAGAAATAACTATCACCCATCATCTCACCACCCAATTATAAACACTGCTTATACTTCGTGAATTTCTTCTCAGTCAGATTTTTCTATGCTTATAAATATTTTTACAGAGTTATTTAGGATAAAGTATTCTTTTTTCTTTTTGGCCGTGCCACGTAGCATGCAGGATCTTAATTCCCCCACCAGGGATCGAACCCATGCCCCCGGCAGTGGAAGTGGGGAGCCTTAACCACTGGACGGCCAGGGAAGTCCCTAAAGTATTTTAAAAGCAAGTGTTTGACCTGCTTTAAATTAACATGACACCATAAACAGTTTTCTTCATCAAAAACTCTTAAACACTTTCAACAACTATGTAATATTCTATTATATTGATAGCTGTTAACTTAACCTTTCCCCATTTATAGATTTAGTTTTTCACTCTAAACTATTTTCCTGCCTTTTGATGGATTTAATTGAGTATTCTTAGTAGCTGGTTTACTAGCTATGCTTTTTGTCTTTTCAGTGGTTTCTCTAGGGTCTACAGTATCCATATATCTTTAGTTTACAACGGGCTACGTTCATTAATGTTGTACCGTCTCATGTGTCATATAAGAACCTTACAACAATACAATCTTAGAACATTTCAGTTTGTGCTTTTGTTGTCATATATATTGCTTCTACAAAAACCCACAATATGTTGCTATTTTTTCTTTAGGTAGTCAAATATCGTTTTTAAAAGATCAACAATAAGAAAGGTATGTGTTTTATATTTATCCTGTGTAGGATTGGTAATGTTTCTTTCATAAATATCTGATAGAATTCACTAGTGAAACCATCTGGGCCTAGAATTTTCTTGGCGGATGCTTTTAAGGTATAAATTCAGTTTCTTTTATTTATATTGGGTTATTCAAGTTGTCCATTTCCTCTTGGGTCAACTTTGGGTAATTTGTGTCTTTTTTTTTTTTTTTTTTTTTTTTTGTGGCACGCAGGCCTCTCACTGTTGTGGCCTCTCCCGTTGCAGAGCACAGGCTCCGGACGCGCAGGCTCAGCGGCCATGGCTCACAGGCCCAGCCGCTCCACGGCATGTGGGATCCTCCCGGACCGGGACACGAACCCGTGTCCCCTGCATCGGCAGGCGGACTCTCAACCACTGCGCCACCAGGGAAGCCCCAATTTGTGTCTTTTGAGGAATTTGCCCATTCCATTTAGATTGTTAGTTTTACTGGCGTAAAGCTTTTCATAATATTTTCTTATTATCCTTAACTGTTTGCAGGATTGATAGCCACGTCCCTATTTCATTACTTACCTTGGTGATTTGTGTCCTCCCGTATTCTTTTCTTTTCCCCCCAGGGATTGCTGAGACATGCAGAGATTTTTTTTTTTTTTGGCCATGCCACGTGGTTTGTGGGATCTTAGTTCCCCAACCAGGGATTGAACCCGAGCCCGAGGCAGTGAGAGTGCAGAGTCCTAACCACTGGACTGCCAGGGAATTCTGAGAATTTTTATTTATCACATATGTTACTACTTATTTTTACTTGTAGAACAGAGTCACAGATAGAAGAGCAGGCTGTTAGTAGGTATTAGTAGAGCTCAGGGGTCTAGCATAACATCTAGTACATAGTAGGCTGTCCTCCCTTATTCTTTTTTTTTTTTAAACATCTTTATTGGAGTATAATTGCTTTACAATGGTGTGTTAATTTCTGCTTTATAACAAAGTGAATCAGCTATACATATACATATATCCTCATATCGCTTCCCTCTTGTGTCTCCCTGCCTCCCACCCTCCCTATCCCACCCCTCTAGGTGGTCACAAAGCGCCGAGCTGATCTCCCTGTGCTATGCGGCTGCTCCCCACTAGCTATTGGTTTTACATTTGGTAGTGTATATATGTCCATGCCACTCTCTCACTTTGTCCCATCTTACCCTTCCCCCTCCCCATGTCCTCAAGTCCATTCTCTAGTAGGTCTGCGTCTTTATTCCTGTCCTGCCCCTAGGTTCTCCATGACCATTTTTTTTTAGATTCCATATATACGTGTTAGCATACGGTATTTGTTTTTCTCTTTCTGACTTATTTCACCCTGTATGACAGACTGTAGGTCCATCCACCTCACTACGAATAACTCAATTTCGTTTCTTTTTATGGCTGAGTAATATTCCATTGTATATATGTGCCACATCTTTTTTTTTTTTTTTTTTTTTTTTGCGGTACGCAGGCCTCTCACTGCTGTGGCCTCTCCCGTTGAGGAGCACAGGCTCCGGACGCGCAGGCTCAGCGGCCATGGCTCACGGGCCCAGCCGCTCCGCAGCATGTGGGATCTTCCCGGACCGTGGCACGTACCCGTGTCCCCTGCATCGGCAGGCGGACTCTCAACCACTGCGCCACCAGGGAAGCCCAGGAGCACTTTTTTATTCAGCAACTGTGGGTCTCAGGGCTCCTGGCTCCTCACCGCAGCGTGACAGCCCACGTAGCACGCTTACAGGGAGCGGCTGCTATTGGTACGAGTTTGGCCTGTGTGACAATTCAATTTTTTGTTATAAAGTCACAACATGGCAGTTGGGTGCACTTTGTTTATTGGTAGCTGCTGCCTCTGAGCTGGTGAGCCTGGGCCCGGACAAGGGCGACCTTCTTGGCCTTTGAGGTTAAAAACCACATCCTCCAGCTTTCCTTAAATGCCCAGCCCTGGACATTTCTGGGATGGATTCCATTTCCTTGCAGGCTGCAGGCAACCCTGGGAGCAGTGACCATGTCGGCTGTACCCACACTGTATCACCTGGCACTCAGCTCAGGGCTTAGCAGGTAAGAGGCTCTCAATGCAATTGTCTTGAATGAATGGTGGGATTCTCCCATCCCCTCTCGGTTATCATTTTATTATTTTCTTTACTGTTTGTAAATCCCCCCACTCCTTCCTCTAGCTCCTGGCTGGGCAATGGGGGGTTTCTCATGTCTGGGCGAATCCTGAGAAGTCAGGAGCTGGGAGGCTGGGCTTCAGCAGGATGGGTCAAGCAAGGACCCCAGGCTCCCTCACCTTCTGTGGTTGGGGAGCTGAGGAGGGGTCCAGGCCACCGGCCAGCCAAACCCACCTTCCAGGCCCCTCCTGCTTCCCTGGAAGAAGCAAAACATTCCTGTTCAAAGGCGGAAGATAGAGTTGGTTTTTGTTGAGGTAAAATATACATACACAGACACGTGCATATAAACATGTACACATATGCACATACACGTGTACACGTACACATGCATACACTCGCATAGACATGTACACACACAGAAAAGTGCATACATCTGAGGTGGACAGCTTGATAAATTTTCCCTGTGTATCCACCTGTGTAACCACCACCCAGGTGAAGCTACGGAAACTTTCCAGTGTCCAGAAGGCCCCTTGGTGCCACGGTGAGACTGGTGGAAATCACAGGGTTAAAAAAAGAAAAGGAGAATGTCTTTCTTCTTTTAAAAAATGTACTGGGGTGTGCTGGGCAAATAAGAAAGCTTCAAGCCATCTGCGCTGCGGCCGTCACAGTGCCCATGGATGGCTGGGGCCGGCGAGAGCATCTTGCTTGTGGGAGAAAAGCTCTGAGCTCTGATTGGTTACTGCCCTGCGGGATTCCACAAATGAGTGAATGCGTAAAGGAGGCTGCATCTGCCTCTGATGCTCAGCTGATTTCTACTGAGGCATTCCACCTCTCACGTGGGCAATGCGCCCAGCCCTGTGCCATGGTGGGGGCGGGGTGGCGGGATGGTCAGGGAGGGGCAGACGCAGCCTCTGCCCTCAGGGAACCTACCTCCAGGACCCAGGCCCGTGGGCATCCCCTTTCCATTTCCGGTGCTCCAGTGCCTGAACCGAGGGAGAAGGAACAGACCTTAGGAGCTGCCAGCAGGCCAGGCTGCCTGGAGAGGAGGCTGGATTCTCAGGGGGCAAAGGTGGATTTGAGGTCGTGTCACCTCCTGTCCCAAAGTTTGCACTGCCCACCCAAATGCTGGCATCAGGCCGTCCTCCCCCACCTGCAGCCTGCTTCTCCCTCTCCCGGGCACCCAGCCAGACCTCACTCTCGAGGTTCTCCACTGACCGTCCTTTCCCACCTTCCCACCTTTGACCATGTGAACTGCCCTCTCCCCATCTCTCTCTTGAAAGCAAAGAACCTGTAGAGCCCAGGCCTTGGCCAACCCAGATCAGCGCACCTGGCGGGGCTGCTGTCAGCTTCCCCTGGATCCTGAGCACACGGGGCAGGGGTGGGGTGGGTGCAGATAGGAGGCGGCAGGACCCTGGCAGCCGCCGGCAGGTGCAGAGCTGATCTGCACGCCTCTCAGGCTGGGGAAAGGGCTCACCTGGGGTCGGTGCAATCGATATCTCATCTGCAGCTCTCCTAGCGGAAGTGATGGCTATTGGAACATGGTAATGGGTGTTGTCTAGTGGAAGAGACTAATCTTCCCAGCTGTGGCAGGCTCCGCAGGTGGCCCGCACCGCTAGCTGCTGCCACTGGGACTGTCCAGGCACTTTTAAAGCCACAGCAGCTTTGCTGCATGCTGGTGTCCGTCCTGGTTTCCCAGCAGCTTCCTGGCACAAAGCCTCAGAGGTGACCATGACCCAGTCCTTCTGGGCATGGTTGAGGAGACTGAAGCCAGTGATTCACCCAATGTCACTCAGTCAGCCAAGGACCAGAAATAAATTCTGGTCTTCACACTCCTGATCCAGTACTACACAGCATGCTGGCCATGGCAAACCCATGGCCATGGGCCATACTTGGTCTTTAGATATGTCAGTGTTTTCCATTGTCTGGCTCGATGCTTCTTGAAAAAAACTAGGATTCAAAGGCCATCACTGTTGGCCACAGTCCCTACCTCTCCCTAATGTCTCACACTCCACCCGCTTCATACATTTAGTTCCCTGTCTGACCTGGGATCAGTGAAACTGAGGTCTTGGCATAGAGGGGTGAGGAGAAGGAAGAGAATCAGCTTTCTCCCCTGGAAAAGAGGAGCCACTACCTCACCTTCTTACCCTGGCTCACAGGCCACAGAGGCCTGATGGGCTGTGAACCCCTTAACAGCAAGGGCTGCGTCTGTTTTGCCCACTGCTGTGGATGATGTTCAGTGCATATTTCTAAAATATTAACTGAGCAATTTCTATATTCCAGGCCCCGTGCCAGGCTGGAACACATCAGCCCAGCTAACACAAAGCCCTTTATTTTCATGGCTTCATGTGCACCTGAGAGACCTTGGCAGTAAGTACTAGCCCTCCAGGGATGGAACCCCAGACACCTGTTGCCCCAAGCAGCTTGACATCATGGAAAATTGTTGAAAGGACTCTACCACTAACGTGCTGTGTGGCCTTAGGTAGGTCCCTTAACTTTAGGGACCTTATTTTCCCCAAATGTAAAACAAAGGGCTTAGATTTCACGACCTCTAGGTTCCTTTTCTTTTCAAATGTTCTTTTTACAGCTTTTGAGGCTGTGAAAGCCACTCCAGCATCCTCCCCGTGAATCTTCAGGGTCCCAGCTGGTGAGAGCCTGGAGAGCTCAGTGAGGACAGGTCAGAATTGTAGACGTGGTTCCAGCCCAGTTGTCCGCCTTCTGGACGAGCTCAGGGAGGCCAATGAGACAGCACCCTGGGCTCATTTCCTCTGTGACTTCTGAAATGGTGGAGCTGTGTTTTGCCACTGGTGGTACGATGTTTCCTGATCAACAGGCAGATTCCTGAGTTGGGCCCTTCTTGTCTGTTTAACAAGCTACCTGTGTGATTCTGATGCTCACTGAAACTTGAAAACCATAGGCCTGGAGAGATGGTGGCTGATTGCATCCACCGAGGGGGAGGCCTGATAAATGTGTTCTGGGATGGTTCCTCTTTATCCATCTCGCCTCCATAGGATCTAGGCGGGGCCAAGTACCTGTGTATTTAAACTGGACTGTGCAGACTCAGGCGGCACTGGCCGTGTTCACCAGCCTCCCTGGGGAAGACGGCCAGAGCTGCCAAGGCCTCTGAGGGCTCCCTGCAGAGCCACGGTCACAATGGAGAGCACAGTGGCTGCAAACTCCAGTGAGAACTCAGGTGGACCTGGATTTGGAGCCGATCACTTCATCTCTCTGAGTCTCAGTTTCCTCATTTGTAAAATGGGTCCAATAATAGTACTCACCCTTTTGAGGCTGGCCGGAGGAATAAATAACGCACTTAAAGAGCTTAAACCAGGCCAGGCCTCCTGGTAACTGTCCAAGAAACGAGAACTCTTGTTCTATTATTATTAATGATCACAACTCCACCAGCGCCCCACACACTTGCTTCCGCCCCCCCTCCCCCTCCCCCACACCCTGACCCTGAGGGTGGGCACAGGCGCCAATTGTGACTAATCACGACGTTAGTCACCTCCGCTGGGGCTCCTAGGGACCCAGCCGGCCACTCAGTTAAGACGGTAATGAAGCGGCTGTGACACAGGATGCCTTCCCATCTGGGACCCCGGCTGACCCGACTCCTGCCTGAGGTCTGAGAAATCACTGTGTGGACTCCAAACCCCCCAGCCCGGCTGTTTATGCCTGGTGTGATCATTTATTTACGTCCGTGTTACACAGGCACGGGCCCGGCTCCCACCTCCCATTGGTCTTTGCTGGTCTTCCCCTGGGCCTCGCCCTGCACCTGCCAGGCCCCGATCATGAAGACAGATGTCCCGGCCATGGCTGTGGAGAGGCAGCCCCCAGCCCTTCAGCACCACTCAGAGGGCAGGGTGGGTGATGAGACAGAGGTAGGGGCACAGGGACCTCTCCCCTTTCCTGGGGTGGGCGTGGCCCAAGGGCGACACTCTACAGCTGTGGGTGGGAGATCGTGAGGCCCTAGAAAAGCTTTGGGATAAACACGGGCAGGCTCCAGGCCCTGGCCACTGCTTCCACTGGCTACGTGACACCCCCTCGGGGAAGAGGACTGCTTCTTTTTTTCTTTTTTAATTTTTTTATTGAGGTATAGTTGATTTACAATGCTGCGTTAGTTTCTGCTGCACAGCAAAGTGACTCAGTTATACACATATATACATTCTTTTTTTTTTTTGCAGTACGTGGGCCTCTCACTGCTGTGGCCTCTCCCGTTGCGGAGCACAGGCTCCGGACGCGCAGGCTCAGCGGCCATAGCTCACGGGCCCAGCTGCTCCACGGCATGTGGGATCTTCCCAGACCGGGGCACGAACCCGTGTCCCCTGCATCGGCAGGCGGACTCTCAACCACTGCGCCACCAGGGAAGCCCTATACATTCTTTTTTATACTCTTTTTCATTATGGTTTATCCCAGGGTATTAAATATAGTTTCCTGTGCTCTACAGCAGGACCCTGGCGTTAATCCCTTCTATACGTAATAGTTTGCATCTACTAAACCCAAACTCTCAGTCCAGCCCTCCCCCTTGGCAACCACAAGTGTTTTCTCCATGTCTGTGAGTCTGTTTCTGTTTCGTAGATAGGTTCATTTGTGCCATAGTTTAGATTCCACATATACGTGATGTCACATGGTAAGTGAAGTAAGTCAGAAACAGGGCTGCTTCTTTTATTCGACAATTATTTACTGCCCGTGTCCTAGGTGCTTGGCTGTTCTAGATTCTTCACTGTTGTAGGTGAAGAAAACAAGCTCCCCCCACCTCCACCGTGTCCTGGAGGGACGTTGAGAGGGGGAATAAATGGGGTTTGAGGTGGGAGCGGGGTTGGACAGGGGAGCCAGGGAGGCCTCCGAGGATGGTGAGCAGCGGGCAGCCGTGTGAGAAGTGCTGGGAAGGGCATTCCAGGCAGAGGGAACAGCACGTTCCAAGACCTGAGGTTCAAGCATCCGAAAGGGCTGAGTGGGCTCAGGAGAGAGAGAGAAAGAGGGCCTGAGGAGGTGGGTTCAGCGGGGTCACCCACAGCCTCATGGGCCTTGGCTTTGCTCTAAGAGCATCCCGGGTAACGGGTGGCTTACGTGGTTGAGAAGAGCACCCCCCAAATCCAGGAGCCCTGCTCTCAGGGATCCAGGCCCCTTAGTCCCACCCTCTCTGCCCTCCTGCACCCAGGACTCAGTGAGGCAGATGCCCTGCCCCTGGGAGCAGCTGGCCCCATGCACCCTGGAGAGACCCTAAGGGGAAGGGTCTCACTGGAGCGGTTGGTGGGGGGGGGGGTCCCTGCTCTCTCTGTACCCTCCCAACAAGGCGGCTTTGTCTGCCAGCTCCAAGGACCCCAGGACTCCTCCCCGGCCCCCTGCAGCGGCCTGAACGAAGCTCTGAAAGGCGGCTTTATGTGTGTCTCAGGGCAGATCGCTGGGAAACGGACAGCCGGGGCTGGCACATGGGCCAGGCGGCAGCCTCAGCCTTGACTCCTGAGGCCGCAGATGCAGAAAGAGGCCGGGGACAAACGAATGCCCTGGGGGGTGGGGGCAGCCTGTCAAAGCTGTCCCCCACCTCAGAGGGGGACAAGAGAACTACACAGGCACCCTCTTGCAATCTGGTCACTCCATCGCACTGGTCAGTGACATGGCCCTTTGTGCAGCCCTGCCCTTTGGGAGAAGGGAGACAGGTGAGGCTGAGCCGCCTGTAACCAGATCTCCTGGGTCTGCTCCCCACTCCCTTTCTCTGGTCCTGGGAAGCGTCAGGGTGGGAACAACTGTCAAGGAGGGCAGTCTTCCAAATGAAAAGGAGCCTCTGGAAAGACCTATGCCCTAAGCCACCATCGGGCAGTCTGGAGATGAGGACCAGAAAGAGAAAGAGATGCCTTCAAGCTGCATCTGTCACCCCTGCTTAGCCCTGGTTAATGTTGACCATGGCATCCGTGGTGTCCATGACGTGCCTCCTCGGAGATTACCTCTGAGGTCCACAAGACCCTCTGTGGCAGGGGATGGCAGCCCTGTTTCACAGGTGTGGCTACAGCAGCCGAGAGGTTAGACTCTGCCTAAAGCCACCTAGCTGGTGAAAAGCAGAGTCAGGACTCGAACCCGGGACTGTCAGAGGCCAGAGTCCAGGCCCTGAATGCCAGGCCTCCCGGCTGAGCTGGGTCTGCCCACCAGCCAACTTACTTCACTCCATACGACAACCTCTAGGTCCATCCATGTTGCTGTAAATGGCATGATTTCATTCTTTTTAATGGCTGAGTAGTATTCCATTGTCTATATGTTTAGTGCCTTCTGCAGGTGTGTGCAGAAGCCCCATGTCAGCCCCATCTGTGGACACAGCAGGTGTAAGAATTGAGAGGACACCTGGTCATCCTCCTGCAGGGGACCAACTTACTGCTATTATCTACTTACTTGCCCTTGTTTCTTTTTTTTTTTTTTTTTTTTTTTTTTTTTTGCGGTATGCGGGCCTCTCACTGTTGTGGCCTCTCCCGTTGCGGAGCACAGGCTCCGGACGCACAGGCCCAGCGGCCATGGCTCACGGGCCCAGCCGCTCCGCGGTATATGGGATCCTCCCAGACCGGGGCACGAACCCGTATCCCCTGCATCGGCAGGCGGACTCTCAACCACTGCGCCACCAGGGAGGCCCTTGCCCTTGTTTCTTTAAGGGACTCTGCTCTCTCTGATAAAAAGGGAGATTATTAGCCCTACAGAACTGTACACTTAATGGTTAAGTGGTAAATTTTATGTTATGTGTATTTACCACATTTTTAAAAACAATTTTTAATGTTCAAACATTTTTTTTAATTTTTAATTTTTAAAAAAATATCATTTATTTTATTTATTTATTTTTGGCTGTGTTGGGCCTTTGTTGCTGCGCGTGGGCTTTCTCTAGTTGCGGTGGGTGGGGGCTACTCTTCTTTGCGGTGCGCGGGCTTCTCATTGCGGTGGCTTCTCTTGTTGCCGAGCACGGGCTCTAGGCACCTGGGCTTCAGGAGTTGTGGCTCATGGGCCCTAGAGCACAGGCTCAGTAGTTGTGGTGCACGAGCTTAGTCGCTCCACGGCATGTGGGATCTTCCTGGACCAGGGCTTGAACCCATGTCCCCTGCATTGGCAGGCAGATTCTTAACCACTGTGCAACCAGGGAAGCCCCAAACATTTTTTAAAAGTGAGTTTAGCGAGGATTAAAAAGGCACTAAACATTTAGACAATGGAATATCACTCAGCCATTAAAAAGAATGAAATAATGCCATTTGCAGCAACATGGATGGACCTAGAGGTTGTCATATGGAGTGAAGTAAGTCAGACAGAGAAAGAGAAATATGACCTCACTTATATGTGGAATCTAAAAGGAAATGATGCAAATGCACTTATTTACAGAACAGAAACAGACTCACAGACTTAGAGAACGAACTTATGGTTACCAGGGGTGGAGGGTAGGGGGAAGGGATGGTTAGGGGGTTTGAGATTTCCATGTACACACTGCTCTATTTAAAATGGATTACCAACAAGGACCTACTATGTAGCACAGGGAACCCTGCTCAATATTATGTAACAACTGAAATGGGAAAAGAATTTGAAAAAGAATAGATATATGTATGACTGAATCACTTTGCTGTACACCTGAAACTATCACAACACTGTTAATCAACTACACTCCAATATAAAATTAAAAGTTTTTTATTTTATAAAAAGCCACTAAAGACAAATCAACACCAACCCAAGTCTCCCTGACATAACGAGAAGGGTTGGAAGAGAATTGGAAGGACAGTATATTTATCACAACAGGGTCCGATGTTCATACATGCAAAATCCTAACTCAGCTGTGGGCCTGCAGCTGTGCCTGTTGTTTTGGGGAAACACCAGTCATCATACAAATGGGGAGACTGAGGCCCAAAGAGAAGATGCAGTGCAGGGCCAGTTGTAGCAAAGCCTAGGCTGGAACCTGGGCCCACTGGCGTCTGGATGAACCTCACCTGGAGGGCTGGAGGGTCCAGCAAGGACAGTTAGTGCCGCCAGGAGGCAGATGCCCCAGTCTTCTGCATTGCACCTGTGCCCTCAGCCCACCGTGTTGGACACCAGGGACCTGCAGGTGAGATGTCTACCTCCTCCCAGAGGCCCCTTTGGAGGGCAGCTAAAGAAGTGCAAGGCCAGGAGCACTGAGTCATCCGGGGGAGGGATGCTGAGATCCACGAAAGGGAAAATGGGATAAAGACAGCAGCCATACTCACTTCTCCACCCCAGGCGCTGCTAAACCTTTCACACTCGTAGAGGTAAGTTTGGGGAAACGGAGGCTCAGGAAGGCGAAGTCCCTTGCCCACATCCACGCAGCAAGTCGTGGGCAGAGATGGAACTCAGGTCTGTCCGTGAACTGTGGGGTGATTGCCTGGGAAGATGGTGGGGGCCAGGAGTGGTGCTGGGAGGGAAGTTTAAGCCCCATCATCCATCAACAACCCCCGGATGCCCAGCGCCACACCCACGCCCTGTGAGCATTCCAGAACAGTAATCGCATTATGCCGTGCCCCTCCCCACCCTGAGCTGACATCCCCCTGTGGCTCCTTAAAGAGTGAAGCTGGTCTCTGGCCACCTCTGGGGCCTCACCCCCACTTGTCTGGACCTCCTTGTATTTTGTCCCCCAGTCAAAGTGGCCCTTTTGCAGTTCCTCAAAAGCTCTGCCACCAGCGAGCTGAGCCAAGTCTGAGCCCAGTTTCCCCACTGTCAGAGGAGGCCATGAACCCCACCCCCTCGGAGTCTGCTGCAAAAAGGATGGGGCGTGGAGAGTTCAATGCAAACTGTAAAATGCTGTGACCCCATTCTATGATGACAGAGGAAAGCAGACAAACCCAGGCTGCCCAGGGATGCTGGGCATCTAGCCACTTGGGCCATTGTCTGTCACTTCCCTGGCATCTCCTGCCTCACCTCCCCCTTGCCCCTGTCCACACAGTCCCCACTGTCCCCACAGTCCTCACTGTCCCCAGGGGAGGTAGATCCACTCCCAGATTTACTAGGGCATGTGAAGAACATGGTTTGAAGCCATCTCTGAGGTCATGAGGTCATGGCAGTTCCCCATTGATCTATTTGTCCCTCCCTTGGCTGGAGCCCTTTGCCCCTGCCAGCCCCCAGAGCCATATCAAACTTCAGCAGCCTCCCCCCAGCCTCGCTGCTCCCAAGCTAGGCCCCAAGGAGGCAAAACACAGGGCAAGGTTTTAAAACACTGCCCCTGGGCGATTTACCAGCTGGGCTGCCCAACCCCTGACCTCGGGAGGAGATGTAATGCATCTCCCTGGTTTAGCTGAATCAGCGGTGCTGTGAAAAACAGCCCCAAGTGGGCCAGTTAGGACAGCAGAGAAGGACCCCTTCCCCCAGAAGCCCCACCGTGGCAGCCACTGAGCTGAGGTCTGTGTGCACACGTGGGCGCAGGACAGCTCCAGGCTTGTCCACCAAAGTGTCTCAGGCACGAGCCCGCAAGAGCTGGAGATTACTGAGCCCAGCCACCTAGGTTTCAGATGGGGAAACTGAGGCTGAGGGAGCTCCTCAAGGTCACAGAGCAAGTTCAAGGAGGTCTCTGGTTTTTCCTCTCCCTGCTCAGCACTTCTGCCTTTTCCTGTGGGCGTGGCAGTCCTGGTATTTGGGGTGTCACTGGCACCTTGGAAGGCCAAGCTTGTCTCTCCCACAGCCTTCAAATCGGACCTCAGTGGATCCAACGTGCCACCAGGATGGAGCTCCCTGCCCTTGACTCCACATGTAGAAACCAGACCTCAGGACAGTCTTCTGTCTCAGCTGAAACATCCCACCAAGGCCAGAGGCACCGAGCCCCACTGTGTTCAGACCCTCTCACTCCCCAGAGAGAACAGTGGCCTTTATTTAGGGAGGAAGTTTACCAAAAGCTGGAGGGCCTTGAGTCCAAATTTTCCTCAGTCATCATGTGACCTGCCACCCTCACCAGTGGGGCCAGCAGGAAGAGGGGGTGGTTCTCCAGTCTCCTACACCAAGCAGGGTCCATGGACCAAAGGGGTCACCTGGAAACTTACTAGAAAAGCAGAATCAGGGGCCCATTTCCCTAGGATGTACTGATCAGAATCTATATTTTAGCAAGGCTCTCAGCTGATTCACATACATGTTAAGGGATGAGAGGTGCTGGTCTCATAAATTTAAATAAGTAGGCGTGTGTGTGGAGGGGGCATGTGTACATATTAAGATCTTTTTTTTTTTTTTTTTTTTTTTTTTGCCGTACGCTGGCCTCTCACTGTTGTGGCCTCTCCCATTGCAGAGCACAGGCTCTGGACACACGGGCTCAGCGGCCATGGCTCACGGGCCCAGTGGCTCCGCGGCATGTGGGATCTTCCCGGACCAGGGCACGAACCTGTGTCCCCCTGCGTCGGCAGGTGGACTCTCAACCACTGCGCCACCAGGGAAGCCCCATATTAAGATCTTTACCCTAAAAAAAGAGCCTAAAGATGAAGAAAGAAAGAGGGGAGGGAAGAAGGGGGCTGGGGGGAGGATACTCTTTTGTGTCCAAAAGTATTTGATGTAACTTCAGAACAGCACATGGCAACTCACTTGAAGAAAAGCAAAATAGGGAATTCCCTGGCTGTCCAGTGGTTAGGACTCAGTGCTTTCACTGCTGGGACCCCAGGTTTGATCCCTGGTTGGGGAACTAAGATCCCATAAGCCGTGCTGTGTGGCCAAACAAACAAAAAAGAAAAACAAAATAGATCCCACCCGAACAAAGCAGAGAGAGGTGGGGTGGCTGAGACAGGGGTGGTCCCAGATGGGCGGTAGTTTGGGCAGGACCCTAATCACTCAGAGTCTCGGGCCACTGGAGGATTTTGGATAGGGGTGACATGTTTTGGTTTAAATTTTTGGAAAGATGGTCACCTGAAAAGGGCTACCGCCTCTGCTCTCTAAATGCTGCCCAAGTAAGTGAGATTTTCTGCAAGTGATGACTAATAGGGGAAGAGGAGAGAGGATGTCTGCCACTTGGAGGGAGGCCTTGGTGGTCCTGAGTGCCTGGATAGATAAGAGAAGATGGTGGGTGGGAGAGGGAGGGAGGGATAGAAAACCACGGCTGGCCATCCACTGTGCTCGCCAATGGAAAAAAAAATTTTTTTTAATTTAGGTATAAGTTACATGTGATAAATTACACAAATCTTCAGTGTACTTGATGAATTTTTACTACTTAATACACCTACATAACCACCACCCAGATCCAGATATGAACATTTCCAGCATCCTGGAAGCCCCCTCATTCCCTCTCCCAGTCACTCTCCTTCCAAGGGTGTATTAGGTACCTATCACAGCACAACAAATGATCACAAACTTAGCAGCTTGAAACAACATCCATCCTCTGCTCAGGATCTCCCACGGCTGCACTCAAGGTGTCGCCCAGGCCGTGTCCCTTTCTGGGACCCAGAACTGTCTTCTGAGACCTCGTGGTTGTTGGCAGCATCCAGGTCCTTGCAG
Source organism: Mesoplodon mirus (assembly GCF_964341445.2). Taxonomy (NCBI): domain Eukaryota; kingdom Metazoa; phylum Chordata; class Mammalia; order Artiodactyla; family Ziphiidae; genus Mesoplodon; species Mesoplodon mirus. Next base: position 5,866,157 of record NC_138976.1, on the reverse strand, counting down.
CAGTAGGACTGAGGTCTCTGTTTTCCTGCTGGCTGTCAGCTGCGGCTGCTTTTGCCATGTGGCCCTCATACAGGCAGTTCACAACACAGAAGCTTGCTTAAAAAGGAGAATCTCTCTTTTTAAGGCTTTTGCCTGATTAAGTCCGGCCCACCCTTTGGGTGACCTCAAAATCCAACTGATTTGGGACCTTAATTACATCCACAAAACTCCTTCCTCTTTGTCACAGTCTATTGGCTAAAAGCAAATCACTGGTCCCACCCACAGTTAAGAGAAGAGGATTATACAGGATGTAGACACCAGGAATTATGGGGCTCATCCTAGGATCTGTCTCCCACAAATGGTAATGACTATCCTGACCTCTATCATCATCAATTTGAACTTTACATTAAAGGAATCAGTGTCTCTTTGTGTCAGGCTCCTTTCACCCAACATTGTATCTATGATATCTATCCATGTTGTTGCCTATATAGCAATTTGTTTCTTTTCACTCTTACATAGTGGTTCATTCCATGAATGTACCATGATTTATTCACCCATCCTCTGTTGATGGATATTTCAGTTGTTCCTAGTTTCTGGCTAGTCAAGTCGAGCTGCGAGCACTTGGGATTCTGGTTTGGATTCTAGAACAGTAAAAGGACATTAATGGAAAAACTGGTAAAAATCAGATCTAAGTCTGATTTAATAATATTGGACCAATGTTAATTTCTGAGTTTTGACAAATGTGCCATGGTTACCTATGAGGTGTTAACTGCAATGGGGGAAACTGGGTGAAGCGTATGGAGAAACTCTCTGTACTATCTTTGAAACTTTTCTATAGAGCTAAAATTATCCCAAAATAAACATTTTACTTAAGAAGCAAATGAATAATGCTGCTAGCAACCATCTGCTACTGGCTATGGTGGAGTAATAGGTACCAACTAACCCTCCCACTATAAATATCCATAAACCTGGATCAAATATATGAGGCAGTTATTTTCAGGAAGTACAAACTACAATCCCTGGGGGAAGGGGAACCTGTGAGGGGAGCTCCGCACTCACCTAGCCCTCTGCCTGGGGTCAGTGCCCCAACCACAGGTCAGAGAACTGGGGTCCAAGGTGAATACCGTCATCCCACTGAGCTGGGGAGGCAGAGGTCAGAGTTTGGAGCTGCTAAAGCAGCTGGAATCTGTGGGGCTGGAGAAGAGGTTGCTGCACAGCCATGGGTTCCTAAGCAAGTCCTTGGTCTAGATCTGGGCTGTATGTGCTCAGGACAAGACCCCTTGGGTCTTCCCAGAGAGCAGCTGCTATAGGGTGGGGAGTGGAACAGAGATGCTGAAATCAAGCAATGCTGGGGGATGTTGGCATTCTGGTCCAGCCAGAGAGGAGAGACCTCATTAACATCGTGGGCCTCCAGCTCTGACATCAGAAGAGTCTCCCCTTAGGAAGGAGGACTGTGCCCTACAGTAAGGTCTACATGTCCTAATAACAACAACAAAAAAAAGCCCTGACAAGATCCACAGGGGAAGCAAAATTAAGAGTTTCAGATCTGCCAAGTTAGAGGGATTTGAGAAAAACCTTGGGCTCTCTACAGATCTGCTCTAACAAGGTACAAAACCAAGCATGCACGAGCCCAAGGTGATCAGCTAGCAATGAAACTGCCTGCTCCAATAAGAACCCATAGTCTTCCTAAGAAGATAACAGAATCCAGAGTCTCTACAATGCATCATTACAATGTCCAGTATATAATCAAAAATTACTAGAGGCACAGGTGTAAAGCTCCTTTGAACATTCTTGTACATTAGTTTCATAGGCACTTATCTATTACTACTCAGGAGTGGAATTGCTGGGTCTCAATTTTGTTTTACTATAATTATTCATTCAGCTGCTTGAGAGGTTAAGAGGAAGGAACCCCAAACCCAGCCTGTCCCCTAGTCTTCAGATATTTTAATGTGTCTACGAGGGGCAATCAGTACCCAACTCTGGGGTCCATAGCCTGTGAGTTTTTACCAGGAGAATGCTGGAAAAGGCCCTTGAGGGCCTTCATCTCCCTGATGTCTCTTGTCTCTCCCTCAGCGTGGGCTGGAGTCGGTGCCCTCAGATGAAACCCAACATTTTTTTCATTGTTGTTCTAAATCTCTCCTGCATCACCAGGGTCAGGCCAAGGAGAAGGAAAATAAAATCACACCTGATCCATTTGGACAAACTATCCTTAGAAAAATAAAACCTGTGTTCCCTGACCCGCAAGCTCTGCAAGTGTCCATCCCCCTCTACCCACCGCCCTGCTTCCTTATCTCACTCACACTGGATGATAGCAAGGAACCCGTCACAGCCAGGCTCATCTGAAAAGCCAGGGTGGCAGAGACCAATGGGAGGGAGTTCAGTTGTGGCACAAGGCACTGCACACAGTGGGCACTGATGGGCTGTGCGCCACCTGCTGGGCTAACCCTGGGGGGAAGCAGAAGGGACAGAAAGGAATAAGATCTTGTCCTGATCCTAAAGGAGAGGACAACGGGCCGAGCAGGAGTTAATCAACACGCACTGAATAAATGAATGAAAGAACGAACGAACGAGGCTGGAGGAGCCACCCCCTTTCCTGCTCTGACGGCCAGAATGGAGAAGGAGGGAGAGGAAGGTGGTGGAAGGTCAGCGTTTGGTCCAGCCACAGTCATTCTGTGAACTTCCACTCCACCAGGCATTGAGGATGCCCTGGTTGGCAAACCAAGTTTTTATGCCCATGGGGCCCACACTCAAGGGGCAGGGAAGCAGATCACAGACCTGGAAACAAATAGCATAAGGTGTCAGATGATGATGAGGGCTAGTAAGATACGCGAAGCAGAGCAAAGAGGTGGAGAGTGATGGGAAGGGACTATTTTTTTTTTCATTGGGACTTGCTTTATTATCATTAGCTCCATGGCAGTGAATGCTGGCATGGCCCTCTCCCCTAGAGCCATTACATTACTTGGTAATTGAAAATAGCATTTAAACCATCCACTTGTTTCCACGTTAGAGTCTCAAAGAATGAAAATATCTGTTCATAGGTCAGAGGCTGCATTTCAGGTATTGATACCTCCTATGAGGTCTACCCATGGGAGTACCATCTGCTGTATTTGCATACCTAATTGAATTTTTATTGTTAATTGTGGAAAATACATATAATGTAAAATTTACCATCTTAGCGTCTTTAAGTGTACAGTTCAGTGGCATTAAATACACTCACGTTGTCATGCAACCATCACCACCATCATCTCCAGAACAGTTTTCACCTTGTTAAACTGAAACTCTGTGCCCATTAAACAGTAACTCCCCCATTTCCCTCTCCCCTCAGCCCGGGAAGGGGTTATTTTAAACAAGGCAGTGAGGGAAGCCTTTCTGAAGTGGTGACATTTGGGGAGCAACCTGAGCTAGCCCTCCAGATGGGGGGTGGGGGAGGGATGTTCAAAGTAGCAGGTGCAAAGGCCCTGAGGCGAGAGTGAGGTCATGGGTTTAAAGAGCAGCAAGGAAGCTGCTAGTGGGGAAGGGGGTGGGTAGAGGATAGAAGGGGAGAAAGAATAGGGAGGATGGCGGGGAGAGAAGAGGAGAGAGCCGGAGGGCAGATCATATAGTGTCTTGTGGGTAGAGAAGAGGACTTTGATTTTTTTTTTTTTTTTTTTTTTTTGGCTGTGTTGGGTCTTCATTGCTGCATGCGGGCTTTCTCTAGTTGGGGCAAGCGGGAGCTACTCTTCGTTGCGGCGCACGGACTTCTCATTGAGGTGGCTTCTCTTGTTGCAGAGCACGGGCTCCAGGCGCGCGGGCTTCAGTAGTTGTGACGCGCGGGCTCTAGAGCGCAGGCTCAGTAGTTGTGGCACACGGGCTTAGTTGCTCCGCGGCATGTGGGATCTTCCCGGACCAGGGCTCGAACCCGTGTCCCCTGCCTTGACAGGCAGATTCTTAACCACTGTGCCACCAGGGAAGCCCCAGGACTTTGACTTTTGCTCTGAGTGAGACCAAAGGCACCAGAGGCTCTTAGGCAGAGATGTGTCATGGTCCCTCGCTGTTCCCCCGCCACAATGACATGGTCTCCACTGGCTGCTGAGTGAAGAGCCTGAGGCAGGAGCTCAGTCGGAGACCATTAGGAAGCTACTGCCAGGTCTAGAAGATCCATGATGGGGGCTGCGGCCAGGCGATAGGGTGGCAGTGGTATAGCCAGGGTTGGAGCCAGGATTGATTCTGAAGGTGGAGCCAACAGGATTAGCTGACGAACTGGACTTGGGGGTGGGAGAAAAGGGGGCCCCAAGGTTCTGGTCTGTTGAGTTCTGTGATTTTTGACCTTTTCTTTCAGCAAATACCTGTTACTATTGTAATGAGCAAGAAAAAAGAAAGTACATCTTTTACTGAAGGGAGAAAAAAGCATCCTCTTCATTGAAAGCGATCCTGAGGGGAGCGCATTACAGGAGGCGCCATCTTTCCCCAGGTGTCCCTTGAAGATGGTTTATCCAGCTTAGGGAACTTTAAGCAGGGCGGGTCCGAACCTGCCTGCTACACACATAGGTCTCTTATTCTCCTTGTTCATTCTATGCCCTTCCTGTCCTCCAGCCTCTGACCAAGGTCCGCAGGGATGCACAGAGCAGAGGAAGGCCCAGAACAGAGGACCGGGGGTGGGGTGAGCAACAGGGTTCCCCTCCAAGGCCAGCTCCTCCTGGGCAAGGACTGTCCTTGGCATCTCCCTCCATCCGCCCCTCTGTCACTGCCAGTGTTTGCCATTGAAATGTGGGGAACAGAGACCCATCCTGGTCTCACCCCTGTGCCCAGGCTCACATGGGCTCACTGGCCCTCCATGTGTCCCCTCCCACTCCTCAGGGCTCTGGTCCTCCTCAGAGCCTTCTCACTACCCTTCTGCTGCCCAGGTGTCACCTTTCCTTCCTTCTCTGCCCATCTGAGGCTCTCAGTGTCCCCCATCCCCCTCCTCCTGCCCCACTTCCCAGCACCCCCCCCCAAGGTCTCTTCCTCCAGGCAGTCTTCCCGACCCTCCACCAAGGTGCCCTACAGATCCGTGCAGCTTCTCCACCGAGTACACATCACAACTATAATTAATGATTATTTCTGGGATTTTTAATTATCATCTGTCTGTCTGCTACCCTGTGAGCTTCTCGTTCACTCTGTATTCCCAGCCCCTAGCAGAATGCCTGGCCCATAATCCGGGCTCAAAAAATACTTATTAAATGATCTCTAACTCAAGTAGAGATGAGTGAATCTGAAAAAGAGCCACCCAGGAGCTAGCATGCAAAATGGACTTTGAAAGTAGATAAAATGTCAATCAACAAAGGTGGAAAGATGGGGGTTTCCAGGGAGAGAGCTCACCATGAAAAAGGAACAATAGTAGGAAAGTGTATGTCAACCTCAGTACTCACAGCTGTATGTACAGCAAAATAAAATATTTTTAACCTTTATTGAACAAAAGTGCTTGTTAAATGAATGACTGTCCATCTGGATGGATGAATCATTGAGTGGATGGATGGATGGATGGACAATGGGTTAAATCAAATCCTCTCCTTTTAAGAAACAAGACCTGGGAGAAAAGAGGATTATTAAAGATGGCTGCATTGAACTGAGGTTAAGGAAAACTGCTTTAACCCTAGACCATATCCCACTGTCTACGTACCCTTGTGTCAGCTGCCTGTCTGCCACACTCCTTCCTGCTCCCAGGACCCCTGCCCCCGACTCCAGCATCCCCTCACAAGTAGCTACTTCCTTGCTCACTACTTCTTACCAAGCCTAGAGCAGAAGCCCTGGGCATGAGGGTGGCCAGGAGATGGACCCTTTGTCCAAGCCTCAACCCAGGTAGGGGGGCTCCCTCCTCCCCACTCCCTCTGCCATCTCTCGGTGACTTTTGTCCTTGGATCGTCTGCGTGATCAGAAGAGGTTTCATTCTCTGGCAACTGGGCGGCCATTAGGAAGAGGCGGACGCACTACCCTCTCACCGCACAATGGTTGGCTAATTCAGTTATTCTGTTTCACCTGAAGACTGTCTCTGCTGCCTGAGCCTCTCCTTCGGAGCAGGGCAGGCCCCATCTGTCGGACAGTTCGCTCCAATGTCTCCGGCCATTATGCCTCCACTCGGAGGACGGGTGCGTGTGCAAGCAAGCGAGCGTGCCTGCCTGTCTGCACTCTCTCCCTCTTGTCTCTTTATCATTCTCCCAGGGCTAAAGAGAACTTGTTTCAAAGAGTGCTGTCAGATGTGTGCAAAACAGACCGATAAAACCTAATGCATTTGCTCCCCTTTGTCTGCCTAACTCTCCTACTGAGTATTTCCCACTCAGAAAGCCACTTAAAACACATCAGCAGTAACTCCGCAAAACAGCCACTTGTTGGCTAATTGTGCTAAGCAGCTGCTGGCAGGGCTGGGGGAGGGGTGAGGAGGGGACCTCTGCGAGAAGCCCCTTTGCTCCCAGCCCAGCTCCTAGGGAAGGGTCCTAGCCCAGGCATCGCCCCCCTCTCCTGCCTCTGCACCGGGAGGCTCTCGCTAGGAGAGAAGAGACAGGGCTCACTGGGTGGGGGGCAGAGAAGAATACAGGCCCGGGTGGGGGGACAGGATTCTCTCCCAGGACCCCACCAACTTGCGACGGGGCCCTGGGAGGGGGAGGGGTCACTGCCCAACTTTAGGACTCAGTTTCCGCTTACATCCCTGGAGGGTTTTGGACTGTGGCGTCTAAGGTCTCTCCCAGCTCCCAAAGCCTGCCTGGTATAGTGCTCCAGAGCCTCGGACAGACCCGGGTTCAAATCCTCACTCTGCTCCAGACAGGCCATGTGACCTGTAGCCCCACACTCTCAGAGCATCACTTTCCTCGTGGGGAAAGCAGCATAGTTGCAATGTCAGCCCTTACGGATGCTACAAGGATTCACTGAGGTGGTGCCTGTTTGGATCTTGGAGTCGTGAGCACAGGCCCTCCCCAGCCCTCAGAGAATCACAGTCTGAAGGATGGGGCTGCTGGGGACCATTACAGGGCACCCTGACCCAATCTCAGGAATCAGGCAGGTAAAGCTGAGACCTGAAGGTTAAGAGCTGAGCCTGCACACCGCGTGGGCAGAGGTGAGGTGGGGCGGGATCGCAGTTGGAAGCAACGGTATATGCAGAGGTCCTGAGGCAGGGTTGAACTGGAGGACCGGAAAGGAGCCCAGGGGAAAGGCTGGCGAAGTGACAAGATCTGGGCCAGAAGGACCCTGCAGGACACAGTAAGGAGCTTGGCTTTATCTTGAGGGCAATAGGGAGCCATGGAAGGGATGAGAACAGCAAGGTGTTCTCACGAAATGTCTCTTTTTCAAAGACCCCTACTGGCTTCCAGATGGAGAAGGAGTTAGGAGGCAGGGATTGAGAGCAGAGGTAGGGAGCTCTCCCTCCGCTGCTCCAACAACCCAAGCAGGCGCTGGCTGGGCGGCAGAAGTGAAAGGTCCTCCCTGGGATGGGAAGAGGGAGGAGCCAGTGTTCCCTCTGCTCTGGATCCTCAGGACCCCCAGCTCGCTGGCCCTGCTGGTGTGGCCGCTGCCCAGTCTGGAGAGGCAGGGGTTAAGCGCCACAGCCTTGCAGAAAGCAGAGGATTACAGGGTTGCGGGTGACCTGTCCCTTCTGTCAGACAGGTGCGACGCACCCTGCTCTCTCTGGGCTCAACTGTCACCGCTGTGCACTGTATCAGGACTCCATTAGGGGGCCCAGGCGCTGGCTGGCAGCTGTCAGGCCGGGGGTCTTGAGGACGGCAAGTCCTTACCCCACTGCACCTGCATGTGAAGATAGCTCTGTCCGCTGGTCCACGCTGCAGCCTCCACCTGCCGCTTCCCCAGAGGCAGGAGAGCCATGGGTGCAGGCAGCACGTGTGGGCTTGGCTCTGAGCAGCCCCAGTTTGAAGCCTGCCTCTGCAGCTCCTGGACCTCGGATACGATGCTCAGTTCTCTGAGCTTCAGCTCTCTCATCTGCACGGTGAAAATGGTGATGGCAGCCTCCCCAGGAGGCCAAGGAGAGGTCTCAACAAGGCCCTAGGCTTCAAGGAAGTGCCCAGCACACCGGAGCTGCTATCATATTCCCTGCTTCTTTCGCCTGCCTTGCTACCTGGCGAGGTGCTGGTTATTATCATCACCCGGTCTTTCGCTTCTGCCAGTTTCCCTTTTGGCCTGGTCTTTGGAAGCTCAAAGTCAAAGTGAACCACTGGTCAAAATAACTCACTCTTCCCAGGTTCCTGGTGTAATTACCACCCTCTTTTTTTAAAAAAAAAAAACATTCAGCTTATTTATTTTTTAGATGTTGGGGGTAGGAGTTTATTAATTAATTTATTTATTTTTGCTGCGTTGGGTCTTCGTTTCTGTGCGAGGGCTTTCTCTAGTTGTGGCAAGCGGGGGCCACTCCTCATCGCGGTGCGCGGGCCTCTCACTGTCGTGGCCTCTCTTGTTGCAGAGCACAGGCTCTAGAGTGCAGGCTCAGTAGTTGTGGCTCACGGGCCTAGTCGCTCCGCGGCATGTGAGATCCTCCCAGACCAGGGCTCGAACCCCTGTCCCCTGCATTAGCAGGCAGACTCTCAACCACTGTGCCACCAGGGAAGCCCAATTACCACCCTCTTCACCATCGCTTCTGATGCCTCCTGTATTTTTGCTTTGCAAACTTTAACCATCCTTGGTGAGTGTGATTTCAGAGGCACCACAAAAAAAAAAAAAAAATCTTGCAAATGAAAGTAACTTAATTGCCTCCCTGCCCTTGACAGTGGGCGGTCACTTCCAATCCTGGGATGTGGGCCCTGGAGGCTGCCCAGGATGCCTGTGCTGGGGGCAGCATTAGGGGTCCTTCCTCTTGGCCTCCTGCTCTGCTTCTGGGGGTCCACCTTCTCTCACAGCAGCTACAAGAGGAGCTCCAGTCCCATCCTCATCTCCCACTGTAGAGTCGCTCGCACCGGCATCTATGGATTTTGTGGCCTTTCCTGGAGATGCTTGGGCTAGGGGGTCCCAGAGAGGCCCGTGCTCCCCCCACACCTCTGTTTCTCACCCTCAGCCCCAAAGACGCCCCAGTTCTTCTCCCTCTGCTCTGCAGGGCACCTCCTGACACCCCTGATGTCTTGGGTCCCTCCTGGAGCTCCCATCCAGCCCCAGCTCGAGAGAGCTGCCGCGTGGTTTGGCACGGAGCTCCAGTAAGTCTGCCCCTGCGACACATTGTTTTGCAACACTGATGCTGGATTAAGCCGCGCAGTAACCCACGTGGGGTACCACGACTGGGGAGTGTGCTCCCCTCTGGAGGAGCCACTCTGCTTCTCAGCGCTGCCCTCTCTACAAAGTATGTCGTCGTGGGCGCTTTTATGGAATAGTCTCTCCGCACAGGGAGCTCATTGATCTTTCCCAGGTTGTTCACGTCTTTCTTTTTTAAGAGGAAGAGGAAAATAATTCTTTAAATGCTAGTGGAATGCTCATTTTCCTGTTCCCCAGATAGGTCAAGTTTATATACAGTCAATAAGCCCATCTTCATTTCTCATAAAAAAATATCCCCTATGTTTATGTGACAGCTCACTTTTGCAGTGCATGGGTGAGAAGAGGAGGCCGGGAGAGTGACTTCTGCCATTTTTCATTGATTCGTTAATTCGGCAAATACTGTTGAGTTCCTGTTGTGTGCCAGGCAGACCCTGTGTTACGTGCTCAGGATATAACTTTGAAAAGGGCAAACAAAAGCCCTGACCTTGGGAACCCACAGGCTAGTAGAGGGATTAGCCAGTTAGTATAACAGCCTCAGGGAAAGGAGGAGAGCATCCCTGAGGAAGTTAGGTCTGGCTGGGACCTGGAGGAGAAGGAAGGTTAACCAGACCAAGAGGAGGGGAAGGGTGTTCTGGGTAGAGGGAACAGCACGTGCAAAGGCTAGGAGGTCAGAGAGCCATAGACCTGTCTGGGGACCTGACAGATCCGTGTGGCTGGAGGGAAGTACCCAGCCAGGGTGAAGGGACTCAGGGGGGACAGGAGAGACTTGAGGGAGAAGATGAAGGCAGGGGTCAGGTCTTGCTGTACCCTTGGGCCGAGTTCAGGAGTATGGAGGCCATGGGGGAGGATTATGCAAAGGAGTGGCCCAATCAGATGCGTGATTAGTGGAGGAATGTTCAAGATCTGGCTTCAGAAAGGTTTGAATTCAAATCTCAATTCTGACACTAACCATTGACCTCAGGCAAATTGCTCAAGCTCTGAGCCTCAGTTTCTCCAGCTATAAGATGGGGACAGTCATAGGTTCTACCACCAAGAGATGTGGAGAGGAGTCACTGAGACACTGTGTGAAGCCATCAGCCCAGGACCCACATGCAGTGGGCGCTCCATGGACGGTATCTTCTGTGGGCAGGCTTTTTGCTTGATTTACTCACTGCTGCATCTTCACACCCGGACATGCAGTAAATACATGTCAAGTGAATGGAGAAGTAGACAGTGGATTGGAGAGGCAAGCGGGGATCAACCAGGGATCTCTCTTGATTACGGAAGACAAGAGGATAAGAAAATAAGAAATGAAGCTAATTCAATAATCAAAATGCTATAAGCCGACACAAAAGGTTAAGTAACTTACACACAATAGCATTTTCCCTGCCTGTTTACAGGTGAGGGCACAGAAGCTCAATCAATTGCCCAAGGCCACCCAGAGAGAGAGAGATCTGAGGCTGGAATTTGCATCCAGGCCCTTTGACCCTGAACCTTTGAAGAACAACTGTGATGCCATGGGTCCTACCCATGTCCTGTTCCACTTGATTTACTTACCTTTTGGCTGCCCACACGCAGCTAAGCTACATGCAGGCATAAGAGGGGACTGGTGGGCACATAAATCAGAAATCAGTGGTCCCCAGAAAGGGCCTTGTCCCAACGGCCTTCCAGTCCATCAACAGCTTTTTTTTTAAATTTTTGACCATGCTGTGCGGCATGTGGGATCCTAATTCCCCAACCAGGGATCGAACCGTCACCCCTGCGTTAGAAGGGCAGAATCTTAACCACTGGACTGCCAGGGAGGTCCCCGTCAACAGCTATTTATCCAGCACCTGCGCTGTGCACTGCCCTGTAGATACAACAGGGAGCACGGTCTGTCCGCACGGGGCTTACAGCTCGTGGGGGGTGATGGGCATCAAACCAAGAATGACTAGTGGGCGGACAGTCGTGTTGGAGAAGGACAGTCTGCAGTCAGCGCCCATTGTGGTTGGCTGTACCTGGTCCATGCAGCCATTCAGGATTTTGTGTGGTACTCCCAGGTGCAGAGGCTACAGAGAGATTTGAGGGCCCGCCCTGATGGCGGAGAGGAGTGAACTGGGAAGGCTGCTTGAGGAGGGGACATTTCAGGGATACCTGAGGCTGAGTGAGAGTGAGGTGGGTGAAGAGAGACAAGCAGAGGGAAAGCCAGGAGGAAGGAGACACAGCTGCAAAGGCCCAGGGTGGGAAGGTGCTGGGAGGGGATGGAGAGAGACTCCATGATGAAGCTGGAAGGAAGGAGGCCCTTGGGGGTGGGAGTGGGGGGAGATTTAGTTTTTATCCCAAAGCCAGGCCAATGAAGGGCTTATCCCAAGGTCAAAGAACCAGAAGAGGTTCAAGGAAAGAGAGGGTCCTGGCTTGGTGGGAGGGGCCAGAAGGGGGAAGGGAGATGGGTGGAAGGGGAGGCTGGGGCCATGGTGAGGAGAAGAAGGCCAGGAGAGTGGGCTGGAGAGGGAGGCACAGGCCCCAGTCAAGCAAGAGGTCGAATCCCCCATATAGCCCACCCACCAGGGTCCTGGAGCCTGACGCTCAGACATCATTCCTTGGACCCTCAGAGCCCCAAAAGGAGCTTTCTGGAACCGGAGGCAGCTTCCAAGTTTCAGAGCAGGCAGGTGTGAGCGCTGCAGCGTCCAGGCCCGGCTCCCCGGAGCACCAATTCTGAAAATGACACATGGAGACCCAATAAGAAGGTTGGACAATGGGCACCTTGGCGCCTCCCTGTGTCTATTGCAGGGTTTGGAAATAGCTGAGATGAAAAGAGAGCCACCAGGCGGGGTACCCACTGGGCAGCTGGGAGGCCAGAGGGAACTGCCGCCACTGGTACAGAGCAAGAGGCCGAGGAGGGAAAGGAGTCACAGGGAGGATGATAGGACAGCACGATCGGACACGACCGGAAGATGGAAAGGACAAACGTCAAAACGGACACGCACACAAAGACCAGCTGTGGTGTGTGTGTGTGTGCGCGCGCGCGCACGACGCGGGCTTGGAGGAGCAATTTCAAAAGCCTCCAGCCCCTTAGCCCATCGGAACACCCCCCTACTCTCTTCACTCCCGACCACAAAAAAAAAAAAAAAAAAAACAGAGAGAGAGAGCACGAGAGAAAGAAGGAAAACAAAATATCTACAGTTGTCGAGACAAGAGGAGAAAAATAGAGGCAAACATCCGTAATTTTCTCTGTGGGGCTTTGAGGTAATTGAGCCATTTGGATAAAAATAAAGGCAGCAGGCCCCTTAGGTAAGAAGAGCTTTTGCAATCTAAGAAGCTTGAATTATGCGTCTTGTGTCACTTGAAATCCCCCCATCTCCCCCCTCCCCGGGCAGCCCAATCCACTTTCCCTTTTCTTATTATTTTTTTAAGTACCCTGTCAAATGTCGTCTGCAGAGCAGAGAATTTCAGCTGTCACAACTAATTTCAATTTTTCCATGTGCTTTTCCCCCCTCGGTGTCCCGGGGGAGGGGCCTGGCTGAGCCCCCGTTCCCTCCCTCTAGCATCCGCTCACTCTTTTTATTTATCATTATTGTTATTATTTCAAAACCAGATTTACATCATAAATTTGTTTGGGGAGTGTTTAAGGACTGTGGTTTGCTTCTGTGGGAAACTGGGCCTGGCCTTGTAGGTTTCCAGCTTCCACCCCCCTCCCCCGTGCACACCCCCAGGTCCACCACCTTGAGCCCTCAGGGACTCCCATCACTCTCTTCTCGCCACCCACCCCGACCCCAACCATCCACCAGAGAAAACCCAGACCCCAAACACAACACTGATGCTTGAGGTTCTATCAGAAGCGCGGGAACCACTCACGTCTCCCCTGGTAGAGGGAGGGCCAGCAGGGACACGTGACATTGATTTGGCCCACTCTTCCCCATTTCTCTCATCTTTTCTCATCTTTCTTTCCTTCTTAATTTATGCATTAATTCAAGGGGCATTGAGCCAGGGCCGCCTCCTATGTGCCCATCCTGCCAGGGTTCTGGACACAGGAAGGTCTGCAGGCACAATCCTTACCCTTGAGGAAACAACAATCTGGTAGAGTCAGGAAGGCAGACAGATGGGTACAAAGCATTTGGTGTGCTGGCCGGTGGCTGTGCAAGGACAGTGGGGTACAGTGGAGGCTAGGTCACAGTAGCTCAGCTACTATGAAGCCTTTGCCATGGAGCGGTGCTTGAGCTGACATTTGGAAGCAAATGGAAGCTTTCCTGCCAGACAAGTAAGGGAAGGGAGTTCCACACAGAGAGAACAGCATGGGCAAAGCCTAGTGTTATGAGTTGAACTGTAACCCCCAAATTCATATGCCAAATTCCTAACCCCCAGTACCTCAGAATATGACCTTTTTTAGAAATAGGATCCTGACAGATGTAATTAGTTAAGATGAGGTCACATAGGAGTAGGAGGGGACCCTAATGCAACATGACACAGATGGACACACAGGGAGAGAAGGCCACATGAAGATGAAGGCAGAGATTAGAAGGACGCTTCTACAAGCCCAAGAGTGCCAACGATAGCCAGCAAACCACCAGAAGCTGGGTTCTGCCTCACAGCCCTCAGCAGGAACCAACCCTGTGGACACCTTGATCTCAGACCTCTAGACTCCAGATCTGAGAGACAGTAAATGCTGCTGTTGAAGCCACCCAGTTTGTGGTGCTTTATGACAGCGGCCCCAGTAAACTAATATGCCTGGAGCGCATGAAACAACATGTTCTGAGAAGTGCGTGTGACTCAGCAAGGTGGGTGCTGGGAGTTTGAAAGGGGTGGGGCTGGAGTACAGCAGGGCCAGATCCTGCAAAATTGGAGACATTATCTGGAGAGCAGGGTTGGGGGGGAGCATGCGGGGAGGGCATGAGAGCATTTTAAGCAGAAAGGGGGTGGGATGGAATGAACATTGTTTTCTTTCAATTTTTTAAATTGAAGTAGAGTTGATTTACAATGTTGTGTTAATTTCTGCTGTACAGCAAAGTGATTCAGGTATGCATATACATATTCTTTTTTTTTAAGATTTTTTTAAAATTTATTATTTATTTTATTTTTGGCCGTGTCAGGTCTTCGTTGGGGTATGCAGGGTCTTCGTTGAGGCATGCTGGATCTTTCGTTGAGGCACGGGCTCTTCGTTGTGGCACACGGGCTTCTCTCTAGTTGTGGCGTGTGGGTTTTCTCTCTGTAGTTGTTGTGCACAGGCTCCAGAGCGCACGGGCTCTGTACTTTGCGTCACGTGGGCTCTAGTTGAGGTGCACGAGCTCAGTAGTTGTGGCGCATAGGCTCAGTTGCCCCGCGGTATGTGGGATCTTTGTTCCCTAACTAGGATCAAACCCACATCCCCTGCATTGTAGGGCAGATTTTTTACCACTGGAACACCAGGGAAGTCCCTCTTTATTTTATTTTATTTTATTTTATTTTATTTATTATTATTATTATTTTTTGTGGTACGCGGGCCTCTCACTGTTGTGGCCTCTCCCGTTGCAGAGCACAGGCTCCGGACGCGCAGGCTCAGAGGCCATGGCTCACGGGCCTAGCCGCTCCGCGGCATGTGGGATCTTCCCGGACCGGGGCACGAACCCGTGTCCCCTGAATTGGCAGGCAGATTCTCAACCACTGCGCCACCAGGGAAGTCCCCTCTCTTTTTTTTAAATATTCTTTTCCATTATGGTTTATCACAGGATATTGAATATAGTTCTCTGTGCTATATATACAGTAGGACCTTGCTGTTTACCCATTCTATATATAAAAGCTTACATGTGCTGACCCCAACCTCTCACTCCCTCCCTCCCCCAACCCTCTCCCCGTTGGCAACCACCAGTCTGTTCTCTATGTCCATGATTCTGTTTCTGTGTTGTAGATAGGTTCATTTGTGTCATATTTTAGATTCCACATATAAGTGATACCTTACGTTATTTGTATTTCTCTTTCTGACTGACTTCACTTAGTATGGTAATCTCTAGTTGCATCCATGTTGCTGCAAATGGCATTATTTCCTTTTTTATGGCTGAGTAGTATTCCATTGTATATATGTACCACATCTTCTTTATCCATTCAACAGTTGATGGACATTTAGGCTGTTTCCATGTCTTGGCTATTGTAAATAGTGCTACTATAAACATTGGGATGCATGTATCTCTTTGAATTATAGTTTTGTCAGATATGTGCCCAGAAGTGGGGATTGCTGGATCATACAGTAATTCTATTTTTAGTTTTCTGAGGAACCTCCATACTGTTTTCCACAGTGGCTGCACCAACTTACATTCCCGCTAACAGGGTAGAAGGGTTCCTTTTTCTCCACACCCTCTCCAGCATTTGTTATATGTGGACTTTTTCATGGTGGCCATTCTGACTGTGTGAGGTGGTACCTCATTGTAGTTTTGATTTGCATTTCGGGATGAGCTTTGTTAAATGCACACCCTGGTTACAAAGAAGCACTGGGGGTGAGACATCTTTTTTCTCCCACTCGCTTACTTTCTCTTCCCCTTCAGCGCGTGCTCCAGAGCCAGGCCTGGTTTACTCACCAGTGGGTTCGGGGGCTCACAACACAAGTTTATTTGGTGTGACAGCTCACAGGGACCCTGCTCCACGCAGCACTGGCAGCCAAAGCATAACATTTAAAGTCTCATCTGCTTTTCATTTGTAATGAACAAAATGGGTTTCAGACTCCCTCAGCCAGCTTGCCCAGAGCTGAGAAGCAGCTCTCCCCAGGATACATTTGGGCTGGGCCCATCACTGAGCAGACACCATCATGGCCTGGAAGGATGGACAAGAGAGACCAGCTGGCTGGGAAGCAGCATTTCCTGTGGCAGTTCTGGGTCCAAACCTTGAGTCCTCCACTTCCTGGCTGTGTGGCTTCAGTAACGTTGCTTGTCCCCTCTGAGCCTCAATTCTTCATCTGCGGAAGAAATGATGAGGTCTTTGCCACCAGGGGTTCCCCTAATTCTGATTTCTCCAGCAAGGAACCAGCAGGGGGAGTTCTTGGTTTTCCACCCACCACCCGCCATGACAAAGGCTTCAAAAGTCAGCTTCTATATTTGCACACCCATGTTCATAGCAGCATTATTCACAGCGGCCAAAAGGTAGAAACAACCCAAGTGCCCACTGACAGATGAATGGGTAAACAAAATGTGGTATACGTACAGTGGGATATTATTTAGCCTTAAAAAGGAAGGAAATTCTGACACATGCTACAAAATGGATGAATCTTGAGGACATTATGCTAAGTGAAATCAGGCAGACAGAAAAAGACAAATATTGTATGATTCCACTTACATGAGGTATCTAAAGAAGCTGAATATTAATATAGACAGAAAGTAGAATGGTGGTTGCCAGAGGCTGAGGGGAAAGAAGAATGGGGAATTAATGTTTAAAAGGTCAGAGTTTCAGTTTCACAAGATGACAAAACTCTAGAGATGGATGGTGGTGATGGTTGTACAACAGTATGAATGTACTTAATGCCAGTGAACTGTGTGCTTAAGAATGGTTACAATGGTAAATGTTATGTATATTTCACTACAATTTAAGTTTTTTGTACATTAGAAAGAAAACTCAGCTTCGTTAAAAAAAAACTAAAAAGGAAGAAAAGAGAAAAACAACAAATATAAACATTAGGAATGGGAAAGGGAATACAATGATGGAGGAGATTTCAAAAATGATTGGGGATTCCATGTATAGATCTGGCTAGTAAAATTGAAAATCTGGATGGAATTCACAGTTTCCAAGACATTATAAAATTACTAAAATTGACTTTAAAAGAAGTGGAAAACCAAATAATACATTAACTATGGAAGAGGTAGACAATTTTCTCCAAGAATTCCCTCCCCAAGGAAAGTATCCAGGGCCTGATAGTTTTATGTCTGGATTATTTCAGACATCCATGGAATAAGTAATCCCAAGATTCAGACTCTTCCACAGTAGAGAAAATAATGGAAGCGCCCCAACTTATCTTATGAAATTTGCATTAACATCATTGTCAAATGGTAACACAGCACAAAAAAAGAAAATCACAGACTATGTGTCTTACAAATACAGATGCAAAAGTCATGAATTAAATTCTGGCAATTTTAATCCATCCATATATCATTGTCACAGAATCAGGATTTGGCAACAGCCATTTCTACCTTTCCTTTAATAACTTGCTACATGTGTAAATCAGGAATTCATCTTCAAAAATTTTTTAATTAATTTTTGTCGGAGTATAGCTGATTTACAATGTTGTGTTAGTTTCTGCTGTACAGCAAAGTGATTCAGTTATACATATACATATATCAACTCTTTTTTAGATTCTTTTCCCGTGTATTGTAGTCATTACAGAGTATTGAGTAGAGTTCCCTGTGCTATACAGTAGGTCCTTGTTGATGATCTATTTTATATATAGTGGTGTGTATATGTCAATCACAATCTCCCAATTTATCCCTCCCCCTCCCTTTCCCCCTTGGTAACTGTAAGTTTGTTTTCTACATCTGTGACTCTATTTCTGTTTTGCAAGTAGGTTCATTTGTACAAAAAAAAATTTTTTTGAATGTTCAGTGCTTTTATATAGAAAGCATGGGAGGGATATAAAAATGTGAACTATAAAGTTTGTGTGATAGCTCAGCTCCTGTAGACACAGGCGCTACTGGGAACCCCTTACTGCTTAGAGATAAAACCAAGGCTGCAAGGATAAACCAGAAAGACTTAGAGACGTGACTTTTTGTGGGTGTTAAATGCTGAGACCTCCCCAGAGAAGGGGGAGGCTGTGTGGACTGGGTTGTCACAGAGAAGTCTTCATTTATATACTCATACATTTATTTATTCACACGGGAAACATAATTGAGTGCCCACCCTTCTTGCTCCGCTAAAAATAATCCCTGAGTACTTACTGTGCGCTGGACACTGTTCCAGGCACATGGCTACAGTGCAAACTAGAGAGACAGAGTCCCTGCCCTCAAGCTCCCATTCTCAGAACCCTCAGGCAACAGAGGCAGGCCTGGTAGGGATGGGAGTACCTTCCTGCTGCTGTGCTACAGGCCCCATCCTCCTTGGTCTCTGCTACAGAGTGGAAGTGCTCACAGTTCGGTGGCTCGGTGCTTGCTTAGGACCCAGCCCACAGCCTCATCGGTGATGCCAATACTAACAATGGGCACTTCCGGGCATCCTCTTGCCATCGTCTTCCGGAATGCTCTGCGTGCATCCCATGTGCACTCCTAGAGCAGCCTTGGGACATGGCCATTTTCCAGGCGAGGTCACTCGGCTCAGTCAGAGACTTAAGGGACTTGTTCAAGGTGACTTAGTTACTAAGTGGCAGAGCTGGGATTGGAGCTGGGTCTGACTCCAGAACCTGTGCTCCTAGCCACTGGGCAACCCTGCCTCAGCCCAGGTGTGGCACCTGGTGGCAGTTTTCAACCAGCTCAGGACCCTCGGGATTCTTGAGGCTTCACCCTACAGGGCTCCCAGCACCTCTTTTCTCTGCCCGGTCTCTTTCTCTTCCTTCTTCTTCTTCCCTGCCCCACTCTCATCGCTCTCCTAACATTCTTAGAAGATAAGGGAGTCTGAGTAGCAGGGGAAAATTTTTACCAGATAGTGTAACATTGTAGTTAAAATTTGAGGCTGTGAAGTCCAGCAGACATGGCCTTGAAATCTGGCTCTGCAGTGTACTAACCTTGGGCAGGTCCCTTCAGCTTTCTGAGTCTCAGATTCCTCATCTGTAACATGGGAATAATTGACAGTACCCAACTCATAGGTCATAAAACTTAAATTAGATAAAGCTGCCCCTAGTTCAATAAACTTGGCATCATCATCACCACCGTCACCATTGTCACTTGTTATGATGAGGGGCAAACGACAGGCAAATGTTCATTTCTATCCTTCCTTTATCTGACCTACAATATATTTTTCACCCGGTTAGATATTCTCACTATGCACTAAAGAATAAGATCTTTTTCCAAAATTGATTTTTAATTGGGAACTATATTCAATGTCTTGTAATAACCTACAATAGAAAAGTATCTGAAAAAGAATTATATATATAATATTCAGTTATATATACATAAAATGGAATCACTTTGCTGTACACCTGAAACTAACACAACCTTGTAAATCAACTATACCTCAATTAAAAAAATAAAGGAAAAAATTTTAATTGAGTGTTAATTATATGAGCAATGCACAAATACATACTACTTGTTTTTTTTAAAACTACCATTATAGGTAAGACTAAAGTGTCTTTTTTTTATCCTTATTGGAGTATAATTGCTTTACATTGTTGTATTAGTTTCTGCTGTACAACAAAGTGAATCAGCTATATATATACATATATCTCCATATCCCCTCCCTCTTGTGCCTCCCTCCCACCCTCCCTATCCCATCCCTCTAGGTCGTCACAAAGCACTGAGCTGATCTCCCTGTGCTATGCAGCTGCTTCCCACTAGCTATCTATTTTATGTTTGGTAGTGTATATATGTCCATGCCACTCTCTCACTTCATCCCAGCTTCCCCTTCCCCCACTGGGTCCTCAAGTCTGTTCTCTACATCTGCATCTTTATTCCTGCCCTGACACTAGGTTCATCAGTACTGTTTTTTTTTTAGATTCCATATATATGTGTTAGTATACAGTATTTGTTTCTCTCTTTCTGACTTACTTCACTCTGTATGACAGACTCTAGGTCCATCCACCTCACTATGAATAACTCAATTTCATTCCTTTTCATGGCTGAGTAATATTCCATTGTATATATACATGTGCCACATCTTTTAGGTAAGACTAAAGTCTCTTTTGAGTGCCTGTCCTATAGGCTCCGCCATCTTCTCATCCCTTCCCTCCCCACCCCATCCTTCCCCATCATTCTCCAAAGGTAATCTCTATTATCATTTGCTGCCTCTGCCTCGGGCATTTTTTTTTTCTGTGCATTTGCCAGCGCATGAATTTATGTGTATGCAGTACATTTGATTTGCTTTTTACATAAAGGGATCAGACCTTTACTCAATAACACCTCTTTCGATTTACTAATGTCAGTAAGAAAGGAAGAAGGAGGGGCATCCTAGGTCTGGAAACTTCAGGACCAAAGACTGCAACTCACAGACTAGTCATTCCACTGGGACACTTGAATTTGCTGAGCTCACCTTTGCTCTCCCTGTGGCTTATCTGTTTTATCTTTGCAAACAAACCACAGTTGTTCTCTGTCTGAATCACCTGCAAGCCTCAGGTTCTAAAACATGAAAACATCTTTCTCTCCACTCAGTCGGACAAGAGTATCCATCAAACCCAGCCAGTGGGAGGGAGGCTTTCTTTACAACATTATGAAAAGACAGCTCAGGGTCTGCGGCTACGAGGCCCAGGCCTGTTGTCAAGGCCTCTTTTCTTGAGCCCCAAGTTTTTGGAAGCTGTGATCATCAACAAGAAAAACCAGAAAGACATGTGTCACTGCGAAGCATGGAAAACACACCCGAATATTACAAAAGCAGCCTGTGATTTGACCCTGGAATCACACCTTGTCCCAGGCATTGGGGTGAGAAAGGATAACCCACCACCTGGCCTTTAAGACTTTTTGACCCTTGAGGCAATTCCAGCCACTGATTTTGTCTTAGGGATGAAAGGCCCTTAACCAAGAGTGACATTTTGTTGAAAATGCAGCCAGGTTACTTCCTGTTTCCACATGGGGTAGAATTTTCTTTGGAAGCATCACATTTTTCCTGCTTCATGGCAGCCTGGTTCTAGTGAAGTAGTCATTGTTTTTCCCCCTGGCCTCCAGGTCCAGAGCTGAGTCAAGCACCAAGCCACAGATAAAATAGACAACTAATGAGAACCTACTGTACAGAACAGGAAACTCTACTTGATGCACTGTGGTGACCTAAGTGGGAAGGAAATGCAAAAAAGAGGGGATATATGTATAGCTGATTCATTTTGCTTACAGTAGAAACTAACACAACATTGGAAAGCAACTATACTTCACTAAAAATTAATTTAAAAAATAAAAAATAAAAATAAATAAAAAACAAACAACAACAAAAAGTAAAAAAAAAACAAAAACAAAAAACCAAGCTGCAGAGCAGAAAACTGGTGTCCCTAAAATGGACATAGAATAGAAGCAGGACACCTATGTGACTGCGAGAGAGAAGCCTGCCTACCTCCCTCTCTCTTTTCCAGATACTTCCAGGCTCAACCAGATTCAACACGCACACACACACACGTGTGCGCACACACACACACACACACTTTTAACTCTATCCCTAATTTGTGGGACCAAAAGGCTTGAGAATCTCTAGAAATCTCTGTGTAACAAATAGAGCATATGTTCTGATAGAAACTGTTCTTTTCCTTTACAACAAGCAACTCAGCCTCTGCGCCTAGTTTATTCTTTGCAGTGTTCGTCACTGCTACCACCACCACTCCAGCCCATTTCTGTCTGCTGACTCATGTCTCTTTCCTGTCACAGATATCAATTGCAGGTTTTCTTTATGATTTGGTTATTATCTTGTGTTCCTTGCAACTCCTTCCTGGATTTCATTTCCAGCCCCCATCCTAGCTATCTTTTTCCTGATATCATGCCATCTTGGTGAGGATGATTATTGAAGACAAGGGCCTTTCAGAGACCATACCTCAATAATCCATCCACAGGAAGAGCTTTTGTTGGAAGGATGGATGGGTGGATGAATGCATGCATGGATGAATGGTGGATAGACTGATGGATGGTGGATGTATGTATGTATGGATGGATGGATGGATGGATGGATGGTTGTATGGACAGAGGGTGATGGATGGATGGATGGATGGTGGGTGGATGGGCGGATGGATGGATGGATGGATGGATGGACAGGTGGATGGATAGATGGTTAGATGGATGGTTGGAAGGGAGAAAGTTTAATGTAACAATCCCTAGCAGTCATTATTTACTCTCTATGCAGAAGGAAAAGAAACAGTTTCATAGGCAATCAAATGATTTTGTGTTGGTCTAGCCAGGAAAGAAGATAAGTCCATCCAAGTCTTAGCTAAGGATGAGGGAGGATGGATGTGACCAGCGGGGCACATATAATTTACTGAAGTATAGTTGATTTACAATGTTGTGTTAATTTCTGCTGTACAGCAAAGTGACTCCCATATATATATATATATATATATATATATATATATATATATATATATATATATCCTTTTCCATTATGGTTTATCACAAGATGTTGAATATAGTTCCCTGAGGGCACATATTTTTTTGAATGCTGTCTGAGCATGACCCATTTGAATGCATCCTCTTTCAACCAAAACTCTTTCTTCTCCCACACCCTCAAACTGGTTTTGTGTCACCATTTTTAGTGGACAAGAGTTGTTTATTTCCAGAGTATCCACTTTTCTTCTGGTAACAGTTATATTTTCCTCCATCCCTTCATTCCCTCTCAAAATCTATGGCTCTGAGATCTCTGAGCTCTCAGAGTTCTATGGCTGAGATCCATGACTCAACTTCCTCCCCCCAAGATGACTTATGTAATCTTTTTTCCAACATATTACTATGAAATTTTCAAACAGAGCAAAATTGAAAGAATTCAACAGTGAACACCCATTAACCCACCCCCTAGTTTCTGCTATGAACGTTTCACCCCGTTTGCTTTGTCTCATGTCTATCCATCTATCTGTCCCTCCGTCAAGCACTTAATCCATCTTATTTTTGTTGCACAATGGCAAGCAACATGGACACACTGCTGCTGTCTCTGAAGCTGATGATCTTGTGGGGGAGACAAGCTTTAATCAGATAATCAGGTGAATGAAGTATAACCTAAACTAAAATAGGTGCTCTGACTTCCAGGAAGGAGACTGGGAGTTCTCTATGGAAGGGTTTAACTGGTCCAAGAGAAACAACTTAAAGATGCTGACATTGGGAGATGGCCAACAAACAGCCCAGCTGGACCATTCTACATTGAAACCCACAGTCAACAACCCCCACCCACCCAGAAGCATGAACAGGCCACCATGTATTCCCAAACATCTGAGGAAAGTCTGTAACACGAAAGATAGGGACCATAAAGCCTACCTACTTAGATACATACATACATATATACACACATAAAACAACTGAGATCATTGCAACATGAACTGTGCAGGTAGAAAAAACTTCTATTAAAAAACTATGTTTAGGGCTTCCCTAGTGGCGCAGTGGTTGAGAGTCCGCCTGCCGATGCAGGGGACATGGGTTCGTGCCCCGGTCCGAGAAGATCCCACATGCCGCGGAGCGGCTGGGCCCGCGAGCCATGGCCGCTGAGCCTGCGCGTCCAGAGCCTGTGCTCCACAACGGGAGAGGCCACAACAGTGAGAGGCCCGAGTACTGCAAAAAAAATAAAAAAACAAAAAAAAACTATGTTTATCATCCTCAGATAAGGGAAGGTATTCCATCCACAAAACAAGAATGGAAGGCTACTTTTTAAAGAAAGGACTGTTGGGAGAGCAAAGGAGATCTCTTAGGAATTAAAAACATGACAGCATAAATGAAAAACTCTACAGAAAGACTGGAAGATCAAATTGAGGGAATACTCTTTTTTTCTCCAGAAAGAAAAGCAAAAGACAAAGAGATGGGAAATAGAAAAGATAGGACAATTAGAGGACCAGTAAAGGAGGTCCAGTATCCAAGTAATAGAAGCTCTAGAGAGATAAATAGAGAAAATGATGGAGGAAATCCACAATTAAATAGTTCAGGATAATATCCCAGAATTGAGGGACATTAATTTCCACATCAAAAGGGTAACTAAGTGGCCAGCATAATGGATGAAAAAAGATCCACTTCAAGACACATCACCATGGAATTTCAGAACATTGGAGAAAAAAAGAAGAGTCTATTAGATTTCCAAAGAAAAGGGGAAAAAAGTCCAAAAGGATAATATATCAGAATAGCATCAATCTTCTCAACAGCAACAATGCTTGCTAGAAGATAATGAAGGAATGCCTTGGAAATTATTCCCTCAATCTAAAATTCTTTACCCAGCCAATCTATGCATCAACAGTGAGAGTGATCAGTAACGATCTAGAGTAATTTTCCTTCTGTCAGCAAGGAGTGGGATTGATTCTACTACTTAAATTCTAGCAGATCATCTGAGGGAAATTGTATCCAAGTGATAATATGCTGGGATTTGATAAACTGGGATTCATCCACTCAACATAATTTAGTGTCTCTGTGGACCAGATACTTGGTGTTGGGAATACTGACATGCAACACAGTGTAATTTCTATCAGGAATCTGGATATGTCACTTGACTTCACTATGTCCTTACTTTCTCCACTATTAGAATGGATCAGATGCTCACCTGCTTTGCCTCACAAAGATGATGGAAAAGACAAGAGTATGAGAGAGAGAGTATTTTCAGCTCCTCAAAAGGAAAATATGAACAAATATGAATCCAGTTCTTTCTCTGCTTAGCTCTGTTATCAGCACTGACTTTTGTCTGCCCAGCAAACATCTCCAGGCACACAGTGTATTTGGAGAGCTGGGTGCCTCCCTTCCACTCCAATTCTAAAGTTGATGGGGAACTCCACTCCTGGCCACAGCCGATTGGTTTAGGGTGGACACCCAACCTTTCTGAGCCAATCAGAACCTTGCCCTGGAATTCTTTTTTTATATATATATAAATTTATTGTATTTATTTATTTTGGCCGCTTTGGGTCTTCGTTGCTGCACGTGGGCTTTCTCTAGCTGTGGCGAGCACAAGCTACTCTTCGTTGCGTCCATGGACTTCTCATTGCGGTGGCTTCTCTTGTTGTGGAGCATGGGCTCTAGGCACATGGGCTTCAGTAGTTGCAGCACGTGGGCTCAGTAGTTGTGGCTTGTGAGCTCTAGAGCACAGGATCAGTAGTTGTGGTACACGGGCTCAGTTGCTCCGTGGCATGTGGCATCTTCCCGGAGCAGGGATTGAACTCATGTCCCCTGCATTGGCAGGCGGATTCTTAACCACTGAGCCACGAGGGAAGCCCCACCCTGGAATTCTTAAACTGGAATGGAGATAAAGAAGTCAGTTTCTCTACAGGTGGCTGGCAATGATGTTGTGTAGACTCCAGTGCTGTTTGCTTCGATATTCCACCTTCCAGTCTGAGGAGCAGAAATAGCAAGTTGGCCACAAGAAAGGATGAAGCCACAAAAGGCACAAGACAGTTACCAAGGTGAGAGATGAAAAGAGAACCCTTCCTGACTTGGCAGCCTTGCTCCATTGCCAAACCCATTCCTTTCATGGCCTGCATTTCACAAGCTTCCCACAGAAGCACTCCAACAGATCCCCCCTTTTTTGGCACCTCAGTATTTTATTTCCTAGGGTGATTAAATTTTTTATTGTAGTAAAAAATATATATAACATAAAATTTACCATTTTAAGTGCACAATTCAATGGCATTAAGAACGTTCACAATGTTGTGCAACCATCACCACCATCCATTTCCAGAACTTTTTCATCATTCCAAACTGAAACAGTACCCATTAAACACTAACTCACCATAAATGTACACTTACCATATGATCCAGCTATGCCTAGGTATTTACCCAAGAGAAATAATAGTATATGTCCATAGTAAAGACTGATATTCAACTGTATTTATAACAGCCCCAAATTGGAAACTGTCCAAATATCCACCAACAAGTAAATGGATAAACAAATTGTGGTATGCCCATTCAATTGAACACTATTCAGCATTCAAAAGGAATGAGCTACGATACACAGCATCACATGGATGAATCTCAAAATAATTATGTTGCGTGAAAGAACTCTGACAAAAGAGTACGTACCATGTGCTTTTATTTATATAAAATTCCAGAAAACACAAACTAATCTATAGTGACAGAAAATAGATGGGTGGTTATTTGTGGATGAGGAGGCCAAAGGTGGGGAGGCTGGAGAATGGGGAGGGGTGGGATGGAAAAATTACAAGGGGGCATGAGGAAACTTTGGTGGGGTGCATGTTCATGACTTTGATAGTAATGATGGTTTCTTGGGTGTATATGTAAAACAGTGTCAAAGTATACACATTAAATATGTGCAGTTTATTGTATATCCAAAATTTTTGTTCTTTATTATATATCAAATTTTATCAATAACACTGTTGTAAAAAAAATACTGGATGTTAGAAGACAATGAATGATGACTTCAGTGTCCTAAAGGAGAATTATTTGCAATACCAAATTCTACAACTATCTAAATTGTTAGTTGAGACAGCAGAATAAATATTGTTTTGGACAAGCATGGCCCCAGAGTATTTACTGCATGTACCCTCATAGGAACTTACTTGAGGATGTAGAACTACTCTATGAAGAGTAGGGTGGTATGAGGGCAAGACTGGTACTCTTACTCTGATGGTAAGACACAGGGTACCTGTGTCTTAACATTGCTCTAAGGAATGCCCTTATTCCTCATCAGTGCTGGAGATTCTTAGTAACTCTCCTTTATTTTTAGATTTGATGCTGACATGCTCTTTAGTCTGCATTTGAAATTCCAGTGGATGTTTGACAATAGAAAAGGGGGTCTATGAACACCTCTAAATGGTGAACACCCCACTCACAAAGAGTTACTGCTATGAATTCATTCTACCTCAGAGAGAAAGAAAAACAGTGCAGATCCTGCGATAGGAATGCAAGCCTTCCCCAAATTACAAATGACCAGATGTCAAGGATCCTTAGCATAATGAATACTGGAAATACCCATACTATATCCTTTAGGGTAAGGGTCTACTATACAACATTCCCCATATATATTTTGTTCCTCTTAACTTCTTTAGAAAATCATATCAATGTTCAGAAATATTCGCCTTTTCTCCCTGGAGGTAGATTATATTTCTCTGCCATTTGGCCAATACTTGACCACTGGCTTGTTTTGGTCAATGAAGTGTGAGCAAATGTAATGCATAGCATTTCTGAGGTGAGGCAGAAGCTTTAAAAGACAGTCCGTGCTTTACCACACTTTCTTTTCCCTTTGCCTCAATGACGTTTAATGTTTGAGATAGGCTGTTCTATCAGCTTTGGTTGAAGAGTGAAGGCAATGTATAGCAGAGGCACAACCTACCAGCGATGTTCATCATGTAGCATGAATGTTCGTGTTCATGTGAAAAATAACCTTTCTTGTTATTAGCCACTGATATTTTGACGTTTGTTACTGAAGCATAACCTAGACTCTCACAGATAAAATTTCATTTTAGAGTGGCTTCTAGTTGGTAATATCTAAGGAAGCATTTCAATGTCATCAGTAATGTACCTCTAAATCCCAGGGTGGGATGGCTTATTTAGGTGACAGTCTCATATGCAAAGCGAGTCACAACCACAGTATGTGGATTTTTTTTAACCTCTGAGAATCTTTTCCTATCCAGTTTGGGCAAAATCATCCTTATTCATTCATTTCAGAAATATTGAGAGCCAACAAAATGCCAGGGATTTTGTTAGGTACTGGGAACAGCAATGAACAAGGCAGGTGAGGTCCTGTCTCAACAAAGGTTTTATTCTAGTGGAAAAGACAGACAATAAACAAATAATTACACAGTGATTTAAAAACAGTCGCGATAAATGCTAAGATGATGAAGTCTACGGTGTTAGTAGAACATAGAACACTGGACCTGACTGGGTCTGGGTCATCCTCCTCTTTGGTGCCCCCAGAAATAAGTGAGTTGCCCAGAGTTACTCAACAACTAAAAGGGGGAAGAACCAGAACCTCATCCTCTTACTTAGGCATTCTGTGATCTTTGGACCAAACCTGGAACTGGCCCTTATATTTGGGTCAATAACCCTGTTTTCACTCATAGGGAGAGCCAGCTGGAATTTGGATGAACCAACATACTCACCTCAGATTTTTAAAAGTATTCAAAACTCAAGTATCACTGATACTGGGTCAGCAGAACCATCCCTGTTTGGGAAGGCTGATGCCATATCCTTGATTTTTACAAGGATAGCAAATGAAAACACTCAGCACACCCAGGCTGGACCACAGGTAGATATGTTGGCATGTGTTGGTCCTGCCTCACAACAGCAACACCACCAATTATGTGCTTTCCTACATGGCTCGAACCATTTTGTCCAGAAGCGATACTCTCCAATATTGCAATTTTGCCAAATTCTTTTACTTTACCATAATCTAGGAATTTCCGATTTGGCTTTATTCAATTCAAAATAAGTTTCCTAAGCACCTAGGGATACAGGGAAAAATAAGACTCAGTCTCTGCTCTAAGGGAACTCACAGTCTAGTAGTGAAGTCATTAACAAATGAAGAACTGCTCTTTGATTATTGGCCATTTATTGCTCATACTACTTTCCAAAATCTAAAGTTCTCCTATCATGCTGACACGAGAGCTCAAGAGTCACATTGGATTTTACTTCTTTATTTCCCCTTTCTTAGTGCTCATCTTCCTTCATAACTTCAAGATGGGCATAAAGTAGTTGACAACGTGACTCTCCATTAAATTCGATTCCTTGGCACCATAGAGCTTGGAAATATTAATCATGAGGGCAATCTTGTTAATCCAAAGAGGGGCACCTCTATTTGGATCTGCCACTGACAAAATGTGTGTCAAGCCCCTAAGTCTTGTTTCTTGGTGGGGGCGGGGGGTGGCTGTTTGCTCATTTGTAAAATCCACCTCAAAAGCTCAAGTGTGTTCCAGCGTTAAGATTCCTTCCCTTGCTTTGAAATATCTATATCTAGTTACCATCATTTTTAAAAGTTACTTAAGCATTCCAAGAAGCCCTCTTGCAATACTGTTTTGACTCAGCAGGCAGGGAAGCAATGATGGTCCTGTGGTATTTCCTGTATCCCCAGAGTCCCAGAGTTCGTGAAGGAATGTGTAAGAGGACACCACGCTGGCTTTCCAGTAGAAGCGCCCTTCCTAAGCTTGTGTCGCTAGGCAACCCCAGGTGTGGTATTAGCCCATCCTCGGGGAAACTGATTAAGATGCAAGAACTCGGGCCCAGGACTCTGCAAACGTGGGGCATTATTTTGTGGTGCTGTTCCTTGCCCTCCAGCCTCCCTCTGGGTCCTCACGGTGCCATTTCAAAGCGCTCAGTCCCAGTATTCTTAATCGATGGTCGTTTCTGAGAGGGGCAGCGAGGGTGCCGTCTAGGGAAAGCCAGGTCACTCCTCTCTGGGTTTCCAAACGGTCGACAGCAGGACACCTCGAGAGAGAGAGAGACACACACACACACACACACCCCTCGAGACACACACACACACCTCGAGACACACACACACACACACACACGCCTCAAGGGTCTTTCACGACATCATCGACGGCCCTGGATCAAATCGCGTCTGGGAATGGCGGGATCGCAACCTATCCCTCGAAACCAGATGGCAGCCTCGCTCGCAGGGCCCGCCCCCCACTTCCGGCCGGACCACGGTCACGTGCTCTGACCCCGCCCCGCAGACGCGGCTCCTCTCGCGTCGGCGAGCGTCCCGTCTCCCCTTCCGCCGGAAGTGGGGCGACTTTCCTTTTCCGGCTACGGGTCCCCAAGCGGAGCGGGAGGCCCGACGGGGGAGCCGAGCGGCGGCGGCGGCGGGGGCGGTAATGGCGGAGCTGGTGCAGGGGCAGAGCGCTCCGGTGGGGATGAAGGCCGAGGGCTTCGTGGACGCTCTGCACCGGGTCCGGCAGGTACGGGCGCGGCCGGCTGGTAGGAGCACGGGAGCCCGAGGCGGGGCTGGGTCGGGCCTGATGGGGAGAAGGGGGTCCGGCCTGGGGGCGGGAGGTAACCTGGCTGACGCCCCAGCTGGGCTCGGCCGTTCCTTGTAGCTCCTGCAGCCGAGAGGAGCCGAGGGATGAGGCGCCACTGGGAGGCCCAGGCCCAGCCTGTCGGGCCGGTCTCCCAGGTGCCTGCAGCCGCTGGGAAAGGATTTGTCCGGGACGCCTGGCCCTATCGCGTCCCCACGCCGGGGCTGGACCCGCAGGGCAGCCAGCGTGGGGTTCTGAGGTTTACGGGGGTTGGGGGCTAGGGGAACTCACGGCAAGGACCCGGTCTAGACAGAAGGGGGCTGTCTCAGGCCCAGTAGCTTTTTAAAATTTGGAAAACATTCTCTTCAGACTTATATTTCGAGGGTGGAGTGGAAGGAATTCGAGGGTATTTTACCTTTGAGGGTGCTCTGGGAGAGGAGAGAAGGAAAGATGTTAGATAGGTGTGGGTGGTCCATAAGACGTAGAAATTTCTTATGGGCAATAGTTTTTCCTCTTTCAGGGAGCATGTGATATGAAGTCATTCCAACAGTGAAACTTGACCATCTGACAATGTCGTGCATTTTGTCAGAGTTAAATAAACTGATTTTTAAGAGGTTGCAAGCTTCCCTGGAGAATGAATATGGGACCTGCCAGAAATACTCTTTGGTTTCTGGTATGATGTTTAGAACAGAACATGTCCTTGTATTGTGTGTGAAACTTACTGAACTTAAGTGTTAGCTCTAACACTTAAATTTCTTCTGCTGAGTGTCTTATACTCATCGTCTCTTCCTATTTAATTGTAGGCATACTAACGGATACTTTAAAAGTTGGGCTATCACTAATTACTGCTTGATTCCTAACAGAAAGCTACAGGACTCATTGTATTAGAAGAAAGCCTCCACTCGGTCGCTTGAAGATACGGTCTTTACACCTCTTTCCAGTATTCCAGGGGAGGGAACCCTACCTGTTTCCCAGATACTGACTTTTCATTGTAATACTGATGCTCTTATAGACATTACATTGGATCCCAGAAGTTTCCAAACCTGTGGTTCCGCCTAAAATTTTATCCGATGACTTGTTACTTACTGCCTAGGCACCAACCAATATATAGTGAGTATCCATCTTACTTAGACTTCAGAGCCAACCAGTGGCTGTAATGGATGAACAGTGCCATCCAGCTCCCCTTCCAGCACTCTGCTTGCCGGCGTGTTACACTGCTCTCCTCTACAGTACAGGGTCCTGAACCTTGTTTCTCACTGGCTACTAATTTGTAATGGCTTTCACTCTGTGCTGATGTGTGACAATCACCTTGTCGGCCTCTGTATCCAGGAAGAATTATAGTCACTACCCTAAAGAGCTCAGATCCTCAGTTTGCAGAAGGCCTGTAGTTGAACATAAAATGAATTTTGAACCATTGAGAAGACTTTCTGCTTCTCTTGAGCCAGTGGTTGAACTCATATTCTTGGACAACCTGCTCAAGAGGGAGGGAGACCCTCTGTTAAATGCTGACCTAATGTGGATTGTTGAAGCAGTGGTGTTTACTACTAGCAGAGGAAACTTCACTGGAAATGTTCCCAGCTCCGAAATGCACCATTGACTGGAGCAGTTGTAAGCCCAATGGAGACAGTGCTGTAAATGTATTACTTCCGAATATTAACAGCTGGAGGGCGATCCTATCTCCAAGGATTTGATGGCCTTTAAAAACTAAAGAAAACACAGGTTTGTGGGTAATTTTAGGTTTAATTGTAGATTTGCATTGGGCAAGAATGGAATGTTAGAAATCTAAAATACTGTGTGCTTGTATCAATGGTAAAGCTTACCTCAAAGGGTCTCATATCATTTGGGCATCTGATAATGGTGGTTCTACCTCGCCATTGTATACACAGCATGTTGCAGAAATGTGATTTTCCCCCCGGTAACTGGAGATAAAAGACAGTGCATTTCTTTATTTAAATGATTGGAAAGCTTTCTCTCCTCTTAGGTGTCCTCATAAACACCAGGGACAGTCTGTAAGGCCCTCATAAGTTTGTCAGGGAGCAGTAAGCTGTCTGGTGCTCAGTTTATCCAGAATATCACAGTAGAGTCTGAGTTGCCCCTGATGGGGTTTGAACCTGCAGTTTCTATTAAGTCTGATATGTAGAGTCCAGTACCTAATCCACTGAGCTTCCCTCCTGGCATCTTGAAACCTCCTTTTGTATCCTTTGGACTCTTTCCAACAAAGGGAACCAGTTGTTGTATTCCTAGATCTGAAGGGAGTCTCTGAAGATGTCATATAAAATTTAAAATTCCTGCAGCAGTGCGAAGTCTGGTGAGCTAATAATGTTTGGCCAAAGGGATAACAGAGTCATTTTGTAAGGAAGTACAGAAATGTAGAACTGTGGTCTGATTCAGTCCCACTGGTGAAGATCTAAAACTGCTGGGTGTTAAAAAAAAAAAAAAATCACGTCCAGTTCTCTGAAGTCACTGGCTGGTTAGCAAAAATAGAGTGTTTCTTCAATTCTTCAACTCGTCGTTTAGAGAGCGCAGGACCCTAGTAAGAATGGGATATGGACTTAAAGCCAGATTATCCTGTTCTGTGGCCACACTGCACCTCTAAGCTGACTACTGTCTGTCAGGCTTTCAAGGGGACCTCATGGAGATTATGGATGAGTAGATACAATTCTGTTTTGTTTAGCTTTTCTAAAAATATAAAAGAGTTCCTGGAAAGCCCACTGCTGATAGTTTAGTAGCATCCATCACCAGGTGCACCCATTCGCATGTTAACGGGACGATGTCACACCACAGTGTACTTCACATTCCCAGCAGCCTTCCTTCCACGAGCTGGACCAACCGCCTGCCAGTCATCACCCAAATAGACGTTCTCTTATCAAACTGCTAGGGCTTCTTAGGACTTTAAGCTCCTGTTTTGACCTAGACCCAGTCATTGCCTCTGCACTGCATAATTCCAGAGTGTTCTACTCACATAAATACAGTGTTCATTGGTACCTCATGGAGTTGGGCATCATGGTGATTCTGCTCCCAAATGATTGTGACCAAGCCACTGAAGAGTCCGTGGAAAGTAACCTTTGACAGATTTTAAGGCCTAGAGCCTATTCTCTCCTAGCACTGTTTTTTGGAACTGTTGGTTGGTGTGGGGCCTCAGAAGTTCCACAGTCCTGCAGAGAATGCTTCCCAGGGCTGCCGTCTCACACTTCGGGCCTGAGCAGTAGATGATTTGGCACGTGTGCTGTATGGAAACACTAAATTTCCTTTAAAAGAATGGGCCTCCACCATTTAAAGAAAAGGCCTGTGTTCACTGACTCTTGGGCACTCCTTGAGAGATACTGCCTCTGCTCACCTCGTATGTGATGTTTGTGCCTCATGGCAGAGTCACGTGTGCTGAATGCTCAGTGGCTTTAAGTTTACTCCACTGAGACTGTCTTAGACGTGCCCAGTGGTTGAGTAGCTCAGATCATCATTTCACAAGGGACTAACTCCTGCATGTACATTCGTTTGAGCTTTCTCAGACACTTGAAGAAAAGCAGTGTCTGCAGGACATCTGTGGGTCGCTCTGTGTCTTTGCTTTGATGGGACCCAGTAGAGGACCCTACAGAGAGCGAGTTCTTGTTTAAGGGTTTTCATGATGTGACTGAGCCCATTTGGGTCACCGCCCTTTAGTGGAAGCACTGGACTTCATATTTGGTTTTGAAAAGTAGATGGTAAGTGAACAGTACGTTCCACTGTATGCCTCTAACGCCTTTCTGATATTCAGCTGGGACTTCTTTATCTTTCTTTTAAAATCTGATAACCCATGTGTATCATCAAAGTAAGGTTTCTTAAGTCCCAAATACAAATTTGCCTAGACCAGAGTTTTCAGACTGGTGGCTTGTGGGCTGGAGAAGGCTCAGAGCGGGCCTGCAGGCGTACTTTGTTTGACCACACAGCGCCAACACTTAGAAACTAGAACAGTTGCACGTAAAAAGTGAGATTTTTATCTAATACTTGGCCGTACTGCTCCCACGTTCTGCAGTGACTTTATCTGGCAGGAGCTGGGCAGCAGCTGCCCCTCTGCACGGGGCACGGACTCTCCGAGTTGTCTTTGTTCTCACCACTTTGCTTTTGTTCTGCACTGCCCATCGGGATGCCTAGTCAGCAGCTTTTTTCCCTCATCCTTTTTCCAAATTGTGAGCCCATACAATAGTTTAAATTTCTAATGGAAAGAGCTCTGGTGGAGAGTTAAGAGATCTGAGTCTCCTGCAAGTAGCTGCATGACCTTGGGCTAGGTTGGCCTTTCCCAGCATTTGATCTGCAAGCTGTTCATAGATCTTCCATGGAAAAGGGCTCATGGACAGAGAAGTTTGGGGGATACAGGGTTAAATAAAGGTGAATTGGCTTCTTTACTGCAGGACTTCTCAGAGCCCTTAGTATGCTTCTGTGCGTTAAGTCCTACTAGGCTTTGGGATGTGCATTGTCAATATACCCAAGTCCTGTCACTTCATACCCTCTTTTCATAAAACCAAATCACTGTCTGTGGATCAAACTTGAGGAAATATTAAGCTAGATAATCTCAATGGCCCCTTCAAGCTCACCAACATTCAGAGCTTCCATCTAGCTAGATGTGAAAAAAGTTTTGGCCATATTATTTTGGTTCTTTTACTTTCTAGTGTGTTGTGTTAGGTGTCTGTTCAAGCTCCCCTCTCCCTAGCTTTGCTGTGCAATTCTTTTACTCTGTTAATCATCCCTCTTGAAAATGTTTTGCATTTAGAGTTTTGTTTAAAGACACTTGGGAAAGAATAGCCAATACTTTTGGAGGCATGAACTACATTTTTATCCTAGTATCAGATGATAGCAGATCACTTGCAAGACTGAGTAGTGTTCATGGAAATTGTGATGTGATGGGGATTGCCTGCTATTGTTTGAGGATCTGCTGAGTCCAAGGCCTCTTGCTGGATGCCGGGCCAGTGTAAAGATAAATAAGACAAGTTTGTTGCTGGTTTTATCTTAACTGTGGAATTAGATCCTCAGAACAACCAAGTGAAATAGTCAGGACAAGGGTTATAATTTTCATTTTATATTTGGAAATAATAAGCCAAAGGGAGATAAAGCAGTATTCTCGGAGGCACACAAACAGTTAGTATATGCAGTAGTTCTTGGACCCATGTCTTCTGCATTCTAAGAGGGACTCGGTTCCTTTGCAGAGGTAGCTGGGTAGTTTTCCATCTCAATGAGAATTCTGCAGCAGAATCTTCAAAGCATCAAAGGGGATGCTGGTGGAATTAGATGGGACATAGGGGAGAAAACTAATGGTCATGTCATCTTGAGGGTCTTTGGAGGGGGGTTCCTAGCTGGAACAGTATTTCAGCTTGGAGCCTCAGCTGGTCATCTTAGCATTTTTCCGACAGGCTTCTCCATATTCACTTTAATTTTAGCAAACGTTTAATGAGTACTTTCTATGTGCCAGACACATTGCTGTGCATTAGGGAAGTTCTTGAACTCTTTGGAGCACAGACCTTTTTAGGACTCTTGAGAACTTTGAACCGCTCCTCAGAAATATTTAAATAGTTTGTAATTTCAGGAGTTTCGTGAATTCTCTAAAGCTAATCCCTGGAGCTCCCAGTCAAGGAACCTTTGTCCTGGGAGTACCAAGATGATTGAGACAGGTCCGTACCTCAAAGAGCTCCCTGTAATGGGGAGACAGTATAACCAGCAACTTTCTCAGTGAGGTCACGCTACTTAAAGGTAGTTTGTAAAGTGCTTTGCAGACAGATAAGGGAGTATTTAATTCTCCCCAAATGTGGGTGGCATGAAGTTGTCAGCAAAAGCTACTAAGAAGAGCTGATATCTTATTCAATTGACATATAGAATTCCTTGTTTTGGTTCATGTCAGTTAATAGGGCAGAATCAGCCAGGGCCCCATCTCTAGTGACAACAATAGCTACCATTCATTGAGCTTGTGTTCTGCTGGGTGCCAGGCAAGGGCTTTCATATAAGTTCTCTCATTTGATGGTTGCAGAATACCCAAGAGGTAGTATAGTGAAGTGGTTACTAAGGCTCTGGATTCAGTCTCTATGAGCTCAAGTTCTGGTTCTGCCAATTACTAGCTTAGTGACTTTGGATAAGTTATCTAACATCTTTAAACTTCAGTTTCCTCATCTGTAAAAAGGAGATCATTGATGGTGGCTATATCTATCTATATATATCTAGATAGATAGATAGATTTTTTTTTTTTTTGGAATAGCTAATATTAGAAGTTAGGAGGTTACCCTTGGGAGGTGGAGGTGGGTAGTGACTGAAGGGGTCATGAGGCCAGCTTCGGGGGTGCTGGTTCTGTTCTGTTTCTTGATCTGGATGCTAGTTGCACAGGCATTTTAGTGCACGAAAATTCAAGCTATCAACTCACCCATGTACTTTTTTTGTATTATTATTATTTTTCAATAGAAGGTTAAAATAGCAAACATTTCTCATGCCTTACGATGTGCCCAGCGTTGTTCTGGGTGCTTTACATTGTTATCTTGGTATCCCCGTGGGTACCATTCCAGGCAGACTGGCTCCAGATCCCACAGAATTGAGCTACTGTCTGAGGTCACCATGAAGATGAAATGAGGGCACCATCAGGCACTTAGTGAGTGCACAATAAATTTGATGTACTGCTGTCTTCATAGTAACCTAGGTAGTGGGTGCAGAGCGAGGACTTGCCTCTGTGCACCATGGCTCCAAGACCTGCCCTCTGAGACTTGCTCACTCTCAGCCACTGGGCTCCACCGCTCTGGCCACATACTGTGTCTTCCTGCTGTGGGGAATAGAGACTTTCAGTCCAGTCTGTCCGTTCGCCAGGGCGGGGCCACCCTGGGTGACTTTAGAGCAGAGGTTCCAGGGAAGCAGGTTGGGTTCCTCCTCCCTAAGTGGTGGTGTGAGCTGTCACCTCTACTTTAGAATCGACAGTGACTGTGTTGAATGACATGGACCCAATCAGTGTGTGGATGACTTGCCGCCATTCAGATAGCTTTGCCTGTTTCCATTTAGTGTAAAGTTTTATTAAATGTGAAGTTGTGGAAATATTCACAGCTTTCTGTTTGGGTTTATAGGGTGAGCTACTCTGATTACAAAACTTAAAGATGTGCACTGGGAATAATTAATTGCCATGTTTCCTAACTTTAGTGAATCGTGTGCCACCTTTATTATGATTTTTGTCCTATCAGTGAACCCTCAGTATTCTATTTACTTTGTATTTTAAAATCATTTTAAATTTAGATTTATTTAAAATATTTTTGAACATTCATCCATGCACCTCCCCAAATTGCTTTGTACTCTTTAGAAAACACTGGTTTAGTTCATCCCTGCATTTTCCAGGGAGCAAGACCACTGAAGGTCTTGCCCAAGGTCGTACACCGGAAGAGCCAGCTAGAAAACCAGGTCTCCTGGCTGATTCCTGGTCCGGTGCTCCGCTCTTCCACATCTCCGCTGACTGCTGGCAGCGGAGGGTAAATGTCTATGACGTTGATTTATATTTCATCTATTAGCTGTGCTTAAAATAGCATGGGTAGTGAGGTAACCCATTCTTGC